>NC_089978.1:154253211-155656336 GCF_036417845.1 Apteryx mantelli | reverse complement strand
GAAGGTCACACAAGTCAGGCAGGGATTTAAATATAGATTAGAAATCTACACTGAGATCACACTTTCACTTCCATTGCAAAGGTATAAAAGTGTAGTCTTGCATAAGAGCTTTCCTAAAACTATTTTGACTGCAGATTTGACAATTAATGCACATCTTAAAGATCTCCAGCGCTACAACTGCAACCCAGTAAGGGGTGTCACTGCTGTCAGTTGTTCAGACCAAGCCTGGAAATCTCCATCAAAATGATAGGTTATTCTCTATTAAAAGGATTCCCTAAGGAAATAAGGCACAGTCGGGGTTGACATAGGAATGTATTTTACACACACAACTTCATCAACACACTTTCTCCTGTTTAAGGTTATGACTGTGATTGCTTCAAGCCAAGACAGATTTGGGGCTGCTGCTGAACAGGGCAGGTCTATCTCCTGCTGCTCCTCCTTCCTCCTTGTCCCTGTCTATTCCAGCTTCATCTTCCCACTACTCTTTTCTTTATGCGAGTGCTAGCGCTAGCATTTGTTCAAACACACAGTGAGCTGAGCAGCAGAAACAATACCACTGAAAACCCTGTTTTCAAGCCAGATTAGATTTTAACCAGATCAGTTCAACAAACCTGCTGAGCTCGGGGCCGCTCCAGCGCTACCGCTGGCACAGGGTAAGAGTCAGGAGTACGGCTGGGAGGGAGCAACCAGCTCCTCTCAGCAGCCACCCTTACTCAGATCAGCTTAAAGCAATCATTTAAATGCAACCCTGGTCCCTCAAGTATTCAAACGTGGGTTGTACCTGGTTAACACACAAAAAAAATCCAGCTTTAATACAAAGGCTGGCAAGGACAAGAACATCTGAAAACAAACATTTAATGCAAAAACATTAGGCTGCTTTAAGAATAGATTTTGTTTTCTGCATTCCCTCTCTGCTAGATGGACAGAGTACCAGTTATATTCAGCGGGCAAAAGTCACGTTTTAAGTGTCTCCACTGTAATACAAGCAACAAAAAAAAATTGCTTCTTTGCAGTGGGATCTTTTGCAACTGCTTATGTAAAACAAAAGCTCCGAGAGGTATTCTGACCTAACCCGTACTCGGAGTTTAACACGCATAACAATTCAACAAAATGGGGGGGAAGAGCAGTTTTCAAATTTATCACTGTTGTACAAGCCATTATACAAATAATTCATCCTGTCTGGAAGCCACATTTGCTGGAGATTGAAAACATTACAGACATTTAATCTACATTTCAAACTAGTAATTCCGTTAATCAAGTTACATCCTCAAGCCACCTGTTATGAAGAGCAACAGAGGCACATCAAGATGAACAAGTCATGTTCAGCTTTCATCAGATGTAACGCTGGAATGGAAAGAGGCAAAGGAAATCTAGTTATACCGTACTCTTAAACAATATCAAGTAGTCAAGTTTGCTGGATAAAAAGCATACATTAGCATCCCTGGCAATGTAAGCCTTGATTTCTAGCCAGTGAAAGATACTACCTTCCAGATGATGTAGACAAGAAAATTGTGGCAGTAATGAAAGAATTTTCACTACAGATTTGCATCTAGTAACACTACAACTTGCAACTGTATTATGAGAAAAGCCTGATACACATAATTTTCAGCACATTACAAAAAGCCAGATACTTGCTCCACACTCAGTGGCATGCATTTCAATAGGGTTGCTTAATGCTATCCATTTAAGTAATCAGTAATACAGTCTACTTTTTAGAAATTCAAATGTTGCCCAGCAAGTACTACTTGAAATCTTATTGCATATGCAAAAAGCCAGACAGGCTGCAAAAACCTGCAGCTTTTACTGGGCTGAAATAGATTCCCATTGTAATTGTTTCTGATCTAACTGAAGAAAAAGAAACACTTGTTTATTACTGCAATTCTTTTCTTATGCGTTATAAAACTGATTTTACTTTAATGCAGAACTGCTATGAACTACAAAATACTACTAGCCAGCTACTGTGTTCACTAGTATATGATTAATACCACCTCTTATAATTGAGGATGATTAAAATTCATGGAAAGGGAGAGAAAGGAAGGTAAAGTTTTAAAAAATTTAAACTGGGGCATGCAAGAATGTAAGAGAGAAAGAGGAGGTAATAATTAACTAACAGAAAAGAAAATAAACACTGTAAATTTGGTAAGCACTTAATTATTTTGTTTATCATCTACAAGAAAATTAGGAGATGTTTGAAGCTAGTAGATGCTAAAAGCTGAGATGCATTATCTAATTTTTCAGAACATTTT
Organism: Apteryx mantelli; assembly: GCF_036417845.1. Lineage (NCBI taxonomy): Eukaryota > Metazoa > Chordata > Aves > Apterygiformes > Apterygidae > Apteryx > Apteryx mantelli. The sequence goes on along the minus strand of NC_089978.1, from coordinate 155,654,090 downwards.
AATTAGGAATAACTTGGAGCCATGAAAATTTAGACAAACAATCAGCCAGACTGGAATGCCAATAGCATGAAAAAGCGGCTTGTTTACATTCACAAAAGTTAAAATTAATTTTTTTAGTATGGGACAGATCCTTCATCAGCATCTCTATGAGCTTGAGGTTGACACTCTCAACATCATTAGGTTTTCTGTCATATGTATTTTTAGTCCTGCTTATAGCACATAGTGTTTCTATGCTGTTCTAAGAAATTTTTACTGCTATGGTGACCCTACTCTTGATTATATGTTCTGAATGAAATAAATGCAGAATTTCTGGATGTAACCAAAACCTAAGGGAAAAGGGTTATTCTCTGACTCCAGGAAGCAAAATTTAAATCTTTAAATCAGCTTTATTTCTCTTAAAATTACATAACTATATCTACCCAGTGCGTTAAGTTCCAAAAACACCTGCCATAATGATTGTGGTCTTGCTGTTACATTGCTAGACCATTGCGGATAACTTTCCATCAATGCAAAATTCACCCTTCCTACTTACCCCTTAACCTTAATGGAGGCTCAGCTGGTTTCCCATCTATCAAAGCCTGTAACTAAAGCATTAGTTTAGCCACAGTAATCTAGCAATACAGTGTCCTGATCAGTTCAAACCAGCACAAAGTAGCACTGACACGTAAAGAGATTAATTCAACCCATCCACTCATTCCCTAGACACTACAAGAACTGTAGCAAGGCCAGGACAAGAACGAGCGGTTTCTTCAGCACAAACAAGAAAGAAGCCAGGGGACTCTTACATAGTTACAATACAGATTTGCTGAGGCCTGAGCAGGAGACCTAGTAAATTAGGTCATGGACTTTGTCCACACCTCTGTCCAAACCTGCCCTCAAACTAAGTTTCCAGTAATTCAGTCCTGTTCACAGGATTGTCCTGTTTTTGTGAGGAAACCATGTGATACTATGAGGTTCATGCTACTAATGCAAAATCAAACATGTTTCAAGAATAACTTTCTGGACTAAACCATAACTATCTTAGAAATTAGGGGTATGGTGGAAGAGAGTGGGAAGTTTGGATGAAGGTCCAAATTTCTCACGTGAAAAAAAAAAAAACTTCCTCCACACTCTGTTAATGTCTATCCTCTCAAGTTATTTACACATTTGTGTTTTGACATATTTTCCCCTCTACCATCATGGTGATGATAGAGTTATGAATGCTCTGGAGCATCAAAGTAGTACAAAAACTTCACACTACTATTCTGTTTCGTGCAGATGAGCTCTAAAGATAAAATGTCAGGCCAGCGTTTATTGTGGTGACCCGCTGCTGAAATACTGCAAACAGCTGATAAAGCAGTGCTGTAAAAAGAGAAAAAATAACTTTCGCTAAAGTCAGGAGGGATGTCTTGCTGAAGAAGAAACTTGTTTGTTTCTGGACAAGAAGTTGCTGGCCAAAAAAATAAAGGCAAATATACAAAGGTTTAGAATTATGTTTGAAGAGTGGAACCTTGGCAACATTTGGGATACAGATCAAGTTCCAGTAAGGGATTAGTTCAGATACACACGCAAGCAAAATTCAAAAATGTAGGTTTTCTCTTGCAAAGCTGTTCTCCAGACACAGGCAAAAAAAAATTATTTTAAAGTTCAACAGAAGAAGATAGACCACTTGCTGGGAATAATGGGAGTGCAACGCATAAAAGGCTATTATTTCTAATGTCATGGTACAGTAATGTTCCTAGGATTACCAAACAAATCTCATCCTTCCTTTCATAGGATTTATTGCAAGCAGTAAATCAGTCTTCAGGTAGATATGTTACATATTAATTGCAGACAGCAAAAAGTGTATTGATACTACTCCCTCTTTGTTGAATGACTGCATTTCAGTGACAGTGAAGTTAAATAGATGAAACAATACTGAACTTAAAACTGGAGTGGAAGGCCAAATACTTGCCACCCAGTATTTCCTGGGAACAAGAGAAAAAAATCAGCTCCTGGGTAGGTAAGTTGGTTCATGCATTAATGCAGAACAGAGGTTCCCAAACTGTGGTATGCATAACACTGAGCCCACGAGCCACTTCTAACAATATACAGAGCAACAATACAAAAGCAGAACTAAAACAAAGTCCAGCAAATTTAACTGTACAAGAAACACAAAAGAGAAATAGCTTTGACTTTTGAAACAATTTCACTTCTAATAAGCTAAGGCAGGTTATGCAGAGTGTTAGCGACAGAACTGAATTCAAAGCATGTACATCGCCATATCTGCTTGGCTTCTGATGAGACACTATTGCACTGGTTTGGTTTGTGGGTATTCATGAGACTTGAGTGTTAAATGCTGCCTGTCTTCTGTTTTGTCAAGCTTTATGGTTGCTCTGGCTGGAAGAAACTGTGCATCTTTCCTACAGTAATTTTCACTATTAGACTGAAATAGTGCTCACAGTAGCTGCTACTAAAGAGCTACAATTTGCCAAGTTACCAGCTATTGATGCCACCACATTTAAACAGGTTAGCAGGATCACAAAGTCTGAGCTTTAAAAGGAAGCACTTAAATATTAACAAAGTAAGATTTAACACTAGCAATCTTCCGATCTCAGCCTCAGTATACTGTACATCATGCAAAGTAAGGACTGAATTGTGAATTTCAGATTCACTACAAATGTCCTGCCAACACTGGTTAACTCGTATGCAGCAGGAGACTCAGTGTATCTCAGTCCCTTTCCCTGTCTGGCTGCGATCTTTGTTCTTTTGGCTCTCATCTAACAGCCTTTTCCATGCAGGCAAACCTCTGTGTCTCCTCTTACTCTTGGTAAAATGAGGAAGTCAGCAATTAATGGGCTTATCTTCCAACATTTGTCTAAATTTTGGATTAGCACAATAACATAACGTGCTGCTGGTGCTGTTTCAATAAAAGAAAAGCACTGTACAAGACTTGAAATGGCTCTTTGCCAGACTGATCAAAAAACAATTTCCTTAGCAGAAATTACAGTTTCTCCATGCAACATAAATTGATTACAATATATTCTTCACCAGAAGGGACACATTCTGGACTCAGAAATATGGAAATGCAACAAGAGAGAAAAGAATGCAAAGCAGGTTGAAAACCAACATCTTAAACATGCAGATTCTTAAAAACAAAGTTAATGTGATAAGAAACAGAAGTCCAAGTGGTATATACAATCAGTGCTACTAGTCGTATAAAGGAGAGAGTAAACAGCTTTTTAAAACTGGATTAAAGCCACAGTTTTTTTAAGCCTTCTGGGAACAAGCCTCCCTGCTGTCATCATCTTCTACAGCCTTCCCCCGCTGGACCACTGCTTTCGTCCTTGCCTCCAGCATCTAGCAGTGCCACAGCTGTCTAGTCGCCCAGTTCTTGGAGGATACAGGTGGGGAGATGATGCTGGGGACTGAAGTGGTGGAGGCCGACCAGCCGGGGACATTCCCGGCAAGAGCTGGGGGATACTGATGGCCACAGAGATGGACTTACAGTGGGGTGAGGAGCACCGTTCACTAGCCAGGTTGCGGAGGCCGTAGGCCATTGAGATAACATGCGACAACCTTATTCCTGGCCACTGCTGTTTTCGTTTTTTATTCCCACCTTCTTCCCTCACCGTATGCAACACAACACAGGGAGGGGAGGTAGCAAGCTTTTGGGCCTTGCTACTGCCCGAGCCTCTGCTGGAGACGGCAGGACCTCCAGAGACATGCCATTGCTGCTCTCGCCTCCAAAGGAGAGCCAGGGAGCTGGAGGGAGCAGGCAGCACCAGCCAGCTCAGTAGCATAGCTCGGCTGAAACGCGCCCGCATCTCCCTTGACTGGGAGCCACTGATTTCAAATCAGCTGCCAATGCTCAGTTTCTGGTTTGAAAGTAGCAGCTTATGGCTGAAGTCCTCAGCCAGAAATGCACAATCTATCACATGAAGGCTCTTCTGAGTCGCCTACACTCTCACACACTGGGACAATGGATTTGCTGATGACAGTGGTTAATCAGCTATTTATTGAATACTGGCGGTTTCTTATGGGAACAGGGACAAGCAGCTTTCAAGCCACATCTCCAGAACACATACAATTAAAGAGAGAGCTCCAAGTAAAACAAATCCTGTTTACAGGAGTCAAGAACTATTCTTTCACATACTTAGTTCCTGTATCACAAAACATTCCCTCAAACTCCTGTTTATACTTTGGTCTCTGAACAATCACTAGCAAGCCCAAGATCTAAAATGCAAATACACAGTAGTGTTCTTTTACCTGTGGAGACTTTTCATAGCTTGTTTTCCATAAATAATATCAATACCTGTTTAAGCAGTTTTGGCCAGAATTGTCTTCCTTTCTATTAAGCCAACCTCCACAACTTAAGGGTGACCAAGATTTCTGACCCTACAGCCATGAGCCAAGAACCACAAGTTTACCTCAAAAAATAACCAAAAAAGAAAATGGGTATAGGAAGTAGCGACGCAGGATAAGAAACCTAACAAAGTCAGCTACCCCGCTCTTAATGTCTCTTTCCTACCCCAGCCAGAGATCCAGGTAATTTAGCTCCTTCCCTGTCTACACAGCCTTTTGCCAGTCCCATAACACATGACAGCCACCTCCACCCCAAGAACTGCTTCTCACATTACCATGTTTTAGAAAGCCACGGAAGAGTACTGACCACATATTTCAGGCTCCTCCCCTATAGCAATCATGGTAAATTTAGCAAAAATTGTTTCTGAGGGTCATTTCCTCCCTCCCCGTCCTCGTGAGCTTTTTACGGCTTCCTGCACATTTGATGAAGGAAGGGGTTGAGTAAGGTTTGTGTGGCTTTCTTAAGTTCCTACTGCATTAATAGCTATTTTGATTATGAAGCCCAACACCATGAGAAAAGATTAACTGCAAGCACCTCTGCAGAGTTTTCCCTAAAGTAATTTCTCTTTTTAGTTTTCTTGGTAGAGCTGTGTAAGGTACAAAACATCTCCTCCACAATTATTTTACTTAACACTGAAAATTTTTCACTGAGCTCACTGAGTTTTCAATTGAATTCAGCATATTTTGCACAGGGACCAACCATCATTTTCTAAACCTCCTGAGCTCCTATTTGTAAACAAGACACCCCATTCATATATGCAGACTCACTGATCACGGAAGAATCACTTGCCTGAAGAAAGGTTGTGGCACTCAGCCCTGTTTCTTTCACTTTATTTGTCAGGTCCTAAGATGATTTTTTTTTTTTTTTCATGATATCATATACAAGAGAACCAGCATGACACTGTACCCATCAACACAGTCTAACATTTCACATTAAGGTGAGCACCTCCAGTACTCGGGTCACACTAAGAAAGAAGTGCTGATAATTGTCTCATGTCCAAAAAATTGTAATTATTCAAATTGACATATTAAAATATAATTACTATGTGAGTGCAGTGATAATTCAGAGAATGAAATAAGTCTTCCCCTTCTATAATTTAAAGCCTGTTAGGAAACAATATTATATTTCAATTTTAGATAAGTACTGCATAACAGGTTTTCAAAACACATTGAGAAATAGGAACTAAGTATGAATTTCACCCTTTTGCTCACTACGCACCTCAACTACATAAGATGACTTCTCTAACAGGACGATCGCTGACATTTTGATTTTCCATTCTGACCAGTTATCTATGCAGTTATTTCAGGTTCCTCTCATCTCACCTTATAGCTATTTTAGAAAACATACGTATGCTTTGAGACAGTTACTACAGCTACTTTGAATTCAGCTACTTCTACTGACAGAAGACAGATTACTAAGAGAAAATAGTTTAGAAACAGGATGCTGAGAAAAAAAAAATACCACAGACACAAGGAAAAAATGATCTAATTACAGAAGGCTTGAACTGTAACTCATAAGTATTATTTCAGAAGATCTGAACACAAGTTTTATATATATATTATTTATATATATACGCACACACACTGAAAGTATCCAAATAATTTAAAGATAGAAATAAATTTATAATATATCTGAAACACAGAACAGCCAAAGATCCAAACAGAACTCAAGTGTCCAACACAAGCCCATAAAATAATCACTGATAGACGGAAACCGCTTCCCATGTCCAACTGCTGAAGCAGGAACGTGTGTCCAGCCAGCACCGAGAGCAGGCGCAGCTCAACAGCCCGAGCCTATCCAAGAGCCAGCTGGCACGGCATGGCACGGCACGGGCACTTCACCCGCTCCCTTCTGTCTTCCTGGCTGCCTGCTCCCACCACTTTCTTTGCATCAGTGCTGGCATGTATCCAAGCTGGGGAAGTTCAGCCACCAGAAACGTAACTCCACCAAAAAAAGCAAAGAGCTCTCTCCCAGTTTCACCCATTCATTCATTTTGCTATGGGGTCGGATGCACCGAGCTCGGGCAAAGGTGCCAACGTGTGTGTGGGGCGGGGGGAGCAGGACTGCCTTTTCAGAAGCAAGTAGCCACTAGACCATGTTAATTTTACCACATAACACCCCAACAGTCAGGGTTGGTGCAAGCGGTAGGAAAAAAATCCCTCTTCTCTGAAAAAGATGAATTGAGATCTAAAATAATATGCCTTAATTACAGAATTGGCCACAGGGCCTTCACCACACAACAACACTACAACAGGATACCAGGTACCGCTTTCTGCTATTTAAAAGATTAAAAGTAAGATTAGAAGTATGAATTTGATAAAGAACAAAGAGAGGGTGGAGAGAAGCACGTGGTTACTAGTCCCTTAAATAAGTACGAACAGTGCAGCTGTGCAGCACCCCAGCTGCTCAGTTCCCAATGCTTTACCTCCCCAAGTCAGGGGCACGCAACCCGTTGTCAGGCTCCCCGAGCACTTCCCTCTCTCTGCCAAGTAATTAACAACCATCATCTACAAAACACAGAAAAACAAGCGGCTCCCTGGGAATGCTTACTGCACCAAAACAGAAATATAAAGAACCCAAAGCTGGACTTGTCACAAGAATTCAAGAGCTTCCTGCTTTTGACCTGGTTGGAAAAAAAAAAAGTAAGAATGGTCACAAAAAGCCTGGTTTAAGTACATTAAGGGCCTTCCTGTGAAATTATTCAAAAAAGACCTTCCTTATCCAGTCGCTTCAAAACCTACCATTACTATGCCAGTTTTTATGTGCTCTCTTGCCTATAAAGAACAAGAGGGAGACAACAATTTCATGCTACTCATCAGTTTATAACCAACCTTAGGAAAGAAAGTCAAATACATGTTGCCCTGGAATCAAAAGGGGGGGAAAAAAATGAGCCCTAAATTGCCAGAGATTACTGTTTGTGCTGTTTACAGAAGTCTCTTCAGATTAACAGAGTTGCATATCAGTACCTTCAGCCCTTGAAGATTATATGGATTGATGAAGCTTTACATTTTATGCTATGAACTGGCCAAGAGATACAAATTCATAACAGTTTTATAGAGCTCTCTTCTCTCTTTTCCAAGACCTATATAAAATATATTCTTAAAACAAAACAAAAAAAAATGCATGATGAATTTAAAATGTCATTTCATACAACTTCTTAAATTGGGGAATTAAAATAATTCTTGATGCAGACTTGAATGGATATTTGCCACGCTATTCCAAAAAGCTTAATAGTCACGTGAACATTTCAAAAGCTTCCCTGTCTTTGAGCGTGCAAATGGATAGGAAATTCTTTTAAAAGGACACAATGTAAAAATACATTAAAATCACCAATATTTCATGAAGAGAAATAATTTTATAACTCAACTGTTGTCTAACACATCTGAAGGAGGCTCTCAACATTTGCATCCTTTCACTTCGCAAACACTGTATTTCCACTTTGAAAATGAAAATGTTTAAGGTTCTTCAGCAGAGAAAAGAGCCTGTTCAAAACAAAAATGCAGTGACACAAGACAGGGTGAGACAGTCCCCACCAAGAAGAGGAGGTTTCATCCCCTTCTCCCCTTAACACTCCTTTAGTTCCCATTGCTTACTTCTTACCAGCCCTAATGCTTGCTGGATTTGTCTCTAGGCCAATGTTACTCCTGCACACAGCAGAAAACGGTACATCGTTTTCACCACGGTAATTTTCTGCTGTGTGAGCAAGCTGCATTGGCTTGTGGAAGAGACCAAAAATCTGGGAAAGTCCCAGGGAGGGCCTGGGCAGCCTTTTGGCAGCGATTATCCATTAGATCGTTTGAGCTCTTCATGGAACTACAGCCCAGCACAATGTTGCTGACTCCTGTGCAATATTCACTGTTGTTCTTAAAGCCTCTGTTTCTGGCATCAGTAGAAAGAGTATCAAAATATTCATAAAAAAGCTGACAGCTTTCATATTGAGTAGGAAAGTCTTCCAAAATAGAGAGCAAATAAAATCTGTGAAATTATTCTTAATAAATAAATAAATAAAATTCCATTTGTTTGAGGCAAGGTTTGGCAATACTCCGATTCCTCTCCACCTGATACCATCTAACCCAGGTGGGATTTTTTTTTTTGCTTTGGCTTTTGGGGTTTTTTGGTTTGTTTTTTAAGTGAGAAGGTCATGATTGTAAGGGCTTCTTCGCAAGCAAGCAGGAGCAGCTACCATATGTTGAATATTTTATGACAATCTAAAGCAAAGATTATGTTTCCTAACTACCTACCCTTTCTGTCCTTCTCAAGGTCAAGTGTGGCCTGTCAAACTGTAAGGATACACACAGGCACTAAATTTTCCAACCCGTAATATTAAGGGATTTAACCCTTTCTTTTACAATAAACATAAATGAGGAGGGGAGAGGGGAAAAGTGAGCGTTCCATAAGTGCTTTGAATTTTGAGTAAAGACTCAACAATTTCTCTAGATTTACAGGCACTGGACTAAGCTATTAGACTGTCTCTCTCTCTCCATATAGCACCTGTCACTGAAAAGACTAAATCTAATGGAAGACTCTTGAGTGCTGCAGTCATATGGCCAAGAGTACTGATGGTACAAATGCGAACAATTAGCTCTCTGTTGACTTCTGGGTCAAGGTACCATCGAACCCTTTAACACTATATTGCTTGAAACCAGTTTCTCAGTGATGCTTTTTATAGGGAATCAAAAAAAAAAAAAAATCTGTAAAGATCCCATCTTCAAAAATGAGTAAAGCTGCAGAAAAGGTACATGCTTCAAGTGTTTTCCTTATTTGTTACGAGCCTTTGATACTTGAAAAACTGCTTTGCTCAGGCACCTGGACACAGCCTCAATTGCATGGCTGAACAATGAATAAACTGACCGGTGAATTCATATCTTTGTATACGTACTCCATGCCGGTCCCTTCAGGCACGCAATTCCAGTAGTCAACATCGAAAGGAATTCTTCCTATTTCTGACTGTAAGTTGCCAGCACTTAGGCAAGTGATAGAGAAAGCAGTAACTCAGAGTTTCTTCCAGCTCCTATGTAGGAGTGCCAAGGGATATCTGCCCACTCAATTTCAAACCTGAACAGACTGGAACTACTTGGTGTCATCTTTTCTATGCATACTGTCTAGATACTAGGGTCTCCTGATATCACTGTGAAAAGGTCACGTTATGAGACATCTACCTGCTACTCTGCAGGCAGACAGCAGCTCAGTTTTTTTGCCCTGTAAGCCAGCTGTTTGCTGGATAGTCCACTACTGCACTAACTGCATTGATACAACTTCTAACTGGAGCCTGAGCAAACTGACTGCCTGAAAAATACCATGAGACTATAACCTATACCACCTCACGGCACCTACAAATACATTTGTATTTCATGTTTGATCTCTCAAAATCAGAGCTTACAGCTTCACAATAAATGTCACATTCAGACTGCCGCTGTTCTGCAAGTATGCACTGTAGGCCTCTGCAAACAGAAATAAGCACAAGTAAGCCAAAGGGCGAGAGGGAAGGTGAGCTCTAATATGGAAATAGTAGTTACAGCATCACACTGAGCTTTCTGAAGATCCATGAGGGTTTTATACATTTGTAGGAAGAAGAGATGCATTACAGATCCTAGAAAACAGCTTCAAAGAGCAAGATTGATGAAGGAAAGTTTCCTACATTCACACGCAGATTTTCTCAGGATATAGAAAAACAATACTTAAAGAGCTGGAGGAAGGGTGAGCTTCTCATTTTACAGGTTGATTAACAAAATCTAGAAGAAGAGCAATTTCAGATTGGATCGTAAAACAGATAAGAAGACAATGGAATGATTTCAAAACAAGTATTTTTTCTACCCAGGAGAAAGCAGATGCCCACAAATACTAAAAACTGAAAAGCTGGGTAGAGATACTTGCATGCATCTACTCCAAGCTTCTCTGGCAGATTTCTCAAACTCACTCATACAATAACTCCCTTCACTCTATTTAGTTTCAGTGGGCTTTCCAAGAAGAGACAAGCCTTCTGAACCCAAACCTTTCACCAGCTCTATGGAAAAAATTTAATTCAATATATTTATTTTCTTATATTAAGCTGTTAGGGCTGGATAAACCTTTTAATTTAATTTACTTTAAGTTGAGCTTCTCTCAAAACTGAAAAATGTGTCACTTATCAGTAAAGTAATATTTTCAGTAGTATTTCTAAAAATTACATTAGAAACATATTTGCAATGCAAAAAATCCAAACCTTTCAATGAATAGAAGAAAAGTAAGATGATATTCTTTTATTCTGAAAGACAATTCGGTACCCTAAAGGTAGTGCAAATTCAAGCTAAATGGATTATTGTAAGACTACACAAGAAAAGGTGAGCATAAGTCAGAAGTATACATCTATTTTCAAAAACAGTAAGAGATACAATTCTTAGTGCCAGGGATGATTTATAGAACTGTACTATAGAAACCTTGCAGCTATAAACTGAGCTCTATGAACATGGCAAATCAGCCGGAAACAGAAAACGCTTATAAATATCACAAAACTGATTTGCTTTAGAAAGTCTTGAGCCAGTGAAAGCAGCAGCAAAACAAGCCAAAAGTAACACAGTTCTTTGTACGGTAGATTTATTAGGCAAGCAGTTCAAGAAACTGCAAGCTAATTTGCTTAGAATAGGAGCAAAAAGATACCACAACATTCCAACTGTATTACATCAGGAAGCAGCTGAATTTTTAATGTGTTTATTTGCTTCAAGGCACCATACTATAAACTTTAAACTCTGTGCATCTCTGGACACAAATACCCCCAAGTCTTGAAGAGATTAAGATTTAACAGAAGCATCCCATTCAATCTTACCTGGTTCAGAAGACATTTTTTTAATATATTTCACTGCACAAGGAACTGATTTCACACTGGAAATAACCCCATGACAGACTCGCATATATCCTATTTACAGGATCTATAAACTGCCAGAAAAGACTCCTCACCAGTATATGCCGGCAGTTTACATGCTGGGTCTTTCAACTATAACATGCTCCTCCTCTTTGAAGGCAAGCCCATTCTGAGAGGAAAAACGTAAGCATGCAAACCAGTCAGCTTAGAGGGAAGAGTGAAGTCTGTTCACTATTAAAGAAGAAAAACAAAAAAATCACCTTATGTAACGTACAAACTGCTGGAGAAAGGAGGAGGAGGAGGAGGAGGAGGAGGAGGAGGAGGAGGAGGGAATACTGTAAATTGTTTTGTCTGCTGCCTTAGCTACCCTGAAAGTTTTGTCAATACCGATTGCACTGCTCTTTGAAAATAAAGCAGTATCAAGGTTAACTGACAGATTAGTCCACTTCTCTGGTTGCTACTTAGTTCTCTGAAAGAGACTACATTAAGAAATTGTCCTGAAAATACTACCTTATTTGGCACAGAATTCCCAGGTTAAATTAATTAGAAACATTTTAAATCCATTTTAAAATAGCACAAGTTAGAGAGTGTGCTCAAGGGTAGAATACAAAGACATTAATTAGAGTGAATTCTGAACTGTGAAAATGTAGATTTTAAAAAAGTGAAAGGAGTAACTGAAAAGAGAAGTTACTGCAAGTAAAATTTGTTTCTATTCATGTGTGAACTCTCCAAGATCCTTTGCTGGCATACATTTATACCAACAAGAGAAAAACGGGGATTTAAATCCAGCCCTGTCAGTTTGGATAATGTGAATCAGAACATAGCAGGCAGCTTTTAATTCACTGCAGCTGAAGTAATCTGCAACCACTGTTCCAAACCACATCTCTCTACAGCCTCTTCCACCAAGGACCAAACTCATAAAGCTCACGTCCAAGGCTATGCGCAAGTATGCCTCTGCATGACTGCTTTGAAGGACAAGTACCAAGGGTTACAGGGAATACACTTGCAAAACAATCCCTTGTTATGAATATTTGTTTACAATTTTTCACTGAGGAGACAGCTCTCTGGAATAGGGCCTCTAATTATTTCCTTTCTATTACAGATGTTGAATAAAGGAGGTTTTGCCAAAAACAACTATCCTCCTGTTATTTTTAAAATTTAGTGCATATTTCTTCTTGAGATGAACAGATGCAAGTTCCATACATACGGATTTGAAATCTAGATGGAACCCATTTTTAGCACTTAAGACCCAGATTTGTGCTTCTTGTTTTTGCTTTGGGTTTTTATTTTTAAACTGCTATGATAGGAGGTTGCAAATCCCCATCCTTAATACTCCTAGCAAGCAACTCCCATCTTCTTAAAGGCACATACAAATCCCATTCACCCAGATGATCAACACTGGAAATTAAGACAAAAAGTAACAGTAATTGAGTAAATGATTAAATTGAGTATATTTTATAACCAGACTAAGAGAACTCCAGTGCACAGGTTACATTTCCATTTTGAAGTTCACCTCCAAGAATTCAAAGATTGCCCCTCACTTGAGCATCCAGATAGAGTAAACGCACAGCAGAACCTTCGCTCTCCTAAGAAGCCTCTGCAGTGAAGACAAATTTTATTCTCAGTTTCCCGTATTTCAGAAAAACTGCTTTCCCAGTAGCCTGCTTTGTTCTCCTGCCAGTGAGACTTCGGCAGTCTTTCTTCAGTCTGATGCCCTACTACTCATAACCCAGAAAAAACATATGGCTTCAATTTTCTAAATTCCGATCATGCCTCTACACAGACAGAGGAGGGAAAAAAAGTACCTGCTAAAATAATCTGAATTCCTTGCCACATGCCCTCTCCAAAGTCCACGCATAAGAAATGGGAAGGAAGGGAGATGAAACGATCCATTCTTTCATTCCAAAGAGCCAAATAAGCTTGGCTCAACCCCAAAACCGCACCACTAGCTCTATGCCACATGCCGCCTTTAGGAGCGGATGGCATCGCGGGCTGGAGGATGGATGGCTGCTGTCCCGCCCTGCCAGGAGCCTTCCAGGCAATCTCACGTGGGACCCTGAGACAAGGCAGAGCACAGACACCTGAGCGCGCGTGAACAAGCCAATACACCTGCACAGCCACGTAGCGCTGGGTCAGATCAGAGTAACAGTACAGCCCCATTAGCACAGTCCACACCCGTGCAGCCATTAGTTTGTTGACAGTTGCAGACACATCATCACTCTTGCTGTACACCACTGTCATATCTGAACAGCACAGGGACTTAAAGGACTACACGGAGTTCACACAGATAATGCAAATCATAGGAAGCACATGACAGATTTTTATTGCTGATCCTATCTGAATTTAAGTTTTCAATTTTCCAGTGAGCAACATAGTAGGCTACTAAACTGTAACAGAAATGGCTGCAAAATTAAAAATAATAATAATAAAAAAGCAATCAGTTCAGATAAGCAGTCATGTAAATACTAGTAAATACCAACCTTCACAAAGTGGAGAGAGGATAAGGGGTCCCCCAAGGTGAAGTACAGAAGGGGGGGCTGGGAGGAAGGAAATGACAACAACCTACGGAGTCTCCCTTTTGGGGAAACACACATAATAACTGTTACAAACACTGTAACAGGGTATGTGTGGGAGGGATGACATTTGAGCTAGGGGAGCGCTGCCCTCCGCGGTCGCTGACATTCACGACAGGCATGAGGCAGAGGGCAGACCACAGAGCAGCGCTTTGGGCAGCCCCTACAAGCCCGCGTTTCCCTACTTCGCAGGCGCTCCCGTAACTTGCAACGGCACACGGAGAGCAACCTCGGCTCCTGTGCTGCTCAAGGGAAGAGAGGGAATTTTACAAACATGAAGGCAATTGGGAATTTTATTTCACTTTCAAAAGCACCAACATTAAAACAGGTACAAAGAAACTTCCCAATCGCAACTGTGAAATACGTATTTAACTCCTTTTCAAAAAAGGTAAAAAAATTGTTTCTATTTGATTAGCTAGCAGATAAGGGGATTTGGGGGAGATTAGAAAAGATACAGTAGGGACATCCCATTAACCTATTCCTCTGGTCACACATGAGTTTTATATCCAGCTTTGCTTACTCTGGGTAAAAACAGAAACAGTACAAAGCACAAACTGCACAATAATGCTATATTGTCAAATATTAGTTGTAACCTCATTGACAAGAGCTGCAGCTATTGTCTTACCTGTCATCACAATATACCTGCGAACTTTAAAGAAAAGTTGATTAAAGAATAAAGTTACTTTTATCAAATTTCTCTACAAGCAGATGAAGAGGCATAGAGAATAACTATTTAAAATAAAATGTTCTCATTCGTGAGCAATTAATATCATGCTATTAAGTACTTGCTGGTATATAGTATGAATAAAATGACTATGCAAACTAAAACCGGCATGTTTTTGGTCCAGAGACAGGCATAATTGACTAGTTAAATTCTATGAAACTAATTAACCTCAAATTGAAATTACTGGTTCATTGTATGACTCCATCATTCCAGTAATTAAGAGTTTATACAAGTGTCTAACAATAAATACACAGCACTTACTCTGCTTTCCACCTCCTAGCACTCTTCAAACTAATTTCACAAGCCCTCTCTCTATTTTCCCCATTTTGCAGATAAGGAAACTCAAATTATTTACTTGAATCTTTGGAATATTCTTATCTGCTAACCTGATGAAGCCAGAGTTGAGAAACAGGTCACATGACTATGAGTGCTATTACGAAATCTAAAAAAATTGAATAAAGTATTCAAGAGCTGTTTGGACAATCCTCCATACTGACACACACCCCCGAAAATAAATTAGCTCATGTGACAGTGAATCACAAACTAACATTCAGCAAGTCTGTCTTCAACTGGCTTGTTATTGCAGACTCCTTTGAAAGGACACATAGCACAGAGTGCTTGAACAGGTTTGCTGAGGATGCTGTATCAGGATATGATAGGAAGTTTCTGCAAGACAGTGATAGTGAAACAGTGATTTTTGTCCCATCCAAAGGCTTGGTCACCCCAAGTGTCACTCTGGCAGATGGAACGCAGCAGGAGCACTTGTGAACTTCAACTTAGCAGTGCTCTGCACTGAAAGCATTCCTCCCCCCCCCCCTTTTTTCCCTAGTGACAGACCTTTAAGCTGCTCTATTAGTCTGAAAAAGGCGAAAAGCAACAACTAAAAGGCACCTTTCACAGGGCTCTGATAAGACAGGTGTGGTTGGCTCACACTGTTACCTCTCTCCTTTTTTCTTTACACCCCAGTACTTCAAAAACACAGTAGTTTGGTCCTGGGCAGAAATGAAAACATTCTTTGTCCCTATCCCCAAACAGTTTTCAAGCTGCTGTTAAAAGCCTGCCCCAGAAGCCCCGCACTAGTGTGCAGAGGGATTCAGTTTGGGATTAGTTAGTGAGACACCACACACCCTTGTCCCACTCTGATCCCCCCGTTCTGTACAACCTTCTACATCCTGCCCTTTTCTTGATTCTTGGTCTAAAATCAGTAGTCTAAAATAGTCTAAAATCAGTAACAAGTGATTTTCTGCAGAAGGCTGAATATGAACCATATCTTAAAAAAAAAAAAAACAAAACACCACCACACACACACAACTTAAACTTGCCTAGGAGTGGGCCTCCAAATATTTTTCACTGTAGTTTTGAACAGACGCTTCCAGAAAAAGGCAAAATAAAATCTGCAAATCCCCCTGGGGAAGGCACGCATGCACACACACACACACACACACACACACACACAAAATAAAGGACACCTTCAGCACTGCAGACAGGCAGAAGCGTATTCTGGCCTAGATCAAAATTTGGGAGAACACTGCACTGATCCAGGCCTGCTGGACAAAGAGGGTCAGTGGCTTTGCTGTTACTGTCCCTCCTGCCTGCATCTTCTGGCTTTACTAGAGTGGTGAGTATCATCTACTTTGCTTTAGAGCACTGCCAAGAATACTGAGGCCTCAGTTATGTGCAAGAGCCCAAGCAAGTCCTATCACTGGTGCTTTGTGGTTTCTTTGATTGTAACAGAGGACATGATAGGAGCTTCCTGCCTTTGATCACCAAAGACAGAGAGTAAAACTGCAGAGCCTAAATATGGCAACAAAGCAAATGGCTTAAATAATAATAATAATAAAAAAGTGGAAAAAAAAATGAGGCATCCAACCATCAAGCGCTACAAATGAAGAAAACCACAAGTCTTTAGTAGTTTCCCTTTCTGCCAAGGAAGAGAAGGAGATGACACTGCCAAGGATGTGGTTAATGTTATAGTTGCATGTCAGTTTAATGCCTCCACTACCAAAACGCATCAGATCCCACTTCCATCATTTCCCCCTTCCAGCTACAGTCATGTTCTCTCTTACAAAAACGTCCAGCCCATGAGAAGCTAACGCAAGCTGGTAGCCCAGCAGGAACACCCCCCTGCGGGCAAAGCAAACAGTTTTCTTTTGGGCTAGCGAGCTGCGACAGTGTTTTGTAGGAAGTGACAAGTTCCAGGTGTGTGGTGGGGACAGCAGGGCTGTGCAGCCCAGAGCACGACCGCCCTGCCCAGAGCCAGACAGTTGCGTCAGCTCAGCTCTGACACCACACCCAGGGACAGCAACGGGGCATGCCCCGACCACTGCAGACGTTCATGGTGATTGACTGCAGTAGCTGTGAAGCATTGACAAGGGCCCTTGCATGGGTACACGAAGGATGATGGTCACGCTCCGTTGCCCAATATCCTGAAGAAAAGCCAGGCGTGAGAATCGGCGTGCAGCCCAACAGGACAGTCTCGCCAAGCTGATGGCTGGCTGCCGATGCAGAAACACCCTGCTCCTCTCCTCCTCGCCGTGGGTCTTGTCTGGCAGTGCAGCAAGCCAGCCCAGCTCACTAACCTGCCACAAACATATCCATTTTCTTTTAGATTATTCTGTTAATCTAGCAAGCTGAACTGACCCACGAGCTCAGATGAGGATCAGTGTCAGCAGAGAGAGAAAGGGGGAGAGAAGGACCCCTTCCAATAGCAGAATGAGTTATTTGCTGTCTCATTAAGCTCCATCCTTCAAGCTTTGCCACACAGACATGTAAGAGAGGAAGGAAGAAGCAGTGGTACAACTCAAGATACAACAACCAGACAGAATAGCAAGAGGGGAAAAAAAAGTTTAGGAATGGGAATTCAGGTACTGGTACAACAACAAAAGGCAGAGTTACAACAGAGCCTTAAAAAAAGGGTAACTAGTCCCCATCAAGGTGAGAAACATAGGCGAGATCCCGGATCTGGAGCCCAGTCAGAAACAAGTTTGTTATAAGGACATTTCCCTCCCAGTTCTGAAATCAAAAACTATTCCTTCAGTCCCTCCCCCAGCTCTCCTGGTTCACATGCAAGGATTAAGACAAGCAGTCTCCAGGCAGGTGTGATGTACAATTACTGTGCCATAATTACAAAGCAAATAGCAGTATTTTTGCATCACATTTTTTTTGTTTGTTTCTTTCCAGCTCAGCTGTTAAAGACCGTGTCAGGTGCCCCAAAGAGAAAACCCAAAAGACATGTAAGGAAAGTTCTCTGGGGAAAAGTCTGCCTTCTTGTCCTAGGTTTGTACAGCACTTGTCACTGTAGAATCTTGGTCTGTAATTTGGTCCAAGTATTACAGCAATACAAGCAATTAAAAAACCCTCCAAACAAAAAATTCAATGGTCATAGCTCTACAAAATCAAAAAACTATACTAAACACCTACGAGTGCCAAGTCACTGACATCTAAATTATTAGCATTTACAGAAGGGGTGCACTTGCAATTGCAACTATACGACTTAGTCTAACTTTACAAAGCTGTTTTTTTGTAGCTTAAACTACTTCCAATGCTCTAAAAAAATATACAGGAGTCTGTGGTTCATTTGTTAACTAATCCTCTCTAACAATGAAAGATCAGCAATTGTTAAAGGATTTTTATTTTTAATGTGGGATGTGTTCACAGGCTTTGCCTTTATCAACTTGGGCTCGACTTGCCAATTTCCTGTTTAAAAAGTCTTAACAGTTCAACATTTCTTATGCTTCCTTTTTTTTTTTTTAAGTCACATTTTTCTAGTGTTTACAGAATTGAGAGAAAAGCTTCATGCTGTCATGATTTACCAAAAGGGAAATCGCTATTTATAGTGCTGTCTATTCTATTGCACTAACACACATTTAGCAAATAAACCCAAAGAGAAGACCCTGTGACCCAGTAGCTCTGCCTTGTCTCATGTTGTCTTTACTGCTTTCTCCCCCACATTCCTTCCCCCTCAAGACGGCTGCTTCTTCAGGCTGCCTCCTGCCTCCTCCGCAGCTGCTGCCTCCTCCCAGGCGGCAGTATTACCGTATCACAGCATTACTAACAGCAATGCTCCCACTTGACTCTGCACTCTCCTGCCAGCCAGGATATAAGACTAAACTAATAAAGCCCAGTGGAGCTAGGCCAGCAGAGCAGCTCTGGTGCCTCCCCAGTCGGGAGCAAGGTTCCAGTTGTCACCACAAAAAGACCCATACGTTTTAAAGGGGGGTGGGAAAAAAAGAAGAAACAGAAGATAGAACAAAAAAAAAAGAAAGAAAGAAAGAAAAGAGGAAAGCTATGACCTACTCTAATAGTGTTGTGCCACCCATCTTTATTCACCTTCACAGATTCAATATATTGCTCATTTAACCTCTTCACAAAACAGCTTAAGAACACAGACTGCCACTTTCCAGTTAATTTAGCTTTTGGTCACCAAAAAGAATTAGGATTTTACTTAAATTTAGCAGTTTAGCAAATGGCTGCATCCACAACTTAAAAATTACCTGTGTCATGCTGGAAATCAAAGACAGCAGAAAGATTCAAAAGTGAAACAGGTCAGAGCACAGTGACAATGATTTTGTTTCCATATACAAATATTAATGAAAAAGCAAGTTTGTGCAGTGACAGATATTAAAAATAAGGTGCAAATTATTCTTGCTTTGAGTTAATAAAAAAAACAGCATAAAAGAGCAAACACCAGTGGGACACATCAGTACATTTCCAGAGTACAGTTCCAGAGCACATGAACTATTAAACAGGGTTAGAAAAATGACCATCCAATCAAATATTCTGTGTCTGAAAAGAACCAGCAGCAAATGCTTAGATAACGTATGGTAGAAGGCAACAAATACGCAATGATCCTTCCCTCAGTCCCACAGCTTCCAGCATCAGTTCTTTAGGGATCACCTGAGTCTGCAGATGCATTTGTGCCACTGTGTCTACCAGCTGCTGACATATTCTCCATGAATTTGTTCAATCTCTTCCTGAAACCCATTTATATTTCTGGCACATACTATGTGACAACATAAGCATTTTTTTTTAACCTATTCTACCTTAACTCTGATTGTATGCTTTTGGGGGAAGAGAAACTTGATGGTACAATGCCGTTGCCCTTCCCCTTCTACCCTTCACCACCATCCCCATCACTTTATAAGAAGCGTCAGACTAACTTTCTCCAAAGCACATCACTTCCTAAAAATGTCTCTTAACAGAAAAGAAAAAAAAAGAAATCTACTATCTGTTTGTGCCTGTTTCCTCTTGCCTCAAATACATAAACAGCTTTAGTCTTTTGCCTTGGTGCTATTAGGACCAATGTAATCCAGTATTTCCAGGCTAGTCAGCAAACTGGGACCTTCTTTACGGAGTCTTTTAGCCACTGCCATTAATACATATTACTGCTTTCCTCCCGTCCATCTAAACCTTGCTAAACTCAAGTGTCTAGAGAAATATCATCAAAAGGAATTCCCCAGGTCAAATCCTTTCAGAAGGGGAAGGTAATAATACAGAGCGTGGTAACACATAACAGAAGTTTAAGAAATGTATCTCACCTCTTGGTGCAATGAAGGTGCAAGACCAGAGACAGTTGTGACTTTTTATTTTTACACAGTAAAGTTACACTGATGGTTAAACACAGCCTTCACAGAGACCACATCGGCACTAATGAAACTATAATTTCCTTTAAATTACTGCTATTCATACCCCAGCCCTCATCAGCCAGCCAGTAATAGCTTTTCATCATTTATTTTAATACGAAAGCAATCAATAAGCTTTTCCCTACAGTTATTTTACTGCTATCTATGAACTCTAAAAACCTAGAATTAGAAGAGGTGCCTGCAACAAGACACACACAGTTAAATTTCACTGTTGTCTTTCTTATGGAAAAAGATTTTAAAATTCCACCCGATTTTGAGACAAGCTGGACCAAAGCAGTTTCAGCAACCTACAAAGAAAAGAATCTTCATCCATTGAAACATGATGAATAGACTACAATATTAAAGTACTATAGGTAAAACATGTTGGATTGAGCAGCTCTTCCTTTTCATAATGACTGTGTCCTGTGCTGTTCTTCTGTATCATTCAGTATTGGTTCCTGGCTGCTTAGTTCTAACATTAACATTTCCACTGAAAGAGATCAAATACTAAATTGCAGTAATATCCCATTTCTTTTAGCTTCACGGATGATTCACACAAGCAGAGGGCATTAAATAAAAGACACCTACACACACAAAAATCTCAGCTACCAAAGGAAGTTTTAATCTTGTGTTAAATAGCAAGCAAAAAGCATTCTACAGTTTTCAGAATTTTCCAACAGGAAATTTTTTTGAATATTCTCAGTCATACCAAAATAACATCAACAATAAGACAAGTCTGGAAAAGTTATTGTCTAGAAGGACTAGATTTTATACTTGATAAAAGCACCTTCATAGACGCACATACAAAAATCAAAATTCAGGTAATCATCCTGTTATGCCAGAAGCCAGATCAGTTTGCAGAACAAGCAGTTAAACTGGAAAAAACTGGTGTGCAGGATTTTTAACTATAGTGCCCTGGGCCAGGTTTTAAAACAAGTTGATTTACCAAAGCAACAAGATGCTAACAGACAGCAGAGCAGTACAGTATTGCCAACTTTATTAATGAGTGCAGACAACGCTCACACTACTAAACGTGAATATTTCATCCTTATTAGAATTTAAGTGTTGGTTTCAATTCTTAGATAAAGCTCCACCACTAAGTCTTTTATTTTATTTTGACTTAGTAACTATCTTTATCTGTAAGAGCTTGTTTGTAGCAGCTTACACATTTAAAACTGAGTCACACAGAAATCTTGACAAGTCAAAGGACAAAAAGACCTGCCAGCTGCCTTACAGTGGGCGTCCAAATCATAACAGCAAAATATGGTTCCAAGCAATGGCATGAGTAAGAGTTACTGAAGAGAACTGACATAAAATATACTCATGGAAAATACTCATAGAAACTGATTTGGTACCTATAGATGCCAAAGAACTATTAGAGCTGTAAAGAAAAGTGGCACAGGATCTTTAAAAAAGGAAAAAGGTAATCTCAATCTCACAAAACCTGTGAAGCCTTCTGATATTTTATCTACCTTAACAACAGCTATGCAGTTGTTCACCATGTTGAATGCAGGTAAGAATAGCATCAAAATATTTCTTCCAGGTAATACATTTGTCTCAGTCTCAATGTAACTGCTGCAAGCATGACATGGGAGACCTTCACCAACTATGCTGAATTACAGACAAGATATTTCATGCTTTCACTCATCTTCCTTAGCATCAGTGACCTTTTTAAGATGACAAAAACATTAATTCATCCGTGGGACAGAAGCACAAAAGAGATGCAGGGACTGAGGAAGAAACACTAGGAAGGAAAAATTCAAGTTAGAAGTTCAAGTCATGCCCTGCAGGAATACCTCATTACAAGATCAACTTGTTCTTTGAGGAATTATCAGAAGGTCTTGAGCCTATTTTCTCTACCACTCAAACAGCAGCAGTGATCTACAGCACTCCTGGGAACTGCACATCACACTACCTTAAGCATGCAAAACAAAACTGTAGAAGAGACTGGAATTCAGGTCTTCTGAAGCCCCATCCCCAATTCAGGCAGAGTTCATGAGCCTTTGTTGAGAAGGTCTGCTCAGGTACTTTGTTTCAATTTCAGCTACCAAACCTATAAAGTTCAAGTAGACCAGATGTTCAGAGCTTTATTTGGGCAGCTGAATAAGGATCTTTTTCAAAAAGTGTTATTACAAATACAAATGGAACCAACAAGCTGGAATACTTTAACACCAAGGTTAGCTGCATCTATATGAAGTCTTCATGAAGGCAAGTGCTGCTTCCTAGAAAGCCACAGAATCAAAGCACTAGTCAAAAGCATGCACAAGACAGCAGGTGTCTACACACTGCATAAATAACAACAAGAAGCATAAAAAATTCCAGCAAAGGATTCTCAGAAGATCAATAGCTGGAAAAGCATTTGCAATTTGAGTACAAATTTCTTGCCTGAAAGCACAGACATGTCCTGCAAAAATGTTCCACAAGAATTTCTTTGTAAAAGTGGATGCCTAATATAAAGAACTACTCCTTTACTCCTAGTTATTAACTGGTAACACACAAGATGGTAGCTTTAATCAAATCTGGAATGAAAAAAATTGTCTTGCGCTTTACTGCTGTAGTTAATAAAATTACTCACCCTCTAGCAAAACGTCCATAAAGTATGCATGTCCAATAATGGACACACTTAAATTTGTGAACTAACTCAATTATATTTCCTGCTGTGTGTAGAGTTATAGTATTAATTATTCAAAAATATTGCGATAAATACCAAGGCTTCACAGAAACAGTCTCAAGATCCTCATTTTTCACAACCCAATACTGTGTCAGATAACCCCCACTGATTTAAAAAAAATATACGAAGATTTAGTTTGGGAGCTCTGAAGGTTATCTATTTGAATCCCTTACTCAAAGCAGAGCTAACTTTAAAGTTGGATCTGGATCTTGTCAGGTGTTAAATATCTCCATGGATGGAGATTCCCCAGCCTCTCTGGGCACCTTTTCAGTGCTGCACCAATCTTAGAGGGAAGAATTTTTTTTCCTTCTTGTCCAAATGAAATTTTCCCAATTGCAACTTGTTCCTGTTGCTTCTTGTCCTTCCTTTCTGTGACTCCAACAAGACTCCAACTCTGTCTTCTTTAAAGCCCCCAACAGATAAGCGAAGATTGTAATTAGATGCCCCCATAGCCTTCTCTTCTCTAGACTAAACAAGCTCAGTTCTCAGTCTTTCTTTGAGAACATCATATGCTCTGGCCCCTCCAACCACTGAAGTGACTCTCTGCTAGATTCTCTTCAGTTTGACAATAGACTTTGGCCATCCAGACAGTCAGCAGCAATACCAAGGGAGAATTGTACATCTCAAACAGAAATATTCATAAGCAACTTACCTAAACGTGTCTCAAATATTTAACAATTACACTAATGAGACAGTGAATTTCTTTACTGAATTTACTTGTATTTTCGGTTCTCTTGTTACAAGCTAACCAGATCCAATCAAAAGACAAGACATCAGTTGTTCATAACATACGGCACTGATCAATAGGAAAGCAATCACCTCACAAACGGTATTTGCAGTGCATGTGGCTTATAAAGGCATTCTTTACTTTGATACAAAAACATTAAGTAGTATCCTTGGCCTGCAAATACACCCTTCCCTCCTCCCCAACAGTAGCAGGACCATACAATGAATACTTTGCACAGGTGCTGGCAAAAGTCAGAAGAGCCCATGCCTCGGTTTCTACTAGCCATCTGTCAGGACTTGAGGACTTTTCTTCCCTCTGATCCAAAATTTGGCTGTTTTGGGTACCTTCTCCTCTGAAGCACTGGAGACTGGCCATGGCTACTGACTTCAGGTAAGCATCATGCAGCTAGTGGAACTCATTTCTCAAGTGCCTGCTTAAATGTCCTGCTAACAGCAAGCTCATGACACAGGCAATGGCTTCAGTCTCTTTTGCTCAGTTTCTGAAGCACATTGTAGCATTGATTTTTGGTCATTTACTACAGTTTGTTTCCAATAGCCTGTAACAATCTGTGTTTCTCAGTGTGCCAAAAGAAAAGTCCACTGAACATCTAAATGAGACATAAGTATCTTTGCTGGGATGGAGGAGAAGGAAACTCAGTGACCAAATAGGTCCTTCCAATCCTGAGTTCCACATACTCAAATGTACTCAGGTTTTTGCTTTGTCCAGACATTCATAACAAAATAAACAATTCCCATGTCTCTACCAGTCTGAGTAATACTCCTGTACTTAAATTAACAGCTAATTATTGCATATAATAAGAGCAACCGGAGGACATGAAAAACTTCTTAAAAATAATTGCACTTCAAGATATTCTGTTGCTAGCTCCTTTAAGTCATTTACCCCCACCCTACTCTTCTCCTAACTGTGAAGTCTGAACAATGATTAGCTTGGAGGAATGTTTTCTGAATTCATCTGCAGAACAGTTCTGAGTCTTCAGATTCCTCAGCTAGACATTGCAATAATGAAGGACAAAAGTGCTTCTCTACTAAATGTAACCCCCTCTGGAAAAGACTAAAAAAACCTGACACAGTTCATACATATATCATTAATCTTTATATTGCCACTTTCTCACATTTAATTATGCATAATCTCACTGCACCAGTTTAATAAGGTGATCTGCTTTAAAACACATTAAACGATTTCCCATTTTCTAAAATCTGGTACAGCAATTTCTAGTACCATCAAAAAAAGTGTTAATGCCTGCATTTGTCCCCACCCATACAAAGCATAAAAGACACAAGCAATTTCACATTACCAAGGCCTTGCAAACAGACCAACAGTAGCAGTGCCTGTGTCAGCAGGTTTATCCTCCCACATCCAGTGTCCCGAGGACTCCATTATTTCATGCGAGTTGCAAGCAGAACAGTTTGTAAACAGGCACCCGGACTTTCCAAACCAGTTAGCTGTTCAAGGGGAACTGCAGCTTTTAACCTCAAAACAGCCATGCTTCTCTAAGGAGACAGTACAGAGGCTGGGCTTGCTTTTGTTTTTATTTGGTATTTTTAATTCAAAATACACTAGTAGATTGCAGGAAAAAAGCGTATCTAAAACCTAGCACATTTATAAGCTCTGCAAGCTAGTAGCCTGAACACAATGTATAAATAAATCCAAGTCATGTCAAACAGCATTCCACAGTAATGTGTCAAATGAAAAGCAGAAAGACGTGTCTGTTTGAAGAAAACAACTGTGTTCATTTATATGCAAGCCAGTCTCCTATATATTAACTCAGGATTTTACCATTTAATGACAAGTCCCCCTGAAAGCTCAATATGTAGAGACACTACAAACAGGACCATGAAGAGCCCACTGTATACTAGGCTGAATTTCTAGACACTGTTTAGGTGGGAGTTCATTCAAAACATCTCTTTTGGGAGATGAGGTACCAAAACTGAGCTTACCTCTTAAAAAAATAATACAAAAAAACACCAGTCAGTACAAACGATCACCTCTGCTGGCCCCCAAAAGACAATATTCTAGAATAAATCTCCTTCATGAGATCATGTAGGAGATTACACTGACCCTCATTTGTCTGCATTAAGCATAAAGCCCATGGCCACTTGTAATAATCTACCATAGATAAAAAAATATCTTTAAAAAATCATGAATTTCAAACAGGCATTTAACAGTTCCTCTGTTACATGGTAATGAAATGTCTACTCTGAATGGCCAGATGCTCAAATGGATTAAACAACATTTAGCCTTTAAATCCTGCATCTGTAAATCAAGACTGACCTAGTGACCCAAAGTAAAATTTAATAATAAAGAAGTGCTTAACAGCCACATATAGATCATTCAAAAAACCAATAAAAATTGTTTGTTCAAAGCCTATTTGGACATACAGACAGTGCTCATCAAGGGATATAATGAGAAGAGCTGGAGAATGCCAAATGTGGAGTCCCCTATTTATCCTTGAAACAGGTTTAGCAGAGGCAGTGGAAAAGCAAGCTTCCCAACACAAAGCCATCTAGCAATCTGGAGAAACCACCTTGGAAGGAGGAGTATACAAGACATTACCTTTATGTCAATATGATTGTTGCTTTCTGTCAAGACTTGCCAATAAGACAGTAATTCACATCCACAGTGACTGTGAATTCTGCAGTCAACAACTACCTTACTAGGAACAGATCAGAGAGCTGCAACACATGCCCCATGAGCTACAGAATAACGTCGGGGTGGTCACCTTTCCCTATGGCCTTCAGCTAGGTTCAAGGTGGTATCTGAAGGGAGAAAGTCTAATTGCTTTTCAAGGACAAAAGCCAATTGTTTCCTGCACTTTTAACAGCCCAATTATAGACATGCAGCTTGCACGTGTGAACAAGTCCCCCACAGTCCATTAAAAACGAGTTCCACATAATTCACCCATTTCAACAGCAACAGAATGTTTACATTTTGGAGAAGGAAGGGGTTAAAAAAAAGTATTTAATTACAAAGATGATACAAGCTTCCATTAAGAATACTCACCCAGTTCCACCAATGTGTGAGTGTGTCACGACATCTGAAAGGACTTCAGGCATATATACTGGGCTCCCACAAGCATAAGAAAAGCTCATATACCACTGACAGTTTAAGTACTCAAAGAAATAAAACCCCCTCAACCCACATGCACACTTTTGTTAGGCACTAAGACTTACAAAGCATCTTGTAGATTAAAAATTTATCATAGTGACATATGTTGCAATAGTGACCTATCAACCACATTTGCAAACTTTCCTCCCAGACTCCTATGTACTGACATTTTAGTGCATAAAAGCAGAAGGCAGACCAGTGGAATTAGGACTGTCATAGCTTTAATTAAAAGCCTCTAGTAGTGTCTTCTCCTATACCAAATAAAAATGGCAGTCCTGGCAAGAGAGATGCAGCATAAGAGCTTTATTTGAAAGGGAAAGACCATACACGACTAAAAATACCAGCAGAAGTAACATTTTAGCTTACTACTTGGGGGACAACAGCGCTTTACGAAATGAATTTTAGTGCCCCTCATTTAAGTTAGCTGTAATTTGAACTGCATACAAACATTAATCATGCATTGGTAACGAAATCTTTTTAAACAATCCTACCTCATACAGCACAACAAAAATGTCTTTTATAGAACACAAAAGCCTTGCAAGTATATGGTCCTAATTTTATTCTTCCCTTTAAATGAAATCCTGCCATCAAAACACTCACAATATTTACAGAGCATCCTGAAAATTTGTATAAAGTCTCTATACAATTAAGCTACATAAGAGAAAGATTCCAAAATGTTTGGTCCGTGGGCGAGTTGGGAACAGGGGCAGAGGGTGAGAAAGAAGAGTGAAAAACCTGATACTGCATTCTCTCTACCATATATTGCTTTCTCTGAATTAACTGCATAAAAAAACCCTTAAACATCTATTGTATCATTAGGTCTGTTTGAACACTATCCTCTCAGCCTTCATTCCAGTACGAGAAACAAACATGTCACATCCAAAACCCACTCAAATAAAAAGCAATCAACACGAAAAGGCACGTAAATCAAACAGATTTGGCAGCAAACAGTATTTCACAGAGACAAGAGATTTGAATTGCTCCATTTGTGTCAGTTTGGCCAGTTATTGTTCTGACTTACTACTTTAATGATCCCAAATTAAACTGCTTGAACTGAAACAAACAAAATCTCTAAAATGAAATATTCTCCCCCCACTCTTAACAGTGGTTTAAGAAATGAATTACCGTGGCACTACCGCCTGTAAATCATAAATACACCGCCTCAATTAAAAATCATTCTGCACACATCGTGCATTTCATACTGACCTTGCACAAGCCGTGTTTGCTCCTCTTGGCTAGAAATCGTTAATAGCTTGGGTGAAATCCTTTTATGTGCTCCTCCAGCCAGCTAATTCCAGCCTTCCATTACCACCCTCCATTGCAGACGCCTGCAGGCAGCACCCACTCCCCGGCTTTCAGCTTTCGCTGACTCTCAACCCCGCCAGGATAATCACATTCCGGCGGGGAGCGAACAGATGGCAGGCTCCATGGTAACCAGTCCTCCCCGGCTACTGGCAGCACTGGGACGCTACCCGGGACTGGGCAACAAGCGCTCTTTGTGCTTCGGCCTCGCAAATCCTCGCCACGGGGACAGGCAGCCCCTAGCACTCACTGGGCATGCCTAGCAGGTGCATTGCCGGCGCCAGCAGGCAGAGCACCTTCACAAAAGCTTGCAGCCAGGTTTAACCTTGACACTGCCTGCTCCAGCGTCACAGAGGGGAGAAAGGGGTTTAAAACACCCCACTAAGACGGAGGCGAAGATATTAGGAATTTTCATTTACTTATACAACACAAAAGGGTGCAGGGAAATTAGCCGAGGACTGTTTTTCCCTGACAAAATGGTTTTCTGAAGGCAGGCTTATCCCTCCTGACCAGGCTTTGCTGCAGCGCTACTGGAACATTTGCTGCACATTCCCCAGCTCCTGTACCCTCAAATTGCCCTCCCTTAGAATACTGTAATTGCCTAATCTAGGCTTTTAGTCAACAAGAGTCTTGCAATTCCTTGCTTTTGCTCTTTGAGCTTGTTAGGCATATCTGTTCCTGCGTCTGCTGGGACTGCTGCTGATTCAGCAGGCAGGAGCTGCTGTTTCTCTCTGCTGTAGGTGGAGGCTGCCGGGGGGGGTGTCAGGAATGCTTTCTCGCCTGGATGCTGCGCCCGAACCCACGGCTCTCACCGGCCCAGATCTGCACCTACGCCACTGGAGCATGCCCGCTCGGCCCAGCACAGAGCAGAATTCCCACAGGCATCGGCTGGAGAAGAGAAGGAAGGCGGTGTTCAACACCGATTGCTTATGATCTCGTGGGCAAAATAGCTTTGAAAGAATATATTGGGGATTTAAATGCTAATGAGATACACAGGCCATTTCTCAAAATATCTACTAAATGGGGGGGGGGGTGGGAATCACACAGCATAATATTTCATGGCCTGAATATGTTGCCATATTCAGCCTCTCTCCCTCACTCTCAAAACACCATGCATCGTTTATGTCTAACACTGCGTCAAAAAACTGTGGGTAGTTTTATTTAAAGCTGAGCCAGATTTGGAGCTCAAGCTCCTACATGCTAACTTAGGTCTGGGTTTGGGGGGTTTTTTTTGGTGGTAGGGAAAATGTTTTCCTTTCTCCCTTAATGACACCTTTGATCTCCTTGTAGCTGGTCCTGCAGGGCAGCATCTGTTCCTGTAAAAGAATTAAAAACCCTGTACTGGAACCCAGCCACACAAAAACACCCATCTTTTCCCATAGGTGATTTGTGCATAGAGTTCAATGACTTTCTTCCCTCCTGAATCTTCGGCTTCCCTCATCCTCACTACATTAGCAAGTTAGTTTTGTTTCACAGCAAGTGCGATTAAGTTTATCTTCTATTGATAAGAGACATCGCTATTAAACTGATACCCCCTTAGCACTGGGAGCCCCTTGGATCATCACGGACGGCGCCCCAGGGCTTGAGGCACTGCACCTGTAAGTTGTATGAGACAGGCCCTGCCACCAAGAGCTTGCCAGCTAAAGAGGACCCGGGCGCGGGAACGGACTCACCCACAGCTCGCACGGGGCGCACCAGCGACAGAGGTGGGATGCAAACCCAGGTCTTCTGGCTTCTACCCTATGGCTGCTGGATCATTCTGCCCCACGCGGCTCATTTCAATCCCAGTGCTCACCAAGGAGCACTACTTCCATGGTCTCCTAGCATGCCTGTGCACGCTCAGTTCTGTACGTGCAATTTTTCATTTAGGCTCACATTCTTAATAAGGGGAAAAAAAATCAAAATATTTTCTTCCTTCAAATAAGGGATCTTTGCATCACTGAGAATTTCTTAAACAACCATGCACACCAAACCTAATCATCCATCAGCAATAAAGGTAAAACAATGTAAGGAGGGAAGCCAATTTCCTATTCAACTTGCCAAATGTTTGTAATAATAAACATAAAAAAACCACTGTTCAGCATTTAAGCATTATGAAAGATACACAGATAACATTTCTTGTTTTGTCTCTTAAAAACAAAGACCATGGCTCAGAAGTGAATTTTATATGTTTATATATCTTATGTATTTACGCGTTTCTGGAACAAACTATCTGTAGCAATTATAATTCCTTGCAAACAGACTGACTTCAAAATTAGAGGGATTCAAGTTCAGTTTTAGTCTTTTTCTTTCATGAAAGAGACCATCTACAGAGGAATTTTCTAGATTTATGTTAACTCTAACTTTGTATGAAAACGATGCACTTTAATGAAATCACGTTGGCATCAGAAAACCTGTTCCAAACACTGACAAAAACCCTTAGACCGTCTGTTTTTCTCCCTGTACTAGTTGTACTCATTACAAAAAGTTTGCTAGCAGAATAAAGGGCAATGGCAGTTAGCATCCATTTCAGCTTCTTGTTTGGAGTAATTTCAAGTCTGATTTTACATACATTTTTTACATATATACATACATACATACAGTTTTTAATAAACTACATGCAGCACCCATCACACAAAAGGAGAACAGGATGCACTATAAATTTTGGCAGAAGTAACAGATAAGTTACATGGAGCAACATTACAAAAGAAACCTACGTGTACTAGACACAAATATGTTATTAGAACTACTTGAAGGGGAGAAAGGAAAACAGGGTATTCAAAATGCTTTTGAAGAGGAATAGTAAAGGGAAAGAAAAGTTAACCATCTCCCCTTATTCTTTGGCCTAAACTGACCCAGATGGGAATGTAGTACTAAACTGGTTTTAGTTGGAAGATATTAATGAAAATTAAACAACACATTGACATCTTGTCTCCTGACTTGATTCCCTTACAAGAATAAAGGGAATGTTTTTATTAAATGATGATACCATATGCTTCAGCTTCTACCAGCCTCGGCTGCTATCTGACAAGCTAAGACTCTGGTATTTTGCTCAAGTTGATGGATACTATCAAACTGGACTTCAGAGTATGTCATTTAAATTTGTCTTTTTTTGTGGTGACTGCTTAAAATCTATTCATACAAAAGCAGTCACATGAGTTTAGAATAATGCATATTACTAGTTTGTGAAAAATAGAAAGAGAAATTAGTCTCCATTTTCTGTGTAAGATTTAAAAGTTTCATTTATAAAGCCAGTAACAGCATCTAAGTAACCAACAGCAGGCCTCACATACGCCTTGTTTTGAACTTTTGCCAATTTCTCATATCTGTTTTTCTAGTTTTACTAGAACAGCCTAGTAATTCATGAAAGTTATATCAAGTATATGTTACTGCCAGAGATACAGCAACAAAATACACCACTGATTTGTTCTAATACGGTATCACCTTTGTTTCTCTAAAGGAAAAGCATTATTAACTTTTCAACATGAGCCTGTGTTTTTAGTTAAAGTTTCTAATCAGGTGTAAAAGCTGTGCATCTCACTAACATTTGTATCATTGGACCAAAAGACCCCACAAAACAAAACAAAAAATTGATACCAGAATGTGACATAGGACTTTACAATACATAAGGGTACCTTAAATTCAGATGCTTGTTTCAAAAGGGGAGAAATATTTCTCCAGAGCTTCAGAAACAAGGTGAGACAGACTCATAATTTATTATCAGTAACAGTTTCAATATAATATGTGTATATTTCTTTTAACTTGACACCATCTGGTAATGAGGAAGTTCACTTTAAGGGAAGCAGGATGCCTGATTTTTTAAGAGTAGAAAAAACATTCTGTAGGCAACTGCAAGGGCTGAAACTCACCAAACTTCCTTGTACTTGTCTAGAACATAAAAACTCCCAAGAATTTAAGTTTTCCATGATCACCATAGAGGGGTTAAGGCCTCCACGCTCATCCTCAAAGATCCTTTTGTATGACAGACGTGCTCTTCTAGTCTTACCCATTTTTCTCCCAAATTAAAGGGCACTGTACTTCACAGAGAGAGAGAGAGAGAGCAATGAGTTAAATCTGCAACCAGGAAAAACTTCCTCAGCAGTATCTCTGCAGGTATGAAACAGCTGGACTTGCCGCATGGTTTCAGAGTCATTGACTTTCAACTGGCTGACACTTCCTCAAAGAAGGACACCTCCTTCACAAGTAACAAAACCGAATTACTTCTTCTTTCACACTGTGCTCCTGTAGGCTGGGAGTGTGTGCATGCTGGGTGTGGGAGAAGGGGCAGAGTGACTGTTTTGTTGTTGTTCTTAAGGCCACTGTTTAATTAAATAATATTAACGTTATGAGCAAAAGCCCCTCCAAAGTCTTACTGCTTGTAAAAACAGCATTCACAATATGAGGATGAGCTATCTCCTTCTCACCAGTTCAATGACTTTGACACTCTCTTCTCTGCAGCAAATCATTCTTCCAATGATTAAAACAGCTGTCTGTGTGGACGTCCATTTCTGTTGTCCCTTAATGATAGTTGTCAAAGAAACATGGACAGATTTCATACTAAGGTATCTTAGAGACCTACAAAGATTTGGTATAGAAATCTGAAAGTTATTCTTCTTTCTTAGGCTGCCCTCCAGAATCACTTTCAAGTAGAATTAAATACAGAAGGATATCTTACAGGAGGAGAAAAATAAGACTTCTGCTGTTATGTCTCCAAATATAGTCATTTTCAAATTAGGAGCAGCACCAGCCCAACACACTGAAACACTTATTTCATAAACTGGAATTACTTCAGTTTCCAAACACTTTCTTGTACCTCTCCTACTGAGCTGTATTAGCAGCAGCATCAACTTAGTAATGCCTGTAGGGAGGGACAGTGCTTTCTGTTTAAATCCAACAGCAGAGCATATCTACAGAATTGGCCAACTGTACTGATTAATGTCATTTCAAAATATTATGGAAAGTGGATTAAGCAAAATTTAATTAGAAGAAAATCCATCAATCTAAGGCCCTATATTACAACTCCTTTCCATGGTAGAGGAAAACCTCTTGGAAATACGGGGCACAAAGAAACAGTTACTCTAACAAGATATATATATATATTTAAACATTGAATTATTTTTACGTCAACAGAAAGTCATGCAAGGTAGAGGTGTTAAGGAAGATGCATGATAGCATAGCTTCCCTGAAGCGGACACCAAAGCTCCAGCCTTGCACGAAGAGCCTATAGGTATGAGACAGCACATATTGGTAGCACCAGAAGTAAGAGGTCTGGAGCTGGCTTTGCAAGATGTACATGAACAGAGGGAAAGGGACAGTAAACACTGAGGGGCTGACATTCCAATAGCAGGGTAAACTGTGACACTAATACCCATTAACATTCAAAAAAAGCAAGAGGGATGACAAAAAAGCAGAGTTGGATCTTAGTTGAAACTTCTGCTTATGAAAGTAAGACAATTCAATTCAGTGCCTCGAAGCATCCAACAACAGGGCACAGCAACCACCAGACAGGCTCAATTATTTCTGCAATTGCAGAGTGTTTCCATGGAAAGGAGGCAGCCTTCTAGGTTTGACACATTCAACGTCTGACAGCTGAGCCAGCCAGTGCTCAGCAGCAAAAGGCTCAAACAGAGATCACAGACAGTTCTTCAGACATTGTTCTGAACAATGCAAGAGGAAAACAAGGTCTGCAGGAGGCACAAACCCCAGGGGCTCTGCCCTGTGCTCTTTATTTACCAGTTAAAATTCCAGTGAAAGCAGAGCAGACATCAGAGTAGCACGGGGTGGGAATTGTGGCCATGGGGCCTTCCTCTCTCTTTAGGCTTCACGAAAGAGATTGAGAAGTCTGGACAGGAACCAGAGGATTGCTATTCTAGTCTGGCTTTGAGAACTCCAGACAAAATTTGTAGGCAAAGATATAAACAGAAAGATATGTTGGAAGAAGCACAGCCTCCCTCTATAAAATATCCTTCGATAAAAACCATGAACCATAAAAGAGTAATAAACCCTAAAGAAACCATGCTACTATAAAATAATTCAAGATGTTAAGAATACTAAGTGTGCTAGTTGCCTCAGTGCAGATATGGGAAGTTCTTGTTCTTTAAAACTTAAACTTGGGAAAAAAAAGATTGTTATAACTCAAGAACTTTAGCTGAGACTTCATAGAGGAAATCTAAGGTACAGCAGAAGTGATGATGTTTTGAGCTGCACTAAATTTTACATCAGCATCCTTGTGCTTAGGCCATTACAGGTGGCTAACATATTAGTATCAAAGAACCCAGAAAAATACTTAAAATGCATTTTGCAGACCCACCGACATTATATACTGATTCAATTTACATTCCTCTCCAAGCTCAGCAAGCACCACTTTGCCACAGATTTCTAAGATTTATAAACATCTGTGTTACATCCAACACAAACAGTTTTCTGAGCAGTCTACAACAGTTCTCTGCCAAAGTGACAGATTAATTTTGCAAAACATCTTCCTTTTTCCCTAGCCTGAAGCTCCTTCAACAGGTCAACAGATCAGCCAGAAGCAAGCCATATAAATAACTAGGTTTTGGCATTTGATCATGCAATTGCGGAGTGTGCCCCATTCATGCCTACAGATATTACCTCTATTGCTGAGTAGAAGGAAAAGCAGTATCACAAAATTTACTGGTAGCTGCCAAGGCCACACCAATGAATGAATGCTCAAGGGCAAACTGGAGACCATCAAGCAGGATTTCCGAGCTCTGGGGACGGTGGTCAAGGGTCTGGGAGCCCAGGTCATCTTCTCCTCAATCCTGCCAGTGAGGGGGATGGATGAGAGGAGGAGGAGACGGACTTTCCAGGTTAACGACTGGCTGTGCCGCTGGTGTTGGCAACAGGGTTTTGGTTTCTATGACCATGGGACCCTGTTTGAAGATCGACAACTGATGGCGAGAGATGGGATCCACCTCACGAGGCGGGGCACGCGGGTCTTTGCCAACAGGTTGGCCAACCTGGTAAGGAGGGCTTTAAACTAGGTATGATGGGGGAAGGGGAGAGTTATAGTGACAGGGTAGTTGGCAAAAGACTGCTCAAGTCAGGATGCCTCCAACAGGTGAATGCAGCCAGGGAAGCGTGCATGGGATGTGGCTATGGAGGACCCTCTTTTAGCCCTCCTGGGAAACCTGCATGCTCGATCACCTCCCTGAAATGCCTGTACACCAATGCACGCAGCTTGGGGAACAAACAGGAAGAACTAGAGATCTGTGTGCGGTCGCAGGGCCATGATCTCATTGCCATTACAGAGACATGGTGGGATAGCTCGCATGACTGGAGTGCTGTCATGGATGGCTACGTGCTTTTTAGGAAAGACAGGCCAGGAAAGCGAGGTGGTGGAGTTGCTCTTTAGGTGAGAGAGCAACTGGAATGTATTGAGCTGTGCCTAGGGGTGGATGAAGAGCGAGTTGAGAGCTTATGGGGAAGGATGAAAGGGCAGGCTAGCATGGGTGACACTGTTGTGGGTGTTTACTACAGGCCACCTGATCAGGAAGAGGAAGTTGATGAGGCCTTCTACAGTCAGCTGGAAGCAGCCTCATGATCCCAGGCCCTGGTTCCCATGGGGGACTTCAACCACCCCGATATCTGCTGGAAAGACAACACAGCTAGGCACAAACAGTCCTGGAGGTTCCTGCAGAGCATTGGTGACAACTTCTTGACGCAGGTGGTGGAGGAGCCAACAAGGAGAGGTGTGCTGCTGGACCTCGTACTAACAAACAAAGAAGGACTGGTTGAAGATGTGAAGGTTGGGGGCAGCCTTGGCTGCAGTGACCATGAGATGGTGGAGTTCAGGATCCTGCGAGGAGGCAGCAGGGCACTAAGAAGGATCGCAACCCTGGACTTCAGGAGAGCAAACTTTGGCCTCTTCAGGGACCTACTTGGAGGAATCCCATGGGTTAGGGCCCTAGAAGGAAGGGGCGTTCAAGAGAGCTGGTTAATATTCAAACATCGCTTCCTCCAGGCTCAAGAGCCATGCATCCCTATGAGTAGGAAGTCAAGCAAAGGAGGTAGGAGACCTGCATGGATGAGCAAGGAGCTCCTGGCAAAACTCAACCAGAAGAAGGAAGTATACAGAAAGTGGAAAGGGGGACAGGCCACTTGGGAGGAATATAGGAACGTTGTCAGAGTATGCAGGGATGTGACGAGGAAGGCTAAGGCCCATTTGGAATTAAATCTGGCTAGAGATGTCAAGGACAGCAAGAAGGGCTTCTTCAAATACATCAGCAGCAAGAGAAAGACTAGGGAAAATGTGGGCCCTTTGCTGAATGGGGTGGGTGCCCTGGTGACGAAGGATGCAGAGAAGGCAGAGTTACTGAATGCCTTCTTTGCTTCAGTCTTTACTGCTCAGGCCAGCCCTCAGGAACCCCAGACCCTGGAGGCAAGAGAGAAAGTCTGGAGAGAGGAAGACTTTCCCTTGGTGGAGGAGGATCGGGTTAGAGATCATTTAAGCAAACTTGACACCCACAAATCCATGGGCCCCGATGGGATGCACCCACGAGTGCTGAGGGAGCTGGCGGATGTCATTGCTAAGCCACTCTCCATCATCTTTGAAAGGTCCTGGAGAACAGGAGAGGTGCCTGAGGACTGGAAGAAAGCCAGTGTCACCCCAGTCTTCAAAAAGGGCAAGAAGGAGGACCCAGGGAACTACAGGCCAGTCAGCCTCACCTGCATCCCTGGAAAGGTGATGGAGCAGCTCACCCTGGAGGCCATCTCCAAGCATGTGGAGGACAAGAAGGTGATCAGGAGTAGTCAGCATGGCTTCACCAAGGGGAAATCATGCTGAACCAATCTGATAGCCTTCTATGATGGAATGACTGGCTGGGTAGATGAGGGGAGAGCAGTGGATGTTGTCTGCCTAGACTTCAGCAAGGCTTTTGACACTGTCTCCCATAACATCCTCATAGACAAGCTCAGGAAGTGTGGGCTAGATGAGTGGACAGTGAGGTGGATTGAGAACTGGCTGAATGGCAGAGCTCAGAGAGTTGTGATCAGCGGCGCAGAGTCTAGTTGGAGGCCTGTAGCTAGCGGTGTCCCCCAGGGGTCAGTACTGGGTCCAGTCTTGTTCAACTTCTTCATCAACGACCTGGATGAAGACACAGAGGGCACCCTCAGCAAGTTTGCTGACGATACAAAACTGGGAGGAGTGGCGGATACGCCAGAGGGCTGTGCTGCCATTCAGAGAGACCTGGACAGGCTGGAGAGGTGGACGGAGAGGAACCTCATGAAGTTCAACAAAGGCAAGTGCAGGGTCCTGCACCTGGGGAGGAATAACCCCATGCACCAGTACAGGTTGGGGGTTGACCTGCTGGAAAGCAGCTCTGCCAAGAAGGACCTGGGAGTGCTGGCGGACACCAAGTTAAGCATGAGGCAGCAATGTGCCCTTGTGGCCGAGAAGGCCAATGGTCTCCTGGGCTGCATCAGGAAGAGTGTTGCCAGCAGGTCGAGGGAGGTGATCCTCCCCCTCTACTCAGCCCTGGTGAGGCCACGTCTGGAGTACTGCGTCCAGTTCTGGGCTCCCCAGTACAAGAGGGATGTGGCACTACTGGAGCAAGTCCAGCAAAGGGCTACAAAGATGATTAGGGGACTGGAACATCTCTCTCATGAGGAAAGACTGAGAGAGCTGGGCCTGTTTAGCCTGGAGAAGAGAAGGCTGAGAGGGGATCTTATCAATGTGTACAAGTATCTGAAGGGAGGGTGTCGAGAGGATGGGACCAGACTCTTCTCAGTGGTGCCCAGCGACAGGACGCGAGGCGACAGGCACAAACTGAAACACAGACAGTTCCATCTGAACATGAGGAAAAACTTCTTTACTGTGAGGGTGACAGAGCACTGGGACAGGTTGCCCAGAGAGGTTGTGGAGTCTCCTTCTCTGGAGATATTCAAAACACGCCTGGACGCAATCCTGTGCAACGTGCCCTAGGTGACCCTGCTTGAGCAGGGGGGTTGGACTAGATGATCTCCAGAGGTCCCTTCCAACCTCAGCGATTCTGTGATTCTGTGAAATTCCACCTACACCCTGTGCCAGCTTACGCAAGTGAGTTAGCTTTTTTAAAACCCCACTTTAGAGTATTGTTTAAACACACAGTAACTGTGTGCTACGTTGGAGTCACCCAAACTACTTCCGTATTTTTAATTTGTATTTATTTCAATGGCTCAAATTTCCCTTTGCAGTGTACCTCCTCCCAAAAGGACGAGGAACCAGTTCCACAGCTGCAAAAATCTAGGTTTTGGCAAAGACTGTTTAGACAAGTCTGATAAGTATTTGGGGTCTTGACCACATCTGGGGCTTCCAGAAGGACCCATGATAAATATACTACATTAGACGCATACAGCATGAAATACAGGTAATCTCTTTTTCAAATTATTTTCAATACAAGTAATAGGCTCAGTACAGCCTATTACCGCACAGCATTTTGCTTACTTGAAAGGATATTGTGGAGATTTACATTATTATTAACATGCAAGTGCAACAAAAAGGGAGCCATGGCTTTCAAGGATTTTATTCTTTTGCCACAAAATGAAAAAAAAATAGATATTAGCACATGGGCTGGTCCAATATTGTGCATAACCTAGACTTTTTATAGCTTGCCTTTAATAGCAGAAGTGCTTACTACACATACATACACATACATTCAGAGAAGTTAGGTAGTGACTGATATGGATGTAAACAGCAGAACTAAAAAATACAAAAAACAAAAAACCCCCCACCTCACTCACTAAAAACAGTTTAGGAAATGTTTCTGGAGCATTAATTTTCTTTGCTGTAACACTGATGAGCTCACTGAATCAAAAGACCGTGCAGTACAAACAGGGATGTATATTGAACAGCATTTCTATGACCTTCAGGTAATATAATATAGTGCAAGTGTTATATATGTACACCATATACAATGTAGTGTTATACTCTCCGTCCAGTCTGTCTATACTTACATTTTAAACAGCCAGAATATAGGCTCACTAGTAGATACAAGTATTGTCTAAACTTCAATTTCAAGAAAATACAGAATATTTGAGGAGGCACTGCTAGCTTATGATGTGTGCTCTAGCAACGTGCACCACTCCCACCATCCATAGTCTAACAAAGGTAATCACTATTCTCAGGCTGCACGTGACAGAAGAATAGAAGGAAAAGTTAGGAAAGTATCAGTGAATTGGCTCAAATTTGAACACAAATCCACGGTGTGCTGTGAGGAAGGTCTCAAGATTCTACTTCTCTTTGCAGGGCTGTCTGTCTTTGATCAACGAACCCATGTCCTACCTCCTCCACTGGTCATCCAAGCAGTAAGAAGCAATTCAGTGCAACTGCCTCAGTATTCAAAGCCCTTGGGGGCTGACAGATGACTTCTGCTTCTTCAGCTACAGTAAGAAACACTTTTTTCTTGTTGGCATAGCAGAGAAATTAAATCTAGACTACAGAATACACTCCTGCATAGACAAGTTTGACCACAGGCTAATAAACTTATTTGACTCTTGCTTTCTTCTAATTCTTTGAGATGTATAAGCATATCAGCTACAGACCAGGATGAAAAAACTATTTTTATCTTTATTTTCAAATCATCAGGAGACTCTTACATAGGTCATTAATTTACTTCAAAAAATAGAGAACTATTAAAAAAGTCAGGCAAAAAGAAAAGAGAGGTTAACTTACAGCCACCCATGCCTCATATAGGAATGCCATTACTGTGAGCAGAACTCCTTACATACCAACATATCCAGGTAGTCCTTAAACTGGGCATAGAGTGAGCATTATCAACTCACCATGTAAAAAAGGAAGTTCTGAATTTCATAACTCACTGATGCATCTCAGGAAATACGCAGCAAGAAATATTTCAACACATACTAACAGAAGATTGTACTTATAAATATTGGACATATAAATTGAAGTAAATGTTTCTTTAAAAAGAGAAAATACCTCCATATTGGATAAGATCCACTGGACTCAGTACCACCAATAATCAGAATTCAACAGCTATGTTCCATTCCACATTATAATTCTAGCTGTATCTTTAAGAGTCCTTTAAGGGCCTCTATTTCTTAAGAAAATGATAGGTAACTCTGGCAATGCAGAATGACTGTCACTCATCATAAAAGAGTGGTTCTCTGTTTTAGTTTGTGAACAATGCGAAACATCTGAATGAATTCAGAGAAAGAATTTGTGCAAGTTGTTTCCACTTGTAGTTTTACTACTCTCTGCTGGCATTAAACTGGCTGGTAAGTTAAGTATTATCTTTCAATACCAGGAAACTGACAAAATGACAATCGTATAATCTACATTTTGTGCTCCTCCATTCTTGCTTTCCATTTGTATGAGAGCTGCACCCAACTTCAGCAGAAGCCATCCGAACCCTCTACTGCTACATGTTCCAGTCGTACAAAACTCAGCACAGAAACAAGCAAGCAGTGACTGCCAACACCTTCTGACTCTTCTGTGTAGACTATTACATTACTAAAGTTATACTAGAAAATTCTGAAGCAGACTGAATGACTTGACGTATCTCTGACATGCTAAGAGAGTAAAGCCTTATAAAATCCTATAGAATTAGGCAGAGCTGATGCCAGCAGCTTTCTTTAGAAATTGTTCTAGGCAGCCAGGCAGTTATCTGTCACACTATCCATTACATACAGCTTCTTTAGAAGTCTATTAAATACTCTGTAGCTCTTTTTAGGTACATTACATAGAGAAAGAAAAATCTATTTCAACAGATTTCTTAATAAATAAGGAGTAAGGTAGGTCATACAAACCTCTGCGTGTAACTAACTGCCTCTTTCAGGCAGTCGTCTTCCCTTGAAATTGTGATGTGTGAATCTCTTCACGAGCACCACTTAAAAGCAACAGCTGTAGTAAAGAATTACTTGGGTGACAAAAAAAAAAAGCAAACAATCACAAACAGTATTTTCAGCAGTCCTAATTCCTGGCAACAGAAGGATAATTAACGGCACATCTCAGGTTCCACATTAAACAACAGTTTCTCAGCCATCACAGTTGGGAAAAGTTTGGAATCATAAAAAGGTGACAAAGCAAATATGAAGAAATCTTTTACAGTTTTCTAGGTTTTGGGCTGAAGATTCCCTTGACTTTAGCAACAGAAAGATATACCCAAAGTGCAAAGCAGAAAACCAAATGGACAAATGCTTGCGAACTCAAGGTAAATTGCCCCATACATGCCAGGAAGACTCCAGGGATTCCCAGTGTCATTACCTCCTCCTCAAGTGTTTTTTTGAGAACAGGCAGCACCATGAGCTAAAACAAAAAACTGAGTGCGTGTCTACTGCACTACTGCTCTATTAAGCGTGAAAATTTAGATCTCAGAAAGCTGCCATTTCATGATTAACATGGCAACTATTACAGAAATAAATGACTGGAAGAAAACATAGGAGACTGCATAACTCAATGGTCAGCCCTGAAACATAATCGGTATACCTAACCCATCCTGGGAAGATGGCCATGACAAGACAACATCCGCAAACACACACCATACTTATCTCAGACTAACAGAAGAGAAAAAACATATAGCACAACCACACAGTTCAGCTGATGAATTTGCAATTTGTTTTTTAATGCTTCCTCACCAAGGAAGTCATTTGAAGCTGCTAACATAAGTCACCCATTTACTTGTTTTCTCCACTACTAGTTGGGCTCCACAGCACTCCTAGAAAAATGAAGTTTAAACACCATTTTCCCTATCGCTGTCCACTTTCTCACTCAGAAACACTCCCCACCCTTTCCCTCAAGCTCCAGGGCTAGTATTTGAAAACTGTAGGAATTATAACTACCATTTTGGTCATGTTAGTTCTGCCAACCTCCTGCCCCTTATAGAGCAGAGACAGTGAATGTTTACACTCTATTTCTTCCTACAATTTCAAGTTATAGAAAGAAGTGGTATCTGAAGACACATGAATGAAACCACCACAAAAACTCTGCTTTTCATTTTGCAGAGCTGCATTTCATTTCAGCACTGTAACCATTAGGAGTGATTGCTGTCATCAATAACAGGACGAATGTCTGTATGTGACAATCTACAGAGCACTCGTTCATCTGGACCACAATTACCTAGAACAGAGTAGCAATACATCATCTATTACACTGCCAGTACACTTTATTTAAACTTATATTAAACCTTCTATGACACTTAAACAATTAAGGCTGCACTGTAAGATGGTGACTTTTCTGTCTCTTCAAGTAATCCATTTTTATTGTTTCTGCAAGTAATAATCTAATTTTAAGGCATTCCCATGCTATGATGAGACACAATGTAGCAAAATCCTTAATTCTAGTCTTAAAGGTTTCAGACTAAGCTATTAATCAGTGAGTCTATTCTGTAACAAATAGAGACTTTAATAAAGTCTCTGACATTTATACCTGAAAGCTGGAAAACTGAGGCAGAGCACCCCAACTACATTTTTAATTCAATCCTACATGATGCAAAACAAACTAATCTCCACTCCTCAGTTCAACAAAGAAGATTTAGCACATCAAAATCTAAGACACTCAGTTATCAAACCCAAGACATCTGCATTTGAGATTGGTCAAAAGTAATGCTAAAAATGGACATAAACACTTCAGTTGACTTGACACAACATAAAAGCGGTGGGAGGTACTGCCAAATTGACCACCAGTTTATTTCCCTGAACACAATATACATCCTATACGTTTACCACATCCCTATAAACAAGCAGCTGGCAGCTGGAAACACTTCTATTGCTTGTTGAATAGAGGGAGAGACTGCTCAATATTTTCTTTTAAAGAGGAAAATTCAACCATTTTGTTTTCACCAAGAACCCAGGAAACATTAAAGAAATAGT
Organism: Apteryx mantelli; assembly: GCF_036417845.1. NCBI lineage: Eukaryota > Metazoa > Chordata > Aves > Apterygiformes > Apterygidae > Apteryx > Apteryx mantelli. The sequence continues at coordinate 155,611,379 of NC_089978.1, read as the reverse complement.
TGAAAGGGACTCTAGTCATAGTTATTTAGACTATGAAGACACTGTAAACCACAAGAAGCCTTACTGTCTTCCTCCACAATCTCTCAGGAGATTTGAGGGATTATACTATTTAGATTTGTGAGCAGAAAGATCTGGGAAGTTCTCTTGGAATATGCAAGAAGTACAGCACAGAATGGTAAACATCTTTGCTATTTTCCCCTCCCTTTCGATAGCATACATCTTCACTGAACATGGAAACTGCAGGGTGCCAAGGAACTACATTTGAGAAAGACTACCAACCTCTAACACAAAACAAACAAAGTAGTTATGGAATTTTTCCCTGTTCAGACCACAGACTCTCCATTTCCAGGGATTAACAAAACAAAAGCCATATTTGATTATATTCAATAAACATCTTTTGGAAAAAATGAGAAAGAATGAGCATTTCCTTTTTTAGCTTCTGCTGCTCATGCATTACCCTGCAGCCAAAAGACAAAGCCTCAGGTATTCTGGAAACCGTGGCTTTGCAGAATTTTAGACTCATTTCCCCAACATCCAATTTAAGTAGAATAGCCACAGGAAGAAAATGTGAACTCTATAAAATAGAAAATTTTGGTAATATAAACACTGACGTTCACCCAGTCTCACATTTCACTAATAAATTTGTAAGAAAGAAAGCTAAAGGAAAAGAGCAGCTGGTATAGGTACACTGACATGTTCATAAGCCACACAAGTTTGTTTTTGTTTCAGAGGGTGATTTTTTTTCCACCCCTCTCTCTCTTCCCCCCCTCAAATCTGAAAACAAGCCAGACCTGCATGGTATCACTAATCATGTTCAAATCACATCAGGTTGCCAACATCTGTCCTTAGACTTTTACCTCCTGTACATGTCCTTCTGAATTAAAACAGTAAATTATATTTATCAGCAGTGGCACCACACAAGACAACTTCTTCATGTGATAAGAGCTAAGTAAATTGGAAAACAGCTTGCAGAGCTGAACAAGCACAAAAAGCTCTTTACTCTGTCAAAGTTTACTTCATGCCAAAACCTTCATGCTATCCACGCTACTATTTAGCAAATACATACTGGGAAGATTTTTTTAAATTTGTTTTTAAATACAGAAGTGTCTAGGTGATCAATATCATAAAAAGCCCCCAAAATAACAAAAAAAAAAAAAACCCCAACCCACACACTTTCATTTGGGTCCCTCTCTACTCCAAATTCTGAACAGAAGCCCTGACTTTTGCCAAGCCCTTAGCCACATACACCCATGACTGACTCACTATTTTAGAGTACAAACGTCACTACTTATTCTTTAGCTGCTTCCTACCATGTCTTTATGGTTTAAGACATTTCATCATGAATTTGAAACCAGCTACATTTACAAAAAAATATTCCTGTCTAGAAGAGCTCCACCTTCTATGCTAATACCAAAAAAAAAAAAAAAAAAAAAAAGTACAAAAAACATGACAGCTTTGCCTCTCTTCAAGAATTTCTTTAACCTTTTCTGTATGGAACTCAAATATGTTTATGGTAATGCAATATGTCCTGAGCATTGGTAAGAATAGATTGTTGATCTTTTCTATAAACTACCATGACTGACTGGAGCCTGAGGGGAAAAAAAGCTGATGACTTTTAAGTTCTTCCAGAACTTCTATTATTTGCCTGTATGACAATACTCATAAAAGATTTCTAAAGCAGATGATTGAAGTTGGGCAGTCAAGTCTTAGCGGGGCATTCAGCAGGAAGATTTTAGCAGACATGAGTATTTGCTGCTCCCCATTGAGGAATCCTCTTTTGCAAATTTTGGCTCATCTATCATCTAGAGCTCGCTATCACCTTGTCTAGCATTCTACTGTGTACCTGGACATCTAGGAGGCAAAATGAAAAAAATCATTTTTCAAGAAGAAGAATCTATGGTTCCATTCAGGAGGGATGATCACACCAACTAAAAAGCCAAGGAACATCTCTTAAAATATAATCACTGAATGCCTTTCTACAAAATGAAGATGTGGGAGGGGGAAAAAAAAAAATCACTATCCACAGGAGAAAAGTTCTTGCAGCTAAGGTGTTGGATCAAGGGGGCCTTGGTCCATGACCACATCCTTTTTTAAGATTTCTTTGCAATCCAAGACATAGGAGTTTGCACTTCTTTCCTGTTGGTAGGAGATGAGTAGAGCTACTTTATCCATCTTACCTAAAAGAGCAGCCAAAAGACATGACTATCTCAGGATTAGCTTTATTTCAGTCCAGCCCCTATTGTATTGCATATTCTTACTCTCTTACTGCTATAAGACAGTGATTGCTGAAAGCGTTACTGCATAACGTACGCAGTAAGAAAAGGGAAAGAGAGAAAAACTTTCTCTATGTGTAGGGCCACTTATATTTCCACCAAAGCATTCAGGCATCTATACTGTTACAGGAATAGCTGCCAATCAGCTGATCCAACAAATATGGTTCAGTCTCCCTGCCCACACACACACACACACACCCCACCCCACCACACACACCTCAGTTCCTAGAGTAATTTAGGTTTGAAGAGCCCTCTGGAGGTCATCTGGTCCAACTCCCATACAGTAGGGCCAGTTTAGATCAAGCTGCTCAGAGTCTCGTCCAGTTGAGTTCTGATACTCCCAAGGATGGAGGCTCTCCAGCCTCTCTGGGCACCTCTGCCAGCATTTGATTACCCTCATGATGAAAATTTTTTTCCTCATAGTGGGAACTTCCCTTGTGGTAAGTCATGTCTGTTGCCTCTTGTGCTATCACTGTGCATCTCTTCTGGCTCTATCTTCTCCAAACCCTCCCATTAGATAACAGAAAATAGTAGTAAGACTTCTCCTGCTTGTCCTATGAGAAGTCTCCTTTAGACTTCCCTTCTGGACAAACCCAGGTCTCTCAGGTTCTTATGTGATATGTTCCAGTCCCCAATTGTTTTAGTGGCCCTCTGCTGGACTTGTTCCAGTTCGTCAGTGTCTTCCCTGTACCAGGGAGCCCAGCACTGGACTCAGTAATCCAGATGTGATCTGTCAGGTGCAGAACAGAGAGAATAGTCACTCCCCTTGACCTGCTGACTAAACTTTTGCTAATACAGCCCAGTATGCAGTTAGTTCTGCTTCACCACAAGGGCACACTGCTGACTCACATTGTCTATTAGCTCCCCGCATCCTCTGCAGTTCTGATTTCTAGCCACCAGCCTGTACCACTGCATAGAGATGTTCCAGCTCAGATGCCAAACTTTGATTTGCTCGTGTTGAACTTCATGAGCTTTCTGTCAATCCATTTTTCCAGCCTGACAAGGTCCTACTGAATAGCATCCCTGCGGTACCTATATCACCTGCTTCTCCCAGCTGGTATTATCCATGAACTTACTATAGGTGCACTTCATTCTGCTGTCCTGGTAGTTAATGACAGCTCAAGTTAATGATCAACCCCACCACTAACCCAGGAAAATGGAGTTCCTCCCCTTCTCCTGTCTCCTAAGTAGTAACCATAATTTGGCTGGCCTGTCAATTGACCAGTGTTCTCCAGAGGATTAATAAAATTGCTTTGGAGGCCAGAACCATCCCCAGAAATCAGTGGCTGACCATTTTCTCCCTTCCCAAACAGCAACATTTCAAAAACATAAATATAGCAGGATAAGGTGACTTCTCCTCCAAACTCAAATACCACAATAGGTTAACGCCATGCAAACTGCTTTACCCTGAGCATAATTTAAAGCATCACAGGAATGTAATCTGTAACTGTTAGATGTTATCTTCCTTCATCTGCTGAGTTGCAAGGGTTCTAAGTTTTTCCTTACCCTGAATTGTTTGCATACGTGACAGGAAGAAAAACATAAACAAGAAAGAGTCAAGAAGAACCTTACAAAACTGTTGTGGTGGTTTTATTTCCCAAAAGGTCATTTTAAAAGTTTTAGAGTTCAGTAACCTTATAGAAGGGCAAGGATTTTTACATGTTTGATGTATGAAGGCATGACACAACAACTATCTGTATGACAAGTAAATGGCCATGCTAAAGGTCAGATTGACATTTTAGTTTTGGAATCTTTGTTTTTTGTTCATTCGTGGGGTGGGGGAAGGAGAAAACAGGAAGAAACAGGAAAGAGTAAATTTAACAATACCAATTTATCATTATTTACAGAAAATGAGTTTGCAAACAAGTTCCATGGATGAAATACACCACAACCTTGGACCTTAGCTCAAGTCACTAGCAAATTCTCTGGGATAACATGTGACATCAGTTTGGAAACTAACAATACTTGTATCTGCTAAAATATCCCACAGAACAAAGCAGTTCATACCTCAGGGAAAAAAAAGAAAAAGAAAAAAGAAAAAAGAAAAAAGAAAAAAGAAAAAAGAAAAAGGAAAAGAAAAAGAAAAAGGAAAAGAAAAAGAAAAAAGAAAAAGAAAAAGAAAAAAGAAAAAAGAAAAAGAAAAAAGAAAAAGAAAAAAGAAAAAGAAAAAAGAAAAAGAAAAAAGAAAAAGAAAAAAGAAAAAGAAAAAAGAAAAAGAAGAAAAAAGAAAAAGAAGAAAAAAGAAAAAGAAGAAAAAAGAAAAAGAAAAAAGAAAAAAGAAAAAAGAAAAAAGAAAAAGAAAAAAGAAAAAGAAAAACTACTTTTGTACCCTTCTTCACTTCTAGAATTTTTCGCTGTGTCTAACTATTAATGATTATATAGTTTATTTTGGGTAGAGAGAAATAACTTATTGGAGTAATATGGGGCAATGGAGTTAAAGCCTAAACAAGAGATCACAGAAGATCAAGACCATACCATATAAAAAAAAAGTTAGTTTGATGAACTTACTTATCAACTCAGAAAGGTGGCTTCACTTTCCCTAAGTGAGCTCCACTAAAAACTAAAACGGAACATAAGACATCTTAATCCTTAAGAAGAGAGCTCACTACAACACTGCATCCTCCTCCTATTCAAGGACACAAGCAGCTTACGAAAATCTCCATTCGTATTAGAGATGCTTTAGATTAAGAAAACAGAAAGCTCTCCATGACGAAACAGGGTAACACTGTAATGAAATAGGAAGTACTGAAAGAATTACTAAGTTATCTCCCAAATGATGGATTTAACATACCAAAATTGCATGGTGAAGGAGAACAGTCTGATGGTAAACTACTGAATCACTTTAAGAAACTTCAGTTCAAATTCACTGACTCTACAATTGATTTTTTGGCCTTAACTCATTCCTTAATTCTCCATGCAGACTTCTGCACGGGTAGCCACAGAGCTAATAATCTCACTGACTTTGAGGATATTAGGAGGTAACATTCATTACTTACTTGAGGTTATGCAGATATTTTAGAGCAGGGAATACAAACAAAGAAAACAAACACGCAGTTCTGGATGGTACCCATGGTATTTATAAGTAGCTACATGAGAAAAAAAAAGTGACCTAGAAATCAAAATAAAATTAGACTTTGTTCTAATATGGGATGGAGGAAACTGCTTCCCCATTACAGAACAAACAAATATCATCAAGGAGCTGACACAAAGGGGAAAAGGAAAACAACAGGAAAACTTGCTAGCTGGGAAAGGCAGTAATCAACTGCCAGGGATCACTTTTGGGTCGCAGCTGCTTGTGTCTGCCAAGTTTATAGAGTTAGCTGTTCTAAAAGTATATTAGAAAGAGGCTGCTAGGGAGTTACGTACTGACCTTGTAAGGAAAAGTTCCATGGAGAAGATTGAATTTCTGGGATACTGGGAATTCGGTTAAGAGTCATCTTGAGATTTCCCAGGTTCAACATAAAAACAGCTATTCCAAAAATCCAAACAATGTTGCTTTTTTGTTGTTGTTGTTGTTGTTCACATCCCTAGTGACAGGGTTGCCAGTTCCCCACATGCCCATCTAAATTCACTTTTGCACATTCCACTCCAAAGGAAACAACTTCTAGACTGAGAATGTTGCTACAACTATATCAGCACAAATCTGTTTTTACAGTGAAATGCATGGTGCTGCTGGGAAGAGGATGGATATTAATTTTTCCCTCAACATTTTAATATTGTTCATTTCTGTTTCCTTTTCAGTAAAGTAGTAGCAAAGATTGATTTTTTCAGACAGGTGCTGTAATTAGCATGTTAAGACACTTCATGCCATTTTATAAGTGGCAAAACCTTCCATTAATGATACTAGTTCAGGGCTCACTGCAATGCATCTCTTGAAATTTTTAGGGAAGCGCTGGTGATGAGCATACCGCTATGTATGTTTAGGACTTAAAAGGGTGGGGAGGAGGAATCTTATTCCACACTGAAGATAATTATATGCCAGGAAGACCATATGACTAGCATCAGTTATTGTTATAAAAGCTTAAATATCTATGTAAAGCATATTACAATAAGTAGAAGACACTTAGAAGCACATGACCTTATCTAAAAGAAAAAGGCAGGAGAATTCTACTGCTATCCAACACTTCATTGTTTTAAAGGATTCCTCTCAGACATTACAACAGAAGCAATAAAACTTTGGCCTCTTCAGGGACCTACTTGGAGGAATCCCATGGGTTAGGGCCCTAGAAGGAAGGGGCGTTCAAGAGAGCTGGTTAATATTCAAACATCGCTTCCTCCAGGCTCAAGAGCGGTGCATCCCTATGAGTAGGAAGTCAAGCAAAGGAGGTAGGAGACCTGCATGGATGAGCAAGGAGCTCCTGGCAAAACTCAACCAGAAGAAGGAAGTATACAGAAAGTGGAAAGGGGGACAGGCCACTTGGGAGGAATATAGGAACGTTGTCAGAGTATGCAGGGATGTGACGAGGAAGGCTAAGGCCCATTTGGAATTAAATCTGGCTAGAGATGTCAAGGACAGCAAGAAGGGCTTCTTCAAATACATCAGCAGCAAGAGAAAGACTAGGGAAAATGTGGGCCCTTTGCTGAATGGGGTGGGTGCCCTGGTGACGAAGGATGCAGAGAAGGCAGAGTTACTGAATGCCTTCTTTGCTTCAGTCTTTACTGCTCAGGCCAGCCCTCAGGAACCCCAGACCCTGGAGGCAAGAGAGAAAGTCTGGAGAGAGGAAGACTTTCCCTTGGTGGAGGAGGATCGGGTTAGAGATCATTTAAGCAAACTTGACACCCACAAATCCATGGGCCCCGATGGGATGCACCCACGAGTGCTGAGGGAGCTGGCGGATGTCATTGCTAAGCCACTCTCCATCATCTTTGAAAGGTCCTGGAGAACAGGAGAGGTGCCTGAGGACTGGAAGAAAGCCAGTGTCACCCCAGTCTTCAAAAAGGGCAAGAAGGAGGACCCAGGGAACTACAGGCCAGTCAGCCTCACCTGCATCCCTGGAAAGGTGATGGAGCAGCTCACCCTGGAGGCCATCTCCAAGCATGTGGAGGACAAGAAGGTGATCAGGAGTAGTCAGCATGGCTTCACCAAGGGGAAATCATGCTGAACCAATCTGATAGCCTTCTATGATGGAATGACTGGCTGGGTAGATGAGGGGAGAGCAGTGGATGTTGTCTGCCTAGACTTCAGCAAGGCTTTTGACACTGTCTCCCATAACATCCTCATAGACAAGCTCAGGAAGTGTGGGCTAGATGAGTGGACAGTGAGGTGGATTGAGAACTGGCTGAATGGCAGAGCTCAGAGAGTTGTGATCAGCGGCGCAGAGTCTAGTTGGAGGCCTGTAGCTAGCGGTGTCCCCCAGGGGTCAGTACTGGGTCCAGTCTTGTTCAACTTCTTCATCAACGACCTGGATGAAGACACAGAGGGCACCCTCAGCAAGTTTGCTGACGATACAAAACTGGGAGGAGTGGCGGATACGCCAGAGGGCTGTGCTGCCATTCAGAGAGACCTGGACAGGCTGGAGAGGTGGACGGAGAGGAACCTCATGAAGTTCAACAAAGGCAAGTGCAGGGTCCTGCACCTGGGGAGGAATAACCCCATGCACCAGTACAGGTTGGGGGTTGACCTGCTGGAAAGCAGCTCTGCCAAGAAGGACCTGGGAGTGCTGGCGGACACCAAGTTAAGCATGAGGCAGCAATGTGCCCTTGTGGCCGAGAAGGCCAATGGTCTCCTGGGCTGCATCAGGAAGAGTGTTGCCAGCAGGTCGAGGGAGGTGATCCTCCCCCTCTACTCAGCCCTGGTGAGGCCACGTCTGGAGTACTGCGTCCAGTTCTGGGCTCCCCAGTACAAGAGGGATGTGGCACTACTGGAGCAAGTCCAGCAAAGGGCTACAAAGATGATTAGGGGACTGGAACATCTCTCTCATGAGGAAAGACTGAGAGAGCTGGGCCTGTTTAGCCTGGAGAAGAGAAGGCTGAGAGGGGATCTTATCAATGTGTACAAGTATCTGAAGGGAGGGTGTCGAGAGGATGGGACCAGACTCTTCTCAGTGGTGCCCAGCGACAGGACGCGAGGCGACAGGCACAAACTGAAACACAGACAGTTCCATCTGAACATGAGGAAAAACTTCTTTACTGTGAGGGTGACAGAGCACTGGGACAGGTTGCCCAGAGAGGTTGTGGAGTCTCCTTCTCTGGAGATATTCAAAACACGCCTGGACGCAATCCTGTGCAACGTGCCCTAGGTGACCCTGCTTGAGCAGGGGGGTTGGACTAGATGATCTCCAGAGGTCCCTTCCAACCTCAGCGATTCTGTGTGATTCTGTGTGAAACCATGGTTATTGGATTTCACTGCCTTTTCAGATTGATCAGCATGGTTGATACTTCCAGCAGTGGTCAGACAAAATTCTAATGTTGCATATACTTCCTGCTGCAAAAGCAGCCAGCCAGCTATTTAGTTTTGTGCTTACAGAATAAACTGGCCCACAAAATAAGAACTTCAAAATCCTACCTGAGTCTCAAGAATTACATCTAGGGACACAGTACATTTAGTAGGAGGGAGGAAAACTTAAGACTGTGAACAGAAGACCAAAGAGGTTTGTCACAAATATTTTGAAAAGTGTAGAGTCATTGGACTGAATTCAACAGCAGTTTTAAAAGTCTTTAACATTCACACTGTACAAATCAGTACAAAATTGCCTTCTTAACAAAAGAAATGTTTCTAAGCCAATCCTGTCCTTTGGTATACATACATACACAACGATGATATTTAAAGATCAAGTCTCAAGATGAGTAAAAGCTCAAAGAAAGTTTTATCAAGTTTAAAGATATCTAGTAAATAAATAAATAGTAAAGTAATCAGTATCTTACTGAGGTATGAAGATAAGAATATGCATCTCGAATACATTTAAGAGAAGGAAAAAAAAAAAAAAAAGGAAGTTTCAAAAATAAACCTAACTGCACACAGGGTCATTGGCTCACCAGTTTCACTTTGACTAGTACAGGGAGATAAAGTATTATTGAGGAACATTTACTTTTTCTTTTTTTTCTAGACACAAGTTAAGCTTAATAAAGGATCAAGTTGTTCTCTTAGATACATATATGGTCACTGGGAACTTAGACTACATAAAGATTGTGTTTCATCAGAACCATTTTGCATTACACATATAGTGTTGTAGTCTTTCTGCTCCACAAATCTCACTGTTACAGTACAGTCTGATGGGGGGGGGGGGGGAGACCATAAGCTATTTCAAGGCAAACAGGATCCTAAGAGCAAGGAATAAAATTCACAGGAGGCTCACCTAACATGGGAATGGACAAAAAAGAGGGCTGGGACTTTGCAAACTGTGGCAGGCAACTTGGGTAAAAGGACTAATAGCCCCAGGAAGCCAGGAGAGAACAGTAACCTTAAGTGAGCTAGTGCCCTGCACAAAGCAACATCTAGTCAGCCCTGAAACAGATTGTTAAAGAAATCAAAAGAAAAAAATCTGGAAGATCTGGAAGATTGCATTCTACAAGGTGTTATTACCATGTTCTGTTTTTACTCAAGTCAGAGTCTATTCAAGAATTTTGATTTCTCATGTCTTTTCATATTGAGGAATCACTAATATTTTAGGCCTAAAGCTCTTTACCTTAGTAGACTAACTGTAAGAGGATACAACCTTTCAGAAAAGGATGCAACCTATAGGATAGCAGGCCTATCTTACATAGGTGATTCAGCTGCACGGAAGAATAATCAAGCTGCTTTAATGGATTCTGCAACAGTTTGGGGAAAAACTTAGTGAAAGCTGAGGGGGATACGGAAACTGAAAAGGCTTTGTGCTATAAGCAAGTCTAGAAACAACACTTTTCAGTACTTCCTATTACCAAACAAACTTGGCATGTTTATCATTGTGTGTAAGTTATTTAGAAACATAAGAATTTTTAAATTCCACATGACAGTCATTTGGGTTGTGGTAGCAGTGTGCAAAAACATTTAGCTGCTGAATTTAGTGAAAACAGGGTAGACACGTTCACATCCAAACCAAAATTCAAAGGAAAAAAACTTGTTTTATAAAGAACAGCCAATTCAAAACAAAAAAAACCTTTCACAAATATGTCCTTTCTTCCTTGACTTTTGCAATATCTTCTCTTTTTTCTATTATTCTCCTGTAAAGTAAAAGTATTTCCCCACTTTTTTTTCTGACATACTGTCCACCTCCTTTCCTATTTCACTTACCCTACAACCTCTCACAACCTTTTCTGTTCTCTTTCATCTTTTCTTTCAACTCAGTCTACCTCAATAACCCTTACTATGGGCCTGTATGAGTGTCAGTCTCATACAAATACATGCATAAGGACACCCACTCACTATATCCAACTTGCACTATATGATCTCTCACACCCCTTCTACTCTACATTAAGCAGTTCAATGAAAGAAAGGGTGGAAGAAGTATGGCAAAAAACAACACTTAAGCCTCTCAGGAAGACCTTGCTCAGCAGATTACAGATAGCACCACCCCCAAACCAGTGTAGCATCCATAATTTACTAGTTTCTTAAAACCTGCAATCTGCCTTTGCAAGGAACTTGCATTTTTCCTCTTCCCTCTCCCTTTCCTCCTTAAGGCATATTATGGCTGCAAATCACAGTTGACAACTGCGGTGTTTACAGTTTTACTGAGACCATTACATACCCTGGGGGTCATATAACTATAATACCAAAACTGAACATTTCTAGATTATCTCTCAAAAACTAATACATAAATAATGGGTGCTTTTTATTAGGAATCTTGAAATTCCCATTTGATAAAGTTTATGAAAGAACAGAGTAGAGGACTGGCACAAATTAACATTTTTGCAGTTTTCTGAACACAGGTGGTTTGGTTTGTCCTGGTTACATTAGACACATGAGAAGCAGCTTAGGAAGACAGGAAGGTTTTTTTGGGTGACAGACAACACTTCATCTAGAAATGATAAATGTATCAGTGTGGTATGCTTTGTTCTTTGGATTTTAAAATGGCAAAATTGAACTCTCTCTCTTCTCCCTGTGCCTGGGTTCCATAAGATCTACAGAACTGGAATTATCAATATAAATTTAATATATTTTCTTCTAAGCAAACATTTTTCCTTGAAAAAAATGCATGGATATTTCCCACTCAGAACATCAGTTCTTTCTGCTGTGTTCCCAGAACTGCTACAAGAACACAAACACCTTGTTTAAAGTATCATTTTCTTCTCTCCTTACTTCAAAGCCTACACAGTCTCTTCTATGGAGAAAGACTTCACAGTTCCATCAATGCAGAACAGAGGAAGCATCTAAATTTAAACAAGGTCTTTCATCTGTCAGACACAGTACAAACAGACAGATCCAGTACAGCTTACTCTTTAGGCATACAAAACTTGTGCTTTGACATTAAGCTTTTCCAAAAAAGACCTCAGTTTCATTTCAAGTTACATACTGTAAAAAGTTTTACCGGAGAGAGGAGGATTTAAAGAGGAAACGATAGGCCTAAAAGGCAACATGCAGTTTTGGTTCGGATCCTCTCAGTGGAGTCAGGTGTACTCAAAACCTTGAATTCCTGCTCTCTCTTCTTTCCCCGCTGCTATCACTGTAAAAGATACTACATCTCCTATGACCAAGTCTGGCTCAATTCATAAACCTGTGTTTATGAACATAGAAACATTACTGGCAATAGCCTCCACCTTAAAGTCAAGACCACACCGCACTAAGGTTAGCACAGAAAGAGTAAAGGATTGTAAACTCTAGAACACAAACCAGCTACAAAGAAAGCAATTGATAAACACAGATCTAGAACTGGTTTCAACTTACCAGAAGTTCAACCCACTAGGAAGTTTATGTAGGCATCCTGTAAACACCACAGCAAAGCAGTTTTAAATGTCTGTAGGATTAGGCTGACAATCTAAAGACCACCATTAGCACCAGTGGTCTGCCACTTTATCATCTTGCAACTATTAAGTTAGAGCAATCCTGACAGAAGTTACACCCAAAAAGTCTTTTCCATTATAATATTAGTAAGATCGGTCATTGTTTTCAGTGTTAACTGAGACAGAAAGTATCTTAAACATCTAAAGCTTTTATAAAGAATAAAGTAGTAAAGCCATATAGGTCGACATAGGCTTGCAAATGACAGATTCAGGAATCAAGAACACTCTAAGCCCAGGAGTCAGGCAAGGAACATTTTCCTTCTTGCATAGCCACTTTGGGAAAACAGCACTACGTGATGAGCTTACTCAGCATGCTTATGGGCTGCTACAAGAGTTTCTGAAAACAGCCTTGATCATTTCCAAGTCATGCTAATAAGCATAACAAGCATGATAAACTGAAGAAGCAGAATTAGTTTTTTGAACTAGTTTTTCTTGCTCATGGCAGTGCACCTACCTTGAATAAAAATGATTAAAATGAGCTATTAGTGTTTCATAGAGGAATTCCCAAAAGTTATCTATTTCATCACCTCGCTCCAAACCAAAAAAGTAATAGCTTTCCTCCTAAAAAAAAGGAAGGGCTATTTATCTTTGGTACTTTCTCTTGTAATTGTGAAATTAAATAGGATAACCAAGACCTCAATGACATGTTCTTTGTGATTTAGAAGAGCTTGAACAGAAACACTATGCAAAGACCCATTTTCTAATAGAAACTATTCACCAGCTTTGATCCTGGCAAACTTGCTCTGACAACTGCAGTAATGAAGAGGTTACTTCCATCATCTGTCTATTCTGATCACCTCCTAGAAGCTGGCATCCCAGGAGAAAGCAGTAAAACAGCTCATGGGAACTGCACAAATGAAGGAGTGGACACAGTGCAAATTAAAGTACGACAACATGCCTGGCTGCTACAGGGTCATCCCATACAGGGGCATTCCGTATAGTTAATGGAATTATGGGGTCTTTCAGAGGCAGGGAGGGTGTTTAAATCACTCAAAGAAGAATCTCTGAAGTTTGTCTGACAAAGACCTCATCTGTCATTCATCGTTCAGCAGCAGCAAGCAGTTCACAGACTAAGTGTCCCTCTTCAAAGTTATGAGGTATAAAACCCTGTGTTAGACTGACCTATTGAACAAAAAACAAAGCCACATAAAAAAAAGGTAAAAATTATTCTTAGAAGACAGCCATTGGAGCCTGTAAAACCCCTCATAATTGTGCACACAGATTAATACCCGGATGTATCCCATGCAGTCACAAAAGTCTTCCATTCTTCCTGAATTACTTACAGTTCTCTTGGAGAACAGATTATTTATTCTTAAAGGAAGCATGCCAATGCTTTTGTGGATGAGCCATGCAAGCAGACAGAAGCTGCTGGAGCAGGTCAGCAAGGGCACCACAGGAAGAGCAGTGTTGCTTTGCTCCTTTAAAGACCGCTCACAAGCCCTGGCTTTGTTAACAGGTATTGACTCCTCTCTCTAATTCCTGCATTTTAGACCTTACAATTTTACTGGACCATGAAACTCAGCAGTCTGTAGACGCCACTTGCCCAGGTTAGATTTTGCTCTTACTCACTATTTAAGACTCCAAAAAGGAGCAGGCAAACTTTTTCTAGAACATACATATTTGTCAAATTTCCAAAAATAGCCATAAGACCTAGGAATGTAGTTACTGATACCCATCAAAGTAAGTTCCCAGAATCTGTTGGTTTGCATGCCTAAAGTTAGAAAATACAAATCCAATATTTAGCCTTGCAAATTAGCAAACGGGTTTTCAGAAGAGTGCATGAACTCAGTACCTTGGAAAACCAGACTATTTAGCTATTAAAGCTGTATAGAAGATCCTGGCTATAGAAGTGAACACTTTCAGCCTTGTTCCCACAACTCTCTAATTAATCACACTGAGTAATACTTTTGCTTTCCTTATGCATGATTTATTTAGAAACAGACACTCGATCCTAATTAACTACAGGTGGGAATTTAAAGGCTTTAATTCTGAATAACATTGTCAGCAGGATAGAACACAGTTTAAATGCCTTTTATTTTTTTTTTTTTTTACCATTTTTCCCCATTGATGTTCCCAGGTAGACAAACCCCTGATTACTGCTTCACTCAAATTTTTACCACATTAAATATCTGCCTTAAAAAGAAGGCTCTATAGAATATTGTGATCCTCCATTCCCTTATTGTTCTGAAGCATTTTTGTCTAACTGAAGTAATTTATTAACTTACCAGGGAAGACATATAAAGCATTTGTTAAGAAATGTATGGATTCATTTCTTCTGCTTAAAGTCAAAACGTATTTATTTCTTCGACAAGCTCACTTCCTGTTCATATCCTCAATATCGACACCCAAGAAGGCTGTGCAGTTCTGAAGGGCTAGCTGTCTTTCACTTCCTTTTGAGGCTTTCAAGACCAAAAAAAAAAAGAGGGAGAGCTGTTGTTCACCAGAATACCACAGTTATAAAAAGCCAGCACGTTTATAAAATAACCAGCCAAACACATTTGCACAAAAGCCAAGTAAAGTGAGGGCCTCTTTTCTATCTTCTGGTATCTTTAACAGCAAAGTGGTCATCTAATTTTAAAGAGCACAGTTACTCTTCAGGAAGAAAAGTAAAACAGCCCTCCGGTCTGAAGTGCACTGCATTGCCAAATACAAATCAGGAACAACTGTTTGTTAACCTTCAGATAACAGTTAGGCTTATTGACAGTGAACCATCTGATTAACAGGTGACTAACACCCTATAGAGCAACAAAGACTTTGTCAGATACAAACGAACACCTGAATTTTATATATTGAATATCTGTTAGTATTCCCCAGAGATCTAGGCTCTCAGACTAATTTGCTCCTATCCAGGGACAAGTACCAGGATGGCAAGACTTAACACATGATCAGACTGCTTCCCCTGCATCCCTGCTGTTGCGCACTGCATGTTTAACTTGCAGTCAGGAAAGTACTTATCCAGTAATATTCACTTAAGTTAATATTAAAAGTCTGTCTAGATGAATGGAAAGCACATTACTGCAGCTACCAGAAGAATACCTAGTTAGGCTGCACTTCATTCCTTACAGAGTAATGTGGTTGCCTACTAAGCATTGCCTATTATTTGTATAGGAAAGCCTGACTCAACATCAATAGCAACAGTGGATTTTTGTCACCTGCCTGAGGGCCATCATATGTCTTAAAAAGACATCTTCTCAAATGGCAACACTCCTACATGTATATAAAATTAGTACTGATGAGTGAAATGCAAACCACCAAGCTACGCTGCCAACATACATAGACAGTTTAAAACAAGGTGTCTACACTGAAGATAATACAGGATTGCTGTAAATACTCCTTAGCTTACTCAAATTGTTTGGCTGGAGGGAGAAATCATTTCTGTAGGAGATCCAAAATAAAAGACATCACAGCTTCCAGTAGTTTCTGCTCAGTTTCACAAAGGTCGGAGTAAGAGGATCATATCAAACCATTCTGGTGTAGCCCTACACCTGGAACATTTTGTATTTATGTCATACAATGTCACTGCTTTTCAAGGACATCTGCCAAAGTGCTGCCGAAGCGTTCTGAACACCAGCAGCAGTCTCAGTGTAGTAACTAGCTAGGTAGCTCTGGTCTTCTCTACCCTGTAGTCTGTGATGTGAAAACAACCTTAGTTTGTATAGAGAAACACCACCTTTAATCTAGTGCAACATATTCTTTTGGAGTGGTTTATGCAGCAAACATGCAGCTTCAGCACCTATTTGTCCAAGTAAATGGATGTATCAATTAAATGAAACACAGTAACATATTTGTGGTTTTTTTGAGAGTAGTGGGAGGGTTAGCTTTTTCTTTCAGCAAGTAGACTTTGCATCTGATCCTTTCATATATCATTTACTTGGAAGACAGCTCTGGAGGTAAACAATACCCTTCATACATACTATAGTAAATGGGTCAGAGTATTTTATAAAAAGAAATACCTGCAAAACCTTTGAAGGCTGATAAATTGCTTCTGAGATAAAAAATACACATACAAATGAGAATATTCAAAATGGAAATGACCCTATTTTTGAAGATACAAGTTCTAAAGAGTCTCAATCTTTTCAAAATTGTATTATCTGCTATACAGAGCTGCTTGAAAACATATTCAAAGTTTAGAAATTATATTATTAAGACAAGTTTCAAGTGATTAAAACAGACCCAATATCTGGTCAAAATCCTGAATATGTGTAATAGGCTGGGCTTTTTTATTTTTTTTTTAAGAAAGGGAAAAAAAAAGCTTAAAACATGAATCATTTTCTGTTGGAAATATCAAGGCTTTTACTTTAATAAGACCTAAAAAATTACCATTTTCCATGAATACATTTCACTTGAAAAATACCCAATAGTGTTTACTTAAAATCCCAGAAATTTAAGAGCAGCCTGACAACCTCAAGCTGCATCTATGTTCTGTGGACATAAGATTTCAGTCTTCTGAAATGGTCAATCCAACAACATCCTCCATCTTACAGTACTGTGTGATACCACGTCTTAGAGAACTCCATGTCACCTTGAGAATCATGGTCACTGTACAGAGGGCTACTGCTGATCACTCAGTATAATAATTTAATAAAATTAGGATTGACTTTCCCAGTCAGGTCAATGATTTGAAGTGAGCAACAAGATATAGATGGGAGAGAGAAACTATTACTTTTAAGAGACTTCATATGGTGGCATAGGTAACAAGTAATTCAAAACCACAGGCCATTAGATGTTTTTACTAACAGTGGACACGATATAGTAAAGAATCCAATGTTTTGGCCTACAAAACAGTCCTATGGACCATTCGTTCTCATTTAGGGGAAAGAACACTTGACAAGTACAACATCTGCTTAAGTTGAAAATACAGCCATTAACATGTACATTATTCCTTTTGATGCTGCTCACCAGTAAGAAGGAAGGACAGGAAAGAGAGTTGCTGAGACCGTGTGAAAAAATGTACTCTGCCAACCATCAGCAGTTCAGAGCAGGGTTCACTAAAACTTTCAGCAAATACACGGGAAATTCTAAGTTACTTAAAACCTGGGAATATGAGAGGAAGGTTGAGTTCTCACCATTTTGTGTAAAGTCATCTACTGCCATGGAAGCAGAAAGCAAATTAAGTTTTTGAAAGGTTTTACTATTCTGGCATTGGTAACTGCAATTCACACATGAAAAGGACAGTACAGTAATGCTGAACATTAAAAGGTTAAGGGTCTTTTACAAGCATGTCATTACCTTTATCCAGTTCCACAGAAAGTTCATTTTCAATTCCAAATTTTTGTTGCTGTCCTGTCCCTTGAAATAAGGGCAGAAAACTACATGCTAAGCAACCACTTAGTATAAACATTTTATGATGCAACTACAATCTTTAACAAAAATGCAGTCCAAACAGATTTATCTAGAAAGGGAGATCTTTCAAAAAAAAAAAAAGAGAAGCCTTTACGAAACAGATCTATGGTCCACCTTGTTCACACTTCTTTCACCTTGAACACAAAAAAGACCAGGTTTGATTAGATATAAATATACAGCAGATTAAGCAGAAGTCCCTTTACCTTTCATATCACATGGCCAATGTACTCAACACAATCATTTCTATCGAATCACGGCATTACCAGGCGCAGAATATTTGCAAATGAGTCATAGTTAAACTAAACTGCAGAGAAACTAAACCCAATTTACTCATTATGGATCACTACTCAAAAGCTTCAGAGTTCAAAAAGTTTAACATATGAACACTGGTCTTGGATATGGTTCTTGTCTATGCCACTGAATTTTCTGACATGTTAAAACTGCACTGAATAAGGAGCTTGACTGGAACACATGGAAAAAAGGAAGGTATGGGGAAGCGTGCAAAACAGTCTCCTTTGATAACAAACAGACGGGATGACCACAGTGCTCAGCAACATATTCTGTAATGGATTACTACAGGTCCATATGTTCCTCAGTGTAGTCACAAGCACTTTGCATATGACCAGTACTGTCATCAGTATACCTTTTCCACTGGGTATGAAAAGCTTATAGTCTCAGAGGAGCTTTTCTGGCTTTTGAAGTTACACCCCTAGAAATTGCTAAATCAATACTACACAAAAATGCAATTTGTAGTCCAGGAACATAATGGCTAGTAGAAGTAAAAAAATAGACCAACTTTACTAAATCAAAGGTAGCTGCAAATACAGCAGTAGCCCCTAGCAGCAATATTTAGCACAACCCTCCCAGGTCTCCCAGTGATGGGAATGGACCACTGCCTGTAATTCTACAGAGTTAAAGCATACGAAGAATATGACTTTTTAAGTTCACCTTCCTGTTTTTCATGTGTATATAACCACTGTGGTAAAAATACTGAAAAGATAAGAAGAAAGGTTACAGCCTCTGCATTCTAGTTTCAATAAGGAAGCAATGTTTTATTGAAGTTAGTGAAGAATTCAGTAAGCTGCTATGAGGAAAATAAAGCTGTTTTAAATTCAAATATGAAGTCGAGGAAACTACTGTATCAGCTTTGCCTGCCTGGTCTGAGTCTAATAGTGCAGGATCCCTACCTAAGCCCATGTACTGGATCCAAGTTAAATATTTACCTTTCAAAACTTGCTTTTATATTATTGGACCTCATATAATGTTATATTAATGTTTATCAATAAAGAAAAATATACAGCTGCTCATATTTTAAGTCTCCATAGGTATTATGTACTAACATGGAGTTTTCAAATTTTCAGCATGGCAAAATAGAGCTCTACATGTTACCAAAATAGTTAAAGTTTTGAAAGAAACTGATAATCTTAAATTGAATAAAACTCAACTTCAGATTTCAAAATTAGATTTTTTGTCATAAGGTTAGAATATAACCTTACCTTCATTTTAGGCTCTGAGGATTCACAAAACACACTTTTTGTTTTTATAAACACCTAAATTGGAATAAGTAGAACAAGTACATACCTGTCTCCTATTTAGCATCAGATAGGTAAATCTGCAAGGACAGGCATACATTCTCCACAATCCACTAATCTGGAAACAAACATTATGCATCTTTTCAGAAAGTTATTTTGTCTGTGCATTACTAAGTGTCCCTGGTAAGTCTTAATTAGGGAATAGGATAAGAGAGAAAAAAAAAAATCACTTTCCAAGTTAGTAAGGAGCGAACAGTAGAAGAGCTGGCTTTACTCTTCATATGATGCTTTTTGCTGAGGGAAAGTAACCACAGGGAGTGATCAGTTAAAGGAATTATGCAAACCAGTCTAAGGTAACATCAAGGAAAACCTCTCACTGATTCGATATGCTATACAGATCTTCAACAGATTTCTTTTACATAATAATCACTGTAGGAACAACAATACTGGAATTAACAAAGGCAGCCTGTAGTAGTTTGCTGCTAAAGTAAATTCTTAGTAGTGAATTCTTTGATCATTTCCTGTTGCACTCAGATGGATTTGGATCTCACCATGCTACACAACATATAAACAAAGTAAGAGGCGATCATTCTGCAGAGTTTTCTGCAGTGTTTTCATTATTCATTCCATTTGCCGAGAACAGAAAGAGCTTGTTTTCTTTCTAAATAGTGCCGAGGAGTCAGGGCAGAAAGAAGGAGCAGAAAGCCAATCTCAGTGGACAAGGTTCCACTGCAACAAGAACTGCTGCCTCCTGTGCTGCTTCCTTGGGACCCTGGGGAAGGCAACAGCTCCCGCAGATACTGCTGTTCAGGACACCTAAAGAAAATCAGCCAAAGAGTATACTGTGTATTGCACTACTCTGATAAAAGTGCTGTTAAAATTATCATTTGAAAAAGGGAAAACTTCAACTCTGGACAACATTAAAGGGCCCAGAAATATTCCTATATTTGATTTCTGTAGTTATAAACAAATACAAGTCTCTCTGCTGAGTTAGGACAAAGATTTTTAATAAAGTGCATGGAAAAAACACACCCCACAAAACAGACATGAAAAATCTGACTGCTAGGAACTTTCCTAAGATCTATTAAGTTATCGTACAATAGCAGATATGCATCATCTATTAATTTCAACATTCATTCTGTTTATATTTCATAGACAAGCACACACATTTTCTAGTCAAATTCAATATGGTGTGTAAAAGAAAAATTGGTCTTTCTTTCACACTGTCATCAACAGAAAATATTTGAAAGCCTATACTAAAAAACTCACGGGTGAATTAGAACAGATTCCAGTTCATTGTGACACTGTTTGCTAATTTTGGCTTAATGCTTACAAAAGCCGCATTGCCAGCAGGGTGGGCAGACAGCATTATTTAAACATACATGAATGCAGATAATCCTAAAAATCAATCAGTCTTTGCAGCCCTTTTCCCTGTTACTCTATAAACATATGGCAGACATGATTATATTTAACATTAATTTTAGAAACCAATACAAGACAAAAAGCATTTGCTGAAAGCCTCTGAATGATCCAAAATTAAGATCACATTAAATGTGGCTAAGAGGCATTGCTCCTGACCTTTACTTGTTAATATGAAGAAGAGTAAGCCATGATTAATGTATGAAAATCTCATGCTCTACACTTGAAGGTTAATACTTGAAGGTATTGACCATATCCAAATGCAAAAAATAAATCCAAACTGTAGCCATATCCAACCACATCCAAATGCTTAGGTCAAGTTTAGTCTATCAAATTACAGCAGGGATTAGATTGGCCCACTGTTGTTTTAAACACAGGGCATTTTTTCAGATTACCAACAAAAGCTGCTTAGAAGAACTGCCTGAACTGCAGTGCCTTTGACAAAGCTGGCGCACTGAGAAATCACTCCCTTTGCTACAACAAGGCAGCGCGGCAGCTCCCTGAAGCAGCCTGGGTGATAAGAGCACTGGCCGACACCTAGCATTGGAAACATTCTCCTCTGAGATGTTTACATTTTCTTATTCATAGTTTTTGGTTCCTTATTTTCTACTTTAAGTTTTAAAGGTGTTCTTTATTGTCCAGGAACAGTTATTAGGTAACATCTGTGTACGTTGCCTTTATGTCATAAATGGTTAAACACTTACTCAATGTTGTTAAGAAAAAAAAAACCAACCACACACAGGTTTTTCTCTATGGTAGTTTTACGTCTGTGGGAAGTCACTTCCAGTCTTCTGAAGGAAAATATAGATATCACACTGCCTTATTTTATATAATACTAAAGATTCTATAGACTCTCACTATGCTTCAGCAATATATTTTAATAAAAGCAGGAGCTTTCATTTCACTTAACACAAGGACCACTAAAACATAAGCTTTCATTTCAGCCTACACAGTCATATTCATGCAAAAGGCATGCGTTTACAGAACAGTATTTTTTTTTAATATATATATTAAACCTCTCTCTCTCTCTCTCTCTCTCTCTCAAAATGCTAAAGTACTACCCACATCTACACTGCACATTCTCTGCTACTGCACGGTCCATTTGCTAAAAGATTTTAATTCAACTTTTAAAAAAACCACTGTTTTACATACAGGAATAATTATTCTTTTTACACTAACAGGAACCATGCTACAGTTAAAGATCACACTCAAACATAATTCAAACAGCATATCATTCGGTGTTCTAACATCCATATAAAGGAACAAAATAGGGGTTAAGATGCTAAAAAGTTAGTGCAAAGATTTGAGAGTATATATCCCCACAGAAACATGGATCATTTGCTCATATGCACTTGAATATGCATCATTCAAAGGTTTATGGTAAAAACGGAGATTCCTCTTCACTAGCGCTGGATTACCTAGTTTTATTTTGTGTGGCTTGTTAGCAGCTGCTGTAAACCTGTTTGATAGTTTACATTTGAAGTTTAACATGCTTACCAGTTACCAGAATTCTCCTGCCTCCCCTCAGAAATATCTTCAAATGTGAACCCACACACCAAGAAAAACAAAAAAGAAAAAAATCTCAGTATAAAGAGAGTTCTTCCAGCACCATGCAGTCAGCTTGCAGTCCTCTCTCCTTTCTTCCAGTCACTAAATTGTTCCTGCTTTCTACCTCCTTGTGTAGCATACCTGGAAAAATCCCCTTATCAGAAAGCTGATCCTGCTTCTACACCCACTGCCTGTGTAAACAATGTTAGGTTTTAACTTCAAACAAGCTGCTTTTCCACACTTACAAAAAAACCTTTCCAACTGTAATACTTCAGACATTTCAGTTCTGTGTATCCCCACGTCCAATTCTGCTAGCCTTACCCACATTTAGTGATTTAGTCTGTCATCTTGCCGATTATATGAGAAACTATACAGTACTACTCAATCTGAGCAAGAATGGCACGTTTGTGCTTTCGATATTTAAGAAGCGTTTTTCCTTCTCGGTGCTGAAGGTAACATTTGACAGTGAACAGCTACCTTGTTTGGTTTCTTGAGAAGGAATGGTGCCTAGAGAAATACAATGGGACTCCCTCCCTTTCCATCCCGAGCTATGGATTCAGGGTAGCAGGTGGGCCCAAAGGCAGCCCAAATATTAGTGCCATGAAAGTGTCCCTAAAACTGAACGTACAGGAAGCAGAGAAGGGGCAGGCATGTTTCTTCCTTCTGAGGTGTACTTTTAACTAGCAGAAGTGAACAGAGCAGTGTGCAAGACAGAAGACTACTAAATATATACACTTTGATAGCCTACAAAGAGCACAAGTCACCTACTTCTGCTCAGTTCTCTAATCTCCTTCCTTAGGACCAAAGGAAGGAAACAGTGAAAAAGGGGCTGGTTTTTGTTTTTTTTTTTTAATTTTAGGCCAGTATTGGTGTGAGCAAAAGCACTCTACATTGCAGGGCAGCAGACAGAAGCTGAATTTTCCTCTGCAGCAAACTCTCTCTGAAATGTTACTCTAATGGAGAACTCCTATAGTTTTTATGATCTGTAGTCCATCTCCAATGCACCTCCAAGTAAAAAGAAAACAATCAGAAAACCAGGCAGAGATGGCTGCAAAGTGGCACTTACTAGGCATGAGCAACATAGCTTGAGTTTTCATTTGCAGTGCTGTGAGCACAGCTAACAGAGGCAGCGAACAGACGCAGCAGTTTGCGCAGCAGTGTTTGGGCTCTGACTAGAACTTGAGGATCTTGTTGGAAGTTGTGGGCTTTCTGAGAACCCCTGAGGAACTAGAAGGTGATTGCTGTGAACAGGAAAGGGGAAGCTAGGCAAGGACAACTGCAGGAGGCCTTGACTTCTCCTGGGAAAAGCTCTAGCTAGGTGTAGCTAACGAGCTCTGTTGGTTGCTCCTGACCAGAGGGAGTTGGGGCCTTTGATCCAGGTGGCCCTTGATTAGGGCAGGTCAAGCACCCTCTTAGCCAGTGCTAGGGAGAGGCCTATATAAGAGCCAGGCCTAGAGTGCAGCTAACAGATGCAGCAGTTTATGTGTGAAGGTACCTTTGTTTCTGTTCTCTGTGGTGTATGCTTCCTCAAGTATGGTTGTGACAAACGACAGAGTGCGTTCCCCAGTGGCTGTTGGAGTTGCTGTGTCAGAGGCTTGGACCCAGACCGACCCTCTGACAGTAGATGCAGCTCTACAGGTCTCAGGCTGCAGGGAGTGCTTGGGGCCTCTCCGGGAGGCCTGGGCTGGCAGCCAGCTCTCCTGCAGGAGGTGTGCTGCTGTTGACGAGTTGTGTCATCAGGTAAGGGAGTTACGGGAGGAGGTCAGTAGGCTGCGCAGCTTCCGAGAAGCAGAGCAGGAGATAGGGTATTCTCGGAGACTGTACAGCTCCAGGAGTCCCAACCCCCTGCAGCAGTGGAGTTGCCAGAGGGCTCTGTGCCGTGTGAAACGGTACATCATAACATCACAGAAGAAGGCTGGAAACTGGTCACTGCTCGTGGGAGGAGAAAGGCTCCTACTCCTCCTGAAGACCTGAAGCTGAAGAACAGGTTCAGTGCCCTCCAGGATGAGGAGGAGATGGGCATGGCTGCCAGGGAAGTACCTGGGACAACAGACCCTGTGCCCTGCCGGAACACCCGGAAAAAGCGGCGGGTGATTGTTGTGGGGGACTCCCTGTTGCAGGGGACGGAGGCATCT
The DNA here is from genome assembly GCF_036417845.1 of Apteryx mantelli. Lineage (NCBI taxonomy): Eukaryota > Metazoa > Chordata > Aves > Apterygiformes > Apterygidae > Apteryx > Apteryx mantelli. The sequence continues at coordinate 155,587,211 of NC_089978.1, read as the reverse complement.
ATCTGCCAACCTGACCTCTTGTCTAGAGAGGTTTGTGGCCTGCCAGGGGCTCATGTGAGAGATGTCATGGAAAGACTGCCGAGGCTTGTCCACGCTTCAGACGATTACCCACTGCTGCTCTTCCATGTGGGTGCTAATGACACCAAGGGCAAACTGGAGACCATCAAGCAGGATTTCCGAGCTCTGGGGATGGTGGTCAAGGGTCTGGGAGCCCAGGTCATCTTCTCCTCAATCCTGCCAGTGAGGGGGATGGATGAGAGGAGGAGGAGACGGACTTTCCAGGTTAACGACTGGCTGCGCCGCTGGTGTTGGCAACAGGGTTTTGGTTTCTACGACCATGGGACCCTGTTTGAAGATCGACAACTGATGGCGAGAGATGGGATCCACCTCACGAGGCGGGGCACGCGGGTCTTTGCCAACAGGTTGGCCAACCTGGTAAGGAGGGCTTTAAACTAGGTATGATGGGGGAAGGGGAGAGTTATAGTGACAGGGTAGTTGGCAAAAGACTGCTCAAGTCAGGATGCCTCCAACAGGTGAATGCAGCCAGGGAAGCGTGCATGGGATGTGGCTATGGAGGACCCTCTTTTAGCCCTCCTGGGAAACCTGCATGCTCGATCACCTCCCTGAAATGCCTGTACACCAATGCACGCAGCTTGGGGAACAAACAGGAAGAACTAGAGATCTGTGTGCGGTCGCAGGGCCATGATCTCATTGCCATTACAGAGACATGGTGGGATAGCTCGCATGACTGGAGTGCTGTCATGGATGGCTACGTGCTTTTTAGGAAAGACAGGCCAGGAAAGCGAGGTGGTGGAGTTGCTCTTTAGGTGAGAGAGCAACTGGAATGTATTGAGCTGTGCCTAGGGGTGGATGAAGAGCGAGTTGAGAGCTTATGGGGAAGGATGAAAGGGCAGGCTAGCATGGGTGACACTGTTGTGGGTGTTTACTACAGGCCACCTGATCAGGAAGAGGAAGTTGATGAGGCCTTCTACAGTCAGCTGGAAGCAGCCTCACGATCCCAGGCCCTGGTTCCCATGGGGGACTTCAACCACCCCGATATCTGCTGGAAAGACAACACAGCTAGGCACAAACAGTCCTGGAGGTTCCTGCAGAGCATTGGTGACAACTTCTTGACACAGGTGGTGGAGGAGCCAACAAGGAGAGGTGTGCTGCTGGACCTCATACTAACAAACAAAGAAGGACTGGTTGAAGATGTGAAGGTCGGGGGCAGCCTTGGCTGCAGTGACCATGAGATGGTGGAGTTCAGGATCCTGCGAGGAGGCAGCAGGGCACTAAGAAGGATCGCAACCCTGGACTTCAGGAGAGCAAACTTTGGCCTCTTCAGGGACCTACTTGGAGGAATCCCATGGGTTAGGGCCCTAGAAGGAAGGGGCGTTCAAGAGAGCTGGTTAATATTCAAACATCGCTTCCTCCAGGCTCAAGAGCGGTGCATCCCTATGAGTAGGAAGTCAAGCAAAGGAGGTAGGAGACCTGCATGGATGAGCAAGGAGCTCCTGGCAAAACTCAACCAGAAGAAGGAAGTATACAGAAAGTGGAAAGGGGGACAGGCCACTTGGGAGGAATATAGGAACGTTGTCAGAGTATGCAGGGATGTGACGAGGAAGGCTAAGGCCCATTTGGAATTAAATCTGGCTAGAGATGTCAAGGACAGCAAGAAGGGCTTCTTCAAATACATCAGCAGCAAGAGAAAGACTAGGGAAAATGTGGGCCCTTTGCTGAATGGGGTGGGTGCCCTGGTGACGAAGGATGCAGAGAAGGCAGAGTTACTGAATGCCTTCTTTGCTTCAGTCTTTACTGCTCAGGCCAGCCCTCAGGAACCCCAGACCCTGGAGGCAAGAGAGAAAGTCTGGAGAGAGGAAGACTTTCCCTTGGTGGAGGAGGATCGGGTTAGAGATCATTTAAGCAAACTTGACACCCACAAATCCATGGGCCCCGATGGGATGCACCCACGAGTGCTGAGGGAGCTGGCGGATGTCATTGCTAAGCCACTCTCCATCATCTTTGAAAGGTCCTGGAGAACAGGAGAGGTGCCTGAGGACTGGAAGAAAGCCAGTGTCACCCCAGTCTTCAAAAAGGGCAAGAAGGAGGACCCAGGGAACTACAGGCCAGTCAGCCTCACCTGCATCCCTGGAAAGGTGATGGAGCAGCTCACCCTGGAGGCCATCTCCAAGCATGTGGAGGACAAGAAGGTGATCAGGAGTAGTCAGCATGGCTTCACCAAGGGGAAATCATGCTGAACCAATCTGATAGCCTTCTATGATGGAATGACTGGCTGGGTAGATGAGGGGAGAGCAGTGGATGTTGTCTGCCTAGACTTCAGCAAGGCTTTTGACACTGTCTCCCATAACATCCTCATAGACAAGCTCAGGAAGTGTGGGCTAGATGAGTGGACAGTGAGGTGGATTGAGAACTGGCTGAATGGCAGAGCTCAGAGAGTTGTGATCAGCGGCGCAGAGTCTAGTTGGAGGCCTGTAGCTAGCGGTGTCCCCCAGGGGTCAGTACTGGGTCCAGTCTTGTTCAACTTCTTCATCAACGACCTGGATGAAGACACAGAGGGCACCCTCAGCAAGTTTGCTGACGATACAAAACTGGGAGGAGTGGCGGATACGCCAGAGGGCTGTGCTGCCATTCAGAGAGACCTGGATAGGCTGGAGAGGTGGACGGAGAGGAACCTCATGAAGTTCAACAAAGGCAAGTGCAGGGTCCTGCACCTGGGGAGGAATAACCCCATGCACCAGTACAGGTTGGGGGTTGACCTGCTGGAAAGCAGCTCTGCCAAGAAGGACCTGGGAGTGCTGGCGGACACCAAGTTAAGCATGAGGCAGCAATGTGCCCTTGTGGCCGAGAAGGCCAATGGTCTCCTGGGCTGCATCAGGAAGAGTGTTGCCAGCAGGTCGAGGGAGGTGATCCTCCCCCTCTACTCAGCCCTGGTGAGGCCACGTCTGGAGTACTGCGTCCAGTTCTGGGCTCCCCAGTACAAGAGGGATGTGGCACTACTGGAGCAAGTCCAGCAAAGGGCTACAAAGATGATTAGGGGACTGGAACATCTCTCTCATGAGGAAAGACTGAGAGAGCTGGGCCTGTTTAGCCTGGAGAAGAGAAGGCTGAGAGGGGATCTTATCAACGTGTTCAAGTATCTGAAGGGAGGGTGTCGAGAGGATGGGACCAGACTCTTCTCAGTGGTGCCCAGCGACAGGACATGAGGCGACGGGCACAAACTGAAACACAGACAGTTCCATCTGAACATGAGGAAAAACTTCTTTACTGTGAGGGTGACAGAGCACTGGGACAGGTTGCCCAGAGAGGTTGTGGAGTCTTCTTCTCTGGAGACATTCAAAACCCGCCTGGATGTGATCCTGTGCAACGTGCCCTAGGTGACACTGCTTGAGCAGGGGGGTTAGACTAGATGATCTCCAGAGGTCCCTTCCAACCTCAACCATTCTGTGTGATTCTGTGAAATCTACTTCTCTACAAGTGAGAGTTTGGATTCTGTAATTTCACCATACTTAACTATTCATGACATAATGCCCAGACACATTATCTGGAAAAGAGTTGTGTTGAACTGCTGGATCCCAGATCCCTTCCCCCTGCTGATACTTCAGCAGCATTACCAGATCAGTCATGCTGACACTGGCCTTTTTTCTTAGTGTCAGCTCTAAAGCCATTTGCCTTTTTGAAAGGACTGCTTCAGTATTCTTCCACAAAGCACCAGTGAAAGTGGTGAGTTTTACAGAATGAGAGTCTGAATTATTTGTATCAAAGAAATTCTAGAAGACTCAAATGGCTTTCTGATGCCACATATAAAGAGGTTCATGGTCCTGCTCTCAGTTAGCATAAACTGCATATTATTCCACATGAATGCTGAATGCACACACCTTTATCCAAACCAACAGAACAGAAGCAATGAATAAGGGAATAAAAGCAAATGCCTTTTAACATCACTGTTTAACTGTGTGGGAACAAAAAAATAATCTGACAATTTGAGACTCATGAAACAAATTTAGGAAAAGGGCTTCAGTGATGTCATTGTACAGGTTTTATGACTTGCTGATTTAAATATTTACCCCATTTAGAAAACTGAAGTTTTTCTTTTTCATTTAGGACCTAAAAACCTTCCTACCTCAACATTTCTGTAAATTGTCAGACATTTAAAAGAAAAAAAAATTAGTTTGTCAGGATTCAGTCCAAAAGAACTGCTGAATGGTATTTAGGAAATAATGAAGAGGATAAAATATTAATGATGGTAAGATTCACATGTTTTATATCACATTTCAGCATATAGCTGAGAATCAGTTTCAAAAGGTAAGCGTACTTTTCTGTTGCAACTCAACTACATTTGCAGAAAACAGAAAAGCATATAATACCCGCTAACCACACAGTTGGCATTAGCCACATAAGAAAAGCAGAAATTATACAGTTACTGGTAAAAGTTACCAATTGTTAAAACCAGGAAGTTATAATTCTCCACAATTAAGATGAACAGACACTTGAATAAAATAAAGTGTTTATTTAAGCTATATAAAAATCCTTGGAAAAGGTAACTGGTTCATTTGGGTTCTGAAGTTCCTTTAAATTCCTTATTAATATGCACAATGTGAATATTGTTCTCACTTCCATGAAAAAAAGGCTTTTAATATCTTCCGCACACCAGCAGTAATGTCCTTATACAGAAACTAACATAGCACTTAAAGCGACATTCTTGGCACTGAAGTTGAATACCAAGAGCAGCTCATGCTAATACTGGCTAGGTCTCTTGCTAGCTATATACAGCACATGCTTTCTTTTTCTCTCTTTATTTTTTTTTCTTCTATTTGATTGCATGTTAGCAATGTTATTCTGAAGGTATCTTCTATACTTAACATGGAATGGGATTTAAGGAAGTTCAGAAACAGACTACCTGCACAGCCAACCACTAAACTCAGACTGTTGTGTTCTGACTTCCCTACATGACTTTAATACAACCTGACCACAAAACCACCGGAGTCCTACTGTAACTAGCTTTTGCTACCTGACCTAGCTCTAAACAGCATGTTAACAATGAGCTCAGTTGTTAGCATGCCCTTCATTTGTAAGCCTGGTGAGCATATTTGTTCATTGGATCAGATACAGATTAATAAATTATAAGGAACACTGTTTACTGCATTATCATTCATTACTTGAGAGAGTGCAAAGGTAATTACTGAGCAGCAGTTGACTCAGATTACCAGGAGAACCTTATGAAAGTCAACTTAAAAACCTTCTGTATTAATGACCACTTTATTTTCTAGTAGGGACAATTATTTTCATTGCTAAATAGATGCAACTTATCTGCATTTTAATAAAGCTCATACAGTTCTGTATTTAAAAGTTTAAACTGAAACACAAATGTTGAATGACCTCACACACTGATAACAATTCTCCTTTTATTGTATATACCACAAAATCTGGCGTTTCACAAAGCCTCCCCTAGAATCACGTCTTTACCTGAGAATTTCTAAGCTTTTGTTTTAAACAGAAAAAAAGCCTTTTTTAGACTTCATAAGTTACAGATATTCAAAGGGCAAATAAAAAGAATCCCCAACAAATCTTGAAAACCATCCTCAGGTATCAGCCACCCAACATAGCTTTCTTAAATGCCATAGTGTAGCTAGTCCACAGGAGAAGGGCTGAAGTAAGGAAGGATTCTGCCCTTATAGTCAGAAATGTAATTTCTTAGTGATGGGATGTCAGACTGAAAAAGGGGAGGGTAAAGTATGTCTATATGAAGATAGGGGTGTGGCAAGACTCAGCTGACGAAAGTCTAGAAGCATAATTCCATAAAATTACAAAAAGGTTTCAATTCAATCCAAACAATTTACTTTTCTGTATCAGTGGCTTTGTTTTGATTTTCAAATTCTGAAGATGATTCTCCCCAATTCTGAAGATGAATGTAATTAGCCAAATAGTTTTATTTCCTAATCATTTACATATATTAATAAAAATAATGAGTATCTTAATATTCAATTAATAAACTGAAGCATCACCAACAAGACAATGAACTGAAGTACATGAGGGCACAGGGAAAAATATTCTGATTACTCACTTCAAGAAGATACCATCAAGCCCTTCTGATACAAGAGAAAGCATTTAAATGGAAAGTTTTCTTAGAATAATATTATCTGCTTTAACAATGTGACAATTCAGGTCACAGAATCACACAGAATGGTTGAGGTTGGAAGGGACCTCTGGAGATCATCTAGTCCAACCCCCAGCTCAGGCAGGGTCATCTAGGGCACGTTGCACAGGATCACATCCAGGCGGGTTTTGAATGTCTCCAGAGAAGGAGACTCCACAACCTCTCTGGGCAGCCTGTCCCAGTGCTCTGTCACCCTCACAGTAAAGAAGTTTTTCCTCATGTTCAGATGGAACTGTCTGTGTTTCAGTTTGTGCCCATTGCCTCGCGTCTTGTTGCTGGGCACCACTGAAAAGAGTCTGGTCCCATCCTCTTGACACCCTCCCTTCAGATACTTGTACACGTTGATAAGATCCCCTCTCAGCCTTCTCTTCTCCAGGCTGAACAGGCCCAGCTCTCTCAGTCTTTCCTCATGAGAGAGATGCTCCAGTCCCCTCATCATCTTTGTAGCCCTTTGCTGGACTTGCTCCAGTAGTGCCACATCCCTCTTGTACTGGGGAGCCCAGAACTGGACGCAGTACTCCAGACGTGGCCTCACCAGGGCTGAGTAGAGGGGGAGGATCACCTCCCTCCACCTGCTGGCAACACTCTTCCTGATGCAGCCCAGGAGACCATTGGCCTTCTTGGCCACAAGGGCACATTGCTGCCTCACGCTTAACTTGGTGTCCACCAGCACTCCCAGGTCCTTCTCCGCAGAGCAGGTCATTTATCGGCAATTTTTTTTTAAGTCTATTTTAGACTCTAACTTTGGTTTTGGATTTAAAATTCCTGTTTTATAGCAGAAGCGAGCCTAGGAATCTGAAACAGAGTTAACTACTGCCTCAGCCTAGTGGACAAATAAAGGCTACCTGTGTAACCATTAACTTAAATAAATGAATAAAAAGCCACCCTTCCCCTGCCGTACTAGCTGGAGCTTAAAGAGCAGACAGTCCCCAGCAGGAACAGGCCTGACCAGCCAGGACCTGCAGCCAGGACCAGGAGGAGTGGCAGAGCACTGTACCTTCTCCCTCCCTCTTCACCTCCAGAAGTCACTGGGTGCTGTCAGGAGTGCAAAACTGCTCCCAGGTTTGCAGATTTGTCTAAATCTATACCTCTCATGCTTCATAGAAGCAGAGGATATGTGCACCAAAAATCTGTTTAGACAACTCTTGTTGACTCTTGCTTCAAGTGCTGCAAGGTCCCCAAAGAGATCACACAGAAGCTCAGACAAAAATCCAGTTGGTTCAGAGAAAGCAAACAAAGCTAATGCATAGATTAAAAGGGAGAGGTTGCACTGCTAATACCGGGCCTAGGACAACTGCCCACAACTAAGCCACTAGCAACCCTGAGAGAGACCTAGTATTGCAGCTCTAGGGGTAGCCCTCAGAGGCAGTTCAAACCCTGCAGGTTTGAAGTATGCAGGAATATAGTCATAACATAATTACAGTTATAAGGCTGGATATTATTTACAACAGCTGAAAGTCGAAACCTGAGGACTTGGTCACAGCTGTAACTAACAGAATCAAATAGCCTAGCATCAAAACATCACATGCCCAACTAACAAAAAGCCAAATCTTCAAAAAGGCCAGAGGAAATCCAGCCTCTAATTCAGTCAGAATTACTTTAGCAACAGCCAACAATTTCTCTCCCCAGTACTCCTCTATATCTGGGCACACTGGCATCAATTTGAAAGGGAGGTATGCTCCTGCAATTATTCATGAGGGGAAGGCTAAACCTATAAGTCTGACGCATTAATATCTATTCTGTTCAGAAGTCAAGAATAAATCCCAGGATTTCACATCTCAGATGAAATTTTGAGTTCCGCCCCATTTTTCCTTCTTTCTAGGCTATTTAACATATTTTACATTAACGTCTGTGACACACTTAGCAGTAATACTTAGTAACTAACACCATTTCATAGCTCTACTCTTGCCTCCAATTTTAATCCATTTTATGCTCCATGTTATTGCGTTCAGTGCAATCAGAGGCCTCAGTCAAATTGCTTTGAAGCTCAAAAAAAAAAATCTTTCTTTATAGGTCTCACTTTACAAACTACTGTATAATTTTTATTTTTTTCCCTTTTCTGCTTTTACAGATTTTTCAGTATCTTCTGATATTGCCTTAACTGTTGTATATTTGTGTCAGAGAAGACATCTCTGATTTTAAGGTTTACTTATTTGGTTCATCAACATCTCAGCACAGCCCCATCCTCCCCCTCCACATTAATTTCAGAAGTAGTTTCTTCTGCTAAAGCCATTTCTGTAAAAACACCACTTACAAGGCAGCCATTCAAGGAACCATTAAAATTTCCTCTTTCAATTTCCTCCACTCACTTGGGTTATTGACAAAACTACAGCTCTGTGGATGCCTCCTCAAAACAGAATTCTATCTCTAGTTGCCTAAAGTACCTAAGTTTGTTGATAAATTTGTTGAATATATAGAGATGTCCACAGCCACACGGGTTATTAAAAGGTTTCTACCATCAAGAGCTGGAGGCAAAAGTTTATTCACAGATTTTACAGGACAGGGGGGATCATTATGATCATCTAAGTGTAACTATACACCCTATATCGACTTATGGTCAGGAGAGATATTACATACAGTATCCAATAATGGAACAGGATGCCTGTTTTTTCCTCACAGAAAAGGAGTGTCACATACAAGATTTGCAGTCAATAATTTGATTAATCTAATCAAATTATTTGACAATACTGTTTTTCTCTTACATCAAAGACTAGAAGACAATCTACCCAGAGCTAATAGAGAACAAAACCCAAACATCTCATTTTAAAATTTGCTTCATATTTTTGCTCTCCCTCTGACAGATCTTTCCTCTTGGAAAGATAATTTGCCTTATACACCAGATACATACTACTACTTAAAGACATAACAGTGCAAAATACAGCAGTTAAAATACCTTTTCACAGATCACACTGTACTCAAGACGAACTGACAAAGAGCATCAGATAAAAACACTGCCCCAGTTATAAACAGGATTTTGACTGAAATGGTGTGACATTAGGTAGTCCATCACTATGATTTAAGAAGTGGGTGAAGCCTGACAACTGCAATTTTAAGAAACATAGATATTGACGGACATGTGACAAAAGACAAAATAAGAGCCCAAGTGAAAATCATTACTTTTTTGTATGAACAGCATGCTTTTTTTAATATTTGTTTTATTAGTTGCCAAAGGTGGGACATTCCCTGAGCGCATCCTTTCTCTCCAGTCCAAAATCTCAAGTCTATTTATCTGCAAAAGCAACCTGCTCCTGTGACTTTGCATAAAAACTGATTAGAAAAAGTAACAGCTTGCACACACAGTCCAGTTTCAGCTATGTCTAAAAGCACTTCAGGAATGGCAGTTACCAGCACCTCTCCAGCAAGGAGCATATTTATACTATTTTAGCACATCTGTGTCCAGCTGTAACCTTTCTTTGTAATCCTTTGTGTATTATCATTAGCAAGACAAGCAGTTATGAATACAAATTCTAATTTCTTTAAGAAAATTACCATCCTGATCTCCATGAAGTCAATGTTCCAAGATCAACAACAATTATTTGGTAAAGCAAGTGTTGTGTGACAAGGGCTAAATAGCCAAGCCAACCCAAAATATACACACACAGGGGACTTCCCTAGATAATCTATGAACCAAACAGTACTTTCTTACTGGCTTCAAGAATATTGTTTCAATCCTAAATATTTGGAGGAGAAGAGGGAGGAAAAAGGAATAAAGTAGTAGTAAAATTACATTCAGAAAGTTAAGTTTCGTTTCCCGGCATTTTTCACACAATACATTTACTTCAATAGAAGGCACATGGGATTAATTTGGCCCACAGAAACAGTAAATCAACTAATAATAACAGACAGGGAAATTTAACAGCTAATATATTTCCATGTGAGATCCTCATAAAGGAACTGTTTATACCTTACTTTCTCTCATTTTTGAAGTGAGAGGAATATTTAGAAGTAGTTTCCTATATACTCACCCTCCTCCCCCAATATTTTCAAGTATCAGGTCTCTTAGATAAATTGCAACTTCAGAAAAATTTTGAAAACACTGCATTCACTACAAAAATCAACAAGGCAACCAGTTTTCTTCTGCAGTGGTCTCTATTGCATCTCAAGGTTCCCGTTGCTGCCTAGATTAGCCCTAATGGTCATATAGGTTTTCCCCTAATACACTATATAGCAATCAGATATTCAGTCACTATGGTCCAGTCAGCAAAATGGAGCTGGTGACACAAAGCCAGGAGAGCTATACCCTGAAGTGAATTACTTTACCAATTTCCAAAAGTAAACCAAACAAAAAAAAAAATCATCACCAACAAAGAAAAACAGGCAGGGCATAGTTCTTGTTCAAGGTTTCAAAAATAAGAAAAATCCTGGACAATAAGGACATTTTTCAAATACCACAGCAGCATGCTATTAGAGTCTAATCTAGTTTATCTCCCACTGCAAGAAGCAAACCCAAAAAACTACTGTTTGCATAAACCCATAAAACCATATTCATTTAACAGGCAGAGATACAGCAGCAGAAGAGGGGACTTTTTTTTCCCCCTGTTAGTGTTTGCAGATACCTTGCTGCAGTGAATGCTGTCTTGAATGCAAATTACCTCAACTCTCTACAAGCCACACTGCAATGTCTGAGACTGCCAACATACAGTACAAGGGCAGAAGACATGTATTTGGGAAAAAGGGAGCAGGGGAAAAAAGTTTGGAAAGGGTGTAACTTGCCTTTAAAAGAACAAAGCCAAGGAACCTCTGCAAGGTTTGAATTTTTCACAAAAGGTTAACCTAGTCTATGTGTAGCAAGGAGAGAGCTGAACATACTAATAGCAGAAGGAAGCTATTTATTGATTGCTATGAAAACAAGTTACTGTGCCTGTATGTCCTGAATGATGCCTTACACAGCTAAACCAAGTCAACTAGTTGGAGGGCACAGCCTTCTTGGATAGCTTAACCTGGTGCAGAATCACAGCACTGCCAGCGCTCACACTTTGCAGAGCCATTGGCTTGTAAAAGGTGCAGAACAAGAAGCCCTACTTCTTGGCACGCAAGCTAATTTTGAGTTAAAGAGCATACTTGCATTTAAATTAAGGATTTGCATGTGTGGACAGGGCTTGAGTTGGTATCAACACTGAATTCTAACTAACAGCAGGAAAAACAAGTCTCTATTAGTTATTCCATGCATAAAACTGATTAATCATGCTGCTCCACTGAAATCTCTTCTCTAAATTGTCTCCAGTCCTGACATTTTCCAGCCATTTCAAAGTATCTCTGAAGATTCAAGTACTCTTTTGTCCAAGCCTTCAAATTAATGTCAACTTCTAATAGGAAGTTATTTCTGCTTGTTCCTGTAGGCAGTTAAACACAGCACACTTTTTTATGCTTCAACATTAACAGAATTTGATTGCAATTTTGCAAATGAAAATGACTGATGATTTGGTCTATAGTATGCTTAAGAGCAGAAAGATTTTCCATTAAGAGTCACACTCCTGGTTTTCAGTGCACAACAAAGACTGACACCATAACATAATCCTTAAGTAGCCCATTTCAGTATTACAAGGGTATGTCAAAGCAGCACCAAGAACAGAATACTCCCAGACTGCTAGACATCCATCAGCAATCTCATGTCTGCCAACCCAGATAAAACCTGTTGTATTCCCTAATTCAAAAGGCTGATGTCAAAGGTTGTGAGGGAACTATTGAATGTACAGAAATTACAGTAGGTCTTACTAAGTTTTCTCATAAGTAACACACAATTTACTAGTCTAAGAATTCTGATATACCTGCCATATACAAAATCCAGAATTTTTTCTAATGTATATTTAAGGAAAAAGAGCTCATATGTCTAGTTTCTTCAGTTGCTTGCCAGATACAGATCTGAGACAATCATAAGAGTTGTTCTGTCCTCAAACAGTAATGTAAATAACTAGCATATTTCACAAAACTTGGCAGAGAGTATTGTAGATGTGTGGGCTATGTTAATGCCTTCTCCCTTCCCCCAGAAATAAATTCAAACAGGTCAAAGGCATACTCCATCATTAAAAGACTCAGTTAGCATTTTATTAGCTGAAAACGGAAACATAAACCACCTGGAAAAATAGTATTTTTTTTATTTATTTCTTTTGCATGATAGGAGAAACAGCACACCCAAGTTTGCACCTGGGGATTAAGTTTATGCTTCCAGAATTGAAGCAGTCTGAATTATAAATCACTTATCAGCGACAGAAGCAAGTGCTGACTACAGAGGGGAGAGAGCAAGGCTAAAAAGCTATCTTCATATTATGGGACACAGAAGCACATGTCACAGCACCCACTGCCAACAGGAGGAGCAGATAGAGAGCTAGAGCCCTACTATGAGAAAATTAAGTTTCTACACACAAGGTTCCTTTATGTCATTTTATATGAGAAAAGGATTATGAGTGAAAAAAGGGAAGAATTTAGGTAGGTACCTACAAGAGAAAAGCCAAAGAGTAATCTCTGAGTCTCCCTTTTATTTCCCACAGCTCTTGACTTCATTTCTTCATCTTCAGTGTGCGAGTTCCTCATATTACAATCATATTTAGCAATCACAGTGCAAGAAAGTACTATGAAGTTGGCTACTGCAGTGCAGAGCCATTTGATAAGCAGCATGTTGCTCTTGTCATCGCCCTCATTATCGTCCTGCTACAAAAAGCCATCAGAACACTGAATGAATGCTCACACAGAAAGCTATGCATTGCATATACATTTAGTAAATACTAATCACCTTGTGGGTTTGGTGTGTGCATTTTGCACAAAGAACAGGAGGCTACAACAGAGAGCAGTGGATGAGCACAAAACTGTTACCCAGGAGTATGGGGTAATGGAGAGCGACTACAGAAGTCTAATGTAGTAATGAAAAGTAGTAACAGCGAACATAGGGTCCCTGTTCTAACTGCTCCTCTGGTAGGCAAGGATGACATCTGTTAAGCCTACTACTACAAAAACAGCTGCACATTCCTCTTTCCAGATGTATATAGGCAAGTGAAGCCTTGGGGGGAAAAAAAAAAAACCACATTAATAAAAAATTATGGATTCATGCACAGAACCAAAGTCACTACATACTAACACTAAAATAAAGCATGCTGTGGATGGCATCATGAGGATATATTCTTATCTGTGCATACCGATTTTTAAATTAAGCACGCCTCTTGCTTGGAAATTCATGAAAAGACAATCCCAGAGCAAAACATCCCCTCTCTTTCATTCAGCATGTACTCATTCCCAACAATATAACAAGAACACCTCAGAGATTTCAGGCTTTATCATTACCATTTTCTCCTACCCCATCCACTAAACCAAGCTGTTGTGATAGCATAAGCATGAGCATAGCATGTCATACTTGCTGGAGTCTTCACTGCTGTCATACCACAGGATCATGGGGGTTTATATACATATATATTTTAATATATTTTATATATATGTGTATATATATGGAGGTGGGGGGTTAATTTGTTCACAAACAATAACTTTTTGACGCTCCAGGGCACCACAGTAAGCCTGGAATTTATGATAGCTTATTTTTCAGGGTGGCCAAGGTAACACATGTAACCGGTCTAACTTGACTGCACCTTTTAACAGCAATGCTTCAACTTTATGGCAGCTGCCTTCTAAAGCATGACATGTCAAACAAGTCTAGCACAGGTTTGTTGCGGAAAGAGGCAAGGAAAAAGGCAGGGGGTAGGGACAGGCATAGGGCACGGGTATGCCTGTCACAGTGGGGAGACCGCTTTCCCGCAAGCCTAAGAGCTGTCGAGAGTATTACTTAATGAACACGGATAATCAGGTTTATCACGCCAGCATTTCCTACCCAGCCGGGGGCTCGGCGCACGCACCAAGCGTGTCCAGCCTGACGCCCCCGGCCAAGCAGGTGCCCTCTGCTCTGTGCCCACCCCACGAGGAGCAGCCGCCACTTGCCACCGCGGGGGCGTCTGGGCAAGCCCCAGGCTGCACCGCACAGGCGAGCCGGGCCAAAGTTTGCTAAGCAAGTGCCCTCGCGGACGTGGAAAAGGAAACGCCGCCGTCCGCCCCTTTAGCTCATACAAACAGCCCTGGAAAAGGCCCCCGGCCCCAGCGCGCCCGGGGCGCCCGGCGACGCCGGCCCCGCTCCGCCCGCGGCGGGCGCGGCCTCGGCTCCCTCCGGAGCGGGGCGCTGAGAGGGAGCCAGCCTCGCCCACGGCGGGGAAGGGCCAGGACGAGGGGGCAACTTCTGGGCGGCGTCCCCGGGGTGGGACGGGGGCGGCGGCGGCCGTTACCTGCGCGCACCCCGGGGCAGGGGGGCGGCCATTACCTGCGGGGGTCGGCGGCGGCAGCGGGGGGCCCGCGGGGCGGGGGCGCGCTGCTCCATGGGCCGCGGCGGCGGCGGGCAGGCCGGGGCTGGACTTCCTGCGGATGGCCGCCCGCCTGAAGGGGATGCCCTCGGCTCCGCTCATCCTCGCGGCGGCGGAGGGAGACGGGGTCAGCGCCGAGCCGCCCGTCCGCGGCCCCCGCGCCTCGGGCCGGCGTAGCCCCGGGGGCAGCGGCGGCGCTTCTGTCCCCGGCCCGCGCTGCGGCTCCGGCCGCCTCCCGCCCGGCCCCTCACCTGCCCGGCCGTCCCCGCCCCTTCCTCCCCCGCCGGCACCTCGCGGGGCGGGCGCCTCCCCGCCGCGCCTGCCCAGCGGCCGCCGGCCCCCTGCCCGGGGCCGGGCGGGGAGGAGGTCGCGTCGCGGCCCCGGCCCCGGCCCCGGCCCCGGCCCCGGCCCCGGCCCGGAGGGAGACGCCGGCGCCGCGGCCGCAGCACCTGCCTCGCTTCCTGCCGGCAGCCCGGGGCCTCACTCCCTGCACCTTCCCATGTCCTTGACAGGGTCTTCCCCCCCTACACTTTACGTCTGTGTGTTTCTCCTTGCAGCATGCTGCCTTCTGTCATCATTCACCTCTTCAAACGTCTTCCCTGGAAGGAGGCCCAATTCCTTTAGGATTTATCTGCCTATGTAAAAGAAATTGGATGCAACTTGTTACCCCTCTTCCAACAAGAAAATTCACAAAGGCATCTGAGTCCTGGCACTTGAAAGTGCTCACTTGAAAGTGAGTTTTGATGTCAGGGATGGAGCTGCAATACTTGCATCAATAATAATCCAAGCTAAGATGATTCTTTCAGACCAGAGCTGTTGTTTCTCCCTCTAAATTTTAATTAATGTTAACTGAGAAAAGCAATCAGATGGCTATGCTGCTGTGGGACCTGGGATTAGGGTGACTTACATAGCAACAGCTTCTGAAAGCACCTACTGTATTTACCTGCTTAATTGAGACATGATGTTTAGAGGCAGGACATCTGCACCTCTGCCACCATGAGACCTGGTAACCGCAGTCTGCTGTGTGCAGGATGAGAGCTTGTGAATTTATCAGGAAGCCTAATGTGGTGCACTCAGTGGCAAACCACTTGTGAAGTGGTGCTCTGACACTGCTGGGATTTCCCTGGGTTTGGAAACCCCAGGTTTTAGAGTTTCCTTAAGAGGTAGCTTCCTCCTCTGTACCTTGCTGCCTCATTTGCCACCAGCAAAGCTTGAACTGTTTGATGATAAAAGAGAGGGAGTGCAGCCGGAGTACACTTCGGGATGTCCTTCCCTTGGTGATGGTCCAGCACAACAATCCTTAGTGAAGCGCACGAATTGCTGGAACAAGACTGTCCTGGGGAAGTATTACTCTGCACTTGCACTGCTCTCATATCTTTTTGTGGCTACTGTCAGAAACAGGAAGTGGGCAAGAGAGACCTTTGGTGTGACCTGTACCGTTTGACCTAAGCCATTCTTACGTTCTTACATCTTCAGTAGTATGAGTTTATGGACCGCTCAGGCAAGTTGTTGACTTTGCAACTGTCTTGTTCCATTGCAACTTTCATCAGTGCGCACAGAGTGCTGCATGGGATGTGGCTACAGCGGCACATCGAATCACATGATGAGGCATCACCTTCCCCCCAAAGTCAGATCAGGTGGTAATTTGGCTATGGTGTGAGGCTCCTGCTGTGTCATCTCCAGCGGGCTTCCTTGGAGTGCAGGACCCCAAAGAGTAACACCCCTCATCATGATGCCAAGGGACTGCCTGCTTGGGGCTGCAGCTGGGTCTGGCCCATGGGAGACATGGAGGCAGAGAGGCCATGGTGGTACTGCATGTAGCACACATGCAGCAGCAAGGCATCATGAGGTGGAAGGCAACTGAGTGGGTCTCGTGCTTTAAAGAAGTCAGCAGCTAGCGGAGTGGGAACTGGCAGTGAGCCAACATGGTTATGGATAGGCCATCTACCACCACGTGTCAAGGATCTCGTTCTTTTGGTCTCTTTGTGATATTGTTCTTTTTCAGGAGAAGGTCAATGTCTTACAGACCCCTCTTTCATTTCATTTTCCATTAAAAATGAAGTATTCAGATCACCACCTGGATTTTATTTGTGTTCTTTCAAACAGCAGAATTTACTTCTGCAAACTAATAAAAAGGCTGTGACTTGGAGGTAAAAGACATATATTTATTTCCTGACTGCAGTCAGCTGACCTGACCTGACTTGAGCATATGAAGATGAATATACTTATGTTATAAAGAGCATGAGTACCTGCTGACTTTATTGCAACAGGACGGCTACAAGTTCTTGTAAACTGAGCTACAAACAGTTAATGGGTGTGTACGAAGGTTAGGTCGTGGAGCAGGAACAATCATTAACTTGTTCAGATAAAAATCTTCTTCCAGATCACTGGTGCATATTTGAATCTTCATCTGAACTTGTTCTGCTTCTTCTTTAAAGACTTGATAGTACTAAGTTATCTTAAATATTACTGATTTAAATGTGGAAAGAGCAAGAGAGGCAGAGAATGTTTCATTAATAATTCTCAGAGTACTTTACAAAGGAGACAAGTATTAGTCTCATTTGACAGAGAAGAAAAACGAGGTATTAGGGGGAGAAGTGATCTGCTCAAAGTTTGCTCAAGGTGCCTGTGGCAGAGCCAGCAATAGAATACAAAATGTTGACTTATAAGAACAAAAGTAAGCTTGAAAATAGAGGGCCTTTCCCTCTTTCTCTTATATACTATAACTTAACTGAGATCAAACCAAATAGAAGGCTGTTGCTCAACCACAAATCTTCAGCTAGACATATTTAATCACTTATTTTTAAACTTTGTACTTGCCTCTTTAAACTTGGAGTTCTGCTCCTGGAGATAAAATAAGGAAGCAAGGACAATGCACACATCCCACAGATTCTAACCAAGCGATATGGACTATGTTAATTTTGTTTTCTGTGACACAGTGATTTTCAGTGAGCAGTAATTTATTACAATGTCATTCTGGAAAATAGATGTCACCTTAGAAAAGTGAATTGTGATAACTCTGTGCTGTGGCATCAGGAGACTGGCACACAAAAGCTCATTTCCTTGAGAAAATCCTTTTGAAGCACATTGATGTATTTAAAGCAGTGAGGTGACATTCTGTAATAGAAGAAAGTCATGCAGTCAATGAATTTATGGAAATTTCATAGCATTTGTACACTTCAGTGCAGTGCAGGCTTCCCAGAGGAGCTAATGGTCTCACTTCCTTTCAGTTAGTTACAGTGCAGACCTGGACCAGCTGCTTCAAGCTGGCTCTGAACTGCTGTATGGCAGCAACAGGTCTGTTCTGCCTGCTTTAATGCAGTGACACTGGCCTCCCCTCCTGGAACGCCCTTCCTTCGTTTTTATATGCTGCTCTCAGTCTCTCTTGTTTTCCCTCTCCACCGAGAGACAGACTTTGGGCAATGTCAGCAAGAGCAACATTTGTCTAAGGCAATCTGAGATAGATACTACCTTGGAAAACATCAGCCTGAATGATTAAAATTTAGCATAATAATTGGAAACAGGATCTGAGAACAGAAAATATTGAATAAGCTTAAACATTGACAGTGCTGCCAATTCTGCTTAAAATATGTGAGTCAGCAAATCACACACATTCACTAATTGAATGGTCTTGCATGGTATCTCCCACTCCCAGCAAAGTGAGGGAACAGTTACTTACCTCTTTGTTTTATGATAACTGAGGTAACCACTAAGCAACAACTAGCCCACATTCAAGTGTGGGCAATAGCTGTGCCATCTGGCTCAAAAACTTTCTGTGGGAGTGGTGAGAAAGGCAGTGGTGGAGAACTCCTCTAATTATACCTATCTGTGTGCTGGAGAAGCAACAGGAACCTCACGGAAGCAGGCAGAGGTGCAGAAGAAAGTCAAGGACAGCCAGCAAAGTATGACCCCAAGAAAAAATTGAAAGCACACCTCTGGTAAGTAACAAGCTTGAAGCCACTCATTTCATCGCATGCTGTTGGATCCCCAAAGCTTTCAGGGAAACAAGACTTTATCGTCAATCTTTGTTTACTTTGTAAGAAAACAAATACTTCACTTTGTATGTAAAACAGATTGTTCCCCCTATAAACGTCTTTGTATTAACCATTTCTTCTCCTAATAGAAACAACCTTCAGAAGCCTTCATTTTGACTAACTGCTTGAGTAAGACTGTTTCTGTTGCTGCCTTTGGTCAAGCTTCTTTACTTCTGCAAGGGTTTGACTTTACTTTCAGCTCAGTTACAGTGTAACTCTGTTCTTGGATTCAGTTCATGGACTCTAGCTTTGGTTTCCCGGAGTACTATGCTGTGCTGTACCCCACAGTAAATTTGGATGAAATAATTTTTTCATATCTTTTTAGAGAGTTAATCTGCAGGACCCTGAGAAGGAAGATACATGAAACTCAGATAGTGCCTAGCACAATGCAAGTATAATGTTTCAAAAGATTCAGAATAGCTTATTTAGAGCTGACTTGGACAGTACCTTCATTGAGGCCCAACAGAAAAATGCCATTCTCTGTTAGATACAAAACTCCAAATAAAATCTAAAATTAAAATGCAACTTGCCATACACAAAACCCATACTTAACTACATAGCCAGCCAAGTCCTGCCTAAGTTAGGGTACATCATACGTTTTGAATCTTCTGTGAACAGAATACTGTGTAACCCACAAACCAGTTCTGCCAGCAGGGAAGTATAATGTAGAACAAGACATGATATATCAAAGGATAGAGTAGGATACTAATTAGAGAAGAATCTCTCTCATCTCAGGCATTCATGCACTTTCCAGATGAAAAGTCTCTCCCATGGCAGCCTCAGTACAATGCACAAAGCAACGGCAGTGTGTGCAACAGAGGTGCACAGAGCAAGCAAGTAAAGGCAAGAGAGAGAGATTTAACCTCAGTTAAATCAGCAGGCAAACACACAATCCAACATTCAAGGTCATTATGGGAATTTCAGCCTGAGGCTGCAGTCTTAGGCTTCTTAGTCTGGGGAATGGTTTACAGAGATCAGAGGGAGTCAAGCCTCTTCTTTTCCTCACACTTCTCCCCTGTGCAGCACCCACGGTGTATGGCAGAACAGGTCGGGGGTCACTGGATTTATAGCATTATGCTGACTTGCACCAAAAATGCACCCAGCTCTTTTGTTACTTGCTCCCCACCTCAAAGCACACTACACACATGATCCTGGGAATGGTTTTACTCCCAGGTGAGAAGGAGCTGCGGAGTCAATAGCATGAATTACAAGTCAAACATCAGGGGGAAAAAAAAAAGACAAATATTCTGCAGGGTATTTAGACAAATCCCAGGTATTAACTGCTGGACTAACCAATGATGGGTAGATAGCCATCAGAAGAAAATCCATGGAAGCTTCTTGTAACCCAAGCAATAGTGTTTCTAACATAGATTTCATGTTTTGTCCCACTTCGCTGTATTTATAAGATAGAATGCTGTCTTGTTTCAAGTTCCTCCTGTTGTCATTTTAACCCATGTTTTTCAGGAGAAACGATACATTTTGAACATTGCCCAGGTCAGATGACCCTATGTGCAGCTGGAAGGAGTATGAGAAAGATGAGTACTACAGAGAGGCTCATTTTGAATGATGGTGTGTACAAGCCTGTGTATTACCCAGGTCATATGCTTTTGTGGGGCTGTTCAGTTGGTTGTCCCTTCCAGAGCCGAGTGCTGCAGGACAGATGACCTGGAGCCACTAGACTTACTGTGGTGACTGATCACTGGGCTCTACCTAGCAGCAGGTTTCATCAGCTTCCAGCCACCTTAATAAAGAATCTTCTTTATACCCCTTACAGCCAGCATTTCTTTCTCCACCACAGAGAAGACCACCAGATGAATGCTAACATGTAGCTCTGCAAGAACGCAACAATAAAAAGACTAACCATTCCGGCTACATATTGCTCTGTGGCTAATTTTGTCTTACCCCTATTTTTCTGCATGGAGGTATTTTTTCTGTTGCAAGCAAGTTCTTGGAATTTATTGAAATCATGTCGAGATAAAGCTATCACACATATCCCTTAGTTTTACTGCAGGAATGCTGCTTAGAGGGAGGAATTACTACTTCATCAGTTTTGTTAGCTAAGTCTCCTAGGATGGTATTCATTTAACAGAGACTCTGATCACCTTCAAAAGTCTAGGAATGTTATCACTACCCTGGTTAATGAAACGTTTCACACTATCTCATTAATGTCAGGCGTTGAGATAGCATTAGTGACAGTGCTTTAGCTTTGGATTAACTACAGGTGAAAACAAACTTGCATAAGATCTTGTTAGCAAAAAGGAGAAAGAAAGCTGTGCTTGAGAAAAATGTCATACTCTCCTCCTGTTTCTTAGCTCCTTCTGCTGCAAGAGCTGACAGCCACTATGAAAGCCAGGTTAAAAACCAAGGTTGAAACTCCCCATTTGAGACATTTTAGTGGGCCTGATTCCCAGGAAAGGAGTGATCACTTTTTAAGGTGTGCCTCACATCCAAAATCAACAGTCACTCTGGCACTTCACCAGATCAAATTAAATTCACTGTTGGAAAAATGTGACAATATGTTAGCAAAGCTGCTAGGCCCACAGGTCACTTGTGGTCTGCCAGGAAAATACATGCCAGCGAGCTCCTGGGAGAGCTTTTCCGGGGATGGCTGGGAGCTGCCCGTGGGCTAGCTGCTCCATTGGGGGCAGCCAGCAGCTCCTTGCTGCCAGCTCTTCTGCACCCTGCAGCATCTCCCTTTTCTCAGAGGGACCCATGTCCGGTTATATGACTGGAAAGCTGGCAGCGGCTCCTGGGGAAAAGATGACAGGAGCTGGTGGCTGCTCTGAGCTCTTACTCCAGTGTGCCTCTGCCCAGGGCCTAGGATCCCCGGGGAGGGCTGCAGCTGGGAGCAGCTGCTCCGTCTGCATGGAAACGTGTGAATATGAAACAAGTGCTCCTTGCCATAGCCTGGCAATTATTCCCAAAGCTCAGCCTTAGCCCCACTTGCCTTCATTGGTGCAGTGATGTACGAGATGGTAAATTCATAGAAAAGGTGCTTTGTTTAAAGAGCCATTTACTGTTCAGGTGCTGCATACATTAAATATTAACTGTAGTCCCTCCATGAATGCTTAGCAAAACAGCAAAGCAAAATGTTGTAGTTCTCTCCTTAACAAATCATCATTTAAAGAGCAACAAGCTGATCAAACATGCTGTAAAAAGAAAGGCATAATTACTAGCCCCAGCTCTAGAACAGAATATACCAGTCTCAATATTGCTGGTAACTTTATTCCTACAATCTGCCAGCAGTTCTCCCTTAACTTTGTTTCATTTCCTTACTGTAAAAACCAAGCTGTCAGGTATTTAGCATTTCTTCTAATGAGGCATATGGTACATGCACAGGAGTTTCAACATGCTTATTAATAATTTATAATGACTTAAAACAGAGAGACTTCAAAGCAGTTGCTGCATTTGCAGACTCCTCTAAGTTAACTTCATCTGTTCTTGTTCTCATCCATTCTACTGCACATTCCACAGTCTCTCTTGGATATTTCTGGGCTGAAATTTGATTATTTGGAGCAAAAGCTGTGAAAAGGAAACAAATGCTGCTCCTGTTCCACTTAGACTCTCTCTTGCACCCTGAATCTCAAAAAGAGAACTCCATTCATATTTATAATTTTAAAAATGTGTTTTTGGATATGTCACAAACAGACCTTACCTCCATAGATCTAATGCTGTCTAATTTTGGAAGTCAGTACTTTAAGCTAGCTTTACTGCACGCACCCAAGGCTCCATGCACTGCAAATGGTTATGCCTTTATTGTACTGAAACATGCCATGCTTTTATATTCAAGCATAACTGCATAGGAAAGGGGTGCTCTGAGCATGGGTTGAGACTTCAGAAACCCCAAAATCTTAATTCGGGCTCTGGCATGGATTTATATCCATGAGTGTGACGTTTTTTTAAAGAGACACAGTAAATTTAAAGGAAATTCAAATTCTCTACCAGAGAAGAACAGTTGCATTTTACTGAGCTAACACTGTTGGTGGAAGAAACATTTTCCCATGTTTGGGCAGTGTTTTCATTTCAGCCTAATCAATCAATTTGCCTTTTAAATTGGCAGGTCTGGCACACAGTCAGAAGCTGGGCATAGGACTAAAGAAACTAAAACTAAAAAGTGGATGCTAAACCTCATTTTTTACCACTATTTATAGTGAGGCTCTATTAATACCAAGCACTGCAGACACAGAACTAGCTCTGAGCTCCCTCAAACACTAGAGACATGTAGAGTATGTAGCATGGTATACCACATGGACTAACACACCTTGCTGAGGGTACCTGGCTACTGCGTCTAAAACCACTTTGGTATTCCAGTGTGCGCAGTGTGGATGTATGTGGGGAGACAGAAGGTTACACATAATGGAACTTGGCTCATTTTATTGACTGCTGAGGATGTTTTCCAGGCTCTCCGTCTCAATTTGTCTATCTGTAGGTGAGAGATAACAGTACCCATTTTGCAGAGATGTTTCAGGATGGAATTAATATGCATAGAGTGCTCTGAAGATAAAAAGAGCTAATTTGCATTTTGCTTAGATAACAAGAACCTTTGAAAGCAGTGGTGTCTTAACAGAGACATTCCCTATTTCAGCAGTGTAGGACTTCATTAAGATTGCTGGTAATTTGCATGCAGTGAATTTATTTAAGTTCTAATTTTACATTTTGCATGGTGGCAGTTGAGTCACAAGTTGGTTACAAAAGCACTCGCCAGTCAGTTCTTCAAAATGCACTAGCTACTCCATGCTGTGCCAACAGTCTTGTAACGTGTTCTGTAGAGGTGAGTGCCCAGCATCCACATGGAGCCCTCTGAGGTCAGAGGAGCTTTGCTCTAACCCAGGCATCTCTCTGCATCAAATTACAAAGGAAGGAGCTGGATGCCGGGTCCAACATTCACTCAAGCTTCCCAACCAACTTTGAATCAGACTCTGTGTATGACATGGGTCAAACTCCACCTGGTTTCTAAAGCAGCCCCCTGTCCTAGTGCCCAATGGGAGCATCTGTATCACCATGGAGGAGAACTATCACTTCATCTTGGACAAGCAGAGCACTAACAAGTTGTGTTGCAGGGGAACAGCTACCTTGCACCGATCAGTATTGAGCCATCCAAGTTTACAGAGGTTGTCTAACCTCTATTAGCAAAGCCATTTAGTCCTGTATAGGCAGACAGAAGAAGATGCACTGCTGTAAACACAGTAACTGTTTTTCTCCCACAATCACTTTCTCACGTTGGGGGGGTGCAAAATGCAGGGCACATCCTCTGCATTCGGAAATCAATCTTCAAGGGAGCTCTGCACTCACGTAGCTTTCCGTATTATACTCCGAATCTGATTACATAGCCTCAGTTTTAATATCTTAACCAATATGATGGCATTAAACAGCAAAAGTCAATTTCCCTGACAGAGGTAATCAGCAGCCCTGTGAATTCATTTAACTGCACACAACTGTCTGCTTCCTCTTTTCCAAAGTTTCCTGGTAAGTCATTTGTAAGTCATTTGATCAAGGGGCTTCTTTTCCCCTCCTACGGCGTTTATTCACAAATAGCAATTTCTCAATAGTGCATGATTATAACAGTAATTTAAAAGTTATTTTTATTTCTTGCTACCAGCCATCAAACCTTATTACTCGAGTTAGATACCTCCAATATGATAAAAGAGAATTTATTAATAGCAATGAGTGAAATGCGTGTTTTCTAATTTACTGCTGTAGTCAAAAAGGAATCACTCTTACAAAGGTCAATTTTTTGTTACTGAGCTATTAAGTTTCTGCTGAATTGTCAGCTACAGTATTGAGCCTTAGTTTTGTGCAAAGTTAGTGCTTTCTCCTTTCATTCAAGCAATCACTCAAACCTTCCACTGAGTGGAAAGTTGTTGTATCTGTGCCGTTAACATACACAAATAGTTGAGATCTGGTCTTATTCCAATATTTTTTTCCCCCCAGGATTAATGTAATTATTATCTATTTTAACTCCTTTTTTCTCTGTTTTTTTTTGTCCTATATATAAAACCTCATTTATGTTTCTCAGTCACAGACTGTTAGAAGATGTGGATTTCAGGCGCTTTGATATGGCCCTCTTCATAATTAGGGCTTCTGTTCTTACTAACAGTCTGATGAAATCTGTGTTTCAACGTTGTTCAAAATTATGCAGCAATTCTGTGTGCTCGAGGTGCCAGTGGCCTGGTTTTGTATGCAGTCAGTATTTATAGTGTTTAGGCAGTCAAAATAAGGCTCCTGCTACCTTTGGGCACAACTGGGAGTGCTCTGCATCTGTCTACATACATCTGTGGGCTTTATCAAGGGAGGTACCCAAAAATGAATACATGCAATGCAGTGGTAGTCACCTGAAAACTTTAGCTTCAGGATCTTTCTGGCATATTTTATAGGAAAAACAGGAGTGCATTTGTCAGAAAATAACTTCTGTTCCAGAACAAGAGGTAATGGTGCTTCTCAAAGGAGACATTACACAGATATTTCTTTGGAAGCAGAAGATACATTTTTGATTTTCTTTTTTTAACCCAGACCACTTCAGTGACCTTACTCACAACATTGCCTCTCAGAGAGCTGCACAGGACCAGCTAAAGGGATGATACAGAGGAAGGGGCAGGAGCAATAAGGGTTAGAAGTCTCTTAAACCGACTTTGCCGTGAGACTGTTCACGCAAGCAGTAACTCTCTTTGAAACAGCTATCAAAACAAATATGCTGAGGAAGAAAAGCCTGTTTGCCCCTCAGTCTCAGAAACTTTTCATTAAAAATGTAAGGGGAGGAACACTCAGCATAAGAAAATTCTGTCTTGAGCAGTTCCACTTTTGCAAAAAATGATCATGCAAAGCTTTTCCCATTGGCACTTCCTGCGATGAAAACAGATGGTGGGCCGAGACAGCTCTCCCTGCTTGACAAGAAAAAGGAAGAAAATAGAGAAATGGGAAGAATTTAGACAAGCAACAACTTGTGGACTGCATTTCCACGTTCAGGCACAAGTCCTGTTACTATTCAAAGCCCCTCGCTCGTCAGCCAGCCCAAGCCAAAGATAGTCCTATTGCCTCCAATATTCCCCACTGAGTCAAACGTCACTGAGGCCGAGCAGGCTTGGGAGGCACAACCCCTGTCTAGGCTCTTCCTTCTTCCCAGCCACGTCCCCCGCAGGGACCCTGCCACCTCTAGGGTTTAGCGGAGCTGCCGCGGCGGTGCCTGCCTGCCATGGCCGCACTCCTGGGGACCTGAGAGCCCAGCTGCTGAGGGAGGACTGGGATGCCCTGGCTGGCAGGGCATGCATGGGCGCTTTGGCAAGGGAAACAGATGTTTCTTGCTTTGAGAAGCAGGTATGGTACGCTGTACTGTACACCGCACTCCTAACCCAATTTTCTGCCAACTTCAGCTCTTTCTTTGCTTCCTCATCCCCTGAGGCTGAAGATTTGCATCTTACACAGCAGTCTTGTACAGAGACCTTATTTAGATATTGGAGCATATCAGAGATTACTCAAATCTGTTGGAAACAGTACGTGGGGAATCAGCCCATATTTTATTATTCTCTCCAATCTCAGAAAAGAAAGGAAGCATCTTTCCTTTAATTCTGATTTCTTTTTCTTTTAATCTTGATTGCCTTTTTCAGTTTCCTTTCCTTTAATTCTGATACCTTTTAAACTTGCAATTATGTGTCTTTAAGAAATAAATAAATGTAAAAGCACAGGCCAAGACAACGCACTGCAAACTGACAGAGGCAGACCAGAGAGCACGGAATTAAATGAACAAAAATGGCCAGTTTATTCACTGGAACAGTTATGCATTACACTGTAATTTTAATTTGAACATAAAGATGTAAGAATCAGTATATTGGCTTCTTTTAATTATTTTCTTCAGCACTAGAGTGTTTTTCCCAACCATTTGACTGCATGATCATATTACACATGTACAAGCACAGACTTTATGAATCCCTCACAAGGCATTAACCTAGGATTGTCTACAAGGACAAGGAAGAGTTAACATGTGAATTACTTCAATTTTAAAAACAAATTATGCATTTTTTGGAAACAAGAATTATTTAACTTTTTTGCTTTTAGCATAAAGTAGCAACAAGAAGAGTTTCCAATATTCAGTCTTTAGCAAATGAACATATATACTTCCATATTCTTCACCACCTAGAAACACTCCATCATTTAACCCCAAGAAGGTAGGACAACATAATGTCAGTTCAACATAGGAGTAGCTGAGTTATTACAGCAGTAAACATACAGTATACAAATCTGTGTTTTTCCACAAACACCACCAATGTGAAAACTCTTCTGAAAGGAACACAGCAATCTGTATGGTTCATTAGATACAGAACATCATGCAAATGGAAACATTCAATAGATTACAAAAGTCACAAAACATCAGTTTTCCTTGTTTTAAATTGTTTACAAAGGATCAAGTTAATTAACCCTTTAACAGTCAAACCACAGGGCTTAAGTCAACAGGGCAATTACTAATAAAATGAACTTAAATTATCCACTGGCATGGCACACAAATGGCCATATCTGTGAACAGGAAAATAAAAAGCTAGATTACTTTTATTTCTTTTTCATAGCTGATGAAATAACAACTCAGCTATCAAACCAGTCTACTTGAAACTTGTATCAACCTCTTGTGTTCATTATTTTCCAAAATATTCTTGAAATCAAAACAACTGTAGCTTTTATAAAAAAACTGTCTATTTAATTCAGTTTACTAATGCTGAGAAAAAACATACACTCTTCTCCACTGTTTCTGCTACAGCTAATAATGGTGAGCAAAACCAACATAGATCTTCATAAAAAGACACTTTTTGAAACACAAGGCCCTATCACCCAGAGTCTACCTGCACATTATCTCCAGTCATGGAACACAGGATTTTTCCTTTACCTCTTGTCAGTCTGTCACTTGGGTGCTGTTAGATTTCATGGAGTGGATTTTCAAGAACTCCACAGGAAACAGATTAAAATCCAGTGAGGATTTAAGCCCTGTATCTCAGAATGAAAGATACAGACTCTGTGTGATAGTCTTCTTGCCTTTCTAACATGAGGAATATGCAGATCACACAATAAATAAGAATTTTCTAGCTTAATCATGGATACAGAAAAGCTACATGATGTTAAGAATCTCATGCACGCATTTTACATTGCATATTTAGATGCATTCGCGCCTTAAGGCGAAAGGCAATTGCTTTTTTGTTTCTTTCCCACAGGTGCTTAATTCTATTAAAAAAAAAACAAACTCTCAATGGTTAAAAAAGTCTGAATATTGTGTATCCCTTTCAGATGCACTGCACACACAACGAAAGAAAACTGAAGAAAAGCGATGACTGTAATTTTTTAAGAGGTAACTATAGCAATGATCATACTTCAAAGGTAAAACATCAGTCCCTGCCATTTTCAAACAAAGACTTCTGAAGTACAGAAAGAAGTAAGTTCACTGTAGCCTCTGTGGATGTGCATCTACTGCCAGAGAAAGGAAACAGACCTCCAAGGGGCTGATGTGATCTACACCTTGTGATGATCTCGATCCAGCTATACTGGAACGGGCAGCACAACTCCTACCGACTTCTGCGCTGCACACCGAGTAGCAAGGTTGGTATCAAAATATGGACCCAGACTTGTGGGGTCGTCCCCAGTGGGTCCCGCTTTCCTAACAGCTCTACTTAAGCATTTGCAACAGAATTATCATGAGCAGCCTTCAGAGATGAGGTCTAGACTGTATTTCATAATATAATCTCCTTTTTGTTTACACTTAAATATGGCAAATGGCTAAAACAATTTCAGAATCCTTTTTAATTGAAAATAAACTGAAAGTCATCTTGGCATTAAAACTTGCAGCGTTACCTTAATTCTAGCTTCATTCTATGAACCCTACTGTATGGCTATAATTACATTAATTTACTGGAAAAAATTTGGATGGAGCAAGCACAGAGATGCCAGCCTGTCAATCAGATCAAGCAGAAAGAATCTCACTATCGCCTCCATCTACAAGGCAGAAACTTCTGTATGGTTAGCATGAAAAATGACAGTATTTCCTCTTTCTGTGAAAGCCTCCATTTACCTTCTGACTGATAGAAAATATATTTTCCATACTATCACATTTTGCAATTTCTTGTTCATTCATCTTCTTCTCCCCTTATATTTTAATCTACACATTTGTTTTGTTATTTCACACATTTCCTATAAATTGGATTTCCAGAAGTGGATCATTTCATTGAACAAGGAATATTTTTTTTTACCTGTGTGATAAAATAAAGCCCAAAACAGACTGCCCCAGATCTGAACAGACTATTCCAAACCCAAAGAAATTTCAAGGCCCTCCTAGAGAACAAAAGCTGCATTGCAGACATGAAAGACAAAGCAGGATTTGAAAATTGCTTCTTTTCTGTGTAGGACACACTTCAGCATTTTTAAGTAAATCTGTCCTTTAGAAAATATATGCATCTTTTTTCTTATTTTTTTAATCTTTAAAAATCAAAATAGGTATCAACACACTGGAAATTAATTCTAAATGGGTGAAATACAGTATTTTGCAACTCTTGAAAAAACATGCTTTTGTTCGTTTTTGTCTGCATGTAAATACTTCCTTTGAAATCTCACACAAAGTTGTAAGTCATCAATCATAAAATAATAAAGAAGAGTTTGTCATCTCAAGTTCAAGATGTATATTTTATTTTGTACTGATTAACTGACAAAAGCTGTCCTGGGGACCTACACAGTTTTATAACTTACAATGCAGTAACTACAGTCATTTGTACATTTAAGCTGCTTTGTTTCTAGTTCTCTTAACTTTCCAACACTTATGTTTTATTATATTAAAAAAATATAAATTGAAAAATTAGAAATGAAGAGTTTAAAGTTTAAGAGAATAAAAAATTTAATAAACCCACTGATTTCTACAAAACATGGCCACAATCTCTAAACCACTGGATGCTGTTCTGTAACTCTTGATCCACATGGACGTACCAGCATAACGTTTCAATTTCCCAAAGTTGCTTTGCAAATCACAATTGGAAGCAAATACATTACTAAGCAAATGTTTCAATACAAGGAATTTTTTCCAATAAATTCATATGTAAAAAGGAAATGTATTTCACTGATTTTCTGGTCAATTTAACTTTTAAATTGAGGGAAAAATGTTTGGTTTGGATATGAAAATAGGTAAAAATATTCCAAGTAAAGCTTGCAGTAACTGTATTCAATGTGCAATGCAAATTCCTTTCCCACTGAACAATACACAGTAGCTGTCTTTGTTGGACATAGACATCACCACTGTAGAGTATTAATGCAGCAGTCTGACGAGGTCAGGAATTCGGAGATGCTTTTTAAAGGCAACATTTACCTCAGGCAAAACGTTTCTTTAGTGAAAATCAAAATAGCAGCTAATCTCAGTGCCAAAAACATGATAGAGCTAAACAAGTTTTACTTGACTTTCCTATGACAAGACAACATGTAGATTAAGTAGGATACTAAATAGTTATGTAAATGTATACAAGAATCATGTGAACTGCACAGAAACCTAAGCAGAAACACTGCCAAGTGTTGTCTTTGATCTGATCAGAATTTGATATCAGTTTGCTGCTGTTTTCTCCACCTCTGACTCTGAATGTTTCGTTACAATAGCTCAGCTGCTTTGCCAAGGTTACATTACATACACTGTTGATTACATAGAGTATTTCTATTTACAGCACCTTCATTACTGGTACTATGGTGATAAGGATAGTTAGGCACACTGATTGGTCACTGATTCTTTCCTCTGCTGATGCTCTGTGTATCACAACATTTGGTTAGCACTGTTAATAACAGACGACTGAGTTTGTTTTCTCAGATACAGGCAAAAATATGAAGGAATTATTCCAACCGTCTCTGCAGCAATTTTTTTCAACTGCTCTGCACTTTAGGCTGTACTGTCTTTCGAGCTTGTAGATCATACTTACGCTGCAGAGAAGGAACAGAGTGATGTGGAAAAACCTAAGCCTTTCATCTGTAAAGAAATTAAGGCCACCTGACAAAGAGCAAGGAGTCTGCTAATTACCAACAAGTGGGCAGTACTGAGGACTTCTTTTCTATTTGATAACCAGATGGGAAGCCCATAGATGCTAAAACATTACATCTTGCTTAGCCACTTGCCTTGCTGTCAGGTATTGTGCAAAATAAATTCTGCGTTCCTTGATTTTGTTCTGAAATTCACTATTTAAAAAAAAAAAGATTTATTCAGCTTTTGCAGGAAAGAATCTTTAACTAGGAACACTGTGCACTGTTGCAATAGAATCTGTGTAGCGTAGATCACCTGAGTATTTGTCATAAACTGACATGAGCTAAGGTTCTGTATCTGTCAATTTTTGGCAAGGAAAAAATGTACTACAGTAAAATCCTACTAACGTCGATCCACACCGTTAACCTCACCTGCAGGAGTTATTTTACCACAGAATACTTCACGCAAAATGCACACAACATCGCCATTCACGCTAGCCTTTCACGGTAAGGCCTCGAGCTAGTATCCTGAATATGGGAGCAGGAGGAAAGAATGTTTTTAATTAGCACACAACATTTAACTTGTTTTAGATATTCTTTCTCAGATACCAAATAGAAAGTAACTCCAAAAAACAGCACCAATTCATCTACTTGTCTGAAATGCAAAAATATAATTACGATGCAAGCAAACAGTTGAAAACAAATCAATACACCATCCTTCCATCTCCTTCTTAGGCTTAATAATTATCTTTCAGTGAAGAGCTACAACAAAACCAGAAGCTAGCGTAATAAGAATTAGAAAATAAGTGCATAAACAATATCAGTGCAGCAGCAAAATACACAGTCATTGTTAACTTTTCAGTTCAACCCATTTCCAACATTTTTGTGCAATACAAATTGGCCATATGCTGGCCAATGCAACAAGCCTCTCTTTTTAATATTAAACTCAGTCATTCTTCACTTAAGCTATTTCTGCTTGTTTTTTAAAAAATAAAATGAATTAAATACAACTCTCAAAAAAGACTGTATTTCATAAACGCAAAATTATGATGCAAATAAAGTAAGAAATAAATACCACACCCTTAATGACAAAAGGAAATTTGAACTGGTTCCTATGGCTGAACTTACAGGATGGGAGGGTAGGATTTTTGTAACATACTTTTTTAAATATTGGCTTAAGTCTCTCAGTATTCCAGAGGTAAAGCCAAGCAGCTGAGAGGAACATTTTGTCGGGATTTTAAATTTCACTACACTGTAATTGTGATAGCAAAGTTTGGATACAATCAGAGGAACCATAAAAAGTCTTCTTGATAGGTTGGGCTCTGTGCTTTGTGTTCTTCTTCTCAACCTTCCCTCCGTTGCCAGAACAGTGGATTTGAATCCAGGCTTGTCAACGCAGCAACAAGACAGGATTGTCTGCCGGCTCGCTGGGAACAACCCGACCCCTTGTTGCATCAACTCCGCTCTGTTTGCATTTTCTCTTACGCTGCATATGAAGATTAGGGGTAAGGAGGAGGCTTAGAGAGACAGTTGAGAGGGGCACACTGAGAGCTGGAATGTGGCTGCTCTTCTGGAAGAGCATTAGGACTGAAAATTAAAAAGAAAAGAGAAAAAGGGCTTAAAAAACACAACAAACTTTTCATGTGCACATAAACAGTACAGGGATGGAAATAAACTCCAAAAGGTGATGAAACCTCATCTCTAAATCTGCATCCTCAGATGCATAGTATGCATATAGTTTACATACATAGTATACATAAGGCAAATTCTCAGTGCACAAGTGTTCAGTGACACCTGGACATATACACGAAATGCTGCAGATATCCTGCTTGCCAATTCATGTATACAACTGCCGTTTGCATGCCCTGATGAAGAATGGAGAAATGAATGCACATGCAAAATCAGAGAGTGAATTTAAAGGGCAAAGTACAGGTGCCATTTTTAATGTGAGTGTTAAAGATTTTATATATGCAACCAATTAATTGTTCTAAATGAAGAAAAGTGCCAGTCTGGAAATCAGGTTTCATCACTTTGTGAAAACATGGTCTCTTACTGAATGCAATCTATCAACTAGTATGTCCATATAAATACAGGGCAAACTTCCTCAGCAGGCAACACAACCATTATACATCTTGTAATTCACCACTTCCAAAGGTTCCTAGTTTTTTCAATGTGCTCCTTGAATCCTCTTCAGTTCCGTAATATTGTTTGATTGTTTTTCCATAAACAATTGTTCTGAAAACAGCATTCACCCCTTAAACCTCTAAACATGCATATATGCATTTATAGGTGGTGCATACCATCATGTAATACAGAGAGGTCGGAACCAGCTTTCAGCAGGCTAGGTCTGGTACGAATAGCAGCCTAGCTGTGGCAGCACAAAGATAAGGGCCGGCTGCCATAAGCACACCTCACTTCTTGGTGCAGAGCTCCAGGATGCTCCTCCTAGAAAACTTCACTTTGGTTTGCTCATTTAAAGCTAGCTCAGTTATCCACACTACATTGCAATATGCAATGCAGGCCCAGCTTAAGCTCATCCCCCCCTATGATTCCTCAGCCTTGGGCTGCTCACTTTTACAAGGTTGAATTTCAGCTCATAGAGCTGGTGTCGAGCTGAGTGACAGCCACTAATCTTTCAAGGAAAGCATGCAGCAAACCAAAATGTCGAAACAGAATACAAGTAAACACAATTTATAAACAACTGCAGTACTTAAATGTGTCTGGGAAAAGTTTTTATTTTCTTAATGTCTCATATATTTTACAGTCTTGGAGTTATTCCAAGCTCAGCAGTGTATATATGATGAAGCACAATCATTTATGTTCCTGTCCTCAAGAAAACTTGCTTTTTCCATTTTCCTTCCTTTAGAAACCATGCTGTTACATATTATCTCTCCCATACAGACTATGGGAATGTTGAAAGGAAAGCAATTAATCTATTCCTGGAAATGAATCAATTTGAAATGCCAGAGGTATTTGAAAATCTGCAATTGGAAATGCCAGAGGTACTGCAAATGTCTGTAGTTACACATACAGCATTTAAAATTAGGAAAACAAAGAAATGACATTGCATTTATTTGAAGACAGAAACAAGTGTGTACCATCACTGTTAAGAAATTAGACAAGGATATCCATGCTTTCAAATCAGAGGAGCTTAAGAGATCATGACCACAAATAGATAGGTATTACAATTCAGCAGGAGTTAAGAGTCCTTGCACCTCTGACTTATTTGAAGATCATGAACTTGCACGCCTTAAGTTAGACTTTGTTTCACATTTATGCTCCTAAAGAGTAGCTGGCTGACTGCAAAATGCCTGGTCAGTGTGGGTTGTAGGTGTTCTGCACCTCAAGTTTTGCTTTATGCTCAGCTCTCTGAGTAGGTCGGTCACAAAGTATTTAGTGCTTTTTAGGACTATGACTCCTCAGTTTCTATACAGATTTAGAACACCTACATATAGGTGTTAAGACTAAATCTAAGCACCTAGATATAAATATTTAACCCAAAATGTTTTTTTGAAGCTTAGTAGTTGGACTGCTTTAAACAAAAATCCTGAGAGGACACCAAACGTGTCTTCTCCTGGTATTTCTTTCTGTGGTTGTAACCCTCCTTTTGTTCTGCTCTATTACACAACATACAGATGCAGATACAGCACCTAAAGTAGGATCTGAATGAGATCTTTGCCTACAGCACTCAAAAGAGTATGTCAGGAGTCACTGGAGAGGGACCTAAAGATTTTAGTTTACTCTAAAACTTATCCACCCATCAAGAGCCAGCTCCAGACTTTGGCACCTCTTACATTTTCAAGATAGACTTAGGAGAAGCGCTAGATTTCTTAAGTCCTTAAGAGAAATAAAAGCAAATCGCAACTTTAATGTGGCATTTGGGGAAGATGAAAAAGGTGGTGCTCATGTTACCCTACAAAGGCTGCCTTTCCCCTCCTTGCTCCCCCATCTCTTCTTTCGAGGGCTTCTGTGATTATCGGAAAGGAATGGAAAACTTGACATACATTTTCCTTGCTCATTAGCAGAAATATATTTGCCTTTTGGGGCTTCCATCCTAACTTTAAAAATAAACAACACAAGATGTTCATGCTTTGGGTGAGAGGACTGGTGAGGAAATGGCCATCATTAGGACTAATTATGTGCAGGAATGGCCTGAAACAGGGCCTCTTTGAAAGATAAGATTCACCTGTATACATATACGCCCACCCCTATTAAAGTTCTGGCATCACCTTCAGTACAAAAATCAGTGCTGACTGAAGATAATGTAATACAAACTGTCCCAGAATATGCTGAGATTAGGAAACACTCCGCTTATCACATTCGTTTTCTCAGTAATTCTGCATTGCTTCTCACTTTGAAATACAAGCACACTTCTACATGACAGAATAGATATAAAATTTGGTCTCACCATTCCCTTTTCAACCAATAATAAACATTAGGGGCATTAGGAAGAGAAGAAAAAATAAAATCACAAGGTTATCAGTACAGGCACCTTTGCAGCAACATATATATACACCCATCACTTGCAGTCCTAGTGGGTTTGACTCCATGGAGTATTTTCCCTAACACTCCATCGTTATACCATCCTCTCTCCAGAAAAACAATATATCCAGTTCAGTAGTACAGATTGCTATAGCAGTATAAGAACAGAAAATACATCATTCATCAGGCAGAATCAGCAAGTGACACACGGCATGCAGTGTGTGTGCTTTGTATGGCCGTACAGGTGATGGTGGCAGCAGGTCCTGGAGTTCAGCTATCAGGCATACCGAAGGCTGCAGGTCGTAGGGGGTGGCAGGTGGAGCAAGAACACGAAACAACAGAAAGACAAGGAGGAACCTGAAACTGTTGACTATTAACTGGGAATAAGTGAGAATACTGTTACAGTCCACACATAGAATACATGCCGCTCTTAAAGCATTTGGTTTTAACAAAAATTTTGTAAACCTTTGTTTAATGGCTGGTATCATTTGGGGAACCTATTCGTTCAGTTGATGAATGAGGTCCATGTAATTTCTGTGTTAGTACTATTGTCTGTTTTTAAGCCGTTCCCCCCCCCCTCACCCCCAGCACTCAAAATGCAAACACATATTTTTAAAATCAGTTGGACAGAACCATGCAAAGCCTTTCAGTGTTAGTAAGTGCTCTTTTCTTTCTTAAAGATGTCATTCACATGCAATATTGTCTAGCATAGATTGTAGCTATAACCACTCAGCATAGGGAAATATAAACAAATCAGTGATATTTTCAGAATGGAGCCATTTTGCATGCAGTAATATTTTATCTTATTTTTACTTTATTTCCTTTTTATATAAATAAAAGCACTATTTCTTATGAAATGATGAACATTCATTTTATCTACAGTATTGGTATTTTTTTTTATAGTTAACTTGCAACTACCTTTTGACTTCTGATAATGAACATGAGGTTTTCACTGGATTCAATAGAAGCCTGAATACAGCCCAAAGACACGTGCTTTTTAATTTTGGATTATGGTTAATATTTTAGTCTTGTCCAATATAACACATTGAACAAGAAACTACAAGTGATTGGGGGGGGGGGGGAGTGGAACATGACAACATTACCCAGTAATTTTCTGGATAGGCCTACATTTGGTTGCTTGCCACATGATCTTGGAACTAGAAATTGAGGTGATGCATGGAAGGCACAGTGAGATTTTCATGCAATGTCACATTAGAAAAATTTACTTAGAAAATCTCTTAAGAAAAGCTCTCATAGAATCCCCAGATCAAATTCTAATTTAAACATGCAGACACAAGTGAAAAGACTGAAATAAGTTGACTAGATGTTTCTCTAGCATCAGCATTGGGATTTGATTGGCTTGAATCTCTTCTTAGCTTAACCAGTGTGGTTCACCAAAACTTACACACTGGAACCACTGCACTTTCACAATTACCAGATAATCCATGGAGATACACAAGTCCCATTTAAAGTTTGGTATAGATAACAGATTAGGAAAAACTCTCTATACGTGATACATATAGAGTACAAAGTGAATTTATTTGTGTAATGGTCCAGCATATAAATCTAGTCTGAGCATGATTAGACACACCACAGGACAGAAAATATTTGTGTGAATTACAAGTCTTAGCATGCTGTTGTTTGATCCTCAGTGAAACACCACTGAGAGGTCACATTACTGCAAGAGTGATAATAGAGACTTAAAAAAACAAACATACCTCTCTCTCAAAATGGGTGACTTTAGGGCTGGGCATGGCTTTAATCTGCCTCATTTGGCATCATAACACAACTGAGAACGTGTGCATTATACCAGTAGGGACAATCAGAAGAGACAGAAGGGCATTACAATCTCCTGTCTTCCTCCTCTCCCAGATTTGGTAAATCTGAACCTCAGTTAAATCTAAGTGGTTCTTTAAATGCCTTTAGTTTTCACTCCAGATTTCAATTACTTGATTTAAAGCACTCACAAACTCATGCCATCATGCTGACTCCTATTAAATCTGTTGTTATGCTTCACTGCTTTATGAGGCTATGCAGCTATGTGGCTGACACAAGCAAGGCATCGTAGATAATACATCAAAAGCAGTGTGTGTTTTCACTTAACCAGAAGAGTATCAAGGTAGTGATACTGATAGCCATTTAAAGGTCAATAGTTAAGCTAAGTATACAGTACATATTGTGCATAGGATGACTGATCTGAATTTCTAAAGTATTGAACCATAATTTTAATTATCATTACTATTTCCTATATGCCATTCTTTTGGTTTGGAAATGTGGCAAGAAATGCTTCTTGAACATGACTCCCAGTTCTGGTTGTAGCTAATGATATCTCTCTAACAAAGGAAGAATTCAGGGACAAATCAGAAAATCCTGAAGCTTCCCTTTGGAACCTACCCCTTTCTGTGGGTTTGTTTGCTGAACAAAGTAATGCTTACAGACAAATATGTAGCAGTGGTAAATTAGCTAGGTCTTCCATTCTGACAAGAATCTCCAAAATTGCAGGAGCAACTGGTTGTTAGTATTCAGAGTGGGAAGGTAAAATAGCATTTTCCCTACAAGGAGAGCTGCTCTGGAAGGAGCACTCAAATAGGCTTTGTTTTTGTGATGCTAAATGAAATGGATTTAAAATAAGATTTGTAGATATTAAATCTCCATATACTCAAAGCACCTGTCTAATGATATTATCAAATTTTCATCATATCTAAGATATAGCAGAAAATGCTTTATAGGGATTTTAAATGGAACTAGTAACTTCTTTCATTGTGCTATAATACTCCAAACTGGTAAGTGGTACTTATTGCTTATAAAGAACTTTCACCAACTTTTTATTACAAATATTATTAAATATTTGTAATACCTGTATGTAGTAAAGAAGTTAATAATACTTCCACTTTACAGGCAATAAAAGAGAGGCACAAATTAAGGGGCTGTCTCAAGGTCACTGAGAGACTGCCCTGTGACCTAGCAGAATTCATGGCCAGCAGTGCTTGACCTGCAGCCTGAAAGCCGTACCACGACCATTCCCCAGCGTGCTTATTGCAGACTTCCATAAGCCGTAAGTTTACCACTGGGGAGGTGAGGGGGAATATCTTCATTATATGTAGGGCTTTAGAGCAACTCGGTCACTATACATCAAGCTAAAAATAATATAAGCTATTTCAAATGAGAGGGTATGGTCATAGATGAATATATGCACAGAACATACAGTGAACTGATTAAAAAAAGTACTGTGAAGTCTTTTTGCTTAGCTTGTTTTTTTGTGTACTTTGATTTACTCAACTGTCTGGGAAGCCTGATTTGGCCTTTGCACTGCCCATGAGCAAGGACACCAGCAGTTTACTTTTAACAACAAGGCTAAGAACCCACTGTGGTGGGACAGAGTTGCCAGCAGCAGGAGAGCTCTCTGCCTGCTAAAATCTCACCAGTGCCTTTAAAATACTATCTTACAAAAAGAGAACCTGCACCTAGCCCTAAAATCAAAAGCCCCCCCACTTAAGTAAATTTATCTAGCAAGAAAATAAAATCACTACTATTTTGACATCGTTGAGAAAGCGTCTGCATAAAAAGACCAAGTGAGGGTTGCAAGATTCAATTTTGCATTCTTGTCTATATTTTTACATAGATATAAGTGCATGAATTTTGTGATCCATGTCTATACTGTCACTGCAGAAATTATCACTGCTCCTCAAGCTGTTAAAAGGTGGCTGTTTGTGAAGACTCGTACAGATGGGAAGAACTTTTCTAAAAGGAAGGCAAGGGGAGTTGCAGACTTGCTATAACATGCAGCTATGTGCAAAGAAAAAAGAGTTAGTTAAGTTTACCTGACAGTCTGGCAATCTGGCCCCCTGGCTAGTTGTGAGCCGTGTGGCGGTATGGAGGCAGCAGGCTGCTGACAATCTACAAGAAACTGATAAATTAGACATATATACAGAGAGATTACAGAGCAAGGGGTTAGTAACAGTAATACACAGGCTATGCATCTGATGGAGAGATTTAGTGAGGAATGTTTGCTTGGTTCCTTATTTGACAGAAACACCTTTTTTTCCTGATAGTAGTAACAATAGTTGTTGGCTTTTTTCTTTCTGCAAGTAGCAGTGAAGACATTTTTGTCTTCCCTAAACACTGGCAAATGTTTTGTTTAAACTGACAGCAATAACGGGTCATATTCAGAATCTGGATTTAACTTTTGTACCCATCATTCTTCTGCAGGTGAGGAATGAAACTGTTTTGCTTACACCTAATATAAAAAGTGTCAACAAAGCTACTCAAAATTTCTCCAGAGATCTTATATCTTACAATTACAGATGTCATCTCATTATGGTCTTTGAGGAAAAGCTTGCAAGAAGTTTACATCTTCTAACTAGTGCCTGTGAGATTATTTTGTATAGAAAAAGAAGGGGGGAATTGATGCAGCTGGTTTTTACTGTTTTGTCTAGACTATTTTATCAATTCTCTGCCAAAGCAGTTTCCACACAAATCACTTGCAAAGCTGTATTCTAGTTCCCAATTTAATAAAAGTAAAGCCAAGTGATCCTTTGTTGCTATGTGTTTACTGTGACATTTCAAATATAAAAACAGTTTTAAACTCAGTATTATTTGGGGGACTTCAGAAAAGTAGCTGAACAAGACACAACCCTGCCTCCTAGCTCACTAGGTTCTAGTCAGATTTCCAGATCTCAACATTTGCCTAACTTCCCCCACATCAGTCTGGCCCTTCATGATAGCAATTATCTATACTTTCCATGGCCTGCAGGATTCAGCCTGTCAGACAGCACGGTTTTCAGGGTCCTTTAGGACATTAAAGTCTGTGGGTGAAATTCTAACTATCTGGAAATCAGGTGGAGATTACTTTTTGACTCCAGCCGCGTTTGCAGAGCTAGCGACCTCTCTGACTGCTACACCCTGATTCTCAACCTTACTCTTCAGGGGAAAGAAGTTACTTTCCCATGAATCTTAAAAATGAGTTCACTAGACCTCACGGACTAGGAGACAATTTGATAATTTGATTTTTTTTAATTTTTTTTTAAACTAGCTGCTACTTGAAGCTCAACACCAGTAATCATCTTTTCTCTTTCAAATATGTTTGCCTTTCAAAATTCACTTCTATTCTTTGCATAATTCAAGTGAAGGAACCTGTAATAATGTGCTGTAAAGATTTTTGAGATGACATCAGGTACAACGCAGAGCAACACACCTTCCTAGCAACACTGAATGTCATATCCAGTATTATGGTGTTTCCTTTTCAGACAGGCCCAGAATGCTACTTCCTAGGAAGATCTATGCTGACCTCCTGTGGGTGGAAGCAAGTGCACCCAAATCGCTTACTACTTCCTGCCTCAGCCAGTAGGCGATGATTTTGGACCTATTTCCAAGTGCACAGGTATCTACATCATAAAAAAAAAATATATATATATATACACACACACAGTTTGAGCTTACACCATTGTGTCAGGAGGCAGAAATGGAATAAGGAAGGACACTGCCATTCTTTCATATCCCAGGATGGTCACTCTTGTCCTTACTACATCTTTCAGCAGAGGAATGCAAGAGTTTACAACATATCTGAGCCACAAATAGAGAAGTCTATCACTTCAGCAAAAAGCTCAATTAAAAGAAAAGGTGCCTGAGGGGGACAGACAGAGCCAGCTAACTGCAGAAGGGAACTTAACGTTAAAAAAAATAATAATTTTTTTTTAAATTTCTTATTCTAAATAAACTAGTTTGCAGCAATCCAAAGCAAAGTTGTCCCTGACAGCTTATAGAAGGCAGTCAGTGAGAAAAGGAAGACAGAAGTCTGCGTGATGGAGAGGTTTGGACAGGTTTCATAAATGTAGAAGAAATTGTTCAGACAGGCTTTGCCAGAAAAAATGCAAACATTTGATTTATGATCCTATTCTAATATCTCAGCCATCCTGCAAACATTTTATGATACCTCCTCATCTGCTAGATTTAGCAGAGTGCATGAATAGGGAGCCAGATTCTGCAAGCATTATGCAACCTGAATAATGACTCTTCAATGTGAGCAAATTCCTTGGACTTCAAATGAAACAGTACTACTTAGCATCAGCAATACACACAATCTGGCTCAGAGTGAGTTACATCAGTATGAAAGCTAGTGATCCACA
This sequence comes from Apteryx mantelli, assembly GCF_036417845.1. Lineage (NCBI taxonomy): Eukaryota > Metazoa > Chordata > Aves > Apterygiformes > Apterygidae > Apteryx > Apteryx mantelli. The sequence continues at coordinate 155,546,107 of NC_089978.1, read as the reverse complement.
TGACTTAAAATGGCTGAATTTTCCTCCTACATCCTCCAGGAGTGAAGTTCTTGAGGATTACGCTAGGAAGAGCTAAGCACAATGCATATGACTTAAACATATACATTGCAGATTCAGAGAGGCTCAGTTCTACTCATATTCAGGCAGCTGTGCCAGAGCTAGATTTATTCCTTTTATATTTAATCCTTCTAAAGTTTGAAGGACTTGTTCCCATCTTCTCTAATGACGTGACAGTCATAAAATGACTTCTTATATTGTGTTCAAAGGTGAAAACTGGAAAACTGCATTCGGTCCTTCTGTTCTGCTAAGGAATCCCTGCCTCTATCAAGTAAATGGTTGTTTCTTTCTGAAACATTCTGTTGAAGGTCAAAAGTTTCAAAGATGTCTTTTCTGAGTCTGTGGTCAATGTCACATACCATGAAGACAAGGAAGGAAAGACACGCTCTCTTGTACTAGAAAGAAAAAAAAAAGTGATTACACTGGAAGAGGCCTGTTCCCAATATTTTTCAACTCTGAGGGAGTGTCAGTCAAGCTATGAATGAAAGGACAGTTTGTCATTTGTGTAGAAGACGCTTGGGTAACAGATACAGACTGTAACTTCATGTATGTTTGTGCAGACGAACATCAACAAAATGGTTCATAAAGTTATTAAACAGACTATCTTATTTCTCTCATCTCCAGTTGCTGTGAGGAAATAAACTACTGTGGGGCAGGGGACATGGTAGCTATCTCTGAAGAACACTTTCATGATTCTGTGAACCTACAACAGAGACATGAAATTCAGTGACCACTGCAAGCACAAAGTGCAAAGAGGAGCTATTCTGCACAGAAGGGTCATATTCCAGGTTTCACTGAACTCAGCAGCACTTGAAGCTGTGCCAAGTCATGCAGCAGCAACCCACAAAAACTGTTCAGCGAAGCATCCTTCGGAGCTTTAGGTGCATAACTCATACTGCACATTGGGCCTGCCCAGATTATTCAGTTCTTTCCACTTTAGCCACTTGCTAGCGACAGAGATGTAAAGGGCTCAGAGATTTCCTCTCTCACAGATTAGCCTGTGCCAATTTTCCTTTGGCATTTCGTGCCCAGTCCTAATTCGGTTAATCAGCTCCTAATGTAAGACCATTAAAAATATCAAACTCGGTGAAGCTACATCTGTTGTTTACACAAGGACTGAATGCACTACTATAAACTTTTTGCTGAAAGCAAACCTCTTACAAAAACAAAACAACCCCCCCCCCCACACACACACACCAAGAAAACCACCCAGCTTTTCCTGTTCCTCCCTTTCGCTCAGCCCCCAGAACAATGTATTTCCCTAGTGTCACAAGGTGTGCTCTGCCCTCCAGTCTATGAGCTGGGCGACTCCCATCAGCACAGCCTTGCTTAACTGGGTTGCTAGTGTCAGAGAGATGGGCATGCCTTCTGCTGACATCAGCAATGTCCCCGGTGAAAATCCTATGTACAAGCATTTTTAGTCCCACCTGCTCTGGACCCAGCATAATGCACTGGAATGTTTCAGTATGTTTTGGCACTTAAACTTCTACTCTCTACTTACTGCTGTCAAAGTCCAAGAGTAGTAAGGATCCCAAGACAAACTAGTGGGGATGCTCTCAATGAGTAATTAACATATAACACACTTTTAACTGTGTCTAGTTATAACTGGTCAATACAGAGCTTTTTCTCTCTTATCTGAAAGGGTAAAATTGAAAGTCAAGCAACAAACCAATCAAACATGATTTTTTACAGGGATTGTTACATATTTGGCATCACTGATGTGAAATAAATATTGCGAAAATTGGTTCTTGATAAAAAAAGCTCTCAAGAAATGCTTATGGCAAAATTCAAGATTGAGACTTTGTCCAAGTCTTTTAAACCAAACTTTCCTCAGTATCCCACTGAATACCCCAGGCTGACAGAAAGGCCTTCCTTCCTAGCTAAAAGTTTTAGAGTATCTACAGCAATCACACTTTGTGTCATGCTACCCAGTGTCAATTGAATTTGCTGAATAAAGTCTGGGGAATTTGATAACATGCCCTATGAAGACGTTATTGACAATTTACTTGAAAAGAGAAGCTGTCTCCATTTACATGGTAATATATTGTTTGCTTCCTTGAGATGTCAAAGCAAAAACAACAAACATTTAATGGGAAAGAATGAATGGCTAACAGGATTATTCAAAGGTATCGGGCAAAAAACAAATCAGTAGTCTTCTGGTTGCGCAGAAACATGTTGCATCGCACTCTGCAAGTCCTATAAAGACGATCAATCAATTCTCACTACTAAAACATTGGAAAATGAGGAAAACTGTCAAACTCAAAAGACACACATGATATGTCAAGAAGAACAGGACAGGTGGCATTAAACACTTGCCCACTTTGCTGAGATGAGAGAGGTTTTTTTTAAGAGATGCCTTTAAATTGTAGTCTAACAGGCTGAGAAGAGTCTTTGAATTTTTTATGTCCAGGAAAAAAATAATTCATCTTTGCTACATATATTGTCTTCATACTTTGTGAAAAAATCTTTATGCTGTTATTTGACTAGCTGGTTTAATTTATCATCGTTTATCTCTGTTTTTCTATGGGATGCCAGAAAAACTTTGAACTTCTTCAAGGCTAAGAGGAACTTAAAGTGGTTAACGGTTATCACAGACAGTAGCTGGTGAGAGGAGAGCTGTGGTTTGCCTTCGAATAAAGGCATGAACAATGGTACAGGTCAAAGATTAGAAAAGTCTCTCCCTGCTCCTGCCTCCAGGGTCAGTTTGGGTCTGGAAATAACACAGTGACTTCTGCACATGCACAGCCCCAGCTAGCAAGTCTCTCAAATGCAAAGTGGGTGCAGCTCTGTGTTTCTGCAAGGAGCGAATATAGTGGAGTCACCGCACTGGTTGTGTCCTCCTCTTGGAGCAGGACTGACTCTGGTTGTCCTGGCAGCAAAGCCAACAGCATGAGGGTAGCATGGTACAGTGCCATTGCTCCGTGAGAGCCAGCCCCATCGCTCTGGTCCGGCTAGCACTCAGGGAGCAAAAAACAAAAAAACAAAAAACCCCCCCAACCAACCAACACCACCTTAGCCAGGTGCCAATTAGCTCCTGCACAGGCATTTTTCAGTACTCAGTGTCTCTGGGCTTTCCTAGCTGTCTGGGCTTTAACTCTGCTCCCATTAAGCGAATAATGGAGAGTTGATTGAAACTTGTTTGATAAATTTGTCTATCTACGCTTTTGGCATATTCAATGGTAAAGCTGACTTATTGTGAAATTTCTGTGTCAAGTCTTGCAAATATCCAGGTAAAACATATCTTAAATTTGCTGTTCAGAGAAATTTGGAAATTTGGTCCATTAGATTATCTCAGGTTGCAGTTGTTTCAGGAGTGAGCAGGGGGAAGGATTTATTTCATGGCACATATTTTAGTCTTCTAAAAAAATTATTTGAAGAATAAAGGTTAAGAGATGCGAGTGTGCTGCCGAACTCCCATTTGCACACACAGCTGAAGGAATCAGCAATATCTACATATTGCATCAATAAGCAATAGGTTAACGGGAGGATGTATCTCCGATCTCCAGTCACCTCCGCATGTTCTCCCTTTTTTTTTTTTCTCCAGAGACTGCTCAGGAAAGTCCAACTGTTCCTAACACTCCCAAACTTCTGACACAGGCCTCTTCCTCCTGTCAGTGGTTTACCTTCAGGAAGAGGCTAACCAGCTAGTTAAGCACATAAAAACCTCACATTTTTAGCCTGAATGCTTGGCCTGACAGCCACAACAGGTCCTTGCAGATGACTCATTTCTCAATACTCCAGCTTTCCAATAGTCCAGCCTCTCAGTATTCCATCATTGTGTGGTGGTCTTATAGGTAAATGATTTGAAACATTATATTTTAGGAAGTTTAGCATATGCCATTATTTATTTTGAAAAAAAATAAAGACTGTGAAGGGTCTCTTGCAGACTGGAATCAACCTATGCCAGAACTGCTACAGGGCCCAAGAACAAGGGAGTGAAAGGACTTTTTTTTTTTTTTTTTTTTTTTTTTTTAAATCTCACAGAACTGTACACCTTGCTTCTACAGGATGCCCAGACAGCATAAAACTATTTGGTTACCTCTGTAGCGTAGCTCAGCCTGCTTCCAGGCATATCTGCACCTGCTCTCATCCAGGTTCTTCACTACATATCATAGCTGAGGTTTAAAAATAATGCACATTTACTCATTTTCTGTGTTAAGGAAAACAGCATGTGGAAATTCTCAATATTGCCCAAATGCCTACAGGGTACACAATCTCAGAATAAATATAATAGAGAACAGTGTTAACTGCTTCTCAGGAGCAAGAGCAGGTGATCAAACTTATTGGAACAGCTAGAGTATTTAATTTCTATATCTTAAAGCATTTAGAGAAATGCTGTCTGTCCTACCTGATTTCCACAAAACAACTCATGGAGCACCACTAATGACTTCATGCACTGCCTGACACACAACACTCACAGGCATGTTTTAATAGGTCACCGATTTGGTTCCTTCCCAGCACACATCAGACTTCTTGCTATGTTATAGTGAACTACTTCATCTCTACAAGGGTAACAGTACAGAGTTTTTATCTCCCTCTTAGCATTTAAGCAGGTGAGTCTCCAGTGTTACAAAGGAGATCTGCTGATCTTAGGAGAAGGAGAACACCAGGTCCTTCTGTTCCACAGTACCAAGAGGATGTTGTGTGACAGGTACCTAGTGGATATGGATAAATAATGACCTCTGCTAAATACATGCACATGTCCCTTTTCCCCTCACTATGAAAGAGGTAAAAGATTATCTCTCAACAGTACTCAGAAGTTCATTTCCTGATCTGACACATGCTGCAGACGGGCAGGAGTAGTTAGCAAGTACATGACCATCCCCAGCCACCCCTATCCTGAGGTGTGGAGCGCACCACCTCCTTTGAGCAGAAATAAATTGGCATTCATGCAGTGGGGGCTACATCATCTTCCCTGCAGAGCTGAATTATTTTCCGAGATGAGTTTTGAACAGTCACTGTGCACAAGGAGAGTCTGAGGAGTGGGGGCAGACTGGCACTGTGTGTCAAGCCAGGGAACAGAAACCGAAGCAGGCAGGAAAGGGAGGGAAAAGGCTGCAGGAGCACCCCAGATAGGGGCAGAGCCTTCCCAGGGGGCAAACCTCCAGACTACAGGAGGAGGTCGGGAAGGTGAAGTAAATAGAAAGGCACTCAAGGGAAAACAGAGTGAATAGCCCATAACTGGGGAACAGGGGCTGGGCCAAAGGCTTGACCTCAAACAACATGGGCTAGGTCATGAGCTCGCAGAACTGGGTGCAGCTGGAAAGCCAGACCTGGAAATGAACATAACCCAAGAAGAAAAGCAAAGCATGAAAGGGACTAGCTGATCTTTTTTTTCCTCTAACAAACTTCTCCCTCTTTTTCTTTTGGTATGAAAAGCCTCACTTCTAACTGTACCACCTTCTTTGTACTATGCTCATAAAGTCTTGCCCACAGAAGCACTGTGAGTGATATACTTCCACAAAAATCACTAGTGCATCATCCCTAGTGTTTTCTCACAGACTTTCAAGTCTGTGTCACTAAGTCATTTTTATGTCCCCTCCCCTGACTTTTATCCCTTTTTAACCTACTGCCCCACAGTGGGGCACAAGACTGCTTTTTGCTTATTTTAATTGACTTGATTTTTACATTCTTTTTATACCTGAATTACCCTCAACCTAAGGGGCTGTCTCCCCCATCAGTCCCTGTGCTCCAGTGATAATGTGACTGATAGCTCAAAGTATTGCAGCAATGCTATATGTCAACCTTGTCCTTCGCTGTAGCTCATATTAAGGACAAAAAAAGATTTTTTCCTAGTCATTAACAAAACTAGTGAAATGCATTTTTTATTCCATTACAGACTAAGAACATGGAGATTTCTTGCCAGGTCTGTAGGTTTTTTCACACTTTTTATATCATGATGTGTTTATGTTATTTTCTCAAATGGTTTCTGTGAATGCTTTAAATAATTCCTCATTAAATCTACTTAGAAGCTAAACAATGGGTTAGTAAAATAGCAGAAATGGGAATGGGTAGAAGCAGAATATATATGTATTCAGTTCCTTTCTTTCATTATACATTTCACAAAAAGCACACTTAGAAAGGTCTGATGATTCACAAAGTACTTATTCATTAAAAGAAACACATTTTAAACATTTCAAAGGAGAAAAAGAAAGGTCTTATAAACATAGAAATCATCATACTTTTGTCTTTCTGATTATTCAACTTTGAAGGAAACATAAACGTCTAGGATACACATTAGATGCATTTTGGGCCACAAACATGGCCAAATCAAAAATACTTGCACTACTTCTAGGGTAAAGAAGGGCCTGATCCAAAACCTGAAGTCAGAGGGAACGGTACTTTAGTAGGCTTTGGAACAACCACCATAAGGTACCACTATAACATTTCACAGCCCTACAAAGTGCAGACAGAGAGATACTTACAATTAGGGATACTAGTCTTGATTAAAGAATTGCTGGTGAGCTTACTCCATAGATCACAACATCCCAAGGAACTGCTCTATTACAGAGCTAAAATATCAGCATGCCTAATTTAAAGAGGGACTCACTTCTGCTTTGCCTATTTTATGAGATGAGAAGCACGGTATTGAATATCCCTGTATATTTGATGGTAAAAATCAGTAAGTCACGAAACCACATTAAACCTTGTCATAAAAGAAGATAAAGACAAAAAACATTTGCTATCAACATTTTAAAAGGATTTAAATAGCTGTTTCAGTTAATTGAAAACAGTGGATTCCAAAGCCCAAAGTTTAATAGACTGCAGTAAATATCTGGTAACACAACCTAAATACGTTATGTGTCACCTGCATATCTATTTAGTTAGAAACAACCAGAAGTCTAATAGATTTTACTAGAGAAATTCAAAAAAATGATGGTACTTTTTGCCATTCCATCCAACAATGAGGTAATAGCTTGGATATGCAGGAAGAAAATGTCAATAACCTTTTGATGAATATATCCAACAGTAAGGCATGGATCTCACTGCAATCTTTTTTTAAAAAGTAACATTTAAATAAATGGTTTGGGGCTGCCATTAGAAACAAGTTTTATTTTGGAACTGTTTTCTTTACACAATGAAAAATACAAGTAGAAATTAAATGAACCCTGTAGCACTGCAGTGAATTCATGTCATAATAGCTAAATTATATTGTAGGAGCCAAATTATACTGATCAGCATGAAATGTATGTTTTTGGTCTCATCTGCGGTAACTGGAAAACTAAATGTAAGAGAGGAAAAGCACAGAGTGAAAAGGTCCTATTCACAGTGGCACCAAGAGGTAAAAGTACATTTAGCCAGCTGACTTCTGGATCAGTTACAGCCAACTAATGTCCTTGGCAAGGATACTGTTCTTCAGATTCAAAACGGCCTCCACAAGGACAATGTTCCATGCTTGAAATGGCGTAAATATGTAATGCTCATTAAGCTTAGTTAAATGAGCATATCAGATGCAGGAAATGGCCCCAAGGGCAGGAAGATATATACACATATCCGTATATATGCATTAATATCACTCATTAAACAATGAACATTTATATACACAGATATGGCATGTTACAAAACCCACAGAAAACAGAACTATGCAGAACAAAAAGCGAACACAAAAATTAATAATGACTGAATTACTATTTTTGAGAAGAGCGCCACATTCAGTTAAAACACCCGATTTTAAAAACTCTGCTAAAAACACAATAAAACCCAATTTTCATGAGCAGTACAAGACAAATTGCGTCAATACTGTACACGTCTTGTAATTGCCAGTAACCTGCCTGGTTATACAAACTCAAAGACAACTTCCACATATAGGTTTACCATAAACACAAGAACATTCTCCATAGACAAACATACAATATATTCATAGCTGAGGACTCAAAAAAAAAAAAATCCATGGTTCTCTAATAGGCAAGCGGCAATTTGCATTCAGGCAGTGAATTTGTTCTCCCTATATATTAGAAATATATAGAATTATCAAAATAAAGCTTTTTTTTTTTTTTTTTTTTTTTTAATAACAGGCTTGAAGATCTTTCACGCTCTAACTGCTTTGCATTGCTTGGATGAAGCAAGTCAAACTTATCCACCTGAACAATCAGAGCAGACTGACAGTCTGGCCTGTGCTTAAGGCTTGTTAAAAATTATATGGCTGCACATATATATTATTTAGCAGTGGTGACTGAGTTAACCACCTGCCCTGCTTTTCAAGCAGTTTCAAACTGTTTCCTTTAATGTACAGATAAATCCATATTGTAAATGAACTGGAATCCTGAATCACAGAATAAAATTATTTGTTAACATGAAATCATCATGGAAAGAGTTATCAATTCCTAGTCATATTAATTTTCTGTTTCATCAATCTGCAATATTTCTTAACAAAGAAGAAGTAAGAAATGCTAAAAACTGTTCACATCTGCTATTAAATTCATTCCAATAGATGACTGAAGCATTACAGTAATAGAGGCTGGATGACCCAGGTGATGATAAAGATCTACAAAGCACCCTCTCTGCAAAATATAGGTCTGAGCTGATAATTTTCCTCAAAGGCCTTACCCCATGATTATTTTTAAAAGAAGCTGCGCTTCCTTCAGCTTTCAGATTTCTAATAGCCTGCTGTTTCAAAAGCAAGAGGAGTTGCACATAAAAAAGCAAGGTTTAGGTACTGAAATAATGTTTACAGTAGCAGGATTTAGAAATCTGCAAGGAGCTTTGTGACATTGGCATTAAAGTTCAAAAGCAAAGCTGGGACCATTTTTGGCAAAATACTCCTAAACAAACAAAAAATGTGCACATCTACAGACCTTCAGCATAAAACCTATTCATCACACAATGAAAGAAGACACAAATTCGCTATCAAAAATGCTTTCCCCTACCTCTCCAATGTGCACAGGCTCATCTCTGGGAACAGGCTCCAGTGCAGACAGCGTCAGCCCAGGCCTCCCTCAGTCATTTTCCCAGCCCCTTCATGCACAAGGACAAAGCCAGCTCACCTCCTACCAAGACTTCCTATCCATAGGGTTCCCTCTGAAGATGCTTTCCTGTATCTTCCCACTACCTCAACAACGTGAAGAAGCAGGAGCGGAAGCCAAGAATCTTGTCTCACGGGGTAAGGCCACACAGAACACTTTTGATTTAGCATAATTTTAAGGAAAAACACACATGAGCTTTCAATTACAAGGAGAAAGACATTCTATACAATATTTCTGAAAAATCCTACCCTAAACAATGCCCTTTTGTGCAAAAAGGGCAAAACCCAGAACAACGAAATGAGAACAGCAGCAGTACATATTGCTCATCACTTGTGCCTTGTGCTGGAGGTGACTAAGCACCTCACAGCTCACACCAAAGGCTCTTCAATCAACCCCCCTTGACACTAAGGAGCACCCTACTCAGCAGACCCTCTTGCTCCATGTAGCATTAAACTGTGATTGAGCTATATCAAACAGATCAATGCATTCCCAGCTAAGTTAGCCTTCACAGGTGACACCTCTTCCAATTTAAAGGGCAATTAGCAAATTACTGTGAAGTAAGTTCTCTTGAGTCCTAACTTAAAGCATTAACTGGAAGACTTGTCAGGGCCTTCATGTTTGGTGATTGAGTTTTTTTGTTATCATTTTCCCTATCAGCTTAAGGAATTAATTTCTACCTACAGATGCTATCTCAGAGACTCTCTTAGGAACTCTCTATAGGAATTTCTTTCAAGACAGAATTTCTGCAAATAGAGTTAATTTTTATGGTAAGAATGCAAGTGAATGAACAAAACAAAAAACTAGTTCTGTAGACCTTTCCTAAAAAAATACAATTTTGTTTGTATCAAACTGTGATTCAAATTTGATTTGCATATAAGCATAGAGCTATTGCAGAAATCAATCTTGGATGATTTTATATTAAGAGTATATAGTATATACTCTTAATTATGTATGCATAGGTGGTGAGCTTAGTGCTTAAGCAGTTGCTGTATTATTAAATGGCTTTCCTTATGCTGTCTTTATCTTCCACATTAGTCTCTTCTTGTGAGAATTAAATGCCATTCTGTAAATCAACCTTGAAAGACACCTGAAAAGCAAGCAAACTTTCAGGTTTAATGTGCTTTCAGAAATGAGCAACTCCCTCCAACTACCTAATTTTGCAGTGGTTTTTATTTTCACAAGTTTTAGAGGCATCACTTTATGAAAAGGTCTTGTAACAGTGGAGAACAATAAAATCCAAAAGCTACACAACCAGCCTAGCTCTATCGAAACTAGTGGAGCAGGCCTGGGTTATGTCAACTAAAAATTTGACCTCAGCTAGGCTTTGAATTTGAGAGAAATATGTCACTTTTTATGGCTACTTCCCTCTTTCTTTTTTAATAAAGTAAAATATGACTGTACAGAATTCTCTAGAAGGAAAGGGATTATTCATTATGATTTAAGCAATTGCTTTTCTCAAGAAATAGGAAATATTTTACTATTCAAAGAGTTTTCTTGAATGGGATTTTAAACACTGGAAAGTGCCCTGTGGTATACACAAATGAAAACAACACAGAAAAGAAGTACCTACAACATTTTGTTTGGGTGTCATGTCAACCAAGGAGAGAACATAAGGCTAATTGTGGTTGACTCTTTAGCCACCTGTTTAAGGGTGAACATTGCAGGCATGATTCTCTGTCTCAAGAGCCTCTTACTTCAGCTGCATCACCCACACAAGGATCTTATTTGAGTTAATTTTAAGCTAGAATTAGGGCACTTTAAATCCAACATTGAGAATTTCCATGCTAACATAGTGGACAGGAGATAGAATCAGGTCATCTACGGTAGACTTTTTCTGTCTTGTTCTTTCCTTGAAGAAGTCAAGAGAAACATATTTCGTATTTGGGACTGTGGTATATTAAGAAGCATCTGGTCACTTCATTTTCAGGTCCTGTATATGAAACTCTGGAAGGAATTCAAATGCAATGGCAAAGGAAAGGTCACTTCTAATACAGTGTTACACACTGTGCAGCTGTCCAGTTCAGCCTCACGCTTTCTATACACCCTGACTTCTTCACATATTTAAGAAAACAGCCACATGCAAAAGAGGGCTGAAAGTGTGCTGCGCATATATTGGCTGGTTCTATCAGAAGAATAAATGTAAAAATAAGTGTAAAAATATGCATTAATAACAAAAGGAAAGGAGAAACAGGAAGGAGTAAAATCATAGGCCTAAACACCATCCATAAATTGCCATTCCAGCTTAGTGTACAGCAATACCACAGCAAAGCTAAATGCATACTATTACCTGGGGAAAATGAAACAAGACACTTTGGAAATGGACTGAGTGGTATTTCTAGCCACAGCAACTAGAAGCCATTAGTTCAATTAGAAAGTCATACTGCCGCAGCTTGATGTCAAAGGGACACACATGGTGATTTGAGTGGCAGTCAAGAGAAAACCAAGTAAGAAAGAGCAATCTCTTTCTTGAATGGTCTTTAATTCAGCTGGCCCTCACTAGTAAGCTTTCATGCTGGGATCCTCCTCTGAAGAAAGCAGTGAACAGCAATCCCAGTTTTCCATCTACCAGGGAGCCAGTAGCAGTCAAAGCTGGGGCCAGGGCAGCTGCTTCTTCCAAGCAGGAAATCTAGAAGAAAGTGCAACGAGAAGACAGGCAGAGCTGGCCTACTGCCTTGCAGCCTCCCAATGCTAGGAGCTAATGAAATGATAGGGAAGTCCACACATTGCATGGGTGAAGTTTTCACATGATGGGGAATTTTTCAGGACTTCAAAAAATCTGAAGGCATTTAATTTAGGCTTGCATCATTCTTCCTCCAATACTGAAGACACAGCTTCAAATCAAGTTGTCCTTTGCTCTGTAGTGTTAGATTTTGGACACTGTTCTTTTGCAGCCTATATGATGAAGAAGTAGGTGGTGGTTGCTACATGTCTTGATTATTTGCTTGACTCTGCAAATCATCAGGGGAAAGACACTCTTTCTCATACTAGGCTTTTAAAAATTCCCTACAAAAACAGTAGAATAACATCCATCGCTGTTCCTTGCTTTCAGAAAAAGACAGTTAGACAGATGGCAAAAAATCCTACTTGGTGCATCATTCATTTGATCTGTTAACAGTAATATGAAATCTTCCAGAAACTGCTAAGTACAGTGAGACTAACGTTGAACAACTCCCTGCCTCATCCTCAACCTGATTCTAACATGAACTCCCACTAATACTGGAGCCTGAGCGCTGAAAAAATCATTTGTTTGAACCTGTCAGTGTCACAGGTTGCCTGTTTGAGACTAAGGACATGTGAAGGCATAAAAATTCTGATAAACTGCATTCAGAAAGCTGGGACCGTTTTAGATTCATAAGGAAAATTAAAACATAAATCAGTAACACTGTCTTCAGACCCTTGTACTTTGAATATGTAGAGGTGTACCTAAAGCGTTGGGTGAGACGCTGGATAAATTTTTTCTGGATGATTCTACTTTTCAGGCTGCTTCATCCTTTGGCCTCTGTTAATGTAAAAGATCAGAGTCTATATCAATGCTTCTCAGTCTGTTGTCCATGAACCTGTGGTATTTCATGACACATCATAGTGGTCCATGAAAATAGTGAAAAATAATTTAATGCATGAAGACACTGTCAGCAGTCAAAGAGTTCCACATTCAAAGATTATATTATTTTATCATTAGTACTAACAATTTTGCAATGCAGTAAATTTGTGTTTACCTATTTGTTATAAGCACTCTTCTTTTTTAAATCATGACTTCTTCCTAACCGTCAATCTGCAGATACAATACACAGTCAAGGTTCTTCACACAAAGGTGAGCAAGTCCTTAGATTAAAAATTGATTCTCTTAGGCCTGACACTCTCTTATGAATTGTACATTAGAAGTAAAATTACAATTAGAAGAGTTTTGTAAATTGTACATGGGAAGATTGCCATGTTTGGGCATGTTAAGTGTCCATCAGAAAGAAAATGATCTTCATTCTGTCATAGGATGAAGAGGAAAGAAGACAAGAGACACCGCCAATGTTTAGGGAACGGATCCCTGTCTATAGGGTAGAGCACGTGGTCTTCCATTTCTTAGCACAATTCTGCCTTCTCCAAATCACAAAAAAATATTGCCATAACTGCTCACAGAGGCTTCTTCTGAAGTCAAGGGGGAATTACCTGCATATTTTAGAGTGTTGCCAGAAGAACAGAAAGGAATTGCTAAAAGACGATTATCATTTGTTTTATAAATTTTAAAGTCTTTGCTTCCCCCACCTCTTTTTTTTTCCCCCAGGAGCCGCCATTTGGTTTTCTGACTGCAGTATTCCTAACGAGAATGTCTTGTTGAGGCTCTCTGCAGTTCTACATTTGTCTGTCATTTCTTCATCTGTGTAGGTGTTACTTGCATGGCATTACTCAAAGCTGCTGTGATATTGCTGGCACTAACTGAGATGTAACATATTATGGGGTATTACTCAATTTTCCAGAATGGACATTTACTTCAGCAGAAACCGCTTTCTGGGGTTTAACTTCTACAGTTTCTACTTATGCCTTTTGTGTATAACAAATTTCAAAACAAAGAATGAAAAAAATTACCACCAGACAAGAGTGTGCACATGCAAAAGATAAAAGTTCTGCTCAAAAACAGATCATCCCCTACAGTTTTTTCCCCTAAGGAAAAAAAATATATATTAGCTTGTCTGTCAGGAAAAGAAAGATGATACCACCTTTGAAATGGCATTTCAGTTTGCATTTCCTTTTTACGCATTGTTCTAGGCAGATACTACAGTTTGGCAGGAAACGAAGAACAAAAACTTCCTGACAAGACGAACGTCATGACTCAACTTATTTAAGCCCAACCTATCATGAGCTTAATATTACACTTCAGAAAACACTGACTGAATACTCAAGTGTGAGCAGGAGATGGTTATCACAGGTTTGTGCATATTGCTAGCTGTTCTGTCATCGGTCCTCACACATCCGACTCCTCTGTTACGTTAGATTTGTTTTCAGTAGGGACTACCAACACAACCACCACACCAAGTACTGCCTGGGGCACAGGGGTGCAGCCTTTCTGGATGGCAGTGGGAGCTGCACCCACCTACTCCATGGATGGACTTTCCCCACTGCATCTGGAACCAGTTTGGATCACTGCTGGCACAATGTCAGCTCCTGCCACATGTGTCACAGGAGACGACATTTTGCTTTTCATGTCACAATAAGGTGCCCAAATTAGATTGCATGTGCAGTGTGGGAAGGGTCCCCTGCTCTGCTAACCACTCAGCACCACATGCACCCAAGGAAAAAATGTTTACCTGGTGTGGCCACGGTTAACCTTTTTTCCTTGCTGAGACGGTGCCCATGGATGAATTCACTCATGGAAGGGGGGCCCCTCAGAAGATATGATTCTGTGGAGGCGGGATGAGGGGGGGCTCTTAATAATTTCTGTAGGTAGGTCCCTGAAGTCCTGGGATGGCTCTGATCACAAAGGGAAGGTGAGAATAGTCTTGCAGGAGATCCAAGAAAAATACATATGGAAACAAAAGAGTTTTACTTTAATTACCTTTCAAAGCCTCATGTATGACAATATCATGTTAATTTGCTTAACACGTAAAAACCAACCAGTGTTGCCACCCCTTGTCATTTCCACAGCAGGACACCTTGCCTGCCTAGGAAATTCTCGTTCATATTAGGGGAGGAGGAGATGAGGTTGACTTATACCTCAGCATCCTGGAGTCGACATATATAAGGCTCCCGGGTTGTTCTCTTATCTTTTGCATTGTGACTAGAACATACAGGAAAAGGGAATGATTATCTAGGACTTCCCTAGCAGAGAAGTCATCAGAACCACGGAGATCCCCCCAGCTATAGAGCTTTGGCAGGACAGTCACAAGACAAGATGAGAACTCACTGCTTGAACAGCAAAATATTTGCATTATGTTCTGAATGGCAGCCATCCCCCTTCAAAAAGTTGTTTGTCCATATGCAGAAAAATTGATCTGAGTGAACACATCCATATTTTTTTTGCACTGATGAAGAAAAAGTGAACATCAGAGCTTAACAAAGAGAGGCTATTTCTTTTGTGTTAAACACTGAAATGCTCATAGAACACAATCCCTTCTTCTTGTTTCAGATGCTCATTTTACCATATGCAATACCTTAACTTGTTATGGAAAACTTGTTAAAGAAATTACGTTCACACTAATATTAAAGACATACAAGATGCACTGAGACACTGACAGAATATAGTTCAAAAAACTGCATTAAGGAGGAGGAAATAACAATGTGAGTAGGTGGATCAGAACCACATGTAGCCAGGCTTTGAACTCCGTAGTCATATCCTCCCCACCTCCTTCTCCCCAGTCAAAATAGAAAAAAAATATATAATGTTTACAATTCAGTGAAAGACTTTAATAAAGTCTGGCCACTGCACTGTACTATAAAGATCACTGCATGCATACCTTTTCCTCTGAGTGCCACTGCTGACCAGTAAGTTTGGTTGCTGTGGGCCCTGACTATGCAGGAGGAAAGTGTCTATGGTTGGCACGGTGGCTGATGCCTCCTCACTTACTTTAGGGCTGCCGATCTTGCTCTTTCCAAGCTTGCCTTTGCTGCGTCGGGACTGCTCATGGTCGAACTCTAAATCCTCCAGTCGCTGGGTGAGGGCAAGTTTTTGCTGGATAGCCATGCGCAACAGAGAGTTTAGGGTCTTCTTCTCATCCTCTGCAGCTGCTAACTGCCTTTGCATCTCATCTAGCTGCGTGACGTACTCATCACACCTGGGAAAACAAACAATACAGAAATCTGGGGAACTGGTGCAAGAACCAACCCTGGCAGGGAGAGCATTCCAGGGCCTCTGTTACAGAGACAGGTTTGGGTCAAAGCTTTGCTGAACGTAATCCTGGAAGCAGACAGCCTTAATTTTTCTATCCCCACTTTGAACAAATTTGGACTTGGATCTGCATGTTGAGGCTTCCCATTCAGCAGGAGAACCTGCATCTGGAATATCAGAGTAGTCTATGACAATGTAATGCGTTTCTAATGCAGATAATGAGCAATTGGAGAGTAGGTTTGGGACTGTTTCTAAGTCAGACCACAAGTAACAATTTTGGAGACTGGCTCATCTAATAACACACCATGGATAACAGTATCTACTAATTAGATAATATTATTTACCATAGACAACAATATCTACTTAAGCAAAGTATTACATAAAAAATAAAAAAAAGACTGCAAGTACTCTGAACACTTGACACTTCAGATTTTGTGAAATGAGAAGCCCTCACTTACTTGCTATTGTTAACTGGTTAAAGACAAGTTGTTCAAGAAACCCCACACCTGGAAATGATTTCACATTTAATGACAAGTCTCTTGGAGGTGTGCTCAGATATCACCAGCTGCTTTTTAACCCTCAACCTCTTTTATCTGTATGAAAAACTGCCCTGATTTCATTCTCTAGATCTCTGAGACAGATTTTGAAATGCACTACCTTTCTCATATGATTTTGTTACTATTTAAGAAGCAATTCAATTTAGTCCTGCTTTAAACAATGAGTGCTAAAGTTAACAGGAAGAGCAAGACATTTCAGTATGGTCTTAGTCACTTTTTGAAGTGAAACAGATTCAGTTTATTAAAAATAGTACCATCTATTCAATAAGAACCACGACTCATAAAAGTATACCAGTAGTGAAATGATTCACAGGTAGCAGTACTGTCTGACCATTAGGCATTTGTAGCAACATCAGATGCTATGCATAAGACTTTTTCACTTGAAATAATGCAGCTTTTGCCAAATCCTCTCTCATATGTGATCTGTATAAATCTAAATAACTTTGCAATGTAATTACAATAGTGCAATGGGTGACAATTTAGCTTAATCAGTATTATCCACAGAAAACAAACATCAAGAAAAACATTTTACTTTTCCTTTTCAAAATACATGACTCAATAAATCTTTGAATTACTGCACACTGAGTGATGAAATTTATTTGTCTGTAACTTTAATCTTCTCCTTGAGAAGCTGAAATAAACTGTATTCGAAGACTCTTAATCATTCTTCACACATAAATCACTTGTATATATTGCACTCTCCTTTTGAATAATTTAGGCATTTTAACTGGAAGCAAAATGACTAAGCCAGCCATAGGTTCAGCTACAGTTTCAGTAACAACTTGCTTCTGCAGAACCTTAACAGGCATGACTGTCTTTATTTAAGCTGTGAGGAAGAGAGATATTTCTGAAATGTTGGTTGGCTCAAAATCATCTTGCGCACCTCTTTCTGCTGCAAGCTTTGTAATGTTTATGGATGTTTTAGCCAGTTTCTTTGACAGAAACCCTAGAAGGAAACCAGCATCCTGGAGACTAAATTCAATCCATTTGAAATAGGAATGACTATAAGATCTGTGTTATCAAAGTTTAAAATTCTCTTTCTTGCAACCACATGTGTACAGTTTCTACCCCCACCTCTCTCTCTCCCACTTTCCTCTTTAATTTGTCTAGAAGAAACAGATACTTTTTTTTTTTCAAATGCATTTCCTGTTGGAAATTAAAACAAAAACAAGTAACACCTGCAGCAAAACCTGCAGCATAGTGCCACTAGAGGAACTGACTACCTTGCTTTAGT
Source organism: Apteryx mantelli (assembly GCF_036417845.1). Lineage (NCBI taxonomy): Eukaryota > Metazoa > Chordata > Aves > Apterygiformes > Apterygidae > Apteryx > Apteryx mantelli. The sequence goes on along the minus strand of NC_089978.1, from coordinate 155,528,482 downwards.
AAAGCAATGAGCCAATTTTCTTTCTGGAAAAAGATTGGTTTTCCTCAGGCCCTAGGATGTGTAGGCAACTAGACATCTATTTTGTAAAACAGTGTAATCGAGCAGTTAAGAAACATAAAGCTTCACAAAGATGGATATTACTAAAGGAGGTTTAGACAAACCTGCTTTTCATTGCCTGCTGTAAACAATAATATGCTGGCCCTAGAAATATGGATACATTAGATGCTGTCAGGCTGGCCTCATGCTCAAGACAAAAACAAACTAGTTAATACAACGTTTTCCAATTGTTCTGATTAATTATATGCCCTTTCTAGAGGTCTCCCCATAACAGCAATACAGCATTCTTGGCAGTTCATTGCAGTGTTTGGGTGGTTCCAGTCATCTGACCTCCACCACGACTCAAAGTTTCCTTTTATTTTTCACAAACACACAGCCCATTGTGCCTGTGTTTTGTTGCTCAAGCATATATATTTTTTTGAGAAACTGTTCAGAAAGGTTAAGCCTAAATCAGTCAAGTAAAGGCCATAATTAACTTTAGAAATTGCTGAATCAACAGCCTCAAAGCTCCTTGAAGTCTGCAGCAGTGAAGTTTGTTCCGTATAGTGGGAGGTAGCTACTGCCTGCAGCCACGGCATTTCCCTTCACTGAAATATGCCCTGTTATGTGCAAGGGTGGGATGAAAAGAGAAGTGTTTCCAATTAAAAAAGAAAAAAAAGCAGGATGCATATCCATATTGCCTTTTGCCCACACATTTTATAAACATTTGAGAAGTCTCAGCATACTGAGGAACAAAAAGGTTAAGAGCTCTTAAGAGAGAGGACTTCTGGCAGGGGGCTGACCATTGCGGGTGGGGAAGCTGGGCTCCACGATGCACCAGGGCTCCGAATGGGGGTTTCAGAAGTGCTCAAACACCGAATAACAAAAGTTGTCCTGTCCCCCGCTGAGTCAGAGCTCTTTCCCAGTTTGTCCCTTGCCCCAGGATGGGTGCAAGCAGCTGGTGACTATTACATAAACATCACCGTTACTCTGTTGTCTGGTGATCTACTGATTGTCAGAGCAGGAGCCAAGATTTCACCTACTTCTCATTTCTCTTGTCTTGGAAAGGAAGCAGACAGACACATAACCCCTCTTATTTTGTATAAACTGATCCAAGAAGCTTATATAGGAGTCTAAGGGATTTCTGGTTCCATCTTACTCTCTTGTTTAGGCATGCAAACCAAATGCTAAGGCAGGCCTCTGCATAATTTAGGTCACATAAATCAGTAGCAGAGCATGAACTAAAACTCAAAGACACTGACACTGACAGATCCCTGCTCTAGCCATATAAGCATAATTCTCTTCTGCTGCAGCAACCCTTTCTCATCTAAGTTACCTCCAGGATCTTTCCCTACTTCCTAGTCCATCTCTTCAGTGCATTTTTTTCCCCCAGATATTAAACATAAGAAAACATCTTGATGGATGAAGAATAAAATCAGTTCATGAAGTGTCAGGACTGTGGCAATATCATGAGTAATATTTCTTGCTCTCTCCTTCTGACTATCTCTATTTAGACTGGGAAAACAAACATATTTAGGGACTCAATAAAGTTAGCTTTCTAAATACCTTATGACCCTGCTTTAAAAGTAGTTCCTTCTCTCCTTCAGCACTACACTTTTCTTCTCTCCCAATGCCTACTGTAGATGGTAAAACTAATATTTTAAAGAATATATTTTTAATTTGTCCTCCAGACGTGTGCTGGCCCTCAGTGTCACTACTTCACACTTGCACAGCTCACAGCCTGCATCAGTGACTTGGGGTTGGCGTGAGGGGAAATGACAGGAGAAGCAGAAAAGGCTCATGCCATTTTCCTGGTCTGGGACTATGAGAAGCAGCATAGGACAGAATAAGCAGGCTTACGACAGGAGCCGAGAACTGAAATTCTGCTCTGCCAACTACATGCACCTCACCTGTGCGTACAGCGACCTCCCCAGCCAAAGCTGCAGCAGCAGACTTAACACCCCATTAAAATGCCCCAACAAAAATGCCTTTATGAAAGAGTTCTTGCAGAGCAGTACTGTCAGTGGAGCCTACCTAGTGCCCCATATCATCACCACCGATAAAAGACATTGCCTTTAAAAAGCAGAAAAGGTAGAATGCTTGCAAATGAACAATTATTGTGTTTAACAGTTAGCTACTCTTCTCCATTGCCAGATAACTTTAATTATCCCAATCGAGTGCACCCTGCCAATCTTCTGCAGCTCTCTCAACTATACAAATAGTGGAGGTCATAAGGAGAGCCTAGGAAATGGATCCTCCTTTGACCAGAAAGTGTGTTGGATTTTTTGCGGTTTTGAGATCCGAAAGGATTGGTGTGAGAATGGAGAAACCCTTCATTTTGCTGTACTGCTTGTATGGTGTAAGTGGTAACAAGGCAGCTCTGTCAAGGGTTTGTTCACAGAAAAGAAGGTTTTGTACTCTATGCAGTTTTATTCTTCTTTCAAACTGTAATGAGGACACACTCTTGACAGGTTTGAAGTAAATCCAGAACAGAATCAAGGGATCAACAAAGAGGGAAGGAAGAAGCTGTAGAGATCAGAAGCACAGAGATTTTGGATTGGGAAAAAAAAACAGTTGGGAAAGAAAAAGAGCAAAAGTAGAGGAACAAGCAGACTGCTATTTGAGGGGGAGGACAGAAGAACTGAATGAAGAATTTAAGGAAAGGAGGGATACACAAGCGTCAGGGGAAAACACAGAAAAAAAGGTTCACTTGCTCTTGCTTTCTGTATAAGATCTTTGGAGAAAACTTCCTTCTTTGCTGTTCAGACCAGAAACAGGTCTGCTGTGCTCTTCTTATAATGTGGCACCAGCTTTATCCAGCGTATTTGACAGTAGAAGAAACCATACAGTTCAGCACCAGAATGAACATCCATTTGTGAACCAAATGAACAGAAAAGAATGGTTTATGAAAGAGAAAGAATATTACCCTATCAAACAGTATATGAAACCATTTTCAGATCTATAATATAATTCTAGTATTAGAGGGATGTTCTTCCTATAATACAAATTCAGTAGTTAGTACGATGTGATGCAGGATTACCATGGAAACCACTGTTTTATTTAACAGAAGACTAAACAATTGTTTTTCTGTGCTATTCCATTGAACTGTTACTGCACGGAGAATCTTACATTCTTCCATTTCCAAACAGGTTTCTCTTCTTGAACAGACAGCTATAGTATATCAGCTATCTGTCATTTAGACGAATGCTATTCCAAATGGAGTACTCAGAATGAGTCAACCATTTGAACGTTTAGGAAAATTGATTTAATTATAAAGGCCATTAGATTCTGGAGTAGAGAAAGAAAAGGAATTTTTCACAACAGGAAAACCTATAGGAGCACACTGATATGACAGACTTTGCAGTGATTTTTTGTAAAGAAAATACTGGGCAAAATTCTTATGGGATACTTTTTGTAGGCTATGCAGTATGTTTTTAATCACTACTGCATAGAGTTTACCAACAGTAGAAGATGCTATAGGTGAAAATCATCTCTACTAACACTAGACATTTACAAGGTAGACATCTATAACTCAGCAAGTCACCCAGAATCCCCTTATAGTTCATAGAAGAGAAACAAAAATTTTATTGCATCTTACACATGACGTCTCGAATAGGTGAAATGAATGGCCCCCTTTAATTCTCACAGAAGACTCTGCCATCTCCCAGCAGCTTTAGCATATGCCTTAAATCCAACAGAAGTGTTCAGTCAGGATGCCTCAGTTGGGTAAAGAGCATTCAGTACGCCAACAAGCTAACATGACCTTTAAATAACAACTTTTAAAGCTTTTCAGAACTGTTCTGCCTCATAGGTTGTTGATTTATGCTCCATGCAAAGACCCTTTGCTTTATGCTCATGATGCCACCCCTCTCCTCAGAAGTTAGCAGGTAGACTTATGAAATTAGTTCATTCATGTATCTCCTAGAGTAACAAGCTTGTAAAAAGATTTACATATGCATTTCCAAAATACACACAAAACTGCTTTCCTGAAGACAATCTCTAGACACCATTGAAATCAATGGAGTTACCTTGGTTCACATCACCTGATGAGCTGGTGCTTTATTTCTGCTATGGCCCTACCTGTACTCTTCTGACAATGAAGCTACGACAAATTCATACACAGCACCAATGTCAGGGCATGTAAATGGCCCCTTCTCCTTCCTTCCTACCTCTCCCAGTTGCCACAGCCACTGTCACTAAGCACCCAGGGACTGCAGGAGGCTGGAAGAGGTGAGATGGCACCTGCATACTAAAGGGAGCACTGGAGAGATGTTGGCATGAGGCATGAAGAAGGCTCATCACTTATGGACTAAAGCACAAGCAAGCCATCTGCACTGTGTTTGACCAAAAGGGGAAACAGAGCAATTTCCTGAGGCTACTACTTTCCTTGATTATTTGGGAGTTAAGAATTTATTGATGAAAGTGTTGGATCTTTAAAAAAAAATTATTCATAGGTCACTTTTAAAAAAGCTGCTGAAATCAAAAGGTGTCCTGAAGAATGTATGGCAGCAGGAAAGGAGAGAGATGATTAATTACTGTCCTGGCAGGAAAAAACTATGCTGCAGAAGATATGTGACACTTTTAAACCTAAAAAGGAGAAGATAATAAGTCAAACACCACAGCTGTAGAAAATAAGAATTCACAGCGGAGTGGGAAATTGCAGTGGTCTCACAATTATATGTGCTGCATTACGGCATAGAATAGTTGATGAAATAGATTTTTCCAGTGGTAAGTAATAAATCTTGTAATAATGAAAACATAGGGTTTTAAAGATTATCATTAACCATATAGTAGCTTTATGTGAGAGAATCACTGTGCATTTCTGAATCTGACCATCAGCCAAATAAATCTAGTATTTATTTTCCACTTTAAAAAACCCTATAAATGCAAATAAACTGGAGATTGATATCGGCCTTTATAACACTTTACTCAGGGTTGTATTGACATTACCATTCTCTGGCTTTATCTTCCAACGGCATGCATCTCAGTAGCATTTCAAAGCTTGCAAGTTTTGCACAGTGTGCAGTACAAGACTCATTCACCTTCATTCAGCAAAGCTCTGCCTTTGCAGAAAATAATTTCCATATCTCCTCCTAAGCACCCAACATAGACAGCTCAGTCTGTTCTCATTTAGCACACATATTTCCTTTTCCAAGGTTGAGTCAGACTGTAAAACCATTTCCCTTACCTGGTTGCAAACATTGCTCGCAAGGATGAGAAGGTTGCTGCATCTTCCTTCAAAGCCTTCAGCTCATTTCGTAGTTTGGTCATGGTTTCAGTCACCATTGCTTTTTCATTTTCGTATTTATTCTTCAAATTGGCTAATGCCACTTCAGCTGTCTGAAAACACAAAGATATATGCTTATGAGACAGCTATCTGATAACAGCTAAGATGCCATGTTTGATTTTACTTCTGATTTCCTTCTTCATTCACACATAAAAGAATACTAGACCTGAGCTCCATTGCACTGTCCCTTTACATGACTTCTTTTAAATTATACACCTCAAAGCCAGGAAAAAGAGAAAGCAGTTGAAAGAACAAAGCCAATTTCAATGCACTGGGCAACAACTGGAAACCTTAAATCTCACTACAGAACAGTGCAGCTATACATTGAGGGCTCAGCCATGTGAGCAAATTACTACTGCTTAAGATCATTCAAACTGCAGCAACCAACCACACGGGTACTCTTAACCCACTGCAAACAGGACACGCAGCACGTTAGACTCAGCTTCTGTAGCTGAGTGTGAACTAACGTGTTTTCTCTTGTGCCTTCTGCCAGCTGAGAATCCCCTTACCTTCGGTCACTGAAGCCGACCTTGTGTAAGGTAATGGCTAGGACTTGACACCTCCTTTTGTGTGTGAGCCATGGAAATACTTACTGTTGTACAAAATTACTTTATTTTGTCAGTTTTAACCACTATAAAAAAGAACAAAAAATTGTGTAAATTACAATTTTCACTTAAAAGAAAAGCAAGGAATTATAGTCATCCTATTCCTTGATTTTTCTGCTTCATTCTTTTTTCCATTTCCTCCATTAAATTGCTTTAATTTCCTGCCCTACTGCTTATAAAATTGTTAGGTGTGTCTTATTTTTGGAAATGAATTGAATCTTGCCTGTTTTATTTATGAAGTGTAGTATCGTTTTGAAGTTATTCAAAATACATATTTTTATAGACGCTTTATGCCTACTGCTGCTATGAGACTTATTTAAAATTATTACCATTGAAGGACATTAAGAAAAAATGTTTCCTTTTACATTTTCTCAGGGCGCTTTATTGTTGGTTTTTTACTTCATTTACTGCATAATAAGTTGCAGCATTTCATAGAGACGATCAATTTTCCCTGTTGATTTTGTGCATTCTTGAGACATCAGTAGGGGAGAAAATTGTAGAAAAACATGATTTTACGGTAACCAGCAAGGGGAAATGGCAAAAGAGAGTAATGGCCAAACAGCTGGAAATCTATTTTAAACTCAGTTTTCTGAAACTCACTAGATTTCACACTAACAATGTCTCTTAAGAAAAAGACCTATTAACATCTGCTAAAATACAACTCCATTCATTTGTGTCTGGCGAAACAGTACAGTAACAAATTGCAGTACTAAAATAAAAATTCTATCAAAATTGTCTTCAATTGTACACCCATCAGTAATATTTTTCCTACTTTCACACTATTTCACATAGAGAGAAGAGATTTTAAAATTCACTACTAACTATCTGTAATTTTAAATAGATGGATTTCTATGTCAAATTTGAAATCATCAGCAACACATGGTAAAAAAGCACTTAGTGATATATTCAAATAAATGCAGCTTTTATCAGTCTTAATGACATATGCCTTGATATCATGTAGGATGGGAAACACCATCCTAAGCTTTGGCAGGATAAAGCAGAAATCATCAGCTTCCTATCTGTTTCCAGGCATGAGCAAAAGTGTACATTCATAAATTAACATGGAGAAAAGGGATTAATCATGTTTAATAAAATAACTTTTTTGAAGGAAATAGTAAGCCAGGAGACAAATTCATTTTAACAAATATGATTAAATCAGATTTATTTAAGAATCTTCAGGTTGCTAGCCAGGCAAAAGTGATTTATGAGAGCACAAACAGACTCTATAGCTCCAGCTAAGTTCTGCTTTGGCCCTAAAGCAGAAATTCAGATGTCTTTGTTTTGTAAGAAAAATACAGCCCACAGTCCATAAATTTATCGTGCTTAGTTTTGAATATTTGAGTATTTTTCTTACAAAACAAAGACAGCTGAATTCATGTGAAGCTTTTCCTTAATTTAAGCATCAAAATGAGTTAAATACATGTACTACCTAATTCCAGATTAGAAAAAAAAATGTTTGATGGTTTCAGCAGTGGGATTACATATTCCTTGTAAATCCAACAATTTACACATTGTTAAAATTGCTTGCAAGGACTAGACAGAAATAGTTAATTCCCTTTCATGCTGTCCTTCCAGTTATTCTTCATAACTGAAATTCTCTCCCTGTCTCAACAGGGAGTGAAGGGCACAATATCCTGTTCTGGAGAATTTCCTGAAGTGTATCTATTTTGCCGAAACTCATCTTTGTATTCTGGCTGGGTAGGCTGACTGAGCAAAACAAACTATCAGCGACTCATTTGAACTGACTGGTTTGCTCTGGCTGCTTTGCACTACCAGAGAAGAGGGCTGGAAAGTCTGAGCAACAGATTAAAAACTTGGCAATGTTTTATCACTGCCTTTTTTCTGGAAAATGAATAAAAACATGATCTTGGTATTCTTAAGTAAGAAAGGTTGAAATTAATTCATTACGTCTACTTTCCATGACTACTGATAATTTATTATCCAGTAGCTGAAAATTATTGTCTAGATACGGTAGAACCTTGAGGTTTTTGTCACCAATGCCTTAATTTAATTGTATTACATTAAAAAGTGAAAACATGTAGAATACATGTAGAAAATGTGTTTTATGGTAAGATAAGAAAGACTTTAACAGTTGTTTCTTGTTATTAACTATTTTAACAAGTTTCTTATATGGCTTCATGAGGTCCGATTTTGACCAGCCTGGGACAGCTGCTACACTTCCCCCACCCCAGTTTTCAGGAGTATTTCCAGGGCTGTCTTTGAGGTCTTTGGTACCTCTCCTACAGACTCAGTGATTTCAAGGAGTCTTCCAGATTTTCTGGCGTGGCCCTGAAAAAACACCTGTTGTGCAGATAGCAGTACGAAACCACTCCTCTTCACTCAGGCAGGCTCCCCAGCATGCCACCAAGGTGGCTGTGCCCCTCCGGCATGCACGCCCTCACGGCCTCGCCAGGACCTCCTGCGCCAGAGTAGCTCTGCCACCCGGACTCACCAAGGAAAAGGTGGGTTGCGGAGGGACAGCGGTGCCCTGCAGAAGCCGCATGGGGTAAAAGACACTTCCCTTAACTGCAGGCTGCCCTTGCGGCCACTCCTGCCACGTGACGTTGGTGCAAGTGAGGATGCTGCCCTCGCATTACCCAACGTGCAGGCACGTCGCCTGTCTCACCCTCAAGTGAGAGATTTTCTTACTTGTGTTTATGTTTTCTATGAGGCTCTGAGCTTTGCAACTTCAAGCATGGGTGTTCACTTAATATGTGCAGATTTTTCTTCAGACTTATGATTAATAAGAAACAGGAGCTAGCTAGGTCCATCTCCTCACAGTGAGCACTGGAGTGAGTTAATCTGGCATTTCCCTTACTGCAGCTAAACACCTTCCCTCTAAGGAACAGACTACCAGGCTTACAAAATAGTCACAACCCTACCGGCTCTTCTGGCGTGATTTCCCAAGGATGTCCTTCCTTATGCACCTAGCAACAGCAAACCACATCACAATAGACTCGCTTGACTAGGATGCAGTGATTTCTTGAACTATGTCACCATTTCTGCTGGTAATTCAGAAATCAGGCTGAATTTCACCAAAGTGATCCATACATTTTAGCCTCAATGTCAATATAAGTTTATAAATGGACTTGAAATACTACAGGATGAAAAACAACTTATAAATGTAATTTAGGTAATGAATAAAGGTAATATATCCAGATCTTCAAGCCTTTTTTACTTCCTATTTTAGTTTTCTATAAAACGACATTTAGAAAATAAAGCACAAATTTGAAAACCTATCGGAAGTGCCTGGTAGCTCTCAACTCACCAAACAAGCTTTCCAGCATGCTTGTGTTTGCAGGCAGTTAAAGGTCTCCCTTCTGAGGGTCTCCTAAGCGAAGAATGAATGGGCACAAGTGCTCTACCAGGAAAGCAAACAAAACTAGGAAAAATATATTTTTAATAGGCAAGACGAAGAAGAAGGAAGAAAGTCGGGGGAGCTTCTATCAGGAATCCACAGACATAGAGTAAAGGCCACCACGGCAGAAGTGCGCTGCTTTAACATGAGGCTCAGTATGTTCAATAGGTTCTTGTAAGAGCTGGTGGGTGCCAGACCACGCAGACGCTCAAGTTACCCAGTGCATATCATTTTAGGACCGAGATGCTGATTGAAGCAGATTCCTGTCAGGCTCCTTGGCTCTGAGGATGCCAGTTTACAATGCAGCTCAATCAATCTATATTGGCTAGCTGCCACCAAAACAATAACTATCCAGCCTTTCCCCCTCCCTACCCTTTGCAACCCGCACAGTACTCCTCTAAGCTTACGGTGAGTCAGGTTGGGGAGCTGAACTGGCAGAAAACTAGCCTGAACATCCTGGAGAGGGGATGTGTGATGAGGAGCAAGGCTCAGGGGACACTTCCTCCTTCAGTGGTCTGGTCACCTTTACTGTTACCCTGAGGGACGTACTCAAGGACAAAGCAAACCAAAGGCATAGTTTCATGTTGCTCCTCCTGCAGCAACAGCTCTGGTTTAAATTATTCATATTTGTTCCCATTCTCAGCTGACCTCCAAAATTGTGCCCACCAAACCATCTGTGTGGCTGTGTCCTAAAGCAGTGCTGGGGAATAATCTAGCTTTTAAAAACTTCCTTTCCCCTCTTCAAAAAAAAAAAAAAAAAAAAGTGTTTCTTTTATCCCAGGTTATTTCAGAGATCTGGTTTACAGTAGAGCCACATCAACTGTTCAAGTTTTTTACAGCTTATTCTGAAGCATTTGATTTTAAGCTGTGGTCAACTACAAAACTATCAGAGAAACTAGAGAACATCGCTTCAAATAAAAATGCAACCTCTGAGCATTAGGCATTAAAATGGAGAGTATAAGAAAAAGAGGAAAACACATAAAAATGTGTGAATACTCTGCAGAGAGGCAAATAATGCAGGAGGTCAGGAGAAGGGCTAATTACATTCCTGACAGAAGACCAGGTCATGCCGAGGAACTGGAAAAACAAACTATCCAGCCGCTCACTGAGACGCCTGGAGACAGAATTCATCACTCACAGCACAGCTAGCATTTACTATGTCAAGAAAGTCTCCAAGACTTGAACGTCTGAAGAGCGTGAACTGCTACAGAGGAGGAGAGCGCTGAGGTGCACAGTGCTCAGCACCTCTGTCCCCCCAGACCCAGCCAAAGAGGACCAGAGACACTGCCAGAACTAATGACATTCTCTGACATCATCCTTCTTATCCTCACAGAAGAGATGTGTGCCCAAACTCAGCATCTTAAAGGTTGCCACCTTAATCCTGAAATCCATGAGCAAACCTCATCTCCTTAACGGAGACTTCACATTCTAAGATGACTTTGCATCTCATTTACTTTATGTTAACAGTGCAGAGAAGCAGCCCAAGTAAAATTTTGTTGCTGAAAAAATATTAAATCTTACAATGTAATTCCTTCAATTTTGCACACAATAAAAGGAGAATAGTAGCCTGTTACTTTTGTGCAGAAGCTGTACGTGGTACTGAATCTTTCCACTCAGCTTCACTTTCCAAGTACAAATTCCACTGCTTTGTGTTTGTGTAACATCAGGCTTTTTGCTAATAGATCAGGCACTGTATGGCTAAAGTTCTCAAGTGATTTCTCTGAAGATTTTTACTGGCATCTCAGATTTGGACGCTGGAGACACCACAGTGCTGCCAATACAGGTGTGACAGTTGTGCCGACTGGACTCCTTCCCCCAAACCACTTACCCAGGAGAACAACGGGCTGTTTTTCAGCCAGAATTCCACGATGTTAAATTCCCCTTACAGGCAGGTTTGCTTTCAGTATGTTATTAGAAATCAAAATCAAAACCATTACTAAACTGATCCTAAAAGTTATTCTAACATTAATTTAATATTACTCTACAATGTAACAATGCTACTTGTTGTTGATCCACAAAACCACTGTTGACACAGTAGTTAAAGCTATGAATAAATAGGTACATAAATCAAAACAAAGTATGCAAGCAAGGCAGCAAGATATATATGCATTGCTATCTTGAGCACTGGTTTGTTCAATAATCCAGTTTCCTGTGTTGAGGTTTGCAGCTTCTGAAAGCAAACCTTGCCCTTTTTTCTGCATTACAGTGTTTTGTGTATTTTACTTCTGGCTCAGCTTAGCACTAAAATGCTTATTTGAAAATATTACTATGGAAAAGAATTACAACTAGAACAAAATGAAATACTTTATCATCAAAAGTTGCCAAATGCATTAAACTCGGCAAAGGCTTGTCAGCTTCAAACAGAAATATATTGCGTGCTGTTAAAGATTTAAAAGGTATAACTGCACTGCCAGACTGACAGGCCCACTGCAACAGAAATAAAAAGAAACATGTATTCCGTCAGTGCTTTCTGCAGGTGGGCAATTTACGGCGAAGAGAAATGAATACAACTCAAGGCAGAAGGCAGAAATTGTTTGCTTTTTTTCTTGCAATGAACCATTTGCCACTGTACCTGGATAACAGAGGGTGCCAGCGCACTGAAGTGAAGCGTTTCACCAGGAACATGGTACAAATGTGTTTTTAATACGATGCTGCAGTACTTCTTGTGGTCACTAGATAGCCCCCGCGTTTTCCTGGTTAAGGGTGTGACTTCCTTACCCGAAGGAGAGCCTCAAACCCCAGCCTTAGGGGCCTGCTGCCGGTCTCCCCCCTAGATATGAACGGTAAGACCTCCTAGGAAGGCTGGTTCTCCTCACAGAATTTTTTTTCTTTCTTTCTTTCCATTTTTAAAGTGCATTTGATTGTGCTCATTTTGCTCTCCAATATTATTCCAACAAAAAAACTTAATTGAGAGTGTAGGTCTGGTTAGACTGCTAACAATACAGGTTTTTTCGTGAGAGTATTTCTACAAAGCACGACATTTAAAATACGGAGGGGAATTCAGCAAGAACAAAAGGTCCCTCCTGATCACTTGTCTGTGCAAAGTATAAAATTCCCAAAAGGCAGCAAGATGTTTCCCACCCGGGCAGTGGAGGAAGACTGCTCCGAGTTGGGGGACCCCTTTCATTTCTTGCTGGGGGCCTGGCTTCATCCAGCTCAAAGGTCTGAACAGGCTGAGGCAGATCATGGAGCATGCCACAGCCTTGAGCAAGACACACTTATTTAACCCGCTGGAAACTGGGGTCCTTTTTTTAAGCAATTGACAAAATTCCTTACACTGCTCATGTCTGTTTCATAATTACCCAAACTGAGTTGCCACATCAAAGACCTTAATGAAAGACCTGGTGATGTTTAAGGCTCTCTAGATCTTGCAGCCCAGGAAAGGGCTGCTTTAATCTGCCCCGTCGGCAAGCTGAGAGCAGAGCCGCTACACCTAGCTGCCTCGTCGGCGGTGACCTTGCCTCTCCTGGTGGCCTGCCCGCAGCTCTGCATTCAGAGCTGCAGCACTGCAACTGTCTTGTATTAATATATGAATGACGAAAAGTCCTTGTTTCATACTAGTATCAGCCTTGTTAGGACCTGAGGAAGGGTTTTAACAAATCAAAATTCCAGCTCTTGTGGTTTTAAAGAAAATGTGCAAAACCAAACCGTTTGTCCTGTATAGGCTCATCTCCTAAGCTAAAACCCACAGAGAAAAAAATCACCAGCCTATGGCTGCTTAAATCTTATTATTTTGGAAGGGAAGAACTAGAGGGGTGACTCATGTTTGACTCATGTTTTTTTGAACATGAAGTGTGCTTTGGGTACTTAGGATACACCCATCATTTCTGGCTGGCAGTACTGCTATTAGCGTAATAAAAAATCACCCCCCTCCTCCGTCTCTGTAACTTTTAATTTATCTTTTCCTTTTATATTATTATGCCTCTTAACTTGAAAGTTTCAGGATGCTGGTATTTGGTTTGCATGAATGGTATTGCAAGAGTCTACACCCAGTTATACAGTTACCAGTATTTGTGCTTTTATCCAATAGATAAAAGTTTACTTAATATCTTCTTCTTATGCAACAAATCTATCTCTCCCATTTTAGTGAACATGTTTTAGATGATGTTTTATTTCTGATAGTAATAAAAAAACTATGGAAAGAGCAAGACTGAGCTAGATTCTCTTGTAATATTATAAAATAAATGATAGCTCTATGCTAATGGAAAAAATCTTTAACTTGGAATCTAAAGTCATGCCTCAAATACATCTTAATTACATGGCAAATATACATATATTGGCTCAGAACTACTATTGCTTAGCTACTACAGTGAGAGATAGCATTTAATTAAATTAATAATGAATGTATATTATAGTTGGGGGGAAAATGCTATAAAATACTCCAGTGTGTATTGAAATATTGCTCCAATTTTTAAATCCCCAGTCTAGAAATCCAGCTAAAGATCCAACAACCAATTTTAATTTGAAACTTAGACTTCAGATTACTTGACTATTGGGAATTTTAACACTGAAACAGCATCACTGTCATCAGATAACAGCAGTCTAAGCTGTTAATCAAGATTCATGCCCCCGTGTGGTGATCACTGCACTTTTTTAGATGAAAAAATTCCTAGGCAATCTGGTTTGATGACTCTTCCCCTGCAGCCTTTTACATTCCTACTTAATTCAGGGTATAAAGAGATGCAACAGAGTAAATAAAACCATTTGCATGCTTAAATTTAACTTTTTAAAGTGTTTGCAGACCTGGAATCTATGGGATACAAAGGGTTTGAGAGGATATAATGTGCAAATAAATGTACAGTCTGCCCAACTACATCCCACAAGTGGGGTTGCCTGCAGCTCCTGAGGTGCTGGGGGTGCTGGCCCAGGTGGTCTCTTCTGTCCTTGTGTTCCTAATCCCTACAAGAACACCCCGGATTAGCAAGGGTTCAGTGTACTCCAGAGCCTCTCCAGAGACGGCCTGTTTCATTTTCCAGTTTTGGTGATCTTTTCATTTTGCAGTAATAATGATTTGTCCCCCTGTTAGAATGTGCTGATGAATCCAGTCATTTAAATACTGTTGATCCTCTAGAGGTAAATCATTGAATCTGTTTAGCAGAAAGCACTCTCCATTGAAAGAACAATGAGGTAGTAAGCATCAGACTGGTTATGGAAGGAGTACAGAAGAATGAAGAACTTGGATCTAATCTTAAGGGTCACTGATAACATCACAGCTTTGGACAAATCACTTAACAGTGTGAAAATCAAGTCTAACATGGGAAAAGATCTACTTTTGCAGAGTGTTTTGAGGTGTCCTGGTTAAGCAATGCCATATAAATCCAATGCGTCACACTTCAACCGTTGGCACTTGAGGGCTGTGCACTCTCTGGAGCCTATGGCACCTCATGTTCCCGCTAAAGCCCTGCACATCAGGGTGGATTCTGGCTGACCCCCTCCCTGCCCCTCGTCTTTCATCTTGTGCTACAGGAAAAGCTCTTCTGCCTGTTCACTTGATGAATGCTGGGTCAAGCACTCAAAGAGCAGCTGGGGTGTGAGGGAAGAAAGGTCTAAGCTCGCCATGATTGAGTGAGAGCATAAATAATCTGTGAGTAAAATCTCTCCCCCAAAAATACTTCTGGGAAGGCATGTAAGTAGTCGGTAGAAATAACAGTCAGCCCTGACCAACTGTTTTATTAGCATCTTACCTGCTTGTTGGCTTTCAGCACTGCCCTCAGGGTTGCTATCTGCTCCCGCTTTGTACTCAGGAGTGATTTCAGTTTCAGTATCTCTTCCATTAAGGCCTCCTTGTCTTTGTCAATCATGGGCGCCAGCTCCCGAGCTGCTGCACGCTGGCGCGACAGCTGCAGTGACCGATCTACAGCCTTCTGCAAGTGCTTGATTTGGTCCCTTATTATGGCATTGAGGTTGTAGATGTTCATCGGCTCTTTGCGAATGTCACTAGTATCAGAGACTGGGGAGGAAGGAGGGGCTGTGATGACAGGAGAAATTGTAGGTGTTTTTGTTGGGCTCTGTTCCTTGCCAGGCTCTGTGCCCTCTTTTGTCACCTGTTCGGTCGGGGTCCTGGCTTCTACTGGTGATGCCATTCCCCTTCTGGCGAGCCGTGGAGAAAGGAGACCTCGAGGGTCATCCGGTCCCTTCAGGCTTCCACTGCGGGTGACTCTGCTTTGCCTGTAATAGTCCAACATGACCCTGTTTGGTGTCTCGTTGTTGCACAGGCAGACGTGATGGTAGAGCTGAGCCAACTCCTCGCTAAAGGTCACCAGCTCGTCCTGGGCGGTGTTGAGGGTGTTATGGTTTTCGTTTGCTATGCTTGTCATCCGTTGTAATTCCTTCTCCATGTGGACCATTTTTTCCTGGCTTTCCTTGGTTGATTTCTCCAGGTTTGTCACCTGCTCATCATACGTCTGGATTCTGCTCTCATACTTGGCCTTTTCTTCAGTGTAGTTTTCCACATACTTATTATATTTCTCCTTTAAGGCTTTGATTTCAGCTTTAAGGTCAATCACCTCAGTAACTGCTACTTTGTATTTACATTCTAGGATCTCCAAGCCATTGATGTCCACTTCATAGTCGTGTGCTTCCTCCCCAGGGTCTCGGCCCTTCTCACAGTCAAGCTCTGCTTTCAGCTCCTTGTTGCTCTGCAGCCCCCTCATGGCATTGACATGCTCTGTGAGCCTGTGGACTCGCTCGTGTTGCTCAGTCAGCGCTCCCTTGGTGTGCTCCAGCTGTGTCTGAGACTCCTGAAGGTTGGCCAGGAGAATAGCCTTCTCTCTTTCCACCTGCAACAGAGACAAAGTAAGAGATTTCATCCTACCTGTACTTTTCTGCCGAACACCAAACTCTGCCAATCACATCCATCTCTTCCACTCCCCCACTTTGCACACACGATTTGAGGGCTTCAAAGTCTTCAAGGAGATTTTGAAGTACCTGTACCCCTCATCCATAAAATTAAGTCCCAGAGATATCTTGATCTTGTAGGGAGTTATGCAGTCTCACTCCTTGCTACCATTTGCAATGTCACAAGGTTGTGATTTTTTACACATTGCCCAGTAAAGAATTACTTGGTGCCCAAGCAATTCTGCCTAGTCACCTAAAATAGTGATAATACTGAATTTATTAGAACAGATATATCCTGAATTTTAATAGGCAGAAACTGCAATAATGTCAACTATAACATGTTACACTGATACATACACATTTGTCAATGGAGTTTGAATTTACATTTCCCATTAATAGCTCTACCACTCATTCAAAATCTTTATTTATATATTTGGACTTTTGCAAACACTCATAAAGGAGTGCTTGATTGCTGAGTGCAAATACAGTAAATAAATGCCTGTCTACATTTCCATAGATTAGATTAAATTGCTACCATGTGTGAATATAACACAGATTGGGACACTGAGCACATGCAGCTCCCAGGACTGCCCTTCTCCAACATTTAACTGTATGCAAAATCCATCCATTTAAGGACAAGGGAGAAAAAGCAGGATTTGTGGTATAACTAACAAACCACTGGCTCTGACCTGATAAGTTCCCTCTGAAATCTGGATTTTGAACAGCAGAAGATGTCATGGAGCACTCCTCTAGAGTTTTTAATAAACAGCATCTTAAAGCAAGTGAGTAAGAATAACTGTTTTAAGTTTGGTCTGTTTAGGTACTTACTACTTTCAGGTAATACCCCTGAAAGACTTCCAGTTTAACTTCTAAATTTAATGCTCCATGCTTTTTTTTTTCTGTGCCTTTGTCCAGTTCTGAATTGGGAACCAGAGGAAGGCAAAAATATATGGGATCCTTCTTGTTTTCATGGCTTTTGCAGCAGGATCAGGGTGTCTGTGGAAATCCTGAACCCAGGTTTACTGCTCTTTCTCTCCCACGGCTGCAATACCTCAGCCCTGTGTTCACACATGCAGTGAAATTGGCAGTTCCACGTTCCCTTTATAGGTAACTGAATTACTAATTCAGAGAAATCAAAGCTGTCAGTTGTGAAAAACCCTTTAAAAAAAGATTTTCTTTGCTATCGGCATCTCCCCAGCTAGTGTTTGGAAGACTCAAACCAGCCATCGTGAAACTTGCCAAAGGGAAAAAAAAGTCTTTTAGAGACTTAAGAGAATATTAATGCTGTCTCAGAAAATGTTCCAGCAGTAGTTCAGAATCCTGTTATCTCATAACTAGGAATCCAGTGGCTGCTGCTGAAACGTATTATGGTACTGAAGCATATGCTGATCCCCTGGTTTTATAGACAGGCTTTCAAAACATGGCTTTTATTAGAACCTTTAATCATTTGCAGCCACCAAATCCTAGGAACAAAAATAGAAACCATGTTAAAAACCTTTAAAAAATTGGCCTAGTTTTCTTCTGTACAGGTGAGTGACGACTTGCAAAGAAAAAACAGGGCCAAACCTCATCATTATTTAATGATTTAGGAAAAGTCTGACTCCTTAGATAGTGAGAGCTCCATTTTAGGTGCTACATAACCTGTGCTGCAACATGGAAGAGGACAGCCAAGCGCCACGAGCACAGTGGTACCTTTCTCTGACGTTGTTCCCCGGTTGCTGTCTGAGCTTCCCTCTCTTCCCCATTACTGCTCATTCCCAGTGTCAGCGTACTCTTTCTGAATTTGGTTTATTAACAGAAAGTCCAAAATAGCGTGACCTTCTTCTCTGCCAAGACCGTCTTGTTAAAAGGTGACTGCTCTCCACAGATCTCTCTGTCAGACCTGCCCCAGGGAGCCTCGGAGAGTTATTTGGTAAAAGCTTTTTCACTAGCTTTCCCCTGTTTTTCTTTTTCAGCAACCAGTCTCCCGCAGGTCTACTCTCCCTGGAAACTTTCAGCTGAACTCTGGTTGTTACCACCTGGTATAGCAGGCTTGGGTGTTAACTGCGTTATTCTCATCAGATAATGAAGGTATTTGTTCCTTCAGCCTGATAAGGTGGGCTAAACCTTGCATGAAAATATGAGTTTCAGTTAATTTAAAGGACCATCTCACCTTATGACTGAAACAGCATGTATAACATCAAAGGCAGTTGGCTTTTTAAGGTTTTTAGTTGCACTGGGGGTATGCTCAAAGCCTTGGAAGCACGCAAATAACAGTCGACTCCACTAGTGTAAAAACAAATACACAGCTTACAGCCAGAGAGCCGTTCCTTCGATACAGCAAGCTGGTGTTAATGGCTTCCACATTGGCTTTCAGTGACTGCTTAAAAAGTTGGACAGAATTGACGCCGACAGATTATTGATCTCAGCTGTCATATTCTACGATGAAGGAAAATTATAATAGAACTAACAGGGATCTTTATGATCATTTCTTTCTCTGCTGAACAGAAATGGGTTCTGGAAACAAATATTTCTTTTCAGGGTTTCAGACTGGTATAATAGACGAAGAGCTTAAAAAGAAAGGATCGTTTCCAGAGAAAAGATCTGACATCTAAAACCCATACACCAACTTTGACAGTAGGCAAAATGAAATACATATACCTACTGACTTTCACTTATTATAGTCCAGTAATAATGGATGAAGCTAATCTACTTCTGTTTGAAGGTATAAGTACGTGCTTCTACTTTCAAGGGGGGAAAAAAAACAAAGCTCAAACTGAGCCCTGAGGACACCATCTGAATACTAACGACTCTCTGCTGGTTTTAAGTACAGTAATTATATTTCTTGTTCTAGACAACACTGTGTATTATTTCCATCCACAGCAAACTTTTGGGAATAGGCTGTTATTTTTGGTGTATCCTTCAAGGATTTCAGTTTGGGGAGATTTCCTTCCCAATTTGTTCTATAGTTTGCAATTATGGGAACCAATTTAACCATTGCAATTTATCATCCCCCCCACCTTTTATTAATATGAGTAGCTCAGCGAACAATTCCTGTGGAGGAATGCACCAAATGAACAGGAAATTCACTTCAAGGACCCTGAATCTCAGCCTTATCTTTTTTATCAGAGAGTACTAGACAGTTGCAGAAGAGAATCTGTGCTACTTGACCTTTTTTTGTTTTTTAAGAGAATTTAATCTAATTTTTTCAAATAAGACAGTGAGGATGTTGGCCTCAAGAATATGGAAAGCAACACCGTGGAAGGAAAAGAAGAATACTAGGCTCTAAAAATGAGACAACTGATTCTTCCCACAGAATAACAGACAGGGAAGCAGAGCAGAGGATTCCTTGAGCAAACGGAATATAAGAATTTTCAGCCAGACTTTTGTTTCCTCCCGGGCTTAAAAGATCCAGGTAGGGAAAATGAGCACTTGCAATTACACCTCTTCTGGGGATGAACACAGATCATGGAGCAGCAGAGTCCCAAAAGTTGCTGAAGGAATTATATTTGTGGTGTACAATAATTTTTTTTAGCGTGGGCTTCTTCCTGAGATTAAAGAGTGAAAAAGCTTCCCACACACATGTACAAAATAGCAAAGTTTTCTTCTCTCAAAAAAAGGAGTCTGTTGTCCTATAGATATAAAAATGTTTCCCAAGAGATGTACAGTTTCTTCAGCAACTCTGCCACAGCCTCTTCAGAGAAAACAGGAGGAATATATACCAGATGTTGAGATGTGACAGACTGAACAACACATGGCAGAAACACCACTAAAGAGAGCAAATCCAGTTTTGCTGAAGAATTACTTTTTGCCAGCTTGAACCCAATTAAATCCCCAAATCGACTATGCAGAAAAATCTTGGAGGAAATTTTCACATTTAATTTGTGTGACCCCAGGTAAGCTGATATGACTAAACAGAGACGACCACTTTAAAAAACTGCACATCAGTGTTTTGCAGTAAGCCTTTTCAGTATCTAAGGAAATCAGGTTTCTTACTGGGTCTATTCTTTCTTTTTTAGATCTCTTACCATGACTGGCACACTGAGCAATGGTAGCTGCTATTTGTGTGAGGTTTTCACAGCCCAGCAAAGCCATTGTGACTGAGAAACAGTTTTATTTCTTTTCTAGGGCGCTACAGTCTTACGATGGACAGTTTGTGGCTAGTCCCTTTCAGAAGGCTGTTTCTTAAAAAGGTGTAAAACAAGTATGTAATGTTAAAATTAAAGATGATTGAGACAACTTTCACTCCAAATTTATATTGCATAAATTTCATTGTATATTATGCTTGAAAATGTTTAAACCGTATATTAAAATGTGAACATTTCAAAGCATTTTTTCTGAAGCTGTTCTAATTTTTCATATTGTGTTTCTAAATGAAATCAAAAGCTGCATATAATAAACACGTATAAATATATGTGTATATTATATATGTATTCATCCATACATCTGTGTGTGTATATATATGCATACACACACAAAAATGCACAAAATTTATATTTGAATATTGGGACAGTTTCTGACAGAATTTTCCACAGAAATAAAATTCCAAATTTCAAGAGTTTCCAGATAAATTACGTATGTGTTGTATCAAAGATATTTGTACAAAGCACTAGATATCATGTAATCAGTGTTTTCCATGTCATAGCTCAGATCAAACCTTCCCACAGTGCATTTGGTAATGAAGCAAATAAAACATTTAATTCTTCAGCAAATACAGAACATACCATGTAGGATTTTATTGCTCTCTAGCAAGCACTGAAGGGAGGGTTTGCTCAACTTAACTTCCAGGTCATCTTTCACATTTTAGGCAGGTCTCCCTTTAGAAGAGGCATTTTTTGGAAGCCCACAGCTAGAAAATGCTGGATGTTTCCCTGAAGGTGCCAAAACCTTTCAGTTCCTATGGCATGGAAGACGCTCAACAGCTTGGGCAGCTGTTGATAAATCCGTGTTGTATTTTACCCCTTCTAAGATGATGTCAACATTGGGGCTGGCAACTTGAGTTTTTATCCGGATCGCTCCCAAGCTCTGATTCTGATTATGCCCAGTTTGGGCTTGGACAAATAGACAACGAACCGCTCGCTGCCTGCTCCCCAGAGGCGCTCCCTGCAGCGTGCACCTCTGCCGGGAAAGCCAGCGTGGCCAGCGCCACTCTTTGACATCTCACACGCCACACGCTCTCTGAGTTAACATTTATTAAGAAGAACATCCCTCTCCTTTTGTTCTCTTTTGATGGTATGCCAAATCCTGTTCAAACTGAAGTTAATGGCAAAAACTCCCTCTGAGCTGCAGGGGGCATAACTGAGTCTGTCTATATTTCAGTGTTTTTTTCAGATAGCTTTGCTCACATTGAAGAGTGCTTTACTCCACTTGCAATCTGAGGAACATTTCCTGTTATTAAACCAGGAAAATGACACCAAAATCCGACCATCAGCAACTACAGTATCTCAGTCCCTTTCTCCTCTTCCCACTAAACATCAACTCAGATCACACTGTGTTCACACAGAGGTATTCTGTTTCTAGAGGTATTTCAATCAAAAACAGGACATGAAGAAAACACCAAAGCAGAGAGTGGAGAATAGAACATACATGGTCAAGAACATCACTGGGGGCAATCAAGGTCACTGCAAAAGCTGGTACTCAACTCCATAAGATGTGTCTAATCAGGACATTAAATTAAGCTCTTACCTGCATGAGCTGCTGCTTCAGCTTCTGTATTTCTGATATGTTGAGCTCACTAAAGAGGTCCGAGACTGGGTGCAGAGATTCCCCTTTCCTAACCACGGGAGTTCGGAAGTCACCGTTGAGTTTCACAAGAGGCCCGTGGATATGTCCGTTCATTTTGTCGTCATTGTTGGGCTCGCTCCCATCCTCTGCAAACTTTAATCCATCTACTGATATATTAATATGGTTATTATACATACTATCATTGAGGTTGATATACTGGGAGAGTTCCTTCCTCAGATTGTTCTTTTGCTCCCTTTCATTTTTTAAAGTTTCCAGGGCTTCCTCCAGCTGATGCTCAGCAATCTCCTTCAACCGGATGGCATCTTCTAGCTGACTATTAAGCAACACTGTCTCCTCCTCAAAGCGTTTAATCTCATGCTTTAAGCCTTCGTATTCAACCTGAATTAGACAAGACAAAGAACATTCATAATACTAAAACTTGAGTCATGAAAACCTGCCATTCATTAGCCTTATTGAAATAGGTGCTACAGAAAATACAATTTGAAATACCAGGCACTGCCTATGGCTGCAAAAACAGGCTGCACAGAAAACGCAAGTGGACCTCTCTATTGAATACTGCACTGCTCGTTTTTTCAGCAGGTGAGAATCAAGAAATAAAACCCCTTTTCCAAGTAGCTTAAAAAAAATAAAAAAATGTATTTCATGGAAAGAAGGTTATTTAGTAGCAGGTGTCCTGGTATTCAGAGATTTATTATGAGTTGCCATAAGCAGTGTTGGTATATCATGATATGTATCGATCTTAAGTTAATATGGTTTGAGCTATTAATTGTCAGTATTCTGAAGATGACTGTAATCTTCATATCTAAATTCTTATCGGATATAAGTCACTCAGGCATGGATACTCTAAAGTATCTTGGTGTCTTAGTAGTGCTGAAATCTATGGATGGAAGGTACAAAACTCTTAGGAGAGGCCCAACAGCCTTCTCTGTATGTGTCGCACAAGCTTCTCCATTATTTGAGAAACATTTAATTTTAAAAACGAAACAGCAGACTAATCACACAATCAATTCAAATTACAAGTTGCTCCAAACTGTTAGAGATTTTAAACTACCAGGGAAATGTAATAACTAGCTCGTTCAGCCACACAGTGCTTGAACTGTGCGTATGGATGCCATTTCCAAGCACTTGGCAACCTGTTGCTGAAATGCTTTCCCCAGTGAACTGGTCAGGCTTGGAGGGACTAACTGGTCTCTCGCCTTCCCAGAGCACAGGCACCCAGCCCCACACCTAGGTGCAGTATTTTATCAATATATTTATTGGCAGTGTGTGCGGAAGAAAACAGCTTCTTCTCTAATCTGTGAAGACAGCTCCCGTGTTTATAGAAGGAGACATGTGCAAGCCTCTGTGTTGCACCTAACACAAAGCAAAGCACAGGGAAACCAGTCTAGCTGTAAATCAGGTGCTCAGCAATGTCTAGAGGGTGCAGGAGATCCCCGCAGCAGAATGCTTCATCTTGCTGCCCCTCATCTTCTTTTCCGCTGCTAGAAAATCCCACAACAACCAAAAGGAAGACCTTTGTTTATATGGTTACATGTCCATTCCTGACCAGCTCTCCCAGTAAAAATTATCACTCTTTGATTTTTAATTTATTTCTATCCATGTAACTTATCCACATTTTAATTTCTAAATGGAAAATTTCCCAATATCAGAAGAAATTTTGCAGTAGTTTCGTGAAAGAGAAAAGGAAATATTGAATTTTCATGCTTTTATAAAAATCTTTTCTGTTGAGACATTTCTAATTCTAATGAATTTATATGCATTACTATCTGCTATTTTTAGGCACAGGCCAATCTATTTTTCATTTGACATTTATATTTTTATATATGTATGTATATTTTTAAATGAACTATAATAAGGTTCTGGTAAAAACAGAAACATCAACCATTCCTTTTGGAGTAGAATATTTATCAACCTGTCAGAAGTCTTGTACTTGTAAGCCTTTGCAAAGGCAAACTTAAAAACTGAAGCACTAATCTTCAAACTCAGAGAATGGAAAAACATCAAACAACAAAGAAAGTTCCTATGTTATATTGGGAAACATTAAAAAGAAAAGGAAAATCTAGGGTATTTTGAAATCTGCATTTAGAAACTTGAAATCTTTTTAGACTGGAGATGTCCATCTAAAACATTATAAAATCCAACCTAGTAGCTACGTTTATAACCTAAGGACACAAAAACACCTAACTTCTTGCATTTAAATTCTGCGTGAAAACCAGAGGTTAATATTATCCATATGGTAACCATCTCATGGATCCTTGCTTTCAAAAGTTACAAGAAAACAAGTTACAAAAAAGACCAGCACAGATAATCACAGTTTATCACTAAGACTAATAACATATGGTTTTATTAATTAAAGTATTAAAGAATAAAATGCTCTTGAAATTTTCTCTTGTAGATCAAAGCTATTTTAGGAATTACAAGAGCATGGAAATGTGAGAGAAAATGACTGATTTTTTAAGTCATTCAAAATGTGGCAATGCTTCTTTTCTCCACACACAGCTGGTATTTGGATGCATTATGAATGAAAGACTATGACAGACAGTACTGCAAACATTTGCAAACAGATTTTCTTCTGGTGGAAACAGGTGGACAGTCCAAAAAGGGGTCTTTACATTTTTTCCTGATAGCATGAAAATGCCCCCTGTGAGGCTAGTGAGGAAAAAATATATGCCTCAAAGGGAGAATTTGCTGGCCTGGTAAATAACTCTGACACAGAGATGATCGGCTAGAAATTTACTTTCGGGGTGCAAAAGTCATGATATCTTCATAATCAGGGAAATGATGTACCGGTTTCTATTACCTGTATATTCCCCTACTGTTCTAAATGTTTCAATCATCTTGTTTGTGCTAGAAGTGTAAAATATCAGTAAAAATAAATAAAATAGAGTACTGCATATTCCTACAGGAATAAGACAGTTTTGTTAACAGGCTCCCATTAGAAACCATGACAATCTTAGATATTTATTTTTATGTTATAAATAAATATTTATTATATTTATTTTTGATTAAAGCCCTAATTGAGCCACTCAGTAGCTTAAGACATAAAACAGGCACTGCAAAGCAGTGCTACAATCTGTTAGAAGTGAAGGAAATGGTGTTACACATATAATCTTATGCTGGTCTGGGAGGCGTCTAAAAAGATAAAACCTGTTTCGTCATCCAACTTGGATACTTACTTATTTATCATGGCAAATTAACTTTTCTGACATGAGAACAAATCTCTTTTGTTCAATTTGAAAGACAACTGTGTTCTTGCTAACTTCCTCAGCAGTATTTACATCCAGCGGCAAAGGAAGCTGTGCTTTCGCAAGGGGGAAGAGAACAGACCCAGCTACTGTTTGCATCTGCATGTAACGGGGCTTTGCGACATCATGGTTCCTCAGGGCACGTTCTGCACTGCAGGGAGAAGTACAGTGCGTTGGCTTGCTGTCAGCTGCAAATCGCCGTAATGGGGGAAAGTTAAGAGACAAACCGGGAGCATCTGACATCCCTACTCCTGTTTTTGAAGCTTGCCAAACTTGCAGGTTAGCATTGCTGAGAAGAGAGCAATATTGGTGCAGGAGGAGAAAAAAGGGAGAACAGGGAGAACATTATTCCTCTTTTCTCCACTTCAGAAGAGGAAACAGAGTGCAGAAAACAAAAAGAGAGGAAACAGAGGGCTAAACTCCACAGTTAGGCATTGAGTTCAGAGTATAAGGATGGAGGAGAGGAAAAGCAGAAAGCGAAAAGCTACAGTTCTACCTATTTTCAATAATTATTCTGCTATTACTAAGTTCTGTGTAGATATATGCCATCAGGATTTTCCTAAAACTGAGGGAAATGCCTCCCCATATCTCAAAAATGGCCAATAACATTGTTGCAGAATAAGTGTGTAGCAAAAACCCAACTGAAAACATACAAAGAAACTTCTATTAAAGTGCTCTGATAGATCATGTTATGGAAATTTGGGAAAATGGTGTCATTTTTCAGCATAGCACCTGGACTCTTTTGATGCTTACTTGATTCTGTTTCAGCGTGGACACCAGTTTCTGTAAAGTGATATTTTCTTCTTCAAGTTCAGTGTAGTCCTGTAGAAGTCTCGCCTCTCGAAACTTGTATTCTCGAATTTCGTCTTTCATTCGTATCCTCTGTAGTTCCACCATTTCATTATTCTGATGAGAGAAAATGCAAGTATGTCACCACTCATTCATGGCCACTTTAATGATAAACACTGCCTGGAGAAAAGGCCACACAAAAAAATAATCCTAAAATAGAAATGATTTAATAGTGCATATTGAAACAGCATCACCATTTTATTTCAGGCAAAACTGTAATTTCAGGTGTATACTGGCAATGCCTAAATGAGAACATATGATAAGGAAGCTTGATTAAAACAGTTCCAAGATTAGATGCTTATTGAAATGGAAAACCTGGCAAGGCTTTATCATCTCATTAGTTTTATTTGCTATACGACATGGTTGCGTCCAAATACAATTACCTCCTGTTTTCCACCAAAGGACACTTTCTGCATTCACACAGAAGAGCAATGAATAACGGCATCTGTTCTGTAATGACATCTGTTACTGAGCAGGATGCACTCACATGTTTGTATCTGCAGGTATTAAAGAGAAATATAGGTATGTGTGTGTCTGGTGCAGGGGGAACCTTGCCATGCAGACTGCTGTAAAGCAGTCCTCAAAAAACGGAAAAATCCATTGCTCTGTGGAGCTCATCAGCCAGTAAAGATGGAGAAGAATTAAAGCCAGAATGTCTGAGAATACACAAGGTCATTGTTTCAATTTTCCCATTAGCAAGTGCAGTTCCTGCACAACCTTATAAGAGAGGTCACAAGGGATGAATTTCACCAAAAATTACTTCTATCAGATTCCCAGTGTGTCTCATTTTTTACATCAAGAGTCTGGCCTTTCTGGAAAGACCTGGATCTTCCTAGAAGCTCTAATGACATGACCCTGAATTAAAACACCCGACATGAACACGGAATTCAAACACAGCTGGAAGAGACTGGTGACTGCTATGGCCAGTAAGTGTCTCCACCCCTGCTTTAAACAGAAGCCTATATTTTCCTGATTAATAGGAATAGGCATAATCGGTCACATCTCCCTCTTGCCTCCAGGAAGAACATGAGCGCTGTGGCAGCGGCAGCAGCAGCTCCACCTGGGGAGATGACCAAACGTAATGCGGAGAGATAAGCTCCCGCATCTTTAATGATGGGGCAGACCCTCATCGTTGCTGGGATGTCAGGAAGAGCATGCCGGGGAAGCTGCCACCGATTGCTGCAAGAGACTTCTGTGCGGAGGCAGAGCCCTGTACCTACCTGAAAAGTGAATTACTAAAGAAGTCATTACAGCAGAAATTGCAGTCAGTGAGTTCTAAATACTTCTATCTACACAGCTCGCCTGCTAGTGTATACAAGATAAAACAATACGATCTGAATTGAGGATACACAGAATTGTGCTTAGCACCAGGTTAAACAATGATAAAATCCTGGAAAATAACACTGCGAAGCAGGAAAAAAATATATGTTGATGTAGCAGTTAGGAAGGGTGACAAACAAGCAATTTTTTAAATGAAGCTTGTTAAGGAAAAATCCCTCCCTGCCCCAAGCTAATTAAGAAGAAATAAAGAAACTTTAGGATTTCTTAACAGAAAGCACGCCTTTGGTTTAAAAGATGACTCTTCTGCTCAGTAGTCTGAGTGAACTGTAATAGCACTACAGCTCATTTCACAAGGTAAAGACGTTTTATCCCACAGAGCTGCCTTTACGCATGTTGTTTCTGTCAGCACGCCTGCAGCTGCGGCGGCCGCTGAAGCTTGCTGTGCGTGGGTGTCCGTGCAAGCCCCCAGCACCGTGTGCCCACCACCAACACCCCCACTCCTCTACATCAAACGTAATTAAGTCTCCTGGTGTTTGGAAGATGATCAGCCCAGGAAATGAGGAGCAAGGGGCTGGCACCCGGCTCGCCCGTGGCCGTGGGGAAGGCGAGGGTGCGCTGCAGAGCTCTCCCCACCTCGCTCCCCAGCCCTTCCCGGCAGCTGCCCCAAAGGGGCTGGGCATTGTATCCCGCTGGGGGGAATTCCCCATGACCACGCCGGGAAGGTAGCGGCAGAGCCTCTGCCCATCTTCCAAACAGGCTTTGCCATCACAAGGAAGACCCCGTAGAAAAGGGAGGAAGAAAAAAACAGCAGCCAGAGATGGAGGACCTGGGTAAAATCTTTTGCTGAATCACAATATATTACTTCCCTGATGGACTACAAGGCACACTACTTCTAAAAAGCCTCTGAAATTAACCCTGCAAGATTGAAGTACTCTTTTCTAGTGTTGCAAACAGCAACAGAAGACTTGAGCTATCATCTTGCTGGAGTGATCACCACTGTTTTAAGAAGACAGAAAACACATTCCTGCGTCATGTGTAACTGCTTCTCCCACATAACCTTGGAAGTATAAACAGAACCATTTATAGCACTTCTCTTCTTTCACACACAGAAACTATTTCTACAGAGCAACCTCTCTTTCTCATTATTCATGGTATTCGGTCAAACAAAAAACAGAATGAAAAGGGAAGAGTCACCAGCCAAAGCCTCCCATCTGCCATGCCTGCCACAGCTCTGCCCACAGTGATCCTTCCGCCTGTACCTGAAGGGTCTACGTCGGGTGGACGCAATCCTACCACTCTGGCACAACGGCAAAACAAACTCAGCATGTCAGCTTCAAAAGATGATACAATATTTTTCTCATGTAAAATGTGCATTTCTTCACTGAAAATGCCATAGCATTATTCTCCATGCTCTGGGCTCCCTTATTTATGAAAGTCTGCATTACGCTGGCAAAGATCCAGCTGCAAAGTGCTCTATTGCTTTCACTGCTTTATATGAAAGGCAGGGCTTTAAGAGCAATGCAAAATCTTAGCATTATCAAGACTTACAAGTGAGTAGCCACAGGACATGCTGGAGTGATACACTGTTTCCATTCATGTGAGATCTCTATTTGTTCTATTTTGTGGAAGTAAACTACTATTCACCCATTGAAAAAATTTCATGCTGCGTTTGTACTTTTTCCTTTCAGGAAGCACAATATATTTGTTTCCATCAGATGCTCTTATTAAAGACAGTACCTTCTCAAAAAATGTCTATTGTTATTTATAACTGTTTAAAATAAAAATTTATTCAGCAGACACTATATGGTTATAGAGGACAGAGCTTGCTGTACTGATACACTGGCAGTATGATGCAAACTTCATATTTGGTCATTGTACCGGTCCTCTCTGGAGGTGACTTGGACTTGTATGAAAACTGTACGAGAAGATAAAAAAATGCAAGCCAAAAGGAGTCTGCCAGCAGGGCAGTTATCTACATGAGCCACTAGAGGACAATGCAGCCCAAATTATTCTCCAATCTGCAAAATGATTCATAATTAAACCGTACCAGTAGTCAAGTATTGAACATTAAACTTCCAGGATAAGACAACTGGTCCAGATACTTTTATTAGGGCATCAGTATTATTTTACATCTCCAGAGAGGTTTCCCCTATGAACTACTGTATCTGTGAAAACCAGTTTAATCCAAGAGGTGGAGCTAATGATACATGAGAAATGTTTTAATGGCTGGAAGTTATTTTCAATCCCAGTCACTAGAAGAACATGGTGCCACAGTTTCAATGGATTTGTGCCAAAAAAGACGGAAAAGGCCTTTCCGTGAAACTATAGCAGACAAGAGAGTCCTTGTCAGCATTGCATCTAATTATACACGAGCACTAATTGTGGAAGACGTCAGTCATGTTGTTCAATGCACTACTAATGGACCTATACACAACAGAATAAATCATAAGAAATGAAAAACAGAAGGCCCCAGTTGTGATAAAGTTTGTTTAGGTCACCTATCCAGAGATACTTAGATATATTTTCAAACTTGCCATGTATGAAAAGTGAAAGACATCTCCAGGCTTTACAGGGGCAAATGTCTTTATAGTATGAGCAGCACTTTAATCCTCACAGATCTCTGAGCATCAGCAGAATTAAGCATTAAATAATAAACTTCTGCAGTTCTCACAGAATTTAATGCAATATATTGGAGTTCTGTTCATTTTTGATTCAACTTAGACTTTTAAAATGCTGTATACTATATGCTAGGTACAGAGCATGTTGTATTAATTGTGTGTGCAGACACACTATAACGTATTGTGTTGGCTCAAATAATTCAAAGTGAAAAGGTTCGTCAAAATGAAAGAACGGAAGCATTTCATCTTGCACACGATGAGAAAGGACTACGAAAAAAACCATAATTTCCCCATGGCCATTTTCAATTTGGAACACCCTCACCCAAGGAAGCAGCTTGCCTCTTGTGGCATGTCAATAAACCTATGGAGAGCAAATTGGCCAAGGGACAGTGGCCCAGTGTCGGGTATTCTCCATTCCAAGATGAGAAGTCAGCTCTGGTAGCTTTGATTTCTTGAACGATGGACCCACAGACCAAGACATATGAACTTCTTTGAAACTGGTGCAGTTTTGAAGCTTTCTTTTTAAAGTGAATGCCCTTCCGTCAGCTCATTTTCAATCTCCCTAGGACTACAAAAAGGACATTTTTTAGTTTAGTTCTGGTTTTCCTCTCTTGGTTCTTGTCCGTCCCCCCCAACCCCCCAAAAAATGTTGAACTAGTGCTTTCTCCCTACATTTTTTTCATGTAAATTTTAATGAAAAGACTTCCAGTCCTTACTGCAATAAAACATACTATTTTCCACACTGCAGAACAGCCTTGCAATCAGAAACTAATTAGACAGATGCTTCAAACTACCCTGATTTAATCACAACTTATCTGCTAGAAAATGCATGCAATATCATGATGTTGTGTGTGATTTTATAACCTTTATAATTCATGAATAAGGACAACAGTGGAAAAATTATATACTTCAGATCTAATGGCACTATATTATGGCTGATGCAGTACAAAACCCTATTTGATCTGGTGACAGTTTTATTGCACTAGCAGTAAATTGAATGTAATTGAAAATTTATGCTTAGACTAATATCTTTGATCTCATGTGTTTGCAGACATGTCTTACTGTAAAATTCAAGTGCCATACTTACCTCACTCATCAGAGAAAAATACAAGGCATATGTTTTATTAATAGCAATAATAAGCAAACCATATAAAAATTAAAGTTGGGTACAAATTTAATTACAAACAGGCTAATTTTGCATGGGGGAGGTCCTAGAGCACTGCCAGCACACTAATACCTTTGCTCAAAAACAGGTTTAGTACCTCCTTTAGGACCATTCCAAAAGAGAATTAACTCTAATCATAAATAATTCTGGTTTCTTTTTAAATTTATGGGCTATATCTATTTGGCCTCATGACAGTATAAATAAATTCCTGAAAAACTAATGAGGAAGAAATAACAAAACCCTAAAGCATCTTTAATTCATTGCCTTTAGAAAATAAGGGTATATCCTTACAAAATTTATAGCCTAATTATACCTTGTAGTGGCTAGCCTGGAAGACTATTGTATGAGGAGTTAGTGATCCACATAATGGCTGGCCTAAGTGTACGCCTATTGTGAATGCTGTACGCCTCAGGAGATGTGCATGCGATTTTAAGCACTTGTGCTATGTGTTGTTCTGGCCACTTGAAATATTATACAACTTTGTCCACTGTATGTACCATTCCCAGAACTTGTAGGTTTATTTAATGTGATAGGGACATTAGGGCGTATTACCCAAGGGATTTTTTTAAAGCTAAGTTCACAGTCCAGACCTGATTTGCTACCAGTGCCTGATGAATCTGCATTGTGAGTGAGGCTCTATAAAAGTGCAGGTGAACGGAGAGGTGATGAACCTCAGCACAGATGGGATCTGCGCACCATGCCGTGCCCTGACCAGAGGTCCATCCAATGCTGTGTCATCCCAGAGTTCCCAGTGTCAGAAGGGCTGTAAGATTTAATAGCTTGCTATAACCTTTTCTGGGATATTAACAAATAGTTATCTGTCTTGAAAATGTTTCTACCTGTCTTGTTAGGATTTGAAAAGAACCAGCACCTCTTGGAACAAAACATACCTCCTCTTTAGAAGCCTCTGAATATAGGTGGTGGGTATGTTTTTGTTTTCCGTAAAAGAAAAAAAGTCAGAATATAAAGGAAAATCTATTTTTGCATCATATAGAAAATTCTTCTCCCTAGCACAATGTAGGAAGAAGTAACAGGATATCACTGAAAAGCCATGCTTCCTCCTTCCTACTGACGGAAATGAGGAAAACACTACAATGAAAAGACCTGCAGTCTAGAAAGATACGGGGAGGAAGAGGCCAGAGAGCACTTACTTCACAGAGCTTCACACCCTCAAAGGACAACAGGCTTCCAAAGAAATAAGGGAGCGAACTCAGCTCTCCATTATCTGGGAGGAAGAGGAGGCCAGGGTTACCCTGGAAGATCCTGGGTGATATACAGCAGCTTCTGGCTCTGTGGGAAAGCAGAGCACAGACATACCTGCCTGCACAGTCCCTGTGCCCCGACTCTGCCTCCGGCACGCATCGTGACACCAAGGAGCTGAGGAATAGAGCTCTCCGGAGACCCTGTGAAGATGCCATGGCTCATTGTGGAGATTTGTCCTCTTCCTTTCTCATAAACTCTTCCAACCAGGTCACAAGGTTCAAAAAGGTCTTTGTTTTGTTTTTTTTTCCCAATTCTCATTTGTAACCCCATCTGCAACTGTGGGTGACCTGAGCCTCCCCCGAGACAGAAGTACACCTAGCCAAGGTGAAAACTGGGGGAGAGGAAAGACAAGGGTTCAGCTGGAACAGTGAGTGAGAAAAGGGCATAGACAAAATATGTTGTCAGGTGGAATACAGGAATAGTATTGTGCAACATGGAGAGGGGAAGGCGCAGGTATAGCCTTGTTAACTGTGTCAGCTGAGCTGGCAGAGCTATGAAGCACCTGGAAGTGTTGGAAAACCAGTAATGGTCTGCTGAGATACCCAGCTTGCCCTTGGCAAGTCCCGATTTTTCATTCTGAAGGGAAAGAGGAAGTTGAGAGAAGAAAGTAAGAAAGGGGGAATGGAAGAAGCGAGCACCATTTTCTCATATCTACTTTTTTTTTTTTTTTTTAAGTCCTCCAAAGGATGTCCTCTAGACTCCCCTTAAAATTTCCCTATCTCCTGTATAGGAATACTCACCTTGAACTGAAAGAATGACATCTTCCTTGTTTCCATAGATATTTAAGACCATAACGGGATTTTGAGGATGACCTAGTCTGACTCTTTCACAGAATTTGCAACCCTGATCCTCCCGATGACACCTAAATGTAGACATCCTAGCAGACTGGGACCAAGCATCTCTTAAAGAACCAGTTTTTCTTCCCTTTCAATAAACAAATCTCTGTCTCCCAGAATACACTATTTCAAAGATTTTCCTCAATGTTAAAAGTTTGCATCCCTCTTTTTAATCTGAATTTATCTGATTTCATCTTTCAAAAAGTTTCATCCAGACGGCATCATTAGGGTCCATGATAGTTGGTGTACTACCTTAAGAGCAAGAATGGTGCTCCTATTGTCCAAAAGCAGAAATCACTAACTTTTGAAATTGTGTGTGTTTGATTCTGACACAAAAACAAACTCCTTAGCTTTCCTATCATTCATTAATCTCAAAAACAGAAAAAAGCAGACAGGCAGTGCTGTGCACAAGGTATTTAGATTTTTGAAAATATAGCTGTAAAATAATTTAAGTACCTATAATCTTTCCCTTACATGGATTTACTTACAAAATGATAGCACTATCACAGATAAGGTTGAAAAGAGCCACATCTTCATTAGCTATAATATATTGAATAGAAGCCAAATCAAGATAATGGGTGTATATTTCAAGTTCCTTTGCCTGCAGCAGTTCTTGAATAAAGCATTTACAGTACACCAAATAATTGCATCACGTTAGATTTTCAAGACATTTAATTAGATAGCTAAATCTAAAGAAGTAAGGTGAACTTCTACCAAAGGCAATTAAACGGTCAATGTAGGTATTTATTACCGAGTTTGAAACCCATAGTATTTAATGTTGTAAATCCTGCTACATATAAATCTCATATCAATTTTATTAACATTCATATATAAGTATATATAAAAAGAGAGAATTAAGGATTGTTCTGGTTATGTAGGTATTTAATTTTTCTGCTGAATACCACAGTCACATAATATTATGAGCACTGTTTCTTTTATAAACTGACTAGAAAGTATAAACCTCTAATACCGTATTTATATGTAACTGTCTGGGGAACACATGAAAAAATAATGGTTTGATCTTGATTGCATTAACAGCAAACCATATTTTATATTAGAACCCTGTAACAAATATTGTTGTAATATTCCTCACTAATTCTCTTGAAGAAAGAGAAATTACATTGAACTAAGCTGTATTAAAATAGCATGAGAGGAAATTCAGACTTAAGTGATATAGCAGAGTTCAGTTAATGCGATCCTTCGCCATATCTGCACATTCAAAATCAAGTCATACATTACAATATGGTCATTGAAAACAGCAAAATATTCTGTATCAATTGGCTGGAAAAATTTTTACCCAGAAGAGGACATTGTGGAGGTCATTTTGTTTAAACTTAAAATTCTGCTGCTCATCTGCCTTTTGCAGCTCCAGTGGCATTAAACATTTCTAAGTGGGAAAATTTATTCTGAAATGCCACACTGACTGTCTAAAAGAAGGATAATGAAAATACCTGTGCCCTGGAACAGGCTGATAATAACATCTTGCACAAGAAGAGTAGGAAATGGAGCACTCTTCACAGAGAGTCTTGAGAGGAATGTTATGGCTAGGACACACGTGTGGAAGAAAATATATTGTGCTCTTCACCGCTCTTTGCTCAAGATTTTGCCACAGCATGACTGATACCATATTAAAAACAGTGGTATGGAAACCACCAGGTGCTGGCTGACACTGTCCCCCATTGAGCAAGGCCCACGTTTTCAGTTTTGTTCGATAATTTTTTCTCTTCTGCTGTAGTTGCTAAACCCATCCGCCTACCAATGCTAAACTACCTGAAAGGCCTCTTTCTTTAAAGCTCTCATTTCTTGTAGTATTTGTGCTCTGAAAACGCTACCATTTCCCTCCAGGAACGTCCTTCTTCAGCATCCTCAGTAACTCTGTTTGCTTCCCTTTTCTCACTTTTGAAAAACACACAGCCCCAGTACGCAGGCACAGGCACAGACACAGCATCTGCAGACCTGCAGCCACAGCAGGTCACCTGCCTGCTCCCGCAGCTCTCTTTCAAAAGCGTGTCCTGTGCCCCGTCCCACAGGGGCTTCCAGGCCCATCCTGCTCTCTACATTTCTACAGGCACATATGGACAAAGCCATGTCCCCACAGCAGCTGGGTACCAGCCCAAAGGCCAGTTTCACCTCACTTCGCCCAGTGCAGGGGATGGAGTGGGAGCAGGCGGGGATGGCCTCTGCCATCATGCTCGGGCCGAATTGTCTCGCCGCATTCTCGCTATTCCTCCCGCTCTGAGTTGGGTGTCTCATGCAGGTGACATTAAACTCAGGCAGGTGAAGCTAAACACAGGTGGTAGCACTTGAGCAATAACTACTTAAGACACAAACTCCTTGCAGGAGGGCTGTTGCCCATCTGTAGACCACTTACTATTCTGTGCCTGACTCGGACTCCTAGGCACTATTATAAAGATGTTAAAAACTAATTACTCTGACCAAATTAGCTCAGGAAAAAAAGGGGGCTTTTGGAGCATTTTGGACTGAACTGCATTTTTTTTTTCTTTGCCCAATTACAACTTTTACTGTGAATGTCGTCAATGCCTAACCACTGTTTAACAAACTAACAGCAGTGATTCTACATGACAATGCCTCAAGGCAGGCTTTTTTTGATGGAGGATTCATGCAGGCCTTTTCAAGCTCATCAAGAAACCAAAAGCTGCTTTTAAAGCCTAACTGATCACTTGGGGGAGACATCTGCCAGTGACACGTATCTCTTTGAGAGGCCATCTGTCTGGTGCAAAGTGCCAAATTTCTTTCTAGACCCGCAGGGGCACTGGGTAGCCAACAAAAGAAAAGTTGTGCTAACAGGGTGTGGTTTCTGCAATCAGTTTAAGCTTAGTTGTATGACAGCTGCTGCTCCCAGGGCCCTGACCCTCCCTGGGGCCAGCACTAGCTTTCTTCACATAATCAGCGAGATCAAGGGGCTGCAGTCCATCCCAGAAGAAAAAGAACAGCAAAGACAAAAGTCAGCTTTTAAAAAACAAAGTTAGTTTTCAGTGGTACTTCCTGATACTGCTGACGAGGTGGACACACAGACACTGGCACTATCAGAAGGTAGGCAATACGAACACATGCTGTTTCTCTTCTGGATATTCTTGCTGCTCAGCACAAAATCCATGATCTACTCTAAGCTCCAGAGGTGGAAACCCAGCCCTACCAATGTAAATTGTAAAATTTATAGGGCCTCCAGTAGGACTACGATTTCACTGTATGCATTCAAACGTTGGAGAGCGGGGAGCAGTACAGTGAGTTCCTGAAGATGGAAAGGGGGAAAAGAAAGGCCTTGAGGTGGCAGGCTACAAGCACCTGAGTAAGAGGGTGAGCTTGATTATTTTAGCACTCATCACGCTTGGTTGATATGGAAAAATATCCTCCTATTTACTTTATTGCTTGCTTTTGCATAACTCTCTGCTTATATTACTTTAATTTTTGATGGTGGGATGGTTTCAGAGTTCTTTGTTGTACCCTGTCTCTGAACGTGCTGGGCAGCTATTGCATTCCCCCATGTTTCAGGCACAGTCCAGCTAGGCTGCTTGTAAGCTTCCCATTCCCCATGGCAACTGGCTCCCTCCTTAGGACTCGGAGCTATTCTAATTACAGCTCGTTGCTAGCTCAATCCTACATTCTGTATTTCAGCAACCAGGCTGTACTGCCAAGAGATGCATGGGACAGGACGGGGCTCCCAGCTCAGCCTCACCTCCTGCCCTGGCTGGCAATACTATCCAAGCTCTGCTGCTTTCAGTTTGCATGCTGACCAATCTTCGGTCTTGTAAATACTAGCTAAAAGTTGCAATGTCTGTGAACAAGTGCCTCTGCCTTCTTCAATTCAGCAGAATCACTTGCTGTGGGGAGGTCGCCACTGTAAAGCTGCGTTAGAGCTCAGGAAACTAGCTGGGAGTACGCTGATGCACAGACCCAGGCTGCACAGCACCCTTAGGCTGGTCCTTAGGACAGTACAGCTAAATTAGCAGGCGGCTGAGTTCAAGTTCATCAGACAGGTAATTAACCCTGATACTCAGCTCACAGAAGATCATAGAAAGATGGATCTCAAAGGGGGCCCAGGGGAGCATCCAGTCCATTCTTCTTTCCCAAGAGAGAAGCAACTGTATCTATGTCATTCCCGGGTATTTGCCTAGTCCCTTCGTGAACACTTCTAATGACAGAGATTTCATCACCTTTCCCCTAAACTTGTTTCCCAACTTCACTTCTGCCTTTGTCAGACACCTCTTTTGCATGTCTAATCCGAAGCTGTCTTTCATGCTGCAACTGAAAAAGAGTATTTCTTTTTCTACTTGCAAAATGCAGTAAAACAAAGGCATCTGTTATTCTCTGCAGGAGTCTTCTATTTACATACCATATCCACCTTCAGCCACCTCTTTCTTAAAAAAAGAAGAGCGTAGGAGAAGTGAGGACTCCAGATAGCTTCTACGATAGAGAAAACTTGTAAGACATCCTTGCATGAGATACAGTGGAAAAGTAGGGAGCTGGCTGATGCTGACAATGGTAACTTGATGATGAGAAAAATAAGTAGAAGACCCCAATTAACGTTCTACATTCCTTCTAATACATGGTTCCTCACAGTGGACTGAGAGTCCAGAAATATATTAAAAAAAACAAAGATGCAACTGTTAATACTTATTAGAAAGTAGTGTGAATAAATAGCTAAAGGATACCAAGAAACTATTCACCAGTAAAAATATATTTCAAATAGTCATCTAGTGGGACAGTTTCTGTCATACTGCAGGGAAGCTGCAAGAGCTCAGCATCAAAAAAACTCTGTAAAAGCACATGCTCGTACAAAGCTTCCCTCGTTAAAAATTATTCTTGCGGATTGCCAGGTGCAGAGGTGTTTTAAAAGCTCTTCAGGAATCTGCTCATACTTCCCTCTCAATGACAACAGACTACAGAGAGTTCTCCTTGAAAAACTTATCAATATGGTATAAAAGGTTGCTAAGAGGGAAGGAACAACATGGAAGTAAAACTTCAGTAATTCTCCTTCTTCTCCAGAAGGACACAGAGGCATGGCATCTTTAAATAAACACATCTGTGCCACAAAATCCAAATGTTATCTTGTGGCCAATTCTGTCATTATTAAGGCACAGTATTTCCTCAAAGTCAGGAGTAATTTCAGTAATTAAAATCCATGTAAATTTATCCATCTGCTGTAAGAATAAGCATAGCATTCTGCAATTTATTTGACCTTGTGTGCAGAACAGCCATCCACCCACACTTATTTTTCTGTGACATGATCAGAAACATCAATTCAGAAATATTTGTTGATTAATATTAAAAAGATGAAAACGACTTGATGACTAACGCCTTTTTCTCAAAGACTTGGCATTTTTATTTTAGGCAATATATTTGAGTGACTTAGGTGGTGAATATAGGCAAAGATATGTTTCTCTTCTGTCTGTAAACTACATCCTTCATGACTGAATTTTGTGCATACTTTTTATTCATTAGAGCACACATGGTAATTCATGAATACAAATGCCTAAACAGAGGATTGGATAAAATAAACTACACTAAAGGTTACTTGTTTTTCTTGATAGTTAATGGTGAAAAATACCTGCACTCCAAAAGTGTCTCTGTAACGTTGTATTATTCTTG
Source organism: Apteryx mantelli (assembly GCF_036417845.1). NCBI lineage: Eukaryota > Metazoa > Chordata > Aves > Apterygiformes > Apterygidae > Apteryx > Apteryx mantelli. The sequence continues at coordinate 155,489,768 of NC_089978.1, read as the reverse complement.
AGAGTTCAACATAAAATAGTTTTAAACCTTATCTTGGCTACTATAATCTGCCCTTTCCTTTATTTATTTTAATACAGACTGCATGTTTCACGGATTTACTTTATATCTATTAAAGTCAATGCTAGTAACTTTTACACTGACAGTTTTATAGCTAGTCCTCAAAAGGCTGATCAAGGAAGACTCCTGCCTTTTGGCACACAGGACAGAAATACAAATGTAACACCTTCCATAGGAATACAATGTAAGGACTGAATACTAATGATATAATCCCTGTGAGAGATACTCGAGCATGTTGTTCATGGCAGCACAACCTTAGGATTAAATTATCCTCTTGGAAATTGAATAAACACTGAATATTATTCAGTGCCTGCAATGCATCAGAACAAAACAAAACAAAATGCTGTCTTTACTTGAGTAAAATATTAGTCAAGCTATTGGATTATTGAACTGTAGATTTTTAAATCCATTTTTTCCATTTATATCCCTCTGAAAACATTGCTGTTTTCCCTTCCACTGGACTTTCATACAGGCTTATTGTGGTTGTTGGTCTGATAACAGGAGTCTTCTGATGAATAAGATTACTGAATCCTAAGAAGATACAGTTAAAAGAACTGAACTGGGAATGCCCCCAAAAACTTAAGACATCCCTTTATTTACATGAAGATAATATTTATTACAGCGCTGATTATTTTATATAAACTCCTCATGGCATGAAGAGCAGAATACCCTATGGCAAATACTGAGTGATCTCTATGATCGTTAAAGCACACATGAGCAAAGGGACACAGCAGCTCTGGGAGCTGGACAGTGAAGCCACTCGTTCAGCAAGACAGCAGAGCAGTTTGTCTTCGCTGAAGTTGTGCTCAAGAATCTTGATGAATGAAAAACTATTATTTTTCCAGATTTATGGAAATCCAGAAAGATTTCCATATCTTTATGGAGAAAGACATGCTCAGAGGAGAAGCAGATAGGAAAACATGTTTTTGAAAGGTAGGTGTATCTGGGCCTTACCTATTTTAGCACTGGGGTTTCCAATTTCTGCGCTCATGCTTCACTCAAGCCTTCACATGTGCCGGCAACGGCTGTGTGAAATGAGAGTGCCAGACTGCCTCCACAAGCCGGCTTGGGCAGGCGCCGGAGCCCCTCCAGGCTCCCTGCCAGATGCAAAGGTGCCCACGGGTAACACCACACAGTGAGCCACCAAAGCACCAGCCTACAGCTCCAGATACAGAGAAGCAACATCCATGGCAGTAAAGGATTGCGTGCCACAGTTTTAATTGCTACCTCTACTTTTCTAACTTGGACTCTTTTTAATCTCAAATATAACAAAACATTAGGGGACTGCTGCAAGTTCATTACAGCATTCTTAAATTTCCTCTGAGTTTTTGAAGTACTCAACCAAGATCTCGGTGTAACAATATTACTAATGAAATCCAATGACAGTTTCAGCAAATAACTATTTAAACGCTAGTTTTTCAATTCTTATTTTGTTGTGTGCTCCATGGCTTGATACAGCCCAACTGAATTCAGTTATATACTACAAAAAAAACCCCAGCAGAATAATCAGTCTAAAGTGACTGCCTTCCTCAGGAGGAAAAGAACAACATCGCACTCGAACTAGGTCAGGATTCAGACAAGGAACATGAAAAAGATGAGATTTATGAACTTCCCTTTCTTTACTGATCAATATATTCCCTGTCATATACCTATATAGCTATGGATCACTGCTGAGTTTTTCATCTTTGAAATATTGCTACCAATGTCTATAGGGAAGACAATCCAAATTGCTAACAATTCCTTCTGCTTTTAATTATTATACTGAATATGCAACTAGAACAGAGAATTAGCTTTTCATCTTCCTGACCATTGCATACCTACATTGTATACCTACATAAAAATATATATCATGGAATACGCATCATATCTACATACTTGTACCATGCTCTTTGTGCAGTGTAAAGTATGACTGCCAAATACAACAGCATAAGAGGAAAACCCTCCAAACGGAAATTAAGATGTAATGCATTACCCCTGTCAGAAACTGCACACTTGTTTAATAGCCTCTACCTTTTGCCTTTGATCAAATGCAAATTTCTGTGGCACAAGAATTTTGCTTCAGCTTGTACAGTGTGGGGGGTACCTGGTATGAAAGACCATAATTACAAACAGGAAAAATTAACCCTCAAGAGTAACTGTTCTGCCCCAAACTCACCTCCACTGTAGGAACAGGTTAGCTTCTTTTAATGGAGAGGCCAAACTGCCACTGTATGAGCCCAATGTATGAAATTAAACTGGTACCCATTTTGGTGTTCTGTAATATGTCAGACATTAATTCATAGCAATTTGGCATCTCCTAAGCTCCAGCACACACAGGGAAGACACCTGAGCTAGTTTAGGAAAACAGTGGTCCTACTTATGAATTGGAGACCTTAATGGTACATGAGGCATTAAGTCAAAATCCCTAGCTTTCCATAATGCACGGGTTTCTTTTTAGGCACAATTCAAAGGCTCAAGTTGAAGCTATAAATCCATTCCTGGCTTCGGTCCTGAGAAAGCAGGAACCATTTCTTTCCCTGCGGACCTTTCCAGCTGCCATCACTAAACAGGAAGCTTTTGGAGACAGCTCCCATACAGCAACAGAGGGATGAGTAGGAAATCAGCCTTCAAATCTGAAATGTTTCCCCCAATCCCATTCTGAGCCTCTCAGAGATCATGTTTGTTGCATTTCAGGAGTATCAAGACAGAATCCAGGTATATTCTTTATTATTAGTCTAGCACACTATAATATCACAACTGCTTCTTCTAGTAGGACCTTTTTAGCTTGCTCATAAATAAATGTACTGCAAAGCCTAAATGTTTTCCTCAGCCGGTCTCACTAAGGGACTGCCCCTGCTTTAGCCCTGTTCTGAGGGGCTGCCGTTTGATGTTGACCAAGCTGGTATTTTATTTAGAAAGTGTTTTACTCAGTAGCCTATATACTTAAGAGCAGGCATGCTAGTTTCTTAACTGAAGAGAAACATTTCAAACAAAACTAAACATTCCTGTTCTAAACTGACCTTGATTTCTTTTCTTCGTATGCCCTTGGAGGAGTGTTGTTGGGGACCCACGGAAAGCCTTGTGGGTCTTTGCCAATCATTTCATGCAAATGTAAATGTCCTACTGAAGGCTTCTCCTGCCCTGAACTTGTTCTAAGCTCAGCAGTAAAAATCTCCTGCCCTGCCTAATAACACCAACACTTCCAAGTTCCCAAAAAACTACCTCTCCCCACTACCATTTGTGGTCCTTTTTCTCCTTGCTGAAGATTGCCAAATTAATCTTTCCTCTGCCTCTCCAAACCTGTCTCCTTCTTCTCCAGTTCTTTGATTAAGAGCACAAGAGTGCTCAACGTGGAACAAAGATTAATTTCTCAAATATCTGTCACTTGATTTAAACAGGGGTTAACAAAAGACATACAAATATCACGTATAATAGCTAAATTTCAAGTGGCAAGAAAAAAAAAATCTCGCAGGCTGCTTATTTGCCAAACTTCAAAGTGCATTAGTACCCAAGTGGTGACATATGTCTCAAGTTGTTATTTGCCAAAAAAAAGTAAAAAATATCACACCCTAGTGACAACAAACAGAAACAGAAATCTGCACCAAGAACAGTCTATCCCATTGTGCTGTCTGTCTCTCGTGGACAGAGGGACAGGCTGGTGTTTCTAATGATGTTTTCCCCGGAAGCTTTACGAAACTGAGGATACCTTGCAGAAATCAAAGTCTTTCTTTTTTAATTAAAATTTCCTCCCAAGTTCCCCCTTCATCTTGAGGTCACATTCCTGGGAAAAGCTTAGTTACGGAAAAAAAACAAAACAAAAGCAACATTTTGAAAAAGAAAAACTGAGCATCAGTAAAATAGTTACAATATTCTTGGCTCCCAGCTTGCACAAAAGAGAGGCTGGGAGAATGCTGGGGACAGCATTCTCATTTTCCATCTGAACATGAGGAAATTCCATCTGAACATGAGGAAAAACTTTTTCACTGTGAGGGTGACAGAGCACCGGAACAGGTTGCCCAGAGAGGTGGTGGAGTCTCCTTCTCTGGAGATATTCAAAACCCGCCTGGATGCAATCCTGTGCAATGTGCTCTAGGTGACCCTGCTTGAGCAGGGGGGTTGGACTAGATGATCTCCAGAGGTCCCTTCCAACCTCAGTGATTCTGTGACATAAATTTTTGTCTCAACAGTTCTGAAGGCCTACGAAGATGACCTACCTAGGTGAAAACATGTGTTTTAACATATATTAGCCAGTGTATATTAATTAGCCTGCATTAAAACCATGCAGTGAAGAGACTAAATAATGGTATCCCTGCATGTTACTTGGCTGAGTTTAGCCTTATCAGGTGTTAACAATGTAACATGTTAGCATAAGAATGGAAAAAAATCTGGTTTTTGTTAAAGTTTGACAAAGCCCTAAATGTTTGTTTAAAATTGAGAAGAGTAGTCAAGGTTATTGACATTTTGACTAGTCATACCTGAATCTGCGTTTCCTCCTCCTAAAGAATCACGTTCACACATTTTACTTAGATGCAACAGACTGAGGTAAGAGATGTCACCCCTCATATGAATTAGGAGAAAGGCAGTAGGTAAACTTTCTTAGTTTGGTCAGATACCTGTTGACTCAGGATTGCTCCCATGTGAAAGGCTTCCTTTTTCTTTAGGCCAGGTAAGTCTTTCCTGGGAGAGTCTGTTCACATGCCACAAGCCCTAGCAACAGCCCTTTTCTGCTCCAGAGAAATCCTAAATCTCATCCAAATTTGGCATAATCAGCGGAAGAATGTGGATGGGAAATGTTAAAATTTTGTCAGTCTGGTGAGCTTTGAATACATTTCTGGCAGTCGTGGGACTGGAAGGGAGAGGTACGGCAGCAGCAGAGTGCAAGGCATATGCCAGCCTGTGGCACAGCCATTTGCTTGCAGTGATGTTGAGGTTAAGCTCCAGCAAAGTGGCTCCACTTGTCCCAGCCCTGTGAAACAGCTTGGAGATGGGTCGGCTCCTCCAGACTGCACCACGTATTTTGTCACGTCATTGCGGGCGCTGAGAGTGCATTGCTCTGTCAAGGAGGACTGCAAAGGCTCTGGATAAAGCATCCGTGGGCTCACTGCAGCTCTTTGAAACCACTGAAATGCCACAGTATTTGTTTCGCACAGGAACTCCTCTTTGTTCTCAAAGGTGAAAGGGGACCGCTTTATATAAGGCGGCCCTGCTAATATGGGCTTTCACAGAAGAACAAAAGACAGTGATGCAGTTTTGCCTGCTTAGAATCTCAATTAGAAACTTGGATGTAGCAACAGTAGGCAGCTTTGAAAGTAGCTGGAAAGTGGGAAATAGGCAATGCAGAAGAAGGAATTTTCTTAAAATGAAAAAGCCCTTTCTTTAAAAAAGAAATCCAATTGGAGCTTTAGGATGCAACACAAACTTCCTCCATCACCTTAGATAGATCACTAAGTACCAAAGGCACCTAAAATTCAACAGGCCCTCAGTTATTAAAAAATGGGGATATTAGCTTCTGTGCCTCAACTGCCCCATTTGGAGAAAAAAGAAACTTGTCTAATCATAGTAAATTTGTGCAAATTATACACCTTAAGTACTTAGAATATGAGCAGTTAGAATACAGTGCACAAATTTGATTATCAGGTAAACTATAAATAATTCTATACAAAGAGGTGGTAAATTTTTAAAATACATCTTGTTAAAAAAAAAAAATCTTACTGCAGACAGAATTTATTTCCATAGTAACTTATCTCTCATATGAATATGACTAATGTGTGCTGTAAGAACAGACTGGTTAAATTATCTCTCCAAGTATGCAGGGAGCTGAACAGATGGCAGCAACACTGAGGTAGCAACAGTAATCTAGTCCTTGCTTATCCAGATGATCTTTATCATTTCCATAAGATGAAAAAATGATTCACCTATGAAATAGAACATTCTGTGGATGAGGCAGAAAAGTTGCCTTTTTTCCCCTGGAATGGAAGATTATGAAATGCTTAGACATCAACATTAAATCATTACAATTTCTAAAAACAAATCACAAAAAGAGATACCTCATTTCTGCTAATCAGTGGGCTTTTTTTTTTTAATTACTTATGAGATACATTCTAAATAAATAGTCTCTCAGTAAACTGGTAGTTACCTCTTTTTTTTTGTTTGTTTCTTTGTTTTTGTGCTAAGATTATCTTGAACTTGAAGGAGAAAAAGAAAGACTGAAGATGCACCTTTATCTTGCCCTTAAGGAAGACTTGTTTATAGCATGGTAAGTATGCACAGCCAAAATATATATGAAAACATTTGGTAATTTTTAATAGTAATTTGAGGATAAAGAGGCAAATGTATACTAAATACAGTTCAGCTGAGGTCAACAGTGATGCATTAGGAATTAACTTTGGCCAGGATCTATAAACATACTAGGTAGGTAAACAGGTCTGATGCATCTTGGTACCTAGATGAAACCACTTCCTCAAAAAGAGGAGGCAGGGAGAGGGAAAGCACTTAAGGTCTCAGAAACTTGTCCATCACATAAACAATTGAAGAGAGTAAATTAAATTAGGCCACAGACTGGAACAAAGCTTCACAGAGCTTTTAAAGTCTGATCGGCACCATGAAAGATGCTTCTTGCAGCCAGCTGCCTGTACCTTATTAAAAAAAAAATAATAAAGCCTCCTAGGGTAACTTTCTTGCAGAAACAGGATAAGAAGGTACAAAATGTTCTGTGTGTTACAAAACTTTGTTCCAGCACGAATCCTGCCTTAATTTTTCACAGTTACTATAAGGTTTACTGTCCCTGGATCAGGACAGGACAAGTGCACAAAGCTGAGAGAACATGACCTTTCTACAATGGCACAGTGCTGGACAGTAGAAACACTGCACTTCCTTAATCTTACAAGGGATTCCTTAACTTAATTGAAGAAGGAATACATACATGATACACCAAACAGTTGTTCTGCCATTCAGAGGGACCTGGACAGGCTGGGCAGAGAGGAATCTCATGAAGTTCAACAAAGGCAAGTGCAGGGTCCTGCACCTAGGGAGGAATAACCCCATGCACCAGTACAGGTTGGGGGCTGACCAGCTGGAAAGCAGCTCTGCGGAGAAGGCCCTGGGAGTGCTGGCAGACAACAAGCTGGCCATGAGCCAGCAATGTGCCCTCACAGCAAAGAAGGCCAATGGTCTCCTGGGGTGCATTAGGAAGAGCATTGCCAGCAGGTTGAGGGAGGTGATCCTTCCCCTCTGCTCAGCCCTGGTGAGGCCGCATCTGGAGTACTGCGTCCAGTGCTGGGCTCCCCAGTACAAGGGAGACATGGAGCTACTTGGAGTGAGTCCAGTGAAGGGTCATGAAGATGATTAAGGGACTAGAGCATCTCTCGTACAGGGAGAGGCTGAGACAGCTGGGACTGTCCAGCCTGGAGAAGAGAAGGCTCAGGGTGATCTTATCAAATGTGTGTAAATACCTGATAGAAGGGTGCAAAGAAGACAGAGCCAGACTCTTCTCAGTGCTGCCCAGAGACAGGCCAAGACGCAATGGCACAAACTGAAATACAGGAAATTCCTCCTGAACGTAAGAAAAAAATATTTTTACTGTGCGAGCGATCAAACACTGTTACAGGTTGCCCAGAGAGGTTGTGGAATTTCCGTCCTTGGTGATATTCAAAACCCAACTGGACATGGTCCTGGGCAGCCTGCTCTAGGTGATGCTGGGGGGTTGGACTAGATGACCTCCAGAGGTGCCTTCCAATTGCAACCGTTCTGCAAATCTGAGTCTGCCTTCTGCCTATTTTTGACACTGAGGACAGTTGAAACATGGGTATATGGGTTGAGTAAGGCACAAGGTTATAAAAAATATAAGGCTACCAAATATACTGGAAGAAAATAATGCACAAGTAAGGTAGGAAAATAGTCTTCCTGGGAGATGATGCAAGGAAAAGAAGCTTGAGTGCACATAGGAAAACATATCTGTAGTTCTCCCTTTTCTCTGAAATAGCAGAGAGTAAGATTTGCAAGAGCCATTTTCTGGCTGAAAAAAGAAAAATTGGTGGTATCAGCTCTGGAATTTTTTTTCCATTATTTGCTCTTATTTAAAAAGCAAACACCAGTTCTGCTTACCTTATACAGCAGTGATATTGGCAAACAAACGAGACTACCAATGCACCAATACATACACAAACACATCTACAGAAGGCCCAGATGCGACCCCGTGATGCTCATTATATTAGACAGGGAAGTTAAACTGCCAGTACTTTGGTTGTTCTTCTATATATACACATGTATCCCTGCATAACCTGATTGCTGTCCCACTTGTCTGCTCCCAGAAAAGCTGCACTGGAGACACAGAAAATCCATCTATCTCTGTTATGAGAAAAATCCTCTTCGAACAAACTGAGTGCTAACCCTAGCTTCCAGCCATATACCTGGCAACATGGAAAATCTCCACAAAGACCACTTTTATTGCAGTTGGCATGGTCTGAAATCCCAGTGAGGAAAAAGAGAGCTCAACACCCACTGAAGAGCACTCATCTCCACTAGGTCAAACTAACGTAAAACATGCTAGTGAGAAAACATGTTATCTGACATTAAGCTAAAGATGACCCACTGGTCATCAAAAACAGGCAGATCTCCACCATCACTTTTAAACTTCCCAGTACAATTACATCTTAAATCCAGCCAGAGAAGGAATGAGACCTGACTCACAGCATTCCACAATAATATGTGATAAATACTTCCTTTTAAAAGAGGATCAAGACCTCTATATGAAAAGAATAAAGTAAATAAACACAGAAAACTTTTCACTTTGGTTAAACTATCTCTGCTATTAAGAGAATTTGTTTAGTTGTTACCTATTTTGCATGACATATCAGAAGTTCTTTAAATAAATTACTTCTTAATTTTTGAGTGAAGCTTTTCACATCCAGGTGTGTGAAAATGAAAGATACTGCTACTGACTGGACTTGCTGCTTGGCTGACCACCTGAGAGAACAAGGTATACACAGATATAGTCTATGTTGTAGAAGCTGCAGCACAGATGAAAGCTGGGAAAGAGAGCCTTCATATTACAGATGCATTTTGCTGAAGGGCCAAATCTAAGACTTCAGTGCTTGTTGTTCACCTTTTTTTCTTAAAAAAAAAGAAAAGTGAAAACTCTAGGAAAATACTGCAAAAAAAGCTATAAAACTTATGTTCTGAAGAAGATTTTGTTTCCAAAACAATTGACAGAAAAATGTCAATTCCATTTAAAATCTCCCTCAGACCAAATTATTTTTCCCCGTCCTTGGTTGAACAGTAATAGGTTATCGACTTTTTGCAATAAAACCCCACACTACAAAGGGAAATTTAGTGCAACAAAATAAAAGTCTGAATCTTACTGGAGAACAGCTTAGCTGAAAACATCTCTGCATTCATGAGAGAAGTCTATGATAAATCAGTTTAAAAGTTAGCCCTGCTTACACTGAAATAATAACATTTTCTAAGGAATTACAAAAAGGAGACGCAATGCAGAAAGCCAGAGGAGGAGAAGGTCCAAGCCTCCAGACAATGACCCGAACAAGTCCTGAGTTATGTGCTTCACTGGAGGAAGTGGCATGCGTTTATTTTACTTCACTATTGTTTTCACAACCCATTTTACCACACCACTGAATGACACCATTATAGGGCCTGAACTGTGTTTCAACTGCAGCAGTAGCTGTAAAAATTTGACCTTTCAAAACTCAGACGGGAACGATGCTTGGTGCTGCTTCCACTATTTCAAGGCCCAACTAAAAGGGTAATTTTCTTTAGAGAGAGCCTACAGCATACAAAACTATTAAACAAAACTGCTTAAATACCTGTAACGAAAGCTTACTGAGATTTTCACAGTTTCAGTAGCATACAAGCTTTGATACCTCAAACACTGAAAGACTCACACTGCAATTTTGCTGCAGTGGTGGCCAGGGAAGAAGTAGCCATGGCTAAGTTCCCTTAAGCACTGAGATGTAATAAAGATGAAACCAGACAGTTTGGGTTTTACCCTCCTGGGCTTGCCTACAATCTCCTGGGAGAAGGTCCATGCAATATGATATGAAAAACACAATGACAATCCAGTCTTTGTGTTTGGTTCTTGATGGAAAGAAAGATTAATTCCTGAATTCATTATCTCCCTAAGTTATTGCCATGGTTTTTAATGAAATGACAAAGGGCTGAAAGCAATCCCTAATTAAGTTGCAACCTTCAGAAGCAAGAAGTCTTTTAGTTTAAGTCAAAGAACAAAATTTTTGTTAACTATCCTGCCTTTAAATTGATGATCATGGCTCTTCCTGCCTCAAGGCATGAAGTTAGTCTCTGTAGCACCATTATTATGAATACGCAAAGAACCTGCATCTCTGACACTTCACAGTTCAACTAAGAACAACAACAATGTAGGCTATGTTCAGGGAACTCAAGAGCTTGAGTTTGTAGCAAATAAATATCAGTTGTGAAAAGGAAACATGGCTCCCTAAAGTAAAGGTGTACAAAAAAATGATTAATCTACATTCAGAAACAGTGCTGAAGTAGAGCTGGTAGCTGGTTCATTATTACCTTCTAATTGCTGCAATGTGAAGCTAGGTAATAGTATTCATTGAATTCCTGCAAACTAGTCCTTAGGTCACCCATGCAATTCCCAGCTTGTATTCAGCAAGAGGCAGGTGGTGTAGTTGCCCTATATTAGAACTCATGATACATGGAGAATTTATTGCTAACATGCTAAATGGCGAAGGATTTCCTAAACAGAAACACCAGCAGGGTCTTTTATTATTTTATGTTTCCAGACTGAAGTAGCTTTTTTTTTTCCTTCCAATTGGTCTGAAACCTTTTTAAAACTTCAGAACACATACTATTATTTTTCCCTTGAAGATGTTAATAAAATTTCAAGTAGAGTAACAATAAAACAGTATTTTTAAACTCTTTCAGCAACTTAAGATTCAATTTCATTTATATCATATAGAGTGATTTATTTCAAAACAGAGTTAGAGCTCTAGTGTACAACTCCATTTCATAACAAATTTGGTGGAAAGAAATTATGTAGTCAGCAGGAAGAGTCATTCATAATTTTTAGAGGGCAAGAGAAGTGGTAATGGAAAATTCATAGTTGTTTTTTTAAAAGGGATTGCAGGAGATAAAAACATAAAACAATGTGAAAAGCTAATACACAAAAGCTGTCAGGAGACTGACCGTTCAAATTACCGTGTACATATATATATCAGGGGCAAATTAAGCTGTATAAAAAACTGCTGTACCTTCTAGCCTCCAAAATAAAATTATTCTGATGATATCTCAGAGATCTGCAATAAAATGCATTCCAAAAACACACTAACCAAGTAAATCTACATCTATATCTTTATTTCTTACCTGATTAACCATTTACTGCACAGTAAAATGCTTATTCCAATCGCTGTGAAACAAGACGAGCACCAGTTCCTCAAGGTGCCTATGCACCTGCCTGTTCATATGCTTTCTTAGACATTTTTCATGTTTCTGTTTAAAACCTGCTTAGATATATGTCTTCATGAGTTGGAACTCCTATCGCCTTGAGAAGGTCTGTAGATGTGGTTCTTCTTTCTGACCATAGATATTCGTAGAATCGGGGACAAAGACGCAAAGCCTTCCTTTTTCTCTTGGGTATTTAGAGAGAACCAAATCAGAATGAGTTTGTGGAACCTTGATGTTGACTTGATATAAGCCAGAAGACTGAAGTTCTTTCTTTAATGTATTCCTAGTTACTTGTTGTCTACAACAGCTGTCTACAGCTATTCTTTAAATATTTCCCTTTTACCTCCCGGCTTTTCTTATCTCCCTTCAAATCTATGCATGTCTGATTTGAGACTTGCAGATATTCACCACATGTGAAACACCACTTGAGAAAATCCGTTTGGGAAAGCAGCATTTTGTTCTCTCCACACCAACCAGAATTTTGCCCTTGCCTTTTTAATCAAAAACAGCTACTAAGCACAAAACCAGAATCTGGTATCTTCTCACTGCTGTTTTGTCACTTCCCTTGCGAAATGAGATAGGAAGGAATACGAGCAACAAATGTTAACTACTCTGTATCATTATGCCACAACTCACAGTATTGCACTAGCAAACAATATTTTTAATGGGACTCCAGTGGCCTTTGAGTCCCATTTTCACAGCTAGGCATGCAAGACTGCTGGGACGTGGCCCATTTTTAACTGACCTCAGTCTAAACTGATACTGTAACGCCACCGTGATTCTTTGCATGCAACTCACAGCCAGTATCAGCACAGACATCCTGACTGTTTCGCTGAAGTGAAAAAATACAATATTTTAAATGGGACTCCAATGACCTTTTTTAATGCCTTCAAGACATATTTGGCTGAAAGAGCTGACGTACTACACTTCAAAAGGAGCAGAAAGGCTAGAAAGACTGAATGAATGAATGCTGAAGATAAAAATTGCATTCATATCTATTTCTACCTACTTGATGTATTTTGAAACAATAACATTACAGAAGCGGACAAGCTCCGATTATGTATGAGCATCTGCACGTACACATCTAAAGCATTTGCCAACAAAAGGGCATTTCTCTCAATCCTGAAGCTTAAAAGTGGATTTGACCATCACAATGAAAGGGTGATAACACTGTCTGACCTCTGCTTGACTCGCTGCCCTCCTCATGGCTGCTGACTGGCAATGGCTGTTGAGAATGACTAAAAATAACCAGCTTGTCTCATATACTGTAATAAGGGCAAAGGGAGAAAAAGAAGAAGTGGCATACTTGAGTTTCTTGCTGTTCACCCTCCTGTCATCTTCCTCTTATATTTTTCCCCTTGAGAACAGAGTTTGTTGCAGAAAGTACAATTAGAACGGATTATGAAAGCCAAGAACTTATTAGCAATTTCATAGCAGTGCCAAACTGGTAACGAGCTTGGGGTTTTCAGGCAGAAGAGGGAATTGAGCAGGAGAACCTACTCTATGGAGGACCATACATAAGGGGGGAATCACATTGCCACCTGGAGCAGGCTTCAGTTTTGTAAGCTGCACACTGAATGAATCCAAAAGAGAAGACACCATAATATAGAGCACAAAAATATAAGCCCCAAAGATGTTTCCTTTTTTCATATTGGGGGGGTTTCATGAGCTTTGGTTCCACATGGTTTCTTTGTTTTTATTGGTTTGGTGGGAGTTTTTTTGCCAAGGAAACTATTACTAGTGGTTGACTATCCAAAAGATAGGTATTAGATGTGTCATGTTCAGCCTCAATCTGATTGCATCTAACAAATCATCCCTTTGTACCCTGGTATCTAAGACATTTCCCTAGGACTCAGCTGGTAAATCCCAGGAGAGACCCTTGCAAATAAATCAGTATCAATTAAAGGACAAGAAAAAAATACATTAAAAAAAAATACATATTTTTTTTAAACACAAGTTAGAGCAGATGCAGAGCATCTAATCTGAAGCTCAAGTACCTTGATTGATAACTGTTGTTCATTTGTGATCAGCATGCATGAGTTTCTCTCAGGCTCCAAGTACTAATCACAGCATTAAAAGAGTTGTCAGGTTTTTTGGTTTTGCTAGGTGGATCTCATCACCAAATCAATAGCTCCTCAGTGCAGTCAGTTCTGCACTGCTTAATCATGAACAATGTCAAAAGTTAAGGAGGCAGTAGGTGAGGAAAGCAGGCAGTGATACATCCATATGCAGTGAGCGCGAGACAGTCAGCAACAGAAGGCAAAGTTAGGCAGAGCTACAGTGCACATGCAGACTCCCAGGAGAAGGGAAAAATGACTGCACGGTTTGTGTACTGACTATTGGGAATACACCAAGTTTAGTGTTCTGTAACCCAAAAGAGTCCTTAAGGGATAAAACATCTGATAATCGCCAGGCACATTCTAATATTGAATGACTGTTAAGAACAGCATCAGTCTCTCAGAGAAGTTTTAACCTTTTTTTTCTTAATTGGAAACTCTCAGGATATTTTGAATGTCAATCAAAGGGAATTTATTGGAACAAGGAAAACAAACTTATTTTCTTTCTTTGTTTAATATTCTTTATCAGTGGCACATGTCATGAAGACTTATACTCCATTCGCTTATGCACTCGGGGGTGAGGACTTTTAGCAAATATTTCTCCTTCTCCTGTTATTCCTCTATTTTTTCCTCAAACAGTGCTTAAATTGTTGGACTTGAGCTTCAGAATTTCTGGCAACCAGGGTAACTCTTCCTTTCCTGATTAATCCCAAGCAAATGAATGAAGTCACGAGGCGCAAGTCAGCATAGCTCCTGAGCTACAGCTCATGAAGAGTCCAGATCATACTGCAAGGATTCTTTAAAAACTGGCAACACAGCTAACCCAAGCGCTGCCAACAACTGCCTTATCCCACACCACTTGAATGGACAAAAGCCCAAGTTATTCTTAACCAGCAAATTAATAGTGAAAAGAATGAATTAGCACAAGTAGTTCTTATGAGGACTTCCTCATCTAGAAACAAAAACATGTCAGCAAACTTACACATTAAGAAAAAAAACAGAGAAGGCACAAAACTAACATTTTCACAGTTCAGAGAGTTTCTAGTCCAATATCCTGCTTCTGACAGTGGCCACTCACACACACGTAAGCCATGAGAAACAGGGCCGTTACGTCACGATCCTTTCCCTGGCGCCCACTCCCAACTCCTGTGTCAGTGAGCCGAGGAATTTTCCGAGCTGGATACTAGGTCTGGATCTTCAGGTATAATAAGCACTGATGGGCCCATCCTCCATGAAATTTGTCCAACTCCTTTTCAACCCACTAATATTTGGCCTCCACAGCTGTCCTCTCAGTATGTACTTACAGACTACCTTGTACAGCGATGCACATAGAAGGCTTGGAAATGCTACCACAACACAAATAACAGGTAATTATTTCACCAGAACTTATATAAGAATGTTCCCTGTCACACCCTGATTTGACTAATCAGTGCCTAGAGATTAAGGAGCGAAGCTGAAAGCACATGCTCTTTCATTTTGTATTTGAGGCCCTGTAAATGACCCTTTTGGAAAAAAGAAGCTGGGAATTTGAGTGTTTATAATAAGGCACTCTGTATTTATGCAACGGTCTCTTGGTTATGCTCCATTATCCTGCCTGGCCTTTTTTTGACCTCTCTACTGTCCATTGTCCGACTTTTATTCACAGCAGAGCTAAATGTCTAACATTGCCATGCATGTGTCAGATCCTAAGTTTGCATCCCAAGTCATTGTTCCAGGCTCATTAACAGGAAACAAGACTGGCCAAATCTCATTTGGGGGAGCTTGCAGGTACATCTGAGTACTACAACAGCCAAACAATGAGCTGAAGATTACCCTTAGAAAAATAAGGATGTCACAACAAAATATATTTATCCTGCACTGTTGTTGTTCTTATTCTATTACACTTGTTGCTTATGAGGAGTATGTGCTTAGAAACAAAATAATTTTATGAGCAACTGTACGATTATAAACTAGGTTTCAGCAAATATAAGGGTGCATCTTAAAAGGCCACATTAGGTTTCACATGCAGGAGTGAGTGATTTGTCAGCCAATGTGTGAAACAAGAACCACAAGAAAGTGTATAGTGATAACTAAGTGGATGAAGTTAAATGGCAGATTCATAATTAACTCTATATCTATTAATAAGAGTACTCAGCAGCAGTCTAAGCAAGCTAACCAGACATGGACAAGTTTTGCTGCCTATACTCAGAGCTCCTGCAATGGATAGACAATCTCAGCTACTAGTACAACAGTCCCTTTCACAGCATGAGGAGAGATTCAGTAGGGCTCATGTCAAAACCATATCTATTTCTCTGTCTCCAAGAAAAAGAAAGCCGTTTTGTCTCTTTTCACAAATAAAGCTGTGTGAACAGGGAAAGTGAATGCACAGGACCGAGCATGCCTTTAACAAGCATCAATATTTAATTCTACAAAATAAGGCCTGCACAAAACCTTCATACAAATTTGGTCAAAGTCAGTAAAAAAGCTTTGCCAGCAAACACTATTGAGGAAGACCTCCAGTTTTGTACCTTCCAGACTGCCTTGTGCAGCAAAACCTGGTTTTGCACTTCAGCGTGGTCCACTACTATCTCTTTCCCTTGGAGCCTGTGGCTACAGCTGTCTTGCAGACCTAACTGGACACTACATTTATTGTCTGCAAGGGAAACTCTACCGCAGACCTCTTTCTTTTAGAGGGATTACATCTTGGTTCTTGTCAGTCTGAATTGAGCAGATGTAGTGACTTACTCAGAGACTGAGAGACTGGTACAAACAAAGGATGAATGGCAATGTGTGTGTAAGCATTAAAAAGGAGAAGCAGAACAAGGGTTAAAGAAATAGCCTGCATTGATAGTGAAGGACACCATTCGCAGTCAGTCAGACCCAGGAACACGTCATTTCTGTCAAGCCCAGAAGACCCGCACTCTAGCAAGACACAGCACAGACAGCTCCAACCCAGCAGGAGAAGACACCGCTCTGACAACAGTGGGATGGCAACAAGGTCACAGCACGTCATATATGCCATTCCCTTTTCTGTTAGTCCAGCAGGAAAATACACTGCAAAGGACCACGCTTATAGCAGCTGTTGACTTCCAAAAGACATAAAGGTCTGTCCAAAAACTAGCTGGCTGTCACCAGTCAAGAACCAAGAGACATGGGGAGGACACAATAGCTGCCCTTCTTATCCTCTGATCCGCTACCTTACAAACCCACTACCTGAGGCTGCTGTCACCTTCCCTAAAGCAGGGACAACCCTGGACAGGTCCCTCCTTGCTGGAAGGCCTCAGACTTCAGGTAAGTGGGGAGGCTCCTGTGTCCACTCCCATTAGGTTTCACGGCTAACATCAGGGCTCATGCAGCAAGGCATAATGCTGGCAAACATATTGAACAGGATTTTATTCTAGGCCTTCTGATGGTGTTAGCTCACAGACATACACGGCTGATTTTCCAGAGGACAGGAATTCAGAGCAAGGACAGGCTCAATCCCCACCCTGTTCAGCCTAACATCCTGACAGGCCATGGAGCTCAGACAAGTGCAGACAAGCAAGTGCCTTTAACAGGAAAAGTTTTAACACCTGACTGCTTACAGAAGATGTTATCATGTTTTTAAAGAGGTCTAGACAAGACACAAGCGTACACTGGAATTTGATTTTAAGCAGGTCCACAACATCTAATAACATTTCCTGTGTTACATAACACTATTATATAATACTTAGGAATTTATATTAAGGTTGATCTGAAAACGTTTCCTGAAAGCAGAAGGAAACAACACATTTTTAGCAAACTTTTCAACCTTGGTTAAAACAAAAAAATATTAGCACTGTGAGTTAGCAAAGGAAGGAGGAAAATTTATGAGGGTGGCTAGGCACCAGCAAGCTGGGAAATCTCCCTTCGGCAGGCTTTTCTAAGAACAGGAGAGAGAAAAGGAAAGCACCTCCCAGTGGGCAAAGTAATACATTTATATTCTAAGCCTATTTAGAGCAGGTTCTAGTCAGTTGAAGGAAACTTCCAAAACAAAGGAATGTAAATATAGTCAGTTAGAGTGACTATGCTAATACTGCCCTAAGTTGTGATGAAAAAGATCTCTTGACACAAAACAAACAACCCCCCCCCCCCACACACACACACATTTCTGCTGTCTCTCTATCACTCCTCAGCTGCATCTCATTTCTCAGGCAGCTCTGACCTCTAGAGTAATCTCTGTGGGCTGCTCTGGCATCACACTTACACAGCTTCTTTTCAAAAAGCAGTGTTTGCAGGAAGGCACATTAAGATGGAGAAACCATTAGTGAGAGCCTCACTGAATACTTCACCGCATTTCCTTTCTTCCTCTCCCTATAGAAATGAAGCCATTCCTGCAAACACGTGCATCATGTCAGGAAGACGACAAATACATTTATAACGCAGCCTTGATTTCATCAGTTCAAAGGCCAAAATAAGCTACTCTTCTTCAGTAGATTGAGCAGGATGGCTCATCGAGGTGACTGCCAGGAAGCACAGGACATCAGGGAGCAAGGAGAGATCACAGAAGGACCATTCGCCTTGCATGCGTCATAGTCAATGCTGCAGTAACTTAAACCACTGCACTGCCTAGGATAGTTGTCAAATCACATTCACAGGTTCCCTACGCAGCATGTGAAGAAAGTGAGGCAGCTAAGAGCGGAAGCGAGCTAACGCCATTGAAGAGAGAGCGTTGCTCTCCACCTGTGAGAGTTACCTCACTACGGCCAGGCTGCTAAAATTTGCTTCCCACACTACACAGCAGCGATTCCTCTCCTGGACTCAGCCATCTTATCCAGTTCTTTCTTCAACACAGAGTTGGAGAAAGTTACTTCACTTAGCAACGTGGAGTTACCTCACTCCAAGAGCTCAGTAGTTAAGCCACTAATTGCGGACATAGGAGATCTAGACCTGAGGCCTTGCTCTGCCTGAGGGATGAGACAGGGAGCCTCCACTGAGGGCTGTCACCTCACAGAAGAGAGGCTGGGGTTCTGGTCTCTGCTCCAATTAATATTTAAGTACTTCTTATCAAACGTTAATTGAAACAGGGACTAGAACTAGTTCCCTATTCCCAGCAGGGTGCCTTAGCCTTTAGGCTACAGAGCCATTCTTATGAGCTTGCTCACTCTCGCTCTCCCTGACCCACAAAACACTTAACTATCCCCCAGCAAAGTGGAACTGCTTTAGCTGAAGGAATGAAGGATCCTCACCCCCAAACAGCCTGCTGCTCGAGTCTTAGGGCACCTTCCTCAGGGGAAGAAGTGGATTGGCATTCCCTCAGGCAGACAAGAAACCAGAGGGCAGAAGGAAGGAAATCACTAGCACTCACTCCTCCTCCAGCAGGTTTGCTCAGAAAACACACACAGATGAGTTCAGCTGGGGAAATACCCTCAGTGAGATCAGCTGGGGAAACAGCTCCTTGGGGCATCCCAGTGGCACCAACAGCAGTGCTCCATGTCCACTAACAAGGAACCAACAGATCTCAGTCCAAGCAAGAGGTGCTCCTGAGCATGCCTAGGAACAGACCACTAAATGTGTAGAAAACCTCATAGGTGAAAACTTAGACACCTATTGACTGTTGCAACTTTCAGGAATAGACAGCAATTGAACAAATCTTTTAAGCATCACAGTTTTGGACATACCTACATCCTACATTAGTTAGGAAGCACTAAATATTTAAATTCTTTCATGGGTCTAACCCCAACGCAACCAAACAAGAACCTGAAACTGAGGCAGGTATTTACTTAGAGATGTGCTCACATTTAAAGCTTTTAAGTTTTATTTTGCATTGTCAAAAATGAGAGAAAAGGTTAACTCTTGTGACTTTTCAAGCTGAAAAGGTACCATTTCTAAATAGAAAATAGCCCAGTAGGAATTTTTAAAAGGTATGTTCGAAATATAAAAATGCCAACTCTGATTTTTTTTTCTTTAGATAAAAGTCAACTTGAATGCAATGCCTGTAACTTTTTTTCCCCACTTCTGATGTGTTTTGTATGGTCGCTTAGCATAAAGCTGTTTCTGAAATGGCCATAACTAGCAGTGGTAGCTCTTCACCAAGCTAAAGTGCTCAGGCTTTGCAATCACACGCATTCTCCATAGAAAAAAGTCCAAACCATCACTGCCACACCCTCCATGATCAGCATGAAGTACAAGATCTTTGTACTACTGAAGTGAGTAAAAGTTTAGCTATTGATTTCAAGGGCAGGGGGTGTCATGATTTCATCCTCGAATTTCTTTCATCTGGTTTCTGTATGTATTCCCTCACTTATTTGTTCTTTTTCCCTATCCACTTTTCCCTTGCTTGCATCCCTTCTTTTGCCTTTCTCTCTTCTGCCCTCCAGAAGCCCAGGTGTGCAGTGTTGCACTCATTAACATTATCATCACATAAATCTCACTATTCATCTGTTATCTCCTGGACTGCAGGTACCCAGATGCCGATTTCTTTCTGCAAGTCCAGCAGCTGCTGCAGGGACATTTAGTCACACAGACTACCCTTTGCTTCCCAACACTGATAGGTTATTCCTCCTCCTTTTCACTAGTCCCGTTTCATATATGCAAGAGGGTTGGGAATAAAGAGCTGACCAACACCTGCCAGCCTCTTTGACTGCAGAAGCATTCATTTACCTGCCTTGTACTGATTCCTAATCCCAGTCTCATAACACCTACAAAACTCAAACCATACTGACATCTTTCATCTCCATTTTCTACAACTACACTTGCTCCCTTCCTTCAGGCTTTTTCCCCTTTAGCTGCCACATGTTTTGAGTCAGATGCACAGGTCCAAGGCATTCAGCCTCCTTCTGAAGATGATCCCATCACAAGAACTTTCTGATCCAACTTCTGACCTGGATTATTTGTGCTTCCATAATCACCACTCTCAATAGGTTATCCACTTCTCAGGACAGTGATTTCATCTTCTTTATCCTTCTATAAATTGTGGTTATGGTTACCATACGGAAAGATCTTTCAACGGCACAAATGGAAGAACCAGTCACTCAGTTCCCCACTATAAATAAATATGGTGTTTTTAAATAGGAGAAAAAACACAATCACTGGAGAATTAGAAAACAAAAAAAGATTATATATTTTTAAATACGCATTACAGAGTTTCTTTCTTTAACATTTATAATAAAGGTAGGCAGTTCATAAGCAGTTACAAAAGGTTAAATGAGCTGATAACCATACTGATCTCTTCAGATACAGAAGCCAGCTACCATAAACTATGTGATTCGTAAAATATATGAATCTGACCTCTGACTACTAAAAATGATCTCTCTGGCCTCATTTATGAAATCAGTATAATTTCTGATTCATATTACAGCAGTTTTAAAAATCTCCTAATAATGTTCCATGTCCCATGGCAGGTGTCTTGGTGGGAGGGCAGAATGAAAGAGTCCACCCATTTTCCAAAAGGTGTATTTTACTTAATTAGATGATAATTAATAATATTCCTATTCAAAGCTCTAACGGCTCTTATCAGATCATAAATAATAGTGCTGGTGTTTCAACCATTTTAACACGAACCTAGAAAACCATCCACTTCCAGAGATTCCTCATCCATTCTTCACCATCAAGGTTAAGCAAATGCTCAAGTACTCCAAAAATGTGTCTTTTCCTGGTGACAAGCATTGAAATCAGTTTGTTTGCTTTCCCAAATTGAGATGCATAATCTCTAGAGACCTGAGCCTGATACATTCTCTTTCATAACAAGAGGGATCCAGGTCAAGCCACTCTGCAGACATCAGCTGTGACAATATGGCACATGCTTACAAAAAGGCATGAATTTTTAAACTCCAGGGCTACTGAATTCCCAGGATTCATAAAAGCTATCAGTATGCATTCAAGTGTATTCTGATGGTTCACAAAATGCTCACATGCATTCATATGACTATGGATTTCTGTGCAAATTCAGAAAGAGGAACCTATTCAGAAGGGAACTCCCAGGACAGATTACAGAATGGAGGAGCACTGACTGTGTTATTTAGGGATGCGGTACCTAAAACAGGGGCAATATTTTGAAAATCTCACAATCTGCCTTCAGTATCATAGGGCACTAGTTGAGTGCATGACTAAAATACCATCAGTTTCTGTTATCTATGCAAAAATGCTATTTCCAGAACCACAGAGTAGTGTTTAATTTTTTTAAAATCAAGTGTGAAGGTGAAAGTGATTAGTTTTGGGTTTAGTTAGATGTTTTAGTATGGTTGTTCAAAAAACAACTATAAAGCATCCTCTGTTGGGGGGCAAGGAGAGACAGGGTACAGTCAAGCAACTTAAATCCAGAATCTATCTTTACATCACTCAGTACAGTTGCTCACATAAGGATCATCCTTTCTTCTTCAAACTTTTTCTATAACTAGATTTTCAAATATACTGGTTAAAGAGACAAATGAATTTCTTATTGCAGTGATTCTCCTGTGGCAGCTTCTAATGACTGCCTTCACCCCAAAATGTGCTAGACATTTTGTAAGCAATCAAACAAAAAAACCTCCAAACACCCCCAAAAGACCTTAGTAGTTTTCAAGATTTGGAGTGAGCTAAATCTGCCTTTTCATATTAGCAGGAGAAAGAATGAAGCAAGGTTCATACAAACTTACAGTAGCAGAGCACCTCATTTCTGCAGGGACTCAGATATTACTGTCTTGGGATTTACATGGTTGGACCAATATTGAGCTGGGTAAGTGTCAGTCATCCTATCTCTATTATTATTTTCAAGTGATTAATCATAATAGTGTCTGGTGTCAGCTCAATAATGAACTGAATGCACTAATCCCATTTATGTTTAAATAAATTGATCGTAGTTATATAAAGTTCAACATACTGAAGGACTTTATACTCAGGTTCCAACATCATCTTACAAATAAAGAACACTATCAGCCTGGTTTTTATTCAGGCAAATTCTTTTCTCATACTTTAATTAACTACTAGGACTTGTTTCTGTTTAGCATTAGAACAGGAAATAACTGCAGCTGGCCTCACACTGAGGACTACTATTATCTCCAAAGAAGTGAGGACAATCAATATTCTAGGGAGAACGAGTATTGAAACTGCCTCCTGAATAACTTACAGGTCAATAATCATGACAGAAAACGGAAGGGAGATTTGCATTTGAAGGAATCCCAAGGAGACCCCTGAGGAAAGAACTGAGCACAAAGATGAACATGTATCCTCTAACTTAGTTCTTCTTCTGCGACTGAGCCCAAGGTCACAGGGTTTCTGCTCTCCTGCAAGTTTTAACAAAATGGGTTTCAGTAGTTTATTGACTGCATAGCAGAGAGTAAGAGAAGCTTTTAGGATATTATTTTAGGATAAGTGGATATAAACTTGTATTTATTTCTGTTAACCACCTCAGTGGTATTTATAACCACACGGTTTATATTTGTATTATGTAAATAACATATATTTACTTCTTGTTCAAACCTGACTTGCATTAAGGGCAAGTTCAGTGCAACCACTACACAAGAACGTACCATCCTTTTGTCTATGGCAATCCTTAAACCCAGAATAAAGGACCATGTCCATGGAGCCTGGTAACCAGAGAAATTTCTCAGGTGTTTCTGTAGATTAAGAGGATGCCATTCCACTCAACTACAGAAAAAAATGGTAATGTCTGTTAATTTGTTAAGTTCACGTGAAAGAAGTGCCTTCCAGAATCATCTAGGAAAGCTCTTTGCCAGCAGCCAGATAGTGACGAGAGTCCCTACATCTAAGCATGCCTGGGGGAAGCAGGTATGATGTGAGGTTACTTGTCTGCTTAGGAAAGTGAATCTGTAGAGGTCTGTAATAAAAACATTAGGATTGGTATGAACGAAGTGTGAATGGAAATATGTGTATGTGTAAGTATTAGAAGAAAGGTAAGAAGAAGGATAAAAGAACAGTGTGCATTGATGGCACCTCGATGAACAGGTCATCAAGATCATACATAGTACACTGATGTGCAACTTCTCAGACACCAAGATTGGAAAAATAGCCTACACTGAGGGAAGGAGACTGAAGAACAAAGATTAAATCCGCAGTGTCACATAATGACTCACAGAATTGGGACAAGATGAAGAGACAAAAGATCTCAGTACATGTCAGCTCTTAAAAGGTACCAAAGGCACATCCAAAATGATCACATGGTTGCCAGTCTGAGAGGAACCCAGGATATGCGATGAGGACTTGATATTCAGCATCCCTTATTCTCCATGTCATCACAATTAATGTTGGTCAGATTGGCTGGACAAACGCAAACACATCTTAGTGCTTATATAAGAATGTGAGCCGGAGCCAATCTGCTAGTAAAGCTGAATGAAATAAAATCACCTTCCTTTCTTTTATGGTCTCCCATTGAGTGCTGCTACATAAGTTGTACAGATGAACCATCAATAGAGAAAGAATAAATCAGTAAAAATAGATCAGTTTTCCTCCACTAACTGGTATATGGAAGCAGTAATAAGTAAAGGAACTTCAGTCCAAACTTCCAAATTTCAGGGAACAACAACAAATTATTAAACCTTACTAATATTTTCATTGAAAATAATCAATGACTACTGTCAGTCACATTTAGTTTCATTACTATTGCCCATTTTCTAAACATGAGCATGCCCTTGAATTTTACTCCCGAGTAGGACAAAAATGGTGAAAGCTTTAGCTAACACTAGCCAATCCAAAATACTTGAGAAATGATGTAAAAGGTGAGAAGAAGAGAAGGAGCTGCATGAATGAGAAGAATGCAAAAAAGATATTTCTGTAAAATGCACCTACCTGTAGGAACTGTACAATAAAATGCAAAACCCTACAGTACTTTGAAAATTATAACTTCCTGAAGTGGGCTTTAAGGTATTTGAAGATTGTTTTGGTTTTGGGTGGAGTGGTTCTTTTTTTTTAGTTGCTTTTTTTCCTTTCTAAATCCCAAACCTCTCATGCCATAAAGTCTCTGACGGTCATCGACTGGCAGGTGTGTGTTTTTATGTCCTGTACTATTTCATAACTCAGTGCCATGCCATCCATCATACTCCATGAAAATTCACCCCATTGCTCCATCCACAAACCCAATTACCTCTTTCAGATCCTGGACAATAGCAGTGAGTCTCTCATTCTCTGCCTGCACGTTGGTGACCACTGCTCTGCTCTGTTTCAGCTCATTCTGCATCTCCAAAATCTTCCCTAGGTAATAAGCTTCCTTTGATGCAGACTCCTGAAGGAGAGTCTCTTCACGTGTTTCACCATCTTCAGCCACTTTGCGGTGAATTGAGAAGGATTGTCCAAATGCCTGCAACAGTAAAACAATGCACAGTATAAAACCACTGAAGTCCTAAAAAAACATCAACAGTAACGAGCACCTGCATAGCTAGAGGGAATGGACTAGATCTGTGAGTCCCAAACTCTGACCTAATAAATACTGTCTTAGCAGCTTCCTAGCAGCAGAGGGTCACCGTCTTATTTAGCTGAAATGAAGCATCTTGAAGTTGTTCTCATTTGCAGTACCGAAATATGGCCCATATCCAGGCAGCCTGCACTGAGATCAAGATGGTGCATTGCTAACTAGCCATTAATTACCGCCTGTGGTTAACTCTCTTGAATGAGGTGAACTGATATTCATCAATTCCTTCATTCTCTAGTTCCGCAAACTGTGCTCCTTTTTGCCTTTTTTTTTCCCCTAAGCATAAATAGCTGGCAAATCTCTCTAAATTGCTTTCCATTCTCAATGTTCTTTTATGCTGGGAGCTGACCTCATGGTAATGAGAGACAGTGCAAAAAAGCTTCCCATAACTTGAAAGAAAGATAAATGAGCCAAGTACCAAGCAGTGGCCACCTACATGACCGGTAGGCTAAACACCGAGTTTGACAGTTCCTTTCTTTCATTCCTTTCATTTGTACTTAATGTTCTCTGCTTCTGCTTTTGTTCCTTTTTCCATAGGGAAATAACCAAAATATTTAAGTGTTCAGGAAGTTCATGAATAAATAGGTAATTTTCAGTGATTCTCTTACTCCTCTTGTTACCGGCTTAGAGGGATCAGCTTAATAAGGTAGTTTTTCTCAGGGACAGTATCTGAAGGGATGTTATTCTGGACAGCTCAGAAGCAACTTGGAAGAAAACAAAGTACAAGCCATGACAGTAGAAATGATGGAGATATCACTTAGCTATCAAAGACAGAAGAAAAAACTACAGATACATAAAAGCGAGATCTTTCTGTTTTGTCTGTGTTAGCTTTAAAAACAGATACCTGGTTGCAAATCATATGGCCTAACTCAGGAGAAAGCCTAAACAAGTAAGCAAATATTAAGAAGACCTAACATAGGAAAAAACTCTCTCATATCTTAACTCAGAGAATAGATGTGCCTTGAAAGACCGTGATTTTATTTTTCCAATTTAGGAGAGAGGTATAAGTCATGGTAGTATCTATTCATTCAGCGGGGAATTAATTTCTGCCCAGACCTACCAAACCACACAGCACAGAATACATTTGTTCCCACTGGCACCACTGATCTCCTTTGCCTTCCCATCAATAAGAACCATTTACCAAATGAAATTCTTTGTTTTACTGTCAGTATTTATAGCCTTTCAGAACATGTTCAAAGTTTTACTGGCACCAGAACTGAAACAGTCCCTTAAAAACTTCAAAGCAAAACCCTGCTCAGAACTTTGCAGCTTTTAAGTCCACTCTACTTGGAGAATTCTGTGAACTCAGCATTAAAGGATTCTAAAAATATTCAATAATGTATTAACCCAGCTGTCTTCCTGAAAGACTGCAAATTACTGAAATAGCAAGCATCAGCAACTTGCTGGATAGGATTTTCCAAATAACAAGAAACTCAATTTAATGAAACTGTTATCCACTGATTCAGTCACTATACCTGTGACTCAGAAGACTGTTTCAGGAACACTGCTAATAAATTATATCTCACAATATATATTTATATTAAATGGCTCACTGTGCCTAATTTGAGACCTAAGCAAAAAGCACTAGTCTATTACAAGACACTATAAGATAAACGTAAAAGGCCGCTGGTACCAGGGGAAAATCAAAACACATAACAGAATAGCAGGTGGGACTGAAATGGCTAGAGAATCTCATCACCCATGAAGAAATGGGACCTGGAGCCCTTTCTATCAGAGGACTGGACAGTTAAAACCCCATACATAAATACAAGTACATAGTAATGATGGCCTTCCAGGTACGTACTATGTTTTCCTGAAAAGATTTCTCTTTACTTTGGACCATGGTCCCTTTCGATTTGCAAAAAAAGCAAACAAATAAAAATCCTATGTTCTATTTATTAAACTGCTCTGGGAAGCAACAGAATATAAGACAAGAAAAGATTTATCCAAACAACTCTGTAATTATTATTTATACATCAAATCTAATAATTTCTTTGTTTAGCAAGGGTCTATAATAGCACTGAGGATGTTTTCCAGAATCATTGCAACAGCTAGCACATGAAGCCTGAAAAAAAAGGAAACATCATTAATTAACCAAACATTTTTCTCCATTTCTCTCCTCCCCATAATCTCAGGAACAAATATATATTTCTAAAAGGAGAGTAGGACAACTGACTGTCAAAAGTATCTGAACTTCTTAGTAGGTTAGTGAAGTCACAGAATTCTAGTTGCACCATACCAGAACTATCCATATGATCTTTTACCTAAGGTAAATCATTTAATTATGCCATCTGTTTTGCAAAATATTTTAAAAAGCAATTATGAACTGTGTTGATTCTGTTTTGGAATTCTGTGCTGATCTTCAAAGCTGTAATATACTTTTCGTGCTATATACTTGCTCTTACACAATATAACCTCACCCCATTGTCTAAATCCTCACCTCTGACAGACATGAGCACTATATAAGAAGGAAAAGGGAAAGTGCAAATATAATGCACATACAATGCATAAAAGCATAACCAAATTGCCAAGCTTTTAAATATAATTTTTACATTACAAAGTTTGACAGAAAATTACTGTGTACTTTCTTAACATTTCCTTGTACTGCAGAAAATATATGAAAATCATTTAGGAATTTTTTCCTATGAAACCAAATTTGAATACTACCACACATTATACCATTTTAATTGTTTCTTAAACTCCTATCAATATGTTAAAGTTTTGAGGAAGGAAAGAAAGGAAGCATAATTCTCTTCCCATATGAATGGAAATTATGTAAATCCATGCATCATGAGGAGGAACACAAGGCATGTCTTTTAATTAAAATGTAAGCAAAAAGTCCAGCTTCTGCTTCTAATGGTCTCTTTGGAACGCCAAGAAGTTAAAACTTTCCAGACATACCCATTTAAGGACTTCCATGGCATTACTCACTTTTATATTAAACCATACATCAATATTTTTAAGCTTGTAGCCAGGTGTTTGTTCTACTTTAAATTTATATTTTAGTAATTGGCTTAGTATGCTTACTGATTTACAAAACCTCATAACCTTGCTACGATATAGGTACGCCCAGATATTTCAAATAACTGCTCACACCTACTTCACTGAAGTCATCCCCGCAGTAAGGCAAGCCAGCCACCTTAAAATCCGTTCAGCTCAACAAACCTTGTAATTGGCACAACTGTCTTCCAGCAACTGCCCATTTCCAACCTGGAAGCGACAACACACCTCACACCAGCACTTCACACGGACACTCACACTCGGCCAACAGCACAAACAGGCTGCAGCCTCGCATGGCCGAACGTTCTTTGCAGTCTCCACAACCACCTCATGAATGTGTCAGCCAGGAAAGAGCCAAAAGGTGAGCAGGAGCTAGGAAGTTCATATTGCGGTGAGGGCCAGCAATGGATTAGATCTAAACTGGGGGGCATTTGGCACCAACAGAGGCATTTACTGTGGCGACCTAGATGCAAATGGCACCTGCATTGGGTATGGAAGGAAGACGAAGCAGACGAATCTCTTTCAAATTGTGATAAGGTTGCAACCTGGACTGCAAGCTAAAGAAAAGCTCATTTGGATTTAAGTCAAGAGTGGGATACAAACTGGCCTGATGAACATATCCAAGGCTATTCTATATGAGAACATAACACCATGTTATGGAAATCTGATTGGGGAAATAGCTTTGCTTTGATACCACATGATGCTGCGGGCAAGGCTGAAGTACCATGCAAATGCACATCAGATGTTCCCTGCCCTCACCATTGAGAAATAGTCAATATTTTTGTCAGATATTTACAGTGAGGGGATATCTTTACAGCCAGGTTGGCTCCTGGTGAGATGCTGTTCCTGCCTAGAAATACCATGTCACCTGCATTGGTACCACAGCTGTCCATATGGGTTTCTTCCTAAACCAAATTCTAGGTGTTGCCAGGGTGGCAAGAGTGGGGCCACGCTCTTCCATGCTTTTCCACCTTTTCAACTGGATTAGGACAAGTGCATTAATGTATGCCATATAGCTCTCTGAGCTAACACTGAAGAAGTTACCTGCAGAAGCAAAGCACTCGGTTGTAACCAAAGGAATGGTGCCCAAACTAACTGGTTTGTATTGTTTCTGTGATAGTATTTCCAATTGGTGCTATACTGTGCCTTGGAGATATATTACTTAATTACCTCAGTTATCTTTAGTATGATGCTGCCTTGCTTGGTGTAGATATATACTGTCACTCGTGATTACTCATGGAAACCTCTTAGAATTCACTACTGGTCCCATGGTGGCTTTTAGTTTCAGCAGTCACATTGCAGGGTATTTTTGACAAGCGCGTTGTCTTCCAAAGTCAAATCAGGACTCAGACAGGGCTGTACAAATCCACGTATAAAACGTACAAGCCACGTATATGGCTTCTGTCCTCTTGAGAACTCTCCTCCCAGTGCAGGCACAACAGCTGAAATCAGCCATGAACACCGAGATATATTTAACATTTCGACAAGGACTATCCTAACAGAGACCCCTCTGAATTTCACATTATGATATTTCAACACTTTGCTTGAAAGATGCTGTTGACTGAGGTAGGAGATTTTTTTTTTAATTTGATCATAAAAGCTGAGTTACATGATGCCACTAAGCATTATATATGTATATTGAGAACTGAGAATCGCACACCAATATGATGACTTTTCAGGGATATCTTAAAATTTAAACTTTGAAAACTATGAAACAACAAGCCTTAAACAATGATCAATATTAGTTTGAGTGCATCACAAAGGATAGCAACAGTGGACAAGACAGGAAAACGGGTCAATGAGAACACAGAAAGGGGTATAAGTTTCAGGAAAAGGCCCTTTGTCACTGAACTCAGAATAACCCCTGATGGAAATTTTAACCTCAGAATAAAACTGGCATAAAAAAAATATGAGTAAGATGGACACAGATTTTTGAAAGAGCAATTGAAAAATATGACTGATCCAAACAAATAATATATGTATGAATAAATTATTTATATGTCAAATATTAACAGCAATGAAAAGCTAGTGTGCAGTGAGTGACATGAATAATCACTGTAAAGTGAAAATTATATTTAGCACTTGAAAAAAACAAGAGAAGAGAAGCTAAAAGTCTGATTTGGGTGTACAATGCAGCACATACGCAAAAGATCATCTAAAAACAGAATCAGGTAATGAAGGATGCTATTTCTGAGTTTCAGATTTATTTTTACTAGCCACCTGCTGGGGCAGGAATTCTTAAGTATTTGCATAGAAATGTACTCTTCTAGACTGTGATGATTAATAAGCAATAAAACATGAGTTGACTGCTACCAAGATGAACAGGCAAACAATC
Organism: Apteryx mantelli; assembly: GCF_036417845.1. Taxonomy (NCBI): domain Eukaryota; kingdom Metazoa; phylum Chordata; class Aves; order Apterygiformes; family Apterygidae; genus Apteryx; species Apteryx mantelli. The sequence continues at coordinate 155,459,560 of NC_089978.1, read as the reverse complement.
AGCTTACCTTTATGACACTTAATGTAGTTTCCCTGATGCATAATGCAACAGCACTGAACTTGTTCACATGCTTACCTGTTTCAGCTGTGAACTTGCTGCAAGGCAGCATGCATTATGTATTAGTTACCTCCACATTGCTAACACGGGGCAAGGAAGAAGCAGGCTGGGATTATCCAAGAGAGCCACTTACATCCTAAGCAGACTTCAGTGGTACACCAAGATGGAAGTCTTTGCCAGAGATGCCTCACTGGGGTTATTCACAGGGACAGGCCTTATTTTGTGGCACAACTTGAATACCCGCTTATCACTTAATATTCACTCAGTCACTTGCAATTTTTTTTTTAATTAAGCTTACTGTATATTTTTGTCCTTTCTTCGCACCTCATTAACCAAAGCTCAGGGTTCTGTGACATTTTCCTGCTAAAGAGTAATCAGTGACAGACGTAGGTCTATGATGAAACCGTCTCTATGCAAACTAAGCAGGTCTGAGCCCCTCCCTCAAAACCAGCTGGTACAATAGTGCCCCCCTGGCAAGATGTGATGTGGCAGCAGCTGTACTAGTGCTCCATTTAGGTGTGCTATCTTCTTTACTTACCTCTAGCATTTTACATCCTATTTATCCGAACGCTGCTAAAATCAACCTACAAGTAGCACTTCCTTCGCTAGCTAATCCAAGCCAGCATGCAGTCTAACTGTGAATCTCTCTTCCCACGGGCTTTCCCACAACCATGTGCCCAGCACTTGCTTTTGATCACCTGGCTGTTTGTTACTCCCTGCTCCCTCACCCTTTGGGTATGTAGATTGTCCAAGGTCTTAGACAAGGACTGCAACTTATTCCTGAAGAATACAGTAAGTAACCCAGAGGGCTCCAAACCTGACTAGTATTTCTTGGCACTATTACAAAGCAAACAAACAGCAGTGCCCTTGCAGAAGTGACTGATGGTCTCAAGTCATATTATATGTATTTTTCTTAAAAAATGGGAAAGCTTTAAGCCTCTAAAATTTATTCATAATTTAGGTTAAACCTTCATGTAGTTGGCATGTCCTGTTGTTTTTCATTTAAGACGGCTGGGAGAGGTCAAGAGACTTTCTTTTGGAAGCCGACACTGAAAGTAATAAGAGGCTCCAAATGCAAATCATAGGCATATCGCTATCAAAACAAAGACAGATGCATATTTAGTCAGAGTGGTGTAAGAAGAAAGAGATTTATTAGGTATTGACTGGATAGCGCATGTGAGATAGACAGCCCATGCAGAGAAGCAGACTGAAAACTCAGAAACAGATTGAGAATACAAGCTGAATCAGCATGTGCATACACACAAGAAAACTAGACAATGAACTTTTGGGTTTACAGGCTTGCTGAAAAAAGCTTGGTGTGGTAGCTACAGAAGTGCCCCATTTGTCTGATTCCTCCCGCATTCAAGAAAGCAGGATGCTGAATGCTCCTACAGAGGGACAGAAGATAAAAGATGCTGGATCCTATCTCCAATTTCTCTTTCAACTCAGAATACTGAACAAGATTCCTAGACTTTACTAGTCAGTAGTCAACAGAAATACTAGAGAACTGATCAAAATTCAGTTATACCCAAGCAACTGTCTAAGCACAGGTCATTTCATAATTTCCAGACTCAAGAAGATTATTCATTTTTCTCTTAAGCCACACACATCGACAGGGTTTTTCTTGCTTTTTTGTTTAACTTAACAACACGTCTTTTACTTGATATACCCCAACCGCTGGAGAAAACTGCTAAATGTTTTGCAAAACAGTTGGAAGTAAGCTGAAATAAAGTGGGGTTTCCTTACTAGTTCTTTGTTCTCATGAGATCGGACAGCTTTGTGAAAAAAGTGAAAACTAAACTTTAAAAGACAGTTTCAATTTGTGCTTTGCTACAGGCATTCGATATGACCTTAAGCAAGTTGTTCCTCAACTTCCCATTTGAAAATGTAGATGACTAGCTACGACACAGTGAAAAGGACTTTTATGATACAGCCATTCATGATCCAAGATACAATATGCTATAGTTATGAGCACAGGATAAGTAACTGCAATAAACCTGCAAACAGTACCTGAATAAGCTGTTTTATTACCTTATAAACACAAAAAAAGCATTTAAGCTTATTTCCAAATACCAGCATACTTAATCTATGCCATCAATAACGATGTTGGTGCAATGGTAAAGTCGTGTAATTTAGTATCTTCATGAAGTATTTAACTTGCTAAAAGGACTTGCATACCAATATGCTAGAGGTTTTATCTATGCCAGAAATACTGAGGATATCAGTGGAAAACATATGCAATATGCAAACTGTTTACAAATGCAGAACTGTAGCACAAGATATAAACAGTTCATAGTATTTTCCCCAAGGAAGCTTTGGATAAAAGTGTGAGCAATGTGGACATCTTCTGTTTGTTCTCAATAGATCCTTACAGTGTCTATAAGCCTGTTGAAATTCATATATCAGCTGCTAATCAACAAAGCCTTCAGAAAGTACTGGGGAAACAGGCATTTACATTCAACTCAGCTACAGACATTGCCATGCTTCTGCAGTCCCAGTACATATTGTGCTGATTTCAATCAATATGACATGGTGTGAGGCCCTAGGCACCCAGGCAGAATTTCCAGCTTCTTTTTTTTTTTTTTTTATAAATAAAGAACAAAAATATTCCTAAATGTGTCAGTCAGGAAACATTTATAGACAACAAAAGGAAAGCACTACTATGAAAATGAACATTCAAATACTATCTCCATTGTTCATCAGCAATCCCATAAACGGGGAATGAATAAGAATCTCCATTTAATTGCCTTTAACAGCACTCGAGGATATAAATTCCCTTCCTGAGAAATCCCTCCAGGCACAGAAAACACAAGAAAGGGAAAGCTCGCAACAAAGAAAACCACTTATCTACAACACAACTAATTAGGTTTGATTGTAGTTTTAAAGCAGCTCAATTCAAAATGAATATGGTCAATAATAAAGTTATTTCTATAAACAACATAATTCACACATTAATAAACCACAAAATGATTTTAAAATTTGCACCAATGTCTAGACTAGTACTTATAGTTCACACCATCATCTGGCCAACTTCTTCATCTCCAACTATTAAAAATACGCCAATTTAAACCAGTAGAAGCATTGCCAGAATAAAAATAACCTTAACAAACTCCCATTTTTAACAAAATGCATTTGAAGTCTGAGATGGAACATGCCTTTCATGGAAGCTCTTTTACCTTTGTCATAAATGGCAAAGTCCCAACTTTAACTGAAGCTTAGTATTTTTCTATTTTCTGTTTTTCTAAGTATGGGATAGCCGAGGTAATTGCACTTCCTTCCCTTTTTTGTTTGAATGTGGCTGCAAGGAAAGTGTGCTGTAATTCAGTTCCTTATGAGTTGTGGGCCTGCCTGGAAACACTAGTTATTTCACACTAGCTCCCCATATGTAAAGTCATATTTCATACTAAAAGCGCTTTTTTTTTTAGTCCATTTTGGACGTGTATTAAGCAAAGTCATGTTGCTAGGGAATAGCAAGAGCAACCTGTGAAGAACAGTAATTGCACTCCACATTGTTGCTACTAATTTTGCAGTAGTTTTCTTCTGGAGAGAAGTTTCAAGGGCAGAATTATATAGAAAAGGATCACTTCCAGCTGCAAAGGCAGAACAGCAGAAGTTGGATGCAGCAAAGAAACAGAAAGCTACTTCTTTAAAAAAAAAAAAAAAAAGTTCTTTTTTGCACATTAGAGTAAGAAAAGGAACAGAGGAATCCTGTTCCAGTGCCCGCTGCAGATGTAAGGAATATGCCTCAACACAGATGCAAAAAAGTGATGAGTAGAAAATTGCAGTTTTATTACCATAAAATTGTCTGTACTAACTTTCCAGTGCATTCATGGAATTTAAATAAATAACTATCATTACTTTCCAATACACCCTCCCTGGAGAACAGGACTACTTACACACTGGTAGCTTACCTGCTTATTGAATCACCTGAACCATTTAATTCAGCTGAGCCTCACTCTAGGAGGGATTTTGGCATTTGGACTCAGATTTTGAGGGAAAGAGTATTTTTACACTGCAAAACGCCTACATGTGTCTACATATAGCCTGGAAGTAACTCCAAATATCTACCTTATTTAGACCCTCTTCTTTTAATAGCTTGCACTATTTTCTTTTACTAAAAAAGGTACGGGCCTGAAACAATATATTCTGCGTGTATGGTAAATGGTAGAAATTTTGTCAAATAGGAAAATATTAAAAAAATTTCTCTAATAACAGAAATTCTTCTGGAATAAGAAAACAAGTGGTACAGATACAATCCTGTCTTCAAAATACTGTAAGATGCCATCCTTGGTAGAAGTTATAAGGCTCAGAATACTTTCTATTTGCGATACAAACAGAAGAATTTAGATGCTAGAGCAGGCATTTCTACCATCCACATTTTCACGGAGAAGGACAAGATATCTTCTTCAAGGTATTCTTTGGGCCCATAGGAAAGTCTCAAATGATCAAAGCAGAAGTATCTTATCCCTGAATAGACATTCAGAGACAAGCATAAAGATTTAGCCTACTCTTCTTTGTGTTTCTCAAACTTTTTAAAATAAGACCTTGTGGCTTGTTTCCTCAGCCCCGAGTCACTAGACAGCTGAGGTCCCCAAAGGCAGGAGGAGAAGAGAATTGACTGTAATCAGCACGTACAGCAGTAAACCCTAATGTCCCCACCCTCACGAACACTATTTTTCCCCATCAATTTGCAATCCTCTTTGAATCCTTTCATGCCTCCCTCAAAGGATTGGTTTCCACAGATTTTATAAGCAGAATGGGAGAAAAGAGGGGGATTACTTGTCACTCTGGAAGAAACATCTCTTGATGCCCTTCCCCTCTCCCCAACAGGCTGTGCCTAACAGCTCCAGCTCTGGGATGGAAAAGGCCAAACTGGCTGGGACTCCTTCTTCATTATACTGCTTGTAATGCAACTCAAGCACAGACCTGCAGAGCTATCTGTGTTCAGGTGGGGCTCTCAGGATTCCCCCTCAGCACACATAAGAGCTTACACTACAGAGCCATCCAGTAGCATGTTGCTCAGGGTGCTAAAGAAGTAAACCCGACTGTGAAGAGCTGCAGAAGGTTCCTGCAGCTCGGGTGATAAAAGAGCAAATGAAAACCAATGTTGATAAATGCAAAGCAACGCATGGGAGGAGAGGGGAGCAGACCTAACCCCATTTTAGGCTCATCGCCCATAGCTCTATGAAAAGAGCAGCCTGGGAGGGGAGCAGCAGCCAAGAAAGCACAACAAGTTGCAGTGCTGGGGCAGCTTGAAAGGCTCCCCTGGGAGGAACAGCACTGTTGTCTGCCCTCCTCCTACTCCTTTTCTCTAAGTGTCTACAAGGGACCACTGCCTGAGAAAGAATTGACATTTGGACTAGTCCCAACATACTCTGTCATTTTTATTTTGCACTGATGCTTGGGTCTGAGATCTTTGATGCTGAAGTACATACTTTATGGTCAGATTCAGACAGTTCAATGGCTAAGTTGTTTGGGAAACTAGAGCACATGACATACAAGGAGGGGCTGAGAGAACTGGGTTTGTCTGGAATAAGAAGAAAATGTCAAGGAAGGAGGAGACCTACTTGCATTCTTCTGTCACCTAAAAGGGAATAGAGAAGACAGAGCCAGACCCCTCTCACGGGTGCACAGGGAAAGGACAAGAGGCAACAGTCACAAACTGCAACTGGGAAAATTCTCACAGGACACAAGGAAAATTCACCCTGAGAGTGGCACAGCACTAGAACAACTGTCTGGAGAGGCTGGGGAATCTCCATTCTTGGAGACTTTCAAAACTCACCTGGACAAGACTCTAAGCAACATCTAACTCTGAAGTTAGCCCTGGTTCAAGCAGGGGGGTGGTCAAGGTGATCTTCAGAAATCCCTTTCAAACTAAATTATGTTATGATTAAGGGAGTAATTCTATATGTTAGAAGGACTGGTAGGCACTACCCTTCTCCTGGGTTATAGTTTGAAAGACCTCTGACTCATAGCTGACCATGTTGTTAGATATCTTCAACACTCATCTAAAAATGAAGTACAAGACTGTTGTGATTTTATTGTATAAACAAGTCTGACCATTTAAGTAAAATTGAGTGTATAAAGACAGGAAATGCCAACATTAGGAAAGTTGATTTCAAATGTAAATGGACCTTTGTTTTATTTTATTTTAACTTGGAGCACCAGCACTCTCAAACAGTTTTATTGCAGCAGTCAAAAATCAGTCTCTGAGAAAGGGGCTCAATCTGAGCCAAAGTCCCAGTAACTAGGCAAAACTTAGCTCAAGTTTATAGCAACTAAAGTAGCAAACAATGATCTTCCAAACTGCTAAAACCTCATGAACAACTATACTTACAAAATAATGCATGTTTCTTGTATAAATTTAATAAGCACAAGTACTTTAGTGAGATAAAGTCTTAATTTACCTGTTGCCATTTATACTCCTATTGCCTGCAATTCTTTCTCCTAATTGACAGCACAGCAGTTCTGACTGCTCCATGGGTGATTAATAGGAATGCACTTTCTCCTTGTGATCGCACACAACATGCTTAATGTCAGCACAGGGCAACTGGAGCTGGGTTTAGCACAAGTGGCTTGGACAATGGAGAGCAAGGAAAAAGCTACACATTCTAGTTCCTAAAGCTGTAGTATTTAAGCTGCTGTAGGGGGCACACATTAACTTTTAGAGTAATAATATTTAAACCAAAGGTTTAATAGGAGAAAGAAAGAAAGATCTTTCAGGCATTTCTGCTGCATCAGGGGATTATAAAATCTTTTAAAATTTTAAGTTAGAAAAAAATCTAAACAAAAGCATGTCTTGGAGAACAAAGAACAAAATGATAGACTTCACATTTATTTCCAAAGCAAAGTGTAACTGGAGTGCTGCCAGGTACAGATTTGCTGTGGGGAACTTTGTGCCTCCATTAGCCTTGGTCAATGCAGCACACACACCTGTTTTACACAATCCTACTGCAGCTGGGTGCTTACTGCAAATGCTGGATAATCTCATGCCGCTAGAGCAAATGAGATTGCCTACTTAACACAAAAAGAAGAACAAGAATCAAAAGATGGGGTTGCAGTAGGTTGTCCCCGCTGTAATCCATACAGGTCTTCAATTCATTCAGAAGAGCGTAAAAAACCCTGCTGTTTTAGCCACCCAAAGTGAAGATGGTGAGGAAAGGAGTTTGGTATACACTGCTGAGCAGAGGATCTGCTAACGAGGAAAAGGAAAGGGACTTGTCTGACATATGAGGTTGTGTGAGACGGTAGGCAGCCTGGCACTCCTCTCAATATTACTACATTTGCACCAGATGTGCCTGTCTAAAGCCAACGTGATGCTAAACTGATGAAGGCAGACCACGCCCCACGGTCTCTATTTGTATACCTACATGTCTGAGTACAGCAGGGCTCCACAGTGATCAGGCTCCCACAGGCCACTCCAACATAAGCAAAAAGATAAGCAAGCTTTATGAACAAAAGGCAAGAAAAATCTGCAGTCTAAGCCATTTGTCCCAGCATAGCTGTCCCAGTGCTTTTGCCTAGGGACTCAACTGTCCCTAGCACTAGTTTCCTTTTACTATATGAACATGGAGGAAGGTGGCTGTAGTGATGATGGGATTTAAAAAACACATGCAGCCCAGGGAGATCAGGAATAAGTAGCCAGCTTCTTGGGTTGCAAGCACATTTATAGAATACACCCGTCTTGTCTCAGTCAAAATCTGAATCTTAAATATTTCTCAGCCTTGTTCTCTGACACAGTGTTAGATGTATGATACTGCCTAGTGATAAAAACTTCCATTTGTGAAATGAATTGTCTCCCAGTAAGCAATTTGCAAGGGATGACAAATTTAAAAGGATAATATGCTTTTGCTTTGTCAGCAGCTTTGTCTCAGGGTGACCTGTCTTTCAGATTGTAAAATAATTGCATAAGAATATGCAAACCAAGCACCCATGACTTATCCCATTCTACTGAGAAAATACCAGAGCTTTCATTGGCTTCAGCAGAGCCAACATTTCACCCCTAGGTATTTATTTCTGGATAGTATACAGTATTCTGGCTCCTGATTCACTTTATTTGATCATGAGAAAATTACAAGCTGAAATTGTAAGTAGTTTAAACAACTGTAACTTCTTTTAAAAAAAAATCAGAAAAACCTGTCAATCTCAGCTCTCTCAGATGTAGTCTTATTTCGAACAACTTCACAAGCATCATCAGAATTTTTCTTTTAGATTCTTCCTTCTCACAACAGCAGTTTTCATGGAATTGAAAGTCTTCTTTCCTCACTTATCCCATGCCCTGGGGAGCAATGCCCACACTCCTGCTGAACAGCGGATCAGCAGCACAGACAGGAAAACACTATCATCAGCAGCCAGTGAGAGAGTGCTTAGCTAGCAAGATAAATCTGTTGTGATACTGGACATCAGAGCTTTCCTTTTCTCTTTCAGAATGGAAGCTTTCACTTGTCTCTGAACTCGATACTTAGAAAATAGTAGAAGTAATGTATCCAGCACAAGTCAGAAGGCCACCTGCACAGTTGAGATGGCAGAATACAAATGTCAATGCCTTCCACAGTATTTCAGGTGAATTATATCTCTACCTTTTGGCAAAGAAATACGTAACAGAAATACTGAGATTGGTTTAAATGAAATCTAAACAGAAGTGTGTTTGTGTATGCATGAGCACACTGTAAGTAACAGCAGACTACGGGTTAAAAGGAAAGACAGCAATTATTTGCTACAGAGCACCATATGCGTGATTTCATGCAAATGAAAAGGAAGAACAAACTGACCTGAAGATAAGGTGTCAAGATGAAGAAGAACAGAACTGGGGCCATAAAATATCCAGATAAGAGAACTGAAACTTTGCCTAAGATGTATAAGGGGTGAAACAAAATAATGAGGCACAATATTAAAATTAGCATCCACTCCTAACACACACAGTTAAACAACAGTTTGTCATTACCGGTCAAGAAGAACCCAAGACACATGATGAGGCTCAGTACCTGATGTCCCCTGTCTCATGTCACACACTGATCCTGGCCTGACTACTTGGGCATACGTTCATGCCTTGGCCCTTGTAACTATGTGGGTATGCGAGTGTGAGGGAATAAAACCTGAGAGAATGTGTGGGAGGGGGTAAAAAATCAGCCAACTCAGAGATTTTGTAAAATAAATACCACCTTCCCCTTTCATAAGGCCTCCAGAAGGCACTAGCAGTTTGCCTAGCTTTTGAGATAGCATTTTTTACAGTATGCCTCTCAGATTAAGATCTCATTACAAGACCTCTTCATACCACCTACACTACAATTGGCTCGTTTGCCCAGTGAAACCTAACACATCTGGAAGTTTGCTGAAAGGCATATATCACAATTCACAAGTTTCAGTCCGTTCTTCCACTTTCATAAGCGGCTTCCATTTATTGTTAGTCTCTCATACTCTGTTACGAAATTTCAATTATATGAAGAGCATTTCTAATTTACACTGAATCATAGTTGATGATTCATTAAATGAAAAAAAATCCTATCACAACATGACATCTGACAGAACTGAAACAACAGCATACAGGGATGTGTTTTCCATTCATTATTTTATGGACAGAGAGCCTTTGAAGAATGTCAGACAAATCCACATTGGGAAGATTTCTCACTTAATTGAAGGATTTGCAACATCAGAAGGAGACAAAGATCTCCCTATTGACTCCATCTTTCAGGTAGCTCCTGAGAAGGCTGGTGGTTTAATTTTCTTTTTTTTAAACCAGCATGAGCATGAAACATCTTGAAAAACCTGAACTTCTGAACTACAGCACATCTACAACTGCATTTGTCAGAAACACGCACCCATAGAAAAGGATACACAAACTGAAAAATGCACTGTATCAGGGAAGAACATGTTTCTTCTGCAGTGAGTTCACAGATACACCCTTGTGCCAGAACAAAGATATTTATAACTTTCTTTGTTGCTGGGAATCTATAAACCAGCCTTTTAAACACAGCAGTTACTCCATATGAAAGCTATACAGATAAAGTTTAAGTCAAGCTTCATGACTCTGAAGGACGTGGGCAGCGGTGAACCAGAACAAGTCCTGCCAGACCTGACTGCTGCAGCTCCAGCTGGCTAAGTCTGCACCACATTTCTTAGCACTTCAGGTTTTCCACTGGCTGATTAGTTAGGCAAAAAGGACATGGAAGCTCCATGAAGCATGAGCTTACATTCAAACCGACAAATGCCTTGAGCCTTGGGCTGCACCGTACGGGCAAAAGGCTCTGCAAAAGTCAACAGAACTTCTTCACACTGATTCAACGCCAGTCAAGCCAACCCACACTGTCTTTGTAGAAAGCTAATCAAGTGTCTCTGTACCAAGTTGTCCAGCACTACTGATTTCTGAGCTGGCTGCACACTGCAGGAGCCTGCAGACAGCAGCAGCGTAGCTTGTAATGTCTGCCAGCAGTTTAACCCCTTTCGCACAAAGCGCTGTCTTAAGTTGATGAATTCGAGCCACATCCAAGGGTTTCTCAAATGTTGGTTTCCCTTTACAGGATGAATTGCAAACCTCCATAAACTGCTAATACATTACTGGGAGCTATGGAGAGATTTTATAAATCATGGCTTGGAAGGAAAAAAAAAAATGGTGAAAGAATGGATGGAATATTTTTGTTAAATTTTCAGTGTTAAGCTACCATACCTACCTACGCTACCACCCTACAAACTAAAAAAGGCTAGCAACATACAGAACCCAGAGGTTTAGAATACTATCCATCTTAAGAGAAATGGAAATGGAATAGGACAGAGTTCAAAAAAAATAAGACAAACAACTCATGTCACTGCTGTCACTGCTGTTTATTACACAGATCGCATCAAGACATTATGTGTTGTGTATATACACAAACACACCCACCCCCCACTGTTGAATATCTCAGAACACTCCAGGAAATGTAGATGGATTTTTGATTTAAAAAGCTGTCCAAACCCCTTAGGCTGCTTTGAAAATAGTAACTCATAGGTTTATTTCAGGGATATTCAATCCATTTTTGCTGACACGTTCAAAGCAATTTTCTGAAGGTCTGTTCAGCAGGAGCAGGCTCCACTGGGCATGCCATTTTGCAGCTGATAATTGCAGAACCATACTGAAACTGCTCCCAGAGAGATCAGAAGAAAAGTGAAGTGAGAGAGAGCAAATATCTGGAACCTCATCACGGCCAGATCTGGGTAAAATACACCACTTACGCAGCCCTGATTGTACACGTAGCACATGTATTCACATGTGCTAATACAGAGAGGTGATAAAGGTAAATAAAAATGGAATAAAAGAACTAATGATGTAGTCTAACAGAAAATATTTGACTCTGTGCCAGCGAAAAGTTCTCCCAGATATTAGCTGGCATGCCATAATTCATTAGTATAAAATCTGTATAGATACTACACAAGACTCAGAAGTCTAACACACACTTAGGTTTACTGAGCTGGGTTACAAAGAGATCATGGGGGAGAAGAAAATGAAGTGCAAAATGTTAAATGTTTAAAACATTTGACATTTTGAAAATGCAGCAAACAACTGAGACAGACCTGCTGTCATAGCAGAGTATTTATTAGGAGGCCAGTCCCAATGGGTCAAAAGGTTAAATGTCTGAACCACTGGGAGAATTACAAAAGGCAGGAAACTATTTCATTAGATCCCAGGATAATCATGTTTCACTGCTGACCTTGCCAAAACAATGTAGAATACCAATAATATTAGAATGACAGCACACAGCAACCTTTGGTTTCAAAGAATAGGCATATTTGGGAACAAAATCAGTGACCTAGACCTCCAACTTCTGCAAAACATCACAGAGGAAGGTATGGGGTTTTGGAAAGGTCAGAGTACGAAGATGACCCGTATTCCATAGAAAAAGAATAATGATATTTGGTGAAAGTACTGATGAGTCAGGCTTCTCAGGACAAAAAGCACTGAAAATAACCATGGAGAAAGGGTCCAGCTTTCATCTCAAGATACCATCGTAATATTTGCTATTGTTCAGAATGAGGTTATGCGCTCAGTGTAAAACAAGGCTGCATGTCCTGCATTATCCAGGAGATTAGATCAAATTGTTGCAAAAGTTATTAAAACTGGTGAATGATTATTAGTTATAACAAACTGATGGAAATATAAAAGATTTTAAATGGTGGCAGAAAGACATAGACCTCTAACAAATGCTTTTCATGAAACAATCACTTTTTAGCTACCTTGTAGACGGGTCACCTATGACTGACATCCTAATTTTAGGAATATTGATTTCTTGCTGTGAAAAACAGCAGAGTTAAGGACTCAGAAACATATTACCCACCTGACATCTTTCAGCAGGAGCAGCACTGCATGTTAGCTACCAACCTGCTTCAGCGTGGACCTGGCCAATCCTCCTCCAGGAGACTGAGAATCACTCAGGTCCAGTGACTGCCAGCTTCTTTGACCATCTCCCCTCTGGAAGAAATCCACACTTCAGTGCTGTGGACTCTTTTCAGTTGCATTGTGACCAACACCGTGTTAAGCGGGGGGGGACCCCAAACATGCCAGTTTTCTGTTGCACTAAGTAAAATTGAACTAAAACTACCCTTCAAATTGCACAAGGGGAACACACTTCTGCCCTTTCATTTCTGTTTATAGGAATGACCACTTATAAACTTTCCATTTTATTTTAAACACAAAGGTCCTTAACTAGTTTGTCTAACAAAAAAGAGATATCAGTTAACAAGAGTTGAAGACCCATTTCAAGAGTAGAAAATACCATGCAACAAGAACTATTTAATCCAAAAGAGAAAGATGATAAGTTAAGGCTAGACAAGTACAAATGAGAAATAAGGTGCATATTTTAAAAAGCAAGAGTGATAGAACAAATCACTAGCAAAAACAGTAACTTCATCACGATTACCAAGGCCCTATTTGAAACACCCCTTCCCGCCCCAAAAGCGGGAAGTCACTGCATTAGAATCCAAAAACAACAAAATATAAACCATATAAACCCATACCAGTATTTAGACAGAAGTCATCAACAGGTTGTTAGAAAGAATCTCTCTCTATGTACATATAGGTACACGTATCTCTATGTACATAAAAATATATTTAATACTGCTGTCTAACATGAATTTCCAGGGAAACCTGAGAAATCTGGGAATCCAGAAAGAGGAATGTATACGGTATTAAGGATATCTTGAACCAAACCTGGAAAAACATGCCTCAAAACAATGTTAATCTGCATCTGAAGAAAATTAGCTATGTTATCTTAGCTATGTTAACTTGATTAGCAAATACATCTGAAGAGAATAGAAATAGCTGTCTTTACAGATCTGTAATAGAAATATTAAGACTGGTATGAATGAGGTATGAATGAAAGTATGTGTGTAAGCACCATAAGTAGAAAAAGAATTAGAAGACTGACTGTACTGATAAGTAGCAACACAGTTCATAGCAAGAAAATTGAGGAACATGTTGTTTCCATCAGGCCCAGACGACTTGCTCTCTCATAAGACCACAGCACAGAGGACTTGTGGGGGGAAGATCCTGCGCCCTGACAACACAACAATGGCAACGAGGCTGCAGCCCATCACACAGGCCATCCCTTTCTCCCTAGCCCAGCCATAAGACAGACTCCATCTCAGAAGGAAGAAACAAACAAGCAGCAGCAAATGCCCCTAAAGGTTATGGAGGCTGAAGTAAGCAAGAGTCTGAAGTAAAAGGATCATGCCATAGTAACTATTGGTCTCCAGAGGGTATAAAAGACCTGACTAAAAAACAGCTCACTGACACCAATCACAGAACCCAATAGACATGATGAGGACTCAAACAATAGCCGGAGTCCCTTGTCTTCCATGTCACACACAAATGTCCTTGCCACACCACTTGGGCACACACATCTGGGCATACCCATCATGGGGGTATGAGAGCATGAGTGAATGAAATCTATGAAGGAGTGAGTGCAAGCGGGTAAAATCAACTACGTTAATTTTGTAACATACGTATCAGCCTCCCCTTCCATAAGGTCTCTCATGGAGTTTTGTTACAGTAAGTTCCTGCCCTGTGGTGGGTGGTCTACAGACAAACAGCATGCCAAGTTGAAGAAAATAGGAACCTCTGTGAGAAAAATCAAGCACTCTCATGGCAAAGGTGGAGTTGCACCCAGACTGTCTGTATGAAACTGCAAGAAACATTGCTCCAATGCCCTTTTCTTCAGAACTGGGTATGCAGAATGGTTCACCGATATCCTGGTCTGTAGTGGTATATATGATAGTATTGACCTATTATCATTAAAAACAGAAACATATTTAAAGTATTTGGTCTAATGTTTTGCTGGGTTTGCTTCATTGGTCTGGTTACCTAACTTAGAAGACTAGCTGTGAAGTCTGGATGCAACAATGATGAAGAATATGGGCAATCTGAGCAATGACGACTGCTGAAAATCTGAGGGCAGGAGAGAAATGCTTGTATCGCTGTCACAGTCTGGCTGCAACGGTGTCAAAAGCCCAAGCAATTAACAGAAGGGAAGTTGTTTCCCTTTCACCTTTTAGCTGCAAAGCAGTTTCAAATATCTGAATAATCTACGTGACTGAGAATTACTGTATTACCCAAGGGGCAGTGAACAGCGATACAGAGAAACTGGAGAGACTGATTGAAAGGATCGCCACCTTTGTCTTGTCATCTCACAAACAGGGCAAAAACAGATTCTCACTTAGAAGCACAGGGCTCTTAGAGGGGTCCCAGACCATGGACAGATGATATTTTCCAAGAGCAGTTAGGAAATGCAGGATGAATTTTTGAGAGTATTAATGTTAACATGAAGTGGTGAATTAAGCTAGGAGCATCGAAAGAGCCTAAGACCGTGTCGTTGAACACTGTGATGTGTGAGAAAAGGAGACAAAAATAGAATAGTAGGAGCTAGAAAATAGGATAAAGAAAGGCTGAAAACAGCATAAGAGGCAGCAAAAATAGGACACAAGCCTAGAACAGGAACTGTGGAAGTTGAAACAGAAAGTAGAGGAATACATGTCAAAAACATAATACAATAGCAGAAAGATTACAAAAAGCAGCTATGCTAAGAGATTTCTACAAAAAGAAGGCTTAAGCGGAACAAGGGGTAGCCATCTTTTTTAAAGGGAAGACACAAGAATTAAATAGGAAATGAAGTGAACCACAGGTTGCTGTTTGAGTCATGTTGGGGATGAAGAGGAATCTAAGGAAGAATGCTGATCACATATTGGGCAATCAGCAAACAGCAGCTTTAAAAAGTTAGAAGCAAAAGCAGGTACAGTAGCAACTACAAAAGTGGGGGGAAATTCAAACAACTGGAATGGAGACATCCAGTTTGATTTTGTAGGCCTTCATTGGGTCCTGAAGCACATAGCACATGCTCTCCCTGCACTCCATTAGAAAAGAAATAAACCAAATGCAAAAACTTTATAATCAAAGACTACAAAGCGCATTACTGAAACAGAGACAGCAGGCGATTATGAGCAAAGCAGAAATGAGCAAGTTATTTTTTATATATATACATATACATACATATACATACATATATATATATGTAATATGAGCAAATGAAATTAGATGCCAGTCAAGTTAGAACTCCAGTGAAAGATGTTAGACCCTTAAACAGGGAGACATGAATGATTTGCAATGCAGAGGTAAGATATACATCAAAATCAAATTGCTCAGGCAACCACAATAGCAGATGACAGACTTGTGCTCAATTCAGAAATGCAAGCTAATCCAATAACTAAAAATGAGCTAATAAGATGGACTTGATGAGCTCTGCAGTGCTTTAAAGGCTTTGCTATGTTATCAAGATTGCTTTTGTGTGCATCCTTCAGAGCTCTCATTTTCTTTTTGCTCTTCACAGTGAAGCAACTACTGGAGGCTGCAGCCAGGTTTGTGCTCAAGGACAAGAGCAAGTATAATTATAATGAATATGGTTTCAAACTAGCAGTATATGAAGGATTAAGTTACCTCTCAAAGGTGATTACGGGCCTAGGAAACCTAGCAGAAACTAGGTTGGGTGAGCTTGTAGATAATATCTGAAGGGCTGAAAATTTTTACAGGAAAACTGTGAGGTGAACCTTACCATGCTTTTTTAAAAGAGAACAAAGAAGAGCCTGTTTAAGTGGCAATGTATTAAAATTAAGGACTAGACGGTCAAACAAGATTCATGGGTAACTGGTAGCTTGTGCTAAACACTGACCCTGTCCTTAAAGGATACCATACAGAGAAACAGCAGGGGGCACAAAAAGCAGGAACAGAATGGAGTCTGGGAATATTTAGAAGGATGGGGAGAAGATATGGCTATCTGAGATAGGAAACCCGCTTTCTGAAAACTATGAGGAAAATGAAGTAGCTCAGCCCGTGGCTTCAATAACCCCCCCCCCCCCCCCCCAATGATCAGATTAGGGGAACCTGATCTCCTTGGCCTCCCTCGGTAAAGCGCTATGTTGAGAGGGCAGGAAAATCATTAAAAAAAAAAAAACAAAACTAATCAAAAGCACCCCAATATGTTAACTGTTTCCAGAGCCAGAGTAAATAGCATTTAACAGACTTTGGTACCAAAGGGAATCAGAGGGACTGCACAGATAGTATATTTAGTACCACATGTGGGAGCAAATGTAAAAGAAAAGAAAAAAAGAAAAAAGTAATTAGCAAGGAAAATGACTATTTTGTGTTCAAATGAAGATGGACCCAAAGGAGCAGAGCAAGATATAGTAGACAGCTTGTTTTTAAGAAACAAGCTTGGTGTTAGATTTAGCTAATGAATGTCTATGGAGTAGCTTGAATGGGGCCAGTGATAATTGGATTTCCATGGTTCACCTGTGTTAGGCAGTGAAATTGCCTAGCCCAGAAGAAAACTGAATGTGAGAATAGTCAAGTGAAAGTACTTATTACAGTTCAGTCCTAACACCACTGTGCCAATACAGATATCTGCCAGAAGCTGAAGAGGGACTGCAGTCTATCATCGATAATTTAGATCAGTAACAGGTATGTGTGTAGTATGTATGTATGCTATATAGTGATACAGCAACCCTGCAGGATACACAGCTCTCCGGTTTGGCCAGTGCTGAAGAGCAGACAATAAATGGTATCCTAAACACAGAGAACAGTCCTGAATCCAACAGAATGAGCCTTAAATCTTTTAACCCCACAAACAGTTCCAGCTGTAGCCAAAATGCCAGACATTTGCTACAACTGTTGGAGGGGCAAAGTGGTATTCAGCAATAGATTTACTGTATATATTTTTGCAGTCTCTTCAGCAGAATAATGCTGCTCTAAGTTTGCTTTTATGTTCCAAGGGAAGCAGCGCAGCTTTTACTAATGTGCCCCAGGGGTTCCATAAAGCACCTGCTCTTTCATCTACCATGCTGCTATTATACTCCCACAGATAACTTTTTAAGTGATTCCTGCCCATAACACCAGCTGGAAATATGCTGAGTTGGTTAAAAATCGGCAGGCTAACTGGACCATAAAAATTGATAAGGGAACCCTGCAAATTCTGATTCAATCTGAATTTAGAAAGCAAAATCCAGATAGTGAACAGTCCCCACTGTTGGTGTTATAAAACAAAAATTATGGAATTACCTGCTAAAACCCTTTCAAACAGATTGAAGATGAAGTAGCAACATAAGCAACAATTCCCAGGACACCTTTTATCTCTCTGTTATAGTAGATCAAGGGTAGCAACTTTGGTGAGAACCCACATGGTAGCCACAACTACTCACAATATCCATTGAAGCTACAGGAATTAAACAGTTGCTCTAGAAGGAAGATTAAATTTCTGGAGAGAAGCCCATTACTCAAAACCACCATGGAGAGTTGAAAGTTATGTTTGATTTGGAGTTCAGTTACGTATGATACAAATCAGCTTGAGCTCCACTGAGTACAAGTTTCCAAACAGTTCAACTAGAACTCTCACATATGCCAGGCAAAGACTATTCAAACAGTGGACTGAGAAATATTGAAATAATATTGAAATAATATTGAAATAATATTGAAATATTGAAGTAAAATGGAGAGGTAAGGACCTAAATTCTTTATTAGGAAGTTTGGGAGTTGTGAGAAGACCATCAACAAGAACAGATCTCAAATCCATTTGAAATAATTGAACACTGAAGAGCAGTCACGTGCTGAAAGCTTTCTTATGAGGGAATGAAAAGTTACAAGTCCTAGTACATAACCAAGTTGAATCATTCTTCCTTCAAAAGGCTACGTCCTCATTAGTTTCAAATATTATACAAACAGCAAAAGAACGTCTGAAATATGACCTGTGGTCTATGTAGTGAGACCTGGTCTCAGCTTTTTATGAAATACAATATTTAGAGTATTACAAGAAGCAAAACTAAACCCAGTAAGTATAGAAGTGTCCATCCTGATAAACTGTATCGGTGGAGAACTGCAAAGGAGGTGAAGTGTTAAGACTGGTGTGAAGGGAGAAGAGGAATGTCTGGGTGTGGGAGCAGCAGAAGGAGCAAGTGGCAGGAGAAGGGCCATGGTCTGGTACGTGCTGACAGCACCTAGATTAGCAGGACATCAAGATCCTAGTACTTCTAAACACACCTTCTCAGGACACCTAGTTGGGGAAGACAAGGGACATGCAGACAAAAACAAAGACTCAAGCCTACTGGCTTGATAAAGATGGGGTGGGCACCTCCAGACATAAAGATGCAAAAGGCGGCAAGTAAATCCTAACAGTTACAGACAGAAGTTAGGATGTTGTCTCTCCAACAGAATGGAGAGAAAAAAAGACTCTAGTCACAGCTACAGCTCCTAAAGGATACAAAAGGTACATCCAAAACCAGCACATCACCACCAACCTAAGGAGAACTGTGGGGATGTGATGAAGATTTGACAGGGGGTATTCCTTGTCCTCTGAGATTTGACAGCCCTTGTCCTCTGTGACACCGGGAGGAACAAGGAACCCTGACAGATCACTTGAACACACATTTGTCCCGGTGCTTGCGAGAATGTGGGTATGAAAGTGTGAGAGTGAGCGAAGTCAGTTTTGTTTCAGAATAAAATCAACTTCTCATCCTATAAATAATGAATTAACTTTTATGGAATATATTTGTATATTAGAGCAAGGTTATTTGCAACTGATCATCTGGGCAAGCCCAGAGCATTCAAAATAGACTGCCCTATCAAGAGACCAGTAGTGATAACCAATGGTTACCTGAATGGGTCTCCATTAAGAAGTTTGTTTTAACTTGAAAAGAACCAAGTTTAAACCAATGCCAGTAACATTACTGCAATTTGATAAGTGTTAACAAGCCAATAGAGAGAAATTATGTATATTCTTTTATCATTGTTATGTATTTCTGGCCACCCTAAGTAGTCTGGGAACCCAAAAGTAAGAACATAACTATAATACCTTATTGATCATGTGCATCTTGAACATTTAGGGGGAAGGAAGGAGGGAAAAAACAAACAAACAAAACCCCCCAAACTCTATACACCTCAACCATTCTGATAGCAGAGGTGAAGCTGCCTCTAGACCATCCATATGAGACTACAAGAAATACCACTGTGTTGCCCCTTTTCATCAGAACTGGGTATGTGAATTTGATCACTTGATATCCTGGTGTATAGCTACGTATGTAAGTATTGTCCTAATATCATAAAAGGAAAATATATGTCTAGTATTTAGCTAAGTTTGCCTGATCAGTTTGTTCACCTGCCTCTGAGGACTAGTTGTAAAGTTTGGATGCAACTGCATTCGGCGAACGTAAGCTCTTGGGCTCAATAGAAAAATAACTCCGTGAAATTTTATAGCCTTTTCACACAGCAAATTAAGCTAGTTAATATAATGGTCTCTTCTGGCCTTCAGATTTATTCTTAATAGTCCCACTCTCTTTAAAACACATCTGAAAGCAGCTCATTAGCCCTTCTCTTTTCATAAATTTAACATCGAAAATACTACACTGGTAACTACTGAGTTGACCTCAGTTAACTGAAAGCAGTGTTTTAATATCACAGCTATGACAGACACTGTCATTCCCCTCAAGAGCCTACCTTTTAACTTAGATATTCACAGCATTCATCAGGTAAAGAATACTTCAGGAGTAGAAGTTAGGAATCATCAACAGGTTTCACAGGAAAACATTGGAAAGGAGTTACAAGTTAGGCAAAAAAGAGAACAAGAAACAATCTGTTAAATTCAAGACAGCTTCCTATGTGACCATGGTCATTTCACATTACGTCTCTGTACATCATCCTCCTTTTTTCATTATTTGGCTCAACTAATTACTCATTAACTAATACAGGTAATCTTTGTCCTAGATAGCTGGAACACTTCCATATGATCAAATAATAGCATGCGTCCAGGAACAGGGTATTCATTTGGTCAGAAGGATGGTGGGAGATAGTTCAACATTCACTCTATTCAGTAAGTAGATACCACAGTGATCACAGCTTTAATCCTCACCACATCATTCTGGTAATGTTTTTGCAACACTGAAGACACTACCTGACATTTTTCAAAGAGAATACACCTCAAGTATCAAGTACCTACTTTTATACACCTCAAAGGCCTTTGAATTTTAAAAGGTAGGAGGTCAGTGCTTTCTAAATATCAAGTCCCTTGCAACCTGATTTCAAACTGGGCACTTATAAGTAATTTATTGCTGTTATTTTGGAAACTTCCTGGAAGGATTAATTCTAGTTAGTATTCCCCCTCAAAAAGGGAGCAGAGAGCCTTCTCTAGTTCTAGGGCATTTCATATTTTTAAATGTGAAAAAACCCACCATTTTGATTTGAAAAGCAAGTCTGGGATCTGATAAAGGGAAGGAATGAAGTCCTTCCTCTACACTCACCTTGGTAATCAAGGGCTGTTTAACCAGGCAAGTGAATAAACTGGTATATTTCATTCTTCAGTTTTGATTAATTTATTAAATTGGACCTTTCACTCTTACTATCTTCTACTTGCCTGCTTTAATTTTTTAAGGGAACATTTTGTAAGGGCAGCCCTAGAAGAAAACAGTTTTTGTTTTGTTTTTAAATAGAGGCACACTATAAATATTATTACTGGTGTAATTACAAATTTTTACACTTTAAAAGAGATAGTTATATGCTCTTTATAAAGGAGATGACAGAAAACATTGAGCATAAAGAAAATAAAGCCAGAAACTTCAATTTCCTATTTCTCTTTGACTAGCGTTT
Organism: Apteryx mantelli; assembly: GCF_036417845.1. Taxonomy (NCBI): domain Eukaryota; kingdom Metazoa; phylum Chordata; class Aves; order Apterygiformes; family Apterygidae; genus Apteryx; species Apteryx mantelli. Next base: position 155,438,358 of record NC_089978.1, on the reverse strand, counting down.
AATAATGTTCCCTGCTTCTGACTGATTTTAAACTGAACTCTACTTACTAAATTGTGTATGTATAAATCATCAGGTAATGCTGCAGTTGTGTATTTTTACAGACTAGTCAGACTGTTTCAGAAAATGCACATAAGCGTTTAAGGCAAATCCTGTAGCAGAAAGGACAGAAATGCTACCATATTTCTGCTATTAAAACAACTGTGGTCCAAGCAAGCAAAACCATAACATTAAAATTAGAGAGCCAATTTTAGTGCTGCTGAAATAACCTCCCAATTTGAAGAAAATATCCACATTTTTCACCCTAGGTAGCGTGGATGTCAACTGTGACTATTTCTCAGATCATAAACGTTAGTGCATTTCTGTACACAGAATTTAAATAGGCAAATCCCTATTATAAAGGGCAGTTTTGAGATAAACTAATTTGATTTTGAGCTGTTAAAACACTGACAGTGAGTGATAGCCTGGCTGCCTGCTTCATTATTTCTGCTGAACCAGAAAGAAACCCTTACGTTAATAACAGTCCATTACTAGAAGCATTTTAAGATAAAACACTACCTATAAGGAGGAACATGCATTAGCACAATCTGAAAGCACTTTACAGTGATCACTGAACAATCAGTGGACAGTGGTGCACTAAAAACCACTACTGGTGACATTCAAGCTGGGGTTTACTCTAAAGGACAGCGTTAAAGTAACGAGGCTTCTTTTTTACATAACTTAGATAAAAATATGTTCAATCACAACCAATGTGATTGGTACAAAAATCCAAATACAAAACAAACACAAGTTTGAAAAGGGCTAGATTGGACATATGTCTGTTCCTCCTTTTCATTATGGTCCCACATGCTTTTACACAACTATTATTCACAGATAAATATTTATCTCAGAAATCAGATTTTGAAGGACCAGGCAGTTTCCCTAAAATTTAGTCTAATGCACTTACCAGGAGTGGCTTGCCCCATGCGGTATTTTTGCTATTTTTTAAATAGGGCAGTTCTCCATTTAGCAGTGGAGTTTCCATAAAAGAACTTTGGGCATTATTCTGCAAGTTACGAACAGACTCCCCCCCCCCCCCCAATTTCTCTAGGATAAGCTTTCTTTGTGTAAGTTTCAAGTGCATCACTCAGCAAAAGATAGGAGGTAGCAGCCACTAGGAAAGCAGAATGAGGAGAAACAAATGGTATCTTGCACTTGAATGTTTTACCACAGGCTGCTGTCATGATTTTCACTGGTCATAAAATCATAGCCAAAAAAAAAACAAACAAACAGAAGATCTGTCCTATTATTGCATAGAGGTTTTCATGCCTGCTCAGCCTGTATTTTCACTTCAAAAGTTAGCTTATTCTGAATCATGTACAGAAAACTACATTTACAGAAGCAGAAACTAAGTCACAAAAAGGCCAAAAGCCTGAATCCATTGACAAGTCTGAGTTCCAGAGGTGCCAGCCTTAGATTGACCTCACTTTCTTCACTAGGACTGTAGGTAATTAACTCCTTCTAAAAAAAAAAGCAGCCTACTTGTCTAAGCATATATATTTTAACTGTTGGTCTCTACCTCTTGATAGCCAAGATCAATAGCATTGGCCAAAATTTCTTGCCATGGACACCCAAGCTGGAGAAAGAACTCAGATCTCCTGGTCTTAATGAAATGATGTAGCAGTATGGTTGTAACATCATGTGCCACCAAGATGACAGAGGAAGAAGTAAGAAGTGCCATGGGCAATGGGAGAGAACAGAAGAAGAGAAGGATACAAGCATGGTAAGACAGGCCCAGCAGAGTTCCTTCTATATCCTTACCTTCCCATCACTCACTAATGGCGTACCTAACACTCATTTCACGAGAAGAGAGAACTGCCTACCCAGAATCTATAAATTATAACGCTGCAATTGTAATTCATCCAACAACATGACAAATAGCAGCATATTTGTGCATCTTTAACAGCTTGATCCATTTATAAAACAAGGCTGCCGCCCATTCCAAAAGCTTCTGTAAGAAACATCCTTGATCACTTCTTTTACCTAAGTTCAATCAACGCTGAATATGTCAGAAACCTCTTCAAAAATGATGAAAAATGTATTCTGAAGTGGAAACAGGGGTGAAGCTCAAACATTTAAAATCATATTTCTTCATTCACAAAAACATCCTCGTCTTTTCAGAGAGACAAAGAGTTAGGGAGCTTCTTATAAGCATTTGAGATACTGACACACACAATTAGAAGGAAATTCACATTCAAGGCCAGTTAGGTTTTAACTTAAAGCCTACTTAAAGGAACTGAAGAACCACATTTCTAAAGACATGTGAAAGGAAAAGTAAATGGAAAAACACACAATAATTTTAGGTGCATATGGTCACAATGTCTGTATGGTGGGCAAAGGAGCCTGCAATCTGTCTTTTTCACAATAACAAATCTCTAATTGCTGAAAAACATTTCAGTAATTCAGCTTTCCATTTCCTGTCCCTTCTTTCCTGTCTAAGAGCTAACTGGAGACCCATCAATTACATTTTCAGGCTGCTTTATAATACATGTACATCCACACCTAATTATCAGGTAAAAAACATCTCATTTCCTTTCACAGGTACCCTCTGGTTTTACTCACAATACCTTCTGTAAAGATCTGGGACAGAATTCATCTTCCCCAAATAAACAAGCTATTTTCCATCACCTATCATTTCCTACGCTTTACTTCAGAAGATCTGTCCTATTACTCCATAGAGGTTTTCATGCCTGCTCAGCCTGTATTTTCATGACAGTATCAAATACTGCATGATTTTTTGATTTTTTTTCTTGTATACAGCTGCTTCCTCCTAGGAAGACCATCACAAGTAGCTGTTTTATGACAGTGGTAAGGAACATTTTTAATACTTTTAAAACCTAATATATGTGAATATATATGTATATGAAGTAATTATAAAGAACAGGAATATTTACTGGAATGAGAGCATGAAAACATTTATATTGTTAGATTTTGTACTCTACTGAGCTTGATTGCTGGTGGGGGGGTTAAGGGTGGCAGAGGCAGGGTTAGACAGATACAGGGACCACTTATAAGAACTACTCCCTTCTCTGGACTGGATTTTGCCCAAGTTGACAGCCTGTGATACAGAGTAGCCTAACAAAATAATAAAGATTATTTTCCACACATATATTAAGGATGGACTACTTTTAACTTCTTTTGAAAAACTGTATGCCTTATCTGCAGAACAACCACATTCAGCATTTATACCCTTGCACATTGCAGACTGATTTTATAGTTGGTGCTGCCCACTTTTAGAGTTGATTTGCTTCACTTTCCATTTTAGAGAAAACAATTTTCATTAAAGAGGAAAAAAAAAATAGAAAAGAAACATTTCTCTTCCCACTCACACCCACACACAATTTATTCATTGAGCAGTCCTGGAAATTCAGCAGGGAATTTGTCAGCCTTCTGTTCAGCGATACCAACCAGCTCCAGGGAGAAGAGCAGAAAAAGCTGTGAATTGTGGCTGCCATCAACACCAAATCTGACCAAATGCCCTCCTGCTAAATTACAGTAAAGGGCACAGGACAGAAAGAAAATGGTTTTCTTTATTTTCTTCTATAAAATATGGAGACAAAGATAACCTGACACATCCGTGAATAAGTCAGTTCAATAAAAGGCGCTCTGTGTGGCTTAAGTGATCAAAGCAATTGTCCTGAACTAAACAAGTTAGGAGTGACTATCTGAAGTGTGTTTGTGAGGTTAGCCCTGCTAAGGGAAGGCAGAGCAGTGTTGCCTCCTACAGCAGGAGGCAGGCAGGCTACCCTGCGCTGCCCATAACCACGCAGCTGCCCCTGCCGCCTTGGCTGCTGAGGAACTAGAGGAGCGCAGGCATGGGCGAGAGGTTCTTAAAAACTCATGGCACATAAGAGGCACAATAAAGAGTATTTTTCCCTCCTCCATGTTGTCACAATAAGAACAAAATCCAAACCTTTGCTCGGTCTGTGCATCTCATGAAAGTTTTTGCTACAGTTTTGGGGACATTATGAACCAAAGAAGGTTGTCCTGAAGAAGTCAGGTCATGAGTCAGTTCTGAGAAGGCACGACGCCTAGTCCCTAAAGATGGGTACGCTTGCAGTATTTCTTCCTTTATCCTGCTAAAGAGAATAGGGATATAATCTATTTTCAACTTTGCTTGGTGTATTGTTCCCCTCCATACTTACACATATTTCCGGGCTCTTGGATAAAGTAGTTTTAAAATGAATCCTAAATTGTACAGTCTTGGCCACCTACAGCTCACCTTCTTATAGGGGTAAGGGAGATACAGACTGCAAGGAGCCTAACCTTAGAAAAGGAAATGCACTGGATAATTGGTGTTACAGGGCAGCAGAATGTAGTGACAAAAGAAAAAAAGAGAGAGAGAGAGAGAGAGAGAATGAATATGAATATTTTGGATGGTGTAATTACATTTCAAACAAATCTTCTCCAACTAGTTGCACAAAAGCAAGACAGAAGGAAAGAATTAAGCCAACTGAGCACTTGTTGTCCCTGTATGGGAAAACATCCCTGATTAATGATGGATTTCATAGTCATACAAGAACTTATATAACAGAAGAAAATAGAACATCCGCTTACACTTTAAGTATCTTTGTTGCTCATTCAGTGCTATTTTTATTATCCCCTGTATATTGCTGTCCTGCAACAGGAGATTTACCCATATGGTTCATAAATTTCTGAGAATCAATCTACATAAGCTATTTCCTGCCTTTTCTTCTTCCAGATGCCTAGAAGAACTTTGTTATAAAGTGAATTTAAGTCTGTTGAAAATAGACTTGCTTCTTTAATACCTCCTATGCATCCCTTCAGAGGAGTCATTTCAGAGGTGCTAGACATTGCTGGATCACACACTGAAAGCCACTCACAGGCTCCCACCTACATAGCTGGATTACACAAAACATTACCACACTAATCTTTAAAAGTTACTCAGCTTCAGATTTTCTCTTCCTATATTTTCCTTTGGATCATGCAATAAAGTTCAACTATGAATAACTGCAAGACGAAACAACCCAATTTAAGGTATGATTAATACTTTTCCCGAGGTATGATATAAAAACAAAACAAAACAAAAAGCTATCAGATAATTTTCTATTAAAGATGTTTCTTTTCTACAAGAGAAACAGGTACTTCATTTTTGTTCACTCCCTGGCCATGATGTCCAGAAATACTTTTTCCCTGGAGGCAGGGGCCTCATTCTAAAAGCAAGTCAGAGGCAACAAATATTGTACTCAGTATTAAAATAAAATAACACACACACACACAAAAAGAGAAAAAAAAAAATCACACTGATAAAATTCTTTAGTGGGAACCGGATTCATTCCACTGGCTTGGGCCTAACATTAATCACAGGCCAGGTCACCTACACTGTTGGAAACCCTGATTAGTAACTCTGCTTATGCTTTGCATTTCCACAGTGAAGCAGCTGCTCAATTTAAAGTCCGCAGTGGTTCAAGGTGCAAGAACTAGGGCCTCGTACATATGCAACATTAAACCAGGAGCTATCTTGCTTCTTCAGATATTTTTTTGTACATTAGAAAACATCATCATTCTCTCTCTTCATCTCCTCCCCACACCTTTTTTTTTTTTTTTACGGCTAATGTTTTTGTCAAACATGATTCCTATCTTAAGCTGGACATGGAGAACCTCAGCTACACTGAAGTGTCCGATAACTGGAACTAAATTAAGATTTTAAAACTGCCAAATATAAATGGAAGCTTGAGTCATCTCAGTAGATATTTTAAGATGCAGTTCTGCTCTCCTAACTCATAAAATATATAAACTTAATGGTCATACGACATGCTGCTGATTTAGTTTTTATTCAGCATGCAAGGTGAATGAAAAAAATCCAAAACTATTTGCATCTAATGGTTAACTGAATAGGATATCAGTCAAACTCATTGGTTCACTCCAGGCCCTTTCTTAGGGCTGTTGAGCAAAATATTCCTATCCAAGCTCCTACCATCGATGATGGCTCCTGCCATCAGCACCCTCATCCTTCAAATCAGAGAGAGGATTTCACCCTTAGGTATTAGGAGATAGAAAAGAGGAAAAGGATTCATTTCAGGCAGGGAAGAATAATAAAAGCAGTGCAGAAGAGAGTCAACATTAAGCAAGAAAGACAGTAGCACTGCAAGCCCAGTTTTAGGAGTTAAAAAGGCAACAAGATTGATCTAGATGTTCTGCAAGTGGATTTTCAATAAAGATGCAAAAGAGGCCTCAGTGAAGCAAAGCACTTAAGCACATGATAACCTTAAGCATGTAAATAGGCCTCCTGGTTTCTACGGAATTAATAACAGAGAAGGTGTTTCATTGGATTAGGACAATACTCCTTATTTCCTCTTTGCAGCTACTCAGATAATTATTTCAGGCTGAATAAGGTCTGGGATATCCACAACAGATTCAACGTTAACTGGAGAAAAGAAAAACAAACAAACAAATCCTCCCTTGCCCCAAAACACCCCCCCCCCCAAAAAAAAACCCCAACCACCCAGTCAGATATACAAAACAAAATATTTCCTGGGCATACTTAGCAGTCCTAAAACTGTGAAGATTTCCCAATCATTAAACTCTCAGGGAAAATTTCATAAACTCCCAATACACAATAAGTAATACAATATCATCTATAAATGACCTCTTTTAAATAGTTAAATAAAAGGTGATATACCACAGACTTTGGGGTATTTTAATTAAATTTAGACTCCCATTGCCAGTAAGTGTTTTGGAAGGACCAGATAATTGTTTAACTTGGACTTTTTCTGAAAAAGTCCATCTTTCAACTACCATTTAGAGATAGTAATATACCATAATGAATATTTCACAGAAAAAAAAAATGGGAATAGGTTCTTGGTGTATTCCCCCAAGCGAGGCTTAGCATTCAGTTTCATAGAAATTAATTCACACCTGCTTTTTAACAAAACTTCATGCTATCAGTAAAGCAGTGAAAGCAAATACCCTTCTGAGTGCACAGCACTGTCTGTTGAGATAGGAATTTGAATCACAATTCAATTCCTGCTCCACAGAATTATTTTTCATGAACACTGGAATCTATCCCAGACAGCCACATATTCATTGCAAAAGCTGCATTTTGCATACTTCTCTACCAGTAACATGTTTCTTTTTAAAGATGTGCCAACTCGTTGGCATCACATAGCAACATATTCAGAACTGTATACTTGCCCGATAATCTCATTTTTGTGGTTCTGCTTCTGCTGCTTGTTAGAATCAAGTTTAATAACATCTCACTGAAATTCTAGATGATCTTATAAGATTATAGTATCTTTCTGGGCTAATTCAGTTTTATTTGCCATCTGCAGTAGTATCAAAGGCATAACCTGGTCCAGTTCAATTGAAAGAAAAAATTATAATTATGCAAAGCTCAAAATCCAAAACAAATCAACTTGTTTTGTTCTGTGGGAGCAGCATCACATTTTGGAAATAATCTATCCTGAGCAAAACACATATTCAAATTTCTACTCAGTCAATACTACTGTTATTATAGCCATGGCCAGACACTATTGCAAGATGCTCAGCCTCCATGCAGTCCTCTTCCACAAGCTCTGCAAGACTAGATAAGCAAGACAAAAATAAAAGTGAAATAGACTGTGACACCCACAACAGATTAGCCATCTCATCTGACATGAGTCACGTGGAGACACATTAGGCCAGCCTGGTTCCAGCACTGCAGGCAAGGATACCCCAAATCAAGAACTTTGTCCAGTAGAACACAGAGGTTCCCCATGCCTTCCTCTTAACTACTTACTTCTCGGAGCTGAGATATATGATTCCAGGCTGTTACAATCCTTCTATTTCTATTTGCTTAATCCAGGATAATAAATTTGCAGATTTTTTTTTTTCTGACAAGAGATTGTCGTTAACAACAAAATCTAGAACAGCTTGCTTTTTCCAATGCATGAAAGGTTGCGTTACCCTCTGTACCCTCTATCAGCTTAAGAGTAGCTAAGATCTAGCCTCTTTACCTTCTTCTAGTGATAATAACAAGAAAAAGCAAATAAAGAAATTTTTAAATGTAGATGAACAAAGCAAAAGAATTAAATTTGAAGCATAATATTTGACATAAACAATCCCAAACACCATACTACGGTTAAAAAAGAAAAACAGTATTTGTATTATGTCTTTATTGGGCTGATCCAGAATAAATCCCTAGAATAAAAGCCATCTCAATACAGCTGATGAATATTTTATGTTTCTTATGTAATCCAAGCTTGTTTATCTCATGAAACTTCCTGTTGTTTTCCATACATATCCTGAAATGGCAAGTTTTGCTTCTCCTGTAATAAGATTCAGAATAGCATCAAGCTCCCTGTTTTGTACAATGATCCATTTAGTTCTCATACAGATCAAAGTACAGATTTAAAATGAGCAATGTGGAAAATGTAATAGCTCTGTGAATCAAGAAGGGAATTCAAAAACATAGAGAATGGCATAAATGAAGCAACGGTCTGCATAACACACAGTCTAAGGACTCTTTCTACTATACTACTCAGTTACCAAATACCTACCTGCAATGAGATCTTTTTTCCACCCCTCCACGTTATACTCTGTAATGACTAGTGCTTTGCCAAATAGCAGACTGGTTTATTTTGCTGCAATTTCACTGGTGTTAGAGTCGGCTGAATTATAGAACTTGAGGCTAGCAGACAGAATTGCATGAGAAATATTTGCATTGATTTTACCAATGTACATTCAATGGAGGCTGACAATGTTTTGGTCGGCTGGCAGAAATCTCTTACCTAACTCTCCCACACATTCGGCACATCTCTAGATTTCCCCTTCCCCCTCCTTTATTAAAAATGCAAAAAAAAAAAAAAAAAAAAAAAAAAAAAAAGAAGAAAGCAAATTCTTTTGGCAGTGGCCTAATCTGAAAAGCTTTCTCTTCAGAAGCCACTTCATGAATCAGAACCCCTTGGTATTTCCAAGGAGGCATGGGCAGATTACTTTGGCATCTTTAATTAATTCCAGAGTCGAGAGCAAGCAACAAGAGAGTTGCAGTTGCTGCCTATGCATGTATTTCGCCCATTTGGAAGTAACATGCTCTCTAAGAGTATCCAATTATATTTTACATATTCCTTTATGCTTCACCATTCTGACTCACAGAAATTTGAAAAATCTGTTTTATTCAGTTATTAATAACAACTAATATTCTATGTAATATTAATGCCATAGCTTGTGGAGGGGAATCAAAATCTATACTAAGATTGTTTAGCTCCTTTTGAATTCTGACCTAAGGTTACACCCAGCTCCAGCACAGGCAGTGGGTTTGCGTGCGTAGCAGGGAGAACTCACCTGCTGTTACGTACCCAGAAAGGGTGATCCATTCTGGCTCACATGTCTAATACTTCATCACCACCTCATTAAACAAACTGTTACTTACATTTTATTCATCTGTCACTTATTATACAATTAAATCTGGGCCTTATCAAAGCCCAGTGGAAACACTCCCATTCATTTCAGTCAGTTCTGGGTATGGCACTAAATTGATGGGTCTATGTGATATGAAGCAGAAAACAGTCTAAATTTCTTCAGGAAGGCAACTTACAAAAAATAAAATAAAAAATAAAGGGAAAGGGTGGTGAGAAGGAAAAGGCCAAAGTATATCCAATTGCCCAAAACCTTTGTGTCATGTTACAATGCATTAAAATACCTCTGCCATGGATGCATCCCATCCTTTTGAACACAGAACAGTGTACTTAGCACACTGAACATGTGCATATTTTTTGGAATTTAAATGATGACTTATGAGCAAAATATTCAGCTGACAATCAGCTTCTCCTTTGACCCATCTCCTATTCATCCTGTAAAGTAAGACTATTTATTCATTTCTCCCTTTATTTCTTAGAAAAATGCAAGAATGTTTCTGGATTTGATTGTATAAAACAAAAAAAAAGCCAGCCCTTAACCAAAAAAACCCAAAGAAACAAAAACAAACAAAAAAAACCAAGCAAATCCAGCCTCAAATCCTAACAAAACAAAACAACCCCAAAGAACCCCCGCTCACGCACCTTATTCCAACTAGGATGGAAAGACTGGTCACAACTAAACTGTGGGATTATGACATTCTTGAGATTAAACAGGAATTACTCAAATCTTAACTTTTGATGCTAAACAGAATTGTAACTTTTTCAAAAAAAAGTCTAACTTCAAAGTGAAAAAGGCTAATCCCTTATCAACCCAAGTGTACTATGTGCTTTGAAGAAATTAGTCTTCTGCATTTGAAGTGATCCACATCTGTATTAGCATCCAATTTAGAAAGCAAAGGAAACTGTTATAAAAAGTTAATCTTTCAAGTAAGATGCTAGGAACATGAGAGGTTAAATAAGCAAGTGACTATATTCTGTTTGTGTAAATAATATGAGACATATTCAATATGGTCCCTGTTTATTGAATGGAACAAAAATTCCTTTCCATTACAGTTACTTCATGATGACAGAATGCTATTACAGTCATAAACAACAACAGCAGCAATCACTTTGAAAGCGAGAACTGGAATTTAATGGAGTAGGAAAAACAATAGCAAAAAACATAATAGCCATGTGCAAGGATAAACATCTGTGTTTTTATTTATTTCCCTAAAAGTTATCAGAACAATTACCCAGCTATTGTTCTGTTTTTACAATTAAAAGATCAAGCTACAAAGAATATTAAGTAGAATTCACACTCCTCACACTGTCCTCTGTCGGAATCTTTCTTCTACAGTCACAAAGTAATAAAGTCTCACAGAAAGAAAAAAAAATGAGCAGAAGTAATATTCAGAATTCTGTCCAGAGCAAAATATCCATCCAACTGAACTGTTACCGAGACTATGGAATTTCTGCATCTTTGAGCTGATCACATATCACCCTGCTAACTTTAAACTCTATTAGCACTGAGTATTTCTAACATTGCCCAAGTATTTGTAACAAATTTAAGTGCCACCATCTTTGGGCTGAGAGATACGATGAAGGTAACACTGAGCCAGTTAAGAGAGCCGAATGCCAGACCTTCCACCTGGGCTAGTGTTCTCCTAGGCAAAACCAAGAAAAAGCTGGTCTTAGGTCTATTTTACTGGCCTAACTAAAAAAGCTGGCAAAGGCTATTAAATGTTCAGTGGAACTGAAGTGGCTTCATAACCTGCACCTGGTTGGAGCCCTCCCCTACAGGGCCATCCAGATGCAGCACTGTACAGGTGATGCTCCCTTCCAGAGTATGTTTTAGTCAACTAAACATTTTTAGCAAACAAAGTCTAGAACAGTGGATGCCATTAGCTGAGAACTTCATGCGTGGGAAATCCCAGCTAACCTGACTGAACACCTTGAAGGCTACTTTGCTTGACAATCACAGTGATGATCCAGGACCACTAAAGAAACCCAGAATAAAATAAAGGGGTTTGAGCTGACAAAAACATGCAAAGAAATCTGCGGCTAAGACACCTGCATCTCTGACTTGGCCCACAGCACTAGGCTTATTACAAAGCTCATGAGTCCATCTACAGTAAAAAATGATCTCTTGACTACCTGTCACTAGTCAGAAGTCCTTATTTACAGCTCTAAAGGGAGACTTCCTACTACTGACCCAGTACTAATATCTAAACTGATCCTTAAGACTTGTGGAAATAAGTACGGCATGGAAACATGCTGTAAATCCTTTGAGTTCCAAGGCCTGTGCTGGATGGTGCATATAAAGAGGTTAGCCACATCTTTCTGTATTTAACCTTGCTGCTCCCCAGGGGCGGGGGACCAGGTGCCCTTTGCCTGTCAGATTTTTCTGTGATCTGCCTGATCACTAGACAAAAAACAAGGACGGAAACATGGTTAATTCTTGCAAATAAAAAGGTTTTGATTACAGCATCCAAAGCTCTTTTAACAGATGTAGGTATAAACCTTGGTCTAATTAGCATAAATGACTGTCTTAGCTGTTGAAGCGCTCAGATATAAGAAGCCTGCAGGAAAAATACACAGATGTAAAATGAAGGACTCACAGGTACTGCTTTTGCCTCTAAGAACACAAAATAAGATATTGAATTATAAGCCTGTTACCTAAGTTTTGACAGATTACTCCAGTTATTGGAGTGATATTTATAATATATTTAACAAACTTAAACCAATTGCCAATAGATTCGCAAGTAGAGAACAAGAAGGAAACAGTGCAGTAAGGGTTACATGGCACAAGCTAAGTTCTTTGGCATAGCCTGAACTACTCCAACAGTGAGCATGCAAGAGAGAAACCCCGCAGTCTTTGCTGCAAGGACAGAGTGGTGCCCTGACTGATGGAAGGGCTGATCAATAGGGGGTTCACTCCTATAATCATGGTGCTGATGGGCCAGAGCTCATGCATATTCTCTGGAATTAACTTCTGCCTTGTTAAGCAGGTTGCAGTCTGATGCATCTTGAAGCTGAAAGGTTGTACTTGAATGGTTAAGCCTGGAGTAAAGCAGACAAGAAAATAAAACATACTGCTAGGACATTCTTATTCAAAAGTTTCTCCTTAGTTGCTCGTGTAGATCAGTTAGTTTAGGGATGAGGAGCTGGCTATTTAATTCTCCCCTCTTCTGCCACATGCCTCAAAGGTTCATGGCAATGGAGTATACCTGAAGTTACTTCTAGCCTGCTCCTTTCTTAAAGGGATCCCCCTTCACTGCACTATTAATTCTGTCTATTCATTCTGTCCCTTTCTCTTACTGTTGTCATGTGCTTGATCTCTCTCATTTAATTTATCTAACAGAAATGCATGAGTTTATACTAACTACAGCTCTGATTAGTCAGTTTTTCTCTCACTCAGAAGAGGAAATTTAAGTTTCCTTCCCACTCTTAGGATCTTCCGAGAACTGAAATTCCCAGTGTATGCCTTAACACGAATTCTTTCTAAATAGAGGCTTTAGTGCAAGTTACAAGATTTTCCATATAGCAAATACAGCTTATAATATCAGATTTGTTAGGAGAAATGTTCACAGTACATGCATCATATCAGATGGGTAATCCCCAGCATGACTGGAATTTTCAGTAAACATAGAAAGTGACACATTAATAAAGCAGATGACAGACTTGGCACTTAGAGGGCTGCCTTTTTTTTTTTTTTAATCACTTCTTCCTTCTCCCAAATTGTTAATGCACTGGCAACCTTCCCTTAAAGACTGTAATATCAGACTGAGGAAAGTCAAAACGCCTTACCAAGGACTGTTCAAGGACATGGGCAGGCCTCCACCTGGCTCTTAGTAGTCAGTCTTTCCTTGATCCCTCAGTAAACAAGGTTAATTAGTTACTAGCACTATCATGGAAAACCATTTCAAAGACTAGGCTAAAATTCAACCATTTCATTATTTAGGGAGCATTCTTTAAGATTTCTTAAGCAATAGTCCTCTGCACCCTTCTCTATACCCAAAATATCAGACATCCTCTCTCTTCTTTGAAGTACTGCTATGCAAAGCAAATGCAATCCTACAATAACCCCAAAAGACAAAATGCCAATCTAATTTTAGGTCCTGAGGCTCCGCAACGATGGCTTCTGACAAGGTAATCCAGGCATGGTATCTTTTCCAGTTGCTAGCTTTGAGGTGGCAGCCCTGAGTAACTTTAGCCCTGCTGCTCTAAGCATCCTTCCCTTGGTATCCTTCTGGCCCCACACTACTCTGGGCTTTCCTTGATTTTATCCTTCCCAGTGCTGCCTATATTTGTTCTTTGCATTGGCTACAGATCTCCACAATAGCTAACTTGTGTCTGGGTTTGAAACCTGCACTAAAGCTTGCCTGGGGTATCCAACTTTAAGGATTTCTCTCTTGTGACAATGACATCTCAACCACTTCTGCTGTTTCCATTCATGCTCTCCATAGTAGCCTCAGTTCTGTCACCCTGTCTTTCCCTTTATAGAAGCGTCTGTGACAGAACTCAGGGAAAAATAATTTTAATTAAAAAGGGCAGGAGAGATGAATATCAGCAATTCGTGCTTGCTCAAACCTGCTTCAGCCTGAAACTGGGACTCTGATGAAAATCAGTTTGCTTCTTTCTAGATTTACAGATTCACTTTTGTCCTTCAAGGCTACGGTAAGGAGTATTCTTCCTCTTTCTTTTAACCATCAAGAAACCACTGCTGAAATCTGAAATAGAGAGGAGGGTGGCAGAGCTATGGGACATACTTATTCAATGTAAAAACATTTTTAACCACTTGCAGCTGGTTCAGTTTAGAGGGTATTCAGACCTGCAGCAGTACCTGTATAAACACACAGTAATATACACAGAAAAACAAACTTCAGCTATATGGAATAAGGCATAGATCAAATCGTCCCTGAAGTCAAAATGCTGATTCCACTTAAATCTGGGGCACATCCTACATCACCAGCCCTTCTGCACACCCTGATCAAGAGAGCACGGATGCCGGTTGGAGGCCCTCAATTGACTTCAGTGGCTCTTGACTCAGGTCGGCAGCGTCATGTTCCCCTTACGAATGTCCATGCCTGCTGGCTCCAGCCGGCAGGTGAGCGTGAAATGGAGAATTCTGGAGATCAAATGACAGGTTTAAAAAAAAAAAAAAAAAAAATCCATTCAAGATACACTGAAAATTGATCTAATAGAATTTATCATGTTTAAAGCATAACAACCTGCAAAAAATGCATGTTCACCTACAGTTAGAGTCTCCTGTAACTTCCAGCTTTCCCTTAATTTTCTCCTCTATTTTCCCTGAAGGAATCATTTCCATCTGCTTTAACAGTCTCTGAGATCAAAGGCTGGCTTGATTATATCTTTCAGCATAACAATATTGTGACATATGCAAGAAAAAAAGTCCTATTTGCATTTGCAACCTAAAATAACTGAGAAATCACTGAAGTCAGGAAGGCTGGCTTTACCTCATTCGCATCTTCTGAAGCTGTCCTCAGAGCTACACCAGTGGGGGGTTACTCAAGTCCAGGCCAATATTCCCGCAGAATTAGAGAGGAGAGGAAGGAAGGCAGGCAGAAGTTTTCTAGATGTTTCCTTACTTGACCACTTCAAACTTACTTGAAGCCCTCAGACAGCGTTATTGTCGGCTGTACCAAAAGACAAGTGATTCCACACTGCATAATAATCCAAACAAATCTGCCATGCATCTTTGTTTAGATGGAATGATTTCCCATTGATTTTATTATTTACCACTGCAGCTTTAAGTCAAGGACTGCTTCTGCTTAGAAGGGCTAAAAAAATTAAGGGCATGCATTGAGCTTGCTAGTAAAACAGTTAATTGCCAAGAATGATGGCGATGAACTTGACCATAGAGGAAAGAAGAGGAAAACATGAAAGACAAACATTTAAAAAGTTCGTAACTGCAGGAAGAACAGCTCCTCATGTTTATCCAAGGATACCAAGTTTGAAGTAGCAATGCAATAAATAAATAAATAAATAAGAGACCTCCATCAACCACACAGTTAAAATGCAGTAACCACGCCACAGTAGAGATAAAAAGCTGCAGCTCACCAGTGAGACCTATGCAGATAACTAAATGGGCTCAAGTTTCTCATTTTACCTTACCCATGAATCGTGTGGACATACCTTCCCATATTTCACTATGGCTCAAATACTAGTTCAAGAAATCGGAATATAGCATTACACGGTTTCTGACAATATGTCAAGATATCAGTTCTGTCATGACTTGCTTCTTGTATATGTCTATCTGAATCAGTCATTGATAGAGTTAAGAAGATGCAAACAACAAACAAACAAAAAAAACACCAAAAAGGAACAAATAAAGGAATATTTTGCTTATGAGATTTATCTTCCATTTGCTTTCACAGATGCAGGACCAGTCCCTATTTCAAGAGATTTCTTGCACCATTAGATTTGAACCAGTTACATAGGCAGTGGGAAAAAAAAAAAAAATCTGAGCCAATTTTTCTTAAATGACTTGCAGTACCATGTAGAAGAAAGCCAGCATTCCTCCAGCACGTTCCCGAGGCTTATTAGAATAAGCCCAGATCTCCATCAGTCCTACATCTGTCTTCCTCATCTCACACCATCTGTGCATGTTAGTTCTTTTGCTTATGGGAGGGCAGGGGAAATCAACAATGAAGTATTAAATCAGCATTATATTCCCCATATAACTTCCATTCCATGCTTTTTTCAAGGTGGAAAAATGCAGCAAGTCTGCCAAACACCAGACTGCTCAGTTACAGACTTTCTGCCTGGGCCCACCTGTAAGTCCCAACAGACACTAACGCAGTGTTCTCCCAAAACGTTTACTGGAGAACCCTCCCTGGCACTGTTTCCAAGGACGCTGCAGCACCTATGACATGCACACGTTCCTCCACTGGTCCTTCCAAGAAGGGATGGGGTGCTGGGAAGTCCTCCCACCACCTAGCTAGGAAACCACATAAAGGGAGTTACAAAGGGAAGGACTAGACAGATGTGGAAAGCAGGTCCTAGCATCATCCAGAGCATCAGCCTGCTCTGCACCTCTGATAAGGCAAGGTGGTGAATCCCAGGGAAGAGTATTCATATACCTTCCCCTCCCCTTCAGCTGCCACCCGTTCTGGATGTTTCCCAGGTAACAGCCTTCTTTTCAAGAGCTTAAATCAGCTGTTTACAAACAAAATTATCCTGTCAGCTTAGTGCGGCTTAAAAGGACACAGCCAAATAGAAACAAAAAAATAAAATAAAATAAACGCATCAACAATCAGAGATGCCAATAGTATGGATGTTTGCTTTGACATAGTGCTTGCCGAATTTAAGACCGTCTAAGGAGGAGATATTGAAAGCAAGGTTAAATTTGCAAAAGCCAATAATTTTACCCTTCTCTCTCACCTTATGAATTCTGAACTAATGTTGTGTCTCTGAAACCTTATGCAGACTCTCTTTCCTATCGCACTAGAAGCAAGGACAATAAAGGGAGAAAAGATATCGGCTCCTTTTAGAAAACATCATCTTCAGTTCTCCAAATAGACTGTTTAGTGCTATGTTCAGCAGCTGGATATCTCCTTTGCATCAATAAACTCCAATTTTCTTCTTCTTAAATGGGTACTCAGTGAAACAGGCTAAGACCACAGCAGCATAACTTCTTGGTTAAAGTCTGCAGAGAGCTGTAGCATCACCAGTCATCAGAGACCTGACAAGTGGAAACAGTCCCACTAAAGCTGTCACTGCAGCACAGTATATGATGTGCAACCACGAACAGAGAGCACCTTGAGAAAATGGAGTTTCATTTTGTGATGTGTGTGCACATGAGGCAAACTCACATACTGGTGAATTAATTTGGTGTTACGGGAGGTGTCATAGGGCTCCTTCATGTGAGGTGTTACATATTAAATTAATTTACAAAGCAGTTTGAACCAAGTTTATCCCTGTTACGTGCTGCATACTGACATTTTTGTTCTTGTAATGAACAACCTGTCATTAAAAGAGCACCTAAGACAGTAATAACAGAAAAGTATTTCAGCTATGAAACTTCCATGCTTGGCAAATTAAAAGTATAAGCTTGCCTTTTCCAAAAGAAATCTTTCTGTCTTTTTATTTCTTTTATTTTGCCTGTACCGACTCTCTCTTTCAGAGAGTCAACAAGATTTATTTTCTGCCTACTACCCACAGTTATAAAAAAAAAAAAGGTTAAAGAAAAGTTTGATTATGTTAAAAGTTCCCCTCAATTAAATATTAGTTTACAGATGCTGATGTCGTTTGTACCTTCAAATTAATTGCATCAGGGACTGCAGAAAATGCAACACAATATCAGACTGTGGACAAAAAAAGGGTACATTAGCATCACAGAGCTAAGCCAAAAAAATAAGCGTAGGTGGTTATTTAGCATAGCTTGTCAGGTACTTGTTAAAGAACAGCAAAGCACAGTCCTATGCAATTGTTCCAATACTGGATTTCTTGAGGCCAATGCTGAAACTTTCACTCAGGAACAGATATTTTTCCTTTCTCCAATGGTCAGCCATAGCAGTTCTTGAATCTTTTTCATATCTTCGTTGTCTTCTAGCATACAAAAATAACTATTATGCTCTTTATTGTTTTATCATATGTAAATGGAAAAATACTTGAAAATAGGTGGATAAAATTCTCTGAGTTTGTCAAAAATAGGAAGGACTTGGTTCCATTTTTTATGTTGAAGAGGAGGACTGTAATTAAAAAAAAGGCTAAATCTCACAGACAAAAAGGATTTAAACAGATGACAGCAAGTGCTGTCAATCAAAGCAGTGAACCTCAGATAAGAACTAGACTGGGCTCAGCTCAAGGGACTAGCTTTATACACCTCAACTGTCCCCAAGCAACACCCCTTTACATTCAGTGCTGGAATAAAGATCAGCTATCCCTAAATCCAGATTTTAAAATTCATGCTATGAAATAATCTATTACTTGCATTAGCAGGGGATCAAAAAGGAATTTCCCAGAAAAGAACAGTTGACTGGGGTCAAATTTCACATTCAAGAGGAGAAAAATGTAACAAAAAGCTGTTGTGCCTTTAAGATGGCCAAAAAAAAGTCCATAATTGGATATGGACCAGAGGACAGCGCCCCTCTCATCAGTATTCATGTGGCTGTGTCCAGTCTGGGGCTCCCCAGTACAAGAAAGCCATTGACAAACTAGGGTCAGTCCAGCAGGCAGCCACCAACGGAGTTCGGCCCCTGGAGCACGTGTCGTACAAGGAGATGCCAAGGGAGCTGGGTTTGCCCAGCCTGCAGAAGAGAAGGTAAAGTGTGTGTGGTGTGAGGGGAGAAATATAATTGCTGTCTCCAGCTACCCAAAGGGGGGTTACAGGGAAAACCGCCAGACTCTCAGAGATCTACAGGGAAAAGGACAACAGGCAACAGTCACAAACTGCAGGAAGAAATTCTGATATAGCATAAGGAAAAAAAACTTCACCATGAGAGTGGTGCAGCACCAGAAGAGGTTGCCCAGAGGGGCTGCACAATCCCTGTCTTAGGAGATGGTCGAAATTCAGCTGGGCAAGGCCCTGAGCAACCTGATTTGCCTTGGAAGTTGGTCTTGGTTTGTGCAGGGGCTGGAGTGAGTGACCTTCAGAAGATCCTTCCAACCTAAATTATTCAATGTTTCTGTACTAAAGGTGGAATATGCTGGTTCAACATTACCTTTGAGAAAAAAAAGATGCAAACTTCTGTATCTGTACGGACATGATCTCCTTTCTCTATTTCCAATTATGTTTCACTGAAGACCAGGGACCAGATGAATTCCAGTCATTGCTTGTAAAGCAAAAGCCGGCATCCAAATGTTGATGTTATAAATAAAGTTGGGACTGCCATTTAAATCCGATTTCACAACATGCCATCCTTTACCTCAGTGCCTGATTCAGCAAAAGCAAAAAAGTTAATTTGATTAACTCTTGTAACATTACAGACTGAAGCTGCAGAAAATAGCCATTTTTGAGATAAGAAATCGGCAACCTATGTCCTTAAACAGTACGTGAGAAAACTGATTAAAATCTCTGTATGTGGAACACAGGCAGTCTTGAGAAACTGATAACCTGTGAAAGACCCCGGTCTCAAGCGCAGTGTATTTATGTGTGAATGTCTGAAACACAAATATCAACAGAATCGGTCAGAAATCAGGACAGAGGTGTTGGGACAGCCATCGTTTGCCAAGCACCAATACAGCTGTGAACTGTAACCTTAGGGAGTTAGATGATCTAGTGCCACGGTCATCGACCTGATCAGCGGTCTGTAAATCTGTGCATCTTCCCAGCCCTGTGATTCAGTCTCTACATCAGTTTTGGATTCTGATGGGAAAGAGACGGGGAATTTTGTTCATTTGCCAAAACCACTGTTTTGTTTCTGCAGGGGGTACAGAAGGCAGTGGAAGTATTTGTCTATATCAGGAACCAGGCTGCACTGAGGAAGAAATGCAAAGGGCATTAAAACATGAGTCTCTTACCAATTCCTTCAATAATAGAGCCAAGCCCAGGAAGACAGGGAACATCAACTTTAGGAAGCAATATCTGCAATTTAAATTAGAGAAGGTAACTGCTTACAGGCAGACAGAGCAGGGTAGCTTCAGCTCAACGGTCAAAGCACAGACTCAGATGGACACACATTGTATTTTAATACCATGAAAAATTGCCTTGAGGCAATTGTATCAAATAATTTTTCAAACCACAACACCTGGAGATAAACCAAGCTCCCAGCTATTAGTTATGTGAATTTCTAGGATGAGTCAAGCTGAACTTTATTAAGTGAATGAGACTGAAAATTGAAATTCCTTTCCAACTGTGCCCTGATGTAATTAGGATATAGTTCAAAATTAGTCTAAGCTCAGCCAGACCATAACTAGTAAGCAAAGCAAGTATATATTCCCACAGTCACACTGTTGGGTTCTATTGCCAGCATTGCCCCCATTTCTTATGCAAGTGTACAACTCTACCTGGAAAGGTTTTAAATCTTTGCTTGCTTACAGCTAGCTCCAAGTTTCCAAAAGCATATTATAATTCCCATTGACTTATCTTCAAAAATCAGAAGTATCAATAAGCCAAAATACTAATCCCCAAACCATGTTGTTAGTTTTTCCTTTACTGAAAATTCTAAATGTCTATCAGAAGAAGGAGGAAAGAAAAGGGGGAGGGGGGGGTCATCATTTTTGGTACAACAGAAAATCCTTTGCTAACCCCCGCCAAAAACAGTCAACTAAAGATCACCAGAAGTTTCATAAGACCTTGCATCTGTTACCCGAGATCATAACAATATACAGTTATGTTATAACTTGATTTTAGCAACTTAAAACAAACATGTAGGTAAAAGCAAAGGCCAGCAGAGTCAGGGGAAGTCATCAGCTTTTCCATGCCTGCTTCCCCTCTATCTTCAGTTTGCCTTGCTTATTCAGTTCCTGTCTTGAAGAGTTTTGTTTTTTTTTAATACAGTGCCATAATCTTTCACAAAGCCTCCAGGTTCCACTGAAAAATAAACCCATCAATAATAATTAAATGAAAAGTTATATCAGAGTCAGAACATGTCTCCATCTGAGGAATTTTCAACCTTTTTTATGCAGGAATTAAAACATAGTGTGTGTGTGAGTATGTTTATGGATATATATATATAAATAAAAATAATACCTACATACACACACATGCTTGGCCCATATATCCCATGCTAAACAGGAGGAACATGAAGATAAATGAGTACTCAGTTCTTTGCAGATATGCAAAGGAAATTTTGACCGGTCACCTGCTTTCTTTCTGACTGTCAAAGCTATCTCTCTGTAAAGCAATGATCATTTTCCAAGAGAAAGATAAAAATAGCAGAAATAGAAGGTAAGGGAAGAGTCCAGAAGAAGAGAAAGGAAGCAGCAATACTGATTCAACCTTCCAACAGCACAGGCGCAGCAGGCTAGGGGCAGAGGGAGAGGAGGCCTGAAGCAGAGCGCCCTGAGTGATGCCCCTGGGGAGGCACCTGCATGGAAAGCGCTACCGCTGCTAGAAACCTCAGCGCTTGCCCCTCCACGCTGAGGAGGGCTGGCATGCCTGCAACAGTCAGGGAACGTCTTCAGGCAGACTATCAGAAAAAGTTCAAAATGGATCACTCCAGAAGGGAAATGCTGTTCTTCTACCTATGCAAGATCCCTGTGGGATGATGGCTGTTCTTTGCGCCTCCTCTGTACACAGGTCACTTAGAGCAAGTTGTTTGCTGCAAGTCTAAGTCCTCTGCTCCTCCTGCCCCTCTGACCCCAGCTGGACCATTGCTCAGAGTTGACTTTAGCAGCAGTGAATTTGACTCCAGCCTTGATAACTTCCTTACCAAACTTGCTGCTTCATAAATCAGAACTGAAGCACTGAAATAATGTGTCGGCAGACTCAATAATGTTGCATAAGCTTATAACTGAGCAGATTTTATGACTGCAAGCCATTTGTATCGATTTATTTACTTCATTAGTGAGGGGAAGATGAAATTCTTCATTCATGGAGAATCAAACTGAACAGGGAGTAGCTGATTAGACATTTTTAAAATCACATTTTAAAATAAAAATTTAGAATGATGTTTCCAGAAGTAGAGCCAAGTAAGATAGAGTTAAATAACCTAAATCTATAGTTAGGCTTAAATCACTAATCTTATTTGTAGATGATGGAGATATGCAACTGCTTTTACAAACTGGCACATTACTTCCCTATTTCATAAAGCTTTACACGATCTGCTAATGTAATTATAAAAGTCTTAAATTGCACATACAGCTTTGCAAGTTTTTACTCCTGGGCTTTGAAGGAACTGTGTTAATGGAGATCCACAGTTTTCTAAAAGTACAGCTGAGTACTCAATAAAGGAAGTTGCTTACTACCAGCCACTGCACACAATACACTAAAGATTATGCCTTTGAAATTCAGACCATTTTGTCATTTTTCTTTGATGTATCCTCCCCAGCAGAGCATTGGTACAATTATCACTAAAGCAATAATGTGGCAAGCATGAAAGAACATCTGCTTTAAGTGAGAAATTAATCTTCCCAGAATAAGATATGTAAATATTTAATTTCAACATACAAAAATTACTAAGGGAAATGAAAAAGAGAGCCAAGTAACAACTCTATGAATAATAATACTTACCAACTTTCCATTGGGCATCCCGAAGCACCATAAAAAGATAAATAAGCATTATTGTCCTGATCTACATGGAAAAAGAAGAAAGCAAATTGCTCAAGGCCACAAAGTGAGCCAGTGACATAACTGAAAAGAGAAGCTGGGGCTTTTTTGTCCCAATCCAGTATCCTGCTGTTGCACCACACGTTACCATGCAAATAAGTACAGAAACTGCAATGAAGACATTCACTCTCCTGTTGACCTCCCCACCACCACCATTCCTTTGAGGGCTTTCTGCAGACCACTTCCAACCTACCTGCTTCACCTTTTGGGTAATGTGGCCCCCTGGCTAGGCCTGTAAGGACCGCCTCGAGCATCCCAGCCAGCGCAAAGCCCAGGGACCAGCGGCAGCGCTAGAACATCCAGCTGGCCGCAGGGCAGGCTGCAGCCTCCGCCACGATTACCGGGAGACCGCTCTGGGAGGGACGGCGCCGCACAAGTGCAAGTGAGGGTCTCCCAAGAGGCTGAAGGTCTCACTAATGCTGAGCAAGCAGTAGCGCTCCCTCGTGAAGATCCAGGAACATACGCAACCAAAGAATGACATCAGCACTCACTGAAAATAGTCTCTCATATCAACTTAATGGAGCCTGAATCTTTAACGTGGTATTGATTTTGCTAATGTTCTTCCACGCTGTCATCTGGAGGCAAAATACCTATTTGCTATACAGTAAACTATACTCGGGTTCATGCAGTACAATAGCCAACATGAAGTTTTGGTCTCTCTTTTTTCCCCTCCCTCTTTTTCTTTTAAACCAACAAAAGGTCTTTAAAGTTTTGTATCCAAAGGCAGTCACTAACATTATTTGCACTAAGAGGAAAATGGGCCATGCCTAATTCTAGACACTGTATTTTGCATCTTCTAGGAAGAATACATCTGAATGTAGCAGGAGCGTCTTGAGCAAAAACAGTTAAGGCCAGCACAGCTGAGGGAGCTACCGAACTAGGAACTACAGCACTGAACCAACACTTTAATGCTCAGATGGGAAGGCTTTTGTGGTTAGTATTCCCCAGCTGCCCCTCCTTCTATTCTTACTGGGCAAGTCATATACAATTTTTTCCAAAATGGCTTTCTAACAGTATGTCCTGTTTAAGTGCCAAGGTTGACCACTTTAAATCAACATTTGAACATTCATCAGCTCCGACTGACTTCAGCAGAGCTATACGATTTCTATTACCCAGGTATGGACACTCAGCATTTACTGGAATGGTTAGGGAAAAGGGGCCTCTCCTGGCAAAAGCCTTTGCTACTAGACTTCTTCACTGAACCTTGACCCTTTCTTTGGTCTTTTCTTCTTCCCCATCTCCTGTAAGACACTGACAAGCCCTGATCCCATTCCTTCCCCCCTCCCTAAAATCACAGCCAGCTCTGATCTGCCATTTCACACCTCCTTGTATTATCATGAACGAATAATGGAATCACATTTCTGATAATGGAATAAGAAACAGCAAACATCTTCATTTTTAGGGTGCATCCCTACCAGGTGTCCAAAGAATTGAGTTTAGTCCAGGCTTTGAAAACCATAACATTCGTACATGCTTATTCACCATTTTTTGCCTGGTCTATACCATAACTGCAGGCATATGAGCTGATAAAACTGAAAATATGGTGAACAATCATGTATGAATGTTGAAGAACCTACCTGGATGCATCTTGCAATAGGATAACCACATGGCACTCCATGGAGGGCAATAAACACAAAGAACATAACTACTTTTGAATTTAACCCACCATCATTTGAATTAATAGCCAAAAATAATATTTTATCATATCTTAAAACAATGCCTCTTACTCTGATAGGACTGGGAGAATTGAGCAGTGCAAGGAACATGCTCCTAGATGCTGCTTCAGCTTCAACTTGGTAGCGCTCCATCATATATTGCAGTGTGATGTATTGAGGATATCCCTCTTCCTCCCCTATGTGCTTGACACATACTACCATAGAAGGGCCAAGTGCCTTCTAAGCAAGCAGCAGCGACTCAGCAGGTGTAGAGAGGTAACACAACGAGAAATCCACCTTTGGTCCATCTACTTCTTTTTTCCATCCAGCGTGGTCTCTGAGCAGGACCCTGCTTAAAGGACTAGTTGCCTGCTTTTGAAGTGTTGCAAAAGCGTTCACCCTGCAATTTACAAATTCAGACAGCTGGGAGAGCTTGTGTCAGTGACTAAATTATGGAATGCCTTTCAAAATGTTATAACTATAGTTAGAATATCTGAGATGAATCATATTCCTGAAAAATGACACCCCCATCTGTCAGAATTGCAAAGCCAGGAACTTTATATAGAAACCATACAACTTTCCTTCAGATAAAATCCTCCTGCCAAAACCGTATCTTTTCTAACAGTAGTCTACCTTGTTCTTGTGCAGAGAATGCTCCATTTTTTGGATGATATCATGCTACAAATGAGGACTGCTCTAGCAAGCTGCTCTAGCCAGCAGCAAACAGGTAAAAGCCTTGGAAAAAAGAAATCATGATTCTTCAGTAAAAGAACCTCTGCCAGATGGCTGAAAGGACCATATTTCATCTCTGAAGAAAGTTAACTGTGCACAGTAAAGCTATGGAGTTCTACAGGAAATTATATACCCATTAAAAAAGAGTTTTCCTCATATTTTCTAAAGAAAATTCCTATTTTCTAAAGAAATATTTATGCAGAAAAGTCATTTCTATCATTACTAGTCAAACATAGTCAAACTCTAATATGTATTCACATACAGATCATGGGTTTTGTGTTATCACAGGGAAGCAATATTTTTTTTAAAAAAAGACAGCAAATATTCTCTATTAAAGAATAACTTGTGGACATGAAATCTTCACAGATGTCAGGAATTTCTACTGACAACTTCCAAGGCACTCGCTTCCAATGTAAAAGTAACTGTATTGATGCTTTTCACTAAGAAATCAAAAAATATCTTTTGCTGTCTAAACACTACCTGATTAACCACATTATCATTGAACTGGACATATTATAGGGAAGATTCATATGAAAAAAAAGTTGTCCGAGTTGTAAGCGTAAGAATGCTATCTTAGGTATAACAATCAAGGACTTTCTCATGATGTTCAGAATAACTTATTTTACTGAGCTGTTTCACTCATTGCATTACATGTAATTATCTTTTTTCAGTAAAAAAAAGTCTAAATCACACACTGTAAAATTTGAAGAGCAGCATCTCTTCTTCCAAGTACTTAAAACCTGAGGTGATCTTAAAGTGAATTGGAGCTTGTTTAGGAGGTTTCCCCCTGCTTCCCCTCCCCCCCCCCCCAATGCCAGAACAGGAGATATAAGCACAGAATCCACAGATACACTTTAACTTGTCACTTTAAGTTGTTTAGATTTGTTCCTGTTTTGTATCACAACTCAAGTGTTTTGGCAAGGAGTTTGTTCCTTTTTCACTAAAGTGAACACAGCAAGAGAAGAGAAAACAAAAATCTTTTGCACAAGATTTTGCCTGGGTCATCACAGAACCAGAGCACATATCGGAAAATGAATTTAGACACCATAAAATAAGAATCTTTGTTCAAGAAAATACCCTAAGCTGCTTCTCTCTTTATGATTTACAAAGTTGGGTCACAGTGCTTCTATGGTAAAGGAAGCTTAATGCTTCATGAAATGTAATAAAAAAAGAATCTGTGTAGTGCAGCATCACTGGCTCCACTCTTGCTCTTTAATGTCTCAGAGATTTGACTCTTTCCAATCTTCCTGGCATCTTGCAAGCTTAAATCACATGCAAAAATAAGTCAGTCTCCCCCCACCACGAACATCAATGATGCTACAGAAACTAAGCAAGCAGAGGGGAAACTGTCATTCCCTAAAGCCCAGAGAACACAGCCCAGGAAGCAAGGATTTTAGTGCTAACACCCAGCTGAAAGATGGAAAGTTTCTCTAGCATTTTTGGCTCATAAAAGACTGCAGCAGCATGCATGGTACAGCTACTGACGGCAGTATCCCCTCAACTTACTACGTCATGGTAATAGTTTAAGCTATGAGTGTCAAACTGCTGTCATGCACAGAATTAATACAGGAGACTTCCATCCTTCCATGCAAGGATGAAGATGACTGTCATCTTTAGTACTGCAGGAATCGGGTAGCTCCTGCCATGCAGCCCTTACATTTTTCCCCTCCTCCACCTGAGACCACAAGATCAAAAATAAATAAATAAAATAATAATAATAATAAAAAAACACAAATTGGGAGGGCAACCCCCCCCAAACCAAAAAAGTTCAACAACAAACCAGCAAAAACTGAAAACATTTCTAGTAGTTTTATAGGACAGCTGAAAAAGAACAGAAAATACTTGCATAGACAGAAATGTAAGTAATGTAATTCAATCAAGATGTACTTTGTGGTTCAAATAGATTTCAGGGCACCTTGCAGCATTCCCTTGTGAAAAGCAAAGGAGCTCCCTCACATTCCAACTCAATGTAAAGCACTTCATAGACCTTTACCATGAGTAAATTTGATAAAAGAAACTATATTAGCCATGTTACCTGAATTAAATATACACAAAACAACACTAGAAGAAGTAGTAGAAAAGCTACAGCTACAGAACTGATTCTGTTATGCATTAACTAAGAATGTTAATTTTATGAATTATTATAATGAATACTTTAAACCTGGACAACTTATATTTTGGTCTGTAGGTATTAATCATTAGGTATCACCTTCACAGAAAAGCTGCCAGCATTTTTACTTTTAACTTTTTTTTTTAATCAAAAAATGTAGGCTCTTTGAAGAAAAAAGTACTATTTTGATTTGTTTTAACTTAAAAAAAAAAAAGATACTGTGTTTGGTTACACGTGCTCAAGAAGATTTTAAGTTATCTGTTTCGCACATGCACATCCCACACAGGCCACTTTCCAGTGCCCCATAGCACAAGGGACCACAAACCTCCAGCTCCCATGTGCCATAGGAAGAGAGCAGCAGAGAGCAAAAACATTGATACAGGTTTAAAAAAAAAAAAAAAAAGCCGGGGGCAGGGGGGAGGATGCAGGGAAGAGAGGAAGATTCACCAACAGGAATAGACTTTCACCACATCTAGAAGTGTGAGGGAAGGCAGGAGGCTCTTCTAGGCTGAACTTGAAAATGTTTTGCTATAAAAACCTGGCTTCAGAGTTCATCATTTCTAATTAGCTGCTGCCAATATTGCATGATTTAAAGCTGCTTCTCACACTGCTTATGTGAGTGTTAACCAAGCACAGACTTTTTTTTTTTTTAAACTGCTATAGGGTTCAGCACATCATACTTTTCCATAGAATAGTTTCTTTTAGCTAACCAACAAACCTCCAACACCCACTATTCATCCTCAGATGAATCCCCTATTTCTCAGTCACCTCCCTCCTTCAGCCAAGAGGGGCATGCCAAGTTTCCACTCCACGACCCATCTGTAGCTGATGTAAATGCTGCAGAGCCGAGAGATAACTCCTGGCTGTGGGGAACATTGACCTATTTGCACAAAATGCCTGTCTCTTCCTGTATTTCCTGGTGCCAGTCTTCTCTTACGCTCTAACACCATCCAGTACAGAAGTCATTTAAAGCAGCCAACTAACTTCACTGGCTTCTGGGTCACATTACCAATGAAAAAAACTTGAAAGATTTCTAAAGCTTTCCTGAGACTTCTGAGCACAGTTGTAATACAGATGTGGCAAAGAATTTGCAGCTTAACCTAAAAACATCTTTTTTTTTTATTTTTAAACTCCTGTTGTGAAACTGCTGTAAAACCTGTTTTCATTAATTACAATCTGGTTAGCAACAATGTAATTTAAATGCATTTTTTTGCTAATGCAGGCTAATTTATTAACCAGCAGGATTAAATACATTCATGAAACTCTACCTGGGACTTGATACTAGTTTCTATGCTTTTATTTGAAATGCAATTTTAATTAAACAAACGCAACTAGACACAAAGACTAGCTATGCCAGCCTCCCACAAGCAGGCCAAGGTGCACGGCTTGGCAATCTAAGCCCAGCACAGGCTGCTTCCTCAGAGAGCACTCTTTCCCTTCCCCGTTCCTCCTGACCATGCACGCCCACTTTCACACCTGTGTCTGCTCTTGTATCTGTGCAACTGTGTTGGCAGCCAAACCAGGGAGCCAACATGCTCAAAAGCCAACCCATTACAAAACTCCAAACAGAACCCAAACAGAACACCACTTATTTCACTTTCACTCGCCAGTGATGCTGTCTACTCTTTGGTGAGCTCCCTCTAGGTCCACAAGTACGTGATGCAGAATTCTGCCTTGCTCCTTTCACTGCAGCATAGAAATACATAGCCATAGAAATAAAAGGGATGAAGAGAGGATTCATTCATAAATATTATTTTTTTAAAAGCTATAAGATTAATGTAACTTACAGATACTTGACCATCCATGCACTTGTTTTCTATTTTCAGTGATGTAAGACAAACTGTACCAGTCAGGCCAAGGCCCACCAGTTGCCTCCAACAGTCCTAGGGAAGCTCCTGAGGATGCGGCAAAGCACCCAGCAAGGCTTCCGCAGAATATACACCAGTCTGCACATTTGGGACTTGCCAAGACAGAAACGGCATCCTTGTATTTAACAGCCCTCAGCAGATTTTTTCTAAAACACGTTCTGACATTTTGTGAAACAATGCAACAAAATGCCACGCGACACGTTCCACTGCTTAACTACATCATACAGAAAAGGATTCCTTTTATTTGCTTTACCTATAGCCTGTTGCCCCTAGTTCTTGTGCTGGAAGACACAGTGAACAGTCATTCCCTAGGCAACTCCACCCTGACAATCACAAACGTGCAGACCTCCATCACATTTCCCCCTCCAAAGCCCCTTTCCAGACTGAAAATATATATGTATATATAATCGTACTGTAGTCAAATCATTCTTCATTCAGAGGTCACTCTGTGCCTTTAATCACCCTTGTCACTCGCGTATCTATTCCAGTTCAGCTATATCATTTTTGAAATGGCAGGTAGAAAAAGGAGGCCAGAATTTCACGCTGTATTCAAGACGTGGGTGCACCATCGACCTACAGAGGAGCCTTATGAAATCTTCTGCTGGTCCTTCATCCCCTCCCTAATAATTCTTACCATTTGATTTGGTTTCTTTGACCCCTACTGAGATGGTGTTTTCATGAGAATATCTTTTATAAACCTTCAGTCATCACTCCTGAAGTGAAACTGTCAGCTCAAACCCTGCCACATATATACCCAGTTAGAACCGTTTACTTATATTCATTGGTTTACATTTATCTACATCGATTTTCATTTGCCCTTCTTTTGCCCAGTTGCTCAATCTTCCAAAGCCTGTATGCAATTTTTTGGTGAGATCTCAGCCTGACTACCCTACCTGAGCATCATCAGCAACTTGATCACCTCACTGTTCAACCCCCTTTTCCAAGTTATTCGTCAATATATTGAGCACCACAGGCTCCATCAGACCGCTCACCCCCTTTTCCAAGTTATACATCAATATATTGAGCAGCCCAGGCTCCAGCAGAGATCCCTGAAGACCTTTCCCGGTGATTTCCCACCACTGCAAGACTCGCCCATTTTACTTGTATCTGCAGTTCACAACTTTTCATCCATTATTAATCCATATGAAAATTTACTCTTTCAGTCCATTATAGCCCAGAAGTTTTCTTTGGTCTCTTCCCCCCCCCCCCCCCCCAGTTAAGACTGGTGGGGGATTTTGTCAAAAACCTTTGGAAAAATCCAAGTATATCACATCACCTGGGTTGTCTTTGTTGACATGTTCATCATGTGCTTTAAAGAACTCCCACAGTTTACTTAGGTGCAACAGCCATATTGACTGTTCCTCTCTCTGTCATGCTTATCCATAGGTTAATTATATTCTTGAAAGTAGTGTTAATTAATCCCCCACATACAGACAGCGGGCTTCTGGTTTTCCCTGGAAGATTTTGAAACATCAGTCCCTCTCTATCATCCTTTCAGTATTCTGGTTCTGAATCATATTCAAGTGAGAGGTTACTCATCAGAATTAGTTGTTCAGCTCTTTGATGCATACCTTATCATTATGATGACTTGCTATTATCCATTTCATTCATTTGTTCCTCTAGCCATCTCTTCCACTGACATCAAGACAAGTCCTTTGATTACCCCCTGCCCCCAATAAAGAAGGCTTGTGGCACATAAGCCTCCCAAACCTTTTTTCATTGGAAAGACAAAGGTCAAAAAAAAAAAATTTGCTTTTCCTAATACGGTCTATCTTCTCTGAACACTTTTACTCTTTTTTTCTTGTTTGTTTTTAAAACTATAATGGTCTGCTGGCCCTGGAAACTCACTGGTAGTTTTCCAACTTCCAGTGTATTTGCAAAAAAATTATTTATTTATGATTTTTACAAGCTCTTTCTCAAATTTTTTTAAGCCTTTTTTTATATGTAACCTGCTAGGTTTCTGATACTTCCTATGCTACTCATTTGGATCCAACCTCAGCTTTTCAAAGGAGGCTTTAGTTTTAGTGTTTGTTTAATAAATAAATACAAACCAGTTCCTTTTCTGTTGTCTTAATATTGTTATACTTAGCTCCTGAAAGGAAGTCTTCTGGCTTTTGTTGCTTCTGCAGAGACGTCGAATTTAAGCACACTGCAGTTACTTTTACAAGTCAGTTTTTCTACTGTGGCATTTTGAAACTGGTCCTGCATACACAGCTCAGGAACCAAATGTTGCCTTTCCTCTTGTGAATCCCCTTGCTAGTAGGTCCATAAAGCTGTTATTGACCATGTCTAAAGTTTAGTTACAACATCACAACCCAACATCACAACCCAAAACAACAGGTACCCAAACTACATAGAGATAAAAGACATCACCCATTGCTACTGAACCTCATCCCTCTACGGTCTCTCCCATCTTCCTCAGTGTCCTTGTGGGTGTAACAAAGCTGGTCATTATAATACAGTCCTACAACCAAGTTTTCTTTTTTGTGCCTAAAATCTGAACCTATTGGGATTTTACACTACCTATGACAGGCTGCTAATCTGACTTTAAGCTTTAGCATACAGCACAATTTCTCTGTCAGCTCAGCCTGTTCTGTCTTTCCCTGCACTTTAATACTATATTATCCCACCAGTTGTCTTCCTCCTACAAAGTTTAAGACATGTATTATGCTAATATCCTCTTTTAAAGATAAGCATTCAGTTCCCCTGTTTTACTTCTTAGATTTCTGGCATTAGTGCAGAAACATGTATACCATGTTCTGGTTTTCTTTTCCTCTGTGCATGCTTACATGACACTCCATTCGTTCCCACCCGTCTTTTCCATTCCCCATCTAACTACCGCTAAGCCCTCTTCTGTCATTTGCAGAGGACACAGTAGGAGTTAGCCTGAGCTTTGTTTCTGGAACCTCTGGATTCACTGTACCAAGGATATGGGCAAGAGGCCTTGACCACTGGACCATCTGTCCTGTTTCCTATGAACCTGTCCAAACACTTTGTGATGCCCACCACCTCTACAGTCAACAGACAAGTCACTGAGCAGTCCTTCTTTAACTAACAGAACCAGTTTTTAATACATCCCTCATAATTCAATAACTTCCCCTACTCTTTCAACAGCCAAAGTCCTGGGAGAACATTTTCAGCACAAGGGGACACATTGCTATGTGGAGGACTCATTACTGCAACCAGTTTCCTCATCACCAAGTCACTGCTCTCCTGCCCTGCAACTGGGGCTGATAGTTTAGAGATGGGACCACCTTAGTCCCTGGCATGCTCTTCATTGCCTCTTCCTCAGCACCAGTGTTGCTCAGCTAGAAGTGAACCTGCTCAGTAAGAAGCCTCAGAAGAACTTTGTTCTGAGAAGCTTAAGCTGTTTGTATGCCAGGACCCCATAAACTGTATTTAGGATACTAAGAGCAGTAAATTGAGAACCTACTTCTCCCTTGGTGAACTTCTACTTACATTTATTTTATTTATTTGAGGGCATTGTTGCTATTTTATTGTTGCATCTACATCCAGATGGTCCTTTTAACTTTTTCTTTTGTGATTCATTGACAATGCTGGGAAGGGAGAACTTACTGGCCTCTGTTCATGCAATGTAATTGGATTCTACAGGCTTTCTACTTGGATTATACATCTGAGCTACAGACCTTACCTGAGCCTAGCATGTTAGTATGCAAGGAGAATGCTGAAGACAGGCGAACTGATAACATCCCCACAGGTTTCCTATAGTCACTTAATAATATAGTCACTGCTAGAAACATGTATCACATTTTCGGTAGCTCAGGGACTGCAACATAGATACACAGCATCTGTGGGACCACGGAAAGATTCATTGTCACCATGTTGGTTCCCTTGAGCAATATTCACTTACTTAGATTTGAGCAAGATTCTCATCCCTTAATATACAGCTGGTTCCCTCCCTCCTTTCTTTTCCTGCACCAAGACAGGCACTGGACTTTGGTGATGGTACTTCACCCAGACAAATTATTGGCTCATGGAAGATTTCTCACTGTTTCAAGAGAAGCTGGAAAGTACAAACATGAAAGATTAAACAGCCCTACTTCTGTCTGGGAACTGATACACCTAAATCCCTAATAACTCCCTATGCTGAATTTTTCACAAAAATTATAGTCCCATTCCATCACTGGGAACAATATAAAACCACCTCAAAAATGTAAGGCAACATGTCTTCCACAAGCAATTCAGAATAGCAAGGTACAAAAAGAGATGAGCTGCTAGGAGAGAAATCACAGCCTCTGAAATAGCATAAACACTTCAGAGAACAAACATGGTGAAGTGTAGTGCAGTTCCCACCACTACACTTCCTTCTTTGCAACTTGTACAGTGCAATGACATTATCATTAAGGAAGGACTTCAGCTCTCTATATATGCTCCCCTGCCAAAATAATGTAAGAGCTCATAATGCAATTTGGAGGAGGGAAGAGAGGAAGACAAGTCCACACAAAGGCTAGAAAGTTAATGTAAAGCAAGCTTTGAAAATAGTTCTTACTGACATTACCAAGAAGCTAAATTATTCATATTACCAAGCGCAGAAAAAAGGTGCTGACATAGGAAATTGTCTGGATGAAGAGCTTCTCAGTCTCCACTAGCTACACTGAATTCATGCTTTTAAAAATATGCAAAAGGTCTTACTCTTTGATATGTGTTAAATTCAATGAAGTGATTACTGATCTACTTTACATCTAAATTGCTTAGAATTAAATTTTTGAATTCCTCCAAGACTGTCTGCCTATCCAATAAACACAGCGTAGTTTGGCAGTTGTTAGACAGTTCTTTCCTTCATCTCTGATATTTAATAATATCCCCCCGGTATCAAAAGATACATGTATACTGAAGCAGAAGTTTCTTTATTGATTTATCCCAGACCTTTGATCCAGTAAGCCATTTATCACTGCCATATGGACAGTCACAAATACACTTAACATAATGTGTCAAACACAGAGGTTATAAAAGGAATAAACCACATTTTCCACAGAACTTCTGCTCAACTTCTTTCTCTTCTGCTAAAATCTGAGAGCACAGATTTTTATATCCTATAATTGCACCTACACTTTTTCAGACATAGTTTTTTGCATGCACCGTACCAGAAACTTTTTTTAATTAAATGGGCCAAAATGTCTTGGTAAGGTACTTCCAGTGTTAGCCAAAATCCATTTCTTCCAAAGTCTATTTTTTGCAGATCGGTGTGTTACAGCTTCAAAAATAACTCAGGAATGGTCTTGTTTGCAATTTTTCAATTTCATAAATTATATTTACTTGTGCCAGAGGTGTTAAACCACTGGCATCTAGAAATACCTCTTATTGTCATCTGTGGCTTATATTTTTCATAGAAATTACAGCTTGCTTTCTATCCAAGATTCATCACACTCATAAGCAAGGAATCTTTTGTGCTAGTTCCCAAAATTTCACTTAGAAACCACCACAAATTTCCAATCCAGAGCAATCTTGGGGATCCCCATTTTGTTACAAGCCTAGAGATAACCCAGATTACCCCATTCACTGACAGTCATCATGGGAAGCGTGACAGAAATCAAAACAAATTCTACCAAAAACTTCCTAGGAAAATTGTGATGATACCCACAAAATACTTCCATTTTGTTAAATCTACGTATTTTTAGGGGAAAAAAAAAAATTGTTCTATGGGTATTCGGCTACTGCTGTCAACAGATTTGATGCCCCATGAAGGCGCTCTACAATATAGTGTGGAGCACAGCTCCCTGTTTTGTTAGGCCAGTAAGAATTATTGCCAGATGTTACACATTGATTCCTTTTTTGTAGGTAGGAAGCACATGCTGTTAGCTCCTATTGCAACATGACGGGATGCTGAGAGATGATACTTTAATTAAACAGAAGGCAACTGCTCTCAGTTGGGAGTTTGCCCAAAGTTAGTGCTTGTTTCAGACTTCAGGAAAGCCTTGGGTCCTGGAAAGCTTGTTTGCTTTTATCACTTTTCCATTCAGTCTAAATAAAAGCTATTGCACTTCCTTCCAAACCTCACTTCCGAGAGCCTTATTAATATTACTGTAACGGTGATGACCTCCTTTGCAACCTTACTGAAATAAGTCCTTTCCTGCTATGAAGCAGCTTCCAAATCCAAATATACTGGAGTGGCTATGCTATAGAGAGAGTGCCTAGATATCTAATTCAGGAAACACGAGCAATGCTTTTTGTGTTTTTTTGTTGTTGTGGGGTTTTTTTGTTTTGTTTTTTTTTAAAGAATTCTTCAGCAATGCTTCCTGAAAATTAGTAGAATTTGATAAAATTTCATCCAGCTTATTACAATTTTTAATAAATAACTGAACACGTGGACAAATGGACCACATCACCTGCTGCTGCAAATCAGCATACATCCATCAAGCCAAACATTTGGGTTGGCCACACACACAACTAGGCTGAATGAAAACCAGCAGTCCCTAATTTGTTGGGCCAAGCCATTTGCTACTGACTCAAAATTACCTGATACTTGCCTAATTCAAAAAAGGTCAGGAAAAAAAGAAATGGAAGATGAAGTACAGTGGAAATTTTACAGCAGGAAGTGTTTTGGGTTTTGCTTATAACACAAAGGTAGCTCATTTGGAATAATCAATGCCCAAGCAAAAGTAAATTAGGTGTATCGCACTAGGGCATAAAAGTTTATTTTTTGTTTTCAAATACTTACTGCTCTTAAATTGACCTAAAGACAATAAAGGTCACTGGGAAATAATCCAATCATGCAAATCTTGAATGGATTAGTCACGCTAACATGCTTCAGATAAGAGGGGGAAATCTAATTGTATGTTATTTCTCTATGTTTTTTTTGTATGTTTTAATTTAAAATGCTGGTGTGTATCAAACCTTAAAATCCAAACACCCCAGATGTTGCAGACATTCAGATTTTGATAGCAAATTAAATCACACGTTATCAGCAGGGCTTCTGCCCCTTTTTGATGGCCATGTTTCACTTCAGCAAAACCATCTCTTACCAAAAACAACCTAACCGCAGATCAGATGGAGCAGCTTACCCAAAACTGTTTCAACAGTTTATTCCATAGCCCCAACAAAAATCAGGTAACTGCAATGGCATATTAGGATGAAAAACAGCAGTATAGGGAGACGCTCTGCATTACGCTGAGTTTTTAAAAGGCTCAGTGCCTCAAGGCGATTTTCTGACAGAAGCCCAGGAAGTTATTAATTGCGGCTAATTGTATCATTGTTAACACAAAGAAGCCCTTGCTACATGCTAGGTGCTGTTTTCAGATACAAAAGCAAGCAACAAGTTACAGTAAAACAAGGGACAACAGATAGATGCAGACAGATGGGGGAAGAATAAAGCAACAATAAAATTGTATTTAGTCCAAGAAGGCTCACTGAGCAGGATTTTTAAATATATCAACACCTCCCTTCTACACACTGAATCTTGTCTAAAGAGACCATACAAGTTCCTAAGAGTAAACTGGCTGCCTTACACAATCTACTGTAGGTAGAACAAAGTTACAAAGAAAACCTTGGAGATGCTTTAAAGTGGCACTGTTAAGGGCTATTTCCAAAAGGCAAGTGTTTCACTGATTGCTAATTTAATGATCAAGTTCTAAAAGAAGATGTGTTTTCTAAGATTAATTCAATGAATGAACTATATCTGTCCTTTTGGTCAGCTTTGTGGGGTAAGAGCATGCAGGCACTAAAGCAACGAGCAATCACGACCCACCTCTGCAGCTAGCAGGCATTACAAGAGAGACCCTCGAAGGCTCCAAAACAGTTGAGTTGGCTTGGCTGGTGTCTTCACAGTGGCTGTAGAGAGTATTTTTGCAGCTCAGACACCAAGACCAATTGCTAAGGAGCTGACTGTGAACCAGAGATGACCACAAGGGCTGCTGTGCAAGAAAGCAATGCAATTAAAACCACTCTTGAGCGTCTCAGCCAACACTTCAGCATCCCCTCCTCAGCACCCAGCAGTCCAGCCCAAGGCTCATCTCATGCACTGCACGTGCAGCAAAACCCTTATTCGAATGGGATTGTGGTGGTGCAGTAGAAAGATCTGGATGTTTCCTTACGACTCAGCAGCCACCCCGTCTGCATGATTTTGAGGGTTAATATTTTCGCTGTTTTCTTAAGCTCTCACTCTTATGAGCCGACTGAGATGGTTCAAGCTCACAGCATCAGCTGAGCAGAGCAGGACTATGGGGTTTGTAGGCAGAGGGCCAGGCACTTAAATTGCCTTTTCCACCAGAGCTAGTGATTCTTGTAAACAACTCTGAGAAGCTCTGTTCAAAGAGGCATGGTTAGGTAGGCCTTGGCCCAGATTTTCAGCTCAACCTTCAGATATTAGGATTTGGTTTTCTTTTTGGAAAATCCTTATCACAAAGTTCCCAAAGAAACCAGACATTATACCCAGATGACTTTGATTCCCACCTCCAGATCAGCCTGGGAGAGATGCATGTGATAGTAACTGTAGGCACAAATAACTGACATTTATCCTCCAAATCAGATCGGTAATAAAACCAGGATTAGTAAAAAGACCAGGATTCTAAATACCCAGTATGATGGGGTTTTGTAGAAAAGATAAATTAGCAGTGACGATAAACCATTAACATCACCGATTATTTTCCACTGTTGTCTTGTCTCCTAAAACACGACACAGGAAAGAGTCCCTTACTATGAGGGACAGTCTTGGAATATTATCCAGCACTGTGGTATGACCAAAGCTATTGAACAGAGAGCAACAAAAGAACTAATTCAGATGTCTTCCTTCCTAACCTCCCCTTTCTATCCAATGTCCCCAAACCCACCAATCCCCAGAAATACTTTCTCAAATCACTTCTAAATGCTCACAGATACTTCTGCCGTCAGTAAAGGGGGCAAAAAGGATCAATCTCATAAAGACTCAGCACATTTGTCTCTTGGCCTCTGTCATTTCGTAATGAGCATTGCTCATTCAACAAGTATTCACCTACCTACAATGCAGAGACCATCCAAATACACTTTTAAGATTTTTTACACCAAAGGCTTTAAAAAACAACAAAAAAAATCCCCCTAAGGCTAAAAATAAAGCTTGCCTCTTTGGGTAAATTCCCGGGCAAACACATTAGTCCAGAGATCTGCGGTGTGAAACACTACACAGCTTTCGCAGACAGCTCTCTTCCTCCGGGCTCACAGCTACTTTCTCCCCAGCGCTGATCACTGCTTGCAGGATCCGGCAGTCCGCTGACCCTGCTGGAGACTGCAGCAACTCTGTCCTGCCTCCATCTGCCTCTTCCTGCCCATGCTGCCACACAGGAAGAAAGGACTGGCACAACACCGTGGCAACTTTGCTGATCCATACTGGGATTTTACTTTCATTTTCTGAGGCCAAAAGGTTTATTTTTTTAGCCCATTGTTTTAAAAGTATTGAAGTGCTAGCAAGGCAGACAGGGGGCTAGCTTTAAATATCTGGCCCTTACAGTACCAAGTACCCAAGTATCCAGATACCCAATGTGTGAGCACAAACAAATATTTGTGCAACTGTTTTCCTGACTGCTTTTTCATTGCTTAGGCATTCAAAAAGGGAGCAACGTCACTAAAACTAGAGCAAAGACTGAAATAAAAACAAAAACAACCCTCACACACTTCAGACCCTATATACTGGAAATGCAGAAGTACTATCAGTAATTTTAACAAACTGTTTCTTCTCCCACATGGAGATAAATCATATCACAATATCTACCGTATAAGAACCATTTTCAGATTACATAGGTTTTTGATTCCTGCTCATGTGGTATAAAGACACTTTAAACAATGAAAATAAAAAACATCCATACTTTGAGAAACATGCACCAAAACCGCATTCATTATTTCTCAAATAGCAGAAGTTATTTTGTATATTATGAAGTAAATTCTGCAGAGATTTACATAAGATATTGCCATGGGCTTCAGAAGTCCTCTGCCTCCTCACTGGAACTGCCTTGCTGGTATTCTAAAATGCTATTGTCAGAAGACGGAAATACCGAACATTTCCAGATAATAGCAGATAATAATATTGACATTTTAGTGTGGTAAACAAATTTCAGCTGAACAATGTAGCTAGCATAAATTAAGCATCCTCCTTTAAATAATGCACTCACACATTGTTCCTAAATAGCTTAAATAGCTAGCTACACAAATACTTTCTGTTAGCACTAGAAACAAGAAGGCAACTGCTACATTCTCCTCCTTTATATAAGCCAGTCTGTAATGAAGAAAAGGGAAGCACATGCTTCATGGAAGAAGCTGTTGCTATGAAACAGAAGCTGAATTACTTCTTCATGTAATCCCGCGACCATCACTCTCAACCTGCTTAACTGGACTACAGTCACTGGGCTACTCCAAACTAAAGACTTTGATCTGGTTTACACAGGTAGAAAGCCAGTCCTTCACCTGGCAGAAATAAGCAAAACCTCGCTGAAGCTGCTGGAACCCAGACCAGCGATCCCTACTGCCAATAAGTATTAACCAAAATGTTGGCTTAAGTGCTTGCTGAGCATTCACAGCATAGGGCTCTTCAAGAAGTCTCCAAGCAAGAGGGCTGGGAGAGGCTGGAGTCGAATATGAGGAGTTTTCAGGAAATCAGCTGTTCAGACGATGAACAAAGACATCCAGGCAGGGCTAGACAGTGATCCAGGAAATGCAGAAATAGAAAGCCTACAAATGGGGTAGGTTCTCATGGTTGCCTTGCCCTCCTTCATTTCTGTTACCCCATATAGATATACAAAACCACTAGCACTGGCATCAGGACAAGCCTCCACAGTTTCATAAGAAGAGCAGTAAGCACATTCACTCCTGTGTCTCACAAATTCAGGCTATTTCTTCCTTCCTATTTTATCCCTCTCACACCATTTGCGCAGGCAAAGATAGAGCGGGTGCACTTGTCGCAGAGGTGATGAAGCTAGCTGGAGCCGGCCCAGGCAGGAAGTATTCCTCCTGCTGACACCAGAGCACCCAACAGGGTCTTAGGGAACAAGTGAAAAAGGGGAAAAGAGTGAGGTTATTTTCCCAGGTGGACGAAGAGCACAAGGCTGTGCTTCCACATCTCTGTCCTTCCACATCTATCCTTCCATCACCGAACAGACAGAAGTCTCTGACACTGTCTGCAGCTGTGCCCCCTCCAGCTCGTCGCTCCCAGGGAGCACTGCTGCCAGCGCTGCTCTGATTCAGCCGTTCAGATGGCTGTGTCCTAACCTGCATCAGAGAAAACACCTCCCCTGAGAAGTGTTTGTAAACCCAGATCTTTGTGCAGACCCTCCCTGAAAGCATGCCCATGGAAACAGTTGAATTGGCACACTGGTGGGAGTAGCGATCTTTTAAAGGAGGACAGGGGGAGTGGGACCTCTCAACTGCGAATGATCACCAGCAAAAAGTAACACTGAACCTCAGAGTCTGGCAAATACTGCATTGTACCAGGGTGTGAATTTGGGGAAAGTACAGGAGAGCATGCTCCATCACTTTCAGAGAGAGGAACCTTCTCCCCTCTAATGCAAAAGGTATCCAACAGACCTATTACGGTCTCCCCAGGAAAGCACTAAGCTGGGCAGAACCAGCATGCATGCAGGCCCTGTGCTAAAGCACAGCAAGTCAGTCATCTGAAAGGCAGATCACATCACTATGCACAGCCAGGACCAGGACTGCTGAGGGTGTTACTTTCCACGCCTCAGGAGAGGGATTTCCTCATGCAAAGCAATTATCATCAACACACCAGTTAATTAAGAAACTATGCTGAGTGGTCAAAAAGAAGTTCTGTCCTGTTTTCTTTAGCTGGAGAAATAAAGCATCCACACTTTCAAAGGTGCCCAGTGTGGGATAAACTATCAGAGAGATGAGACCTAAACTAATGAGGGTTACAATTCCACATATCTTTTTCTCATCTTTTCCATATCCTGATAGAAGGAGAAATTGTATTTCAAGAACAGCTGTTACAGATTCTGGCTTTCCCACAACAAATCTGAACTCAGGTCACAAGCATTCAGATTCCCATTATGTCTTCTTAATGTAAGCATTACAAGGGTTCTCCTTCACATAGACACGTAAGGACTTTCTGCCTAGCAATGATGCAACATGACTAACATAAATAAATAGAGATTAGCAACTTTATGATCTGTCCCGATTAAGGGAAAGCCTATAAACCAGTTTGAGCATTCCTCATTCAGTCCTGTTACCTTCCATTTGACTTGATTCATGCCACCACTCAGAACAGAGTCGCTGCCTAGCCTCACCAAACACAGGCATTTCTAATACTGACAAAGATTTCCACCTGCATGATCATGACAGCAGTGTCCAGTCCTCATGGGTTAAAAAAAAAGGTCAATCTTGATTGAAGCCTGAAGGAAGGATGGTCAGGCCTTGAGCTCTATGCATACCTGCTAGTATAGATTTTTCCCCCCTCCCCATACCTGTGCTTGATCCATTTTTTGGACTCAATGTTGCACAGTAGGAAAGTCTTCGCTTGCTCCACAGTCTGTTTTGAATAATTTATAGTATGCTTTTTCAGATGTAGTTGCTTTAATACTTTATTTCCATATTTTTGTATATTCTGTCTCCAGTATATTCAACACTGATTTAAACAAAAGCCAACTTTTAAGCAGATAAGTAGTCCCAACTGAACTTACTATAACAGCTTACAATACTACATGGACATTTTGATAATACCACTGAATGCACTTTGTCACAGCATGGCAGCAAGAGTAAGCTCATGGCAGTTTTGTTTAGCAAGTAGTAGTAACATTAGCCATGATTATGAAAATCTGTCAAATAACCAAGTTCTGTACTTAACATCATATTGGATAAGTAACATTTTTTTCCATACAAAGAAAAAAAAAAATCAAATTTACTTTAAGAAGTAATAATAAAATGCCTTCCATTGTCACCTTCTGTCTCTGCCTGACTTCAGTGTTTAAACTGATGGGACAGTAAATGTAAAAAATGTCTGCACATCATATAGAATAAATAAATATCCAAGAGCTGCTGGAAAGGAACTAATTACTGCTGGTGGAAGCAGTATGCTTTAGATGTCCTCTGACTTGAGCTGAGCTAATGATCTAGAAATTCAGGTAATAAAGATTCAGTCAATTGCTCTTCCCAAATCATCAACAATCTATTATGATACCTCAAAAATGGCAATTCTGCAGCCAGTATTAACTAAAATAATATTAATGATAATAATACTAACTACGCTTGGAAGACATAACGAAACAGGTCCTTTATCATTACTCAAAGAAAAAAAAAGAAAAGAAAAAGAAAAGACCCAGAGAAAAACATTTCTGTATTATGTAAATATCTGCAGCTATAATTTCAGACACTTATTTCCCTTTTGTTTGTGGTCAGCCAAGTGTCTCAGCACTGCCTGGGCTGTTTGAGTCATACTCCTTAAGTCCTATTGGAAGCTGGCTGTACTACCTACTAACAGTTATTGGGAATGGGACCCTAAAGAAAAGGCACATTTAAGCCAATGTTTCTGGCTTCCTCATCCTCAGCTGAGGTCAGACCTTAAACATAACTTAGAGCAGCCTAAGAGTAATATCCCAGAGGGCACACTGTCAGAGCAAGGTAACAGGAATGAAATGGAAGCTATGATCTCACCCACCACTTCCAACATGTTTAAAATGCAAGTTTTCTGCCATTTTTTGTTCTTCTGCGTAGGTAGCTTAAACTGCCCTGGAGAGGAGGTTGCCAATACCACTCAAAATAAGAACATGCCTATACAGACAAGATTTCTAAGAAGAAAAAGCGTTCGCCACACAATTGATAGTGACACTTTCCAAGAGCCTCACAGGGACCATAACAAAGATCAGCTGTGGCCGTAGTCAAGACACAGTGAAGGAACTCAGCACCTTTCAGAAGAGGCACGGCACCTTGCACAGACAGGTCTTTCAATAGCAGTCTTGATATCTAGCAGCACTATGGCTTGTGGGTACCACTCTAGGATCTGCTTCTGGTCACAAGGAAACAGTTAGTGTTCAAGAGGGGAAATCCTTTCCCAAAAGCCCATGTGAGCTCCCTCCACCTCTACTCACCCTCCCCTGGCCCTGGCACCTCTGAACAAGTCTAGGAGTTTAGCTTTTTCTGGGTAGCCTGTGCTCCCTGCTCTCTATCGATGATCTGGACCACAGACACTGGCTGTCCTAAGTTTACTCAACTACTAAGAACAGGTTGGTTTCTGCAGGAGTCTGGGATGATGTGCATCTTATCTGCCCAATGAATTACTTCATGCTATAGGTGAAACATAGTGGGCATTTATGCAGATCAGATCCAGATTATTGATGCATTTACACTTTTAGGACTTTTTTTTTTTTTCCAAAAGTGTTTCATAAAAAAGGTCATATTCTGCAGAATTGAACTGTTAGCTCCAGAAGTATCACTTTACAGCGATAATACTAGGCAGCGTGATTTTTTTCTGCAGTTTCAGTGTTTTTATTTGAAGTAATGTATCATGCATTGCTATTAACCACCGAAATAACCATATTATTTTAAGAACATTATAGGAAACTGCTTGTTAGTATTGGGGAACCATTACATCTGTCAAAATGAGAACCAAATCAGAATATTCTCAAGTTTTGTTAAACCTATAACAAACAGAGGTGAAAACAATTTGAGGTGCAGCTGAACCAAATTGGAAGTGTACTACTTCCACTTGAGATAATCTTAGTTACAAATTCAAGATGCCTCCTTTTTGTCACAACGAAGAGTTAGATATACATCAAAACATCCGTTTGTGTTATCGGAGAAACACTTTGATGCTTTGTTATACAAACTACTTCATGAACACACATACACAAAAAGAGTATTTGTTTTTTCCATTCAGCATTAATATTTTTTAAGTTTTAACTAAATGCAAACAATAGCCACCTGTAAAAAAGATATTTCGAAAATGGTGCAGTATTCTGGGGAAGAGATGTGGAATTACTAGTGCTAAAACATTTGCTTTCTGCATGACCTACAGCCAACCTCTGGGAAGTAAGGGACTGAAATACAAAGAAACAATAGCGATTAGATTTCTAACCGATGAACAGTGCATGACCCCAGAAACTAATAACTAATTAGTTTTCAATTAAGCTACTTTTGTCCTTTCTGAAACAAAACAGCCATATTTTATCTTGTTTTGGCAGAAATAATCATCACCAAGCAATAAGAGACGGCATTATAGTTACACTGCAAGTTTAATTCAATGACAGATTTGAGATTTAAAACAAAACAAAACAAAAAAACCACACACACACAAAACATCTTGTTTACATGATTTACACTGCTCTAGCCTGATTGCAAAGCTCATTAGCTGCAAAGATCACAGCATACCAGGATTTCCACACTCCATGGTTATCAAATTAGGCAGGTATCTTCTTAAACTCATGGGCTAAATTCTACCCTCATTCAATGGATAATATTCAAATAACATTGTTATGTGAATTTACTGTGCTGTTAAAAAGCAGCAAGGTTAGCCACTCCAGAGATGTGTCAGATGTATTTAATAAAAGCAGGTTACATCTTAGGGAGAATGATTGCTGGTCTTACTGTTCACATCAGCACTGAGCGATGCACAGTGGCAGTGGCATCCAGGCACACCAACAGCACTTGCTTTCAATGGATTATAAATTCCATGGGATTGGTAGGTCATAACAGACCATTAAATCTAGTACCTTCCCTTGAAGGGGTGGGGGGGAGAAAGAGAGCGAGTGAGAGAAAAGATTCAAGCAAGACTTAACCAGCTGCCAG
The DNA here is from genome assembly GCF_036417845.1 of Apteryx mantelli. Taxonomy (NCBI): domain Eukaryota; kingdom Metazoa; phylum Chordata; class Aves; order Apterygiformes; family Apterygidae; genus Apteryx; species Apteryx mantelli. Next base: position 155,393,674 of record NC_089978.1, on the reverse strand, counting down.
CCAAACTCCTTCCCTGAGCTGTCTGAGTATACAACTACTAGTATCCAAAGCAATAAATAAAGCAATCATAGGCTAGTAAATTTTACAGATTTTGCTCTGCTTCCACCCCATTTTGCAATTCAGGCAGGGAAGCAATTGCTCACATGCAAACAGTTGCTTAGAGAAGATCTTCCCAAAGGACCCTTAGCACTTTCCGATTAATTGTTCTGTCCCAAACACCTCATGGGCAATTCCCCTTGAGCCAAATTGCAAACCTTGGCTGTATTTTTTCTTCCTTTCTGTGCCAGTCTGTCAACAGAAAGCACAACAGCACTGTTATCCCTTCAGTATGGCTGAAAGGGAATTTCCTAAAGCATGAACAAGTTTATTGTCCACTTGTTTAAGTACACTTATGCTTTGGCCAGTGATGACTGTCACAAGTCTAAGTCTAGAGAAACTGTTTTCTAACCCTACAAAAGAATTTGCCATCCTTCTTCCTCCTGCAGCACACTGTGCAGCACCCAAAGTGGGTTTGTTTGTAAAGAGACTTCCCTCAGCCTGTCTATACCAGAGTTGATATCACAAATTCACCACACCCTGTTTAAGGAAGTCTGTATGGCGAGGGAAAGACACCTCAGTGGAATTCCCAAAACAACATGAAAAACTTCTTTCTCATAACTTGTAATGAGGTGTGATCCCCTTAGCAACCTCTCTTTATTTCTTGGGAGCCAACAGTATGACTAGAACTAGACAATGGCGGGAGGAAGTGGTAAAATTTTAATGAAAATGTCATTTTGAATAGGTGAAAAAGCTTTTTCAACAAAATACCAAACCTCTGTGTGCTATATAAAGATATTTAGTCTGTTACTAAAGTCAAATGTATATTTGAATTTGTTCCCAAATAAATAGTACTTTTATATTTTAAAGCCTACATTTTGTAATATCAGAGAAACTGTGAACCGAAAACTGTATTTCAACAAAAATTAAATGTTTTCATACAAAAAACCCTGAGTCCAGTTACCTTAGCAGCTTTCACTCAGCTCACTCCCTGCATAGGTGCTCAGATGCCAGGGAGAGTGGTTGTCTTCTGGTTCTGCACCTGCACAACGTTCAGATCAGTGAGGCCCTACTCCGTTACTGAGACTCACAAGGTCCACAGTAACACAGAAAATAGATGGCAGTGATGATGACGTATACCTTTTCAGGTAGGAACTGGTAGGTGGGAAAAGAGGACATGTGCTGAACTATGGCAGAGATGGGTGACCTCCCAGTCACATGACCCCTAACAGATAATCTCTACGCAGAGAACAGCGAATTAGCCCTGTCATGCTGCTGACATCCTGCTCATATACCCCAGGTGAAGTGCAGAACAGCAACAGCATCTCCTCCAGGAGATGATTACACAACATTAGGGCAATAATGTGCTCAGTCTCAGAAAAGCTGCATTATTGGCCATATTGAGCTCCTAATCACTTAGCTAATGCAGTGGGCAGAGCAGCTACATCATCCTCGCCACCGCGGTCTGTCAAACCGATTTAGCTGCGGGGACACAACTGCTGATCAGACCACTCAGCAGCTGACGCACCATGGAAATGACATTACGCCACCAGGAGCCAGCACATCGGACCACCATCAGCCAGGGAGCAGGGCTCCAAAAGCACATGCTGGCAAGAGAGGTGCCACCACCCAGGCTGGGCCTTCTCGAGCGGAAAGGTGCATTTTCACCAGCAGTTAGCTTCCATTTTTTATTTGCACATCATGATACCTATCTGCAGAAAAAGTCCTGAGGTTTTTCTCCAAGACAGAGTAGGTAAAGCATATAGTGACAGGTTATTACCTAGCAGTAACATTCATAAAGGCTCTTCTCTCAGAATCTCATAGTGTCCTGTGGATCACCTTAGTGATCATCTTACTTTAATTTTTATTTAAAGTTGGCCACCCTAGACTGTTCAGGTAAGGTTAGGGAAGAGTGAAGGCTGCACTGCACTCTCCTAAGAAATTAGCAGTCAAATGCCAAGGCTTCAAGGTAAAGTAATTCAATGTAAATATAATGCAAGTCTTGCTGCAATTTATTTCTCCTCAGCTCCCTTAATAGAAAAGGGCTGTTTTGCACATTATACACAAGTGCTTAAATTGCATGTGTAAGTACCATGATTTTCAGCTTGGGCAGACTTGATTCACAACAGATAAGGCTCCAATTCAAATTATTTTGCAGTTAATTTTTTTCTATTTCTTTTGAAGAACAATTTAAAATTCACAGAACTTGTCAAAGTCTTTATTTTTCCTTAATTTTACAGCTTAATCCAGATAAAGTTGTATATCTACAGGCAGATATTATGAAATACAAGAGAGATGACAAAACAGTGTCAAATACGCATTTTAATTAAACCTCTGCCACCAATTTCTGTTGAAGACCAGAGACTGTAGAGACATAACTCAGAAAGCTTTTTTTAATTTAATAAAGTCCAGATCTGATGCTATTCAGTATTTTTATCAATAATGTTGGTAACTACAAGAACCCTCAAAAGTTAGGCATCATAGAGGATAAGCAACTCAGTGCAATTCCCGGTATGATTCTACATCATAAAAGAGCAAATGCAATCCTCAGATGCATAAAAAGGAATCAAGGAGCAGACAGATGATTCTTCTCTCAGAGTAAGGTGTTATCTCTACAGATACTAGATTAACTGAGAGTTTCAATATCCAGTTTCTTTTAGAAGACAGTGAAGAATAAGATGCAGAGAATTACAACATTGTCTCAGGGTGATAAGAAAACTCAAAGCTGAAAGAAGTAAAGAGCTCACTCCGTTTAGCATATGACAGGCAATGGCCAGGTGACTTGTTTACAGCATCTAAAAATCACATCAAGCAGAAATTGCCAGGTCTTTAGGGCTTCCCCCCCCCCCTCCCAAAGCAGAGAAAAGTATACCACATCCCCCACCCTATCCCCAGCTGGAATTTTAAAATCAACAAATTCAAAACTGAACATAGGCACAGATTTTTTAGATACCTGAGAAATTTACAATTTCCTTGGCAATAGGTTTTAATGGTTAAGTCCATCTCTTGACATTGTCACACCCAGACTGAATACCTTTTTCAGAAAATGCCCATAAGATAAACACAAACTGTGGTGTTCAGTGCAGAACTAACAGGATATTTAGATATCAGCTGTTACTCAGGAGGTCAAGACTAGAGAAACCCTTAGTGCTCTTCAACCCTAAATAAACTGAATTTATTCATCCAGCCTAAAGTAAATCCAAAAAGTGCAGTTGTAAGCATTTTGGATGCGATATACCTTCCCTAGCATCAAGCTATCTAACAGTTTGGTGTCAAATCTAATTAGCCATTAGGTCCTGTCCATGCGGGACATCCAGAAGTGCCCTTCTGCTGCCAGCCAGTCTGTCCCTCTCCCTCTGTCAGGTACAGAGGGAGCCCAGAAGCCCAGCTGCTCAACGCTCGGGTGGCAGAAGGTCAGCGAGATGATCCCAGCTTTCTCTGTAGCATGTAAGGCTTTTGAAGGCAAGAATAAGAAACAGTACTCAGTTACTCTGAGAGGCTGAGAATGAAACCCCAGCCTGATTCAAGTCAATGGGAGGTTAGCCTTTGACTTCAGTGAACGTAGGACTTTCATCCCCATCATTAATTAGTTGTATGGTAGTAGCACCTACTAGCTTTTTAGTCAATGCACAGGATCCCATTGGACTAGGTGCTCCTCAGAGTGGAAGGACAGTCCCCTGCTCCAGGAACTTTACAGTCTAAATAGACCGTAGATATAAAAGAAATAGCAGAGAGATACCCCCCCCAAAAAACAAACAAAAACAATTAAAAAAAGGAAACAACTGGATGGTTTTTGTCAGAACTGATTGCTGGTATGTTAGACATACTGTTTAATCAGACAGCACTGGGGTTTCTGTAGACCAAGAAGTGTTCTGTGAAAAGAACTGAAAGGAAGACAATGAGATTCTTTACTGAGGTTTACAGAACGTCTCTCAAATGTGCAAGGTGAATTCATCTTACCCTTTAAAGCAAAAATAATACTTCACTGTCATACAATTTGACTCTCTTTTCCAATGACAGACTTAAATATTTGATGTGTGTAGCAGAGTAGAGTGAAAAGAAAGTGCTTTCTTATGAAAGAAATTCACAGCAGTAATCTATAATAATGTTGCAACGTGACAGCTCATCTTCTTATGTACTATCACTGTAGCTTAGATTCCTAGCTTAACTGCCAGACAGTTTTTTCTTCTTAAACCAACCAAAAAAAAAAAACAAAAACAAACAAACAAACAAACCACCCAATGCAAGAGAACTACAGGAAATTCTGATCATTTTCATTTTTTCTTCCTTGCTGTTTCTAGCCTTAGTGAAATAACTAATTGCTATAAGAACTTACAAATATTAATATAATCCTAAATTTTAAATGTGTCTTTATGTATATAGAAATAGCTAGTGACTAAATAAATGCTTTCTCTTCTGAAGTAATCCCATAAATTTATCTGCCAATAAAATAGTCTCTGAATGTAAGCCAAAGAAATATTTTTAAGAGTCTAGACAGCTGTGCATGATGCAGTGTTTCAGAAATACACCTCATATACTGGGGAGAGAAGAGCCTAGTAACCACAAAAACATGGCAGCACCACTGATGAACAAGAAATTAAGAAAGAAAAGCAACATAACAGGAAATAAGGACAAATAACACATACGCACCAGCAATTATCTGTGATTTAAATCTAAATAAGAAAAATGTGATCACTGGAGATCTTTTACATGTCGGATACAGGGCATTGTGAGTTTGAAAAAAGGACATGCTAAATAACTTTTGCAGATTAAAAAAAAAAAGACAAGTGAAACAGGGTCTTAAAACCTGAGAATTACTGTTTTCTATTAAAGACAGTTCTGTTACAGCCACAGCATGTCTGATATCGTGGGGCACATCTCCACATTCATGCAGGGAGTCTCCTTTAATTCTAGTCCCTCAGCTTTGGGATACAGCTACAACTAAGAAAAACAAAACACAACAGAACAAATGGGGGGGGGGAAAACAACACCACACACCCCAAACTCACATTCTTTTCCACCGAGTCCTTTCAAGCTACAAGTTTATTTTGCTTTTTCAAAGGATGGTAAGTTGGCACTGGCCAGGTGATCTCTCATCTCACCTTCTGTTACCTGTAGTAACAGAAGTGGAAAAACAGGATGACTTTTTATTCAATTCAAGCTTCCAGTATTAAAAAAATTTTTTTTGACATTTTTCAAAATCTAAACAAAGTAACTATTTGGAAGATCAGTTACACTTTAGGTTTATTTTAGGTGTTTGATGCATACCATGAAAGCTTTGGTTTTTAGTGCACATAGACGAGTAAGAGCAGGACTCAGGTTTCAAGCTTTGCTATAGACTGGTCCAAAACACCGCTTTCACTGAGGCAAAGGCATAGCCTGGTAGTATTACTTCTATGAAGAATATCCTGTCTTATCAATGATTAATTTTTTAATAAATGTGTTGACATGACTGCACAAAAGTCTCTTAAGCCTGTTCTCCATTTAATCACAGCCACTAGGGCAGAGTTCTGTAGCTGGTCAATCACTCACCAAGTATTTGTAAGCATCCACCCCTTTCTCCTTTTGCAGAAACCACAACCCCAACAGCTCTTGAAGCAAGCCTTACAGATCTATTAAATGCAGCCAGGTGGGAAAAAAAATGTAATAATCCTATACATAAAATAAAGAGGTTAAAACATAAAAACAAAACCATTTTATGACTTTAATAGACTTTTCATTCTAAAGTATTTTAACTCTCTTATCCATCCACAATGGATTGCAAAAAGCTGCTTTCAGCTCCTCTTTCAGTCAAGAAGTGCATAACACTAAACCTATGCATAGCCTCTTTGATCAGCTCATCAGGCACCTTATGGAATACAAGAGTCTCATCTATAGGATTAAGACAAGAAATATATATATATGTATATATACAAACACACACGCACGCCATGCAGAAGGAAAGTGAGCAGGGAACATGGATTCATCAAAATATTTGGCTTCATACATTCAGCCTTGTGAAAAGGGCTATGAATGTTCAAATTAATGCACTGTCTGACACAGAAAGTATCACCCACTAAATTATCAGCTAACAAGTAGGGAAGTCTCAGCTCTACCACATTTGACACTTTGTTAGCCAGTGCAATCCATCAACACTGCAGTCAAACTAATAAAGGCCCAATTTTGTGCTGAATTATCAAGTCTTTTCGTTTTCTTCCTCCTTCCATCTCTCCCACCCCCGCAAGGATAGTAGGGGGGAAAAAAAAAAATGAAATTTTAGGATTCCACACTTATTAGTTTTATGGTAGAGCAACAGCAAATGTGCTCGAGTTACCAATAAAAAAGAAAAAGCTGAAGACTTTCCTAAATGTCACTTTGAAATACTGGCTGTTAAATATGAAAGCCATGCTGAGTTCACAGTTTCTCACACACCCTCAGGAGAAAGGGTTCCACAAGCCCAGCTACAGCCTCAGTTACATTTCTACAGCTAAGCTACAAAAAACTGAGGAAAAGATGAAGAAAAAGCATTATATGAAACATTATTTACCCAAACACGACTAAGAAGATTCTGATGTATTTCAGGACACATCTGCAAAAGCAGCAGATTTCATACAGTTACACAGCAAAGAGAAGCTCTTTGTATGGCTACGCAGTTGCCATACTCCTGCAGCTTGCCACCGAAATATTTCTAACTGCTCTGGAAGCGGCGTGAACCCAGACAAACCCATACGTACTGACAAAAACGCAGAATTTCCTCCCAAGGTGGACATGAGCTGCAGCCCAGAGCGGGCAGGACCCCGGTCAGGCATTCAGCAGGCTGCTCCGCGTGCATCCCACCCACCTAACCACACTGCTCCAACACTCACCAGCTGTGAGTGAAACCCAGGGCTGCCACTTGCCACAGGCACCGCTTCCTCTCTTACACAGAAATTGGTCTTTACAGCTCAGGTGCAGGTAAGGCAGCATTGCTGTCTTAAAAACCCGAGCAGCCCAGCACTAGTAAACAAGCAGCCCCAGCAACTTCCCCCGCAAGGGGCAGCAAAAATTCACACCGGGGTATTAGTGTAAACCCATTTTCACCTGCAATGTGAGCCAATACTCTGGAGTGCAGCTCCCTGCCACCACCGCACAGGGAGGCTGAAGTCCTGCAGAGAAGCAAGGCAGGCAGCTGGGAGCTAGTTTTTCTCATTTCTCTATTGCAAACACGGCAGGATTGTTTTTTGGTTTTTTTTTAACCTCCCTGGAGCAGCAACAACCTCCAGAATAAACATCAACAGACCCTGAGCCAAAGCACACCCTTCATCACAGCTCTTGCACTATCAGCTGGCCTACATTGAGCTGGCCTAGCCTTCAGGGATGCACAGCTGAAGCAGATGGATTGTGTGAAGGTTCCAAAAACAGTTGTTTTTTACATTGCATAGCACCAGAAACATACAGATCTAGGCAAAGGAGTAGTTACCAACTCTGGTGTGAAAACTGAGACAGGGAAATAGCTTCTTGAATACTGCTTAGGCTCAATGTATAGCTTTTAAATCAATTCAGGATCCACGTGCCTCCTCTGCTGTAAAGACAGGATGCTCCTACCCCTCAAGACCCACCTTCTTTCCTTTCTCCTTTACAGCCTATTTCTTCATTTCCCAGCTGATCCTGCCGAGCCCATAAAAAAGGAATCCCTTTCATTTCTTTCTTCTACACAATATTCCTAAAAGTCTGTGAACTATACTAAGGACTGGAAACCTTCCTTTCCACGTGCATTTTCCAGAACTGCCTTAAGGAACAATCAGGGGCAGTGAGCACTGGGGAAGGAGACGGGATGTGCAGCTTAAGGCAGCGATCCTTCACTCCGGCAAAACAACAACTGGAATAGTTTATATGACCGCAAGCTTAATTTCTCCTGTTCTCACGTAGTGGGATTTCAGGGACAATGAGAGTATCTGGTCTCTTTGGACTGCTGTAAATTCATTCCTGCAAACCCCAATTGTGCAGAAAAACTGGGTCAGCCTGGTTTTCTTAAACCTCATCAGAGGAGGCTCTTATCCTGAGGTCTGCTCTCTAGAAAAAAAGCCATCAAAATTCAACCACTCCCTAGACCTTGCTTCATCTGTAAGATGGGTGATCCTTTCCCAACAGCATATGAATGACTTGCCTTCCAGTAAGGCACTCAGCAGTGCAGCAATTTCACAGCCACTACCAGATTTCATATATAGCATGTAGGCACATTCCCCAGATCATCTCCCTGTATGTTTGGCACTAAAAGCTGTCACTTTATGCAATACTGGCTACAGATTCACACGAATTCACACGAATTAAAAATGAGCTTCTTCATGACTGCCTGGGTATACCTGTAATAAACTACTTTGGTATTCAGAACTTGTGGGAATGGGAGAGTAACTCATAAATTATGCACAGGACTTCTTTAAACTGTCATAATTACTATAGGTATATAGCACTACGCAGAAATGTAATATTTACATAGAAATTCCTTATGAAAATATCAATAGTATAGTCTACAAAAACTGATTTCATTATTTTGGACAAGAACTTTAGCAGATATGAAACAGCCCTTTTGATGCCGTCAGAAGCAATCCAATTTACCAAATGTAAATTATACCTATTGTTATGCTACCAACTAGTCCTCTGTTGCATGCATCACAAAGCAGGATTACCTGCACATCTTATGAAGACTATCATAAAAAATTAAAATCTTGCAACGCAGTTCACTTTCATTTACAAGTCATTAAAAATATTTACAGACAGGGAAAATATTTCAGAAATATTTTTAGAACTTCCAATGATATTATGGCCAAAAGAAACAAACAAAAAAATTAGTTACACATGATAAAAATCATATTCTAATTTGAAATGAACAATTAATGCAGGCTTTCTTTTTCCCCCCCTCCATGCTCTGTCAAACTACTTTGTATCAGTGCTACAAAGGAGGTAAAAAGCTGCCTCCTCCAAATGATGCACAAATATAGATAAAATTGAGAGAATGTCTGGGAAATAAAACAGACTTCCATTTGGAACTGAAAGGAAATATCGTGAGTTATTTTAAATTGTTTTAGCTAAATTTAGAACATGTTTTATTTCAGCCAGTTACAGATGCAAGTTTAATCTCTACATCACAACAATATTATTGTGATCACAAATACAGCAATGATTGCTGGAAATAGTAAGATTTGTACATGCATGGTTGTACGTGAAGCCATCTAATCCCAGTTCTTATTGACTTTTATATACTTATATAAATATATGCACAAGTGATATAAGTATACACACACACACACACACATACACTCACATACATTAGTCCCTGTACATAGACAAGACAGGGGAGTTGCTTGGTGGCTGGAGAGGAGGTTGAGAGAGAAAGGGTTGATAACATTAAGCTTAAACTCTGCAGCCCTACAATAAGAAAAATTTATGTTAAAAATATACTTTAGTGGTTGAGAGTCCTATTATAGATTGGCCAATTAGTGGGTGATTTGGGAGCATGAGCTCTTTGATGGTTCTTCTGGTGTTACAGCACCAACATTCCCAGTTTTCCCTCCCTCTGCTGTTGGCTAGAGAGGTCCTGGCTAACAGATGCTGTAGAAGATCTCTGTTTACAGACATGGTACATGCAATCCGTTGCAGCCTGGTGGAAAGGATGCGTCCTAACTTCCAACACAGTTCAGGGGAACTGCTGTTGCCTAAGTATCTAACTCCTTAATGTTGTCTGTTCCTGTGAGATCAGAGGGCTGCATATGTAGAAGCTTCATATATAGAGTATACTTATTACCGGATAATGTTAAGAGAAAAATAACAAGCCAAGCTCATATAATACTTACATGCCAGTTTTAGCTAGTTCAGGAGGTCTTCCACAGGATTACAAAGCTAATCCTGCTGGGGGCCAAACCAATGTGAAGCCTGCCCTGGTGAGATGCTCCTTCTGGAAATCTGATATCTTTCTTTGGTTATAGTCTATTTGGTTTCCTTTATTTTATTTTTATGAAAGTGATGAGGGAATTCAAATAGAGAAGCAAAGATCCTCCATGGTTTTCACAAATGCACTTGAAGTTTTAAGGTCAGTTTAAAGAACTCCTTTATTTCTTTGCTAACTTAAGGGTTTTCTGTACGTTGCTTTAAGCAGTTTGGCTTCTGTAAGACTGTTAAAGGAGTCTTAGTCTATTTGAGAACTTTGGGGGTAAAGCGGGTCTCTAAAATGCTGACTTTCTTACCCCTGTTTGCTTCTCCCCTCAATAGGTCAACTGGATTTCAGACATAAACTGTAAAATAATCTTTCACAAATGAGAGACCATAAAAGTTCCTTAGCCCTCACCCAGCTGGCATGACCTAAAATTAGATCTTTTTAATAATTTCATAATAACTGACAATATACATATTAGGAAAAAAAAGATTACCTACACAAGATTTCTGGTGGCTCCTTAGGCCAAGGTATGTTGCATGAATCCTGAAAGATGTACTGCAACATACTAATAGGTGATTAATTTGGGGACTGATTTGCCCACATTTCCTTCTTATGTCAGAGTTAGAAATTTGACTGTCACACCTAGGCTGAGCAGTAACACATAGATTTGCTTATTTGGAGTTTTAAAGTGTATTAGCTAAGTTTTTCAGCTAACATTTGCAAAGAGGAACAACTTTAGACTAGCCATAAGGACCAGATTGCGCTCTTATTTCTTCCAGTGTAAGAGGCTGCCTCCTTTATAAAAGCTGACACTTGTACTGCTGCCCTTTTCCTTCCACACTGCATCACTGCAAAAGCCTTCTAACTCACTTACGGTGTAACTACCATAGAAGAAAATCTCCTTTCTGCAAACAGATCCTAAATCTGGAAAACTCCATAAAAATCTGGATTCTTACTGAAGTCAATAGGATACCTTAGGACTTGCAGCAGTGCACCTGAGAATGCAATTTGGCTTTGATCCTCATTAGGAAGGATGTCAGCCCAGGAAGGTGCCCAGGACAAGTTCAGTAGTGCAAGTTTAGATCTAACTATCCAAGTGTAACTAACAACAGACAGCAATTCTTAGCCTCTTTCCTATGGGCTTTTAAAGTTTCACCTTCTCCAATAATTTTTGAATCTGTTGGCTAATTACAATCAAACTTGACAGAGGGAAAAGTATTCCAAAGATGATTCATCTTCTACCAGATCTGTAAAAATAGACTGACGGGCGAGTGAAGAGTTAACAGGACTGAAGTTTGTCAATTGATATGCAGAAGAACTGAGAGCACAAGAGCTGAGGTGCACAAAGCTGTTGAACAGAGGACTTAACAGGACTAAAGTCGTCTACCAACCGATATGCGCAAGGACTGACATGCGCAAGGCTGCGGAATGGCAGCATTAACAAGACTGGAGAGGTCTGCCACCTGGAACCTGCACGGACCCCCGGGGAGGGGAGAAGCGATACGGAGGTGTTGGGGTCTTGCCTCGCTAGCAGGGTCCTCCCAAGCAGACAAACAAACAGTCCTGTGATTGCGAAACTTGCTAAAAGTCAGCGAAAGCAGTGTTTGCCCAGAGCCCCAGCTGTATGAAAAGAGACTTGGGAGCTAGGAGAGTTTGAGCAGGGACGGGAACGTGACCTGACCATCCTCTCCGGCTGGACCGTGAGTATCCCCCCCCCCCTCCCCTTTTCCTGGGACGCTGGGTTAAGGTAACTCCTCGAGGCTGAGAGCCCTCTCACTAGGAGAGTGAACAAGAAAGCTTTCAAGTAGGGATAAGCAGTCCTTCCAATTAATAGTGCAGTAATCGACGGTTTCAGGTTATCCTTTCTAAATTAGTAACTGATGGTTTTGTGTTATCCTTTCTAAATTAGTAATCGCGTTATTTTAATGGATGTTAGTGTGTGAGGAAATAAACATCTTTTTTATTATTATTATTATATTACTGTCTCAGTCATTGCTATCGAACCTTCATAGCATGACAGTGTGACATAGACAGCTAAGGAGAGAAGAGATGCAGTTTAAAGTCACACATTTGCTCCTATTTTTTTTTATTCTATAGGTAAATTTTTACAATCAAATGCACAAGGTTGGATGCCACTTTTGACATTCTTTCAGGAAAAGCACAGGGAGAAGGAAAGGAAAGAATTTTTAAAGGTGGAAGTGGAAAATACAGAAAACGGGTCTCTCAGCCAAGTAACACAAAACAGTGGGGAACTAGGCACAGAACAACATGTTCCTTCTTCCCAAAGGCTTCCAGAATGATTACAGGCTTGATTTTGAAAGATGTCCTGTACCCATTACATCCACTGACTTAGAGGCCCCCATGTGTCTCTGAAAACTGCCTCCTTCTAAACAGAAATCACTTCATCCCTGCAAAATGCAGACAATGTTGAATGGAAACAGGGTAGTTATTCTCACCCATTAATTCAACCCACTATTTTAGAATTGTTTCTTTTTCCCAGGGCAGAAAGTGATGAAGAATAACTCATCCAGTTTGTTACTACAAAGAGTGAACTCATCACCAGAAGTGGCTATCTTGTAGTAATTTACAAAAAAGCATCAAGAACAGCAGTTCTGCTCCTTCAAAAGTAATATGCAACAATTTTATGACAACAGATGGGTTTGCCTCTCATAAAGAGGGAAACAAAAACCAAACTACAAACTGCATTGCTGGAGCACTGGTTCATTACTGACTCAGAAGTCAGCGTGTTGCCTACTGAGTCACCAATGCTTGGATTCTGCCACCAAGTCCTCCCATCAAAACACCTTATAGTTTTGGGAACATTGTCATGACAGTTGCTATTAGTGTTGTGTGATTTAACACTACAAAGGGCCAAAAACTTTGCTAGTTTAATTCTATTGATTTCAGGAGAGATGCAGCAGCAGAGAATTCAGATCCTAATTCACACAGTGTTGTCATGAAGTCCAATTTTTTTATAAAAAATAAATTGAAAAAATACTTACTGTACCTGGCTCTATGTAGCTTATGAGAACAGCTAAAATCATATTTTGTATTAGTACCAATGTCTTTGACTGCAGGCCAGATCTGGTCACCAGAGAGGTTTTGGTCATGGAAGGATTAGAACAACAACATTGTAGCATAATTACTATGCTTACCAGAGTGGAAATGGAGGGGGAGAGGGGGAGGGAAGGAAGTTGGAGCACATGTCTACATTTAAGAAATGACTAACTTCTTCATTAGCAACAGTCTACTGAAGTTGTGCTTTCATTGCTTGCTGAGAGACCAATACTCTAAAACTCTGAATTACAATATGACATTCTCAGTCATACTCATCGTCACTACCATGTCACCAGCTGTCAGCTTCCTGAAAAAAAGTCAGGCTTGCATTCACTGGAGGAACATTTTTTTTAGTAGTAGTAAATAATCTGGAGGAATAAAGTACATTTTGGATACTTAACTTTAAATGTAGGGGGTCACCAATACCTTTCTGGGAAATGTTCTGATAAAGGCTACAAAGGAGACTGTGGAAGAGGCTCCTGAAGGCCTGCATGGTCCAGCTCCCCCCAGAAATGGGGAAGATGATGGACAGAGGAGCCTTCAGACTGCTGATGAACCCGGAGGACAGGAAGACTGATGTCTACTTTTTATGCTGTGGCACCATTCACCAACTCATCTAAACAGCAGCCTGTGGGACAGATGGCTCGGACTCTCCTGTGAAGGGGATGAAGAATGCCTGTTGAAGGACTGTGACCTGCCAAAGCAACCAAATGCATTATCCTGCCTTCAGGCCCAAGCTGCTGCATGGGTGAATGGCAGAATTCAGGGTCACCACTACCATAAATCTGGAAAGAAGAGTCAACTCTTGCAGCTCCAGCAGCTGGATCACCCTGACAGTAGTACAACGTCAGTACATAACACAGCGAAATCCATAGAGTGACACAGGGCGCTCCTGTGAGTGAAACAGATGCAGAGCAATAGAGGATCAGTGGTTCGCTTTACACGCTTTTGCTGCTTCTCCCCTTAGAAGAAATAGTGATCGTTGAAGCCCACTATTATTGAGAATGGTCTTTAATCAAACAAGGGTACACTGTATAACAGCTCAATGCTGTAACAAAACAGACACAAACCAATGAGCCATTAGGCAATTTAGTTTAAAGAATTTCTGTCACTGCCAACATAAACAAAGCTAAAGATTTGTGACAGCTGCTGGTGTTTTCATTATCTCTTTCGGGTTCTCCGAGTTCAAAAGCACATTCTAGAGAAGCAACTGGCAGAAGGAAATTATTTCTAATAGTCTATCTACAGAAGAGGCCCTGTTATTATTATTAATTACTCATATTGCCACAGAACCTAATTGTCCCAACCAAGAATAGAGCCTCACTGTATTACATTCAATACAAACAGATGGGCAGGCCTTGCCCCACAGAGCTCGCTGCCTACAGCTTCTCAGTCCAAGCTCCCCATTAACTATTGCCAGCTCTCCCAGAAGCCTGAGCTGGTGCTGAACAGACCCTGTGAGGTTTTGGCCAGCCGGAGCTCCCAAGGAAACGGCAAAAGTCATGCCTCGCAGAATTAAGCGCACATTTCCCCCGCGCTGCCGTTGCAAAGGGCATCCCACGTTCCAGAGCCCAGCGCAGGGAACACTGTTATTTAACTTTTTTCGCACACAGCAGTACCAACAATGGATACGTTGTGGTGAGAGCTGAATGGGGCTAGATGGAGACAGTGGATGAGGAGAGGCGTGAGGCATTCTTTATAGGGAGAGGTGGCTGGAATTTTTTCTCCCCTTGCAATGAACATTTAGGCTTTTAGGAAAGAACAAAAAAATGAAGTCTTTCAGACAGCTCTAGGGATTAGCAAATGTTGAAGTGAAAATCTCAGTCATAGCAGAGAAGAGTCCTGTTTTGGAAAGGGATGAGTGGGAAGGAGTGGGAAGACTGTTACAAATACTGGAATGGCAGCCAGAAAATGGTCAATTGCCAGAGGCAGGGAGGGCAAAGTGGAAGCCAAAAGTGGCAGAACAAAAAGAGCAGCTGGGAAAGAGAAAGAGGGCTGAGATCACTGGAATACATGGGAGAGGGACCATAAAAGGCTTGTAAGGTGAAGAGGGCAATTCCACAGGAGGCAGAGATACAGGTGGAGAGCTATTGAAAGTCTTTGATGACAAGGACTTCACCACTGAAACACTGTCAAATAATGAATTAAGAAACCAAAGAAGCTTCCATAAATTTTTCATCCTCATTTTTCATCAAGTGTTGATTGTGTAACAGTAGCAAAACAACCATTGAAACCATTCCTAACTAGCCTAACTGGTCTCACTAGTATCAGTGGAAGCTATTGCCAATGCATATATGCTGGTCAGTGAACACTCAAGGACTTCACATCTGGTGAGTACAGGTCAATTGATTGCTTCAGCTTTTTGGTTGATTGGCTTTTTAATATGGAGGGATCTTTGGCAAATAAATCACTGGACTGGAGCTGAGAAAATCTGTGTTTTCTTCATGATTTAGCCATAGATTTCTTATGAGATTATGGCTGAGCAACCTATTACTCCACAGCTTCTGGGCCTCCATTTCTCATCTATAAATTCCCCTTATTATTCCTTAAGACCAAACCCCTGGCAACCATGCCTGTTTCCACTGTAAGATCTCTGGGGTTTTATTATTTATATGCTTGAAAGTCATTGGGCTTGGCGTCGTGGAATCCCCAGGTACTACTGTCATGCAATAAGGAACAATTTATCCCACCCTGCTGAGATCCAGTGGGCAAAACAGAAGCTTGTGAAACAAGCAGTATTTTGATTTTTCAGAATGTTTCTGCTTTACACAGAGCAGTCTGTGTTCTTTCACAGTGTATGAAAGAATTCGATCTGTTTACCAATGAAGCTACTTTTTTAAAGTATAGACTGTTTTATGCTGATGCACATTTTCCTTACCACTATATGCATCTCATCCCTTTCACCTGTCAGACATGTCCCATCAGTGGTTAATCTAGTGAATTTTATTTCACCATAGGCTCTTCCTGCTAAACACCCCAACCAATGTCAAGCACTGCTTAGGCTAGATGCATTACCCATCACTGGCGGCAGCCAAGGTCATGCTGACTCACTCTCTCTGGCTTTTCCCCTGCATCCACTGCCAGTGCTCCGGTAAGTGCCTGACTACTCTTAACGCTGTCACTTGCAAAGCTGCAATTCCATTCTCTATAGAGAGCACAAAGCATTGAATTGCAAGCTCCTAAAAATTTCGCTTATCAGATTTCTGACTCCTTTTCAGACAGCTGATTACTTTCTACCTTAAAAAAAAAAAAGTGATAAAACACTTGAAATAGAGGTTTCTTACTCTAAACCAGACAACATTCCTAAGGAAAGAGCTGAGCTGCAGAAGCTAGTAGGAGAAGAATCTCTGCCACAGGTTTTGGGGGTAGAATTTAGGTTCCCCTTTTCCAAACCTACTCCTGCTGAG
This sequence comes from Apteryx mantelli, assembly GCF_036417845.1. Classification (NCBI taxonomy): domain Eukaryota; kingdom Metazoa; phylum Chordata; class Aves; order Apterygiformes; family Apterygidae; genus Apteryx; species Apteryx mantelli. Next base: position 155,377,285 of record NC_089978.1, on the reverse strand, counting down.
TGGAATGATTAGTGTATTAGTTTCTCTCAACAAGCTGATCCTTGAGTAATAGCAAGAAAGTGACAACTGTCTGTATCCAGACTTAACAGCCAGCATGAATTATGGGTCTCTAATAGATGTTCTCACTGGTAGAGAAACCAGAGGCCCCCTTTCAAGAAGCATCTTGCAAACAGGAAGCTTTACAGAACAAAAGCGTATAAAGCAAGATCTTTAACTACTAACTCTTCTTATTATACACTAGGAAAGAGTTATTTATACCCAAACAAGGTTCATATGCTCAATTTAGATTCTTCTCATCAGTCTAATCTGCTAGAAAAACAAATTCAACAGCAATAAAACATAGAAATGATTCTGAATGTACGTAATCTCAGCCCAAAGAATGGAGAGTAAAGCAGAGTAAAGTACTTTCCAAACATCAAGTGCCAAAGCTATACTCAAGGTGTCATTTCATTTCCTGTACTTCAATGTATCGTTCCACACTACTGCAAACAAGAAGACAGAAAATGCTTGAAATCACAAATCATGAAGCAGTGTTAAGCAGATTACAGCAAAAAAGTTTAAATGCGGCAGCCTAAATATGTGTCTCTAAATCTACAAATAGTCACCCAACTAGATATGTGTACTTTCAAAGTATGTGAGCAAAAGGAAGTCATATAGGTTTCAATATAAGGTTGCTCAGCCTGCTTATTAAAGCAAAAATAATGCTTTCCATGAGACAACTAAAATAAAGATTTTAGGGCATGAACTTCCAGGTATCAAAGTTTGATAATCCAGTCATATCACTTCAATATGGACTTTATTTTAGGATCTAATATAAAGCATCATTGTAACTCCAAATTCTACAAATTTGGAAAAATGCAATCCCTCAACTGTGTTATTCCAGATATGCTGCTATTTTTATACAGCTGAGCTTACATCATGTTAAAAGAAGGTTTTGTTATTATCAGATTGCAACCATCAGCCCTTAACCAGCAGAAAAAATAAGAAATTACCTAATGCCCTAGAAATGGAATTACCTAATGCCCAAAGTACTGAACTCGTAACAGTTGTCATTTGCCTCCAACTTCCATATTAGTATACACAGTTTCCTCTTACATACAGTAATATATCATACATTTTATATCACAAAGGAGTCTTTGTGACCATATCCTTAAATTTTTCTTAAAAATTTGTCAGTAAAGACCCAGGTTTATGACTGAGATTTTACAGATTAGTAAGTAATTGATCTTCTGCACATTTTTAGCTCACTGCAGATATAAGATAAAACATGTTGGCTGAAATCTCTTTCCTTGAGGTTTCTGCTATTTTTTTTACCTTACCCTTACCCATTTGCAGCAAGCCAAGTGTACACACATGGTCAGTTATTGAAGTTCGGCTGAGTTATGACAACTCATTTAGCTGCAATAATAAGATCACGTTTGAGACCTAGAAATGATGGTTATTCCAGTTCTGCCTTCTTTGATAGGAACAACTCTGAATTCTCAAGTTTATAACATTTTACCATTTGCATCTTGCTGACAATGCTGTTTTCCAGCAGGTGATGGGCACAAACTCAACAATTAAATCATTGTCCCATTGATAATTTTACCTTTGACTTACCCACGTAGCCAGGACTTGAATGTAGGTCTTCAAATCATACCTACTGTAAATGACCCTGAGGCACAATCCTGAATACAGGGTAAATTGTTAGGAATAGCACTCTTCACACAAAATGCTTTAAATAAAACCTTTTCTATCTATCCATAGGTGGAAATTACATGCAGTTACCAAAGAAAGTAAGAAATGAATGCAAATATTCCCATTACCTAGACTTGGACCAGCTCTGCATGTTTGCAATTGCTGTGCAGATGCCTAGTTTTATTCAGAACAGCGCAACCTTTTAATATATTGTAAAAACTCTATGATGTATTCTGGGTATGAGAAAAACTTTTCCCACCCAATTAAAAAAAAAAGAATCTTGTCTTTATTAAAGTAATGAATTATATAAACTACAAGTTATTGAGACTACATTTTAATAAAATTTGAATCACAGATTCAAACTGGGCAATAATTGTTAAGTATGCTGGATTATGCATAAAATTTGAAACCAGTCTACACAGTTTAACCCAGTTGTGAACTCCCCATGCATCCTCATATGAAATGTTCTAGCTCTCTTAGAACGTGAGTGGCAAAGGTTGAGAGCTCTGCCTTGCTGGAAATATGGGGCCAGGACTCTGCAGGGTTTGGCATCCTGCATCTTGCCATGTGGATGTGGGAAGTAGACAGTGCTCCAGTCCTGAGTAAAACTAAATCCAAATAAATGCTGTGTTCATGTCTGGCCAATAGCCAAACTTTCACAAATGAGTTATTTCACCAAGCCACCTATTCCCTTTGCCTGACCTCGTAACTGACCCAAATTCCTACCTTCACTCCTAGAGGTTTGCCAATTCTTTTCAGTCCTCCTATCCGAGCTTCGCCTCTACTAAGAGCTGTTTTTTCTCCTCTCAGTATTCAAAATAGAAGTTACAATGGCAACTGTTACCAAACTCCAGCTTCCCTCCATGGATGTGCCCAGTAGTCAGTGATGACAAACAGCACTTCACAGTTCGCTACCATTACACTGGCACTTGGATCTATCCAGAGTAACTAGGGAAACCAAGGAAAGGCTGTTTTGCATGGATAAACTTCCCAGCATGCACACTGAATCATGGCATTATCCTGATAGCTGTGTGTCACCTGTGATCTCTGAGAGCACAAAATTAAAAATAAGCAAACACAGACCAAAAGGAACAAAAAGGAAAGACGCAGTTTATACCATTTAGCTGAAATGTCCCCAGAACCGACGGACTGAAGTGAAAGGTGACTACCCTGTGGTAACTCTGATGGCTTCTTTCATTCTTCTTGGTTAAATATAGTGTTGTATATATTACTGCTAGCACTACAGTACTACTTGCTGTATACATAGGCTTAACACAGACATACAGCACAGAGGCAACTGAGTATGATTCAAAGGAAAAAGGAAGATTGAGAGCATACGGCATGACTGTGTGGCTAATAGATTCCACATCCAGCTCAGATCACAAGGACTTGACTGCATTATTTAACCTCATTATGCATCAGTTTTCCTACCTGGGGGTCAAACAAGTAAATAACCCCAGAAACGGAGCAATGAAACTTTCCTGTTCAATAGGTCACAGAAAACGTTATTTTTTGTAAAACTTTATGAAAAGGTATCTTCCTGTGCACTCTCTTAGCCAATCCAATTTTAAAACTCCCTTAAAGATGATCTTTCTACGGGAGATCAGAACGGTGTGGCTGCTACAAAGCAGAGCTGACAAATCCTCTGCTGCTCCATTTGCAGCCCTTGTTAAAACAGCATCATGAAGAATTTCTGTGATCCCCTGTCATTGCAACATCCAGGCACAGTGTGGAAGGTCTAGTCTGTCCTAAATGGCCAGACTTTTTTACATGCAGACAATGACAAAAAGGGTCTCTAATATAAAGTATTCAGCTCAGTGTCTTATGAAGTGGCAAATCAACATAAATTAAGATATAGGGCAGAGACTGGCAAAAAGGAAGATAAAAGAGTGCATACACCATCATGGACAGGAGACGAATGCTGTACAAGAATGAAATGCAGAAAATGAAATGCTGCAGACAGAGAGAAAGGAATCACAAGAGATATGCAGAAAACAGGAATGGACCAAATTCAGTCTTGTGAAAACCTTTTTACATTTAAATAGGCTTAATAGGTGTGTCCCAAAACCATAGATTTAGGACAGAGTGCCTTGCTTTTTCTTTTAGCTATTATGTTTTATTAACTTTGATAGTGAAAGAAATTCAGAATTAGAATCCTGAAATTATTTTTAATATTACCCTCCACAGAGAAATTGAGTTCCCATTAAAGCACTCATCTGCAATCTAGCTTAATTTCTACCTGCTTACTTCAGCCTTAGACACCTACCCTTGCTGAGATGCATTTTTCACCTTTTGAATAGTTCTAACTACTTCCATGTGTAGCCGGTCTGTACTCACAGACTGTTTTCACAATACTGTTTGAAAGAATTGCTGTATTCTCCTCATAGTCATCTGCTGCTAGTGATGCAAGCAGACCCGGGTCAAGGGACAAATGGAACATTCATGTCTTTACATGCCATATCAATTCCTCTAAATTAGGAATATACTCTCTCCTCCCCCATAAAATAAAGTGTTGTTGACTTCACAAGGAAAAGAGGAAAGAGGGAAATGGAAATCATGCCACAAATATAAGACAGTGCAGCAAAAATGAATGCGTGTTTTTCATGCTGCCATTTTAAATTAAAACCATCCAAAAAAAGAAAGGTATGGTGCAGAACCATAGTGAGTTAAACATTACCACATCAGCTATCAGACAAGTATGGAAGGGAAATACATAGCAAAGGCAACTTTGAAACAGAGACCTACAATGCAGCAGAGCTATGAGGGACACAGCAAAAATTAGAAACAAGTGGTGAGTCAGATTTTATTCCCATTGTCCATATGAAGAAGAAAACACCAATGCAAAAACATGCCAGAAAATGAGGTGCTGAAGAATGAATATGTTTGAGTTTGTTTGAAAAACTGAGAGGTTGTTCAAGAATAAAAGCTCTTTTTCTAGAGGCTCTCAATACAGCCAGAAAAATGCATGATGATGTTGCATGTATTTTCCTCCAAGTGCCATTTGAATAAAATTTGTAGAAGAGGATCAGGCACAAATTTAATCTATGCATCTGACTTTGAGAATCCTCCTCATTTTACTTTGATGAACGTTCATAAATTAGTTTTATGCCAAATCTTATTTTCTCCATCCCAGTTTTGCACCCAGTTGCACTTTCAATACAGCCAGGTGTTCAATCTGACTGCCATCTTGCATACTACCTACTGCACACACCACATCTTGAAAGGAAAAATGCTACAACACAATACAAAGGGGAAGGGAATATATTTCATATAAAGGAAGATGAAAAGATGGTAGCAAATTAATTTTTTTAATCCAATACAAAAGGCCTAATTCCAAACAGATGTGGACCTTTAGATTAAAATCTATTCAATGAGCTATCATTTTTACATTCTCATGTCTTAAACGGGAAGTACTTCACAATAATAATGCCTGGCTCACCCATTAACACTTCAGTAGGTCATTTCAGATTTGGTACTAACTCAATATTTTATAGAAAATCTATGGAAAACTAACTTTTCCCTAACATAAAATCCAGTTGCAACTCCCAGTTATCTCAGAGGAGTCCAATGCAGATGACTGGTTCAGTCAGAATCCCCCAGATTAAAGAGGGATTTCATAGAAGGTTTCTTAGAAGAAAGAGTGAAAGTCAGAAAATAATTTAACTAAGGAGAAAAAAGAAACTGAACTCTATTTAGATTTATTTTATGAGGATGAGAACCCCAGTTGTTTAAAGACGACCATCACTGGGCTCCAACAATAGCCCTCATTTCCCTTAAGATGATCTCAGCTGCTTAGGTTTTCTGTAGGCTAATGCACAGCATCTATTTCCCTTTAGAGGAAGCAATCTTGCCATAATTTGATGAGTGTCTCTTTTAACAACGGTACCTGTTTAAGCAGTTCATCCCATCCCCTCTTCCCCCGGCATTCTTTCCTCTCCTCACGTTGACCTTTCGGCAATGCAGGTAAAACAGTTTATGGGAACATACTGTGAACCAGATCGTGTAACCAGTCCGGGTTACAGACAGCATACACCCCCCTCCTCAGTTATTTTTAACCTAGGTCAGTTCTCTACCCTGGTATGGCAGTATAAACAGTTGTACAACTGACAGCCAGAAAAGGGGCAGGAATGACAAAGGGAGATGCAGGCTGGTCTTGCTGAGAGAAAAGCACATCAAACCATACCCTTCGTAACTCTAGGTCAATGCAAGCTTAATGATACGCAGAAGAAAGTGAAATTCAGGCATGAAGTGAGACTATGGCCCTGCTAATGAACACTGTTTCTGGAAAGCATGCTGTTATGTATTGCGTAACTCACAGCAAGGTGCTACTGGAGTTTAACTACACATGGTGAGTGCTCTCAGAGACCCTGCCAATATTGGTCAACGTCCCTCGCTGTCCACCTGCTTTCTTCTCTGATCCAGCCTCCTGCTCAAAGCAGGGGCAGCTCTGAGCTCAGTCTGCATTGCTCAGGGCATTAACCAGTTAGAACTTGAAAACCTCCAGAGAAGGAGACTGTACCACCCCTCTGGGCAACCTGTTCCATTGCCAGGCTGTCCTCATGGTGAAACAGGTCTTCCTGAAGTCCAGTCCAAACCTGTCTTGTTTCAAATTAGGGCCCTTGTCCTCCCACCATGGACTGCTTTGAAGAGCCTGGCTCTGTCTTCTCAGTAACTTCCTCCTAGGTACAGGCAGGCTGCTGCTAGGTCCCCCTGAAGCCTTCTCTTCTGCAGACTGAACAAGCCCAGCTCCCTCAGCCTCTCCTCACAAGGCAAGTTCTTCACCTGCAGACCATCTTGGTGGTCCTCTGCTGAACATGGTCCAGTTTATCCACATCTTTCTTGTATTGGGGGCCCAGAACTGGATGCAGTATTCCAGATGTGGTTTAAGAAGTACCAATTTTAGGGGGATAATCATTTCTCTCAACCTACTGGCTATGCTCCTGTTAATACAGCCCAGGATGATGTTAGCCTTTTGAAGCCAGGGCACGCTGCTGGCTCACATTCAATTTGCTGTCCACCAGAATCCCCAAATCCTTTTCCACAGAGTTGCTCCCCAGCCAGTCAGTCCCCAGCCTGTAATAATCACAGGAAAGTTTTGCAGGCTGCTGCTAGATTTTGTTAAGACAGTCCTTACAAGCACAGCTCCCAAAACAAACTGCTCAAAGCATCTTCAGATTCATTTTTGTCGCAGACCTCTGCTTACGAAGGAAAGTATAGAGAAATGAAGAGTTGGAGGGATACCCAGTCTTTCCCACTTCAGGCTGTTCTGGATCCAGCTGCTGTACAAGCCTCTGGATAATGGCTTTATCACTGAAGTTTTTAAGTTCTTAAATATTGCCTTCCACTCTTCTTTCTGCAGGTAACTGTTTCCCATATTCTCCTGCTCTCTTGCCCTAACCAGGCCAGCTGAAAAGGAATGGGGTAAGATGTCTTCCATTAGCAGTGTATGTCTTAGAGACAAAGATAGTGCTAGCTGGGCTCCGGAGGAGATAGCACTGCAGAGAGTGTCTGACTCAGTCTGCCCCTCCAGGTCTGCAGCCCAATCACCCTTTCTCTGTCCTCATCTTTGAGCTGGGTGTTAGGCAATGCTGCTTTTCTGAGCGACACAACATGAACAAGCACCAAGAACAAAGTGTTGAGGCCAGGATGAGGTGCTGAAAATGCTCAACCTCATCTGGCCCAAGCCCACAAATCCTGTCACCAAAAGAAGGTGAAAACATGTACTGAAATGGCAGCAGTTCACAGCTCTCAAGAATTATGTATTTAGGACACATTCATCTCTGGGGAATATTCAAAATGTCTCATTGGGATGTATGAGCCAATTCACACTTTCCTAAGCATCCTGTGCTGCAGACAGTTGTGTAGAGCAATTCCCCATTTAACACGGCTGTATTTGGGATAAGGTGTCTCCCTCTCCAGCATTCTGCCCTTTTTTTGGACCCAGAGAGGTCCCACCAAGAGCACACTTCAAAGATGGAAGAGGTAGAAAAGTGACTCCAGCAGCAGGCATGTAAGAGGAGGAAACTGCAAATACAAGGCTTTGGAGAGCAGTGGGGGAGTCAGAGGGACCGATACTGGGTCAGAAGAGTGGGGAACTGGATCTTGAGTGACCTGGGTTAAAGCAATGCAGGGAACAGCAGAACAGCAAAGAAGCCACTGAAAGCTTCAGCTTTATTCCTCAAAAACCCTTTTTTGTCAGAAACCAAGAATCATTTGTGGAAGCCCCATTACTAAACTGACTAAGCACTTCATAATGATTGATACAACATCTCTGTGAGTAAAAGAAACATAAATTTTCCACCTGACAAGGATAGGGCTGTTCATCAATAGCCTGGTTTCCAACAGTTTACCAACTATAATTAGGTTTAAAATAACAGAAACACCAAAGTGCATCTTCAACCTGAAAATCAGGTAGCCAGCTCTATGTGCAACTCAGGAGAAGAGTTTGTGAGAAATTGCTTGAATTAGTCAGTTGGAGAGGGAGCCAAGGAGATCTATTTACCATAGGCCTCTATGCTCATAATCTGATTCCCAAAGAGAAATCTCTGTCTGCTTGGGATTTCCAGCCCATAATGTCTTGCAAGAGTTGGTCACCAAAGCTGCCTCAGCCTTCTTCACATAGTTTCATGACTGGAGGTGAATGATATGTCTCCCCTCTAAAGACATTACAGGCTACCTCTCCACAATAACTAGTCAACATGAAGCTATTTTTATACTTCATTAAAAGAATGAAAACTAAAACAAACATTATCCTTACAGCAAATGCAATGTCAGACCGCAAATACTAAAACCACTGGAAAATGGTTTCTGTAGAAATGCTGGTAATTAAATTCCCACCTCAGTAAGACAGTGAAAACAGGCTACCTTCACGTGCCTGAGTAATAGCAATGAGTCTTATTGACTGCACTCCTATTCACTGCAGTTTAAAAGGTACCTCTGCTAAAGTAACTTTCTGAACAGGGGTCCTAAAAGTATAGTGTTTTTACTGCAGGGGGCAAAATTCCTCTGGTTTGAGATGTAATTGCATGAGGCACAGAAGCATTATTTACAGAATGAAAAAAACTATGATGAAAATTAATAAAGCTTTTAAAGCAATAATGTTTTGTTTGTAACTCTATTCCTATAATCCTGTCTAGCATCAGGACTATCACTACTCCATCTCATAACACTGAAAGCTGTTAAAAATTGACACAACAGAATATACCTTTTCACACTCCTACTATTCAGTCCAGTTTTTGAAAACATAAGGTCGATAGCTGATAGATGCCTCAAGTCTTTCCTGGACAGCTGATACATATAATAACTGCTCTATTTTGGAAGACAGTAGTCCATACTAGGTCACTGATTAAAACTTCAAGGCTTTTGTAATGTAGATCAATCTTATACCAAAACATCAAAGCCTTAGTTTAAAGTAGAGACCTCTGAATAAAGCACAAGAAACACCAGAGGTTACTAAAACAATTCATATTGCATGGTAGATGGCATATATTCTACGTACAAGTATTAATATTTAATGTAATATACTGCAACTTGCTTTTCCTTCTACATAATGGGCTTACCTACCCATCTCATTGACCAACAATGGTCAGCTACTGTGCAGCTGAGGCTCTGCATTGCAATCTAGATTTGAAGTTCACTGGGGTTTTGAATTGCCAAGGTGTACAGGATAAGACTTCAGATCCTAGATTACTAAGCCATCTGCTGAACAATAAGCACAGTGAGTTCCTAACAGCAAAACATAAGAATTTAATAATGAAATAGTTCAGAAATGAAGACTTGCCTCAATACAAATACAGGTGAGATTCAACCCCAGTAAATTAATCTGTGCAAAGAAGGCCCACACAGAGAGGTAATAATCCTAAACATAACCCTGCCCACAAACTCACACCTACTGTTCCTTATGAATGGATAAACTACTCATTCCAGTACAAACCTGAGGCCTAAATTTTACTCCACTACGACTTCAGAATGGGTACAAATACAGAGAGCAGCACAGATGTTCACTGACAAACTAGGAGTTTTCCTAAATCCTATTTTTCAGTCATGGCATTTTGATACCCAGGTATGCAGTCCACACCCCAGGCACATAGCCCAGGATATCCCCTGCAGTGCCTGCTGGAGAGGACACACAAAGACCATTCTCAGCACATGTTGAAGGGATCCTTAATGAAATAGCTGGCTTTGGGCTTACCCTGCCACTTTTTCTGAGAGCTTTCAGACAGAACCCTACAACCCAAAAAGCCCCCAAATCACCACCATGCAGTTTGCCCGAACCACCTCAGGCTAAATTCTACCTAGATAATGTTGTTAGAGGCACCATTTGCTTACTTTTCACAGTTATGAATCTGCATTCAAGGAATGGTCCTAATGGAAGTGTTAACAGATAAAAATCAGAAAATAGATTACAGTGACAAGAAGGTATATGAGCAAATTCTCCTTCGCAGGGCTGCATGTGACATAAAAAAAATCAGTGCAGTTTTTCCCATAAAGATTGGAAAGGAGAAAAGAAACCTCCCCATAGTCTACACAGGGGATGGAAATACCCTATCCACAACTATGGAGAGGTCTGGAATTGAGAGCCCTAGTGGTTCCACTGTTGCTTGCTGTTGGACAAGCCACAGGATTTTCCTCTTCCTCTCTCCACGGATATCCTCCATGCCCAGGCTATGGCTGGCACAGAACAAAGGCATGGCCCCATGGGACAAATTCTGGGCTGCAGAGCATGCAATCCCATTGACTTCAAGAGGGCATAAACAGGAATAGAATTTGTGCCCATCTTTGATTTCAGTTAATCATGTTGCCTAATCCCTCTAGTTTAATAATTTAAACTCAATTCCTCACATTATCCATTGTATCTGTGGCCATGCACACGCATGTGTTCTCCCTAGTTACGGATCAGTCCTCTTTTGTACGTTATTATGATGTGATAACAGCTACCTCTGCTTATCTCTTTTTTTTCATAGAAATTGCATTGCACAATTCCCTCTTGATTCTGTTCCTCTATTACTGCTGGGTCATTTCAAATAGCACCACCTTCATGCCAGTGCAAGTTATATATCCCCATCCCTGCACCTATGATTACGGGTTTCAGAAATCCTGAGCCTACTGCACAGTCTCAGCAGTGGTTGGGGAAGCAGATATCAAGTTTAAGGAGATCGATAGGTTTTTCTGAAAATTAGCTCTCTTCCTCATCAAAAAACAATTTTTAAACCTCTTCTGGTCACTGAACCAAGTCTGTAGCAAAACACATTTACCTGCAAGTAAAAATCAAGCCTTTATCTTTACAAAAAATATTTCTAAAAGTCCCTCAAAGCTAGTATTCTAAAGAATAGATTTATATATAATCTAAGTTTGATTATTAAGTGACTTCCCTCAGTATAGAATGTGTTCATGATTTCTGACTCAATAGAATTTCTGTAATTATATATAGCAATATAATTTTATAGCCAAAACAAGAAGATATTTTTAAAATTTTGAAAAATATGTTTTATCCTTTACCTTCTCTTTGCCAAATATGTAACAGTTTACATTGTGATATAGCGTAAAAATACTACGAAATGTGGAGATTGGATGAGTACTGCACATATGTGTACACACACCCCTTCCATAGGTCCTGTGTATGTGCACTGTATCAATTTCAAGTTACTTCCCTTAATGATGAACACAGGAACAATGATGATATTTAAGAGTCATGTTTAGTAAAGCTAAAAGGTTAGGGGTAGCACTCACCTACTTTGTACTTCGGCTGTTACAAAAGCTCATTTAAAAGATAATCCAAAACCACCTCTCAGACCAAATATTTTAATGCTTCGGCATGATGCAGAAGTTTAATTTCCACTGACTGGGGTGACCTCAGGACTACTGTAGGGCTACTTTATCCTTCTTGAACGGCAGTGAGTCCCCTGACTGGCAAAATAAAACAGGTCTATAAATAACTTCAAGAGGAATTGTCTCTCTCCCCATATATTGCAGAGAACCATCTACATAGATTCTATGTGTGTGTGTATATATATGTATCTATGAGTGTATATATATACATGGCATCTATGTAAATATATACGTATATATAGTAGGCTTCCTCAGCTCTCATCTACGTGCTGCTCAATCTCCTCTTCCTAAAGGAGCTCTGGACAATGCAGGCATGACTGGAGGAAGCCTCCAGCGCTGCAAATGCCTGTTGGCAGAAGTTGCGGCTCCCCAGCGCTGCCGCCCTGCTCGGGCTGCCGGCGGCAGAGGGGTGCGCAACGCGCAGCGCAGCCGGCGGCCGCGGGCAGAGACAAAAGCCGCCGCCGCCGCCGCCGCTCACCTCCTTGAGCTGCTCCAGCTCCTGCTTGAGGCCGTCATACTCCGCCTCCAGCTCGTCGTACTGCTGCTTGAGGGTGAGCTTCTCCTCCAGCACCACCAGCCCATACTCCGCCGCCTGGATCTTCTCGTGGGTGGTCTCCGAGAGCTCGCGGGTCAGCCGCTCGATCTCGCTCTTGTAGTGCTCGGCGCCCTGCAGCACCTCCTCCGCAGCCATAGCCCTGCCGGCAGTGCCGAGCCGCCGCGCGGCCCCGCGCCCAGCCGCGCAGCCCCGCGGGCGCAGGGGGTGGGGGCGGCCGAGGGGCGGCGCCGCCGCCGCCGCCGCCGCCGCGCAGCCCCGCGCAGGCCGCCGGGGCCGGCTGCGCGCTCGGCCGCCGCCGTGCGCGGGGGCGGGCAGCCGCGGCCCCCGCCGCAGTGCCCGCGCTGCGCTGCGCTGCGCGGCCCTGCGCCGGCGCCGGGCTGGCGGGCGGCGGCGGCGCGGCGGCAGCGGCAGCGGCAGCGGCAGCGGCAGCGGCAGCGGCAGCGGCAGCGGCAGCGGCGCGGCGCGGCGCGGCCGGAGGCTGCGGCTGCAGCTGCAGCGCGTGTGGCAGCAGCGCGGCTCGGCGCCGGGGACGCTGCTGCTTCCCGCCCGCCGCCGCTCCGCGGGGAGCGGGCACCTCCGCCTCCTCGCCGCGCAGCCGGTCCCTCCCCTGCGCTCCTGAAGATGACGGCGTCCCGAGATCTCCACTAATGAATAGGAGAAGGGGGAGAGCGTTAAAACACACACACGCATGCACACACGCACAGTGATGGATGCACTCCGCGCCTGCGGCCCTTCGTTCCTAGAAGATTACGCCTTGCGTTCGTGGCTACGATGCCCAGCAGTGTCTCTGCGCTGGCGAATTTTGCAGCCTTTCCTGGACATTGTCCAGTGCACTCCCGACCGCGGAGCAGGGCTGGGGAGCTGTGATGCAATTTGAGCGCCTCTTGGTTTTCTGAGCGTATTGCAGCGAGGGCCACATTACTGGCAGTGCTGTTAAAAATAGAATCTGAGATGCAGCCAGTGAACTGCAGGAGCAGGAGCACAGCCTCGAGCATTCACCTGCCATTTCAGAAAATTGTGGCTGCTCCATCCCCTGTCCCCAGTGAGTGCACATGGGAATGTGCAGGAAACCTGCAGGTGAAACAACCGCGGGAGCAGGGCATTACGCTAAAGCCACACTTCCATGACTGTTAGTGCAAGATCTCTGTACTACTGATTAGACCGCAGTACAAATTTGACCCAGATCAGATGCGGTCACACCATTGTTCTTCTGTCAAATTAACCAGAGAATCTGATGCATAGATTATGTCAGTTTTATGCTGGCTGCAGAAAGACAGATGATACTTGTCCAGCATAAAATTAGAGTGGTGCAGATGGACAGTAACTGATCTCATACAAAGTCTGCCAGTACAAAGTTAACACATCAAATTAGGGGGTTCTATGTATTTGAACTGGAAGAGTGAGTCCATGCTGGATCAATGTCTTGATTTGTCATTGTCACACCCTTTTTCATTTGGTACTAGGCGTCTGGAACCCAAATTTACTGTTTCTTCAAACTACAGCTTAGAAACAAAGACCTGATCATATTGATATCGACTGAGTTTCGCCATAAGTACTGATGGGATCAAGTTTTCACTCTTGACAAACATTTTTTTAAAAATACTAGCAAAATTGGGTCTTTATGCTATAATGTTTAACAATTGGGTTATAATTTCCAGGAAAAGGAAGATGGTTTGTTTAAAAAAAGATGCTACATGTAGAAGATGGATATCACTGTCCACCAGTGGAGCACTGTATTGGAAATCAAAGACATGAATTCCCTTTCTTGCTGACTTGTTATGCAGTTTCAGACAAGTCACATCATTTTTCTACCTCAGCTTCCCCATCTTCTAAGAAAGAGGTAATAATATTTAGACTGCTCAGTAAGGTGTTTTGAGATCTGCAAATAAAAGCATTAACACTAATCATACAATATATGCATATACTATATAACACATATATTATATATATATATATGCATGCATGCATAACTCTAACACTGTTGTAATCTGGTCTCTGCATAAACATTACTTCTTGTTGCCTGGAGAACACAAACAGGATGAGCATGCAAAGTAATAGATGTTCTGTCAGCAGGGCTGACAGGGTTTGGGGGGCTTGAAAGCAGTTTCCAAAAATGCACATTTTCAATAAATTCAGATGTGGAAACAAGAGTGAATATAAATAGGAAAGAAACAAGAGTGAATAATAACAGGAAAGGAAAGCAAGTGGCTCTCATGAATGACTGAATCTCAAAGCAGAGGGGAAAAAAGACAATACTCCAACTGTAATCCCAACTGTACTCCTATCCTCAACATCCTTTTCTTAAAAGAGGATGAAAGATTCTACAAGCCACAGCAAAAAAAAAAGGGACAAAATGTTGTCTTAAGAGTTTTTGCAGCTTCTAGGAAGAGCTCTCTTCTTCAGCTTTCGATCTAGGCCACTATGAAAGCAAGTCTTCTGTGAACAGTCATTCAAGAATGGATTGGAAAACACACAGTTTAGGATCAGTGCTGAAAATGAGCAGTTGTTTCAAGGACGATGTGGAAATCGGCTGAAGCAACTGGTTGCCTATACATGACCTATCCTTGGTATAACTCCACTTCATCCTTTTGCTGATAATCTCACTCATAACCCATGGGCAGCCTCACCACATCTCTGAACATCTGTGCCTCAGTGAGTAAATCCAGCTCTTTAAAATGCATCCTTTTTCTGCAATACCTCACACAGAAGGCTTAGAAGAATCTCTCTTTTTAAAATTGGAAGGAGGAATGAATTCCAGCTATTAGGGACTGTGCAGAAGTTCACAGTAACTATGGGAAAGTTTTCCTAAACTAGAAGTCTTGTAGCTACTCTAAATTGAAAACCCCCAATGTGCCTGTGATTTGCTATCATTAGCACTGATTTATTTTGCACAGTGCCTTCTATACATATGCAGTACCAAATCTGGTTCCTTTGATGAGATTCATCTCGACTACCTTTTGATATCTCATTTTAGAAGTCTACTATTTTAGACATCTACTTTAGGGTGAAATGAATCATGCCTTAGAGTTGGCAGTTTCTCTCCATTGACCTGGAGCTAGGGTGACCAGCTCAGTCATGGATGTCTACGTTCAGACTTCTCTGTTTAATCAAATGAATCCCACCTATTGTATCTATATACATTTTCTTGGGTCTTGAAACTGAAACCCACACTCTAGTTTCCCAAAACCACCTTTATTTTTAATGGACTACTAAGGTTGCTGATGGAGCTAAAAAGTATTCAAGCTCCTTTCACCAGTATAGGGAGCTCTGATCACCTCATTCCTGACTCTGGGGAGATGAGAGAGGATGGATGAGCCTACGAATAGCATGTTAGTCATAGGGAATGACATTATTAAAGAAGGAAGCATTGCAGCATGACCCGAAGGTGGCCTTTCTCTAGTGAATGTCTCATAACTGAAACAGCAGGGTCTCCTTTGATGGAGATTTCTTGCTATCTCGACTGCCTATAATAATATATGGATGAAAGTGACTGCACGGTGGTGCCAACGAAGTGCTGGTCTCAAGTCATGGCTCTGGTACCTTTAGGAGCATACTTATTAGCGTATATAATCCTGAACAATGGTGTGGGTACTTTAAATAATTTCACCGCACAAATATGCATCATCTCATGCTGGTTTGAGCCTTGCTACAATGCTCTTATGTTTTCCACCTTTCCCAGCTCAAAACCCATGTCTCCACCTTATTAAAGATTAGTATATCACACTACATCGTTGTTCCTCCTTCTTTTTACCCTGCTGCAGTCCCTGCACATGAATATTTCAAAACAGTTTATAGTCATTTAGTGACATTCGAAACACCCTTGTAAAGCAAGCCTCATTATGATTGCATCCATTTTATGAGCAAAAATTGCCCTTTGAATTCCTGGCATGTGACACTGCTAGACTCTAAACTGAGGATACTAGGTTCCAGTACCAAAAAATGCTGTTCTAATTACATGTTTTTTGATACAATCAGATATTCAACAACAGGCAAAATGCTATAGTTCAAATCTTGCTCAGGATGATGTTATCAAAATTCCAAAACATTTAAAAAGCATTTAATGATCTATATGAAATGAACTACAGGTTCTACATTGTAGTGGAAAACACATCTGTAAAAGCCGTCTGGTACTATATTACAGATGGCTGAATCACTGGACCTACAGAGTACACAGAAATCACTTTGAGCCCATTTGTATGGAGCATCTCACAGGACTGGAGCCCAAATCTAACAACTGCTAATTAGTAGTGTTTGGCAGGCTCACCAGAGTGTCCAAAGACTAAAAAAAAAAAGGAGGAGGGTGGGGGTATGAGGACCAGTCTGTCCTTGTTAGTAGGAATGGGATTGATTTCCTGAAAGTGAAAAGAGGGAAAAAGCACTGATGGAAGCCAGTACAATAACTGTGCTGTATCTGTTTTGGAAATAAACAAGTAGCTGTCATACTGCCAAACCTTCATCTTTCTTGAGCACTGAATATACACAACACTTTTGTAATGAGTGATTGGCCTAGAGATAAAAGGGAGGCACTCAGAAGAAAATGAAATTTAAGAAGAAATTTAAAGCTCGTAGTGCAGTAGAAATGGTAATAGTTTTTAAGACAATTAGTTTATAGAGAACATTAAGAAAAACTAAACACAAAAGTTAATAAGAAATACTGTATATAATAAAAAGTAATGGTATTATACTGATTAACATGAGTGTCAGTATTCAGAAGAAAGGTTTCTGAACAGTCGTGACCTCATCTGAGTTCTCCATAAACTACCTCTGAGATCTGCAAAGGTAAATAAAAAAACAAGCCTATATTCAAGTAGGCTAAAATTTAGTGTATGGGAACCTGTATCTCCACCAGAACAATTCTGGGTCCTCCAAACCTGGAAAGGTTTAAAACTACTTATGTAAAATATACAGTATCCAAAAAGGAGAACAGAATAAAACAAAACACTTCAGCAAGGAAGTCACAACAAAGGACCATACAAACATGGTCGTCAGGAAGTTTTGTATGTAATGGGCAGGAGTCAGAGAACAAAAAACGATTTTTACCAAAAAAACTGCCAAAAAAAAGCACAATGACGGAACACAGCAAGAATTAAACAACAAAGCAATTCTTGCAGTATAGAAAAACTATAGACCATAGCAAAGAATGTGATATTGTTCCATTAAACTGAGTAATATCACCTCAGCCTGACAGGATGTTGCTTTCAGCCAGTGTTGTACAAGGATCTTCATTCAGCTTCACAGATGTCAGCTTATTCTTTTAATTAACAGCATTGTCCTTAGCCTCAGGACCTAGGACACAACTCTTCCATTCTATGCAGAGTCTTATAGCACAAAAACATCCCCTAAAGAAGCACAGAAAGGATTATTATTTATGTTAAAACTACTAGGCACTTTCCTGTGACACGAGGAGGACCTGTCCATTTAGAAGACATTGTCTAAGCAGCTTTTCAGCAATTTAATATAGATTAATTAGTGTCATAGTGCTGTTTTTTACTGGACAGATTTAAAACCAGAAAGAAAAGGGAGAATGCAGTCTATTGCAGGTGAACGGCAGAAGCGCCCTTTGCTTGGAGAACCACTACAATTATGGCTCAGACAAAATGCAAAGTAGGCGGTTGTCTAGGGCAGCAGATTGTTATGAGACAGAAGGGCAAAATAACCATATACTGAAACTCCTTTTTATTTTTGCCAGAGCCTTGGGAAACCAGGTACTGAGAGAGCAGGTCATATGGAGGGGCATGGCAACTTGCATTTGGGAGATGGGATCCTCCCAGCAGCAACAATTTCACCTTCACTCCCCCCCTCTGAGCTCCAGCAGAGCTGCTGGCCTGTCTCCCCACCACGCTCTGTTTGTGCTTTGCCCCTTCCTCCTGCGGTCTCCCCTCGGCATCTTCCCCCGCCACTCCTGAGAAGTCTTGAGCTGCTCTGCCTCTACACTAAAATCAGAGAAGTGGAGGAACAGAAGGTGTCTTAGGGGGACATCTAGTCCAATCCCATGTGTAGGTGGGGATGAAATCTATCTAGACCATTCGTGGTAGAGATTTACCTAATATCTTCTTAAAACTCTCAGTGACAGAGCTACTACAACATCCCTACAAACCTTATTCCAGTATTTCACCAGCATCACAAATGGAAACTTTTCTAATGTAGACTTTTAACTTTTTTCACCACATATCGGGGTGATCTATTTCAGTTCTTTGGTAAACACCGTGCCTGTAACAGCAGTCTTTTAAATGTTTGAAGGCTGTTCCCCTACAGCTGATGGTTGCCTTGATCTGCATTAAGCAGATCTCCACCTTTTCCTCAGAGCCCTCACGCTGTCCCTGTAAATCACCCCCTCTAAATCGCTCATAATTCTTGATGCTCTTTTCTGAACTCTCTCATTTTTTGGCCTCCCGAAAGCCAGAAGGGAAACTCCTGAAGGGGGCCATGCCCCGGCCCCCACCAGGCCCTGCACCCAGGTGGGGGCCATGGGCAGAGGCCCCGTCCCCGGGGCGGCTGTCGCAGCCCTTGGTGCTGGCACCCTGGCTTCCTCCCTGGCGGGGCTGGGGTCGAACCGGTGACCACCCGGGCACCCTCCTACCGCCACGAAAGCAGCCGGCGAAATCAGGCAATTACGTAGACCCTGCGTTTCCGGTGGAAGCTGACTCTGAAAACAGCAGCAAACTACAGCTTGTGATCCTGTTTTAATTGATTTTTCTCCTCGCGAGTGATTAGTGTGGGAAGGGGAACAGACTCATATTTAACACCATGCCTTTTCTTGAAACTGAAAGCTGCAGTGCACCTATAAAATGCAGCTCAAAAAAGCACTGATTTCTACAGAAGTTAACATTCACTTTGCAATCCTTATCGTGCATCAGTGTCTAAAAACATTCACAGACAATGATGGCTGAGAGAGAAATTGAAATTTTTGTGGGGAATCTGATTAGAATGCTGTGTTGACAATATTAGGAAAAATTGATTCAGATACTAAATAAGGCACACATTTGAACATATTTTGTAGAGAGATGTAGTCTAATATTTGAGCTCTCAGGAATGGGTTGACGGTGGCCTTCTCTCAAATGCAGCTGCTAAACACACATCACAACAGATGCAGAACACACAGCACAAAGAAAATTATATTATGCTTACATTAAGTGAGTGTAGCATTTGGGAAAGGTGCCAGATTTATGACACCATCCTGTAAACTTGCGTTTTATTAGATACTTGTCAAAACATCTAATACAGAACATGTGGTATGTATTTCAAACACAGAATGAAGGCTTACAAAGAAGGCATCTGAATTAAAGCTACACTTATTTTCCTTGGGTAACAGAGAAGTCAAGCACAGTTAAGAAATTAAGACCTAGGTATGAACTGGAGATGACTTCAGTGTGAATATTCCCACTCACACTTTGCAGGTCTTGGACCAAATGATTTATCTGTCATACCTCAGGTTGATCTGTCATATAGCAGGGTATCACAGGCATAACTACTTTAAAACCTCTCTAGAACTTTTTTTCCCCCACAATAACTGGAATTATATTATAAAACCTTTTTTTCCCCTAATAACTGTGTTATTCAACACACAGAAAAGGACTGGAATGGCTGAAATGTATATTACATAAAGTTTTTTCATGTGTGTTCTGTATTGTCAAGACCATTCAAAAATGATGAAATTCATTAAAAATATTAGGGATTTTTCTTTCTGGTTTTGGTTTGTTGGGGTGCAATATTTTAGGCTATTTTCATTTTTTCTCTGCTTTCTGAGCCAGGTCAAAACCAACTGGTATCTGGTTCCAGCTTTTCCTTACAACCAAGAGATTTGGGGTTTTTTTGAACAGATCCTGACATTCTTGAATAAGCTTTTGAGGCCCAAGAGAGATGGTCTGTAACAAAACCTGCAAATTAGCAAGATATGATAAGAATGCAGCAGTTATAAATCTTGACCTTACAGAGCAGAATACATGCCTGAATTCTTAGTGCTGTCCTGGTAGGAGACATGGTAAGGATTTGGGGTGGAACATTTTTATTTCTAGAGCAAGTCTCATCAACAGGCAGATGTGGAAAGATCCTGTGTTATAGTTTAACAATAGCTATCTATATGTATGCAGCTGGGAAACAATAATATGGTGTAAGAGTAGAGTAAAACAATACCATGGTGCCAGAGTCCCTCCTGACATGTAATACCTCTTTGGAGGGGGCTAAAGTTAATTTGCAGTTTCTGCAAAGTTGTCTCCTGAGATTTTTACATTTTTTCTTGGATGATTAGGAGTTTCTGAAAGTGCAGCAGATGAAGCGTGGCGTGGGGAGTCTGTGAAGTGTGGGCATAATCACCTTTGGGTGCCAAATGTTACAGCTGCTTATGGGAGTTCCTGTTATAAATAGGGGAAAAGGCAAGAGATGCTGCTATTTGCCTACCGTTGTTTGCCCAACTGGGCAGCAAAGAATCAAGGGAGACTAGGGGAAACAATCAAATCCATGCCAGCCTTGCACAAAATTGGGAACCGAAATAACAGATGGTAATTCCTTTGATGCAAGTTACCCATCTGTCTGCTACCACTTCCCCCAGGAGCTCCTGGAGCTACTACATGGAAAAGCTTCAGAAACATCTTGTGAATGGCAAATGTAAATGTGGGGTGTATAGGAGAACATGGCAGAGAGAGTGTAATTCTGCTCTTGGAAGGGGCCTGACGAGAAGGGTTGCTATATCCTGCACTATACCTAGCTCAGTTATTTGCAAGTGCCCAAATAGGAGTGTCAGATCAGAAATAACTTGGCTATATAGGAGAGCATACAAAATAACTATTTTGCTATGTCCCACATTGAAAAAGAAAGATGAGTGATAATATCTTCCAAAAACCCAGTCACAATCAAAAGTCCACACAAATATCATACTATAGTTCTGATAAGACTACGCAGTTCTGCAGAACATCTAAGTTCTATCAACATTGTATCTGATCACAGCTCTCTTTTTTGCCTGCTTTGATGAGCAAAGAGATAACAAATCATGATAGTATTTAACTTTGATGCTTAATGATTACAGTTTATTATTTCCTTTATGATGAATAAGGACGGTTCATGAATCTTTCTGTTTATCAGGCTGTCTGAAAACTCAGGCAGCTATCATCTTCTCATTTATTTACATGATGTGAACGGAACAATCTCTGCAAACACAAAGCTGGAGACACAAGCTTCCCTCAAAGAAAGATGGTATTTTGGAGTGTAAAATATAACCATGGGAAAATAAATGTGGGCACCTGATCATTCTCTTCCTTCTGCCCGACTTCCAGCTGCTCTGCTGCCTGCTGCCAATCATTCAAAGCCTTTGTTCACAAGCAACTGAATAAGTAGGAAACATCCTTCAAGGAAGAAATTGGCTACAATGGAGAAAACAATACAAGCACGATTCAAACAATACGACCCAGATAACAGGAGAAACCCAAATATTAAGCCCCTCTCCTCTCTAGTTTTCTATGAGTGAATTACCTCTCCTTAATATAGTGAGAAGATGGCAGCTGCTACATTTTAAGAGATTTGGCAATTCACTGATGTTAGATGCAGAAGGGAAGGTTGATTTGCAAACTTGTCACAGATTCTCTCTGCAAGGGATCTGTCGGAGTAGAAACATGTTTTGAAAATGAATTAGCAGGATGAGGGACTTGTTTTGAACAAGGGATTCCTAGTAGGAATGGTCAGAAGAGATATATCACTTGGCTGACCTGGCATGACAGTTAGCTGGCATCCTTTGACTCCAATCCATGGAAAGCTGGAACAGACGTGCACTCACACACATGCTGCGGGGTTATCCAGAGAAGAGGGCAAGCAGAATTTTTTTTCCCATTCTCTTTTACAGTATCTTTCATACACCAAGCTGTTAAGGTTTGTTGCTAAGCAAACACAAAACACGAATTAAGCACAGATCTGTGTATTTTTATAATGATGTCACAGGAGCACCATGATATTGCCTTGATCAAGGGTTGAGCAACTATAGCGAGCCGTGGGACAGGCCATGCATCGACAAATAGAGGAGAACAATACCTGAAACTGCTGGGAAGGTGGTATCATTGTGGACTGGTTTGACTGGTGGCCTGTGTCATCCTCTGGCTCTAAATCTCCCAGCGTTATCGGGTAATAGAGACTGGGGGGAGGCGGGGGGGGATAGACATTGTTATGGAAATGTCCAACACTACGTAGAAGCAGATTGCTCGAGGTGGAACCACTGCACGTTGGTGCCAAGCCGCTTCATGAGTCTGATGCTGAAACAGGTCAGACAGAGCAAGCATCTGCCCTGGACTTGACTGGGCCGACTCACTGTGCACAGCAAAGCCTCAGTGAACTCTGTGTGTGTGTGTGTGTGTGTGTGTGTGTGTGTGTGTGTGTATATACACGCAGCCTTTCCTGATACAGGCTATCCCTCATTTGCCTTAGTAAGCTGAGCTTGGCAGTGTCACATTGTCTGGTGTTCCTTTTCCACCCATGACAAATGAGAATCAGGAAAAAGAGGGGTAAGAGGGTGATGGAAGGATGACTTTGGCAATAGGAGGAAAAGAAAAAGAAAATAAAGAAATGTATGGGGAAAAAAGTGAGACTTCTCTGGCTGAGAAGGGAGCAAACTACAGGTATCAGGGGAGCAGAGGCAGAACTGAGGATAGAAAGGATTAGCCTGCCTGGTATAATCTTCAGAGATGGCAACCTGCCACTCTGATCCTTGTCACCAATGTCTTGGGATATGACCAAAACAGAAGAAGGCCCTTCAGGAAAAGTGGCCAAAAGTACATTGCTGCTGCCACTCTCACAGAAGACAAACAGTTTGACAGCTACCATCCAGCAGCCTTCTCCAGTACACTGCTTTCACCTCACTCTGGGGCTTCATGCGCTCCAGACTCTACTATCTTGATAGAGAGAATTGCATAAAAATGTCAAGAGAAAACTTACTTAGGTGTCTAAACATTAAAAAATTGGAGAGAGATGCATATTACGGCCAGTCTGGTAGATGAAACCTGATGTTGAAAAATGACATTATATATTGCAAAGTTATTTGTACCCTAAGGGGAAAAGAAACCCCACTGTTAAGCAAAGTTCCTCTTAAGCTGTTGCTATTAGTCGTCTGTGGTTGTACTGACTGGATGTAATAAATGTAGGCAGAGAGCACATTAGCTGCTCTAAGACTCTTGATTTCCTTTTTAACCAGTGATCTGCTTAAAGAGAAAAGCCAAAAATATTACAGGTGGCCCAAATTCCCCAGTGGATCACTTCCCTGATCCCATGTGGCGCAGAGCATCACAAGCCGCCCAGCTGGCATAGGGAAGCAGGGCCAGGGAAGGAGGAGCAGCCGGCTGGGACTCTGCAAGCTGGCACTGCCCCTGAAACCCTGCGTACCAAACGCCCACCCACCCAAGCCCAACAGACTGTTGCAATTCAAGATTACTTTAGCATGACTAAACTGCTTTCTCTGACTGGAGTTAATCTCTACACAACTAAATACTTAAATCTTAGGAATGTGAAGTACTGACTGGCAGTATGAACTTAGAAAAAGCCTCTAAAAGTCTCTTGTCTTCTGTTTCATTTTCTCCTCATTACACAGATCTGATGATTTCACTGAATGACTCCCTATTAATGGCCTATACTTCCTTGAATTAAGAATTGTATCTGAAACAAGACAGCACTTCTCTAAACAATACTTAATGCTGAATTATGCAGACCTGCTTATATACGTGAACATCACATTTACCTGTTACACAAGCCAACATGACATCTCACCATCTAAAACCATTAAAACGGCTCCATGCCCATGCAGAGGGACAGTAGAACTGTAAGACACCTAGTGTCAGTGTTTATTCCTTCAAATGAGGAAGGTAGGATTCTGACAAGCTTATGATGGGAAATTCCAGATGTGTTTCTGCGCTTCCCACTGCATCATTTTTGCAGACTTTTCTTAACAACAGTGAGAAACAGGCAGGGACACCTCACGCCCATTAGAAGAATTATTTGCCATAGGCATCAATTCTTTACATTTCTGCTCTTTATTCTTCCTTGTGGGTTTATATGTCAACAGTTCTCAAACAACTTCAGTCTGTTCCCTGGGAGACAAAAAATCTGCTTATTTGGTCTTTGAGCAGTTTTATTTTTTTTTAATCCCCCCCTATGTAGCACTCCTCTGTATATTCCTCTTCTTTTTGTCCTCTCTGTTCCCTTTACACTCCTGGCTTTCCTCAGGCTGCAAGGGTATGTGCAGTGTGAGAGCATCTGCTTCATTAAGGTTATCTGAGCTGTTAATAAAGTGAAACTTCAAAGCATTTTTATATATAAGTAATCTAAATAATACTGTCATCACTGCTATGTTCAGCTGTTATGTACTGACGTGATACTAATACATACATCACATACCTGTGATGTATGCCCCATCCTTAAAAACACATACAAAAGAACTATAAGCCAATGAGACCAATTATTTTTCACTCAGTATAATGAAATGTGCCAAACCCAGCAAGGTCTCATTGTGAGTGTATTGATCCCAAGTCTAAGGCTATTCTACAATCATCACTTTAGAAGAGATCTCGTACAGACGTGAAGTTCATCTGCCCAGGACAGGAGTTGTTCTGCTCTTCTTTACAGCTTTTTGTCTAGGCTGTTCTTGAAAATTTTACTGATGGAGACTCCACAATCAGGAAACCTGCCTGTAGTCTCTGCCTTCAGTTTATAACTGAAGGAAATGGTTTGCCTGATAATTTGGGAGACAAAACAAGTTGAAAAAAATTTTGTATTTTGTTTGTTTCTTTTATTCTTGTCTGTTTAACAACTGGAAACAAGCACAAGAAGCAACCTTTTTGTACAATTTGACATAAAACTCTCTATAATTTTTGTTCAGTTTTTCTCAGAATGGACAGTGCTTTAGAGAGACAGAACTGCAATTGCCAATCAGGAGTTACAGAAGGATCTCCCAGTACTGAGGGGCTAACAAGGTGGTAGGAGAAATTCTGCACTGACAAATGTAAAGCAGTGCACATGGGGAAGAGTGACACTAACCATATGTTCGCAGTAATGAACTCTCACGTTAGCTTTTATCACCAAGAAAAGAGTTTTTTGTATGTCATTGTAAGTAGTTCTCTGAAAGCTGAAGCTTCCTGCTCCCTAACCATCAAAAAGGCCAGGAAAGAAATAGAAACTATCACTTGGTACTCTATAAAGCTATGGTGTACCCAATTTTGTGCGATGCTTCGGTCACTTTACTTCAGAAAGGATATTTTACAACCAGAAAATATACAGGGAAGGAGGATCAGAACGGTCAGAAGTATTTCCACTGGTGGAGACAGTAAAGAGATTTGAGTTCCTCAGTTGGGAAAAGAGATGACTGAAGGCATAATAGAGGTCTAGAAAATCATAAATCACACGGAGTAGGTGACTAGGGAATGATTAGTCATTATTTTTCATGTGACAAGAACTAGGGGGCGCTAAATGAAATCATCGGGCAGCAGGTCAAAGACAAAAAGCACTTCTACACACAGCATCTAATTACATTGCAGGACATATCATCCTGTTTTGTTTGGATGCCCAAAATATAAATAAATTCCAAAAGCAACTAGACAAGTTCATAGAAGAAAGGTCTGTCAAGGGCAACTAGACAAGATGATGTAGATGCAATCTGTAGATCAGAAAGTCACTAAATCAGAAATTGATGGAAACTGGGAGAGTATCTTGGAAAAAATATGAGTCCAAGATTTCCCTGCTTTTATCCCTTTTTCTTCATTGTCTACTACTGGATGCAGTAGAGATATAATTATCAAATAGGATATACGCACCTTTGTTCTGATATTGTACAGCTGTTCTGCTATTTAGTCAGGATGACTGTTTTTGAGCGCTATATAGTCATCAATGAGAAATCATATTAAAATAAATTATGTCAATTGTTTCAAGTAGTCCATCAAACATGCAGAAGCAAATTATATTTCCCTTACAGAAAATATACATCTCTCAAGTAATAAAAGAATGAAAATCTTAAAGTTGGAGGGTTGGAGACAAGACAACTATAGAAACATGTACCAACAAGAAAATGAGAATATAAGGAAGTAGATATCCTCTGTGGAAAGGAGTAGAAATGATAAAGTGAGTTAAAAACTGGAGCTCCCATGTCTAACCCAGTATTTTTTTCACATCGTTTGTGAATGTGATGCCAAGGGATTTGAGATACCTAAACCAAAGTACAGCTGTAAGTATTGTTATTTAACTTACTTTCTAGGTCACATCCCAGTCAGCCCCAAAGATGTATTAGGAAATCGATCTTTCAGATTAGAAATTCCATTCTGATGAGGAATGATAATTACTAGGACCATCTTGACAGATAGGTACCGTAAGAAATTAGTATTACCAGAAGAGAAATCCATTTCCTCAGCTAAAACAGTAAACTGTTCTACATCATTGACTCCCTAGCAGATTTAGAGAAAATATTCTTCAAATAATAAATGCCTAGGAAAGATGTTAATATTCATATCCCTTCACAGGACACCTAGGATTAATTATTTCAATCTAAAAAATTTTTTTTTAATTATTCAGGTACATAATAGTGATTCTTTATGCCCTCACCAGGCCTTGCAATTTATTCCATAATTTAGAGAGAGCAACTCTTTATCATCTTTCTTATTATTATTGAAGCTTAAATCAAATTACTATGTATAAAGATCTAAGTAGTATCTTGATACAGTGCAATGTCAACTTAATTAGTCTAGATATAGCGGAAAGTTTTGCTTCCATTTAGTTTGTGTATTTCCTTAGATTCTTTCAGAGTCTAAAACTTAGGATCAGGTGATAGACATTTTATTTGGGCTTATAAGCAAGACAGGAATGTTTCAGTATATTTTCTTGGGAGTGGGACAGTTTATATTTTCTTTAGAGGGAATCCTAATAGATGCCATTAGCATCTTTTCATGGGATTCTCCTGCCCTCGTAGACTTGTAGCCCTAGTGTCAGTTCCTGCACAGAACCAGGGTAGATATGTTCAAAAGATAGCTGGGAAAGGAAGAGCATCATCTCAGAGAGCTCTTTTCAGCTGTATTTTTCTATGCTTCTGTGATTTGCATTGTTATCAAACCTCACTGCTGTCAGAAAAGCAGCATGATCGAATTTGATTTTTCAACAGAAATTTCCATATAGGTCAACCTTTTTCATCCCATAATATTTTGCAGCACTGCAGAACAAACTCAGTCAAGTTCTCTTCAAAACGTGGAAGCTGGATATAGAATACTGGATGTTTTGTCCCCATTTTTCCTCTTATTCAGCCCAAACTGCTTTAGTTTTAGAATTCTGCCAAGGTGCTTAACATTATGCCACTTTGTATCCCTTCCATAAATACTCCATCTTTTCATTTTGATGGCAAGTTCATAATTAATTTATATTAACGTATTTGAACCCAGAACAGGCACACATGGCATGATTTGCAGATTTTAATAGTTTGCCATCTCCTGTCTCCTCTGCCACATGTCATCTACTCCCACAGCTTCATACCAGAATGAATAAACTTTAATCCAACTGTCAGAAGCCTGAATAAGCTTCATCTGCATAAGCTACAAAGCTGACCCCAAACTTTGGTTTTTGTGCATCTAGTGCAACTGGGGCAGGTTCTTCTCTTCCTCAACATGGTATGCTTCACATCCAGGGCTCTCAATTCCCATTCCCCCAAAATATTCTGTACCTGACACACCTATCCACAACTTAATGTGACCTGTCTGGTTTTGCTGCTCATGGACAATGTGATAGAGCAAGAACTCATGGCGTCTGCAAAGAAGGATCTACGCGCAAGTTTAAAGACAGGTCAAGAGATTGTACAAAGCTAAGGAAAAACAGCAAAACCTGCAAGCAATTACGTTCCTCAGCTTTCCACAACATCCCACCCAGCCAGTTTTTACCTTTCCAAATAGCCTTTTTTTCTTAGCATTCACTGATTCCAGGCCAGATCTCCTGCCTTCTTACTCGCTCCAGAAATGGATCCTCAAAGAATTCCCTTTTAAAAATTTCCTGTCCGCTTGCAGCAGATGATTTTCCTCAGGGACTTCTACCCCTTGCTGGATGACTCAATGCTTGTTACACACTCAGATAATTGAATAGGTTCCTCGCACAGGAGCCAAAATTCTTCTGATTACTTGAAGTAGCTGTTGCTTATTTCCTTTTTCAGAAAGTCCTAAAACAACACGCAAAGGTCTATGGTTGTAGTTAAAAGTAATTCATATTATGTCTCCCTCTGTTTTTACTGGTATACATTTTTCATCAAGCAGATCAATTTGCAGATAATATACTTCTGATTTTTTTAGTCCATTAGAATAGCATAGTTACTACCTGCTAGTTTCTGAACTCACCTGCATGACTTGTGTTACACCAGCCTGACTTTGATTTTTTCAGTTCATATGGAGAAGTACCTTTTGATAACTGGCTCAATTGGAGGACAGAGTTTGATTGCAGTTTAGAGTAGTCTTGGTCATATAATTCCTTCTTTCTGATGAAACCCAAATAAGATCTAAGACAAAGGGTCATATTTTCTCCTGCAATATAGGAGGAACAGTCAATTGAAAAGTCTTTTGTGCACTGAATAGCTAGCTCATTTGCTAATAGAAAAGTAACTTCTGCAGAATTAAAATCCTCCCTTAGGAAAAAAATTTCAGTTTACAACTGGAATCATTGAAATTAAATACTTTGTAGGTTGCACTCAAGACAGAATATACTTAAGTTGAAGTAGAGTTCAATATTCTTCCAAGTAGCCCAAAATGTCTCATTCTGAAGCACTGTACAATAAACTGCCATTGCTGACTGTAGTGTATTTTATCATACAAATTGTAAGCCTCCATTCTTTCTTAATGGTTTGGTTTCCATGCCACAATGTATGCTACATAATTCAGTGTAGTCTCTATTTAAACAAAGTGCACAGTGCTTTGTTGGAGCCACAGGACTCTCAGCACACTATGGGGAATTTATCTGATGAGAAAACTCTGCCTATAGCAAGCATCAGGTTTCTCAGAAACAACATCCAAGAGTCAATGCACAATACTGGAAAAGCTATATAGTGATGAATTACTCTAAACAAAACATCTGTACAATCAAGAAATATTTTTCAAATAATATGACTTGGTCCTGAATTTATTCACCTGGTTATTATGAAGTGCAACAATTTTCATTATTTGTTAAAAAGCCAAGTTCTGCTATCAGTCACAAGAAATTGATTTTAAGTGGGATTGCAAAGTTTACATAAAACCAGAATTTGGTCTCTGTTACCATGACTTCTTGGTACTTAGCACTACAGCAACATGAATTCCAATTTCAGGAATGTCAGGCTGATTTCTTTTGATGCAATTTGTGAGCACTTCTAGATCCAAATCTTGGGGAAAAATGTTTCATATTTGCATTCTAATTTAGGTCAAAACAAACAATGCATTATCAGGTTTTCTTGATCTATTCTTCATCTAGCTCTAGAAATTACTTCTTACAATCTTGAAACCTGCCATGTGAGTTGAACTAGGCAAGTACCAACATCCCTGCCAGCACATTTACTTTAGAGCCACCACTAACACCAAGAATACAGTCAGCTTCTCCTGAGATTATAGCTGCTGTTTGTCTCCTCTTCACTAGAGCATGCTTTTTATGGGACTCCTCTTTTGTGTTATAATGCTGTTTCTCTTACCACAGTTTGTCTTACTCTTTCTACTACAGCTTACAAATAAAATAATTTTCAAAAATAGCAATCCAATGGTTCTCACTTCTGTACCAAGAGACGCTTCAGTACCAAGAGACAGTATATGCAGCTTTATTAAAATAAACTCAATATATTTCTAGAAAGAACCAAAAAGCAATAAAAATGACTAAAAATTGTATATGGATCTGACGCATATTTAACGTGAATAATTCTTCTTCTGAGTAAATTAAATGAGATGTTTCTTCAAGAACCAAGATTTTATGGATTCTTATTTAATTTTTTGTTCTGCTGACCAGCTAAAAATTCTTTTGGTAGTACTGTGCAGTCAAGAAGTATTTGCAGCTTCATATGTGATAGGTGCTGCACAGGCAAGTGTGGGACTCAGGATGGCGCAGCCCAGAGAAGAGGGTTTTGCTCTGGGGTGCTCCCCAAGAGTTAAGAAACCCCAGGTGCACCACGGCCAGAGTCACCACACTTAGAGATTGCTGTTGACCATACTGTTGACCATACTGTTATCGGCTGAGGCCATCTGTTCTGTTGTGTAACTGTGGTCTAGCATCATTCAAATGGATAATGAACTAAGCCCAGGAGAGACGAAAGAAAGTAAGCCACATACCTCTGTGTGGACTCGGACTCACCTTCAGCTGGCCTGCGGATCCAACAACCCACCTATCAGTGGGGGCGCCCCTGATGCCGACTGCCAGGGAGAACAAGAATCATCCTAGCATAGCTCAAGCATGGTGAGAACTATCCAGGGAAACCTGTAGTGGAGGGGTGGCCCGTAACGACAAGGAAAGGATGAGAATGGTCATTATACCGTGCATCCGTGGCTTAACCATAGAGCTCTGATATGTATATATATTTTTATTTCTGTTATATTTCTAGCTTTACTGTACTTCTTAGCTTTGTTATATTTGTAGATTGTCTGGTGTTAATTGTTTAGTGTTGTTCAGTGTCCGTCTCATGTGTAGAACCGCTTAGCTCTAATAAATTCTTACACTTGACAAATGATGACCTCTCGAGTTCAGTGCGACTAATTCTGGAATCTGAAAGAATCCCAGATGCCCCTCGAGTGGTACCTCACAATATGTCAATGCACTACAATAGGACATGCCTTGCAATGTCAAGAGTACCCAAAATTAAGCATGTGTACATTCAGGAAGTACTTTAATGTGATAGTTTTTGATTCATAAATACCAAGAGGTTTTACCATGTGGAATTTTCATTTGTTAAAGGGTCATATTCTGTTCCTGCTTACAGACAACTGAGGCATGCATGAAACTAGACATTGGCCTAACTGTGCTCTTGTAACTCTTAGCAGTGCAGACCTCACAAGTCCTCTACTCTGAGTATGACACACAAACTTGACTCCAGTCCATCACTCACCAGGGAAATGCTCCTCAAGCGTTTCTAAAACAGCCCTGTGATTTCTCTCCTGTTCCCCTGTTATCTTCCAGAATGAGCTCTGAGTTATATTTAGAGTTGTTTGATACAATGAGAAGTCTTCCACAACCAGTCTCTAGGCAAGTTCATCATTGGTTTCTGCATAAGAAACAATTGCACAGGCAAGAAGGAGATGCCTTTTCCAATCACAGTTACCCTGAACAGGAAGACCAGTTGTTCTTCAGCTAAGGGACATATGATTTATGTGCCAATGCAGCACAACCCACCTTTTTCTGCCAAGCGAAGATGCCAAGGAATCCTGTAGGGTTTTTTTTATCTATACTAGACATACATGGTAGGACATGAGCATCAAGTGATCATGCCAGTAAAATCATGCTAACTGGTCTTGATGGCTTGTTCCGTGTGACACCCTCACCCTTCCACTGACATTACAAATGTAGCAAATTTTAAAACATCAAACCACCTCATACAGTTTAACATCTTTCATCTATATGAACCTGAAAGTGGCATCTAACTAACCACAAAACCAAAGCAGTTTAGTGAACTGCTTGCTCCATGCGTGGAACTGACAGTGTTAAAGCTACTACGCTTAGCTAGACCATATGGGCAGGACCCAGCTTCAAAGTCTGGCTCTGCTAGGGACACACTTGACACTGCATGTCACGCTGTCCCATGGCTCCCTTTGCCTAACATCTGCAGCTGGTGCATGGGGTTGAGACATGGGCAGGCAGCAGCATTTCAGTTCTGCGGGCAGTACCTGTGCCTTGCCCCAGGCTCACAGGAATTCAGCTCCAAGGCACAGCCTTGCACTGGAAAATAAAAACATGCAAACTACCCCTTTTAACAGTCCAGGTCATGAGACCTGAGTTTGCCTAATCCAGAAGCAGGTAAACACCTCTTACTCTTGACTGCAGAACCACAGATATCCCATATACAGATCACCTCCTGCCTTTCCCTCCTCAAACAGCCCGCCAGGCACAACTCTTGCTCCCACCATCAGACACAAGGCTGGGGATGTTGTTTGTCAAAAGGCACAAGGAAAGAGAGGCTAACGTACCCCCAGAGCGCACTGCTTGGTTAGTGTTGCTGCTAGTTGGCTTGTTGGCAAATTGAATCTTTGCTGCGTTTAAACGCTGCCTTGCCGACCTCCTGTGTGAGCTGGGCAGAGAGGGCAGGACGCCTTTCAAGTCTCCAGTTATTTCACTCACCAAATGGCAGAGCTATAAACTATTATAAAGACCCATTGCACCATGTTCTCTTGATCTAAGGCAAAGCAAGATTACAAATGCCCTGCCTTGTGTCCAACACAGTTTTAAATGTGCCAGGCTCTGAGGCCCTCCTAGCTTCCCTTGGTGTCTACTTCACCGGTGGAAAGATGAGGCTAGCTAATGTAAAACAAATGTTTTCCCTCTAAGGCCCATCAAAACCTCATCCTCTGAGATTATGTCTCTTATCATTACTGTTTCAGTTATAAAAACTTGTAAAATTCCTCTCATTGCTACAGGAGGAAGGCATTTTATGCTATCATTATGCTATCATGCCTATCATTTTATGCTAGACATGATAACTCACCACACAGTTACAAACTGGGAACAATGGCTTTCCTGGGGCTTATCACACTCTCCGTACGCTCCACCGACAAAACGAATATACAATGCAGGCATTTACAGACATCTCACCACAAAAATAAAAAGAGGGAGTCTGCCATGTGACAAACCATGCAGGAAAGCTGGGCAGCTCCAGGCCGTTCCCATGATGACCCCTTGGCTCATTTCCCCTTCTGGAAGGCACTGGAAGAAGGGATGTCCTGAGGCTATTTAAGAGGATGTCATGTTGGAATATTCCCAGTAGAAAATAAAGGACTGTCTCCACCTGCAATTTCATCACCACAGGTGTCCCAGAGGACTGCTTGCTTTTGGGTTTGCTAGGCTGGAAGCAGATGGCCTTTCAGGGGCAGAGTTTGCTTTGGCAGTGTGGGCACGGTAACACTACACAATGGCACATGGTGCAGCCGTGCTCCTGGCAGCACCAGGTGAGCAACTGGGGGAACTGAAAGCAGATCAGCTGTGTTTTGGGGGCTGCACTGCTTTTGGGAGCCTGGCTCATCCCTCCACGCAGCTCTGCGGTGTGCCATTTGTTTTTGTTGGTTGGAACACAGTTTTCCCAGGCATCTCTGTACTGGATGCTGTTGCGCAAGGTGGATGTATCCCATGCTGGCCCAGCAAATAAGTAAAGCTAATTCCCCAAATCGCACTGCTGCAGAGGCAATGCTGGTCCTCAGAAACAGCGTCAAAGGTGTGAAGCATTCATCAGTGGTTCTCTCTTCCATCCTACTTAGAAACCTTCAAACCAAGGACCATACATAACTCACAGAGGACCCAATTTTATGCTTGCTTTTGGTGCCTGATCTGTGGTCCACTGACAGCTCACCGAGATGTGATCAGTCAGTAAAACCTTGCTCAGTCCCCCTCCCTCCCTCCCACAGTTTAAGAGTTGCAGAAGCAGACCCCAAATGTTTGACAATTTAAAAAATAACAAGGTTACTTGTTTTCCATCCTAATTTTTCATTGCTTAGGCTTCTCTGCTGGCAGGCAATTTTATGAAGATATGGTCTGATAAACTGACTTTGAACACTGAATCAATTGCATGATTTAAAGTAAGAGCCCAAACTCAGTGAGCAAGTCATAAAGCAAAAAATTCATTAGAAAGAGAGCTGCAGTAAGCCAGTCTAATAAAGGGCATCCTAATAGTTTTACGTTCAAAGCAGCCTTTAATGATAAATAATACTGAGTTGAGAAGTAAAGAGACTGAAATAATTGTTCATGAAATTGCAATATAAAGTTAATTTAGAAAGAAAAGACGATCACAAAGGTCCTGATTTTAAATTCTTCTTCACCGAGCTGCCTGATCCAAAGGCCATGAAAGACTCACGGATTGGTGGTTATTAAGTGAGATCACTCACAGTATTTCTTTTCCTCTATCTCCTTACAGAAAGGGTGGTAAGGAAAATTAGACTGGCAAGTCTTCCCTAAATGGTAAGAAAAAGCAGAGCAAAAGAAAGTCCGTTTGTTCTCACTTGTGGAATTTCATATTATCCCATATAAGGACATGTTTCTCCAGCACATGAAACAGAAATCCTGAAACCCTGGGTGTTATAAAATCTCTGGGACAAGTGCCAAATGCCAATTGCAAGGCATACATATCCAGCAGTGCTGTGGCTGAGAGAGAATGAGGGCACTTTGGGATTCCAGTGGATGATAAGCTGCGCTACAATAAATGGCATAAACAGATTAATATTTCATGTCTCTCGAGCGAAGCCATTTTTTAGTAGGGAAGAGACAGAAGGGAAGGGGGCGATCACCTCATCCCCACAGCAGCACAGCTAGCGCTCAGAGGGTTCATGCCCAACGCGGTGCTCCTGCCCCCAGGGAGGCCCCATGGGGGGACGCTACTGTAACCCATCAGGGGGAGCTGAGATGCAGGAGCGCGACCGAAAACCGGATGGGCATAACCGCCTTCAACTTGCCAGTTCAGGTGGGAGCTAGCAGTGGGATGGCGCTGGGCTTCAGAGGGAGAGTATTATCTCTGGTCCCAACCGCGTTTGCGCAGCTTCTTTTGACATCCCAGCTAACCTTCACCCCCCTCAAACTTTTAGACAGAGCACACTCATATTCCCCTTTTCAAGGGGCGCATGAGTTGTTTGTGCCTCGCTCCATACTCTTCTCATTAGTGCACAGCTCCCAAAGCTGCCCTCTGGGTGTCCTGCTCTCTGACACAGGCACGTTTCCACATTAATGTTGCAGGAGGAGGCAGAGCAGCACATGGAGCCAGTGTGAAACCTGGACGACCTTGGGATGACAACGGGTGATGCCCTACAAAATGAAGGGTATTTGAGAGGGTTAAACAATAAAGATCACATCTATCAGCTTATAGCAAGGCTAATCACAACAACCAGGATTTGCAGACTCAGGTTATATTTTGCCTGAATAATGATGGCACATTTTCAAAACAGATAGTGTTGCCATAAAAATTACATTACATATATATAGCATGATTTACATTAACTTGCTTTGTACTGATTTTGAACCACATACAGTCTTTGTTTCTATTTTCTTTTTCTTGTAATTCTAAATCTCAGTTGGGTATTAAATATTCAATAGTAACTTTTAGTGGTCCTCCACGCTACAGCTGCAGTGATACTATCTGTACATGGGGTCACTAGCTAGAAAGAGGCCATGTGGCAATACCAGTTCTGTGAAAGGACACCTGCTTTGCTCATTACCTCTTGCAAAACTGAAGCCAAAATCATAGTCCTTGTCACCTCACTGACCTCTGGTCCCTTCCTTCCAGCTTTTTCTTTGCTGTATCGGTCAGCGGTCCCTGGCGGACTGCTGGGTAAGGCATCGCGCACTGTGGGAATGCACCGAGGGAGCGAGGGGGAGAGCTCATAGTGTGCCAAAAAGGGCAGAATTATCTGCAAAGCTGCAAGGCACAGCAGAAGGATGGTGGTTGTCCATTAACTTACTTTCCATCATCACTCCCCAATTTAATCCAAGCCCCCAAATCTCTAGGCTAAAGGAAAAACAGCCAGTGCTAAAGAAGCAACAATCCTTTCTCCAATGCCAATGTTACATTTGGTACCAGTACCTACCAAGTTCCTCTTCTCTCCATAGATGACAGTATAAACCCAGGTATGAGAGGGGGCATGTTTCAAGCTTTGATTTTAAAGCAGTGTAGTGAGACAACGGCAACAGGCCCATAAAAAACAGGACAGATGTTGCTGCAGCGCAGAATGCAATCTCCACACTGTCATCTAGTGGATTTAATGGTTATATCCAGAGCTCAGCCTAACACTACATTGCAATTTCAGTGAACATAACACAACTAAATCATTTCTTTCTACACACTTTCTGCCTTTTCAATCAGTTCTCTTGGGATTGCTCCTTTTTGACTTCACTTTTTAAAATAACTTCATTTTCTCCATTTTAAACCCCTTGTCCGATAATCCCTTTTTCTTTGGGTTAGTGTGGCTCCCAGCAAGGCTAGTTCCCCATTGGCAGCCAGTGACTGTAGGATGTGTCTTTTCCTTTCTTTTCGGAAAATGCTTCTACCTTACAATAAGGAAAAGAGAGAAGTTCCTTGGCTGTGACAGATGCAGAATAAATGTCCTTAAGGGTTTACTGTACGTGATGCAGGTGTCCTCTGACACCCCTCCAGTTTTCAAAGACAGCTCTAACAGGCTAAGCACGCTGGCTGCTTTTCTTCCTTTCCATATGGCATCTCCGCCTCTTCAGGCTCTGGCCCCACACTGTTTGGAGGTTCCTGCTCTGAGAAATTGCCCCATAAACTCAAGTACTACAGGGTTAAGGAAATTATGACATACAATTGTGTCAGTTATGCTCACCTAACCTTAACAGTATGTAACAATGATAAACTTAGCAGCATACGGGTATGATGAATATTAGCAGAATGGTGTTATAATCATGAGAAACACTCTCAAAATCCTGAGTTCTCCCTGTACATTAAGGTCTGCAAGATGCATTTGTTGGCCCTTATGGTCCACGCTTGTGGCATGGCAGGCCCAGAGGTGTCCCACCTCATGTGTGGAGGTAGCCTGGAGGAGTTTGCCTCTGTATCTGTTGATTCCCAGCCAGTGGGGTCTTCAACACTGATCCTGTTCTGCTGGGCCTACCTCTTAGTCTTTGATTTTCCCTTTCATCGCCTCAGTTTCTGTGACCTGTGGCTTCCTGTACTTCCTCGTTTACACAGCCAGATTGCTGATTGTCCCTGGGGTGTCAGCTCTGAATCTGGCCCAAAGATAAGGGGTCACTCCACCTGCATCCTGCAGCTGCCTTCCTGAGCATCAGCTCCTCAGAGGACCCAGAGATAACTGGTCACTTCATCCTTGCTCTGCAGCTGTTTTAACCACAGTGTTATTACAGTATCTTCCCTATGGCCTAGTAGTTGTTAAATCAGCAATTTGCTAAATATATTAATGTCAGACCAGCAATTAGTATTATTAAAACTGTAAAGCAGTAACCTAAGTCAGTGATCTGGTTAATTCTGTCTCATCAGAAGAAATACTAAACGTGTTTGTACTAGGTTGGCAATTTGATTACTGGTCTATCTTAGCTCAGTTGTCCCCTTTTTCTATCATGGGCTTTTGACCTCTCGCTGCCTTCAGATTTTCTGTTACAAAAACTGAGGAAGAAGGAAAAATGACTTATCAGAAGACGTAAAGGAGGAATATGAGGCCATTGACATACAACAGAAAGGGTGAGTGAGGCCTTAAACATTGTTTAGTTTGCAAATAACCAGCAGATTATGCACACCAGCTTTTCTTCATTAACTGTGCTTCTGCATTTACATCAAAGGCTCTATCAAAAAGCTTTTGTAAGATTGCATTGCAAGGTTGTTTCTAACAGAAATCTCCATTTTAATAACCATTTTAATGACCCTCTGCCAGAAATTCAGAGGAAAAAAGCTTTTCCATAGGCTACAGTATTCATCTAGCTGGAAAAGAAAACGACTGTCATATTCAGAACTGTCCAGTTCTGGGCTCCCCAGTACAAGAGGGATGTGGCACTACTGGAGCAAGTCCAGCAAAGGGCTACAAAGATGATTAGGGGACTGGAGCATCTCTCTTATGAGGAAAGGCTGAGAGAGCTTGGCCTGTTCAGCCTGGAGAAGAGAAGGCTGAGAGGGGATCTTATCAACGTGTTCAAGTATCTGAAGGGAGGGTGTCAAGAGGATGGAGCCAGACTCTTTTCAGTGGTGCCCAGCGACAGGACGTGAGGCGACGGGCACAAACTGAAACACAGACAGTTCCATCTGAACATGAGGAAAAACTTTTTCACTGTGAGGGTGACAGAGCACTGGAACAGGTTGCCCAGAGAGGTGGTGGAGTCTCCTTCTCTGGAGATATTCAAAACGCGCCTGGATGCAATCCTGTGCAATGTGCTCTAGGTGACCCTGCTTGAGCAGGGGGGTTGGACTAGATGATCTCCAGAGGTCCCTTCCAACCTCAACCATTCTGTGATTCTGTGATTCTGTGATTCTGTGATTCATGGTTGACTCCTAGGCATAAGCTGGGAGTGCAGAGTTCAACCAACCTGCCCTAGAGAAATCTGGTGTTTGCAGCAATTAATTTTCCAGAATTTTAATTGACTTGAGTTATGGTAAGTAAATAATATATGATACACAAAGCGTGAAGGGATGTTACAAGGGCCGCCACCTCCAGTGGGATCTAGGACACGGGGATCCTTCCTGCCCAGCCACTGGAGCCCAACCTGGAGACCTGGAGGTCTCTCCCTCCCAGGCTGATGAACACAGCTGCTGCTCTCCTGTTTAAAAGTTCAACCAGTAGCAAGGCTGAGCTTGTATCCCAGGGGCACATGCACAGAGGACACTAACACGGCTGGTTACACAGGCTGTCACAGGCAAGGGATTGCCTTCAACAACACCCACATATAACACTACCAGAACTCAAACAAACGTCAGTACAGACAGCCAAGTCCCCGTCCTTCTCTCCTACTCTCTGGCTAGTGAAGATTGAAGTTCATCAGTGAAAGTGCACATGCCCTCACTTGCTGCTTCACACACACATGCACATTTGTGGATCCCATGGATACCCGCTGCCTAGTCCAGTTTGAAGTTTGCTAGCAAATTACACCCCCACACACACCAGGTTAGGGGAAATTACAAACATTCTGGCCCTACCGTAGCCAGCACCCTGGTACATGGGCCCTATGAGCCTGGTCCTGTGCCAGCTGCCAGCGCCAGGACCCCTCTCGCCCCTGCTGCTGGCATCATGGACACAAGGGCCACCATCGCCCAAGCTCTGACTCCAGGAGCTGGCCCCAAATTCACCCGCTCGTGTCTCTCCAGGTGCTGGCACCTGGGCCTTACAGCACTCGCATAGGGGACAGGGAGTGAGATCACACAGAAAGTCAGTTAAAAAATAATTTAGTAAGTGGATAGGGTAGGCTGCAGTGCTCAGGCGCAGGGCTCGGTCAGACAAGCGAGCTGAGCAGCCTCGGCTTGCATGTGACCGGTGCCTTTCACACACCTCCTCCCTACTCCACCCTCCTTGATCCTCCTGGATCCCCTTCCCCACACATCCCTGAGAAAGGGATCCTACAGGCCCCCCTCAAATATCCCAAATCCTCATCCTCATGTTCAGCTTCTTCCTCCCTTCATATCAGTTACAAAGTCCAGGTTGGCCCTCTCCAGAACTGTCCCTGCAGTTTCCTAATGGTCCAGCAATTAGTGACTGGAGACTTTCGGTCTTCATAATTGTCTCTGTTATCCCCTGTCTATTAGTTTTGTGTCTCTGTGTGTTTTGGTTTTGGCTTCCCCCTTTATTTATTATCCCTTCCACACTGAAAAGGTCCTTGATTATTTAACCTGAATGAAGCAGATGTTCTCACATTGCACGTACCCTTCCGCACGGGACACAAGGAATTCAGAAACTGGGGAATGTGGTAGATACAACTTAGGAGCTACAAATGACAGCTGGAGCTGTACAAATGACAGGACAGCTGTGTTAGTGACCATGCTAACAGGTGGCCATCTCTCACAAAAGACAACTTACTCAATCTACCTCTGAGCTCTTAATAGAAACCCTGTTCCCCGTTGAAGGGACCAGTGGAGGAACAGAATTCAGCACCAGAGAAAAATTATTTCAGAGCAGAATTCTCTTTCTGTAATCTTAACATGAATATATACACCAAGTATCCCAAGTAGGCATGTGGATATACTTAGTTGTTTGTGATTAAGCTCATTTTATTGGGAAGTTCTGGTCCATTTCTCACGTCCGTTATGTCCCCTTTCGGAGCTCTGTTCTGCCGTGCTTTTTCCTATTGATGTGATCTGGTCTAATTTAGTCAAGGTGGTGCTTCTGTAAAGAACCGGGAGTGTAGGTAGTAATGCTCTAAGTGTCTAATTCACTCTATTGCAAAACCTTAAGGCTCACAGGCCTTGTGTATATAACAAAAAAAAAAAACCTTCAATTTTAGGCATCCTAACAAAAGAAACTTAAATGTTTTTCACATAGGGATAACTGAATGTAATAGGAAGCTTCAAACACAGCAATTTAAGGCATGTAAGCCTATGCTAATAAGCTGATGGGTCTTCTTAACACTAGTCACAAAACAGGAGCCATGGGACTGAGTGGATGGAGTCTGGTGTAGCTGACCCTGGAAGTCAGTAGAAAATAAGAGCAAGAAATCAGCAAGAAATACAAGAAGTGGTAAACACAGCCCTGGGAGGAAACCAAACCTGAAGTTTCTTTTGGACGAATTGCTTGCCAGAAGAATGGACTGTCAACAGCTGAAATAGAAACTCCCTTTGCCTCCTGCTGCTAGAGATTTCTCTCCTGCTAAATGATAAAACCTTGAGAGCAGCAAAACCACACATGAGCTCAGGGTGTGGGAACTACAGTCAGGTGTTACTGGGGGCTTTCTGTGCTCTGCTTGTGAAACAGTCTCAACAACCCTTGAACAGATACGGTCACATGATGAGTTTTCTTGCTGTACTTCTGCTATCATTTCTCTGTCTCTTTCCCACGGTTTAGATATGTTACTGACGTCACAGCTTGTAGGCATCCCAGGAGATAAAGCTTGCCTACATTTCAAGGACATGGACTATGTGGTAATGTAACATCCTGGCCCTGGGCTAGAAGGGGATTTTATGTTCCTCACCTCCTCATGCACTACTCATGCAAAAAAGCTTTCTGCTCCCTCAGGGTGAAGTGATTTTCCGCTTTAAATTATATATCTGTTACCAGAACAAAATTCACACTTGCAGCTTATTAATCAAATAAGAAAGCATTAGTAGGCTGTTACCATGTTCTACCCTCAAGATATTTTACCAGACTCTCTCTCATTAAAACATTGTCTAGAGTCAGAACTAAAAGGACATCTCAGCCTGACTAAGTCAAGGACTCCTCTAAAAATATACCTACTTGCTAATTTCAAGTTTTTTCACCAAGAGTTGACCTCTCACTCACTGCTGATTTTTCAAAATGGAAGCTACAAGCAGTAAAACAGCACATTTTCAATCCACATTTTGCTTTCCACAAACTGTATCCACGTCAGAATTAAGAATAAATGTTCGTAACAACCAAGGAAGACTTATAAAGCAGATGAGGCTACAGAAAGACAGTGTCTTCTGATGAAATCTGAAAACAACCCTATGAAGAAGTCCGACCGACCCAAGAGAAGGAGCAGCACTTGCAGCTACATAATCCATACGTCAAGCCACTGTCTGTGTTAACATACCTCTGCTTGACACTCCTCCTGTTGCCAACAAACAGACCAATGGAGTGTGCTTGGTGATAGTCACAACATTACAGAAAAATCCCTGCAGTTTCATATCTCAGTTGGAGCAAAACATCCCAGAAGCACAGCAAAGCTTAAAGCCATTTGTATTCACCCAGTACAAAATGCATTCTTACCGGACAGCAGTAGGACTCATCATTTTACTCCTTTTTTTCCCCCAAGAGCCTTTCTTTACATTGCATGTGGAAACCTGTCATCCCAGTGCCAAATTAATACAAGTTAAAAGCATTTTAGAACTAGTGTTCACAAGTTAATCTAGTACAAGTATCTTCAGGATACAGTCATTTACTAAATATCTCTTTCTTATTGCCCTGCTCATTATAACAGGGTGAAGCTTTTTCTCAGTTCATTTATGCAAGAGATGACAGTGCTTTACCCAGAATATATACTGTTACAGCAGAGTATAAAAATGTCATTTGACATTAATGCCCCAAAATTAACAGCATTTACAAAACCATTAAATCCTTAGTACTAACCTTAGTTATACATTAAAATGAGTATTCCTAAGTTACCTCCATATATTAAAGCATGTCAGGATTTTGTGGTTTATTCACACTATTGCTTATTTCTATAAGGAAAATATCTTTTTGTCATAACACCATTTTAAAATTTAAGATTGGGGGACTCATGTGCATGCTTAAGTCTTGTAGGTAGCGATCTAAGCTCATACCAGAGATGAAACTCACTTAGGATGTGCCTGCAGCTCAGAAAATGTTCAACCACAGTTAGCTGCATGAGATGCAGAACAGAAATGCAGAGGAGCAACATTAGGTTTCCCTATGGAAAGTTTTTCTTGTTGGTTATTCTGCTGTACTGCTTATTTATATTGTAGCTGCTGGAGATGCCCACAGGTGAAGCAAACAGCACTGTAATGGTCAGCCCTCTGCTATGCAGGTCGATGTCAAGTCAGGCTGACCACAATAAGAGATTTGATGTTAACTTGTGACATTTATGTGTATATCAAGACTGCTGCTATGGAGCAGATGGTCTTCAGGCTTTTTATTCTGCTCCCTGTAGCTACTCCGTGTAGCCACAATGCTGCTCCTTGCAGGTATTTTCCTCTTAGCAGCTGTCTGAATGGACAGTGGCCAATTTATCAGTCACTGCAATTTATCAAAGCAATTCCAATATTGGCAAAAATGCTATGCAGTTAATACACTGGAGACTGGAACTGCATAGAGCATTTTAAAATAACAGTAACTGTGCTGGATGTGGCATCATTGAATCCAAACTGCAAATTACATTAAGGGACATTTGTTTATACAGCTTGACAAATTACCTATGTCTTACAACCTCTGACATAACCTAAGGATATCCACCACTGAACTAATTATTCCATGTTTATAAGATCAGGTAATTTTCCTTT
Organism: Apteryx mantelli; assembly: GCF_036417845.1. Lineage (NCBI taxonomy): Eukaryota > Metazoa > Chordata > Aves > Apterygiformes > Apterygidae > Apteryx > Apteryx mantelli. The sequence goes on along the minus strand of NC_089978.1, from coordinate 155,334,461 downwards.
TGTCAATATCCCTTGGCAAGCCAGTTGTGATAATGAACACAAAAAAGCCTGCATTTTTCTGCCTATGTGATTTTGTCTTGCTATTGTCTTTTGTTTTAGTGTGTTGATATTTGCAAGTAGCCAATCTTTTCTTTTTTACTGAGAAAGACATGCTTAATATTGGTACTAAGATTCCATTTATCTTTTCCTCCTGCACTGAGGATGGCAAAGGAACATGAATCTCTTATATATGATATTTATGGACACTTTCATAGAAGTTTCCTATACTGTGGGCTCTCTGATCCAGTTCTAATTTTGCAAATAGGTCTTTGAAAGAAAATGCTTGTTCTACTATTGTGGTGATCCTGCTGGTTTCTCTTGGGAAAACTGGCATCCAGTTAGAGAATATGTTCACTGTACTTATCACATATTTTTGACTCTTCTTTGGTTCTGAGTAAATGTCCTACAAGATGAATTTGCAGGGTAGGCCACAGTCTATCATCCACTGGGGTCTAAGAACAGCATTCTTTTGTTATCTGCAGAATAATTTTATGCACAGGTAGAGCATTTATCCTAGTCTTCATTCATATCCTTTGCATTTATAGCCTGCTATTTCTAATCTGCATTGTTCTGTCTGTTCCTTGAAGACCTCCTGAGAGCACACTATGGACTTAACAAATCTAACAAGTCTTTCAGGTTTGTGCTAGCACTGCCCATTTTAGTTCCTTATGCCTTTTAGCATGAACAAGCAGCTCCCTATGCCAAACTTAACTTTGGTTCAGTTTAAAGGTGAATCCTGCAATAAATTCTCCTTGTCTTGACTATTTCTATTGCTTCTGGCAACACTGCATCTTGCTTCTGCAAGGATTCAGGACACTCTCTGTACTTCTCAAGCAAAAGAAACATATGCTTTTTTTTTAAACATTGCAGTTAAACTATTAAAGAACTAGACAGGCAGAGAACTACTGTAAGCAGTGGGATTAATGAAGTTTGTTTCTCACAGATTCATGTCCTACATCTCCACATAGATGCTCCCTCACTTCTGCAATCAGCAAACCCTGAATCCCTCTACAATACCCCATGTTCAGATCCATATTTTCCACAGCCCTAATACAGCACCCTAACTCCATCCCACATTGTCTCCTGGTGGGGTATACATCAACATCTCTTGCGACTAGCTGGGAACTGCACATACATTGGTGTGCAGGCTAACCTGAGAGCGGAGGTCTCCTGGCCTTTACCTTAGAGCAGGGAGAAGAAAGGACTCATTGGTTTCTTCATCTCAGACTAGCCATCAATGTCTTCTTCTACAGTATTTGCTTGATACTGGCCGACAGAGTCCAAAGTTACTGGGAGCAAGGACACCTGCGGGCTAACTTCTTTAAGAAAGATGTGTAATAGGGATGCGAGGAAAAGGCACTGTGAGCCAATTAACATACAGAGTGCTTTTTTCCTTCTTATTAGCTATATCCACATTTCAGTCTGAAGGCCATCTTTTGTGGTGATTTACTGGGGTATTATTTTATTGCAAGGACTGTAGTTTCTGTCTTTAACTTGTAGCCTATTGAGCAAGGGATTTTATTTTTTAATTTTATTTTTAAAGAGTATGCTATTTATAACTAGACTTTGTAACAGTCCCCACGGGATGTGGCAGGGCCTGAGGGACACAAGAGCGTAGGCCCCATTTTACAGTCCTAACCTCCTCTCAGAATACGGGTTTGTGTTCTACTCTCTTGAATTATTACTCCCACAGCAACATAACCCTGAAACAGAGGCAAGAAATCACATGCACCTCTGTCGTTTTCAGACAGAAATCAATTTTCAAATAACCTAAGCCAGCATTCTAAGATCAAACACACAGTTCCCATCAGTTAGCACTGCACAGAGAAATACAAATAGTAATACGAACTAAACAGTACTGTAAAATGCTCATGTGCACGGAGCTGTAGAAAGCAACATTATAGAAAACAGATACCTTTGCAAAGTCCACCATTACAGTGTATGAATATCTTTCACTTTATGCCATGATATATCCATAAATCTAGTAGGCTTCTTTTTTTCCTACTGTATGTTAAATTTAAACATTGAGGTGAATTTTATCTTTAATATTGAAGACTGCAAAACCCACACTCATTTGAACTTCAGTAGACACCAATTTCTATCATCCCAGCATTAATGATGAGAAGGTGTCCTCACAAAGTCTCAGCACTGAGGCTGATGTGTTTCCAGAGAGTCTGATGGATCTTCATGTTCCCATGAAAAATTATCATAACTTTGGTTTGAAAGCTTAAATCCGTTGTTGACTACCAAACTTTAATTGTCTCATCTGAAATGTCATCTAGCAGGAACTTAGCTTCATGTTATTTTTAAAGTTTTTTCAGAAATAACTCAGTCATTTCAAAAAACAAAACGCTAGAAAATTGTGTTCCATCCACTGGGAAGTTCCAGCATCTTCCTATTAAGGAGGAAGAACTGGAAACGTGGGCCAGGGTTCCTGGTGTTGCCACATGCCTTTTGATCTTCCCCCAAAACACCTCTCCTCTCCCTCCCTCCCCCTGCCAAATAAAGGCAAGCAAACAAAACCAGGACAGCCCAGTCTGGTTAACTGAATGCTTTTGAAAAATGTCAGCTTGCATGTGCTCAGGGGGACTTGCTGGGACTCACAGAGCTAAGTGCTCCAAGGTTCCCATCGCCGTGGGCATCCTCCAGCCCAAGCCTGCAGGGAGGAAATGGAAATTTTCAGTTGCTTTTCTTGCCACCTGGGAGCTGCTTTAGCAATGAACACAAGAGCTGAAAGCAGGGAACCTTTTTACCCTTGTGGTCTTAATGATGATGTACAGATAGCATGAAGGGGAAAAAAAAAAAAGTAGATGGGAAGAATTAAGTATGGGTTTTCTTATGACAGGAGACAAAATGTATGTGTTTATGCCAAGGCCATGAATCAGTTCCTTACAGAAGTGTGTGTATGGAGGAGGTTGTCAGAAAGATTTGAACCTATTACTCCCCTCTTCAGACCCTGAATGCAAACCAGCATTTCCAAGTCTCACCATTTTTTTGCTGCCAGAAAACTCTGCAAAACTCCCTGGCAGAGTGTGGTCTTCCTCTTTCTGTAGATCAAAGCGGAAGATCTGTTTGGAAGAAGTTCCCATTTTCCCTCGGTAGCTCTGTGGGCTGAAATGGTGGCAGTTTCTTCAGTGGCTCCTGAAGTTCTAGCTTTGTAGGTGACACAGTGGAAGATCAAAGGGATGCTGTTTTGCACCAGGGGCTGCTGCTTGTTTAAGATCCCAATAAGAAAGGCATGAGCACTCTGCGTGAGATTACAAAATACATTTATCAAGAGGCTAACAGAAAAGAGAGAGTTCAAATTCAGCTTACGTCCCTTCAGATGCTGGGAACCCTGAGATGATACAGCACTGGACAGATCTCTGTTTGGAGCACAGCATGCTGTGCAGATCCCATCCATGATGAGGCTCAGCAGCCCTCTTACTATAAGTAGTTAGAGTACTTACAGTTTTCTTCTACCAGTAAATATCCCCATAAACTAAGTGTGACAGGTTAAGAATGCTGTATGTGGGTGAGGTATTTGATAAGTGTTCAAAGACAACTCAGGAGCTTCACATGCCAAAAGCAATTATTGTAGTGGGCACTGTTTGACAACAGATATATATCACAGTCTTGTATATGCTTCAGCCATTACTCAGCAGTCAAGCACTCTATATAGCAGCAGCCTACCATATTATCTGGGTCAACCATTATCGTGGATCACTGACTCCTTGATACAAAGGTCTTGCAGGAATATCCACTACAGATGCTAGTGTGTTTTTGAGTTTGTTTTTATAAAACACTAGCAAATCAGATGTCCCAAAGTCATCTTAAAAGAATGTGTAGGTGAAATAAAACACACAAAGTTAAGAAATGCATGTGGAACTCTAATTCTGATCTACTGCATGGGTACTTTGCACTGATGTTTTAAATTGCATGAGCGCCTGTCACTGTTTTCCCAGGACAGATCAGGCAAGGAGCGATAACTCAGGATCACACAGTAAAAGAAACTGCTCATTTATTGCAAAAGTCAAAAGGCTCACCTTATTCTCACTACAAGAGCTTACTATGCCTTTTTTTTTTATAATCATCTTTTTGATCTCTCTGAGCACCCCATTAAAAGCCCAGACCTCATTTTGTTACCAGGAAATGTTAGAATATTTATAGAATTCAAGGAAGATACCTCTAAGCCCATTACCAGCTTACAATTTTTATTGATACAGACACTGGTATGGATGTCTCACAAGTAGCAACACCACAGTGAGACTTAATACACACCAGTCACATGGGGAACTCTGAGGCTTACAGACCCCAGCTTGTAGTCTGCTTTATGATTCATATCCACTGTATAATAAGCTCAGTTTATTCACTTGCACATATAATTTTACAGTTGATGATTAGTCACTCCCCCAGCTCTACATGTCAATTGTTTCCCAAGCAGACTATTGACACCCCCACCAGCATCTCCTGAACATCTGCACAAAGGGCCTTTGGGTAAACTAACTTGCTAGATACTAACATGTACCACAGGAAAATCAATTCTTAAAAACCCATTGTTTTTCTCTTAAACTGCTTTGTCCTAATTTCTCTCAGAGAGGGCAAAACATAGTGAAATGTGGCTTATCTCTGATACCAGAAGAAAACTTTTCCTGGAGCCCCAGAAATGTCGCCCGCTCATGGCTTATTCAAGTTGTTTGGTCTGTTGGTCCGCTTGATTCAGATAAACCTATTGTTGCACCCCACCATGAGGACAGTCCCTATGTAGCCACACTCTCTCATGCTGCTGAACACCACAATTCATGCTGACTTTGAGTGGGCTTCACTATTACCAGAAGCACATTGCTGTGTATCAGCCATGTCTCAACTCTTGATTATATATCTGCTTATTCACAAAGCTTAAGCAGGATCTTCTCTGATTACAAATGATCCCTTTAACTGTGGATATTCCATGTACCTCTTGTTCTTAGACCAGGGTCTCAGCTATAGCACCTACCTTACAACCTCATGTTAGCAAATCCAAACGAGTTTGACACCTGGAGGCACCTCCCTTAATGGATTTTTTTGTGATTTGGTGTGGTGGAAACTGAACAGACCATATCCATAAGCCTGCTAAAAATTTTCCTGTATTACAGCCAATTAGGCCTTTGTCCAGTTGCTTTCTGCAAATATAAGTTCAAACAAGCACCTGGACAGAAATGCCTGACACACAGTTCTGGCAGGCACAGTGCCAAAACAAGCAGTTTCTGGAAGGCAGGCTCTGACAAGCCTGGCAGTCTCTGGCAATGGCTCTCTCTTGATTATTTTTATACAGTAACCCCAGCAAGCCAATGCCTATACCTGCATAGGCCTAACTCACATGACTCCACCTTTCTCAAAACTGCTTACAACCCTTTCAGTTATATAGCACTGCCATCCTAACTGCTTGGAATTACTTCTGTGGTAACCAGCAGCCATCCCAGGACTTCCCACCTCTTGCTTGCCCCATGACATGCTTATTTTATTGTGCCACTCCTTATATATACTATGCAATTGATTTTGCCAGCAAACTCAAAGCATAACTACTCACTATAAAGCTACAGGTGTTCAGTGGTGAACAATCTTCCTACCCCAAAGAAGTATTATTTCTCTCTTCTTCCTCAATTCCCTTTTCCAGTAAGAACACCACATCCCAAAAAGAAAAGGAGTTTACCTCAAGGTTTTAGCATCCCTCAGGATTAGTCCAGGAAGGCCTGAGATGCTTGTTCCCACGTTTGTTTCCCACAGACCTCCACTAGGTGTTGGATGGTGCCTTTCTTCACTGCCACAGTCTTTCATTCTTCAGGATTTTGATACTTTTGGTCAAAACCAGTTTCGTGGATAAGATGAGGTAGAATCTTCAAAGATGGGACACAGTCACTTAAGAACTTTCAACCATCTGACAGGGGTTACTACAACAGCCTTTGTCCTTTCTATTTCTCGTGGTAGAATCCTATCAAACTTGCTAGATGAAAAACACTCTGTGGGGCAACATATTGTATTCATAGAGTAGAAGCGCTCCAACTTCCTCTGTGCTTGAACTTGCTGTCTTGTGTTGAAGACAGGCAAATGCATTCCTGGGAAACTGGACTTCACTGTGTGATCTGCCGCATGATGCTGGGCAGATTGTTAAAATGAAACATTGTAGGTGTTCACTCACTGTCCAGGTTCCATTTTCTAGGTAGTCTACCTGAGATGCTTGAAGCCTAATTCGCAAGAGAAGTCAAAAAGAACTGTCCTGTGAGCATTCAGACCTTACTTTTTTACCACCACCTCAAGACAAAGAGAATAATACAACCACGGCAACTCACTGGAATGCTGCAGACACAAATGTGATTGTTTATTTACACTAAGGACAACTGCTATATGGAAACCTATGGGATACTGGGAAGTCCACATTCATAGCAGAGTTTAGAAATCCATTCAATAAATATAGTGTTATGGTCCTACTTTTTACAATGGAGAAAAAAATAAAATATCTGCTCATTCACTGAACATCTGCCATCCTATGCGAATAACAAAAAAGGATTGGGAGAAAAAAACAACAGTATGAGTTCATTTAAACCAGACTGATGTGTAGAAATTATATTATTTCTGGTAATTCCTAAATTTTGAATGCCTTCTTATATCATCCTAAAACATAGTGGTGGTTTTTTTAATTTTACACAATATCTATGACTGCTTTTTAATGAGCCATTAGCTTTGCTTGACAGTCATTGAGATAGACAGCATTCTCATGATGCCTCCTTCTTTGAGGGTTGTTGCAGTCACCATCTTACTGATAAATGCTATGGCAAGATTAAGGACATCAAAAAGTGGAGCACAATGCTAGGTACATCTACTCTATGTGGTGCAATCTATGTTCCATTCCAGACTGCTAGTCCTTGAAATATCCGCATGATATGTAAGAATTTCACTCCACTGAGTCCAAGCTAGAGCATAACAAGTTGGGCTACCAGTATGCCAGCAACATAGTAATTCACTCCATGGTGCAAGTCTGAAGGTGGTGTAAACACAATGTAGAGGTACATTGACAGATTGGAACCTGCAATCTAAGTGTTCAGCTGCCTGTGACCCAAGAGGAAAGATTACAGACTGCAGTTACCCTCTTCCAACTTGAGACAGTCCTCCAGCATTTTACCCAGGAGGTGCTGTGCCCTCACCAGCCCTGAAACATCCTCATACTACCTAACATGCAGTTGGTGGCCCAAGTCTCACAGGTTTTGATACCTAGGCATTCCAGTACTGGTCCTTTGGCTTTTCTCTTACCTGCACTTAGAGAAAAATAGTTCAGAGAAAATATCTTCGGGAATGTGGGCAATTTGCGACTGAGAGAGAGCCAAAGCCCTCCTTTGGTTTGAATGTATCCAAATACATTCAAACTAACATGATGAACCAGACCAAAATTTTGGCCAAAAGATCAATATGGGGCATTTTCTGGGCTTTGAGCCCTAGAAGGTTAGGGCAGGGGCTTCTTATCTGGTCCTGGAGCTGATAAGAGCCCAGTTTCTATACAGGCATTGCTGTCTGAAGCCAAAGATAAGCATGCGCTGGACAGGCCATCCTCTGGGACCATGGCCTCATCCCACCCTTAGAGATCAGCTCTTGTGAATATTTCCAGTGTCACCTGTTGGAAACGTGCAAGAGAAAGTAGGTGTTAAGGGGATGCACCCTATGTGACAGTGAGCCATCTTTCGCAGGCAGGAGGCACACACAGCCGCTCTAGAAACCTCCCATCCCATCCTGTCCCTCCCGGCCATGCACCACTTGTACACAACAGTAGTAATGGACCCTCATCGACAGTCTCACACTGCCTAGAGATCACTTCTCCGTAGGAACTGACCCCAGAGCAGCTTGGCCTGCTGTCAGCCAAGAGTAAAGCAAGCACTCGTGACTGTCACGTGTTCATGGGCTGTTGGGGAAGACTGGCCCCTTCCCTCCCTCCCTCCCCATGCATACCACGCACCATCATCCTTGAAAGGAATGGATTACACAGGTCCATACCTACTAGTTCAATCCTCCTTTCCTTTCCTGGATTTGTAGAACAACTGTCAGGTTAATGCAGGTTAATCAGAGAAACATTGCACAGTGGAATAATTAAGATTGGAAGGGACCTCTGGAGGTCCAACACATCATTCAAAGCAGGGTCAACTTCAAGTAAGAACCAACATCAAAGACAGTGAGGTTGCTCAGAACCTTGTCCAGTCAGGTTCTGAATGTCTCTAAGGATGCAAACTCCACAATATCTCTACGCAACCCATTCCAGTGCTTAACCATGACTGTTAAATATATTTTCTTTATGTCAAATAAAAATTACCCTTTTTGCAACTTGTGTCCGTTGCACCTCGTCCCTTTGCTGTGCACCTCTTCTGAGTCAGGCTTTGTCTTCTTTACACCTTCCCATCAAGTATATGAAAACAGCAACAAGATCTCTATTTTTTCTCTTCTCCAGGCTGGAAAAGCCCAGTTCTCTACTTGTCTTGCTCCACTTTGTCAGTGTCGCCTGTACTGGTGAGCTCAAAACCAGACACAGTTCTCCAGAGGTGGCCTCAAGAGAGCTGAAGAGGAGAAGAATTACTTCCCTCAACCTGCTGCCTACTTTCTTGTTAATACCACCCAGTATGCAGTAGGCCTTTACTGCTGCAAGACCAGACTACTAACTCATGTTCAACTTCTTGACTAGTACCCCCACCTTCTTTTCTAGAAAGCTGCTTTCTAGCCAGTGAGTGCCCAGCCTGCATGGGTGCAGGGGGTTCTATCCCAGGTGCAGGACTTCACACTTACCTTCCTTGAACTTTATGAGGTTCCTGAGGAGCCCATTTCTCCATGCAAACCTGTTAATGTACCTGCTGGGTACATTACATCCCATTGTTCAATTCATTAATGAAGGTGGTGAACAATGACAACCCCACTGGGTTTTTACCCCCATGGACTTTTTACCATTGATTGCAGATGGTCAGCAGTTCAGCTAATTTTCCACCCACTTTGTAGTCCACTTATCCAAACCATCTCACTCCAATTTGGCTACAAAAATGCTACCAAAAACCATAACAAGAGCCTTGTTAAAATCAGGGTAAACATTCAGTGCTCTCCCCTTGTCCACAGAACCAGCTATCTCATCATAGGAGGCAATCCAGTTGGGTCAAGTATGATTTACCCTTGGTAAATCCATGGTGACTGTTCTAAATCACACTATCCTTAACATGCTTGGGAAGATATGGCTTCCAGGAAGATTTACTCCATAACCTTCTCAAGGACAGAGGTCAGGCTGACCAGCCTCCTGCAATTCCCTGGAGCATCTTCTTGTCTTTGAAAATAGGTGTCACATGACATTTGCCTTTTTCCAGTTATCAGGAACCTCCTCCCAGTTGTCATGATGGAGAACAGCCTTGCAGTGACACTAGCCACATCTCCCCATCACCCTTACATGCATGTCATCTGGTCTCATGAACTTGTGCACAACTAATTGGCTTGAGTGGTCTTCGATTCAATCTTCCTCTACCAGTGTTAATGCTTCACTCCTGCAGACTCTGCCACCAGGCTCAGGGACATAGTAGACGTGACAGCAAACCTTACGGTAAACACAGAAGCAAAGAAGGCATTTTTCACGTCCTTTATCACTAGAACCACTGCCCATTGAGCAGCAGGATCACATTTTCCATTATCCTTCCTTTTGCTGTCAACATACCTAGGGGAGCTTCTCTTGACACCCTTCTGTCTGAAATGGTTCCCCACAGATTGTAGACTACTGTGTCTTGCACAAAGAACTTCACAGAATCAGCAAACAATTATTCAATTTCTCTGTCCAAACTTACCAGCTAGCAGCGAGGCACCTAAATGCACATTCCACTTCCACCCTTCAGGAAGTCAGGATCTAGACAGATACTTGGACCACTAGTCTCAGAACACATGGAATCAAGCCACGGAGTCACTCATGTTTTGGCTGCTGATGCCTCACCTTGGCTTAACATCAACATTGCAGAAGACAAGTACATTAAACTTTGTAATTGCAGCCCTGAGCCTCCTGGGATACAAGGTCAAGGATGATGAAAATTGTAGCTTTTCCTACAGATATAGGAAGTTTCCTAGAAGGGGAGAAGAGAGAAGAGAGGCGCAAACAGGATAGGACGTTGCTCACCCACATCACAGAGTTCTGCAACTGGCAAGGTGTAGCGAGGGCTGGTTGATAGCTAAGGGATGAGGTGCCAGGAGCTGAGGATACCACAGCAGCAGGACAGGGACCTCACCAGCTTGGGCCCTATCTCATAGCACCAGAGTAAGTTGAGCACGACAGGCCCAGTGATGGTAATCAGGGTCAACTGAAAATCCAGACTGCCAGACCAGTTTGTGGTGTGAAGGAGGCTTGAGGTCAAGCTGGGAAGTCAATCTGCAGGTCAGGATCAGGTCCAGCAATGGTAATCTGTGTCAGATACAGTCCAGCGATCGATCGCTGGGCAGGTCAATAGCAACAAGGTATGCCCGCAATCAGGCCAGGAAGACAATCTGCAAGTCAGGGCCCAGATCAACACGTAGGTCCATAGTCAGGCACAGGCACAGGCACAGGCAAGCACAAGCACAGGCACAGCTGTAACACAGGTGGAGGCAGGTACACCTATGACATAGCTCAGGCAGGGACTGAAGGTCCAGGTCTGAGCTTAAATGGAGCTCCTGAGTCCATGGGCATGGGGTGTGGGCAGAGGCCCCAGCTGAGGCTAGTCAAGGCCAGCAAGGCTTTGTAGTGCCCTAAGAGTATTCAGTTGATCATTCATCATAGACTATACAAAGCAATCCCACTGATGACATTCATATCAAGTTCCTAACCTCCTTTCAACTACAGGGGATAAGTAAGATGACAACCACACACCAGACCCATGATAGATATTTTCACTGCTAGTGAATGTCCTCTGTGGGGTTTGCTGCGGTGAAATAAGTGACCTGTTGATGAACTATGTTACCAGACAACGACTGTGATAAACAACGAAAAATCCAGAAGAACTTGGGAGACGTAGTGAACTTTAAAGTGAACCTTGAAGGAAGAACGCCAAGGACGAATGGATTGTTTATCCAGGATGTGGAACATCGCCAAAGATAAATGAACTGACAGTTCAGGATGTAAATAGCATTAAAGGCCAGCTGGATTATATTAAATGTCATATTGATAAGCAAATAGCGAACTAGGTAATTAGTAAACAATGAGTCAGCATATGAAGTAAAAATATAAAAGTGTGATTCTGCTTACAATAAAGTAGACATGCGTAGCATTCATATTGAGTGTAGTGCCATGTCTCGTCTTCGCTGCAACAGTCCTCCACATTGACATTTGTCAATTTTCTCCAAGTTTCCTAGTTTCTTTCCAATAGCCCATCTAGATGGATGCAGGTGTCTTGCCAAGGGCCAGCTGTAGCATCATGATCTCAGTCAGCAGCATAGGGAGCAGGAGTATCTGCAGAGTTCTGCAGATGCTTACTGTTGCAGATACTTAGAACACAACTGTCATGGGCCAATGGATTGAATAATTTCCTATTGAAAAGGCTTCATTCAGCCATTTAAGTCAGCTTCATATATCATTAAGCTGAACAAAACTCCAAATGAAATTCTCAACGGGAATTATATATTGTTTGCACTGGGTGCATTGAGGCTACAACGAATCTTCTTTAATACAAGCAGTGTAATACAGGTGCTAAACTCCCCAAAAAATGGAAAACAAAGCCTTCTTGGAGTTGCCAACACTGTTACAAAATTCTCCAGTGGCAACATTCCTCACTAACTAATAATTGGGTACCTACCCAGAAATTTGCAAGTTATTAGGACATCTTATTTTCCAGACAGGTGGAGAGTTAAATACCACCCAAATAGGTCCCTAGTTTTTAAAAAAGAACATACACATGATGGAAGGAGAGAATTGTTTTTGCTTTTTTTAAAAAAGGCTAGTTCATAATTTCCCAGATCTGTATGCTGCATTATAAATATTATGTTCCATTGGGTAATTACATCCAAGATTCCTGCAAGCATGCCTCTTCAGAAATGGAGTAATATTGAAGGCTTTTTGAGTTCTGATGCTAATTCACCAATTCACAACTCCAAGTCAAAGCAGAAACAAAAGATACTGAAGAGAAAAACATTCCTGATATGATTTTGGAGGTAATAACTACATGCTGTTACAAGCTCATTGACAAAAGCTTGGACTCAAGTACTGTTCTCTGTTTTATCTATGAAACCTTTTAAGGAAGAAGATATGGCTTTTAATTATTTTAAAACTGCTTTTCATCTATAGGAATATCTTCAATCTCTATTTAACCAACTGCAATAAACAATTAGTTACTTTTTCTACCAAAAAAAAGGCAAGGCATAGCCCTCAAAAGTTTATTTCAGGTATAAAAATCAGTCAACAAAGTACCTACAGTTTTTACTTTCAGTATAAAGGTTTAAACAGATAAAAAGAATCAAATACCACAATTCTGAAAAAATATGATTCAATTCAAAATTTTGAACAATAATGAAAAGGCACTTAAAAGAAATCCAGCAACAAATATAACTCTTATGTCACAGTGAATGTATAGTCAAATATTAGCTAACATAGTTTATAAACAAAGAAATTAATTACAGCCTGGTTAAAGTGAGCAACATAGTTTAGACAAAACTGAATTCAAACTCCCTTGACCTCAACAATCGCACTTTTATTTCAAGTGCAAAGAAAGCTGAGAGAGCGCCAAAAAACAAGGGAAGAAAACTCTTCAGCTAGACATCAGTCAACAGCATTGTGTTCAAATGCAGAATTCAGAGTTCAATTTCTGCAAGCCTTATGAAAATAAACACAATAAAACAAGGTAGCAGCATAAATACTTCATGGTATCCCCTGGCCTGTATGTTTAATTTTAGGGTTTTATTTTTGTACTCTAAGGTAAAAAAAAAAAAAAAAAAAAGCTTCTACAAAAAATAGCCTTGGTAGAAGTATGACAATCAGAGTATCATAAGTAGAAAACAAAGGTGTAATGCTTGGGAATCCACCGCAATCCCTTTCCACGAGGAATACTTTTCCATTGCCAGCAATGGAAAGCATCACAAGTAGAAGTTTTCCAGAATCAGGAAAAAAACAGATTATCACAATTTAAATGAGTTTGAGGTTTGTTTGCGTGCTTTTTTTTTTTCTTTTAAGAGTCAACTAACTCCTGTATTTAAAAAAAAAAAATTCAAATATGCCAAAAAGGGATAATACATTTGACAGTGACATTTTCAGCACCAAACCTTATTTGTGCAACAAATACAGGACGTATAAGTGAAATTACAGTTATTCACAAATATAAGGCTGATAGAGAAAAAAAAACCTGCCAACATCAAGAATATATATATAATTTTTTACAATCATTCACAAATATGAAGCAAATAGAAAAAAAACATATTTTGGTATTGGCAGCTTTTTTCCAGTGATATCAAGAGAGATCTATGACACAGGAATGCTATCTAGGCTTTTGCATCTTTTTTCCAGATACATTTTCCTGTAAGTCTGAAACATCTCTTTTGAGTCTTTGATTGGAATGTGAAGAGCCTCACCATCTCCTTCCAGGATTTGTATAGCTGTATCAAGTGGAATACTGTCCTCAACTGAAAGACAGATAAAGAAGCAGGTTAATCCAAAAGTCTGGAAGTTCCTTACGACTCTAGTGCTTACACTTGTGATATTTAAGGCTTCCCCCACTATCAAAAAGGATGCCACAAACTCACTGAAACACCAATCACGTCAAATTTAACTGCATCTCCAACACATCTTTAAAGCACTAACTAGTAATGCCAGGTGTCTTTGTATGAGAGATTTCCAAAAAACATTAAGAAAGGCACAAATGGAAACACACATTTGTCAAATTAAGAGAAGAAACAAAAGAGAAAAAGTTAAAAGAATGGCAGACACTGATAGCCAAGGACACATTTAACAGCAATAAAAGACTGGTAAACACTGAAAAATGTTGCTTGCATCAAGGCCACAGCAGACTTGTAGGCAGAAGACCTGCACTCTGGTAACAAGAGGATAGCAACAAGGTTACAGCACACTGAGTGCACCATCTCTTACTGTTAGACCAACAAGAAAACAGACTATGGTTAGAAAGATACTTAAAGCAAAGAAACAAAGACAATGGGTGGCAACTTTGCCCAAGATTTACAAAAGATGAAAGGAGCAAGACTGAGGTGCAAGATGACACCATAGTAACTGTTGACCATAAAGGGTATAGAAGAACTGTCCAAAAACAATTCATCATTGCCAATCAAGAGGAACCCGGAGGACGTAGTAGCTGGCATTCCTTTTCCTCTACGTCACATAGAAGTAATTCTGCCCAGACTACTGGGACACGCGTCCCAGTAGTTGTGAGCATGGGTGCATGAGCAGACAGCGTCAACTTATTGACAAAGCCAAATAAAACAAAAATCACTTTGTTTTTATAGTCTCACACTAGGTTTTGTTACATTACTTCCTACATTTTAAAGTAGGAAGTAACAAGCTTGGGCTTTGCCTACATTTTTAACTTGTAGTCAAATACTGTCACCAGTACCACCTTTGATTCAACTGCACATGTGTATGCAGGAAAACATATTAACACATTCTTATGGTAATAAAAGTCTCCACAAATCTTTGAAACCCGCATACGTCTAGTTGATAGTATCCATTTGGGCAGCAGAACTAGTAAAGAATGAATTGAAGTATTTCATTAAGATTTGCTGGTATAAAGGAACACTTAAAACCAAGCAAAGAGTATTTAACTTTTATTTTGAAATGGATAATCACAAGTCATTTCACCTGCAGAGGTGCCTTCCAGCTTTCTTTGCTTCACTGGATCATATTTTAACCAATCTTCTTTTTTACTCTTGACACCTAAAAATAAAATTTAAAAGTTTTGTTGTTTTTTTAGAGGTTCCTATAGCACAAGCATTAGTCTCTATTTAGCATAAGTATTAACATATATATTAGCGCATGCAAGAGGAAGTCATCTCTGGGTATGAAGATGACTGCAAAGGCTTGTATGTTCAGCTTAAGGTTTTTTTTAATTTTAAAACAAATAGTGTGCAACATCTATATGCTTCACAATGCACCTGTTAAAAAACATCTAAAGATAGGGGAGAGGGAGAAGAGGAGGAAGAGGAAGGCTTTAAGCAAAGATGGCAAATGTTACAACAGACTAAGAAAGCACTGCAACAGTTAGAAAGGAGTGCACAAGATGTTTGGCCAAGCCCTCTCCCTTCCTCAATACCTCAACAGATCTCTCTCTCCTCTGTCTACCCAGCCAGATCTAAACATAACCAGGCTAATACTGAATATGAATCAGATCACCTTCAGTAACAATGCCAAGGGGATCTGTTCAATACAAACAAACCCAGCTATCTTCTACAAGTAGGTTAGAAAGCCTTCTCATAAAGTTATTTGAGACTATAGTGTTCTAAACTGCCCTAACTTTATTCTGTAAAATTTAAGAAAAAGGAATAAAACAAAAGTTGAAGGATATTGCATTCTTTATCAGCTTAACACACAGCTAGAGCAAGAAAGGTACCTAAACAACTTCAACCTTCAACATCTACAGCCCTACATTTTCATTGTCTGTAGTTTTGTATAAAATCAACACAAAAAGAAATATTTACTTTTTTACTTGCATTGATTTCTTAACAATATAGGGAAACATTAATAATCAAGACAGATAAAAACACTAATAAATGACTCTTGGTTTTACATATCACTGTTCAACTTAAATTCAGGACTCTCAGCCTACTCTGAATTACTCAGTGTCTACACTGTTTTGAAAGTGGGAGGAAAATCATATATACATCATACCTGCCACAACAGATTTATCTCTTTCCAGGGTATTCTTTGTAGCTGAGATTTCTTCATCAGTGACTGGATTTCTGAACAGTATCTCTGGACACAGTTTAAATTCAAGTACTTGCAGTTTGTGTGATTTTTCTTCTTCTGAAAGAGAAGCCTCTCTTTTCTGATCTGGGCTATTCTGTGACACTTTGGGCTTCATGTGCCAGACAGGTCTGACAGGTGATGTCTCTAATTTGGTCAGACATATGCTTTCCTGGGCAGTACGTTTAAATGCAACTCTGTTCAGATAGTGTTTTTTTGGTTCCTTCTGAAGGTACATTTTTAATCTGTTATTTCTTCTATTTAAATATAGCAGGTTTTTATCAGAAAACATTTTCTCAGAAGACTTGTCTTTATTTTGACCATCAAGATGTCTCTCTTTGTTAGAAAAGTAGTTTTTAGAGATGGCAGATCGGCCCCTTTTTTTCTGTAGTTTAAGGACAGAGTGATCTGTTAATGAGCTCTTACGTTTCCAGCCATTTTCTCCATTTGATTTTTTAGTCTTGTCAGTATTTTTCATGTGATTATGCAAAAGCTGCTTGGAATTCTTTGCTTCAGACTGTTTTAGTCTTTCATCTTCCAACTTTGTTTTCTTAGGGTCTCTCTTTCCAATCATATTTTCTTTCCTCTTCCGTTTGTATGAACTGTCCTGTGAAGGAAGAGCTTTTATAGATTTATGCTGAGAATATTTGTGGTTTCTTGACTTTAAGTCTATATTGCCAACATTTGGGAACTTAATAGCATCAGCACGATAACTATTCAGCTTTTTATGTTTTATTTCCACTGATAATTTCGCCTTCCCTCTGATATTAACTTCTACCTCTTTTCCAAGTATGTCCTTTTGCTTCCTACAGTTCTGTTCTTCACCCGAGTTCTCTTCACAGGTTTTATTTTTATGTCCTTGAGAGACTTCAGAGTGCTTAATTTCAACAATTTCTGAGTTTTTAAATTTGTGAATGTCTGTCTTGGGTTTCACAGCCCAACCTGTTTCAGTTTTATCTTTTGAAAGGGATTCCATCTTGAAAACTCTCTCTTTCTTTTTGGGCAACATCATACTGTCTGCATCTGTACAACCAGCTTTTCCTGACAACAGTTCCTCTTTGAAGACATTCTGATAATCTTTTTTGGCAGAATGAAATTCTTTCCCTAATGAGGGGGTTCTTCTATAGATTTGCAACTCTTCCTTCCAGCTGCTTCTTTTCAATTTATCAAAGTCTTGTTTTTCAGAGAAATTAAGTGGCTTCATTTTTTCCTGTTGCGTTGCAAGTGGTTTGTATTCATCATTCACCTTCATCCTAGCTTCTTTGTTCATTACAGAGGTGTATTTGTGTACACCTTTTTTATTTTTGCCAACACCGTTTTGAAATTTTTCAGTCGGCAGGTTTCCCACTGCGCAGTTCATCTTTGTTTTGGAACCAGATTTACTATTGCTTTCCTCTCTCTCTTTAGAGCTAGCATTTTCAGCATCTGAAATTTGATGATCACTATGATTTTTCTCTGAACCAGATATTCTAGATTTACAGGAGCATTGTGGCATTGCATACTCTACAGATAACCAACCCATTAAACAACAGTAAGTTTTTTTTTCTCTTCTGGCGTTTGAGGTGTTTTCTGTTTTTTCTTTCTCTTTGCATAGGCTCTGACTAGATTGAATACTGCTTTCAAGGCTCTCTTTCTCACTTGAATCTTCTTCTGCCTGTTGACTTGTTGCTTTATGGCTTTCGCTATAGGAATGTTGGTTGTGCTCAGGAAACAGTTCTTGCATCTGTTCAGACCTTAAGAGTGTAATTTGTATCCGATCTACTGGATCAGAATTTTTGTTACAAGTTTGAGTCTCTTTTTGAGGTTGATTCTCTGTCCATTCAGCCACAGAATCATTTTGTACTGGATCTTTTGTTAGCATATCAGCACCTTCAATGCCATATGGAAACTCTTTCACAAGTTCAGTCAGCTGATTGTTTAGACATTTAATAGGTTCTCCTCCAAAAAGGTTTGTCTCCTCATCTATACTATTTTTACCGGACGTGTCATCTTGTTTACTGCTGTCTCTTGTAACAGGGAACATGTTTGTTTCAGCAGTTACACCGATTGATGGACCTTGAGAGTTCTGAGTTAACTCCTGGTTTATACTAGCAAGAATTTCCAAATCATTTTCAGGATGCTTGCAAGATGCATTTACTGACATTTTCTGTTCTGAGGTAGAAAGTGTTTTAGGAGAACTTCCACTGCTTGCTTTCTCAGAACTGCTAACTGTGATACCATCCAAAATCTTATCTGCTTTACTCATGCAGTCTGACAACTCTTCCAATGTCGTCCGCAGAAAGTCCTCCCCTTGGAGAACGTTCTCTCTCAATTCTGGTTCATCTTTATTCAAGTCCAGCTGTTGCTCCTTTTGCTTTGGGTCAGATGCATTATCTTCTAATGAGCTACCATTATTTGAGCTACCATTATTTAATATATTTGTCCCAGGGGCTGAGCTGAACATACTTGCTATTTGTGGATTATAAAATATATCACCTTCAACAAGAGAACATACACTAGAAATACGAAACACATCTTCCAACACCGCTGTGGGAGTACTTCCTGGCTCTAACACAGCTTGCTGGTCTTTATGGTCTCTTACACCTTCTTGAAAGATTTGACTAGAAGAATTCACACCCAATTCAGGAAGACAAGACTCATCTGGTAACCCAAGCTGCAGATTTTCTCTGGCATCTTGCACAGATTTGCTAACTTGCCTTTGTTTTTTATCATATGCATCACTTGCACTCACACTGTTTTTAACTATTCCATTTCCATCAGCTGATTTGGTCTGCTGCAAATCTAAGTCCACTTTCTGTACTGGAACACAGTCATCAGGTGATGAAGGAGCAGTTTCTATTGTTCCTTTATCAGTATTTACCACAGTTAAAACAGTTTTCGCTTCTTCTTGCAAGCTACATATACTTCCTGCTTCAATCACTGGATAGGTTATACCTGTAGATGTTGGAAATTTGTTTGCCTCTTCACTCTGTGTTCTCTGTTTAGAAAGTACTAAAGGAGAGACAACTGCAACTTGAAGTTCAAAACTTTTTATCAAATTGGAACACAACGTATCATGTTTTTGTCCTACGGAAACAGTTGTTAAAGGCAAAACTGCTTCATTTGTACTAACTGAAACATCATTTTGTTCTCTATTACTTGTTGTGTTTTGAGTGTAAGGTAACAGTGACATTGGATTTGCTGTGGGGCTTTCATTTGATGGGCTACTTTGAACATTCACAGGTTCTGAAGCATGTTTTCTCCACAAGCCAAGGCATGCAGTTAGCTCTTCCACAGAGTAAGTACAATTGTTCTGTTCAGAACACGTATTTTCAGTAAATGGTGGGTTTTTTTGGGCTACCTCATTCTGAAAATTAGTTTCATCAGACCCCATTGCTTCTGATACAGGAGGGTTTGTGTGAACTATAAATGCCTGCTCACCTTTCAAACTTTCTGCATTCTTCTCAGTAGTATCTTTTAATAAGCTTCCATCTGAGCCCGTTAAATTTACCAGTGGTTTTTCATTACAAAGGAGACTTGTCAGTATTTTATCTGCAGTAGCCCCAGCTCTCTTCTCTTTCAAAATATTTGTGCTGCTTAACACAAACTGAAGAAATGATGAGTTCCCAGGGTTGGCTGGTATGTTCTTTCCTATAATTTTGAAAGGGTTATCAGTTTGACTATAGCATGAAGTATTGTTAGAGGATGTCAAAGGTTTTTGAGAAGAGGTCACGGTTGACACATCCTTTTGTTCCAAGATGGGAGCTCTCTCAGGATTATTTAATTGAGCTGGGAGTTTACTCTGAGCTGGAATGGGAAGGGAGCTCAATGAAAAGCTTCCCGGCTCCATCTGATGATTACTTTGAGTCATTGCTAATCCTCTGTTGTCAACACTGGTCGTGCTTTTGTCATTTCTTTCTTCAGGAGAAGAGTTAAGAATCGGGTGTTGCTGACTCCCTGTCCTCACCGTTTCAGACAGGGAAGGTGCTTCATTTTGATTGGGCATGTGGAGAAGAAAATTAGGGAGAGTATTTTGACAACACGGAGTAAGCGTGGAAGTACTTTTGTCACGTTCTGAAGCAGCTAAGAGCTTTTTCTTATAATGAAACATCCTTTCAAGTAGGAGACATTTTTTTTTAATAGAAAGCAGCTTATGAGCTTCCCAAGCTAGTCTGTCCTTTGTAATTTTTGTTCCACCTTCTGTTGATGAAAGCATTTGAGAATTAATAGTCACATTCATTAAATTAGTAGTCTGGCTTTCTTGAACTGAAGCAGTATCATTCAGTGGCTTTGAAGCTGCCACTGAAGGAACAGTTGCTATTTCTTGCACAATATTATACAGTTCTTTGGAAATGCCAGTAGATGGTGTAGACATTTCACTAAAAGGCTGATTTGCTGTCACATTTCCACTCAAATTACAGACATTTCTACCTGATTGACTGACTTCTCCAGACTGCTGTTTCTGCCAGTATTGCTGAGCACTGTTAAAACAAGAAGCATTTTTTTGATCTGATGGGTGCTTCTGATGGTTTAGGGTACATCCATTAGACACATTTTGAACTGCCTGTTGAACACCTAGCAAAGATTGTGCTGCAGCTCTTGAATCACAGCTGGCAGGCAACAAAGATGGTGCAGAACATCCATTATGAGTTTCCAATCCCATCTGACTTGGTACATATTGTTGCAGTGGTACATTTACAGTAGCATTTTGACTCTGTGAGTGTGAAACTTGAAACTGATTACTGGGATAATATATTTGGTTTTGGACATGTTGTCCAGATGTACCAAGGGACAAAGAACTATTCTGGGAATGAGCATACTGACTGGATGACTGGTTAATGGGTACTGGAATGCCTTGAGAAGAAGCAGGGACATTCATGTTATATAGTGGTGGGCACCCCGCCTTTGAAGTATTAATGCATTCACGATTACTTTGATACAACATTGTAGTTCTCATAGAATTAAGCTGTGATACTTGCGGCCGCACAGTATAACCATTTGTGGCGACATACTGATTCTGGGGTTCCCGAGGTATGTTCTGTACATTATTTCCAGAGTTCATTCGAGAAAGTAAGGGAGCTAACTTCCTACGGGAATAAACATGTGCCTTAGAGTTTCGCCAAAGATCCTGAGTTATCTGTGTCTGCACACGGGATGCCTGATTAGGAGGTCTTGTTGCTAACGGTACATGGGAAGGTGGACACCGATCAACTGAATATTCTGAGGTAGTAAATCCATTGCCAGCTACAGATGCTCCTGAAAAGGCCTGGTCTGAATTCTTGTATCCTTCAGCATTTACAGGAGTGAAAGCAACATTTATATTGCTAATTGGCAGATACATCATTTGGTTATTTCCAGTATAACTGCATGCATTCTCAGAAGGATAGGCATTTGCTTGAGGAAAAGCATGTGCATTAGAAAGCACCTGAGTAAAACACGCATCTTGACTTTGCAAGTTATTCTGTGCATCAGCATTCTGGAGTGGTCCTACATTCCAGTCCATCTTTTCTAGATTTCTTTTTCTTCAGTCCAAAACCAAATTCTAAAAAATAAAATCAAACTTAGATCTATTTCCTATTTCACTTACCGACAAGTAATTTATTGTGCATTATGAACAGAACTGTTCAACTTAAACTGCTAGACCCAACAGCAACCTGATTGGCCCATCCTGTGGCTATCAATGTTGTCAATGTCAAGTTGAGTAAATTAGAACGCAATGAAGTTGAGTGGCAACAAGCAATTCTATTGACTGTCTAGTGAATAACAGAATCCTCAAATTATTCTGCTAATCCTATTATCATTCAGCTTCTTAATTTAATGATTGCTGTGTTTACCTTCTCATCCCAAAATGATGGAAAAACAATGTATTCGTATACCAGATGCTACAATAAGCAATGCTTAAGCCCTGAGCATAAGCACCTACAGAATATATCACAGGTATGCCTCCAAATATGACAAAATACAACAAAAGGAAGGAGAAGATGAATGTGGGCTCAGTAAAGATCTCTCATAATACTGTATCCTGCTCATTTTTATTTTACATGTCATTTTCTCCTCCCTGAAATTTGGGCAGTTACTAACTTGAGACTCACGAGTCTGGCTCTAGTTAACAACAGGTAACTACAGCAAACCATTCCTAATTTTGTGACATAGCATTAAGTTACTCAGCAGGCCAAAAGCATGAAGCATGTAGATAGTATCACAAGGCATCCCCAGGAGGTGACAAGGTTGCAGACCTCTACCTCTTGATGTGTTATATTCCATAACTTACATATTTAGACCAGGACATTGATTACTAGCAAGCCCAACTAGATGAGCATGTTACCTCTGAATGACCTCTGAAAATTGTTAGAGCCAGCTTCTTCAGGCCAAACACTATTTCAGGATTCCAAATCAGAAAGCATAAAAGCAACAACACTACCTACAAGCAGGAATATTGTTTTTATCTTGGTAAGTTCCTCTCAGTACAGTCAAATCCACCTATGCCAAAAAGAACATCCCTTCATGCAGAGTGCTAGACTTAATTTCTAAACAAAATATTTCAGGTAATTTCTCATAGGTCACCCAAAGTTCCTGACTCTCTTTCATGGGCTCTCATAGATTTTAAGTGCCCTCTGATTTCAAACTCAGCATTAGAAGCATAACCCAGATATAGCCTGTAAGACCGATGAAGTTAAATCCTTCTGGTTGACTGCTCAGGTATTATTATCAAGATTCATTCAAAGATAGCTGTATCACCTTTCACCCTCTCCTTTACTTTCTCTACTCTCAAATTACATCGATACAAAATAAAATAGAGAAATGAAGTCACAAATGAAACTGTAAAAAACAAAAAAAACAAAACAACAAAACAACAAAAAGCCCAACAACACCCACACGACAACAGCACAAATCATCCAATTTCAACAACAACACTGAAGCAATACTTACAGTGATGTATGAATCTTAGATGAGAACACAGGCTTTTGTATCCAAGGTAAAAATTTCAGACTGCCAATATTACACTGGATATTTCCTGAAAAAATAATCAGGGGATAAAATAATCACCTCATTGACTTAGGTAGTTGCTGAAGCAATTTGAAACATTCAAACATCTAAATTATATTTCTGGAGTGTATAAACAAGACTAAAATACTAGCTAGTAGTAATTATAAAATCCTGGTTAGACAAACAAAAATAAAAATGTTGACCACATGCAAAGACAACTTAGTCTATCAAACCTAAACAAATCAGTTAGGAGTAAAATTCAATTCTTGTCACTATCAAAATGTATAGATGAGGAACACAAGCTTAGTTTATCATTATTAGCTGGATTAAGACAATGTTAAGTTTGCAATTGTGTTCACAGCCTAAAAATACCATATATAACTTTAATACAGCAAAATATAAATAAAGTGATGTTCAGCAGAAAGCACTTCTCTTAGAAGAACTTTTGAGAAGATCAATATCAGAATGAGCCTCCAAAAGTTAAAAAGACTATTCTTCATAA
This sequence comes from Apteryx mantelli, assembly GCF_036417845.1. Taxonomy (NCBI): domain Eukaryota; kingdom Metazoa; phylum Chordata; class Aves; order Apterygiformes; family Apterygidae; genus Apteryx; species Apteryx mantelli. Next base: position 155,311,068 of record NC_089978.1, on the reverse strand, counting down.
ATGCCTATGTCATTCTTCCTTCACCTGCTACATTCTCTTCTTGGCCACTGAAGTCTCAAAAACCGTCAACAACTACTAAACTGGCCACTGCCAATTTTTCATTGAAGGTACATAGAAAGGGAAAGGAGAGACACCAAATGAATGTAGGAGTAGTAGAACAACCCTTAGACAAATCTCCTGTTATTTAACTAAAGCCCCTATGCCTAGGCTTTTCTATCAGATAATCTGTTTTAGGCGTGTCCCTGGCCTGTATTTCATGTAATCCTCCCAAATCACTCTTCAAAGACATCTCACTTTCTATGTGCTATGTGTGTTGTTAGGTGTCTTCTACCTCTGCGTATTCCAAGTGTCAGCTAGCACCGTTAACAGTATCCCAGCAACAAGAGATGCTGGCAAAGGAGGATGCTGCTTGCCATGCTGTCTGTGGGCAGGGTGAGCACTGTGTGATTCATAAGCAGCAAGTACAACCCAAAGGTTGGGATACCAGAATGTGGAATGGGAATATCTGGATGCTGATAGTTGAAAAAACGATTCTGACTTCTAAGACTCTCCAAATACTGCAGGAAGGTGAGACCACTAGTCCTGAAGAAAGCAAAGGTGGGGGGCAGGGGGGAATGTCTGTGCAACCTTATCACAGAGTGTGAGATTATACCCAGACAAAATTGTAGACCATTGCTGTAATTTACTAGCAAAAAAAAGAGGGAGAGATTAGGGCAATGCCTAATGTGAGCCAGTAAGTGTGTGAGATAATCAGGCAGGTAAAAGCTCTAACCCTGTTAAGGGGGCCCTTTAGCAGGAAACATTTCCCTCACTGGAGATCCAGCGCACCTGCAACCCTTATGCGTTGTGGCAGCAAGCACATGGGTCTACCAGCTGGTCAGGGTCTGCCATAGTGGCAGGGCTTCACCAGGGATTTAGTGTGCTGGTAACAACTACACTTCCGGGGTGGCAAGTGCACAGGTCTACTCAATAGTTGGGATCTTTCATGCTGGCAGTGCCTCACCAGATATCTACTGCACACAAACTTCACATCACTGCTGGGGTTTGACCATTGACCAACTTGTAAACTAGTTTGACCTTGACCAAGGTGTTTAAATGAAAAGGCAGCAGTGAGCTGCAAAGGGAGGGGACGAGGGTACTCAGCTGTGAGCATTCCTAAATCTTCAGGGACAGACCCCCTGTGTGACGGGACAAGGGGATTCATCTTTTTGCAAATATACTTAAACTGTTAAAAATCGATGACCAAATTGTTCAGCACTCACCTAAGGAGTATATGCAGAAACACTCCAATCAGCAAACAGTATCGGTCATAGAGTAGACAAAGGCCCAAGAAATTAGGCTAAGGCCAAACCCTCTGCACTCTGCTCTCTGGAAGTTGGACAAACAGTTACATGAGAAAAACAACTGCAAAAGGATTTCCTCATTTAAAAAGAAAAATCAACCTGCATGGGGCAAGACATCAAAACTCTCAGTTATGCTGAAAATTTGTTGAAAAAGGTCTTTCCTTTGGGAGCAAAAAGGTACAAATCTTAGCTCTATTACTATATGAAAAAAAGAAAATAACATCCTTTACTCATGGGGTGTTATCAGCGGTAAAATGACACTTGGAATACGCAGAGGTAGAAGACACCACTCTGGAGCAAGGTTATTAGATGTTTATTACTTTGAAATCCCTGAATCACAAGGGGAATCCCAGGTACCTTGCAGGGAAGCGATCAGGCTGTCCCAGGCACTGCAGAGCATCTGCCTACGGCGAGGTTGGGGGGGGGGGGTTAAGGCAAAATAATTGGCTACAATATGGGGTACTGTGCATGCACTACAGATATCTGTATACCTAAAGAATTACAGCTTCCCTTGTTAACATGGGAAGCAGTAATTCTTTAGGAGTACACAAGTCCAGACTGACACCTAGCAGCACAAGTCTAAGGATCGCAACCTGCCATTTCTTATGGGTTCTGCACACCAAGTGTTTTGGCAGCTGGAATAATTGATCGGTCAGCATGCTCCTGTCTCCTCACCTATCTTCCCCTCTTTACCCACTGTTTACATGGGGTGAAAGCAGAAAGAAAATGAAGTGGTAAAGAGTTGCTTACAGGAATGGTGAATAAAGACAGAAGAGTTAAATATTCGAGGGGCAGAAGTCAGAGCTCCTGGAGAGGTTATAGCTGATGCACAATGTCCTGCTGCAGAAGCTAATCACAAGAACGTAAGAGATGGAAAATAGTCCTAGAAGCACAGTTATAAAACAAGAAAAAGCCTATACTGTGAACAGCCAGTATCTTTAAGTACCTGCACTGTTATAATAAACTAGAAGGGGCTGAAAAATGTCCCAAGATGTAGCAAAAATCTCTGATTAGAGAGAAAAATCAATGTAAAGATACAGTTCAAGCTTAAGTAATAGGTGCATGTAACCTTGAGTAATCTTAAGAGAAATGGCTTTGGTAGGTCTTTGCTTTGTTTTACAGGGCAATCCTCTGAAAAACAACCTGAAAAGAAGCAGCAAGACACAGTGATAGAATTGTTAGTTTCAGCAAAACAATGAATCCAGGAACCAGAATAGAATAACACTAAAGGAAGATGACATAGATGAGTATCGTAGGATACTCGTACCTGTTTGATAACTGAGCTTAACAGCTGTGTATGTGTTTCTAGAAGTTTACCTATATAACGCATGATCCTAAAGAAGGTGTAAACACATTCCTTTTACAGGAAAGGAGGAGAAGATGATGGTAAAAACCTATGCATAAATATAATAACAGCTTATTTAAAATAAGGTGTAAAGTTTGTCTATTTATTATAGAGAAGACCTGGAGAGACAGAGGAATGAAAAAAAGGTGACTGAGTATTTTGGAAGCTTCTTTGAAGGAAAATATTCCAGTTTTTGGACAAAGATAACTGCTAACAATCTATTGTTATCTATTACCTTTTAATAGGTAACACAGAAACCTCAGCATCCTATTGCACTCTTATAGATACTGATCTATGTACATTATGTGTGCACATATGTATTCATATTCATGAGCATCACTTCATGTATTTACGGAAGATGCTGCACAATGGTGGGAGAGATTGCTTGCTGGCAAACTCACACAAACCCTCCTATGGGCCTAACCGCAAGGCCTTCAATATCTCTGCTACCCTCTTCAACATGTCATTAGTAAGACTAACAAGGGATTGGTAAAACAATCAACAAATGAGTAAAATAGGTAAACAATCATAGAAAGGTTATTAATCATTAATGTTATGAACAACTGGATACCATCCAGTCATGAGCCTATTGTATGTTTAAAAAAATGTTCTCCTCAGAATAGTGCCCTTAACACTGCAGGGCTGCTACATGTGAAAATACATCCAATTATAAGGCTGTTTATACTAATTGTGCTAAGAATTGTCTAACTTTAGGTAGCTGCATGTAGCGTACCTCCTGCTGACTACAACACCCTGTGGGGAGACTGATGCATCTGCTCCAGAACCCCTGCAAGGGGAGAGCAGATGTTGCTACAGCATGGCCCTACCAGCGATAGGTCTGGCACTGCGCCTGAGCCATGACATGGGGACAACTGCTGTGCTCACAGGAGGTTTGAGACATTGCTGTATAATCATACATATTACACTCAATGACCTAGTGTGTCTGTCACGCAGTCCTTACATGGGCCCCTAATTTTCTAAACAGCATTCTGTGATCCAGAGGATATTTTGAAAATGAAATATAATCATTGATAAAAACTGAAAAGCAGCATGATGTTGTAGAAATACAAGTGCTACATCAGAGTCAACATATCATCCAGACCACAAGGCAAGTAGCTAATGTAACTACTGCCTGGTGGTGGGACATCTTTGATGGCTTTAGTTCCAATGCCACTGCTATTTTACACCTATTCTTGCACCCAGTACTTCTTCTACTTATCATTACCTCTGTATTAATACTTGTGGTAGCTGTTTGGTATATGAGAGTCTTTCTAATAGCCAAAAGTCTTACCAATGTAACCTGCAAATTACAGTTTATTTAGAATATATCAGCTATGTGTGGATTGAGCGTATTGATCCTAACCAGAAGGCTATTGTATGTTGAGGAGTTAGTGAGCTGCACAACAGTTGACCAAAGTAGGCATAGGTCCATGCTGTGCACTTCACTTGACCACTGGATGAACTTAGTCAACTGTGACAGCAAAACCTGTATGTCTCTCCCACCTGGCACCTGGCGATTACACCACCTGCATGTCTTCACTTATTGTGAAGTGAAGCAGCATGTTTTCATAGAACATCCTTTTGTTTGACAGTAGACATGAGGAATAGCGCTGTTTACTTCTAAGAACATCCTTTAAAAGCTCTGAAGACCATAATGCTGGCAAACCTCACCATGGGTGAGAACTGTGCAGTGTGTCCTGCCCTGACTAGAATACTGCCCGATGCTGTACAACTCAGGGTTCCCAGCATCTGGGGGGACATAAGGTTGTCTATGATATCTCCTTTTTCCTTCTCACGTTATCTCCAGTAAATGGAATTTTAATCAATATCTTACATAGTCTGAGTGCCTTTCTTACTGGGATTCCCTAACAAACTTGCACCAGTGCCTTATACATGCATAGTTTGCTTTCATGTTCTTGTCATCCTATCAGTTGTTGCCCACCCCATGTTGCCAAGAGGGAGCTGCGTGGATTCACACACAAATGAGGAAAGAGGCACTAGCATAGGAGAGGCACTTTTTGGCAAAGTTCCCTTTTAACCATTCAGGGTTTCTGTGGGGGCTCAGTGAACTTAGCACTGAAATGAGAGTTACAACCAGTTTGGGGGGGGGTTGTTTCTTTGTTTTTTAAAGTCATCTCTCTAGCAGACAAGTTCTTCAGAAACAGACAACAGTCAGGTTGGCTTACAACTTTCAGAGCCTCTCGAGCTTTCCCTTCCATTAGAGCAAGTGTCACTGGCTCACTTGCAGCATAAGCCCCTTTGCAAGTATTTTAATCAGGCATAAAGAATGCTTCATGTCTCCCTTCTCTGTGCTCTTTAATGCGTCATTATAACCTGAAGCAGTTCGAAAGACAAAACACTGATGATCAGTTCTCCCTGATGGATCGATTTGTGATCAGAACTCATTATCCTCTCTCAGTTACAGTGCAGATACTCAAGACAGGTTTGGTGTTCTCATTAGCTGTCCTTAAATCATTTATGCAGAAACTCACAGACGCAGCAACACTGCAGCCTGTCTTAGAGAGACAAGTGTTTTACTGAAAAAAAACTGGAGACCTCTGGTGCTCAGTTTCTCTAAACTCACACAGTCAGGTGATACAAGCCTCAATCAATCACTACCCTAAGGAAGATCTCCCAAGAAGGCTCTCCTCCAGCCTGTCTCTCTCTCTCTCTCTTTTTTTTTTTTAATCAGCTTTCATTTCTTACTAACTGAAGCATTGGCTTAATAAGAAAAGTTGATTTAGATATTTTGGCCTGCACAGCATCTACAGGTTACCCCCACATTTACAAAAATCTGAGGCCAGAAGTTGTCATGGTATTTCTATGATCCTGCAGTTGCACTGCTTTCTGTGGTTAGGCCTACAGTTATCAGGTCTGTATTTCTGACAGAAGTACTTACTCCTGTCTTTCGTCACTGCGGTTAGCAAATGTATTGCCTGTTACTCACAGAATACCCAATACAAGATATCTGAGTCACTGAAAGGCCTGAATTTATGAAAAATGCCTTATGCTAAACTTTTGGTCAGTTCAGATCTGGTCATTCCCACTTGTCTCTGTATATGACCATAGCACGCACAAAAGTGGATGGAAAGAAGAAGAAACTTTGAATTGTTCTGCAAGCCCCAGTGGTACTGATACGTGCTCTGTGCATCCCACCACTATACGCACAGACATCTGCTTCTCTCACATTAGTTTCACAGATCATGAGTTAGTTTGTGCTTCACGATGTAATTTTGAAAACTAAAGGGGGGGGGGGGGAACACCTTTTCCCTCTCCCAGTTTGACTTCTAAAAATGACAGTACCAGACCTACTGCACAGGAAGGTGCTTTTCCTATCCACAGTTATAAACTTAAAATTCTGCATTTAAAAGCCAGTTGTAACTTCCTATTTCACTACAAAGTCAGATGATTAAGCCTGAAAGTTACCAAAAAATTTTTGCAAAGCATAAGCGAAGCACAAAACAGCAACATGGAATTCAAGTAAGAAATACGGGAACGTACTTTAGAATATTTTATTCAATAAAAATATCAGACATTATCTGGCTCAAATCAGAAAAACAAAAAAAAACACAGCAGGCATGGCATATAAAAAAGTTTTATGGTTGCCATGCTGTAAGACCACTTGTCTGTAGCAAGCTATTTGTCTATAGCTTCAGAAACAAAATACAGCAGGATATAATCAGTTTTTGGGCAATACCCTCACCTATTATTATGGAAACAATGCTATCTTGTCTTACTTTCCTGAATGCATCATCATGCTGAAATTGCTTTTAGGCATAACTAAATTTGGTGCAACCCCACATCTTTTATATATGGCTTCATAAGCCATGGCAGGAGAGATTTAAGACACACCTGTATCAAGGATACAACAGGCCCGAGCACCCTCTCTTTTGTAACAAATAGGGAACACGGCCATAGCTTATCCAACTGTGGGAGCAGGGTCTGACAGTGTGACCTTGCCAGTATTTTCGGAGTGCTGGCTGCAAGCCCGTGCCCAGGTAGCAGACCCAGAGTAGTAACACTTACAGATAAGGTAAAGGGCCTACTTACCTAGCGTTGTGTCCAAGTTACACCCACACTTCAAAGGCAAGAAACAAGACTAGAGACAAGCATAGGTGACCCACTTCCTTGAACGACAATAAAACAATGCTTCCGTACACAGCATTACGTGATACCAGGCTGATCAATTCTGCACACTCAATTCTGAAGTTACGGTGCCCACACAACTGGTTGGTTTTGTTGCAGTTCTATATACAATCTAAAGATGGCATTGCCTATGAGTCTGTCATGGGTAGCTGCAGTGAGATGTTACACAAATCCATATGTGTTCAAGTTACTGTGACCGCCATGTAGTAGTTTGGAACTCCAAAGGAGGTCCCTGTTTTTCTTCCACAACCTTACAGATGTAACTTGCTGATAACATAACTCATGTTTTATTAGTACAATCTAGTAAGCTGCCATATATTCAGTGATCCTAGCACAAGTTGCTCTACAAAATAATGGTTCATTAAAGGGTATCATATACAATGCTTTGACAACTATTTGTTATTAATATCTATCAAATTATGGTGATATCACTGGCACTTTATAACTAAATTTGTTTGGTAACAACATTAGTCCAAGTAAAACACAGCTTGACAAAATGCAGATACTGCTAGAAGGAGACTATCCTCTTTTCAAGACCAATTCATCTACTTCAAAGATTATGAGAGAAATAAAAGAACACAAGTTTAAAGAAAACAATTGCAATCACCAACATAAAACAAGTTACTCAATTGAGTTATCAGCTTGCCAGAAAAAGTAATAAGAAAAATTTTGTAATAATGGAACGGAGATCAAATCACTCAGGTGAGAAGCACCAAGTTATAAGAACAGCTATAAAAAAGTTGGTTCTGTGACATGAGAAGAATTAGAGAATACCAACGAAATTACCTGACAGTAATTTTTAAGTTAATAAATATACCTTTTCACAAAACAACTAAATTGAGCTCAGTGCAACTGAGTAGGCAGACACCCAAAACAAAAAAGGTCCAAAAAGCAGCAAGACAGCTTCATGGAAGAATGGTCTCTTGCAAATGAATATATATATGTATATACACACGTATACATATTAATTAGGAAATCAGAGACCACTAGAATGGGAGTGCTTAGAAGACTGCTAAATCACACCACCTTCAATCTTCAAAATAAAACTTTACTAGACTCATTAATAATACACCTTGTCAAAGGTTAGTTCTTAATCATGAGCTCTACTTATCATAAGACATACAAAACTGTTATTCATTAACAGTTATATCCTAAAGTAACTGCGAGCACACAACACCACAAAGCTGATGTCACATGGCTGGCACCTAATGGCTATTGCGCTTGATGGTTCACAGTCTTTGAAGGTGAAGATGGCAAGCCTCAAGAGCTGTCCAGAAGCAAAGTGGATTATCTTTTCTTCCCCAGTTTTCCTGGCTATTCCTGGTGTTTTCATGTATCATGGCCCCCCTGTTCAAGAAGGCACAGACTCCTCCCTCCTTCAACAGCATGAGGTCCAGAGTGGTTTTCAATTGTAGTGTCACGAAGGCAGTCATATCTCCACGCTCATTTAGAAGAGTTAGGCTGTTCGCTGTGGTGTTAGCCAGTATTTCTACTTGATCAGTCAGTTGCGCTAATCGCTCCTGGGTTTTAGCTGACACAATTCCCCAGCCAAAATACCCCTCTAGTCTCCAGAGCAAGCACTCCCGAACCTTTTCTCTGTGTGATAGGTCCTGCCATAGAGTTGACCTTTTAACTCGTCCCCACTTTTGAGAGGAAGGGAGGCCTGGGTATTATGACTTAGGACAAAGCAATGGGATAGCTAATGAGCATTGTACCCCAACAAGCACAGCAGGGAGCAGGGTATATAGCATGCAATCCAAGCACGCCCTAACAACTCCCCTTGGGGCTGGCACAGTTGCCTTTTCGCATTCAGCTACAAAGGTCCTCTTCCCATCTGCAGGATAAAAATCATATCTAAAGAGTTTCTCAGTGAAATTAGGTGCTGAGTTGTTGGCACAAAGACAACCTTGCATTAGCGCGCACCATAAGGGGGGAAAGGTCATGAGCGGATGGAATGAGGCATTACAGGGCAATGGGAGTGCATACTTCCATCCAGGTTTTTTTGAGGGGGGTTGCGAGAGTGTTTGGGTCCTCTCCAAGCACGCTCCCATAACAATCCTCTTCCTCCCCACTGACATGATCTTGGGCAAAGGGAGAATTTAGTCTGTTTTCCCTCTCCTAGTGTCCGCCAAGTTCCATCCTGACAGTACATCAGACACTCATGTCCCTTGACTTTGGGGTGTACCACACACCATGGGGCAGGTTCTTCCAACCATTCCCATTTCAATGGGTGATCTTCCTGACTCCATTGGTCAAGAGCACAAGGGAGCCCCTATGGGAGGGTAGTGCATGGGATGGTGGTCTTCTGTCCCTGTGCAGTACCATGCGGGTACACTTCCTGGTCAGTGCAGGTTTTACCTTTTAGGCACGAAAGTATTGAGGGCCAGCTATAATTGTGCCACAGTGGGTCCCTGGCTTCCAAGCAGAAGACAAATGACCCTCCTTTAGCCCAGTTATTATTTAAGTCCTCCTCTAGATTTGGGAAGCAGAGGCAGATGGGCAGCAGGTTCCCCTCAGTCGATCCCAGGTTGTTTAAACAAGCTGTGATCGAGGAGGTATTAATAAGGTGGCCAAAGAGTTGTATTTATTTTAGGGTTACATTAGATTTGAACCCCTCATTTTCTGGGGGTGCTCCCATACCATCAGTAACAAGTACTAGGGTTATCACTCCTCCCACTACCCTTATCATTTGAAATGAATTCATTTTACACAGGATTCCCTCAGGATGAATTCCACATTTTTCAGGGTAGTACTTCCTCAGTTAGGGGTTAGCAATGTGGGAAAATAATAAGCAGTACTACCAGTTTCAGTCCTGGCAGTAAGATTCATAGTTTCAGGCCTCGCTCACTGATCCCGTGAAAATAAGAATAGTGTGTTGTGGTGGGGTAAGTCGAGATGGGTTACCCCTTAATGACTGGGATATATCCATCTTAAGCTAATATGGTGGTTTGCTCCCGTGCTGTCCAAGGCCTCCCAAGCAAGCAGGCCCCGAGGTTTAGTAAGTGTCATGGGTACAGTACCTATATGCAGGAGTTTGAACATGACAGGTTGTCCTGGTTGTAAGGCTATGGGGTACGCCTTGGGAGGTGATGGTTGTGAACCATAGGGTGCAGTGGGCATAAAGGCTTGTGTTACTGGGCTCCTGTAACGACCTTGCCTGTTATTCAAATGGCAGACTGTTTCCCATAACCGTTTTCCCTAATTTGATCGATGTACTTCCAACACACATTTGAACAGGCCATGAGCTCGCTCTATCAGATCATTGGCCTGTGGGTAATGAGGTGCATGGAGTGTGTCCATTGGATCCCGTGCTCCTTTGCCCCATTCTATAGTATTGTGGCAGTAAAATGACTACCGTTGTCACTTTGAATGTTCTCAGGCATTGGTAAGCTCGAGAACCATCCCAAAAGTCCCTTCACTGTGTTTTCCCCATTTGCAGAGGAGCTTGGGTATACCTCTAGTAAGCCAGAGATGACTTCTACTCTGGTTAGGATACATTTCCACCCCATGGCTGTAAGAGGTAGCGGCCCCATGTAATCAATTTGCCAGGTGGACCACAGGGACTTCCCTGTTTTCCAGGGCAGCACTGGTTGGAGAGCTGCACTTCCTTCTTTCAATCTTAATCTACATTGCGGACACTCTGTGATTATTTGTTCTGCTGGGGTCTCCCAAATGCCCAGGTACTACCATCTGGGAGTAACCATTGTCTGCCATTCAATACATCAAATCCCAAGACATCGTCCCCACTCTTGGTGACAGCCAACTGGCACAGGGTTGCTCACTTCTCATTGGGGAGGCATAGATAAGCTCTTGCTACCGGGCACACCTTGCTTTCACTGCTGCATCCGAGTAGTTGGATTTGGTGCCTCCCCACAGTGACTCCTGCCTTCTTTGCTGCCACTGGGCAGAGGGCAGACATCTGAGCCCCTTGTCAATAAGGAATTTGGTTGGGATTTGATGAGTCCCTAACGGAAGGTAGATGTGGGGTCCTTCCACAGGGTCCCACTGGAAGGCCTCTATTCTCCAGACAGGGAGGCCCAATACCCGTTCAGGACCCACTAGTTTTTTGCTTCTACAGCCTTTAGCTCCTCCCAGAGAAGGGGTTATTTGTGCACAGAGATGCAGCGGGAGTAGTGCCCTCCTGTTTCCTTTCACCTTTATCTAATCTTGTTTCCTGCCCTGCAGGAGACACATGCCAAAAGGCGACTATTAGATTAGCAATTGTCCCTGTCATCTGCCCGTGTAAAGCAGCTCTAGGCATACCTAACGGCAGCGCTGTGTGCCACAGCTGATTTCTTCTTTCCCTTTCTGCTTGTGGGGTGGACTTCCCTTCCCCCTGAACTGTGGTTCTGACCACTTTCCTTATCTGGCAAGGAGGGCTGGAATGGTAGCATGGGCTCATCCCATCCCATTTCCCATCCATGGGTGACCACTCAGTGTAAGAGGTCAGCCCACATGGGTATGGGGAGGGGTTGTTACTGCTGCTGAGGGTCCTGGATTGTCCTATTACACTGTCAGGTGTGCTCTATCTCCTCCCCACTGTCGAATTAAGTACGCCTTCAAGGTATGAGGCGATCCTCCTATCAATGGCTTTAAGTACGCCAAGTCCACTGGGTAGGATATAGGCAAGTGGCCTAACCGTCCCCACTACCCAATCACTTGTAGACAGGCGGCCTCATTTACTACCTCAGTCAATCCCATTAAGGTGTGGTTGGGGATCACTAACGGCTCCCCCCGCTCATGGGGATCAATTCCTCCTACCCAAAAGGCAGCCTGAGAAGTCAGAGAATGAAGGTGACCCCCTGACAGAGCAGGGTTGTCAGAAGGGCCTTCTGTGAGGAAAACTCCTAGCCCCCAGAATCCTTCTGCCTCTGTCCTGTCCAACACTATCCTATCTCCTCCCAGTTTGTTTATTCTTACTACTCACTCTGTCTCCATTTCTCCAGGTTTCCAATAGAATTTTTCCTGGAGACTTGCTAGCTGCAAGGGGTCAGACAGGGTGGTACAAGTAGCCTCCCGCTGGTTGCCTCCTTGGGGTTCCAGAGTGATGTCATGTTTTACTATGGGGGCTATCCTTTTTTATCAACAGATCATCTTCTGTATCTCCTTCCCCATTCTCTGCTGAGGGAGGGGGAGGGGAGAGGGGTTGATCATTATCTGGATCAAACCAGATGCCCCCATCCCAAGTTTCTGGGTTGGTGAGCACTCAGCGTATTCTGACAGGGTCAAAAGCTTTAGACTGCCTTGCTAGCATCACCTCAAACTTCTCTTCTACTGCCCTCCTTATATCTTGTTCAACCTTCAGTTGTTCTCTGGTGTGATTGTTTCCTATCTGCAGTAGCAGATATCGTTGGTTTGGGGCCTGCAGTTCATTTTGGAGGGTAGCTAGTTCTTTATCTCGCTGTTCCCTGTAAGCATAAGCTGCCTCCAAACAAGCCCCCAGCATTTTTAGAATTACACCTTTATTTCAGCCGTCCTCCTACCCCTAGCTAAGTCTAGTTGCCTTTCCAAGTCCCCCCAATCATACCAATGATTGCGAACCCATTCGGGTGAGAACTTGGGGGATTCCTCTGCTCTGTGCCTCCATAAGTAGGTTGCTATGAGGTCATTAGCCATCATCCTGCTGACTACACCAAACTGTCGCAGGGTCGGGGGGTGTTAACCCTGGGTTTATTGCAAAAAAGTTTATTGAAGATGACTATACAGTGTAGTCATAGCAAACGAATCTTATTGCACATTTGTTATTGCCTGAGCCTCAGTCTCTTACCACAGAATCACAGAATCACTGAGGTTGGAAGGGACCTCTGGAGATCATCTAGTCCAACCCCCCCTGCTCAAGCAGGGTCACCTAGAGCACATTGCACAGGATTGCATCCAGGCGCGTTTTGAATATCTCCAGAGAAGGAGACTCCACCACCTCTCTGGGCAACCTGTTCCAGTGCTCTGTCACCCTCACAGTGAAAAAGTTTTTCCTCATGTTAAGATGGAAGTGTCTGTGTTTCAGTTTGTGCCCATTGCCTCGCGTCCTGTCGCTCGGCACCACTGAAAAGAGTCTGGTCCCATCCTCTCGACACCCTCCCTTCAGATACTTGTACACGTTGATAAGATCTCCTCTCAGCCTTCTCTTCTCCAAGCTAAACAGGCCAAGCTCTCTCAGCCTTTCCTCATAAGAGAGATGCTCCAGTCCCCTAATCATCTTTGTGGCCCTTCGCTGGACTTGCTCCAGTAGTGCCACATCCCTCTTGTACTGGGGAGCCCAGAACTGGACGCAGTACTCCAGATGTGGCCTCACCAGGGCTGAGTAGAGGGGGAGAATCACCTCCCTCGACCTGCTGGCAACACTCTTCCTGATGCACCCCAGCATACCATTGGCCTTCTTGGCCACAAGGGCACATTGCTGCCTCATGGTCAACCTCGTGTCCACCAGCACTCCCAGGTCCTTCTTGGCAGAGCTGCTTTCCAGCAGGTCAACCCCCAACCTGTACTGGTGCATGGGGTTATTCCTCCCCAGTTGCAGGACCCTGCACTTCCCTTTGTTGAACTTCATGAGGTTCCTCTCTGCCCACCTCTCCAGCCTGTCCAGGTCTCTCTGAATGGCAGCACAGCCCTCTGGTGTATCAGCCACTCCTCCCAGTTTTGTATCATCAGCAAACTTGCTGAGGGTGCACTCTGTGCCTTCATCCAGGTCATTGATGAAGAAGTTGAACAAGACTGGACCCAGTACTGACCCCTGGGGGACACCGCTAGCTACAGGCCTCCAACTACACTCTGTGCCACTGATCACAACTCTCTGAGCTCTGCCATTCAGCCAGTTCTCAATCCACCTCACTGTCCACTCATCTAACCCACACTTCCTGAGCTTCCCTATGAGGATGCTATGGGAGACAGTGTCAAAAGCCTTGCTGAAGTCTAGGTAGACAACATCCACTGCTCTCCCCTCATCTACCCAGCCAGTCATTCCATCATAGAAGGCTATCAGATTGGTTAGGCATGATTTCCCCTTGGTGAAGCCATGCTGACTACTCCTGATCACCTTCTTTTCCTCCACATGCTTGGAGATGGCTTCCAGGATGAGCTGCTCCATCACCTTTCCAGGGATGCAGGTGAGGCTGACTGGCCTGTAGTTCCCTGGGTCCTCCTTCTTGCCCTTTTTGAAGACTGGGGTGACACTGGCTTTCTTCCAGTCCTCGGGCACCTCTCCTGTTCTCCATGACCTTTCAAAGATGATGGAGAGTGGCTTAGCAATAATGTCCGCCAGCTCCCTCAGCACTCGTGGGTGCATCCCATCAGGGCCCATGGATTTGTGGGTGTCAAGTTTGCTTAAATGATCTCTAACCCGATCCTCCTCCACCAAGGGAAAGTCTTCCTCTCTCCAGACTTTCTCTCTTGCCTCCAGGGTCTGGGGTTCCTGAGGGCTGGCCTGAGCAGTAAAGACTGAAGCAAAGAAGGCATTCAGTAACTCTGCCTTCTCTGCATCCTTCGTCACCAGGGCACCCACCCCATTCAGCAAAGGGCCCACATTTTCCCTAGTCTTCCTCTTGCTGCTGATGTATTTGAAGAAGCCCTTCTTGCTGTCCTTGACATCTCTCGCCAGATTTAATTCCAAACGGGCCTTAGCCTTCCTCGTTGCATCCCTGCATACTCTGACAACGTTCCTATATTCCTCCCAAGTGGCCTGTCCCCCTTTCCACTTTCTGTATACTTCCTTCTTCTGGTTGAGTTTTGCCAGGAGCTCCTTGCTCATCCATGCAGGTCTCCTGCCTCCTTTTCTTGACTTCCTACTCATAGGGATGCACCGCTCTTGAGCCTGGAGGAAGTGATGTTTGAATATTAACCAGCTCTCTTGAACACTCCTTCCTTCTAGGGCCCTAACCCATGGGATTCCTCCAAGTAGGTCCCTGAAGAGGCCAAAGTTTGCTCTCCTGAAGTCCAGGGTTGCGATCCTTCTTAGTGCCCTGCTGCCTCCTTGCAGGATCCTGAACTCCACCATCTCATGGTCACTGCAGCCAAGGCTGCCCCCAACCTTCACATCTTCAACCAGTCCTTCTTTGTTTGTTAGTACGAGGTCCAGCAGCACACCTCTCCTTGTTGGCTCCTCCACCACCTGTGTCAAGAAGTTGTCACCAATGCTCTGCAGGAACCTCCAGGACTGTTTGTGCCTAGCTGTGTTGTCTTTCCAGCAGATATCGGGGTGGTTGAAGTCCCCCATGGGAACCAGGGCCTGGGATCGTGAGGCTACTTCCAGCTGTCTGTAGAAGGCCTCATCGACTTCCTCATCCTGATCAGGTGGCCTGTAGTAAACACCCACAACAGTGTCACCTCTGTTAGCCTGCCCTTTGATCCTTACCCATAAGCTCTCGACTCGCTCTTCATCCACCCCTAGGCACAGCTCAATACATTCCAGTTGCTCTCTCACCTAAAGAGCAACTCCACCACCTCGCTTTCCTGGCCTGTCTTTCCTAAAAAGCACGTAGCCATCCATGACAGCACTCCAGTCATGCGAGCTATCCCACCATGTCTCTGTAATGGCAATGAGATCATGGCCCTGCGACCGCACACAGATCTCTAGTTCTTCCTGTTTGTTCCCCAAGCTGCGTGCATTGGTGTACAGGCATTTCAGGGAGGTGATCGAGCATGCAGGTTTCCCAAGAGGGGTAAAAGAGGGTCCTCCATAGCCACATCCCATGCACGCTTCCCTGGCTGCATTCACCTGCTGGAGGCATCCTGACTTGAGCAGTCTTTTGCCAACTACCCTGTCACTATAACTCTCCCCTTCCCCCATCATACCTAGTTTAAAGCCCTCCTTACCAGGTTGGCCAACCTGTTGGCAAAGACCCGCGTGCCCCGCCTCGTGAGGTGGATCCCATCTCTCGCCATCAGTTGTCGATCTTCAAACAGGGTCCCATGGTCATAGAAACCAAAACCCTGTTGCCAACACCAGCGGCGCAGCCAGTCGTTAACCTGGAAAGTCCGTCTCCTCCTCCTCTCATCCATCCCCCTCACTGGCAGGATTGAGGAGAAGATGACCTGGGCTCCCAGACCCTTGACCACCGTCCCCAGAGCTGTGAAATCCTGCTTGATGGTCTCCAGTTTGCCCTTGGTGTCATTGGCGCCCACATGAAAGAGCAGCAGTGGGTAATAGTCCGAAGCGTGGACAAGCCTTGGCAGTCTTTGCATGACATCTCTCACACGAGCCCCCGGCAGGCCACAAACCTCTCTAGACAAGAGGTCAGGTCGGCAGATAGATGCCTCCGTCCCCTGCAGCAGGGAGTCCCCCACAACAATCACCCGCCGCTTTTTCCGGGTGTTCCGGCAGGGCACAGGGTCTGTTGTCCCAGGTACTTCCCTGGCAGCCATGCCCATCTCCTCCTCATCCTGGAGGGCACTGAACCTGTTCTTCAGCTTCAGGTCTTCAGGAGGAGTAGGAGCCTTTCTCCTCCCACGAGCAGTGACCAGTTTCCAGCCTTCTTCTGTGATGTTATGATGTACCGTTTCACACGGCACAGAGCCCTCTGGCAACTCCACTGCTGCAGGGGGTTGGGACTCCTGGAGCTGTACAGTCTCCGAGAATACCCTATCTCCTGCTCTGCTTCTCGGAAGCTGCGCAGCCTACTGACCTCCTCCCGTAACTCCCTTACCTGATGACACAACTCGTCAACAGCAGCACACCTCCTGCAGGAGAGCTGGCTGCCAGCCCAGGCCTCCCGGAGAGGCCCCAAGCACTCCCTGCAGCCTGAGACCTGTAGAGCTGCATCTACTGTCAGAGGGTCGGTCTAGGTCCAAGCCTCTGACACAGCAACTCCAACAGCCGCTGGGGAACGCGCTGTGCGGCGTGTCACGACCATACTTGAGGAAGTGTACACCACAGGGAACAGAAACAAAGGTCCCTTCGCATGTCCCTTCGCGCGCCCTTCTGCGCGAACTGCTGCGTCTGTTCGCTGCCTCTGTTCGCTGCGCTCTGGGAGCTGCGCTCTAGGCCTGGCTCTTATATAGGCCTCTCCCTAGCACTGACTCACAGGGTGCTTGACCACCCAATCAAGGGCCACCGGGATCAAAGGCCCCAACCCCCTCTGGTCAGGGGCAACCCAGAGAGCTCGTTAGCAGCAGCCACTCCTAGCTGGAGCTTTTCCCACGAACTTTTCCCAGGAGAAGTCAAGGCCTCCTGCAGTTGTCCTTGCCTAGCTTCCCCTTTCCTGTTCACAGCGATCACCTTCTAGGTCCTCGGGGGTCCTCAGAAAGCCCACAACTTCCACAAGATCCTCAAGTTCTAGTCAGAGCCCAACCACTGCTGCGCAAACTGCTGCGTCTGTTCGCTGCCTCTGTTAGCTGCGCATCACAGTTCTCTGCTAGACTAATGGTGGTCCTTCCAAAACCAAGCTAGTTAGTTACAGACATGATACGTGACACCAGAGTAGCAATCACTTTCCAGCATTATCAAGCCATATCAATACAGTCCATGATGTTACAGCTTTCTGTGGTGAAGTCCTAGGACACTGGCGGTCATTCTAGATGCACAAAACAATAAAACTATTCCATGCTATGCTTCAAAGTTGCCTATATCCACTAGCATAAGGAAGAAAATACAGCATACATTATCTCCTCTCAGTCTCACTAGTGTTTCCATCATGCTGATACCCTTGCACCCCTGTTCCTTAAAGGTCTAACAGTATCTCTCTGAGCAGCTGCCTCACATGATAAACAATTCTGCCATTTTCAGCCTGAACTCCAACTGATCTGCAAATTCCAAACAGTCTAAAACCACAAAAATAACTAGTACTCTGCATATATAGCCTTTCAAGAACAAGCCATTCTTGTTGAAAAACATGTATCTCCAAGTAAGTTCTACTATCACTTTTTTTAAAACAGCAGAACTAGATTGGATGGTGGTACCTAAATATGGAAAACCTAAGAACAGTATGTGATTCAGTAATGTTGCCTAAGGCCATGAAGAGTGAAACAAGATAATGAGGCAAAAGATCACAGTAACTATTGATTCCTAAAAGGTAATAAAAAAATAAAAATAAAAGAATAAAAAAAAACAACCAGACACTTCCAAAGCCAGTTTGTTGTCACCAGCCACAAGTCAAGAGGATATTAGGACGTGCAGTGAAGACTCAGGAAATAATGTCCTTCATCCTACATGTTGCCATAGGAGGAAATTAACATAAAGGCGGCAGGAGGCCACAGACCTATGGTGCAGGAACTGTTGTGCCAAGACAGGATAGTAACTGAAATGCCAACCCAGAACAAATATTTACCATTTCTGTAGCAAGACTGGGAAGTAAACAAACTGTTGATTTAGGATAAACGTAGCTGCATTTACCATTTGGACAAAATGCCAAAAACATAACAGTTGAGAGCTGCATGACAAGGAAGGGAACATCAAGTAAACTGGTCACCCCGCAATCAGTTTCTGTGATTCACCAGGGAACACTGACAACCAGTCTGAATGGAGCAAGCACATATAGAAGATGGCAGGTCACAGAAAGTAAGGGGATAAAAAGCTCGCAAACTGTGAAGCGGGACCAGCAGTAGAGGATCAGCAACAAAGAGCCCACCATCTGAAAACTGACTGCTACGGAGGCAAACATCCTTCTCCAGACTACCTCAATACACAAGATGGGACATCTCTTGGACCCCCCATGCTGTGAGCATTGACTTAAGGGTCAAAGGAGGGGTACTGCAGACCTTAACTGATCCTTAACTTATTTATTCTGGGCATGCTTTTATAGTCCACCCTTGGCAAATGGCCTGAATAACTACACCTGGTAAGATAAGAATACCAGCGCACATAGCTTTGGGGAATACCCCTCAATGACCCAGGAGGAACAGCCACCAGTAGACCAACTGCTTTTCCTGAGCATTTAAGCTTCTGCCTTATCAGTGAACTTGGATGAAGTATACTATGCATTGGACCCTGATGTGAAGTTTGGTCAGCACAACCCCATACTTACCACTGTGACAGTCAACATAGATGTGACTCTACAGTTAAATACTATCTGTAGCCCCGTTACAGCTATGCCAGAGAAGCAATGCTCCCATGTACCTACTGGGGGAGGGCACATTTGAGACACATGTGCTGCAAGTGTGCAAGTTACTCTTGTTGTGTAAGTAGTGTTTGGTTTAGAACTATTGTTTTATTGATTTCAGTTAACAGGTGCTTGAATCAGGCAAGGGTTCATCTATTTCCCTGGCATAACCATACCCATGCTAATCAATCAGCTGTCACAGAACACCACGATGAAATTCAGTGTGCAGAAGGCATCAAAGGTATCATCAGCCATAAATTGATGCTTGAGTCCCAGTGCCATGGCTGCCCTGTGACAGGTTGATGGAGAATGCAGGTAGCAACAAGGCTGCTGCAGATGAGTCCAGCCTGACCTAAGCTTGCTCTGCTATGTTTTTAGCTGGCCAAATAAGATCTGTCTTGGACCTGGAAGTAATTGAACATGGCATCATACCCAAGGCTATATGCTTTGCTGACAGTGGTGGATATGTACCCTTTTAGATATGTATTTTGCATATGGAAATTTAAATTACAGTTTTATTCTGTGTTCCCACTCTTTCATAATTTTAATTCAAGTCAAACACTAAAGCTTAAAAACAAAAAATCAAAACCTCAGTGCAAAGTAAGAATCGGCATCTTTCTGGGTTTATGTACGTAAACTGTTAACCTGAATTACAGCTGAAGAAGACTGTCTCCGTGCACTATGTTTTCCTCAAATGACTTATTTTCTTGCAGGCAGGATGGACATACTCACTAACTGTCTAGCTTCTTCACTGCATATCCTCTGTCAGGAAAAATAACCTCTTCATTAAACACAGATTTATTTCTGGCTTTTATGCATAACATTTTTTCTATTTATAGTCTTCAAAGTACCTCCCTAGGAGCAATTTTTTTTTTTTTTTTTTTAATTGATTGAAGCCAGGCACATTAGAATTGTCAGTGGTGACAACTAATTCAGACTGTTCATCTATGGACAACAGTGATTCAAGGCCCAAAATCTGACAAAAACAAGAATGTGTGCCTTGGAAAGTGGAGATATGACCAGGGCCAAACGCATTATACCAGTTGCAAAGAGTGGGTGTTACGTGGCCTCTGCTAAAACAAGAAACAACAAAAGCTAACCAAATAAGACTGATAAAACTGCAAAATTAATACAATTTGTACAGTGTGATAAAGTATTGTTTGTAAGATATCAGTACAAAGCACAATGTCTTTCTTGACCATATAACAAACTAACAATTGAGCAAAGTTTTGATTTCCTAAGTATGAAGTCAGAGACAAGAAATGCATTACAAAGTCTTCGCATATCAAAAGTGAGTCACGCTTATATCAGCTTAATTAGGTTTCGACTACACTCTCACAGAAGCCAAAGCAATATACAATAAATCTTCAATTATGACTCAAGAAATAAAGGGAAATGAGGTTTCAAGGAAGTGCCCCAAAACTCTCTGCTTTCAATAACTACCACGTAATCCCCAAGGGTGACTAAGGGAACAATAATTCAAAAAGAATATAAGAAGGCATCATATTTGAAGGGTAACGTAAGTGATACTGAATCAAATGCTTAGCCTTGAAGTACAAGATATAGCTCAGAAAAATCATGATGCCTGCCTACATTTTGCAAGATTTGAAAGTCAGTTTTGTAAGTTTGCCCCAAATTAACTTTATCTGATGCTTGAAAGCAGCTTATTCTAGCAAAACTGATTACAAAGGCAAGATACTTCATATGACTGAAGACCAAGTTATTTACATTTACTACTTCCAAAGAAGCAAAGAGACATACAGAAAAAAATTTTGGACACATCCAAACTTGTCTGAAGTTGTAGGTCTCAAAGGCTGTAGTTTGTTTCCCGCCAGACCACAAGCACCTCCAAGAGGTGCTACTGTCAAATGCCATGAAAGGGAGAGAAATCAGACTGGATTTTCAGATTTGCTAGCAACGCATCTATTCAAAGTGGAGTCTGCAAGGACTTCAGCTATAGAAGTCCTGAGTGCTTACAGCTAAGTCAGATTTGTCTCAAGTTGGGAGCATGTACACAAACACACACAAAATGATCATCTATGATGAGTTTAGTTGCATCATTTTCTTACCATGCCATGGTAACTGTAGAGGAACCAGGAGAGAAACCTAATTCTCTGGGAAACATCCAGTTTTAGCCCTACAAACACCCATTCCACACCTCTTCTTCCTGGTTCAGTCGTTTGATATCTCACAATTTCTGAATAGAACAGGACATTCCCATTTCAAAGTGAAACTACAGAGAAGATTCAAAAGGCACAAAAAACTAACCTTATATGAAACACTACCAGGAAACAGAGATATACTCCCCCATCTTCAGAAAAACTGTCTAATCAAGGAGTTACTTAAGTGTCACATCTTTTATTTTCTAGAAAAATACAGACTGTATTTTGAGGTCAATCACAAATTCACAAACAAAAATTAATTTGAAGGCAAAACTGCTAACCCTGTGACAATAGCAAAAAATAAAATAAAATAAAATAATCACAAGGGAAAGATCATTAACACTTGGATGTCTGCTACTTGAGTAAGTAGAAGTTGCAGATGCTTTACCTGTCCTCTTCAGATCTCCACATAACCTCATTTTACAGATACAAAGCAATAAGTGACAGAAACTGTTCAAGTTCTTCAGCAGTTGCATTTATTTTGTCAGTGAAAGAAGAGTCCACACTTCTGTAAAGTTCTAAACCACATTCTATTACAATGGCTTGTAGAAACGCCCAGCCTAATCCAAACAGGATCTTCAAAATTAACAACCCATGGCCACCTATTTTTCCCACCACACTAAAGCAATTTATCCAAAGATCTATTAGCAAACATACACAGTAAGGATAACAAATACATATAGATAAAAAGCAAAGTATGAAAAAAAAAAAAAGTTCAGACTCAACTGATCCTCCCTAAATAACATTGCTGCAATGTTATTCCAGGAGGACATCACTTCTCAATTCTAAAACCTAGGTCATTATGACTTTAAAGTCCAACAAAATTAATGCTTCCTACATTTAAGCACACACCAGTCTGGATTTTTATTGTTCGCCAAGAATAAATATTCCTCCTCATCATGGCTCTTATTATAAACAGACGATCCTGCTGTACCTCTGGGCTGAGTCTTTGGCACAAGCCAGCCCACAGAACTGGAAGCAGGAGGAGCATCTCCATCTGTCATACAAACCAGGTAGACAGCAGGGTTTCCAGCTGAGATTTGTACCACAGCAGACCACAATGGCAAAAACTCACTGCTGAGCCACCCCTCCAATCTGACCTTGCTGGTGGCAAAGCTTAAGTGGTTACCTACCAGTGGGCACAGCTAGGCAGCAAGGAGGCAACATGGTCTGTGTGTCTGATTGCAACAGCAATCCCGTTTCATCTGTCCCGTTGCCCTTCCAGCAAGGCAGGATGCACCAGAGCTTTACAAAACCACTTCACCTTCCATAGGAGGAGTGCTAATTCAGTGCAGACAGTGCTCAGAAAACCTAAGAAAATCCAACATCTCAATTTGAAAAAAAAAAAGCTTTATAAGCCTCATCCTCCACTCAAAATATGTCCAAGCTGTTTGGATCAAAAATGACTTAGAAGTTACTTAACACAACAGACTAACCCTACAAGCATATGCAATAAAAAGAAAAAAAAAAACTTACTCTAGCATTAATCTGAGCAGAAGACTTCCAAGCTCCATATGCCTTGCCAAACCAAAAAAGAAAAATTACTAGAACAAAAAAGCTAATAGAAGGTGCATGCCTCAATATTTATGAATGGTAGCAGATTAAACAAATTCAATTTCCTTTTTTTGGGCATATTACTTCACACATGGCAGAAGCAGTCATCACAACTTCATAGAGCTGAAGGTACCTCACCCACTACTTGATCAAAAGAAAATGTATAAAGATTGGGTTCAAGACTTTTCCTTTGGCTCTGGCCCACCTTTCACATTCAGCAACTCTTCAGCTATTTTAGGATTGTTCTGCAAGTCAAAGCTCTTCTCTTTCATTCCATAGCTACAGCAGAAAGAAACTTTTTTCTGCTTTGACAGAAGATTTTTCTCTTTTGCTGACCATTCCCAGATTCACCTCAACACAGGATATTAACCCACTCTTTCATCTTACATGCAGTATAAAGGAAAGCAGTATAACTGAGATATTCATAATAGTTATAAAATATTCTCTTATTCAATATTAAAAGTTTTCTTTAATTGAACCAAAACTCTAAGTACCAAACAAATGTATTTCAACACCAGCCATCCTGACCTGAATTGTTTTCCACCTCTCTAGAACTGGGAACACGGTGTTCAGCAAAACATGAGCTCCCAAGAACTGAAGGACCAAAGTTTGGCTGCCGGACAATACAACTTTGCTCTCATTTCTACTGGCGGAATTCACAACAGCCATTCAGAGTTAACTGAAAACACTGAAACTGAATTCAGTATGCTTGGCATATAGCATGATAGAAAGATTACAGCAGCTTAGCAGGACTACAACTGTGATACAAGATGGTCTGAATAAACCAAGTTCCTCTGTCTAGCAGTATGTATGTGACTAAAGGAAAGTACATGCACCTTGAGAATTCTCATTTTCTTCTTTTTTTCATTGTATTTTAGACCTTACAAAAGCCCAGCACATAGGCGTTTTCTTGCCAGAAGAATTCTCAATAGTTATGTAGAAGGTAATTTGCTAGAAATTTCCTACATCTTCAAATTGATATGTTACAGTAACTTTAAGCATACGAAGACTAGTCACTTGTCTTTGCAAACTCCCATCCCACTATTTCCAACAGTGTATTCCTATCTCACCTTCTCCCATTGGCTTTGCTATCCCAAAGCCATCGGCTGCCTCAGATGTGCATTTCAAAAAGTTATTGGTAAGCTTGTTTTAGTTTTACTCTGGAGGACTTTGCACTAGATCAGGCTCCTCCTCCCAGGAGCCTCTTGTTTTCTGTTATCTCTTCCACTCACCAGGACTCGTAATCTGACTCTATTCAGTATTATCCAGCCATATTCTTGAGTCAGTTTATTAGCCCTTTTTTCAGAAATTTGAATGCTCTTCATGCTCATAGGTCTGCAGGGCCAGAATCTAGTACAGTAGGAAGAGTGCTCAGAACAAATAGGGCCTCTTTGGAACAGATGAAGAAATAGGATTGAGATTTTTCAGTTCAAGCAATCCATTAAAACAAAACCCATTAAAACCCTCCTCTTCAGAGCATCTCATTAGCCAAGCCCACCTTTCATGTGCCAAGATTTATTTTCCATACTCTTAGGGGGAAAGTAGACAATTGGGTAAAGAAATATGGTATTCATTATTTTTTGTATGAACCAGTTTGTTTCCTTTTCCCAAATAAAAACTGCTTTAAGAGCTTTATTAGTGATTAGCCTTCAACTCCCTATTCACTTAAGTCAAAAGAAAAGGAAAAAGACTTCCTGTTAAGAGACCCTAGTTTTTCAAGCTAATAGCTGCTTTGTTGTATAGCCCAAGGCCCAAGTTTCTCTGTTAAGCATTTTAACAGAAGAACAATATAATAACATTACTAGAATTTTAGCATTTTTTGTCTCAATTACTACAAGCTGATTTTCATCAGAGACTATTTCTAGAACATTTAAAAGGGCAAATCATGACTTTTGGAGAAGAGCTGCAGAGCTGATCTAAACATTTCTTGAACTGACAGAACACATTTGCTAGCCATGCTAGTAACTAAATGGCCAATATAAAACCTACTGGTCATCTCCTAACACTACTGCACTTCTTCCCTATAAGCTTTCTCGCTTCGGGAAAGGCTGAGAAAATTAAGTATTACTCTGGCTCAATGGGAAATAGAAGACCGATGGAGAGAGATAACTCAACCTGCAAGACTGTTTGCACTAAATATGCTCTTACCAGCAAAGTAGTGAACTTCCTAGAATATAATCAGTAACATGACACAGCAATAGCTAAATAAAGCAGTTGATTGACTAGGCAAACAACAGTGCATTTACAATGCAATAGATATCCTCTATAATGAGAATTTAACTTATCTTAAAGAACTTTCAGCTACAGCAATATACTTGTTTAAAAAGTTATCCATAGAAATGCAAACTGTTGAACCAAGGAGTCAGCATTTGACAGCCCTCAGCAAAACCATCCGATATGAGACTTAACCACTGGCACTCATCATTCTGTGATTATGTTTGACTCTTCCATATAATTTTTACTAGTAAAATGAGGTAAAACATTAAAACCTACACTGGAAGAAACTTATACTGTTGTCGCGGTCCGCGGGAGTAGCGGGAAAGAATCAGACGCAGTCACAGAATGCAGATTCAACTCCAACTTTATTCAGCAATTTGCCCATCTTATATATGTTTGTGCAGTCATGGCATGCAGGCACGCGGCGCCTTGGCCACTTTGATTGGTTAGCTGCTATGAAGCACGCGGCGTTCGCTATAATATGATTGGTGGCCCTTAAGGAGCTCAACATCCTGTTTCTACTTTCTGGTTCCTTCTTTTAAGCTTGCTCAAGCAGCCTTTTAACCGCAATCGTCCTTTAGTGACCTTCAAAGCCTCCTTGAGCAATCTTTATAATTCTTCATACAGATTATTATTCTGAAGCACTGCAAGAGCCCCAACACCTCCCCCTCTTTTTTCAAATAATAGATCAACCATTCTTTGCACCCGAGCTAGAATGCACTGCAATATGCATGGCCCACAAATCAATAGGAGCATACCTATGACACCTATGGTAATCAGCTGTTTCAGTCCCGCTGCCAGCCAGGGCCCGATCCCCAGCCCCCAAAGCCATCCGTCAATCCCAAGGCCATTCTCCTGCTTTAGTTCATGTAGCCCATTCTGAATATTTCTTATACGCTCATGGATTGATTGCGAATGGTCTGTGAGGTTTAGACAGCACATTCCTTCAAACTCTTCACACCCATGACTGTGAGCTAAGAGTAAGAAGTCTATGGCGGCCCTATTCTGTAGCACAGCGTGGTTTACGCTCAGCACATCATGGGACATATCATCTAACACTCGCGATGTGATATTTAACTCATTTTTGGTCCAACAGGCCAGTTGCTCCGCCAATTTCATCGCCTTAAGCCCAGCGGCTCCTGGCAGTAGCGTGGCAGTCACCAGCTGCCAGAAGTCTGACCAAAATACGGGGTCGCCAACCCCGCTACATGTTAGCTCATGCATGCTCCTTTTAGCCCGCCTTCTCCTAGCCCAGTTCTGCAGCTGGGTGATATTGGGGTGGAATAAGCTCAACCGCCCCAGATAGCATGGACCCCCTTTCAGGATGCGCGGTACTCCATTCCATGCTCTATCCCCACAAATCAAGAACACCCCAGGCGGCAGCGCCTTTGGTGTGGTGTGGTTTGTCGCATTGCAGTTTGTGTATAGCTGTGCGTGGACGCTGTTTTCGGTTATGGCAGATTTCAAAGTTGCCCATTCTGACGAGGGCAGATTGAGCTTGTCTGTTGGGGGGAGGAAGCTGACATACCCGCCAGTACCGTTTTCTGAGGTGTTGGCCGTCATACAGCCGAAGAGATCCAACTCCTCAGGGTCTGACACTAGGGTCTCATTCAGGGCCAGGATAATGCGACACTGCCACCCCCCATCCCGCTGCGCCTGCTCCAGTCCCGGCCCCAGGGTCTGATTGACAGCCGTGAAATTCAGGACCGTCTTATATCAACGAATGCCGCGAATTCCTCTGGCTTCCAGGCGGGGACGCCGATTAGGCATGTTCTAAAGGGGTCGCCCACCTTACCCATGGACAGGCAAAACGAGGTCTGGCTGGTCCTATTGGCAATCGTAAGCCACACATTCTCTCTCGGGTTGCCTTTTGGGCCGGTGCCGGTCGGTCTTCTCTGTGGGCAATTTCTTTTCCAATGGCCAGCCTGGCCGCAGGTATAGCAGTTTCTGGTCCCCCGGTCACCTCCTCCCTGCGTGGGAGCTTGCTTCAGGGCAACGGCCAATGCAGTAGCGTGGATTTTTGCCTTTTGTTTTTCCATTTCCATGGGCGCTCGGGAGCAGATTTCCACCATTTTAAGTAGCGAGGCCCCCGGTGCCAGTGTGGCGAGCAGTTTTTTACATGTCGAATTAGCATTCTGGGTGGCAATCTCCTTGACCATGATCGTCTTCATATCCGGAGGCACGCTCGGGGCCGCATCAACGGCCTCTTTGAGTTTGTCCACAAATTGCAGAAACGGTTGATCCTCCGCCTGTCTTATTGATAGGTAAGGTGGGTTGGCCTTCCCCACCTGAGGCAAGGCGGCTAGTGCCTCCAAAGCAGCATTCTTCGATTGTATTAGAATTCTGGGGTGTAGCGCTGCCTGACGACCGGGGTCCCTATAGGCTCCGCTGCCCATTAGCATGTCGAGGGATGCCGCACGCAACGGGTCATCTGCTGGAAGGTCCAGGTTTGATATTTGATGTTGCTCGAGCAGCTCTTGCCACTTGTTCAGGAAAACCAGCAGTGACGTTGGCCCCAATATCAGCTCGGCAAGGGCACGAATATCGCCTGGTACCAAATTCTGATACTTTACCAGGGCTCTCAATTGAGCTTGGACCTGGTGGTTGTTCACTCCGTACTGCATCACCAACTGCTGCAGCTTGGTTACCACGTGCCAATCCAGGGGTTCCCACCTCGACTGGCCTTGACCTGTGGTAATCACCGGGGCTGCAATAGGGAAAAACTGCATGTCCCCAACCATTTCGGCATTCTGAATTATCCCTCGCCACCTTTTTGCCATGTCAAACTCAGGGTCCCTAGGTGGCAGGGCCTTCTCCGGCGTTTTTGGCGTGCGGTCTATGATCTCCCGGTACTCTTTAAGGTGGGTTTCCCCTCCGCTTCCAAGTGCTGCTCCGCCTGCTCGAGTGACCGTATTCCATTGAGCACATTAGAGATCACCCAGGCCCTGGGGATAGCCTTTGGGTTCTTCCTGAAAGTATCATTGGGTGCATCGAAACACTGCCACTCGACTGCCTTCAGGCCGTCCACGATGGCCTGATGCGCCCTTTTATACGCGTCTTTTACATGGGCCGCCTTTGATCCTTTGTCCAACCTCCTCATTTCCTCCAGCAGTTCACCCAACTGCTTCGAGTACTCGGTTAAGTCAATCTGGTCTCCCTTTGGCAGCGGCACAGTGGCTGGATCCACTTCCATGGGCGGAGCAGATGGCTCAGGGGGGGCGGATTTGGGTCCGGCTGAAGCATCAGCAACGTCCCCCTCGGCGTAGGGCGGTAGGTCATCATACCTGGTTCCCCAGGCCTCCTGCTCTATTCTGGAGAGGGGTGCCGCGACCGGGGTCGTTTGCGTGTGGGACGGGGAAGGTTCATCTATCACCACCCACTCCCCCGAGGACGGCGCCTCAGAGGCGGGTACCGCGTGCTCTCTCTCCTCCTCCGCCTCCTCCTGTGCGTGCGCCCCCGACGCGGCTTCCTCATTCAATGCCCTTCGAATTGCCGTGACCGTCTGGGCTTCCCCATGCAGTTGTTCTATCATGAGCCGCACCTCTCGATATGTTTTTGCCAGATGCCTGGCCTCCTTTCCTCTGTTCTGGACAGACTCCCACAGTTCTCTTCCGACCTCCCTCCAGGCCTCTATGCTGAAAACCTGGCTGGATTCCTGCAGCAAGCCGCGCCGCCGGCTCCACCATAACAAGTCCACCAACGCTTGTCGCTCCACTTTCCGTTCCGTCTTTGCAGCTACTTGTAGTAGCTTTTCTATTGTTGCCCTTTCTACCGCTGATACAGCGTTCCCCATACCGCCTGCTGCCTCTCAAGGGCACCTGACTCACCGGTCAGAAGAGATGCGTAGCTACGACTTTTCCTTTTCTCCCGTCTTTCTTCGGACGGCCAGGCTCGTTTTCTTTCCCCAGGGGCGAGCCTGCCAGGCAGTCCCTACTCCCGTCACTCGGACTCTTAGCAAAGCTGGCTTCTCCTTCTCGGCATCACGTCGGGGTCACCAGATGTCGCGGTCCGCGGGAGTAGCAGGAAAGAATCAGATGCAGTCACAGAATGCAGATTCAGCTCCAACTTTATTCAGCAATTTGCCCATCTTATATATGTTTGTGCAGTCATGGCATGCAGGCACGCGGTGCCTTGGCCACTTTGATTGGTTAGCTGCTATGAAGCACGCGGCGTTCGCTATAATATGATTGGTGGCCCTTAAGGAGCTCAACATCCTGTTTCTACTTTCTGGTTCCTTCTTTTAAGCTTGCTCAAGCAGCCTTTTAACCGCAATCGTCCTTTAGTGACCTTCAAAGCCTCCTTGAGCAACCTTTATAATTCTTCATACAGATTATTATTCTGAAGCACTGCAAGAGCCCCAACATACTGTACCATAGCATTGATTGCTTTTCCATTATCCTAATTTATTCCTGGTATCTCAGGTGAACTTATACACATTACATACTAGTCTCCAGGAGATTTATCCCTACATAGATTTTGTTCTATTTCAAGATAAGGATGTGACTTTTTGCAACCAAAGCAAATGGCAATAAACTTAAAATAGAATAACATGTTTGCCAAGTTTGGTCTACCCGGCAAGCATGTTACAGAAAGAAGCTCTCTCTACTAACACTTATTCTTGTTTCAGGACAAAGTTATTCTGTCTTCAACTCTGATACCTCATTCATTTTTAGGAAATCCATACTTTCTCAGCCTTCAGAAACAGCCCCTTATTTTGAATACTAAACAGCAAGTGAAGGAAAATTTTCAGGTTCATCATTCAACATACTGTGAGGCCCTCAAATGTACTAGAATCATGCTTTTATTGAAAGAAATTAAGCTCAGTTTATATAAGTTTTAATAAGACTCAGACTAAAAATATAGAAAAATTAAGCTGCTGCTGCTGCTGCTACTACTACTACTATTAAAATGCACAGGAAATCACAACTATCAAGACAAGATCAAACTAAGCCAGTTTCAGTACAAGAGTGAAGTTTGGTTACCATTTTTAAGTGAATTTTAAGATGTCAGCATTTCTAATCAAGCAGTTTAAATGGCTTAAACAGACATTTCATATTACCATAAATATCATCTGATATCTGAACTGTAACTGGAGAACCAGTTATGAAGCTGCATACTTACAATTCAGTTCTTATGGCACAACTAACCGTTTATTCTGGCTATTTTAATCTCTTCCCTAAAAGCATTGTGAAATAGTCTAAAGGTATGGTTTGATGAGAGAAGGCCTACCCTATCCCATCCAAGCCATCTCATCTGCATGCTCCACCTATTTTTCTTTATGCTAGTCTGCTGTTACCTGACCATCTGTTGAGCTAATTTGGCTCACTAAACCAACAAAAAACCCACTTAGCATGGCAGGGCAATAGTTTACAAGGGAACAGTGACTCACTGGAGGTTCAGATAAGGCCCATTCGCACCTGCCCCCGTGCTAGCACTGGGAAGTCTGGACAAAGAAAAAGGAAGACTGGATTGACTTACTTCAGCAGCAAGCTCTTAGAACTGCTCAACTGTATTATCAAAACCAGACACTAAGAAAAACTCCACATAAGCAACAAATGATTAAGTCCTCGAGGATTTTAAAATATAAGTTATTTGTTGAATGTGACAATATTTAAGACTAGTTGAATACAGAGAAAGTTTCATTCTGGGTAGATGCTGAAAACCATCAGTTTCATTCTTAATTGTTTTTGTAACTGGACAGTGTCCCAAAGTTAAAAAAATTAAAAACACAATTAGATGCTTTGGGTAATAAGGATTTGTAAAGTTTTCAGATTTGGAAGGTTTTAAATTCAGAATATGTTTCACTTATGAACAGTGAAGCTGCACTAACACAACTATTCTCACTTATGAGTTTTATGGTACATTGAGAAAGAAACTAAATGCAGAGTACAGCATTTGTTTTGCTGCATCTTTTCTCTCTCTCATCAGTAAATGCTGCGATATCTCCTTCATGCTGTCAATATTATGCTCTGAGATATCAATCTCCCACCAAGTAATCAGTTGATTCTAAGATTCTAAACAGCAAGGATGTCTGGCCTCATCACCAGTCCTTGCAGCTTGCAAAGACATTGCCCCGGTCTTTGGACTGCAAGTGTGTCATCATCTTTTGAATCTCCAGCAAATTGGATCATTCTAGGCGAATATCCTCTCTACCTGTATCCACTTGGAGACTTCTTTTCAAGAAGATTTTTTTTCTCTACTACAAAGATACAGGATCACTAACACAGTCCGAAACCCAAGACCACACTAGTGACAAGCAACATATCAGTACTATGGTAGTAATGTGGTTTCAAATGATAAACATATCCAATATGCATGCACCAACAAGATAGCATTTACTCACGTTGGGTAGCTCACAATCCCTGTCTACTGCACCATTGTGTCTCCGCCTTTACCTCTGTGCCTCTCCCTGGAGCATGGCTGTGCTTCCTGCATATCTCCTTTGTTTTAGCAGAAGACAGAAAACAGAAGCAGACAATGCTCTGTTTCCTGGTGAGAAGAGGCAAGGAGGCAAAAGGGTTTCCTGGGACTGCATATAATGAGAATTGCTATGAAAGCAGTTCCTGCTTCACAAGGGAAGGGGGCTTGCATATGAAAGGTAAGAGGGCTTTCCCAAACCCACATCACCTTCACTTGCCCCATCCACTCTAAGAACAAAGCCTCAGAGATCAGTCTGGCTCCTAGTCAGATATAACTGGCTAGAACATAGAAAATTGTAATAGAGACATTAAGACTGGCGTGACTGGAGAATGAATGGGAATGTCTGGGTGGGGAAGCACCAGAACAAACAAATAGCAGCAGAAGGGCCACAGATTGGCATGTGCTGACAGCACCTTGATTAGCAGGTTATCAAGATCCCAGTACATCTAAATGCAGTTTCTCAGGACAGCCAGGTAAGAAGATAAAAGACAGTGAGTAAATCTTAATGACTGCCAGAGGTAGGACAGGATGGACAAACTAATCACTGTCAGCTCCCAAGGGCTCAAAAAGGCGCACACAGAACCAGCACACAGCTGTCAACCTAAGAGCAACCCAGAAGATGTAAGAAATTTAGCATTAGACAACTCAGTACAAGATCTTATTGAAGGGGAAGGAGATATTTATTTACAAGAAAAAAAAACCCTAAGTTGATTCTGCTCCTTTGCACTTGTACTTTCATAGATTTCATCCACTCACACTCTCAGACCCACGTACACACAAGCACCAAGATATGTGTGTCCCAGTAGTCTGACCAAGGTTATCTGCGTGAAACACAGGACAAGAAAAGCAGGGTAGCAAGTCCTTGTCATGTCCACAGATTCTGTCTATGCTATGGTCTCATCAGAGTGCAGGCCTTCTGGTCTGCATAAACATAAGCTGCACATTCCCCCATTTTACTGCTGGAAACAGTGTCCTGGAAATGGCGTTCCTTCATTATCAGTGCAGGCCATTCTTCTAACCCTTGAACTACTATTTCTTCTGCTGCTTTCTCACACATTTCCATTTATATTTCATTCATGTCAATCTTAACATTTCCGTTACAAATCTCTACGACATAATGAGGACTGAACAGCTGGGCACTTTGTTCTCCATGTCACCACCACGAATCCTGACCAGATCTCCTGGATGCATATATCTTAGTGCCTGAAAGCTGGACAGACCACTTGGATGTGCCTTAGTGCCTGTGAGTATGACAGCATGACTGAAAACGGTTTTAAGAAATGCTTTCTGGCCCTAGAAGGTCTCACTGAGCTTTGGAGAACAAGGAGTCAATGCAAGTAAAGAGTCCTCAGTTCTCAATCACAGTTACCTCAATCCCTTATCCAACAGGAGAAGATATTTTCCTAGGGAAAGATTCAGATAGCATTGCTCTCCACTACACCATAACAAAAGGCTGCGTGATCTTACCTAAGATTGTAGCCAGACCTTCATTTTGCAAGGAGTAGGTAGAAGTTTATGGTATTTTGCCCCTGCTCGCATGCTGCAATTGAACAGGTAACTTCAAGAGACACAATAAACCACAGGTTATTTATTAAATATTAATGATAATAAAAAAGGGGACAAGCAAAAGTGGAAATAGGCAACCAGGGAAAGGTGCTTATCCACTTTTAGTTTTGGGAGGGCTGCAGCTGTGGTATAAAAAGTATCATATCAGCTCTGTCCAGTCTTCTAACTGGTTATTTGCCACCCTGACTGAACAGCCTTATTGGCAGAGCACTCCACAAATGTTCCAGAAAAAGTTGGCTAAGTTAAACTAAAGTTCCTCAAATGCTTCATCTGGATTCAGGAGGGCATGGCATCTGTCCATAGACAAAACTGGGGGCACGTGCCTAAAATTGTATTGACAGTCTGGAAAAAAAAAATCACTGCAACAACCACCTAAAGAAAACTGCCGATTTACCAACAAAATACTGAAAATGTCAAACAAAGTTTACTGCAGCACAGAAAACAACAATTCTGCGATAAGCATACTGTTTAGGTTATTAAAAACAAACAACTTTGAAGATTAAGTCAGCACGCTTTTGCAAACACCATAGCGGAACATGACAGCATCTTGTTCATTAAGGTTGTCCAGCGTGGTGTTATGCCCAAGGACTCTCTGGATGTTCACTAACATAAGGGTGACTGTTAAAGAGCAAGGACTCCAGGTGTAGCATGACCACAAGTAATAAGCATTTTATACTTACTCTAGATTGCAGTCTCTCAGCTTAATTCACTATAGCCAGGCATCACATATTATGCTACATGCACTTCAGGTTCGCAACTGCCTTGCTGCCTCACAAGTTCCAACCCCTCGATGCCCTTCAGTCACAGAGGAATCAGGGTATGGGCATCCCTCTCACACTGGGTGGGGAGTCCTGTGGTCAGGCTGGCTATCCAGAGCGGGGTCCACCCCCGCACAAGGTGGCCTTGAGCTTTTAGAGCTTCCCTGCTGTTCTATCCTGGTAACAGTAGTTTAAACCAATCACAAGCCTAAGGGTCTTTCATCCAATCATGCCTCATTGTTTCCTAGCAGTTTTCCATTTTCCACTCCTTAACACTTTTGCTACATAGTTCTGCAGTGTGGTACCTCAGGCCATAAACACCCTCCACATGATTGCCAGCTGGTGGTGAACACCCCCACATGATTGCCAGCTGGTGGTGGACACACCAGCACATTCTGCTGTGATAGGCGCTGTGCTATCCTTGAGGTCCTTGCCTGCAGGCCCATGACATTAAGTCAAGGACCTTTTCAGTTCAAAGGGAATAAGAAGTAACAGGCAAAGCAATAAACAAAGCACACAGAGACACAAACCTGATAAGCAAGCCATAACAGAGACACTAACAAAAACCAAATACTCTTCAGCCACTAACTGATGGGCTGTTAAGAAACCACAAGCATAGTTTTGAAGAGGGTCAACCTGGACTTTGTAACTGATAAGAAGGGGAAACAAGATGAATGTGAGTATTGGGGGGGGTCACACCTATGGAACTATGCAAAACTTAAGGAATGCTATGGGAGGGATCAAAGGTGGAAAAAAGGGGGAGGAACAAGGGCAGGGGGAAATAGAGAGGAAGAAGGATAAAAGGGGCCAGTCACATGTAAGCAGGGCCTGGTCAGTACACTTGTCTAAGCCCCGCACCTGATCACCACAGCCTATCCTATCTTCCTATTAAATCCTTTCTTAAATATCTTTCTGCATAATTTCATTTTTTAGCCCATGTGTGAGTGCTACAAGGTCTAAGTGCCAGCAACTGGGGAAGGGGCCACAGGCCGCTGGGCTCATAGATCTATGTCAGTAACTGGTCTAAGGACCAGTAATTGGAGGGATAACAGTGTTTTTATATTTTTCCCTAGTTAATTTAACCCGATCTGCATAGGTGTGCATGTGTAATTTGCTAGCAAATTTCAAGCTGGACAAGCTAGCGAGTAGGAGGAAAACTTGCATCTGGGAAGGCTCAAAGCCCGAGACAGGCATGGGTAAGAGCACCCAGGGTCCAGGCATGGATATTAGGCAGGCTGAGCACCTATGCTAATATTAGACAGATCCATGAGTTTAGGGGTGTTGCAAGACAAGTGGGTCTCATCTGATTGCATGCATCTGTTTGCTAGTGAACATCAAGCTGGACTAGTCAGTGACTAGGAAGAGACCTGTGTACTGGGTAAGAGGGCCCAGGATCCAGATGGGGATATTAGAGAGACCGAGGACCCATGCTAATATTCAAGGGATCCATCAATGTGGATATGCTGGTGAATCTTGCAACTGAGGGGTTGTGTGTTTCATGTGAATTCTGGTAGTGTTGTATGTGGGCATTGTTAAAGGCAGTGCTCTGATTGTTTCTATCTATGTGGGTGGCTGTGTTAGTAGCATGTAAGCACGCATGCGTGGCTTTGGGATACATGCTCAGCCTCGTTACCAGCCAAACCTGCAAGTGGGAAAGCTGCAGTCACATCCATGTGCCTGGAACAGAGGCCTCCAGGTCTCAGGGCTGGACTCCAGCAGCCAGGAAAAGGGAATCCACACGTCCTTCACTGGAGGTGGCAACTTTCTAATATACCTTAATGCAATACTTCTATCTGGACAGGGATAAAGTGTGGATTATTTTATTTCCATTTTACTTAAGATCTGGATATCTCCATAACATTGTACTGCCATTTATTCAGAAGTAGTCAGTGAAGTCCCAGGCTCAGTCTTACACCCTGTTATTGTCTGACAGCTATTCTTAGTGAGGATGAAAGTCCAGAAGAGATGCTTAACCAAATTCAGCTGGTTTACTAACAACACAGACCAGTAGCAAAGTGAATGATCCAACTCTCTTGTACTTCTACAGCTCTTGTTTACACAAAGTATGCGCGTAAAATGATAACTGTAAATATAAAAAAAAATTGTCTTGGTCAAATTTCTCCAGCTTACATTGAATACAACATTTACAAGCCTATAGTGGATAACTTTCATGGGCACCTTGTATTCTACAGACCTTGGTGTATTATGCCACATTGAATTTTGTCATCAGTTTTGTCCTCACTCTTCCAACTGTTTTATCTACCTGCTACAAGAAACACTATTTTAGTACAACCTGAGGAATTAAAATTATATAACTCAATTTAAATACTTATTCAGAGGTAATACAAAAATGAAAAAAGTACTCCTTGACATTTGGTAATGGACCTGATCTGCAGTCCTAGTGCTATACAATTACACCTTGTAACACAGTCTCAAGAATCATGAGCCAGCAGAAATTATGGTCACAGCTCGAAGAAAGGCAGGAAAGAAGCCATTCTTCTCACCATAAATGAGATGATATAGATGAACACTATAGCACATATCAAGAATCAGAAGAACTCTATACAGAAAGATCTGAATTTGTCACAAGCAGCACCTAAATCAAGCTCAGAGAGACTACTCTGAAAAATAAAGTTAGTTTTCCTGTAAGTACCATGCACTTCTGAGATTTGGAAGGGCCATGCCTCATAATCAGTTTTGGAGCTCTAGTTCTCTGCTCATTAGTGAGACACCAAGACTACAGGAGGTGTCACTGTTCAGTAAGGGCTCAAAAGAAGTCTCCAACATTGTATTTGATTGCTTGATGGTATCAACTGAGCATTTATTGCTTATGCTGCGCAGTGGAAATATTACATTCAGCCTGGACTAACAGCTGCTAGCATGAGAAAAGCCTTTTCAATACAAACTCCCAGAGACGATTTTCAGGGAAAAAGCATTAGTGACGTGGATCATATTCACCATACAAATTAATATCTCCTAATATTCTATTCAGAAATCTACAGCTGAAATGTTTTGTAATACTAGCATCAGACGGTACTTCAAATGTGAATAATCTTGTCTCCGTAGCATAGTTCACATATGCTAACAGGTATTTATTTCAAGTCTATACATCTATAGCTCATGCTTTTTCTAGTTGTATTACTATGATGGAATATGACAGCTAATGATAAAGTAGATCGCAAAAGTGCTCTTTTCTGGATGGAATGACTTTTAGAAAATGCCTACATGCCCATGCTACAGCTGCAGATCTCTGCTTATAATCACACTTCATGGAAGCAACTATGAAATGCACTTCAAACTGAAGATGTTCCAACTGTCCTCCAAGTTTCAAGGTACAATGAAATGTCTTACACCTTCAGTAACAGTGGTTACTTCCTGCTAAGGTATTGCTTTCAAATCATTCCACACCTAATGACTACTAATTGGAGAACAGCTTGAAGTCTATGTATGGGATGCTGAAGTGCAAACTTTAAGAAGTTAATTGAATTTGTCATGCAGAACAATAGTAACCTTTCCAAAATGCATACTAGAAGAGTTCTTCTGGCATATTTGCATTTTATGGAGAACATTTATACAAACAATGGGGCATGTTACTAGCTTCAGAATTGCAGGAGTACTTAAAAAAAAAAAAAAGTATATCTGTGATAATGACTTTTTCTCTACTGATTTCTTAAGTTTGCTGTATACCATAATTTACATTAAGGAGACTCTTTGTTCTCCTTGAGGTGCCTCCAAATTTAAAGTCCTCACATTTTTGGTTGCCCTTTGCAGTTTCAAACTGTTGAGACCTTGTGACGTGTGTTTAAGAAGTAACACAAATAAAAGTCAGATAGATCCTGACAGTGCCTAGTGATCAAATGTATGAGAAGCAAAATTCCGTTCCCTGTCAGTAACAGGAAAGGACTGGAGTCATTTGAAAACCTGCAGCTGTAACAGTTCTAAGCTTAGCTCAGAAGCACTTTTTCCCCAAGTTGCAAATAGAGGTTGAGAAGCTTGCATTTCCCCCAGTCACCATTTTTTTTCCCCCTCAGATGCAGTGATGCAACTGCTTGCGGTGCTTCAGTGTGAACCAGACTATGGATATTAATATGGGTTTTTTGTTTGTTTTTTTTAAGATCACTTGCTTCAGCAATATTGTTAGAACATGTCCCTTCAGACAGCTGTGATAACATCACCTAGAAGAGGAGGAACTTGCTGGTCTTTGCTCCTAGAAGGGGTATGTCATTAAGCTAAAACTGCTACTTTAGGGAAGTATCTACAACCTGTAGCAACAGTATCATTAGACAGCCTCCTATGCCACTGATTGCTGATGATGCATCAGAAAGTCTCCAGGCAGATTTTGAAGTCCATTTTGCTGTCAAGGAACAGCCTCCTTTAACTGATGTCCAATATCAGCTCATGAAGGCAAAGTCAGTAGCAATCAGCTAACACTAACAACCATAATATATATTTTCACCATCTTTCCTTCTCATTTTTTTCTTCCTTGGGAGTTACCAGCAGGCTCTACAGTTTCACATTAACCCTCATAGTCAGGCTTAACAAAGCATGAGCTACTACAGGAATTAAGATAGCTAACTAATACCTTCTGGAATTGGACCTTCTCTCTTCATTGACTCTGCTCTTTCTATGCTGTTTTCTATCTTCTCTCCTCATCCCTTTTTTGACCCTTAAATTAGGGTGGGTGGGGGGGTTAATCTTCCTGTACCCACTTGTTTTTTTATTAGTCATCAACAAAGAGAAGGAAGGCTCAGCATCAAACCAGCAGGTCAATGATTGTGTTGATTATGACTAGGAGAGCCCAGGAACACTCTGTGACAAAGTCATACATCTCCAGTCCACTGATACATTGCTTGTGGCTGCAGCAAATGAAACAGTGCAAACTCAGCACATAGAGGGCTTATGAAATTACAGCCCTTGTTTGCAGGCTGCAGCCAAAAACCAACAGCCCCAAGTGGTGGCTCAGAAGACCTTAGTAAGCAGCTCAGTGGGTCCATTAATGGACAAAAGGCCTGGCAAGAAGGACTGCCTAGGGAGCACACATTCTCATCTGGCTCTGTCACCTCTGATAGAACAGAGGTGTGATGGTGACTGGCCTAACACAACAAGCCTTGCTATTACATTTTCATCACCCTTCCTCATGGAAAAGACAAAATAAGCTGGGAAATACAGCTTTGTATTGTATTTGCTTTTTAAAAACTGAGATATAAAGATAACCAAGTACCTGAACATACCTAGCTACAGAAACTATCTAAAGTACATAGCTATCTGGCAACTTTATAAGTGATATGGGTTCATGGGCTTTTGAGAGGTCAGTGTTTGAAGGACCCTCTCCTGCAGATAAGAAAGGAGTATTTCACTGATCTACAATTATTTTGGTTGAAGAGTGGTGGGAAGGAAGGAGTGAAAAAGCATTGATGCTTTAAGTATTAAATGGAACCCAAGTGAAAAAAAAAAAGTTCATCTAGAAAGTTGGCAGACCAATGAACTGAAGAAACAGTTTTAGCTATTATTAAGCAGAAAAGGAAAATAATGCATAATGTATTTCACATGAAGTGTGCTATAGTGTTTTTTCTAACAAAAACATCAGAGATAGTATACTAGCTTTTGAAAAAATACCTATAGGTTTGCTGTTCAAGCATGAATATGCCCATTAAAAACAGCTTCTACCCTTTAACTATGAAGTACCATCCAACTCATTTCAGTGAGCCACATGAATACAATGAATTAACAGTTTCTGATAAATAGCTTCAGAATCATCTTTGCACATTCTCTAGGGCTTCATTTTATTACTCAGAGAAAGCTTTAAACTGGGGCAACTATCATAAGGATTTTTGTGTGTGTGTGTGTGTGTGTGTGAATAGTAATATAAAAATGATCATCAAGACAGCTTTGCTTTCTCCTCCCGGAAAAAAAAAAACTATTTAAACATTCTGGGACACTGACTGGTCACTTTAAGAAAATCAGGTGATAAAAGCCCATCTAAAGAGCTTTTATTATTAATGACAAGATCCAGTCTTCCCACAGTTCTCAGATGCAAGGGCTAGAAAACACTTACCAGGAGTCATGATGAGCTGGTTTTGTTTTGTTTTAAATCATCCCAGGAGGCTAGTTAGGAGTGGGGAAAGGCCTGACATTACCACAGAGCTCTTCGAAAGAGTTGAGTCAACCTCACAAGGATTTCTAGGAAAAACAACCTCCAGCATTCCTATGGGCTTCTGAAACTCACATGATGCTGAGAACATCTATAGGCATTTTAGTTGATGCCTTTCGTTTTCACTGGTATCAAGAGCTTTCCAGTAACATGAGAAAGTTTATGAAGCCTTTTGGTTTCAGGGATGCTTGACTTTTTCATATTTCTATTATATGCTTTGCAAACAGAATAAATTAGATGATTCTTTCAGTTTCACTTGAGTGAGATTCCCACACTATCCAAAGCACAGATAGCAACGCATACTTCTTGGGGCCAGCAGGGGCAGGGGACACACATCTTTTGCTCTATAGACAGGTTTGTCACTTCAACAACACTACTCAGCTGCAGGTGTCCCTCTTCAACAAGGCAGAGTATCAGGTCGTTATGGCACAGCCCCGATGCCTACCTGAAAGGCTTAAGCAAAATCACAAGCAAGCAGAGGGCTGCATCAGGGAGCTAAACCCATGGGACTAGGAACATCTGGTTTCCCACACACAACCCACAGGCCAAAAGTTACAGCTTCAGATTTTTTTTTTTTTTTAAATGGGAGTATATCTTTCAGTCTTGTCTCCCAGGTGGAGCCCCAACCGCGATGAGGAAAGTCGCTAACATGAACCCCTGCTTAAGGTGACAGAGGGAAGGGGGGGGCCGGCTCGGGAGGCAAACGGTTTGGCAGCAAAGTCAGTCCGCAGATTTTATTGTGCCTGCTCAGCCAGCAGCAAGGCATTTAATTGTTTTTAATTGGTTCTGCGAGACAAGCGGTGAATTATTCCCCGGCCACCCGGCGTTACGGAGCCCGAACCAGCTCCGCTTGGACTACCGCGCAGCGCCGCACCAAGAACTCACCAGCTAGTCAAACTAGTTTTTTTTTTTTCTTTTTTCCTCCGCCAGCTCCGCACAACGAGCCCGCCGGGGGAAGGGGGCGGCCCCCACAACGCCCCCAGGAAGGCAGCGGCGCGGCGGCCCCGCACAGCGCCGCCCGCGGCTCCCCCCAGCCCCTCGTCCGCAGCGGCGCGGCGCGGCCCTCCCCTCCACACACCGCGGCTTTCGGGGGCGCCGGCCCGGCCTCGCCGCCCCCACCACGGGAGTGGGGGGGGGCGGCCGGGCCCCAGCGCGGCCCCCCCCCGGCCCGGGCGCCCCGCCACTTACCGGCGGGCCGGCAGCTCCGCCGCATCCCGTCCCCGCTCGGCGGCGCTGGGCGACGGCGGCCCCGCGCTCCCAGGGGTGCCCGCCCCCAGCCCGGCCCAGCGGCGACGCCCCCGGGGTTATCGCCCCCGCGGCGGGCGGTGCAGCCCCCCCTGCCCGCCCCCGCGCCGGTACCTCAGCCCGCAGAGGCGGGGCCGGCGGCCGTTGGCGCCCCCGGGCCGCGCGCGCCGCGAGGCGGAAGGACGCCGCGCGCGTCGGCACTGCCGCTACCGCCGGCGGCGGAGGGCAGCGGGGCGGCCGCCAAGCCCCGCCCCTGGGCGGAGCCCTCGCGCGACCGCCCCCGCCCCCACGGCGGGGCGCGGTGCGGCGCGGCCGGGGCGGGGCCGCCATCTTCTGCTGGCGGCGGGGCCCGCGGGGGCCGCGGACTCGCCGGAGCGGGTCGAGGGGGCCGCGGCGCTCGGGGGCCGTCCGGGAACGGCAGTTGGGGCCGCCGGGGCCGGCGCCCGTTCGCGCACCCAGACGTGAAAAGTGTTAGGAAGTTCGGGCGCCGAAGCCGCTCGACGGCTGCGAT
The DNA here is from genome assembly GCF_036417845.1 of Apteryx mantelli. Taxonomy (NCBI): domain Eukaryota; kingdom Metazoa; phylum Chordata; class Aves; order Apterygiformes; family Apterygidae; genus Apteryx; species Apteryx mantelli. Next base: position 155,269,621 of record NC_089978.1, on the reverse strand, counting down.
CTTTTGCCTCGGTATCTGGTTTCACCCCTTGTGAGCCTTCGGCGGGGTGGCTGAGTCACATGCCGTCCTTTTGTTTTCTCTATCTAGGTATTTGCTGGCTCCAGGCGAGTTCATTTACCTTCGCCTCATCTTATCTTACGGCTTCGTGTTCTTGCTATCTGGTTACTGAATGAAACCGTGCGTGGGTGCTGTGATCTAGGCGAACTGCTGACCCTGGCTAACAACACATGCCATTCCCGCTTCATTCAAAACAATCGCAGCATTTCTGTTGCAAATTTCTGCATGCAAGAGGAAAACCAAGGATCAGACCGATGCCAGGGGAAATGGGACTGTTTCACCAAGACAGGACAATAACCAGATTCCCAGCACAATACAAAGACATTTAGCGTTTCCTGTGGTGAGACAAAGACTAACCAAATTGCTAATTCAGCACATTTAGTTGATTGCTGATTTAACATCTGCAAGGCAGTAGGGTAAGCAACGTAACAACGGAGCAGTTAAGAAAGCTGTAGGATGATGGTCCAGTGACCAGTTATCTCAGATTATCTTTGGGCCAGTTATACAATAAGATTCACCAGGGTATGAGCAATTAGCCTAAGGGATATAAGGAAATACAAAGGGCCACCAAAACTAAAAGGGGTAAAAAAGCTACTTGGGTACTGTGAGGTTGGACCAGCGTTGAAGACCTCAGTGTCTGAAAATCAATTGCTACAGAGGCAAACATTCTTCTCCAGGCCACCCCAACATGCCAGGCAGGTTCTGTGAGCCTAAGATTTAATGTGAGAGGGGAAGAACAATGAGGAAAAAGTAATTAGAGGAGGGTTGTTTATTTGAGAGGAGTCTGGGCAGAGACGAGGAGGTGCAGGGGTGGTGAAAAGATAGGTTCATGAAAAGAGGAAATGGGGAATACCATATAAATCAAGTAAAGAACACAGAAGGGTGGGAGTTTCTGACAGTAGGGGTGTGGATGCCTACAGATGGTGGTGTTCAAAAATGGAGGTACCATGAAGTAAACACATCTAGTTCTTCGTTTCAGTTTCAGCTCTGTCCTGGGATCTCATGCTCAATCTCAGTCTGTGGCAATTTCTGTTCGAGCGTCTCAGCCCATCTAGATGTCCAGATTCCATTATAATTACTTTAGATTACTCTGATTTTCAGTGAATTGGAGTCTGAATAACCTTTCCAAGTCAGGTTAGTATCATTTTTAATCCCTGTATAGGTCATTTCCTTCCAACAGAAAACCTCCATCAGCAGCAGTGTTGTTCCCAGCATCTTGAAACACAATATCAATGACCTATTGCACAGATTTCCCATAATCCTCAGAGTAGTGGAGGCAGATGCACTCATTATTTCCATAGTCGTTATCAATGATAAGAGAAAAATCCATCTTTACCGAAAGAAACAGGGTTCCTCTTGTGAATGGAGATCCTGTCAAACTGTATCAATTTTTCCGTATTACCCAGGTCTGTGTCCGGGCCTGGGGGCACTGACAGCTCTCCCTGTTCCTGCCCACCCCCCAGGCCTCCCCTGCCCCCAGGCCCCATTTCAGCCCAGCCCTGGGCCATCAGTTGCTGCCCCACAACTTCGCAGCAGTGCCGGCTCCAGCCCCAGCATGGCCCTGCCCCTGCCCAGCCATGGGCCCTTCCAACCCTGACCCTGACCCCTGGGCCACTGCCTGGCCCAGCCTCAGCCCAGCCCTCTCTCTCTGGCGGTGCCTAATGCCTGGGGCCAGGGCTGCACCCAGCTGCCCCCGATGCCCTCCTCCCTCGTGGGGCAGTGGGATGGGCCCTGGCCATGAGGCCCGACCCTGTCACTACCAGGAGCCCCCCCAACACCAGCCTGACAGCCTCTTCCTGTTCTTCTCTTGTTTCTAACTTAAGCCATGTCCAGTCACCTACAAAGAAAGATTTTATTTCATCCTCCCTTTTATGACAGTACAGCCAGAAATGATGAAAGCAAGGCAAGCAACATGCATTTTTCAATGATATCCATAGGGTTGGAATGGATTACTGACTCTTCTGTGCTCTCTGTGGGATATAAAATGGCCAAGTATTCTTAGTAGTCCATACCCATTTCAACAAATAGTCCTTTCCATTTAGCCTGCAAATTGTGTTCTTTAGTCAACAACTTCAAATACAAAATGAAGTCCCCTGCCTCTCCGTACATACGTATTCAAAGGGGTACCTTTGCTTCTCTCATTCCTACTCTTTCAATCTCTTGCTTTATTTTCTCTTGTATCTCTGACCATTCCCGATGTGTCTCAGTTACCCAAGCTAGAATATCTCCCTCTGAAGTAGCTTCTTGGTGAAAGTAAGGGCATAATGAAGAGCATCTTCATTCCAGACAGGGCTTGGAAGGACTAAATGCCAGATGCCAGTCAACTGGAGCTTCTTAAAACTGTCAAGAACAAAGATGACTGGTCTTTTCAGTCCTTGTGGCTATTATTCACCATCTTTCATAATGCCTTTGTGACAGTTCTGTTCTCATGTACCACTTGTTCAGTCAGGATGACTGATTCAGCGCTTGCAACTTTTTTTTCATCCTCAGTCCTTGAAGCATAGTAATGGTCACTTCCCCCTTGAAGCAAGATCCTCTAGCCAAGTTAACAACTTCTGGAGTCATACATGCAAGGTATGTTCCCAGATATCATGTAACACATTATGACATATCTTTATTAATTCCTCTTTCTTTTTTCCCCTTTCCTGTTTTTTTCATCTCAATGTTTCCCTTGTGCACTGATATTTGCCATTACTGGTTGTGCTCAGGCTGGTAACTTCTTTAACAGCTATATCCACCATTATTCCATTCAGCTTCCTGATTGGGTTCCTCTGGTGAACATTTACATACCTAATCTATAAATGGTTCCCAGAGTGACTTATCCAGTTACAAATCTCTTTACGCCCATCCTTATTTAAAGTAATCTTCCCATCTCCTGACTTCTACTGCCTTTTGGCTCAATTAAATAACCAAAATCATATTCCCTACATGCAGGAATCTAAATCACAAGTCACCCAGCCTTTTACCATCTCAGGACCTCTAAGATCACTTGCAGTTCTGCATGCTGGGATGGTCTGCTTGGCGGTGTTCTTACAATTTTGTCCCCATGTGTTTTCAGGACTGCGCATCCCATGCACCATATTCCACTTACATGCTTTGAACTTCCAACATTGAACCAAATTTTGCTTGTGCTGAAATTGTGCATAAATGCTTCAAAACTTTCTACAATCTCACACATAGGGTATTTTTCAGCAGTGGTTGGGCATTCGTGTTTTGGTTCCTCATTACTAAGGGCATAGTTTTGTAATGTGAAGAGAATCAGAAACAGATTTAAACACATACCAGTAACATGCCATAATTAGATATTAAGAACAAGTGGTTGAAAAAAGTATTATATGCATATATTATTTCAAGCCGTTAAAGTATAAAATGAATTTTCAGGGACCCTAGAACAAGAAAGTTTGTATGATCTAGTCATTGACCCTAGAACAGGACCATATTGGAATGTGCTGAGACTATTAGGATGCTACATCCAGACAAAACTATCAGGATACTATGTCTTAAAGAATGTTAAACTACGTCAAAAAAAACATTAGCTATGCTATCAAGCAGTTGTATCTTGATAGATTTAACATTCATGGAGTCACAAATGTAAATGCTATGTGGAAACTATATCTTGATTGTGTAGCCTTGTAGCTCAGTGGAAATGGTGTTGCCATTGCTGGTAACAGGCCAGAGGCTTTGATTTAGTTTTGCAGTGCCTTGAGACAGGGATTTGTCAAGGCTAGCTTTGTTTGGGCTTGTCTTGGCCTGCCTGGGGCTTTGTCTTAGCTCGTTTAGCTGTAACAGCAGTTGCCTAACAATCAGGTGAATATTACCTAACTTGTTTTAACTTTTTTTAACTTTGTGCAACTGTGTACAGTAGTATATTATAGCAGTTTTGATGACTCCTCTGTAACTATAGTTAGTAACAACAAATAGTTATTCTGTGCAGAGTGAACTATCTATGACCCTAGAGTACTAACTTAGTGTAGAGGAGTACAAGCGTAGGATGATAGCAGAGGCCTTGAAAGCACAGGCACCTGGTGATACCGGAGGCCCAGGGTTATAAACATATTACTAGTGGTCAATTACTGGTCACTAAAGGAATGCAACCTTGGGAGGTGGGTGAAACTGGTTTTAAGGATAACAAAGAGAACAAAGAGCAAGTATCCGACATAATATAAAATATACCATGTATACTGAATTTAGTTATAGCAAGGAATTGTGAAGCAATAATGAAAGAGCACGATACAGCACGTTAGAAAACATATAAAAATAAACCCAAGCACAAACACTAGAGCAAAGAAGAAAAAACCCCCACCATCAACATCAAATCCTCCCAGTGGAGAATATGGCACACTGATGACTCACCGTAATTCTTCTTTTTGAGGAAAACTGTTAATCTTAGGAGCCAGAGAGGTGGTGGAAGAGTGAGCATAACACCAGACAAAAGGGGTAGATACTAGAAAGTTTATGCACAGCAATGTTAACTGTATAATTAGTGTAGCTTTTCTTGTAATAATTAGGTAAATAGGACTATTAATGTTAGTACCATTGTAACTGGACTAATAATAATGCTTTGATCAAACTGTTAAGTCTTTAATTACACTAACAATAAATTGCTTGTGCTGATAAAGTGTGTTTCTTCTGTCCACAAAAACTGCACATCTTGTAGCGCAATATTAAAGAAAAACAGGAACCATCTGTGATTGAGACATTGTATAAGGGGCAGGTAACTTGACCATGTATAGAATCTATTGAAGATGCCTGTAACTGATATCATAACTGGAAACATCTTTAGACTGTGTATGTAAGACTGAAACAAAACCCCCCAAAATGATGACTAGCTGTGCAGGCACCCTTGCCTCAGAATCAAGTATCTACACAGATCACTGATACATAGATCACTGATATTCTGCTGCACTACCTATTTCAGTTTCATCTTATTCTTAAAATGAAATATACCACTGATGGTTGTATTTGGTCTGATTACCTCTGCTTGAAGCTCATTGTAGTGTGGATGCAGCAGTGGGTGAAGAGATCAGGTTTTGTTTAAAATTTCAGAGATATTTGATGGTTCAGGCAATACAAGTCTTAAAAACTATTTCCTGCCAATGATCCTGATGATCTATACCTTAAAGGGGATTTTAGGACTCTGACAATACATACCTCAAATTTTCATTCTGTCCAAACAGCTGCCAAACATTCCCAAACACAGGCTGAATCATCTGATTCTAGTGCTGAGTGCTGGATTTGTAGGTGGGATCAGCTTGCCTTTTTGATGTTTTTTGTGACAAGACTTTTGCCAGTGCTGCTGACAGGTGGCTAAAAAGGATGTCCCAAATCTGGCATTTTTAGCCTTGAAGCCTGAAAAGTTGCCAGTTTTAATTGTCTTAGGGCCTCTTCCTGCTTTGGATCCCAATTCCACTCACTTTCCTTCTCTAGCAACTGTGTTAGTGTCACTGAAATCGCCTTTTGGTAACATTAGCAGATGTGCTATTTCTCTATATGTAAAAGTATGCTCGTGTAAGTTGCTGGTGCAATTCTCCCAATACCATCCCTAGCAACCACTTATAGGGGCTGGCATTTCAGACAAAGTTTTCAGTTTTCTTTTCTTTGTTTGACATTCCTGATGTTACAATTAAATTTCCAAGCATCTAACACTAGTCTGCACTAACTTGGCTTTACTTCAGATAATTTTGAATTTCCTCTGTTTGATCACTTCTAACACCCTCCTAGTTCTTGTTCATGTTTTTTGCTTTGAATCTCCTGTAACTAGAACATCATCTATACTTGAGCTATAAGCACAGCCAAAATAGCTCCAACTCTGTTAAAGCCTTATCGTAGCCTACTTGGCTAGCACAGGTCTGTGCCCTAGCACAGGCTCATGATAGATGCCCTCAACAGGCTCCAATGTGAAGCATAGTTTTAAACTTTTGTCTACTGATAGTTGCAATTGTAGAGAATATTTTGGTGATATATAGAATTTCTGTGTATGTCATTTGTAGTGGTCAGCTCGGAATACTATTGTACAGGAAGTTAGTGATTCACATAATGACTAATCCAGGTGTATGCTTCTGTATCATGAATACCATGACCTCTACTTAACCCTAACAGATGTGCATTTAATCACTGTCCATTTAATCAACGTCTATTTAATCATAAGCATATGTGTAGTGTATTGTTTTGTCCACTTGAAATATTACATTACTTTTATCACCAATTGTATGTACTTATCCCAGGAACTGCAGGTTTATTAATGTGATAAGGATATTAGGGTGTATAGGGACTCTTCAAAGTTAAGTCCACTCTTCAAAGCTAAATTTTGTGCGTGTTTGCTACAGGCCACCTGATCAGGAAGAAGAGGTGAATGAGGCCTTCTACAGACAGCTGGAAGTAACTTCACATTTGCAGGCCCTGGTCCTCATGGGGTACTTTAACCACCCCGCTATCTGCTGGAGGGGCAACACAGCAAGGCACAAGCAATCCAGGAGGTTCCTGGAGAGCATAAACCACAACTTCCTGATACGGGTGATGGAGGAGCCAACAAGGATAGGTGCTCTGCTGGACCTCATGCTTATGAACAAGGAGGGGCTGGTTGGAGACGTGAAGACTGGGGGCAACCTTGGCTGCAGTTGACCATGAGATGGTGGAGTTCAGGATCCTGAGAGGAAGGAGCGGGGCTAAAGCAGAATCACAACCCTAGACTTCAGGAGAGCAGACTTTGGCCTCTTCAGGGACCTACTTGGAAGAATCCTATGGGATAGGGCCCTAGAAGGAAGAAGGGTCCAAGAAAGCTGGTTGATATTCAAGGATCACTTCCTCCAAGCTCAAGAATTGTCCATCCCAATGAGCAAGAAGTCAAGCAAAGGAGGCAGGAGACCTGTATGGATTAACAAGGAGCTTCTGGCAAAACTCAAACATAAGAGGGAAGTATACAGAAGGGGGAAGCAGGGACAAGTAACCTGGGAGAATATAGGGACATTGTCTGAGTATGCAGGGATAGGGCTAGGAAGGCCAAGGCCCATTTGGAGTTTAATCTGGTGAGGGATGTCAAGGACAACAAGAAGGGCTTCTTTAAATACATCGGTAATAAAAGGAAGAGTAGGGGAAATGTGATCCCGCTACTGAATGTGGCAGGGGCCCTGGTGACAAAGGATACAGAAAAGGCGGAGATACTGAATGCCTTCTTTGTCTCAGTCTTTACTGGTAGGACCAGCCGTCAGAAATCCCAGGCCCTGGAGACCAGGGAGAACATCTGGAGAAAGGAAGACTTTCCCTTGGTGGAGGAGGAGGTCAGGGATCACTTAAGCAAACTGGACACCCACAGGTCCATGGGCCCTGATGGGATACACCATCAGTACTGAGGTACTGAGGGAGCTGGCTGTTGTCATTGCAAGGCCACTCTCCATCATCTTTGAAAGGTCATGGTGATTGGGAGAGGTGCTGGAGAACTGGAGGAAAGCAAATGTCACTCCAGTCTTCAAAAAGGGCAAGAAGGAGGATCCAGGGAACTACAGGCCAGTCAGCCCCACGTCAATCCCTGGAAAGGTGGTGGAGCAGCTAATCCTGGATACCATTTCCAAGTATATGAAGGATAAGAAGGTGATGAGGAGTAGTCAGCATGGATTCACAAGGGGAAATCATGCTTAACCAACCTGATAGCCTTCTGTGATGGGATGACTGGCTGGGTAGATGAGGGGAGAGCAGTGTATGTTGTCTACCTTGACTTCAGTAAGGCTTTTGATGCTGTCCCCTATAACATCCTCATAAGAAAGTTGATAAAGTACAGACTAGATGAGCAGACAGTGAGGTGGATTGAGAACTGACTGAATGGCAGAGCTCAAAGGGTTGTGATCAGCAGTGCAAAGGCTAGCTGGAGGCCTGTAGCTAGCAGTGTACATCAGGGGTTGATACTGGGTCCAATCCTGTTCAACTTTTCTATCACTGACCTGGATGAAGACACAGAGTGCACCCTCAGCAAGTTTGCTGAGGATGCAAAGCTGAGAGGAGTGGCAGATACACCAGAGGACTGTGTTGCCATTCAGAGAGACCTCGACAGGCTGGAGAGATGGGCAGAGAGGAACCTCATGAACTTCAACAAGGGGAAGTGCAGGGTTCTGCACCTAGGGAGGAATAACCCCCGGCACCAGTACAGGCTGGGGGTTGACCTGCTGGAAAGCAGCTCTGCAGAGAAGGACCTGAGGGTCCTGGTGGACACGAGGTTGACCATGTGCCCTTGTGGCCAAGAAGGCAAATGGAATCCTGAGTTGCATTAGGAAGAGCATTGCCAGCAGGTGGAGGGAGGTGATCCTCTCCCTCTACTCAGCCCTGGTGAGGCCACATCTGGAGTGCTGTGTCCAGTTCTGGGCTCCCCTGTACAAGAGAGACATGGCACTACTGGAGCAAGTCCAGTGGAGGGCTACAAAGATGATGAAGGGACTGGAGCATCTCTCATATGAGGAAAGGCTGAGAGAGCTGGGCCTGTTCAGCCTGGAGAAGAGAAAACTGAGGGGGGATCTGATCAATATGTGTGTGTAAGTGTGTGAAAGGAGAGTATAAAGGGGATAGTGCTAGACTCTTTTCAGTGGTGCCCAGCGATAGGACAAAAGGCAACAGGCACAAAACTGAAACACAAGAAGTTCCATCTGAACATGAGGAAAAACTTTTTTACTGTGAGGGTGACTGAGCACTGGAACAGGTTGCCCAGAGAGGCTGTGGAGTCTCCATCCTTGGAGATGTTCAAAATCCAACTGGACATGGTCCTGGGCAACCTGCTGTAGGTGACCCTTTTTGAGCAGGGGTGTTGGACTAGATGATCTCCGGAGGTCCCTTCCAACCTCAACCATTCTGTGATTCTGTGATTCTACAATCCAGACCTGATCGCTACCAGTGACTGAAGAATCTGCATTGTGAGCAAGGCTCTATAAGAGTGCAGGTGAACAGAGGGCTGGTGAATCTCAGCATAGATGGGATCTGTGCAGCATGCCATGCCCTGATCAGAGATCTGTCCAATGCTATATCTTCTCAGGGTTTCCAGCATCAGAAAGGACATAAGATTTTATAACTTGCTATCACTTTTTCTGGGATATTGATAAAATAATTATTTTTTATGAGAGTGTTTGTGTTTTTTTGGGGGATCCAGAAAGAACCAGCACTTCTTGGTGCAAAACAGCCATTAGCTTGTTAAAAGGAAACTGCTTTGATGTGAAAATCTTGATATGAAGCTAGGATGAGTTGATGTGAAAGTAGGATGGTATGGTCTTGCCAGATAAGACTAATTACGCAGTAGCCATGTGTGAGGAAGCAAAAGGGAGTTAATGCATAGAGGGCAAAGCATTAACATAAAAGAAGGTAATCCCTTAAGAGAGATAAGAAAGAGAAGAACCAATTGTCAAGAAACTACCCTTTCCTCTCAAGAGATCAGTGTCTGGCCAGTGACAGGATCAGGTTTTTAACCACAACTTGCAGACTTACCAGCTGCTTCTTACAATTCAGTTACCTTCTGTGCAATAGGAGTTAAATGCACTTGCAGGTCCATAATCTGATCTTGTGTTCCCTGGTTCAGTACCTGCAGCATGCAATTAATATGTTGTTGCACTTCTTATTTAACTGTTCTTTCTCTGAGAGTAATCACATGCTCTTTTCCTCTAACAGGACCTGTGCTTTTGGATGGTGTGCCATAGAATTTTTAAGCAAATGCTATTTGCTTGTTTTCACTTGTTTTCTGTAAAGTACTATATTTATCAAAACTTGTCTCAGTGTCAATCAAGGCTGTACTGTCTGGTCCCACTTTATCACTCCAAGGCCTAGGCCTCTGCTCTTGAATTATCTTCCAGATAAAGGATGGGTACTCCAGCACATAACTTCTATTTTCTTTTCTTTACTTTTAAATGTATTTATTATCAGCCAGTACCTACACAGCAACTGATCTGCCAGGACCTATCATTTTCCTTATCCAAATAAGCCACCCTTCAGACTGTGTTGCTACTAATATAACAAAATGAGAAAGGGTAGGTGATTTTTGTTTTAAACAATACCAATTTCACTCATACACATTCTCTTTTACTCTCATACTCCCCAAACACTAAGACTTGTCTAGCAGGTCTGGCCAGGATTAGTTGTGTATGTCCAGGAGGACAGGGGATACTAGCTATTGAGTGCTCCTCATGTCTCCTGGATTCCTCTTGATTGGGGGAAATGGGCTATTTTTTTTATGTGCCTTTCACACTTCAGAGTACTTTGGGAGTTGACAGTCATTGTGATCTTTTGTCTTTCCATCTTGTCCCACTTGTTCCTGAGTTAACTGCTGATTTACTCCTCTTTTTGTCTCCTTCTCTGGGCATATTATGGCTCCAGTCCTGTTCTTTATCTTCCCTCCATTCTCTTGCCTTCAGTTTGTCCTTAGGTTTCCTGGTCTACCCATTGATGTGCTAGGATCTTCATGACTTTCTGGTCTCTGTGCCATCAACACAGTTCATTCTTTTAACGCTTCTGTTTCTGTAGGTGCTCTCAGACATATATGTACATTTACATTCATACCAACCTTAATGCTTCTATTACAAATCACTACACCAATAGGTCCAACCACTATATCAAAACTGGCTTTTTTCTCTGTCTAAATTGACAATCATTCTAAGTGGTTCATATCTTTTTTCTTTTTCAATGAATGGATCCAACTGGTTTCCTTTTACAGTAAAGTGGTAATTGCAGAAAGCTTTCCATTAACTAACGCACCTCAGATTCTCTGCCAACTAAGGTAGCAGTTAATGGAACAAAAATCACTACCAGACCATATAGATGGGGAAAGTGATTGTTATTTAGCTTAAGAAATAAACTGACTCTGCTCACTCACATTCTCACCATCAAAAGTATCTGCACGTGTGTGTCCAAGTAGTCTGGCCAGGATTACTTGTGCGTGATATGTAGGGCAAGGGATGCTGAATCTTCTCTACACATCCCATGATCCTCTTCACTGGTGAAAGCAAACTGCTTTTGGATGTGCCTTATATACCCTTTAGGTGTTGATAGTTGCTGTGATCTTTTGTCATAGTGTTGCGTTTCACTGCTTGTGAGTCTTAGGCAATATTGCTGAGTCACATGCTGTCCTTTTGTTTTCCCTATCTAGGTATTTTCTGGTTCCCAGACAGTTCGTTTATCTTGCTGTCATCTTATCTCAAAGCTTCATTTTCTTGCTATCTGGCTATTGAATGAAACCATGCATAGATTGCACTGTGATTCAGGTGAACTGCTGACATGATGTTACTTGGTAACAACACAAGCCATTACTTTAGTCGTTGTTATACTGGTTCTTCTGATGTTTTCACATGCCCATGCACATTTTCATTCCCACTTCATTCAGAACAACCTGAGTATTTCTGTTGCAAATGTCTGCATAAGTTCCAAATAAAAGTATTGAGTTCAACTGCAGAATTAGGGTTTCAAGTTGCCTTCTTCTTGTATATAATCAATCACTAATATAATTTATACAGATAAATTGATAGCTTCGTTTGTCTGTTCCATGGTCAAACAAGTTCTAGCTGGAGTCACTGTAGGAAAGCCATTCCCATCTCTTACGTCGGACTGTTACAATTCTTTTGAATCCTTCTGTTGAGTACACAGACCACCACAAGGTCTCATATAACTAGATCATCCATTTATCAAAAAGCTTAACTGTAAGTGCATTAATAGTACACTATTATATGGCCAAAGAAAATCACTCACCAGTCTCTGAGTATGTAGTACTTGTCCCTGTCAGGATATGAGCATCCCCTTTTACCGAGGGGTTTGCATACCTGTAGTCCAGCTATTTCTTTGGTATGTCCTCTCCAATTACCCACTAGTGTGTTTGCTTTTTATAGAGGTAGATGAGGGTGGCTCAGTCCATAATATCTCTTGCTTCCGTGATGTCCACGTGGAAGGTTTGTGTAGTTTTATGCTGACTCTTTCAGCCGGTTGCCCAGAATATCCTTCCTCTTTGTTCAGGAATGCCAGGTTTCCTGTTTGTCTGTTTGTACCAGGTGGTGGAGGAAGCAAGAGTTTCTTGCCCTCGCTGACTCAACTGTCTGTACGGCAGACACATTTTTAACCTGAGGTGAGCGAATGGCCATGCTGACATTTCTCATCTATTATGCTTTCCAGTTATTCTGTATCTTTTTAATATGAATTCTTTCAGTCTAGGGTAATTTACACTCTCATAAAGCTTGCTAAAGCATATTCAAACATTCATGGATCTATCAACCTAGCATCATATAATGACATAATGGTTGAAGTTTATCAAATACCCTAAAAGCAGGCCTGCAGTTTTCTTGGCTCATGTCTCTGAAGAACATACATGTCACGCACAAATTTGCAGGAAACTTAAAAACTTACAAAAAGTTTCTAAACAAGAGTGAAAACAAGCTCTGGACTATCAATCATAACAGTCCAAGTCACCATTTGTTCAACTCCTTTCTTGGTTTTCCATAATTTTGACATGTAAGAGCCTCAGTTACATTATAGTCTGATGGAAATACTTTGTCCCAAAACTAGGCTGGTAATGCCTTGCCTATGGCTAGAGATAAATTGAGAGAGAATTTATAGATCTGCCCCTTTTCTGTGTACAAACCCTTTTTAACATACTTGATTCTTACCTAAATGCTGAACAGCATACTGCCTTATATTTGTCAGTCTGCACCCAAGTTTATCTGCAGGTTGATCTGTCAAGAGAACAGTCTGCAGTCTTCTGGAGTACCACAGCTCTCAGAAAGGGTGCCTTTGCTGCTTAGTCATCAATTTGAATAGCCTAAACTTGGCCAAGGCATGTTTAGAGGCTCTGCTTTTAGGATCTGTGGTAATTTAAATGTTGTTAAAATTTTCCTTAGGGTTTCTGTAATGGTTTTATTTGATTTCTCTATGTTCCCATTGCCTTAGGGATAATCTCGTGCCATGGAAGTGTTTTATACCCTGCAATTTACGTCAGATGTACTCATTCTTCCATGAAGCATGATTGAATTTTATGGTATTTAAAGTGCCTCCTCTGGAAATCAGGTTTTCTGTGAGATACAGGCAGAAGGCTGCACGCTAACCCTTTTCTAGGAGAGTCTCAGTCAAGTTGTTTAATGACACAATGTCCAAAAAGACAAGTAAATAATTATTTTTTCTTGCCATAGTTCCCAGGGACCCTGCATAATTGACGTGAATGTCATGGCAATGACCACGATTCTGGTGTTGAAAAAGAATCTATGTTCTGCTTTGGTTTATTACAGCTGTGGCTCACCTGACTAATCAAGCTTTGGGGCACTGAACTAGTTTCATTTTTCCTGAGAACAGATATTTATTGCTTGTCAGGGGGATTTTCAGGATTATCAGATTAAAACCTGCCTGCAGTACAGAATGCTGTATGACCTAACACAGCTAGCTTCCTGCTTTATATGGGCAGGACCATTGCTTCTGCAAATTTCCTGCACTTCTGTGGGGTTTTAAAACAATCGCTTATGTGCATACGTTAGCACATTTATGCACATATAGCACATTTATGATAAGTTCTTTCATATTGTTTGACTAATCTTATGATGTTTGTCACAGGCAAGTTTAACCACAAAGCGTCTACTTTAACCACATAAACGAAACGAATTACAACAGTTATAAACCATTTAGGCACAAAGCCCTGAGCAGATGAGCAAGTGGTGATGGGGGGGAAGGAAATGGCAGGATGTTTTATATCTTTCAACATGCAGAAGAGGTTTGCATGAGAGATGCCTTGTTCTGGAATCATAGGAATATGTGTTGGTCGTAGCCCAAAAGCAACCTCTGGACTGTAGAGCAACTCCTTTCTCTTCCAAACATGAGGTTATATGAAGTTATTTATCTCTTGCCTCAGGCACTAAGCAATATGGGATTTTCATGTTAACATAAATGTCTGTTTAGAAACACCATGAACACTTGCATATAATATCAACATAAAGACACAATTTATATGATTCTTTAACATTAGTTATCCATCAAATGGGGATTGATACCTCTACAGCTATACTAGAATTACACATGAAATTTCCAAGTATGGACTGGCATTTGCACATAACCCTCTTTCTGGCCATAGCTGAAGCAGTAAAAAGTGTTTTTTTGTCCTCTGTGGCTCACTAGAATACAATCTTTATGAGTACAAACCTAGATGATGCAGTCCACATCTAAGGCTTGATTAGACTGGGTGTCCAAGCTAAGAAGTTTCCTCTCCCAGCTCTTTGTCAACAACTGGAAATGACTGCTTCTGCAGACCTGCTGGATCATCTGTGCTTGTGATTACTGTCTAGCCCTTTTGAGTTAAAATGAGCCTCATTTTTTCAATCATTGGTACACTTTGTACTGGCTCCCCACTGAACACAGAGTTTGATTCAGGGTCATTGCCCTGACTTTCAAACTCCTAAACTGGATGGGCTTCCTGCTTTGCAACCATCTCCTCCCACACCAGCTGGATTTTGCTGTGAAAATGTGACCTTTCCCAAGTGCAATAGACAGAAGACTATAGAAGAGGAAATTTTCTCATGAATGTCACTAGGCAAATGTTTTTCCACTGAATAAAAGCCAAATTCAGGAACCTCTTGCTTCCACATTTTCCCAGGAAAGTCCCCTCATTTTCACAAATATATTGATTTCTTAACAGCAGCAAAAATCCTACACTCGCTCACATTTGAATATTATCATTCTTCTAATTTCCTAGACATTTCAGGAAAGTGTCTTTCTTGCAAGGCACATTTCTTTTGCAGCACAGTCCTGGCCCTTTGATGTGCATTTCAGCTGTCTCAGCTCTGTGCCAGAGGGGCCAGGCCTATAGAAGCTGCAGAAAATACTCCACCAGTGCAATAGATAGGCTCTGAGTCCTCCAAAGTCGATGGGATCTTGACATCTGACAGCGCCTCTAAGGACGAACATTTAAAAGTATGAAAGCTATTTTTCCCCCTTTCTCTAGAAAGTTGTCTTTAAAAAGTAGAGCAAAACAAGACACAAAAGCCTTGCTTTCATTTGAACATGCTAACATCTATTAGCAAAAACATTAAAATCTAGTGTGGGAAGTTGCTTTAATATAGAGGAACATACGCCAGCAAAGATTACATGCCCAACCTAAGTTAGCTATCTAGTGTCCCTCGGTTCCCAGTGGATCTGAAAGAGGAGGTGCAAGGGTGGGGATGGCACCACAGAGATGGGAGAGGGGATGAGGAATGAGAACCACCCCTATTCTAGCAGTTTATTTGCTTGTGAAACCACAGCCTGAGGGTAAAGTTGCAGGGTAGGATAGAGCTGAGACAGTCTAATGGCTCATCATCACTGACGTGCAGGTCTTGCTGGCTGTGTGGGTCTTCCTACTCTTTCACAGTAATACAGGATTGTCAATAGACCTGCACCAGGTAATGCATGCTTCAAAATGCAAGGGAACCTAAATACACCAGACTATTGCCATGCATTGGCTACATGGATCAGGCTATAGATAAGTATTTAAGCAGCAAATAAAGAACCGAGAGACTATGAAAATCCTGACAACACTATTCTGGAGACATACCTCATTGAAGGGGAAATGAACACACCTACAAAATCCTTGGATGGGAATATTTGTATTGATTATCTGCTGAAGAAAGGGAGAGCTCTGAGGATTCAGTGGGACAGCTCTGCGTCTGAGGTGGCATGTATTACTGAGCTCATTTTCTAGGACGCCAGAGATAGCCGTGGTGCTGGCTGTAATGTTTAAAGAGTGAATAGCTCTTCTTTTGCCGGAATGTGAGCAGCTCATTAAAGGCTATCTAACTCAATTCATCCTTTAATAAGTTATCTCAAAGCACAGAGTAAAAAAAAAAAAAAAAACAAGATACGGAGGCAAGGTCACACAGTGAAGTTATGATTCCCTTGTATCTCATGAGAACAAACTAATAAAATCCCAAAGTTTTTCTGGATACATATTATCACTGAAGATAGCTGGGGAGGCACTGCCATCAAAATATTACAAATCAGTATAGGAGTAGCAGGACATTTTGGCCATGCTGCAAAGAACATTTAACTGAGCTGGAAACAGGCTAACAATTTAAACATAGAATAACTAGTCAATTTTTCCATGCTAAACTCTGTTTATCCATCTATCCTTCCATTTAAAGCATTTGTTCACTGTAAACCAGTGTCACACATTCCCAGAATGCTTGGCACTTTAGTTAAAACGTGTACATATAAAGAGTATTCTCACAGTCCTTCACTATCTCACGTAACTAATAAGCAAATTTTCTAACAGTTATACAGTCATGTTCTCTACACCAAATGAAGAACCTCTCCCAAAGATGCACTGTATGTTCCTGTAGCAAAATAAGCATAAAAGGCAGATGAAGAGAACTTTCTTTCTCAAGTCAAACTTCTGAAACACAAAAAAAGCGGTGACATGTTTTAAGAGTAAAATCTATGGATTTAGAGAGGTTCATGCCCATAGATAAATAGTAACAACAAGTTAAGCCATCTGTGTAAGACCATAAAGACATTTAGGCAAGCCATCTCAAACCCCTAAAAATCCAACCAAAACACAAGTGGGTCTCTTTGTCTTTAGAACACGACTCGGTAGGCAGGATTTCTGCTCAACAGTATTTTGCTTGTACTTTCAGTTTAAGTCACCTGCGTCACAATTGCAACTGGAAGTCTTTTGTGGGCCATTAATTCCTTCAAGATCTTATCTTTTGTATGCATCGCTATACACATGCGCACACTCACACATACATAAACTTAACAGCATTCGTTGAAGAGTATATCATCAGTTTCCTAACATCACAGAAGGTGCTATTTAATCAAGATGACAACATCTACAATGGTTAATCAAACAAGATGTTACAAAGCTGTTTGCCTCTTATGGGATACTTCCTGGATTACTACGACAATGCAAAGCCACCAGTTGTAGACTCATTTGAAATGAGGCCTTACTACAATGACTTTTGGAAACAAAAGTTATATCGACTTTACATAACCCATAAAAAAGAGTTTGGAGGTTTCTTATATAAGGTTTTGTTCATACCTTTGGTTACTGGCCAAGTTCCCATACAAAGAATACA
Organism: Apteryx mantelli; assembly: GCF_036417845.1. NCBI lineage: Eukaryota > Metazoa > Chordata > Aves > Apterygiformes > Apterygidae > Apteryx > Apteryx mantelli. The sequence goes on along the minus strand of NC_089978.1, from coordinate 155,252,528 downwards.
ATTTTACTTCTAGAACTGCAGGGACATGAACCCAGGTCCCTCTAACCACAGAGCCTTCACTCTTCACTAAATGTAGCTTACCGCATGTTCATTTTGAAACTTGCTTTTAAAACATAGTCAGCAACAAACTGAACCTCCCAAAGTATTTAGAACTTCAGGAATGAATCAGACAGGGAAGTGGAAGAAGCTGCATTTCAATCCACACGGTAAGAGGAAAGTATTTTCAACTGAGGAGGAAACATTTCCAAGTAAACATCAGATTGGGGAGGGAAGAAGGAAGGAAATGAATTCCTCCCATCTAATTCCTCAGCCAAGAGGACTGACATCTTAGGGGTCACTTGAAGGGTAAAGAGACTTTCAGCTCCATTTTTTTGATTACAAAGAAACTCTCCCATGGCTGCTTGCTGAACTGAATGCATTGAGTTCACTAGTTTTACATTAGGAAAGAAACAGTGTAATACTAGTTTGGAAGTTTACAGCAAACAAAACTAAGACTGAATAGCTAAGGAGATTAATTCACACAGCACAAACAAAATATTATAGAAATGGTTGTTGTTGCCTGATGCAGATTACATGGCTGTTCTACTAGATTTGACGCTATTTAATTTTGAAATAGAAGAAGAATAGAAGACAGAGCCATTAGTTTCTGTTGAATGTTTAACCCTCTGCCTTTTCAACTCTGCTGAGGTGCCTAGTTGGTCCTCCTGACCTGTGTTTTTTGTTTCAGGCAGATCTTGCCTTTGCCTAGCAAGCAAGAACACTAGGTTTGCACACTCTGGAGTGAACGTACCCTGATGTCTCAACTCCTCTGTAAGAACAGGTTCAAGCCCTGCTGTTCTTCACAAAAAAAAAATGAGGAAGTCTTCACTGGAAGTCAGTGGACAGCTTCTTTCTCTGGAAAATGAGATGATAGTCTTTTTCTTTTTTTTCTTTTTTTTTCCCAGGTGCCACCATGAACATCATGGATGTTCATTGACATGGATATCAGCCCTCTGGAAACTTTTTGATCATTTGCAGAATCTTTCTGCTACTTAGGTTATCTGAATGATGTGCTCGAGTACCTCCAACCCCCATGTGCTTTAACCACTTTCTGAAACAGGCTACAACCCACAGGAAGGCACATGCCAGGCGCACCTCACCTGTGGTCTGCTGTGACTAGGTATTCCAAAGATATTCCTTCTCCTTTCTGGGAAGAAGACTCAGTTCAGAAAGTGGTCTCTGGAAATTCCCTAAAAATGCAGTTTCTCATCACATCTTACAGGGGGCAGATGTAAATGATTATAGCGAGACCCACCTCAGTGCAGCCTACTGCAAATGCTCTGACATCTCTGTACAAGAAGGCAGAAGATACTGGCAGATGTTTGGAGGCCATGTGGGAGGTGTGCCCCTGCTCTGAGAAGTGAAACTGCCTCAGGTACACATCTAGTGTGGCAGCCTCACAGACAAGCAGCCTACCTGTGAAACAGTTTAACGTACCCCTCCTCCAAGGAGGGATGCAATCACCATACAGGAATGGGCAGATGGACATAGCACCAGGGAGGCTAAGGTTCCTGGTACCAGCATGTTTTTGCACAAAGATCCCTACAGATGTCAAGGGACTGTCATAAAAGTGCCGAGTCTCCCTTTGCTACATGAGGTCTGAGGGGCCTTCCCGTGCAGAAGGCGGGTAAGGAGCATGTCTGAAGAGCTGTGATCACTTACCCAAACATTACTTCTTAAACCCAGCTAGCTGTGTCTCTGGGTCTGCTTGTGCCATGCAGTTAATCTTTTTCTTCAAGATGATGTGAGCTTACATCATGTCATAATTTGATCCCATCCAGGTACCTTCAAGTTTCAGGCTGCAAAACTACACAGTGAGCTGGCACTGTCATTGTTCAATCTTTCCCTTGTTCCTCCATTTTCCAGCTACCCATATCTTATCACCAGTTTTAAGGAGAAACAATCTGTATAGCTTCAATGAACTGTCTTAATACACCACAAAGGTACAGCAGCTGGCTACAATGTGGAACTTGTTTTTTTTAAAAAAAAAAGCAAAAGACTTTTAACAAAATTTTTTTGCGTTTTCATCAGCAAAACTCATTCTTGTTTAGTACTTCTGAAGGAAAAGGCTGGATGACCAGGCTGGAGAATGTCTGAATAAAAGCGATTGTAAAGGCCAGCAACAGGGTTCTGGAGGGTTTAGCATGGCCTGACCATAACAGTTTTGTTTGAAAAGCCAGACAGAAAGGCCATGTTCAAAGAGTGGGGAGGGAGAAGGAGTATTTGTATTTGCTGGACATTTGCAGCTGTCTTTGTAAGCTAGATAATAAACAGTGGGCTATAAGGTTGCCAGAAGCTGAGAGGGGAGTGCTATTCAGGAAAGAAAAAAAAAGCCAACAACAACATAGCAAATAGGGAGTGTCTTTTCAAGTTCATTTATTCTGTCATAAGCATAACATAATTGCCTGCAATCATCCTGCATTAAATAGTTTGTTAGGACTTTTTTCGAGACCTGTTTTTCACAGGCAGCCAGTAAAACACTGTTGGTTGCGTCCCCCAAGAATCCCTCACTTGCTGTTTACAGTCTTACTTCTTCCCTCAGCTTTTCCAGAAACAACAAAACAACGTAGGATGCGGCAGTAGCAAGAATCCTCAGGGGAAGCAGAAGTGTACAGGGAATTTGACAGCGAGTGATCTCCACGTGGAAGTCATCTGGCCAGGACGTGCCTCTCTACCACCCTGTTCCTGCCTGGGGACCAGCTGGATCTGTTTTCCAATGCAGAATAAATAAATATTCTCATATCATTAGTGCTTTCTCAACAGTAAATAAGTTGTACTTTTCTTGTTTTGTGCAATACTGTTCCCTTAAAACTCCATTGCATTATATATATGCACACACCTATGTACAAGTTTAATACAAAATTTTCTGCCGAGATCCTTCCCAACTAAAAAGCACTGGAGATAGCATTGCAGTAAACAATATACCCATCCAGGCAGATATGCACAAAAGCCCTTTACATTGTGTAGAAACTGAGAAAGTTATCAGCATCTTGGATAGAAACAGCATGCACAGAGACCACACATGAAGTGATCCAGTGCAACTGTTAACAAATGCATTCTGGCATCAGGGAAAACAACCCAAATTTCTGGTGAGCCTTTGAAGAGGCTCAGAGAGGAAACTTGGATGCTGACATTTTCCTTTGCCATAGGGACCTAAACTACAGATCTCTTTCCTTTCAGAAAGCAAAGTGGATGCATTTCTTGACACTGCAAGGACTTAGCATGAGCTCTAACCTCCTCATAGCTTTTCCCTTATTGCGAGCTGGTGGCATAATCTTGGAAAATATGGCCTTAGACTCCTTTAGGTTAAGGGAAAGAAGAGTACAGAGACTTCAATCTGTTAAAGTAGATGGTTAGTAATATTTCTTTTACTATTCTCAGATGCAAAGTGACTGCTACAAATAAGTATATTATCCTAGAATGGGAGGCTTATCAAAAAGGAATAAAATGGTAAACCCTTTTGAATAGGAACAAAAATCAGAGGTTTGTCTGTGATACTAAGGATGGAGCTGAATAAATTGTTTAGATATGGTCATTAGAGAAAAATAAGTTAACCCTGTAGTCTGTACTAACTTTTTTATGGACAGGTGATTACAAAGAGTGCCCCTGAAAGAACAGAAACTCCTTCACAAAAGTAGGTCAAATTGAAAGCAATTAACCTCAGGTCTTTTTTGCCTGAATGACTGATTGCATTTCAAAGTAAAGTGTTATTGAAAACCCCACCATTATTCAGAAAATTCTCACCAGGCACTTAACAGTCATAGCAAAGTCACATTCTCCACATTCCCTGCAATTTACCTCAATCAGTGGTTTTCTTTTTCTTCTGATTAGAACTGTTAAAGGTCAGATAGGCCAGAAAGGCTGAAGTTAGCTCACTTTTGCGTTTATGTTCCTCTTTATCTCTTCTCTCAAGACCTTTGTAAAATGTGAAGTGAGAAAAAAGTGTGGAAGGCTCACAAACATTTTTTTTAATCTTGCTTACTTTACTACAGAGAATAGCTCTAGATCTGGTGGAAAAACAAAGCACATCCTTGAGGATGTTTTCAACTGTAGATCGAACTTGATTCATTTGGGTGCTGCAGCACAATAGGCTCTAAGCTCTACGCAGGGTCTTTCCATCAAATGCACTCATCCTTTACCAAGGCAATTACTTTGGGCTCTGTATTGGGGTCAGTATAAGACCTTAAACAATATTGAATCCGGCCAGCTCATTGAAAATAAGCATGTTTTCATGCCCATTGCTTGGAAGTCCTTTCCACTCTTTCTTCCCCACAGTGAGTTACGTCAAGGCGCTCCTGAACCAGCTGATGACAAAGTCAAAAGTTACTGCAAAAGCAGCATAGGGAACATAGCTAACCTTAGTTCTTCATGCGCTTCTGAGTTTCCTTTTGAACTTCTGAGATCTCCATCCAGAGGCTCATGATGCTTTAGGTATAGTTTCCACAACTGTGTGTATGTGAGTACTTTTGGATCTGGTCATACACACAGTTTGGGCCAATTTCACTACATCATTTTCTACAAAAGAATATGTTAAACCACCTCAGACATATTTTATCAAGATATAATTAATCCTACAGAAGGGAAAAGGACCTGATAATTCCTAGAGACCCTTTACTGAAAAGATATGCAGCGAACACTCCCATCATTGCTAGCACTTGCACAGCTTGATGACTGAGAGTAGGAACTCCAGATATAGCTTCAACGTTGCTTGTGTAGGTGCAGTACGTGCAAAGGCCTGATCAGGAAAGGGTTGTGTCTTTCAGTTCCTCTTAAACGGATTTAGTCGAGTTAATACTTCCTCACTGCCTTTCACTCAAACATTTTAACCTGCTTTTTAAAGGACATCCATTTGAAATGCAGCTGTTATAGGTAAACGTGACGAATCGTAACGACCACTCTAACTGGGTTGCATTAATTCCAATTTAATAAAATAATTGAGCAAGTCACAAGTAAGCAAAACAGCGCTGAGCGGCCGGGGAGTCTCTGCTCCACCAACGGCGCGCAAAATTCCCCTGCTCACAGTCTCCTTATATGCGGCTCTAGTTCCGGGTATACGTGGCACTTCCTGTAACTTCTGCAGTTGCGCCGACTGTTGCTAGGGGGTCTTCTTCAGCCCTCTGGTGGTCGTGGGGATGAAGGCTGGAGTCTTCCTCGGCGTTGTGAGTGATGACCTTCAGGTCGTGTGCACACATTTCACAATACGGTTGTGCAATACCGCCATATTAGGTAATCTAAACTAACATTGCAGTTTCCCTAGCTCAGTGGAATCACCTCGGGTGGGGGACATGTTCTCATTACAGGATGTTGTAGTTTAGCCCGTACTTAGCGCCTAGTTTCATCGTAAAATCACTTCCCAAGTTGATGTAACAAATTAGCACATATCACACAGCTGTTTAAAAAAATAGTATTTACAGTCATTTCAAATACAATATTCCAGCAGTTTTTCTCTCCACACTGTCATGATTTCCTGTTATTACTGAAAATCCTTTTTCCTGGTGTATGTCCGTGTCTGATGAAAGTTACTCTTCAAGAAAGGGCTCAGGATCACACTGATTTGTCTCCGTCATTCTATCAATTAACTTTATACTCTAGCAAAAATTAAGGATCATGTTACAATGGCTCGTGTGATAAGAGGCAAGTGCAAGGTGGAGGAAACTTGCCACATAAACGGGTGCAATCTTTCCCTCTACTTCAAATAGAAGCAGACAAGGAGAACATGCTCTCAAAGTGTCCTACAGTCTGCAATGAGTCAGGATCCTGCAAAATAATATGCAGATATTAATGCTTCAAAAATGATACATGTAGCTTTAGTGCAAAGCACTTTCAAAACACAACATAAACTAATGCAAGGCCCTAGTTTCTACCAATCAGAGGGGGTTCATTGGTTTAATGCTGCAGCAGCTAATACAAAGATACAACCGAGGAAGCTCTAGAAAACAATCTTTTACTGTGTTGTCCTCACATAAGTTATGATATATTCTCACATGGGTATAATATATTGCACATACCATGAAGTTATCTGGATAGCTGCATTACTGGTGTAGATGACATGGTTATTGAAGAAAGAGGTTTGTTGCACTTAAAATCTTGTTATGTGCAAAAGGAAATACATCTTATATGTAAAGTCAAGAATATATTGTTAGTCTAATTAAATTATAACAGTCCAATCAAAATGCAAGTCATTATTAATATTAGTCTAGTTGCAATGATACTCATATTCATAGTCCAAATTTTCTAATTAATATAGAATAAGTCTCACTACGAATACCAATAAAGCTCTTACACAAAAGCTTCCTAGTATCGATCCCTTTTTTTCGGTGTTATGCTCACTTCCACTACCCCTCTGGCTCCTAATGTCACTAGCTTCAGCCTGGGAGCGGGTTATGGCAGATTGTCAGGCTCCCATGCCCTTCACTGCAAGGAGTATGATGTTGACAGTGGACAAGAGGTCTGACCAGAGGAGGAGGATTTTGAAGGTTTCTTCCTCCTCGAGTTCATTTGGCGCATTTTCTAACATGCACCTTGATCTTTCGCCTTGGTATGCAACTCCATGTTGGATGGATACTTGCTCCTTTGTCTTCTTTGTCCTCCCTAAAGCCGGTTTTGCTCAGCTCCCAAGTTTTCATTCCTTTAGCTATCAGTAGTTGGCCACCGGTGAATGGTTTATAGCTCCATTCTGTGTCCCCCCCCTTTCAAGACCTCTGTTATCATGCCGTGCCTGTACTCCTCTACTCTACAGGATTGCGCTAGGATCATAAATAGTTCATTCCATACAGAATAACTACTTGTTACTACTGTCTGTTAAAAAAAAAAAAAACAAACTGTGGTTATACTGCATGATCATACAAAGTTAAACAAAAATTAAACAAATTGGGCAATGGCCAACTGGTCATTAGAAAACTGTTGTTACAGCCAAAAAAGCTGAAAGAAATCTCCAAGCAAGCCATGACAAGACCTGAGACCTGCATGGCTACCTTAATACAAAGCCTGTCTCCTGTTGCTTGTGAAGGCAACTCCATATTTACTGGGCTACAAAGCTATAGATTCATGCATCAAATAACCTACAGTGACTTCCACTGACACAGAATCAGAATGACAGCAGCACAAACTATTATTTGTGATCAAGCTCACTTAATGAAGGAATATTTAATTAAAAGTTACACCAAGCACTGCTTCCCTCTAGCACCTAGTCTTCACCCTGTTCCAAAGACAAATGTTGCTAGTTCTAAAGGGCCTTTTTGATCCCTGCATCCTAAATAATCTTGAGCAATTGATAGCCAAAGAGATACTGTAGTTCCAAAAACTTATTTCACCATATGCACTTGTGAGAAATCCCTACAAAAACAATAGTAGAAGCTAGAAGCTTGTAGTAACAGTTGCTTTGAATGAAGTGCATTGCAAAGGGCTGTCAAATACTAAAAATAAAAAAAAAAAAAATCACAAAAAAAGTCAAGTCATTCTTTTCTCTGTTTCTTAAATAATCATGGGTGTCCTGCACCAGAGTTAGAGTAGCACTGTGCTCTCAGGAATCTCAGTGCTGTTGGGTCACTGGCCAGGAAATTCCAATACTGATCTTACTTCAGCAGGAACAACTGGAGGTTTGTTATACTGGCAAACACTTGGCCAGCTTCAAGATATTAACACATCTGTCCCAACAAGATATTAACCCTTTATGCCTCTGGCAAGAACACCACAAACTGTGTGGCCTTGACCAACACAAACTATGTGCTTTGCTCTTCTTTTATACGTTGATCAAACATTGTTTATTATCTTCCACCGAATTTTGGAGAATCTGTTACCTTGTACCAGCAATTCATACGGATCTGTGTTTTGACATTGCACCCTTATCATCCAGGCAAAGAGCGATCCTTCTGCCTAATATGCCTGCCTCCCATCTCACTTCATGACAGGACCATGCATGGTATAAGCTGTACCTGCACAGCTCCTGTGGGGTCCAAGACACACTGGCCTGTGTCCTGGCAGTGCCTTTCTGCATGCAGTAGATGTGCTGAACAATGCTCTTATGAGCTGATACTGTTCACAGAAGATTTCATTCAAAAGTGTGAATTAAAAATTTTTCAGCTATGAAGAAGGTCACATGAACTGACAGCCTTGCCTGACTTTAAAATCTCTGAGAGACCACTAATAGATCTCTAATACCTCTCCTCAAATGGGACCAAAAATGCTTCTGTTTGCTTTTGGAAAGCTTTAGAAGTAGGCTGAAACCAGTAGGCTAAACCAGATTAAGTGGTGCTGACTCACATTCTGTCTACATTAGCAGATAAGTCAATGCAATAGGAACAAACAATAAGGTGGTCTTGAGGCTCTTCACATCCTTGTTCTCTTTGGTTCAGGAGGTTTGCTTCAAATTTGCCACTACATAGGGTTCAAAACTTTTGAAAAGGAAACCTGAAAACAATCAAATATAAATATATACCAATAACATTGCTGTAAATAGATGTTAATAACAAATAGATTAAGAGTCATTTAAAAACATATATATATGTATATAGCTTTTACCATTGTTGTGTGTGTTTTACCATGTGTTGTGTTTTACCATATGGCTGTGTAATATGAATATCCAGGAACCCTGTGAAATCTGGGAACTCTAAACTAAGAATGTATACAAGACAAAGAATGTGGTAGGGTTATCTTGAACCACACCTGGAAAAACATCACACAGATGCCACATCCTGAAAGAATCTTAGTCTGCATCTGAAGTAAATAAACCGTGTTATCTTGATTAGCAAATACACATGCAGACTGTTAACTACCTTGACGGGTGGTCTACAGATAAACAGGATACAAGTTAAAGAGAAAAGCAGACACTGTGGGAAAATCAGCCATTCTCAGAGCAGAGATGAAATCACCCCTAGACTGCCTCTGTGAAACTCTAAAAACACCACTCAGTTTCCCGTCTCCTTCAGCACTGGGTATGCAGAAACTGATCCCTCCGGTATCCTGATCGGTACGGCTACATATGTAAGTATTGTCCTATTATCGTTGGAAGGGAAATGCATTACTAATATTTGGTTTCATGTTCTGCTGTTCGTGCTTGGTTGGGCTGGTTATGAAGTTCAGGTGCAACACTTCGCTTCCTGCACTGCAGATCCTCTCAAGGAAGCAGCACGGTGTCCTTCCATCTCATAGAGGTGAGGTTGACACATCAATGCCTATATATTGACCATGTAATTCTTACACGCAACATACTATCTCCTTTTTGTCCACCTTCTCTCACATTATGTTCATATTTGGTGTGATCCTTCCCCTTTTAGTTACACAACCATCAGTTTCTCTAACCCACAACTATTTTCCTGGGTCAGGGGTTGCAACTTTTAAACAAAAAGTGATATTTTGATGGGTATGATATGTATCCCTTTGTTACTTCCCCTCTGAGAACTGGTGACACTAGCCTTTATTTCCCTTTTATCATTCTGGATTTTCAGCACTTGTGCCCTTGATCTATAGAGACAAGTTCCCTCTTCTTGGTTATTCCAGACTGAGAAGCATGCACTAACCCATAGCAGAGTTCTGAATTTCTGCATAACCATTTTGGTTGTTTAGTATCACTCTTCCCATGTGTCACAGGCCTGCAAGCAAGAGTGGGCCTCTTGCGTAGCACAGCCTTTATTATAGCAGGATGCAGTGGTGTGCCCTACCAGTCAGCAATCACCTGGGGTGTCTGGTGCCTGAGGCACCACACTGCAGCATTGTGTGAAAGTATAGTGATAAGAGATGAGATGACACTGCAGAAACCCTCAACTCTGGTAGTACTGCCTGGGAATATAATGATAAGAAATAAAAGCAAAACAATCATAAGGGAACATCGGAGCCTGGTTGGGTAAAAAGACAGTCAGGCTTGCGCTTGGTTTAAACTGCTGCTTTTGTGGGGAACTATAAAAGATTAACACCACCCTACACAGTCGGGTGGACCCTGCTCCAGACAGCTGTACTGAACTCAGGACTTCCCACCCAATGAGGAGGGGATGCCTGCACCCCAATTCCTCCGTGACTGATAGGACACCAAGGGGTCTGAATTTCATAAGACAGCAACTTAACTGCGAACCTGAAGCATGCGTAGAATAATATTTAGTGCCTGGCTATAGCGAATTAGGCTGAGAGATTAATCTAAGAGTGAGTAATAAATGCTTATTTGCTTGGGGCTGTGTCTCACCTAGAGTCCTTGCTCTTTTACCATCCCTCTTAAGTTAGTGAACATTCAAAAGAAGCCTTGGAGCAGCACCACCTTGGTGCAACACCACAGACAGGATGGAAACACTACTCACTGTTGGCTCCAAAAGGTAACAAAAAGGCATATCCAAACCCTGCCCATGATCACCAACCTCAGAAGAACCCTGGAGAAATGAGGAGGATTTGACAGCTGGCATTGCTTGTCCTCCCTGTCATTGCAAGAGACCTTGGACCCAGCATCTGGACACATGCATCGTGGTGCCTGGCTGCTGGTCAGACGGCTCAGGCACCCCTGCCCTGGGGCATGACCGCTGGGCAGACTCCTTGGCCACCACTCATTCTGGTGCTTGTCACTGCGAGAGTGAAACCTGTTTTGTTTCAGTTTTTATTTTATATAAAGTCACCTTCCCCTCCTATAAGGTCTTGCAAGGATATTTGCTACCTTGTTCATACAGTTTTGCACAAGTATTTCCTACATAGTAAAGTCTTTTGAAGTCAACCCAATCTTTTTACTGTCTTCAACTTAATTGGCTTTGGAGGAGCCCTTTCCCATCCTGATGACACTACCATTATTCCTACAATGTTAGTTTTAGCATATTTCTTGTGTCATCATTGCACTTTCTCCAACATTATCTTAGTAGCACTCCAGCCTAAATGCAACTTTCATGTCTAATATTCAGGTAAAAACCTGAAATTAGGGAAGAAAGCAACATCCGTTATACCAGACAAAGGAGAAGCAAGAGCACAAATCCTATTTCCTTTTTTTGGAATGTACATCATCTTTAACATATTATACAAAACACACAAATGTTAGAGCAGCCATACCACTTTTCCATGACTTACCATGCTTCTCAAGTATTTGTAATGATTTAATCTCTGACAAGGCTGATTAACAGACACCGAATTGCTACTCTGACCTTTTCCTCCGACATCCCATTGTGAGATGATCTCGTATCAAAGACTATTTGTTTCCTTGGTATTCAAGATACCAATACATTGACTTTAAGCTTTTTTAGCCTTTTCTTAAGAGTTTGAAATGGGCAAGGAAAACATGCTACTCTGCTGCACCATATCAGTGTGCCACAGTGACATCGCAAATGTACCTGTGTTGGTTTCTCTTGAGGATCGAGAAGGAATAGAGGTATAGCAGTCTATAAAATGTCCATAATAGTTCTACCTTCACATATCTGTATTTCTGATATGCTCTTTTGACCACGCTTTATGCTAGCCCAGTGTTATATATCCTTAAATATTTTTGACTGTGTTGTCCTTTGCTGTATTTACGCTAAACTGCATGAAACAGCATGTTCTCAGAAAGCCTTTCTGTTCGTGTTTGTATGTATAATGGAAATAGGCTACTAATGGAACTGAACTGCTCTTGGGATTGCTCTACTTTCTTGACTCCTATCATAAAGGGTTGGGACCTGAACAGTGATTTGCAGTGCATGCCAAGAGAAGACAACTGCAGGCAAAAAAACCCACCTGAATATAAATCTTTATAGACAGGTCTGCAAGGCTAAGATAAAAGAAGAAGATATAAAAGTAGTTTTGGAGTGCAGAATAAGATCTGAGAAAAGTGTTTGCAGTCTGAAGCAGTATAATGGAAGTGTCTACATTTTGTCAGTAGTTGCAAGATGTCTATATACAACATCAGCTAAGCTTGTTCCAGTCAACGGCTTTTGTTACCATTCCATTCTCTTAATGGTGATACATGGCTGTTTGTTTCACTACGCATTATAACTTCAATCAATAACTAATATAATTAGAGCATTTTAGACAAGGGATCTCTTTCCTGGAGACCAACTCATACCTGAGATGACTTTGATCAAACTGCAAAACTTACTCTTTAGCCCCAGAGCAGTCAAAACACTTCTTTCTGTGTATGCAACATCTGGTTAAAAGTAAATAAGTCAGTAAATAAGTAAATTAAATGAGTAGTCTTCTATGAATTCATCTAATATGCTCTGTATCTTTCTTCATTTACCTGTTGATGAAGGTATAATCTTAATTAAAATATTTTTATATCAGTTGCTGTTAAATGCTCATTTTTCCAATACCTTAAACTCTCTTGGTTCCCAGGTCAACAGAGCTAAGAATGTGCCTTCTAGATTAAAAGCATGTCCAGACCAAACTGGAGGAAGAGACAGCAAGGGCTCTCAGAGAGCAAAACAATGAAGGAAGAATGTCAGGCCTCAATTTAAGCAAAAGGAGCACTCTCATGGGCACTTCAATTGTGGCTGCCAAGGCAAGATTTTCAAAATTCCTGTCACTGGTTCCAAAAGGGAGATTATGAACATGCTTGTCATGTGGGTTCCGTACACACACACACACCCCCGCCACCCGGACATGCTTGGCAGAGTGATGCCAATCTCTCATAATTTACTGGAGCAGAGGATAGATTAGTAGGTAGACTGGTTTAATCATCTGGGACTAGGTTTTATATAATCATTGGTTGTTAAGTTTTACTATTATTATTTTTTCCCCTGGGAAAACAATATATGTGTGAGAAACTGAATCCTGGAAAGATTTGAACCTTCTGTACACAAGAAATGATGAGATCAAGACTGTTACAAGAGCACGTGTTGGATCTGTGTATTCCATTAAAAGGCTAGATTTGAACACGATTCTTAGAATCCTGTTTTAGGGCAGTAAAAGAAGTAAGCTCTGTCAAATATGTGCTTGAGAGTTTTGCAGAGGGCTGTTAAGGAGAGGAATCTAAAAGATGTTTTATAGTGGCAAAGGTTTGGATACCTAAGACATTAGTTTACCTAGTCTATATTAAGCTATTAAAAACAGATCTGCTGGCAAGCACTACAAGACCAGCCCTCTTATTTTCACCTTGTCCACTTCACTGCAGCGACTGGGATGCTATCTTACATCCATATAAAGCAGAAGGCTCAAAGATACAAGTATATGAAGGGTTAACAGAAAAACAAAACAAACAAACAAACCAACCCCACAGTCATTCATGCTATGATAACAGTAAGCCCCAGCTACTCAGTGGTAAATGTTAGTACAGCTACCTAGAAAGCAGAATGGGTATGAAAAGCACTGATGTATTGCTTTAAACATAATTGTGAGTAGAGTGAAAAACAAACCAAAAACTGAGTCACACGTCTTATGTTTCTTTTCTTTTAAGAGAGTAACCATGGGGTAGAGCAATCTGGAAGGAAGAGGAGATTATTCTTAATTTCACAGTAGAATAAAGAAAATGTTCAAATTGTATTACTGCTAAAATTCCATCAGTTCTAATGTTTAATTGCAGTGACTATTTTTACTATAGTTTCCTTAATACTTTCACATATGAATGCTTGATAATACCCACTGAATACACTGGGGGGGGGTGGAGAGAAGGGCATTATTTCCTTGTCCCTTAAAATTTTCTTTTTCTTAGATGCTCAAAATAAATAAATAATAGTCTACATTTCCTTTTTATTCTCAGGATAGATGTTCTACGGGAAGGACAGCTCCATTTACATCTTAGATAACTAATATCACGACCTACCAGTTTTTACACAAAAAGGTCTGCTTGTTGACTGAACCAGAAGATCTGAAGTTGGAAGATAAAGGGGGTTGTGTCTCTTAGGTTCCTCAAATGACTGCGCTGCTGTGCTGCTACACCAGGAGCTGTATTGTATCATGGGACCAAAAGATGACTCTGAAAGACAGAGGCAAGGACGCTGTAAGACTTTGTCATATATGTATATATGTGTATGTATGTATATAGTGAAAATATAAGCTACTTCCTTCCTTTCTGTCTATAAAAGCAGAAGCGAGTACTGTAAGCATAAATCACCATAGTCCCAATACCATCACTGTGGAAGCCTGATACCCAGTAGATAATATCAACTAAAAAGCTCTGCAGGGAAAGCAGGTCAAGGCAGCAAGGAAGGAGAATGTTGTTCCGGCCCATTCACTTTAAAAGGCTGATGTTTAATATTTCTGCCTTGTCAGCAACGTCTTCACCCTGTGCCTGCTGGACCATCACCCTTGGTGCCTGGGTGACCTCCCTGGGTGGGACAGCTGTCCCCACTGCTCTGTGGCAGGAGAACCTGCTGCAGTACCACCGGGGCACTGCTCTGGGCATAGAAGCCACCTGAATGGAGCAGGTTTTGGGGACTCCTTGATCTCCCCAGGCCAAGGTTGAATTTGTATTTTTGTGTTGTTAACGTATAAGGAGACATCCACTAGCCAAGTCCAAAAGGAAACAGGGCAAGAAAAGGTATCCTGTAAGTTTATACTCACCCTTATGAGTTCTTGCTTTTGAATGATGAAAAGATGTATATCACATACAGCTATACATCCTATCAGTGGAACTGTCTGATTAAAAAATATGACATTATCATTTACCCTTGACTTCTATTTTGTACAGCAGGTGCCATCTGTTACCAGCGTTTACTCCTGATGCTTTACATGACTTGTCAGTTATTACTGTTTGATTGGTATAAGCACAAGGGATCAGATAATGAGGCCCAACCACTTCCTGAAATTCAGCATTTAAAGAGAAAGACTTATCCATTACACACCTAGCAAACCCTTTTGCACTAGCTACATTTTCATTCTGTTCCAACCAGTGATCTCAGTTCTGCTCAGACCTATGTTCCCCACATTTGAAGCAACTGGGAAATTGCACAGATTCCAGTGCATCATCGCAAACCTTACCCACCTTCTTAAAAATCTAATTTCAGATATTAGCAAACAAGCATGAGACAGGGAGAAAACAGACACCAAGAAGAACATAGACCTTGTCTACCTGTGCGTTCTGCAATGTTCTGTCGTAAACCATAAGTATAAAGATCTTGGGGCATGTGTTGTCAGCCAGTAGTATTAAACGAGAAAGAGGCAGGCATGTTCCTGGGGTCCTGCACTTAGAAATGGGGAGAGGGTACTGAAGAAAAGTCATTTTCTATTAATCTGTCTGTGCAGTTTTATTATTAGCTGTTTGAAGCTACACAGAAAAGCAGAAGAGAAGAGGGGTGCCAGTTGTACAACCTTTCTTTCTCACACAATGTTATCTGAATTATTAATTGAGCTCGCGAATTTTTACTTTGGAAGGAATTTTAATGGTTAAAACTTAGGACCAGATGACCTATCTTTGGAGTTGCCAAGAATGGGACAGGGGAGGAACTCCTAATCAGTGTTTGGCAATGATGTTCGTCCTTCAAGCTAGGAACATCTTGGAAATACGAATATATCTAGTCAGTCAGCAAAAACCCAGTAACTAGCTCTAACCTAAAGTGAACTACCCTCATTATAATACTAAAAATCACACCCACTAGGTTGAAGACCCCTAATTGTGGGGAGACCCTTTCCCACTGGGCATGTGTAAGTGAGAATTGCAGTGTAAGCAATATGCAAATAATTTAACAACTCATATAATAGGGGCGGAACAAGAGGCAGCTTCTGGTTGAGAAAAATTGTATAAATAGAATGACAAAGAAATACTTAGTGTGCTAGCTTTGTGGATTTACCACCTAGCACCCGACTTTGCGCAACATCAAAATAAAAACAGTATCTCAACTCTGTGTGTAGATTGACTTATCGCACACCAGGTAACGAATCCCCGATTTGGGACAACAACAGCAGAAACAGTGTGATCAAATGAAGTCCTTCTCAGACAGAGAAAGAGACTGAGCCCAGAAAAAAAAATCCATCCCTGATCTTACAGGGAATTCAGTACATAGGACACTAGCTCCCAGCCCTAAATTACTTCAGTTGCTCCTATAGTAAAGTTCAGACACAATCAATAAAACTCATAGATCTTCCTCACGCTGTCAGAGGCCAGCTGTTTGATTCAAGGTGACCCAGGAACTATGGAACATGACTGAAAAATGGCTCCCCACTTTTAAGCCATTTTTACTATATGTAATAACTGTTAAAAAGCAATTAAAAGACTTACAAGTAAGAGAGTAATTCAAAAACCCAATAAACTCTGCTCTGCAATTCAGTTATTATAGTTCCATCAATTAATCTTGCAAAACTTAATTCAGCAATGGAGAATAACTATTTTAATGGGTGAATGAAATGTATTTAACTTCACCTATTACTTTTATTGTGCTCATAATAAGTATCAGGTAAATCCACTTAAGTGAGAACTGGCCAGCAAGTCAGGTCCACTTTCTAAACTGTTAAACATATTTGAAGATTTCCCATTGCTGCAGGGTAAATTAGAGAATATTTGAGTGCACTATATTTGTTTTCTCATAATTTAAGACTAAATGCAATACTTTCTCTAAGTTTTAAACACAAAACAGTGTGTCTAAATAGGTAAAGTGGCCTTGTATGTGAGAAAACTAGGCAACAGGTAATATAGCAAAGTGTGAGAGAGTCTATGGATGTGTTCTGAGTCATAGACTAGACTCTTCTGAAAAGAGTTTTGCAAAAAATCTATTCTAAAGTAACCAAAATTGACCACAAAAACAAAATGGAAAAAGGTAAGCTACATTTAGTACTTAACTTTTTTTTTCTGCAAAAGAGGAAGACACTTGAAACAGATTCTTTTCATTCCAGTTTCACTACTGTATAACTATGTACTTACATGAAGTTGTGCCTGATTTAAGCTAAAATAAATTAGACTAATTCTTATAGATCTCATAAGTGTAAATTATTCTTGAAACGAGGACACCAGCAGGATTAGGAAGAGACTGGGAATTTGAATAAAAATATCCATATTTATGTTAAAGTAAACATTTGTAAGTGATGATAAACCTTTGAGCTCTGCTGAGAAACCATCAATTGTCAGAGAAAGATAGGGAAAATATTTCCATTCAGGGCAAATTATCTGTGAATTGTTGCAAAGAGATTTCTTCCAACCTTCCTCTGTAACAATGAAAACTGACCTGCTGTCAGAGACAAGATCTTGATTAGATGGACAATTGCTTTAGCCAGTTGCTAAACGGAATAAGTACTCTGGAAACTGAGAAAGGATTTCTTTTCTTTTGAAAAGCACTGAGATGACAAGGAACAGTTAACAGTTTAGAGAAAGACAGAAAGTTTAATCACCTTGATATGATAGCAACCTTAGAGGTTATGGTCATGTTTCAGGAATAATGGCAATATCTATTAGCGAGAAAAAGGTAACTGGGGATAACAACAGGTTACTAAATGCCAGGTCACTGAAAGAAGACCAGCAGCTTGAAGAGGTGCTATAGCATGGAGTGCTGTTATGCTTGTAAAGCTGTCAAGGAACAGCAGCTGAGGGCATGATTATGATGTTAAATTTAGATAGTTTAAGATGACAAAACTGATGAAACAAAAACCAAAACAGTAATTCAGTAAAATATTATTGCTATTTCAGTTGAGAGCTGTGTCGTCAAATTCAATACTGTCAAACGTATACTCAGATAGAACTGCATAGTAACTAAGGACTTCTTTACTTTGTATATTTGGTATTCTTACACATTCATAATCCAACAGTAAACTGTCAAATATTGGGAGATTTTTGCCATATCTTACATTTTTCTGAAGACTATGCTCAGAATTTTACCTCTTCATTAAAGAAAAATAAAATTTATACCAAATTCTCAAATTTACCTAAAACCACAACTGAAAAGTAATAAAACATCACTCCTGAGCATTTTAGTAGTATTAGAGCATCCTTTGCATTCCCAGTTGCTAAGCAATGTTAAGTAGATGAGGGAAAAGTCTTTTAAAGCATCAGTTTATGGAGCCAACAATACTTTTACCTCTGAAACCATAAAAGCCAAAATACGAACAGTGATCACTTGTCTCTTTCCAAGCCTTCCTAAGTTTGCATATGTCTCTTCCAGACCCTCAAGCTTCCCAGCGCTCGCAACATCCACAGTGGGACTAAATGCACATGTTTAAAGTCCAAAGAATCACATTCTCAGAGTGACTATTTCTGTACATGGCCTTAAAAGCAGATTGGACCACTATCTCAGATCTTATACATGTCTGAAGTGAGGTGAAATAAATCCTTTCCATGTATCTGGCAAACCTGGAATTTATGGCATCAAAGATTAACACAGGTTGGAAGTGTTACATTATATTGATTAGAATAGGCTATACTTGGTAAATGAAGCATGAAAATGTAATCACAGGTGGTGGGTAGAATAAATGAAACATGTATTCTAGCAGGAAGAATAGAATGTCAAGAAGTGTTTGGCAGAAGTAGCTTAGTTACTTCCAATCAACATAGTTGCTAAGAAATTCATAAATGTCAAGTAGGAAAAACAAATATCTAACTTAGCAACCATGTTGATTGTATTGAAATAGTATTATATAACCAAACACTATAAATATTAACCAAGTTAAACGGGGATTTGGGATTCTCAGCTTTGGACATTAGTCCCTGAGACCCCGGGGCCCTGAATAAAGCACCGCATATAACTGCTTTCGTAGTTATGTGTTTCTTTACGGGCAACAGAAGGGGTCTTAGAAGATCAGGTCAGAACCTCTCTTGTTTCCATTTACGTCCACATGGAAGTCCACAGAACGTAATCCAGAAGACTGCCAAGGAACTTCAGAGAAGTATTTTTAGAGCATGGGGAAGCTAGAGACAAGTAAAGGTGTGAAGTTAGAGAAGAGTGAAATGGCATTTGTCCATGATCTATTTTAAAATGCTCAGAAGATCAAGATGACCAACCTCAATTAATTTATTAATTCAAACGCTAAGCAGTTCTCAAGACAGATAACATCAGTCCAAGAGGAATGACCCAGCAGTTGTAGCTATCCAAGGAAGTCAATCGACATATTAGTACTACAATTAATATTGTGATTAAAGTGATTAATATCACTTTGGCATATTAATAGTTTATGGTCCCTTGTCCCTCAACTGATTTGTCACTCTGAATGTTAACCCAAAAGCCACACAATTCACAAGTCCTTTGTAATTTTATAATGGGAGCAAAGCACCATCAGTTCTTGTCACATGGCAGGGGGTGGGGGAGGGGAAAACACAACAGTCTCTGAGGACTTAGGGGTCCATGATCAGTCAAAAAGCATCTCTTCTCCAGAGCTCTGTCCTCAAGCATCTGGCATCTGTTATTTCTTTCCCTGAGATATATGCTACTCTGATGTCTTCTGTAGGATAAGATACATGGTTGTTGACCAGTATCTCCCAACTGCTTTTCCTACAGCAAACGTACTAATGAAATACTCCATAGAAATTGTTTCTGCCAGGTTTTTATTTTGCTTTAAAACAGAATATTCCAGAAACTCAAAGCTTAGAAATGTATTAAGTTACTTGTATTAAAGCCTGGCACAAAAATGTTACTTTTGTCTGGCATGAATATGCAAGATGATCCATCTTTTCCTGTCTTTATGGTAAGTTTTCTTCCTCAGCAAGAAAAGTATTACAAGCTTGCCAATTTCATAGAAACACAAATCAGCCAGAAGTAGGTTTGGTGCTTATACAATTTAATCGAAGTACACAACAGGAGGGGCTAACAGGATTTTGAAGAGGAGGACAAGGACATGATATTCACAGACAGGCTGGCAGTCTCATAGCATTAAGCTTAAGCTAAGCAGAAGAAATACTGCTATGGCAAAGCAGAGAGAACAGGGGAGTGGAGACACAAAAGCAATGACTCCTGATTGATGCTGTCCTCAGGGAAGCAGTGAAGTTACAGATCATGTTTCTCTCCTTCCCACCTGCATCCATCCATCTTGGTCAGCCAGCAGAACACTTGCCTGCAATAGCCCTGAAATCACTGGTAGACTCCAGTGTTTGATAAGAATTTGGTTTATTTTAATCAAGTAAACTTAAAAAAAAATTAAAGAACAGAACTTCATTTGCAAGAATTTTCAAACAGTATCACCTTTGACAGAGTTTTCCAAATGAGGCACAAAGAGCAGAACTAAGAAATGATTTGTTACAAAGTCTTTGGTTGCAAGGGAGTTACTTTATCAAAAGCAAGTTCTCAAATTTCTCTCTTCAACAATGCTCTTCCATGTTGCTTTATAATTATATTTCTTTGTAAGAGACTTGCATTGTTCCAGTTATTCTCCCCTTCCTTCACATATCCATATGCTTTGCATACCCTTCAGATTTTAATTCATTTGAGAGTCTTGGTACTATATAAGCTATCCAATCATCCTTGACTCCTTCTTGTGCAGCTCCTAGCAGCAACCTGGTATGTCCTTTTCCCAGGAGCTGTTTATCTTGTATATGGTCTGAGCAGCATTCTCCTGCTCATCTGTTTTGCAGGAGTTAAAGACTACCCAGAAGAATTACATATGCCTCCCAGAAGTTTTCATAACTGTTACCTCTTCTGCTCACCATTCACAAACACCTGAGCAGCAGGGCATCTCAGTCAGCCAAAATTAACCACTTCAAAAACCAACCACAAGCACTTACATATTGTGCCTACACTGGCAAAATTAGGAAGCTCCCACGGACATGTCTAAGGCACAAGACTTCAGTTGTTTATTATTCAGCACTGGGAGCATATGCTCACCTGTGGCCAAGCCACTTCCTACTAACAGGAGAAACAGCACATCATGGAGCTGGCCTCATACTGGTCTGGGGAATGCAACACGAAACCCCAAGATTCCCACCACAGCCTGGAGGAAAAGCTATACATGCCACCACAGCCTGAAGCCTTCACTGAACACCAGAAGTCTTTTAAAGCTCACAGAAATTCACCTTCACCTCCATGTCACCCCTTCTCACCTCTAGCATCCTATTTACACTGTTTTGTTTCAAATTTGCTCTCTTTTTACAACATGCACAAATAAGTTGTCATTCTCACTGTGTAATGAGAATAAATAAAAGTCTTAAAGCAATACAGCCTTATTTTTTCCCCCACACCTTATTATAATTCACGAGATTTGAGTGGTTGTATAGATCAACTCCCAGCAAAAGAGTTAAGATAAACCTGAAAATCTGCAATGCAGACCACTCATGAGGGGATAGATGTCCTCTTACATATCATAATTTCAGAGGATACCATCATTTGCTGAATACAAAACAATCAATTGGCAAGTGAATCAGCAGGTGCTCACGGTCATGGAAATCAAAGTCATATTACTTATTCATATCTAGACAAAGGAATTAAGCATTACTAGCTATTTTTGTGAGTAAAGCTAAGGTAGGCATTCAAGAAAGGCAAAACTTCATTTTCATGAGGAGGGTCTACAGCACATCAGAGATCAGAAAACACCTGTAAAATAACAAAAACCAGATGAACAGTTGGAAAATGTCTGTTAAAGAGGAGACAAAGGGGGCCATAAATGTTGATTGGATCATTATGAGAGATTAAGCAAAAGGCAACTTGTGTGGGGAATGTCTGCGCAACACAAAACTGCAGAAAGGAGGCAGGGCACAGCAAGTCCCCCTGCCAAGTAGCACAGGGAGAAAAAGGTGAAAATAAAGTGAGAGAAAAGAGCTACTTCAAGAGCCCCAACTTCACTTACTCTGAAAAGATTTTGCCACAGTGACACCCCTCACTGCAACAACATGGCTCATCAGCTCTGCTCAACAAAGCCTTCACTCACTCCTTTTTGTAGTCCTGCCCTAGACCCAACTCAGTGCCCACTTCTGGGCTGTGGTCTTGGTCTTGCCTTGCTGCCCTTCACCACACCAGTCTCATCTCCTTGGCTCCCTGAGCCACTCCAGCCCTAGCTTCATACCTGAACTCTATCTGCAGTCCAAGGTTAGGCAGCTCATCACCGAGAGGTGTCCTACTGTCTCCTATGTAATAGTTAAAGACTATAAAATTTTGGCCTAAAACCCTTCTGCACAGAGCTACTTTACCTAAGTAAACTTGTAGAGTAAGTATGGACTTTACTCATCATCTAATACCCATTGCTTAAAATTCACAATATACATACTTAGCAATACTACCAAATAACCACAACTTTCAAAACTGCAGGCTTCCACATCTACCTACAAAAGGCTTAAAATTCCACAGGAGCTTCAACCCTGGTGACATTATATTGAGTCTTCAAAGCAGATGTTATTTACTCACCAATGTGATGACACTTTTTGCCAGCATATTGAGTCTCACAAGCAGAATCCTCCAGCCACCCCATGCAGCAACCTCTCAAACTTCAAGTCCTTATCTTAAGGACTAAAGCCTCTAGCATATATCTCTGATACTTGCCAATTAGCAGCAAACTGCACCATTCCTGACTCTGAGCTTCTGGCTCTGGGTATCAAAGGGACTTCAAACTGGATCTTGCCAGTCCTATGCAAGACAGATCAAGTTTGCTAGCAAGCCTTGCTTTGCTGCTTTTGATCTTCCAGGAACCTCCTGTTGTCTATCAACACCTATCCATTTCCTAAAGGCTCGTTCCACTAACAATTTGCAGCTGCTCAGACTGTAGCTGAATAGCTTCTTTTCTGTGATGCAAGTAGCCATTAACCATGGTAATAGAGAGCAGGCACAATCCTGAGTAATGCAGTGATCAGTTATTCAGACCAATTTCCACATTAATCAAATAAAATCACACAGAACACACAGCCTGCCTTCAACACTGTTATGTTCCACCCCAAATTTCATATCATCACATTTTCCTTCTCCATATTTCCTCCCCGTAGGAACTAAAGAGGTGGCAGTATGCTCTTTGATAAAATTGTGCCTACTTTGTCTCCCCACATTATACCATTTCTGAAATTGCTGGAGAGAAATAGCAGGAAACAACATGTTTTTTAGTTCACTCACCACAGAATTCACTGTATCTCAGCATTGCTTGTGCCCTCCTAAGCAAATTGTACATCAATTTCAGTTGTGAAAGGGGGGCATACAGGCCATATTCCCCTTACCTGTCTGTTATCTGTGATTTGGACCTGCAATCAACCAAACCAGAAGACTGATGCATTAGGACCTTAAGATGATCCCTTGAAAGAATCAAAGCAGGATGTCAGGTCTGATTTCTTACTGGCACACATCAGTCTGCTTCCAAATGATGGTGGAGTCCACAGGTCAGCCAACATGAATTATACTGGCTAACAAACAGCACGAGATACTGTGGCCTGAGAGAAACACTGTGCTCGTTAGCATGGAAGAAGAGTCATATAGTTCATACAGCCTAATGAACCAGACAGCAGGAGGAGTTAATGACTGTTGGATGAAGAATCCTTCTGGTGTTAGAGATAAGGCACATGCGGCACCTCTTAACTGTTTGTAATGGGAATCAGGGTAAGCCAATCTAACAGAGCTCCCTCAGCAACAGATGCTCAAGAATTAATTGCTTGTTTATTTATGGTACATATTGCTGCCTTATTCTTAGTTTATGGAAATGTTCAGAAACTGAGATGATTTAGTTTTTTATGAAACATATTATTTAACTATTGTAAGCTATTAATACAGGGAAAAAAAACTAAACTCAATATGAGACCTTCAGAAGGGGAAGGTGATTTTATTTTAAACAAAAGTGATTTCACTCATACTCTCACAGATTTCATTCACTCATTCTCTCATATTTGCAAGCACCAAAGATGTGGGTGTCAAAGTGGCTTCACGAGGATCACCCATGTGTGACAGAGAAGAGACAGACAATGGCCACCAAATGCTCTTACTGTCTCTTGGGATCCTCTTGACTGACTATGGTGGATAAGTTTTGGTTGTTTTTTAGGACAGGTCTTGTAGGAGTCAGCAGTAATACTGGTGTGATCTTTTTCCTTGGAATCTTGCTTCCTTCCACGTGCTTAGATCTTCGACAAAGTTGCTGTCCTTTGTCTTTGTTTTGCCATTTTGTGTATCTTCAGGCCAATTGTCTAGGCTACATCTTCCTGTTAGTCTAACAGAAAGAAAAACGTCACATATAGTGTGCTGTAACCTTGTTGCCATCCCCATGCTGTCAGACTGCAGGTCTACTGTTGAAAAGTCATCTGTGCTGTGGTCATGTTGGAGTACAGGTCTTCTGGGCATGATAAAAACAGCACACTCCTCGGTGCTCCTCTACTGTTTCTTCTGGTGCTTTCACGTACATAAATTTCAAATTGCAATTCATTCATACTAATCTTAATATTTTTATTACAAATCTCTACATTAACAAGTCATAGCTATAAACCTTGTACGTATGTTTAGCTTGCATAAAGCAGATATAAAATGGAGTATCTACCAAAATCCATATGCCCTGTCATTATTTTAGTGATAAATATCTATTACTCTAGTGAACTAAACTCAAACAGGCATTTATTTTTGCAGTTAAATGTTAGTTCTGTATCATGGTATATTGCAATAAAGAAGCAAGTATTTTGGAAAGGATTTGACATTTTTAGATTGCCTTAGACTGCATATCACATGACATTTTCTGGACAAGAAGTGCAAAGGCTAATGGTCAGGCTAAGAAAATGTCTGAAATGTCTGAACCCCGCTGGGAGCTCCATATAAGCCAGAGTCAACAGAGGGCACTCTGAATCGATAAAAGGAGCTGGGAACCATGAGCCTGAGCTTTTGGTAAAAAGATCATTATATCTCAGTGCTACCATTGTAATAATGGTGAGAGAGTGGCCAGAGAACTGTAAACACTGTTTTTCTTTTTTTAAAGGGAAAAGGTTTTACTGGCATTCTCTTTCTTTGAAATCTCTTCATAGCTGAGTGGTACCTCTCTTGAAGCCTAAGTCATAAATATTGATTCAGCAGATGTAGTGTAATCAGAACAAATGTGATTTTATCTGGACCGGAGATGGTAGGGCAAAGAAGATATTAGAAGTGACAATGGATAGAATTATGAGACTGACACTTAGAGGTACTGAGAGTAGGTTCACAGTAAGTAATTAGGCATAGACTGACCTGTATCTATTTTATGTTATAAAAATAAAACTAAACTGCCTACTTCAACTCTTCCTTTAAGCACTGTCTTATAATGATATTTCTAAGGATAGTGAGGACTGCCTTACAGAATCATCAAGCCAACAGAGCCACAGCATGTGACATGCATTAACAAGAACTGTGATGAACTGTGCATGGGAAGCATTATAAATGTTATTTTCACAATGAAATTATGCAGTGTAGACCACCCTGCTTAACCTCAAAGCACACAACTGAACATGTTAACTGAACATGGTGCACCAATCTGAAGAACTCGGTGTGGTTTTATATGAGATAGTCAACGAAAAATCCAAACTTCTATGGGAAATTAGAAATTCCTTCACATATGCTACAGACTGAAAGACACTACCTAACAGAAGTGCTGTAATATGTAGCTAGTGAGCAATCACAACCTCTGTAGTACAACAAAACAGAAACAATTCTGAAGGTTTGAAGTTGAGTGTGACAAAGGAACACAATGCAATCTGCAGTGTAATAAAAGTCTGCCAGTTGTAAATAAATAATCAGTTGAAAATTACTTCGGAATATCCAGATGCATCTTATTTGCTACAAGGCTGTTCAGGCAGATGGGCTTATCTGTGTATCTTATTCTGAGACAGGAAAAGATTTCATCCTTACAGTGAAGTTATTCAAGGCACCCTGTGCATAATGCACTAGCTATGTCTGAAGCCTGTAGTTTCCCACACAGAGACGTCATTATATCAATCACTGTGAAGCTCTACAGCTGTGCTGGTGTGACTAGAGCACACCTCTCAACACACCACAGCTGCTTCACAGGTTCACAAGAGGGAACTGAAACTGAAGCTGTTTTAAGAATCCAGATCATTGCTGTAATCTTGCTGTCTTTCTCACCTTTACTGTCCTACTCTAAGTGCTGGATACCCTTGCCAGAGGTCTGCAGCGTAATGTAAAACATCTGCATTAGAAATCATTGCTGTTTGCTTTCTGCTTCTCCTCACTGTGGAAACACTGCAAGAAAGCAGGTGCCTGAGTGGGATGACAAAACCATGGGGATTTGTTGTGTGTTTCTAATTATTATTGGGAGCCAGAGACTCAGCTGCTGCCACCGCAGTTTTGAAGCTGTGCCATCTCTTAAAAAGATGGTCATAGGACAGGGAGAAAGGAATCATGGGCTATTTAGTAAGTGGCTCCTGCATAAAGATGGGAAGGCTTCCCAATAACTCCCCGAGTGCACGTTCAGTCCTTGCTACAGCAGCCACTCCGCAGTGCCCGACAAACAGCAGCACAAGTGACCGCGGGTACATGCACAACACCACGAGCAACTGGTCTGGGTGGTGAATTCCACCGTCATGTGAAAGTGAATTGTAGGTGAGAACAGATACAGACAGCTGCACGTGGATGTCAAAAATTTGTTTATCAAGTTAAAATTGAAACTCTGAAAGATGGCACACATCTGTTACTACATCTAAACATGTCTGAACTCAAACATGAAATTACTTTTAAATAATACTTTTGCAGGGAAGGCAGAGTCTCCCCTGCTGCTTCTTAGGTCTTTGGCAACCTGTAAAGTAGACAAGATAGTTGATATAGTAGCTTTGTACAGAATCATTTGTTTCGAGAAAGGAAAAGCAAACAGAATTTACAATTGTTTACTAAGGTACACATGACTCCTTGCTAGAGTTATCCAGAGAACATATTTTGGGAAACACCCTCTGGTATCTTCCTCATCACAGAGCATGTACTTTCAAAATCATCGAAAATAAAGTCCTCCCTGACAGAATCCCATCATCCCATATTCTTAAGAGAACCAAGTCATGATGCTGTGTCACTCAATGGAGAAAAACTGCTGTCGTAAAAGAGTTGAAATTATAAATTTTTTCTACTGATATTTATAATCATCTGTCAACCTCTTTTCTCACAATTCAGTGACCTCCTGGCTCCTTACGTACTAGCCACAGCTCTGAAGTGCAAGTGAAGTAAGATTTATGATTAGTCACTTCAACATAGGCCCATCTGGTGCTGTAACTGAAAGGGAATCAAATTCATTTAAGTAAACCATTTTGATCAACGTAACAGTAACGGTGGCATAATTAGATAGATATTAATAACAAGCAGTAGCAAAAGCATTACGTGCATATATTCTTTTAACGAACCATTGTTTTGTAGAACACATTTTTAATGGTTCTAGGACAGGAATGTGTGCACGACCTATTCAGTGACCCTAGAACAAGAATGTATACTATGCATGAGTAGAATGTGCTATGGCTGTCAGGAGGCCACATCTGGAAAACATTAGTTATGTTATCAGAAAACTGTATCTTGAAAGATATTGAAGAAAACCAGGAGCTGCCTGTTGGAAAATCAGCCAATTGCTGTACAAGAGTTGCATATCCTTCACATGCATGTAATTGTATACATATATAGGTTGTTACCTATTGAAGCAGAACCATCTTTAGACCGTTTGCAAGGCTGCAACAAAATTAACAAGCTGTGTGGGTGCCATTGTTTCAGAATCAGGTATGCAGAATCCATCACTGGTAATCTTTAATGCTACATTTGTAAGTTTATCTTATCATTACTAAAAAAAAACAAACCACAAATGCCTCTGTAGGATCTAGTATCCTGCTCTTTAGGCCTCATTGCAGTGTGGATTATGCAGCGTGGATGGCAACACTGGATTATGACACTTTGGGACTATTGTCTAGTTTCACAAAGCAAGTAAACGTTCTCTTATAGCTATAGTTCTGATCTCTTCAGTTTTACCTAAGAAATTCTTTCAGACTGAGGGATTTTACACCCAGATGTCAGCACAGGCTGCCAATCAGATCAATTCACAATGATATTATGGTATACCTTTAAAGAAGTTTCTGGTATTGTTCTGTAGGAGGAATTCAAAAACAGCAGGAGGTCATGGACCCACGGCATGGGAAGCATTGTGCCAAGATGGGATGGTAACCAGATTGTCAACCCAGCACAAACACATTTAGAATTGTTCAGAATTGTGATGAGACAGTGACTGAACTGTTGATTTAGCATAAATGTATTCAGCATTTGGCAAGCTATACAGTAAATAAAGGAGTAACATAACAGTTAAGTGGGCTGCATGATAAGCTCTAACGAGTTCTGTCAGCTGTCCTTGATCAAAGGTGCTTGGAGATTTTGTTCCAGCTGACCCCTGGTTAGGGAGGGTCAAGCACCCTTTGAGCCAGTGCTCGGGAGAGGCCTATATAGGAGCTGGGCCCAGAGTGCAGTGGACAGGCACAGCAGCTGGTGCAAGAAGATGCACAGAAGGGACTGGCAACTTTTCTCAGAACAGCATGTGCTTTCCCCAGCAGTGGTAGGCAGCACCATGGGGCACAGTTTCCATTAGCCTTTGAGGTAGTTTTCTCTGTAATATCAAATGCTTCAGCCCAGATGGAGCTCCAGAAGTAGAATCTGGGGCTGCAGGGGTCCCTGGGGCCCTTTGCTGGGGCAGTGGGAGATGATCTTTTAGTCTGCAGAAGATGTGTGATTGTTGAAGATCTGTGTCAAGCTCAGGAATGGTCCATCCTGGTGAGCAGAATATCCTGCAAAGGTGGCAGGAGGTGGCAAGGAGCTCCTGACTAAACTCAAATATAAAATTGAAGCATACAAGAGGTGCAAGCAGGAACGGGTGATCTAGGAGGAGTATAAAGACACTGTCTGAGCATTTGAGGGTAGGGCTAGGAAAACCAAAGACCATTTGGAGATGAATCTAGTAGGAGATGTGAAGAGCAATAAAAAAGGGTTTCTACAGGTATATCGGCTGCAAAAGAAAATCTAGGTAAAAGGTGGACCTGCTGCTGAATGGAGCAGGGGCTCTGGTGATAAAGGACATGGAAAATGTTGAAGTACTGAGTGCTGCCTTCTCCTTGGTCTTTACTGGTAAGATCTGGCTTCAGGAACCCCAGGCCGAAGTGAAGTCTGGAGCAAGTAAGACTTGCCCTCAATTGGAGGAGCATCAGATTAGGGAACACCTAGGCCAAACAAACAGGTCTGTGGAACCTGATGGGGTGCACCCATAAGAGTTGAGGGAGCTGGCCAATGTCACTGGGAGGCCATTCTTGGTTGTCTTTTGAAAGATCATGGTGATCGAGAGATGTTCCTGAGGACTAGAGGAAAACAAATGTCATCCTTATCTTCAAGAAGGAACCAGGGAACTATAGGATGGTCAGCCTCACCTTGATCGCTGGGAAGGTGATGGAGCAGATAATCCTGGAAGCCATTTCCAATCACATAAAGGACAAGAAGGTGATTGGGAGCAGTCAGCATGCATTTGTTCTATGATGAGATGACTGGCTTGGTGATGAGGGGAGAGCAGTGGATGCTGTCTATCTTTGCTTCAGCAAGGCTTGCAGCACTGTTATCCATAACTTCCTCAGGCAAGCTGATGAAGTATGGGCTAGATAAGTGGACAGTTAAGTGAACTGGAAACTGGTTCAACTCACTGGCTCAGAGGGTTGTGATCAGTGACATGAAGTCCAGCTGGAGGCCAGTCACTAGTGGTGTCCCTCAGGGGTTGATACTAGCTCCAGTACTGTTGAACATCTTCATTAATGACCTGGATAATGGGGCAGGGTGCACCCTCAGCAAGTTTGCTGATGATACAAAACTGAGGAGTGGCTGATACACCAGAGGGTTGTGCTGCTATTCAGAGGGACCTCAATAGCTGGAGAAATGGGCAGAGAAGAACCTTGCGAAGTTCAACAAGGGAAAGTGCAGGGTCCTGCACCTGGGGAGGAATAACCCCGTACACCAGGACAGGCTGGGGGTTGACAAGCTGCAAAGGAGCATTGCAGAAAAGGCCCTGGGGGTTTTGTGGGACAAGAAGTTGACTGTGAGCCAAAAACATGCCCTTGTGGCAAAGAAGGCCAATAGCATCATGGACTGCATTAGGCAGAATGTTGCTGGAAGGTCAGGGGAGGTGATCCTTCACCTCTGCTCAGCACTGGTGAGGCCACATCTGAGAGTACTGTGTCCAGTTCTGGGCTCTCCAGCACAAGAGAGACATGGAGCTACTGAGCGAGTCCAGTGAAGGACTATTAAAATGATTAAGGCACTGGAGCATCTCTCTTACAAGGAGAGGCTGAGAGACCTGGGACTGCTTGGTCTGCAAAAGAGGCTTGTCAATGTGTGTAAATACTTGATGGGAGGGAGTACAGAAGATGGAACCAGACTCTTCTCACTAGCACCCAGGGACAGGGCAAGAGACAATGGGCATAAATTGCATTTTAAAATGGAATTTCTTGTATTTCAACTTTTATTTTATTTTTCTCTGTGAGGGTGATTGAGTACTGGAACAGGTGCCCAAAGAGATGGTGGAGTGCCCATCCCTGGAGATAGTCAAAAGCTGACTGGACATGGTCCTGGACAACCTACTCTAGCTGACCTTCCTTTCAACAGGAAGACTGGACCAGAAGATCTCCAGAGGTTCCTTCAACCCTCAACTTTCTGTGATTCTGTGTTTTCAAGCTCTTCCTGAATTGCCAGTTACAGTCTGATGTTTTACTGCTGCATTTTCTCATCACGTTTAGTAGGTGCCTGCAGGAGAGCAGCATGTAACTGCTCCCTGAGGCAACCTGGTGCCAGTTCTAGCGTGATGTACAGCCCTGGTGGGTGAGGTTTTGCAGTTCATGAGCTATTTCAGAAGCAACTTGACCATGTGAGGTGATCAGCTGAAGGCTGTAAGCAGGCTAGTAATTGCTTCCAACGCACAAGCTGGGGAGTAGTAAAACCCCATCAGCACAACCCAGCCTTGTTTCAACCCCACGCACCTGAAGAATTTGCTGGTACCACACAGTGACAGCACTGGAGCGGGAACACGTAGCCAGGGCAGGGGTGCTTTAACCTGGTCATTAGTTCCCCCTATCCAGGCAGAAATGTAAGAAGTGGGAGAGGGAGGAGAAAAGAAATTATAACGGGAAAGACCCTGCAGGCTGTAGTCTCTGCAGGTTACTGGCGATGAGGAAAAGGCAGCGTTGTTTCACTGGTGCAGATCTACTGAAGCCGCAGTTTCTGTGCCAGAAAGAGGATAAAACAACTGCGCCCCGCTGCCCCCGACCTACCGGGAGCCTTCGTCTCCGGGACCGCTATGGAAGAGGGGGGGAGACAGACCCTTTTGTGAGGGTTTTCCCGGTGTTTCAGCCCGCTCCCTCCGCTTCCCGCCAAACGCCCGCGGCGGGAGCGGCGCTGCGCGGCGGCAGCGCCCGGACTACAGCTCCCATGATGCCTCCGGCCCGAGGAGCCGCCGCCATTTCGCCGCTGCCCCGCCACCCCGCCGCAGCCGCCCGGGCCGCGGCGGCGCCGCGCTCCCCGCTTCCCCGCTGCCGCCATGAGTCGCCTCAGCGGCGGTTGGGACGGCGCCGGCGGCGAGGTCCGGCTCCTCCTGGACCTGTGAGTGCCGCCCCGCACGTCCTCCGCCGCCCCTTCCCCTCCCACGGCGGCGCTGGGGCCTTGAGCAACGCTGCAGCGCCGAGGCGGGCCTGGGTTTGGCGGAGGTGGCCGGGAGGGGCAGGCGGCAGGGCTGGGTAGGCGCCACGGGGAGCGGTGGGTGACAGGGTCTCGCGTGAGGGTGGCAGGAGTAACGGTTTGGCAGATGACGGGGCTGGGTAGGTGCGACAGGGCGAGGTAGGTGGCAGGGTCTGACAAGGTTTGGCGGGTGACAGAGTCTGATGGGGTGAGAGGGTTTGTCAGCTGTTTCACAGGAGTGGCAGCGTAGGTGGCAGGGTTCAGTAGAGTGACAGGGTTTGGCAGGGTGGGTGATGTGAGTGAGTTTGTTAAGTGATGGGGTTCAGCGGGTGATTGAGGGGACGGGGCTTGGCAAGGGTGACAGGGTTTGACAGGGGTGACAGGGTTTTGCAGGGTTTGGTAGGTGGCAGTGTTTGGCAGATGTTTGACAGGAGTGACAGGGCTTGACAAAGGTGACAGGGTAGGTGGCAGGGTTTGGCAAGGGTGGCAGGGTTTGATAGGTGACAGGTTTTTGTGTGGTGACAGCGTTTGGCAGGTGTTTGACAGGAGTGACAGAGTAGGTGGCAGGGTTTGGCAGGGGTGACAGGCCTTGGCAAGGGTGGCAGGGGTTGGTAGGTGACAGGGTTTTGTGAGGTGACAGTGTTTGGCAGGTGTTTGACAGGAGTGACAGGGTTAGGCAGGTGGGGGACAGGGTGGTCCCTGACAAATCTGGATGCGGAGGAGTGATTGCGGGCCTCTGTTTTTTTTCTGGCTCTAGTGAAGCCACTCACTGATATTTTGCTTTGAGTTTTTCATGATGTCAAATTATGTTTGTGTCTAGGAGGAAGTTACAGACAGCACAGGGATAAAATCCTGGGTTTTCTGTGTGAAAAGCGTGGAAGAGATTTGCTTTCGCAGTGAAGAAAAGTAGCTCGCAAACAGTGCAGTTAGACCTTGACTTTTACTCTTCTTTTGAAGAAAAAAATAACTGCTAATTTTTAAAAAGGGGTTATGTGCTTCCATGCTGTAAATCTTCCTTCCTTCCATGTTTAAACCTGTGCTACACTTCAGGTTATGGAAGTAAAAATACTAATGTTCTACAGAGAGTTTTTAATCAGTATGAATTTAATTTGCCATGATTTGGTGGCATTCTGGTTCTAGACAAGGTTCTGTAGCAAAAAAGTTAATCTTTAGGGACACCAAAGCCATGGTTATTTAGCCAGGCTGCAGCTGACCCCTGCCCCAGCCATTTGTGCTGGCATTGTCATTTCAGTGACTTTGCAGTTTTAGTCAGGTGAATTTTCATTCAGCTCAGTTGCCCAATACAGCTCAGTGTGCAAATCTGTGAATTTTAGAGCCAGCATGAGGGAGGCACAATAAAAAGTGGTTGGGGAGGCGAGGAGGATGGAACTAGCCTTTTCAACTTCAGTCTCGACTTTATATGCAGTTGGAGTGCTTTGTAATGATAGCTGAATGTGCTAATAGAAATTAATTTAAAGGGTTCTGTTTAGATAATAACTTAGTGCTTTTGCAAAGCTAGAAGAGTACCCATACTTTTCTGTTTTACATGATTAATCTGTTAAAATAATGTTTAAGACCTGTATTACACTACATGCACATGATCTCTTAATTAGCCTTAGATATTAGAGCTAGTAATTTTTCCTTACATGTACTGTGGAGCTTGATACTATCAACATTTTCTACTTTTGGTTGGTTACTTACCTTTTTTATACTACTTTATTAGTTCTGTTGCAGCAATTTTCTTTATTAGTCTTTATATCAGTAAGACTAATACTTGAAACTAATAATTACTTATACATTTTAAGAAATGCATGTAATTCTAGTGTACTATTTCTTGTCTCATACTAATCAACTGATGGTCATTATTTATGTCAAGCTGCACTTCAAGCTTCTTGCTTGTGCCCTTAGGCCTTTTACTTAACTAGCAACACTTACAGCCAAAACTAAAAACCGAAACAAATGAACTAGTGTGTGATGGAGTAGTCCTATTAATAAGGTCATTATTTTTAAGATCTCCAAAGCTAACAGAAGGTGCATTTACAAAGGTGTTTGTGCTGCTTGTTGGTATCTGTAAGGGCCTTTCCCTCACCCCAAAAGAGAAATTGACACTCCAAAACTCACATGCACAAGAGCATCCCACTGGAAATATTTAGAAACTTCCTTCCTTTTTTTGGTGAGGTTATGTCCTATATCAGCTTCTGTTTTCAGAAGTTACTGTTCCCAACAGGACAAATGACCTAGTTACACATGCACACCCTGCTGATGCAATTTTAAGGCCAGTATACTAAGGTAAGCCAAAACTGCAATTGGTTTACATAATTATGCTTGGTTGAAAATTGACAGCGTAGGAGGTGGAAGGTCTGCCGTGTAGGGAAGATGCCTGGCAACAACAGCAACACTTGCTGGAGCAGTGGTGAAGACATCTGGGGCAGGTAACAACTTTAGCTGTCATGCTTTTAGGAGGCTGCTGTTACAAGTCTGTCAGAGCCCTAGGCAGGAGTTTTAAGCTGACTTGTTAATGCCAGAGATGAGCTGGGAACCAAGAGAGTTTTGGCCCCCAAAGATGAGACACTCAGAGCAACACAAATGAATGAACAAATTTAAAGATGTTTTGACTGAGATTGTAACTACATGGTAAAGAAGTTTCTGCACATGTAAGTTGTAATGAATGAATGTAGTTAGATATTGCTAAGGTTTGATTGTTCAGTATGTCATTGGTAACTCCTGTGTAACTGACATCATTAACAGGAGGCCAGCCTGTTACAGACTAAGGCTAACCTAGCCTGTCAGTGCTTTTGAAAACTAAGGTGTTAAGGAAGAAATCAGAACACCTGCAAACAGGTACTTCTGCATGAGCAAAAACTGAGGACAGAAAGAGAGTTTCAGTTTCAGAGGAGAGCTCCCTTTTATGGTCTTGCTGCAAATATAAATTAACCAGTCCTAAAGGATGCAGGAAGATGTATCTGTTTTGTTATTTGCCATTAAGCCTGTTTTAGTATCTGCTCTTCTGGTTCATTTCTTCTGACATGTCCCACTTCTAACATCTGTTCTGCTATTCTATTTCATGTGATATAACTTAGTATAAGCTGTACTTCAGTGTAAGTTAGGCTATTTTAGCACAATTACTTACACAGATCTAGTCTCTGTAATATAGATTAGAAATATATATATATATATATGTAGGCCCTGAAGGTTAAAGGTCATAGGCCTCTTCTACTCTATACCCTTGACATTTTTGGAACTCTTGAATATGCCATTTGACACTAAATAGACGGGTCTGAAATACGAACAGGTGGTGTAGCAAGTCTGATATATGAACTGGGAAGAAATCAGTTGGGAGTTTGGGGAAAAGAAATGATCTTTTGTCAGGTTATTACAGGAGTAAAGTATTACTTAGTTTTCCCTGCCCATGAAAAACAGAATTGATCATTTCTTTCAGTGAGGTGGACTGTCTGTTAGTCTGTCTGCCAGGTGAATACATATGAGTAATATTTTTGTATTCTGTTTATTTACCAGTCTTAATTGTTTCTGTATGTATCCAGATCATACAAAAGCGTAGGTGCCAACTACAGTAGAGGGAGTTACTGTGTGGTTACAGTAGCAGCTCTGAAGGTGGGTTCATGGAAAAATGCTGATTATACAAAAGCAAAAGGTTTTGTGGGACTATAATGTTTTCTTTCAAAATTTTGGACTGGATTTAAAAAGAAAGGTTGGGACAGGGATGTTTATTATTTATACCTTGGAAATATAATTCAGGCAGCTATGATCTGTAGACATTAGAACCTCCAGAGATAATTCAGAGCACTCCACTGCTTATATTGACTCCCATGTTAGGTTTCTAAGCAACGGGGGTGGGAGGTATCTTTCCTCCCCCTTTTCAACTCCCTCAGTTTTAGCTTTGCTGTGCTGTAATACTTTTTAAAGTCTTGGCATTTCCTAGAAGACAAAAATGCTGTCTTTTCAGTTACCTCTGGATCTTGGTTAGATTCACCCTGATTTATGTTCCTTGCTTGCATAGGGACTTTGGTTTTTTGTAATAAAATCTGCTCTCAGAAGTTGCAGTTCCTTCTTTAAGGACCAGCAGTTGCCCTTTAGTGTATGGATGGGTGGTGATTGCTCTGAAGGTCAGTACACTCAAGATGCTTAGAAGCTGTATAGAAGCTTGTCCAGTAGTTACCTTTGGTGTTTCAATGAGCCTGTGACTGTAACTTAAAATTGTAGAGGTAGGGGCATTAACATTTTCTGTATTCTATGATACATTAAAGTACCTTAGGAATTTAAAAAGATAGGGCTGAGTGATTACTGTCCCTCTATAGTACTCAGTTGTACTGAGCTGCTTGACCTAAGTCCTGTGTGTTTGAGATTTCTCATGCAACAGTATCTCGGGATGTGAATTTTGAGTAAAACAAGTTTGAGTATCTGGAAAAGTCAACAAATATCTCAAAATGGGGAAACAATTTTGACCCTGGAGACAAAAGGTGCCCAGAGAGCAATATGTTTATGACGTACAGAAAAAGCAGGTGAAACAGTGTATGTTGGCATTATTGTTGGTTCAAAATCTACAGCCCAGTATGATAACCAGGCTTCTTCCTTCAGTTTGATGAATTATTCTGAGGAATAAACATTATGGGGGAGGGAGGAGCCTAAAATATTGGTATTAAAAGCAAGAATGGCTGCACTGAGTCAAACCAACCAGTATTGCTGTTTGCAACAGGATTTCAACTAGCTATTCCTCTGTGTGAGACCTTCCTTCTCATCCCAGGGCAGCTTAGTTCCTTCAGCAACCATTGTTGTTGGGTCTTGCTGAATGCCTTGTAGAAATCCAAATAGATCGTATTAATCTGAGCTGTGTTGTTCAGGCTTTGTTGGTTCCCGTTACAAAGTTTGTTCGCTTTCCCCCAATATGTTGTATTTTCCATATGTTCACTAATTCTATTCTTTACCTAGTTTGCTTGGTAAGACCCACAGGCTTGTTGATCTGTGATTCACTGGACCCCACTAAGAGACTGAAGAATTTCTATCTCAGGTGCCAGTCCTCTGCTATCAGATCTAGTTTTAAGCACAAGGTTACACAGAACCTTTCATATTAAGAGTGTTAAAGACTACACTGTAAACAAAATATTGCGTCTGAAAACATCTCCTAAACGTTTTTGCTTAACTGAGGTGAAAGAGAAGTGTCCCTTCTCTGGAACCAGCTCCCTAACTGAAGATTTTTGCTGTCTACCAACTGGAGACTCAGCTGGTGAAAGGGCTCCTTTTAGTGCTCACAAATGAACCACAAGCAGAGCTGTTTTGGTGAGCTGGATTGGTGATCAGAGTGAATGTGGCTGATTTTTTGCCTACGGTTGATTGGGGAATGTGTGCACAAAAGATCAGTTGATCGACCTGAAAGGGCAATAACTGAGCTGGTGGTAGCATGGAACAGCTGGAACTGGTAAGATCTGGAAGCAGCAATTCCAGCAATGCAGAAGATGACATCTTCTTATGGCTTGGTTGTTCTGGTTCTACTATGTAATGCCTTTTTTTGACTGTTCTGTAACTTTCCTTTATTTCAGATGCCTTCAATGTTTGACAAAGAACCTTTCCAGATACATTGCGGATATTAAGTCATTGCCACCCAACATAAAGGATAAACTGATTAAATTAATGAGTAGACAAGGGCAAATAACCGATTCAAATATTGGTGAGGTAAGAACCAATTCAGAACTACTCTCTCTGTGCTAGTTTAATACAAAAAGATGAGCTAAACTAAAACTCTGTATATGAGTCAACAGATAAATTCAGGGTTGCTTACACTGTCCACATCTTTACAGTTTATTCTTTTATGTATTTCTAAGCTCCATAATACGAATAGTCCTGTATTAGAAATAATAAGACTGTGCTTTTAGTGACAAGTAAATTAAAAACATACTCCAGTTGGTGATAACTGACTTCTGTTTAATCAGCTGACATATCATCCCTTTTCAGTCTGGGAAACTAGACTATTGCAGACCAGCCTCTGTTCTTGAGTGTAAGATATTGTGCAATTTGTAAGGGGCTCAAGGCAATATCAGATTGTACTACAGGTTACATTATCAGTTTCTGGTAACTTGTCTGACACACAATAAACAGTATACTGCAGAACTATGGCTATAGTAATGGCATTTGGAATTGTTTTTATTATTATTATTTTATAATTTATATTTAATCATATTAATTATAATTTGTAGTATAAATATAAATTATATGAAATAATTTCATATTATTATTGGAGATATTTAATATCCAGGTGGTGTCTGGACAGGTTGTTGATTTTTGGTTGTTTTTAAATGCTTCCAAAAAAAATCTTTCTGCACTGTGGAAATTTGTTTCTCTATTCAGTGCTGATGACAGAGAAGCTGACTTCCAGCAACAACAGCGGATTGCACCCCCAGATATGCTTCTGTTTCCTCTGATGGTGACAGAAGAATAGTGTGTTTCAAGAACCAGTGGATAATGGAAAGCTTTTAGAAACTTGTTAGATTTCTATTATGCTCTATGGACTTTAAATACATCATCTCAGTACAGTTTATTTAAATTTTGATTCTTTTGAATATGATGATGCTAGGGCTAGAAATTGATCAATCCAAATTCTCTCACCCTTCTTGCTCACTGACGGCTGCCAGTATTTCAGAATGAAACTGGTTTTAATGACTCTTTAGCTGAAAATTGAGGGGCACAACTATGTTGGAATCTATCTCCTGTTATCTTGTTTAGTCTCAAGGGAGGCATGAGAATTGAGGAAAGCTAAGGTTGGCCTTGGTGGAACAGGGGAAATGAATGACTCCCTGTTCATTCCTGCTTTGATCTATAATTCAGAACAGGCAAATAGTACCAGTTTCTCAGAGACGTAATAGTGAAGTTACTTCTGATTCTGCATCTAGCATTATTGTGGAAAACTTTATCTTCAATACGCTCCATTTTTTTAATTGTAAAAATAAGTGTTTATGTAAAAATCAGAATCGTTGTATTCATTTATCTTATTTTGACAAGTTTAAGTTGACACAATTTGTTTTTAGCTATTTTTGCAATAGTAAGCCTTCCTAAACATCCTGAGAACTCTATATAAACAAAAACGTGATTGTGTATGTATAAACGCACAAAAACTATTAAGTTAGACTATTAGGTTAATTATCTTTAGTCTGGAAAGAAACTAGAGAGTTTAAGTTATAATCTTTTCCTCGGGTTCTCTACAAATCTCATCTTTCCTTGTGTTCATTCAGCAGTTGATCCGTGCCTTCTCTTGGAGCCTGTTTTCCAGCTAATACTTAGATATTCTTTCTTGTATGTTTTTCCTTTCTCTGTTTTCTTCACACTTTCTGCAATTCTGACCTTAGCTATCATCACTTTTGTTGAGCATATTATACCTTAAATTTTGGTGCTAACAATTTTTGGCTTTGTCTCATTTGCTTTTTTTTAACTGATAGTCACCTTTTAGATTTTGAATACATTTCTCTGCACCGTTTCACTCTACAGTTTTCCCATTCTTTCATCTTGCTGGTGTTCTTCTTGTTGGTCAGTGTAGCAGAAATGGCATATGTTGTTTAGCTCTTCTCATTATTCCTTGCCCACATCATGTCCACATTTGCAACACGCCTCTATTTGTCTTCCATATAGATAATGGATTTTTTTGTCTTTATTACCGCTTCTGTCCTGCCTTTGTCTTTCACAGTCTCCACAGTATTACTGCTGGATCTATTTTCTTCCCAGGTTTTTATGCTATGCTATCTCATTGGCTTTTGTGCTCATACTTTCCTTGCTGTTGTCCCACCTTTTGCATAAAGTTTAAATTTCTACAAGTCAAAATCCTGTTCATTGGCTTGTATAAATAAGCTTCTATTTAATCTCTTACCTCCCTTTTCTTGCCCAGATTTGTGTTACCATCCATTTTTTTCTTTACTATGCTTTTTTCCAATAGTAGCCTTCCGTGACATGTATGCTAAACTCCTTATTCAAATTCACTTTTACCATAAAGATCTATAAAGCCTTTCAGCATTTGTCCACAAACTATAAACCTGTACTTTCATCTCTTGTACTCTACATACAAACAATCCTTATTCTATCTTAAATTCCACCTTCTTTGAGACATTAGAGTTTTATATAAGTATTCAGTGAATATGAATCTCTGAAGGGTGACAGAAAACAAACCTTTAAGTAATAATTTAGTCATTGAAAAATCATTGGCTGGGGAAGCTTAATGCTCAAATTACACTAAATGGACAGTACTCTTATAGCACTGTTGCTTGTCATGTAGATTTCCTTGCATCTAAAGCTGTCCCCCCACCCCATTTTGCAGTCCTAATTTCTCCTAAGGTTTCTCATGTGGCTTCAAAATTGGCAGCTTGCTCACTTTTGTTGTGCCCTAGGCAATCAGCAGTTGTGAAAGAAAGCCAGCAGTCAGGGAAAGTGTCTTCAATAAGTTTAGATGGTCACTTTGGCTTCAAGTAGGTCATCTTTGGTTTTGGATGTATTGTTTTCTTCGATATGAATTCAGAAGTGTCAATGAAGTAAGACTTGGATGTTATTCTTTTGAAAATTGCTCACAAGTATAATATGGGATATATCGGTGGTTTTATGGGATAAAGGAGCATGTTTGAGGCTTTTAGCTTTGACAGCTTTTTTTCTCCCAAATGATATCTGACATATCACTCATTTTGTCAAAAGATTGCAATTATAATCTACTAGAAGTTGTTGCTTTTTTCAGAAGGCTTATTTGGCTCTATCAGTAGAGATTTTAGCATCTTGTGTATTTGCGTAAGAGAAGAACAATATCCTGTAATATCTGTGTTGTAACTGTTTAGAGTGGTGAACCTGAAAAAGGAATAGGCTTTTAACAAGCCTCTCAACCATGCTGTTATCTTTGCTTGTGTATGGAAATTTATCATAAACAATTACCTGTGTGAGGTAAGGGAGGGAATGACAGGCTGAAGAGAGATATTTGGGTAATAATCTGCTCCAACATTTGGTCTGATGTTTGGCCTATTGGTCTGAAGGGCAGGTCAGCAAAGGTATGTGATCATTTTCATGCAGTGACACTTGGACTGGAGAGAGGGGGGCTATAAGTATTTTTTAATCAAAAGTAGCAAGAGGGGGCTATAAGTGGTTTTTATAAAAAGTAGCAAGAGACCTTAAAAGTGAAATTAGAGGTAAGGTGTGGGGCCTTCCATTGCTTTGGCTCTTAATTTCATAAAAGCTTTCTTGGGGAAGATTGCGTAAGAACTCTAACCTATGGTATTATGGGAGTGAAAGTGCCCATTTTATGAGGATTGGATACCTCTTCATGGTATGATAATGAGATTGCTTGTTTATGAGAGAAAGAGCGTGTGTGTGTTTTGTGTGTAGGTAAGAAAAATACTCTGGGGTAAAATATTTTTCAGATTTTACCTGTATCTGTCAAGCAGATTTAAATTTTGACCAAACATAGTCAGTATTTACACTTCAGACTTCTGCCATCATAGTTGTGCTAGTAGGTTTGAGAGTATGAGCCTTGGTAAACATATCTGTGCTGGCAGAAACATCAGTGTTAACTGCACCACCAGAGTAGTATTTCCACTGACTAAATTTGTGACTCTGGTAATAGCTGATTTTTACTGAAGAGGTTACAAAGTACAGCTTTGCTCTTATAATTGCATCCAAACTAGGATTGCTTTGGCAAGGTAGTATATCAGTATGCTGTAGTGTTAATGTGCTTCTATTTTAGATGTGATCACAGAAACTGAACAACATTTATGCTGTAGGAGATGAACTGCTTCTGCAAATATAGCATATTAGCTTTAGAGATTTTAGTTGCCAGGTCTGGTGACTCCATCCTCTAGTGAATATTTTTAAGTTCTATGTAATGTCTAATGTAACAACTATTTCAGATTAAAATATGCATGTTTCCTGACATAGCAGTGTTGACTGAAATACTAGGTTTTTATTACAGGTATTGCACCCTGCTGTAGAGTCTCTAGACCTCCGAGACTGTGATATTTCAGATAATGCATTGTTACAGCTTTATAACTGCAAGCAATTGAAAAAAATCAACTTAAATTCTTGCAAAGAAAACAGATTGGGAATCACTTCAGAAGGTATGTTATCTGTGCACAGATAACCGGGATCTTATTTATGTTTTATTTTTCTTGTAAGATTGGAGTAAATTGCAAAAATATGTAGGGTAAATATTGTTTTAAAAAAATCCCCAATGCCACACCGGTATATTGCTGAAACGACTTATAATTAGTCAATTATAAAAGTAGAGCACTGATTATCTTACGAAAGAAAGAAAGCTATCGGGTTACTCTCAGGTTAGGTTTCTGGTAAAACTGGTACACTTGATCATATTTTCTACTTCATCTTCTTAATTATTCCTTGCTCAAAATTGGTTCCAGAGCCTTGCCAGTACCACTGGGGCTCAAGTTTCTGGCTTGGGGTTTCCTAGATCACTTTTTTCCCCTCTGTTATTTAAATATATTTATTAATCTGCAAGCATCCCCTGACTTGAAAGACTTCCTTGCTTTAGGACTTTCATAACCTCTGTTGTAAAGTTGTATCAGGAGCTATTGGCTTAAGAGCATTAAGCTTATTGAGCTTTATTTCCCATTTAAGTTTTGTTGTGTCTTTTCATTGCACTTATCCCTTCACTCCATCATTAACTCATCCTCATTGAAAACTGAGGCAAAATATTAATTTAGTTTGGAGTTAATATATACCTTATTTTAGATCAGCCTTGGTCTGTATCTTTTTTTTTATGTTACCACTGCACAGTGATATATTTTTACTTATGTATTTGATGTAACCTTTTGCTAGTTGATTTCTGGAAAATTTCACCTCACCCTTATGCTTTTTCACTCCTAAGACATAGATTGCAATGTTCTTCCCTCCATGCCTTCATCTATCCACTGATTTCTAACATGGTTCATAAGGAACCAGCTAAGCCTAGAGCTCTTTTTGTATATTTTTCCTCTATTTGGATACAGATTCCTGATTACTTTGCAAGTAAAAATGGAAAGTCTAGTTCTTCTTTACTGGCCAGTTCCTACTTGCCAATCCAGCTTCACTGACTTTCCTGCTGAGGCCCTTTTAAACTGAGAATCTACGTTACGAAGCCCCTACTTTTAATTTAAGCGGAATCAATTCTTAATCACACATCTTAATTACATACACACACAAAACCAGGAAAAAAAAATTAAATTGGTGCTACCTCTTACTAGCTCAGTGACAGTTTCTTCTGGCAGGGAGGAGAAGCTGTTGGCTACCATATCTAGGAATATCTGAGCCCTATCATTACTAGTAAACACTTACTCTGTAGGTTGCTTGTGGGACATTTATTCTCCTGAAATATAATATACAGTAGTATTTATTGCTTCATCTAAATTAATTTCTCAGTACTGTCTTTCCGAAGTGGTTTTGACCCAAGCAAGTATTCTTTGCAGTTCTTACACAGTAACATATTTTATCATATTCAACTTTTTATTTCCATCTTTCCAGAAAGTGATGTAATATTCTGTACTGTTGGATTTATCATGTTTCCTTAATCCCTGCAATAAATCCTTTCACAACTTACATCTGTAGTTCATGTTCTCTTATTTTATTGGCTACCTCCTGACACTTCTGTGCAAATATTTCAGTTGTTACTAACTGTCAGGGCTCTGAGGGCACCAGTAGACCTTAATGGCCCTGACCAGCCTCAGCTGGGACCCGCAACCCACAGCTCCTGCCCATGGACTCAGGAGCTCCATTTAAGCTCAGGCCTGGGCAGTCCTGGCCTGGCGTGAGCTACGTCATAGACGTGTCTGGTCCCACTCCTACTTCTGAAATATTGTTTTGGTTTTTTGGATTGACCTTGGACCTCGCATGTTGCCTTGCTTTTGCCTGGTGATCACTGGACCATCGTGGGACCTGGTGCTAGTGCCAGTCTGCTCAGCTTGCCTAGTTCAGGTACTGTGAGACTATGGCAGGTCAGTGAGGGCACTGCCTGGCCTGCCTTGTGGCCACCCTAGGCCCCTGGCTCACCTTCCCTTATGGAAGCTCTTCTCTTGCTGCTCCCTGACACTAACCACACCTTCATCCCTTGCTGGTTAGGTATAGTCTGCTTACTAATTGTAGTGCCACACTGAGTATTTTTCTTATCAGACTTGATTCTCATTTTGTCTTCCTATCCGTTGGTACTCCCATATACACTACTAAACCTTGTTTACCTGAAATGAATGACTGTGTATATGAAAACCTGGTGAAAGTGGAGAGGATTGGAATAAGTTAATGCAATAATTTTACAGTGTAAAGCTTTTTTTTTCTTTGCTTTTTTTTTTGCTGACCATTCCCAGATGCTCTTTCCCTGGTCACTTGGGCAGAGTCTGTTTTAAGGAAGATTGCTTTTCTGATGAACGTGTCGCAGTGCTCAAACATTCCAGGCCCTACAGCAGGCGTATTCCTTCAGGAGCCAGCAAAATATCACTTCAGTTTCCCTGAGACAGTGCTGCTTTCTGCGTCTGCCACCAATCTAGCATAGTTATCCTTGATTTGTCCCAGTAAAGAATTTGTAGTTTCATTCATCTCAGCTTGACCAGCGGATTTCTCCCTTTAGAGTTGTCTTCTGCTTCAGATCCATGTTTTAGGTCCCTGCCTCATTATACATTGCGTGCCTTTCTATTTTACAGATTTGTTTTGGTGACCACCTTCTCAGTGCTTCTTGGCAAGGACTTTCCATGCACATAGAGCTGCCAAAGGGTGTTTTTTTTTTTTTTTTAATATTATTGTGTCTGTCCTTTCCATTCTGCTTTCTCTAGAAAATTATCCACTGTTCTTTTACTGCCTTTTCTCCTTTCTTACTCTTCCTCAGGTTCCCCCATCTCTGCCTATCCTATTGTCCTCTTTCTCTTCTGGGACAGTTCCCTCTGCCCTCATCCTCACTGTCCCAGGATGTTGTTCCATATTCTGTTTCTGTAAGTTTCACAAGCCCATTTTCTAGCACAGCATAATATTCCTTCACTTGATTTCTCATCCGCTAGCTAATCTTTCCCTGACTTGCCCTTATGATCACGTGCTTCTGTGAATCATGTTGCACCTATTGTCTGCATAATCTTATTGACCAGATGCCTGAAATACTTCAGTTGTATGA
This sequence comes from Apteryx mantelli, assembly GCF_036417845.1. NCBI lineage: Eukaryota > Metazoa > Chordata > Aves > Apterygiformes > Apterygidae > Apteryx > Apteryx mantelli. Next base: position 155,207,993 of record NC_089978.1, on the reverse strand, counting down.
ATGAACGTCCTTCTTGGAAGGATCTGCCAGATCTTCAAAACCATGATGCAACTCCAGCATTCCAGAGGCATCTCAAGCCAGTGTCTGTGTTTTTTTCATGCACTCATTGAGATGATACTTCATGTATATAGATTCCCTCAGGTATTCCTCTACTCTAAGGAACGGAATTCAGCACTTAGAAACCTTTATCACCTCCAGCATTCTTCAGTAGTGCCATTTTCCAGGCCTCCATTTCTGTTTGGTATTGTGTGATTTTCTTTTTCTCGCCATTGAATTAAACCAGCCACAAAATGATTTCCTCTTACAGAATTCCACTGGCTTGGCACAAAATGAAAACTGAGCAGTCAGTGACCAGAGCATAGCATATTGGATTCAGCATGGTGGTTAGTTTAAAAAAAAAAAAAAAAAAAAAAAAAAAAAAAAGGTTAATTCTTTAATTGGTCTATTTCTTTGACAGGTGTCATAGCTCTGGCTTTATCCTGTCCTTACTTGCGTGAAGCGTCTTTTAAAAGGTGCTGCGATATAACTGACAGTGGAGTTCTTGCTCTTGCGCTCAACTGCCAGTTCCTACAAATAGTGAACTTAGGCAGCTGTTTGGGCATCATGGATGCATCCTTGCAGGCACTAGGAGAGAACTGCAAATTTCTTCACAGTGTGGACTTTTCATCTACTCAGGTAAGCAGGGTGGCAATGGGCTAACTGACTTTTATTTATTTATTAAGACTAGCATAATAAAATTGAGAGAGGATCTTTTTAGCTGTATTTTTGACAAGCTTTTAGGATCCGGAACCACAGTTCATTTCTGGTTTCCTCCTCTCGGGGAAGAGAGAGGTTATATTTTGCATCTTGATAATAAGTATTTTAGTATTACAGTATTTCTTGTTGATCAAAGATAAATCTGTTTCATTAGAGTCTATCTATTAATGGAAGTGTTTTTTCGGTGTGTTTTATTTAGTTTTATTTTCTTCAAGTTGTAAAATGTTACTAAATATTTCATATAAAGAAAGTGGAATCTTGAACAAATTATCTGCTTGTGGTTAGGACAAACTGACCTGAATAATAAAAATAAAGGATGTCAAACAATGTAAGTCCGTAGAAGAAGTAAACACGACTTAACTAGTTCTAGTTCCAGAGTGACTATGCTTTTTGGATGGTCTGTCGTTGTCATGTTATGGAGTCAAAAGGGAAAGAATGATACTAAAAATGTTAGAAAGGACAGAGGCTTTAACACCAGTTGGTATTTAGTATGAGTAGAGGGGGGGCATCAGCTGTAATAGCAATATTACAACAGACTTCATAACTGCAGTAAGATAATGAAGTTGAGGAAGGGAATTCTTGCGATAGTGAAGTATAGCATTCAGTTGACTCTGGTGGTAAAAGATCATTTTGTGTTGAGTATGAGCCAAGCATAGAACGTTCATAACAAAGTGTCAGATTTGAAAAACACATAACAGGTTCTATATTTTAAATGCTGTTGTTCCCCTTTCAGTTTTTCCAGAAGTAGGGAATCAAAAGTCATTTCAATTTTTTATTTGCCAATTTTTTAATGTATTCAAACTACTTCATGACTTTTTTGTTCTCTTCCCTCTCTCTCCTCTTCCTGTGTCTGAAATATATAAATTTCCTATTATCTGTTTTAGCTGAGTTGAGAACTTCTTGAATAATTAAATGTTTCGGTGTCTTTTATTCCTTTCTGATAATCAGTCATGTGATGACAGTATACTAAAATTCATAATTCTGTTTGGCTAAAATAAATGGAAAAGTGTATTAGATGTCAATGAGATAAGTTTACAATATATCCCTGTGACATTGACCATGCAGACTGAAACTGTAGGTGCTCATGCCTGTAGAGATTGCAAGGCCTAACCATGTGCTTGTGTTTGAGGGCCATGATGCATGTTAAAAATATCAAGAGGAACTTTCAAACCTGTGTGGAGTAAAGTAAATGAGGAAATCAGAAGTAAATGAACATGCAAAGAAGGGCACAGCTCGCTAACAGGAACAAGAAAACAGATGTAAGTGAAACTAGAAAGGGGCTAAACACCAAGAGATGATGAAGCCAGTTTTAAAATAGGATCATGGGCTGAATCCAGAGAGATGAAATGCAGTTAAGTGGAAGGCATAAGGAGTGATGCAAAATAAATGGAAGCAGGGCAGGGAGAAGGAAAGGGAAGGACTGAACTGAGAAAGAGGTATAACCTTGGGAGCTTGGCTGAAGAACTCTGCTCCATTGGCCCAGGACTGTATAAGAAATCCATTTATGCTTGAGTGTATATGTAGTATGCTTATATATCAATATGCTTATGTTACCACTCTGAGGGACACGTTCTTAGGTAAGTCCTGTGCCTACTGCTGTACTTTTAGTCTGTTCCATGTACCTGTAAATCCTGACAATGTTGGAGGTGGAAACCCAGGTTCAAGAGTCCAAGTTGCTGCACTGATTAAACAGTACGTTTCCTCTTTAATATCCATTGACTCAGTATATGGCAAATAATTGTAGGAAGAATGTAGCCTAAATGGGCTGTGCAAGCTACAACAGTTATTTTATGTAGGGTGTGGGGCAATTTAGTGCTCTGCAAAATGTGTTAGCAAAAACAGGAGGGTTGTGCTTTAGCCACTATCTGTCCAGACACACTTCTTATGTAGAACAGAGCTAGGCTGCTTGTGCGGTTAACTGCTGGTACCTGGGTATGTAAGCCTTTGCTAGATACACATAGAGTTTGATCACAGCTTGTCTGTGCCAAGAAGCTGATGAATTTTTGGCTTGATACTAATTACAGGTGGTTTATACGAATAAGAATGTATCCCTTAATGAAGATGGGCAGATGTGGCATTGCAGAGAATGCAAATAGATACTTGACAGTGTAGGAAACAATGCTGCAACACCATAATAACAGTATGGCAGTGCTTAATGTGTGCCCTTAGGAAAAAGGGAGGTGATTTTGTTTTAATACAAAACTGCTTTCACTTACCTATGCTCTCATAGCCTTATGCTCACAAGTGTCAAGACATTGGTATCTAGGTGGCCTGTCCAGTGTTCAGGCACCAACCAGGCAGTCTGGTCCAGGTTTGTTTTGCTGACATGGAGGGTGAGGGACATAGGGTATATCAAACTGTCATCACATCACTTGGGTTCTTCCTAGGTTGGTGACCATGCACTGGTTTTGGATATGCCTTTTTTATACCCTTTAGGAACTGACAGTGATTAATCTCTCCATTCTGTCCCATCTATGAGAGTTACTGTAAGTTACTCCTTTACTGCCCTTTGTCTCATGCCTGGGTACCCTGAGGAGTAGATGCGCTGGCCTCTTGTTGAGCTGCTAATCTAGGTATCGTCAATAGCTGCCATTCTCATGGCTCTTCTGCCTCCACACCCAGACATTCCCATTTATTCTCCTTTCACTCCAATCTTACCCTTTCTATTACACTTCTGTACAGTAGACTTGTGATAGAAGGCCAGTAGCCAGTAGGATAATTTGTGCAATGGAAATAATCATATTGTTAAAGAGAAATGGAGTTTGTGGTGTATGGATTCTAGCTGTCAAATTTTGCTGAGTATCCCTGTGTGTTTGCTAAGTACAACCAGCATTATGTTTGACATCTAATATAAGGTCTATGAAAGAACCTGTGTGATGGATTTGATATCCAAGCCAGCTTTTGAAGTGGGGAGGAGGCTTAATGAATTTGATTCCTGGAAGAGGAAGGATTATAAATAAACAAGTGTCTGACTGTGGCCAATGGGTAAGCAATTATGCTTGCAATGCCATTAGTGGGTAGAGTCCTTAGAGAGCTATGAATGGCCAATGAAACATGTCAGTTCCTTGACATGATGTGGGGATGAAAAGAAGTCCAAAGAATCTGTCCCAAAGTCAAAAAATTATTTAAATGATTGCATTTAGAAGAACATTAATAATTTAAGCTTAGAGTCAGCAGTGTACTAAATATTTGTATTATGCTTTTGTTTTTTTAAGAAACTTAACAGACAAAAATTAGGTTTTACTTGATGATAGAGTGCCTGTTAAAGATAATGCTGTATTCAAAGCTCAGGGATTAAGTTGCAAAGAAGCAAGGGTCATGTTGGACTTTCAAGGAGTACATAGACATAGACAGTATTCCTCTAATACTGAACCTGTGTCCAAGGGAAATGTCCTCCTTTATCATCTGATCACTAGTAGTGAAGTGCACAAATATGGCACACAGATATGCCCGTTTTTTCCCACTTAGTCCCAAACAAATAAAATCAGCTTCAGCCTAATTTTTGCTAGTGGTGTTTACCTGAATCAGCTTGTTCTTTAAACCCTGCAGTTAGAGTGTACTATCAGAAGTGAAAAGCCCTACTGCTTCTAAAATTTCTTCACCTGTGACCACTTTCTCTAATCCTGCATTCCCTGGCATCACTTCCAGACCTGCTAGAGTAAAATTATAAAGCTATAGAAGAAGACTATAGAGCTTCCTAAGGCCTGCTGAAAGGTCTAAAACCAGTCTGTCAGCAGTTCCATATCTCTTCTGGGTTTCTTTATGCATGTATATTGCTTCCTCTTTGGAGGAGGAGTGCTCTGCCTGCACAGCATTCAGCACAACAGGGCCTTGGAGCATGGCTGACCCTGTAGACTTCTGTGTGACTCAGAGAGAGACCAGACTCAGTGGAGAAGGAGACCTGGCATGGAACATCCACCAGGAATTAGTTTGGATGATAGCATTTCTCAAACCTGCCAGAAAGGAGAGTTCTTCAATTATTTTAATAAAATAACGTAAACTTGGTCACATCTTGGTTTCTTTATCGTGTTTGTAAAATGGAAAATCTGTAAAAATATAGACTAGAAGAAAATGCATCTTCTCTGCAGTCTTCCCCTAGGAAGGGTAGAAATCTGTGCTTTCTCTGTCCTGCCTCAGCTACAAGTGTCTGTTAGCTTTTCTCCAAAGTTATCTTCACTAACAACTTTATGTTCACTTGGGATTCTTTTTCAGAGACAGAGACAAAGTTCCAATGCTGAATAATATATAATAAATAACGAGCTCAATTTGTTTGACTAAGAGCTTCCTAGAGGTAACTTAAATCTCTTAAGAAGGTTGAGTTGGGTTTTTTTTCCTCCCCCGGGTCTTATCTCTGCGAAGAATTTTCAACGGCTTTCCCACTGTTGGGCCTAGAGTGAGTACAACTTCTCTTGTTTATCAGCAGCGGAAGCACAAGTTGAGGACCATGGCCAACATTTTTATCAGTGGAGCACCAACCTTATATAAATTATATCATGGTTTATGCATAGGTGTATTTTGGCAAGGCTAGTGGTGAGAGAGACCCTAAATGCTTTCAAAATACATGCAGCATTAACACTTTATCTGGCTAAAATATGTTGCAGGAAATCTTTATCCCATTTCCTACATGCTTTTCTGCCAAAACATGTTAGTGTGTATCAAAACATACAGTTCCCGAACAACTTAGATTAGACTCATGCTTTCTCATTTCCTCTTCTTCCCATCCCAAATTAGCAAAGTAGAGGAGCTTATTCTTCTCTCAAAACTATGGAAGAGAGCATCATCATGAATGCTAATTCTTAAAATGAAAAAATAGAATGGAAAAGCTCTTTAAAAGTTGTCAGCTCTCAAAAAAGGCACTGTCTCAATGTCATCTGTAAGGCTAAGCTACAGAACAGTATTTTTAGATGATGTAAGCTGTGTGGCAAGAGAGTACTTGAATTACCACTTTTAATATCATATTTTCGTCCTTTAGGCACTGTGGATAAGATTTTGCAAACCCTTATGTGGTTGCAGGCAGGAAAAACATAAACATTTATCCCACAATTACCAGAGGCTGCAGAATAGATGTTAAGAGTAGCAGTCTCTATTCTTTCTCTGTATTACAGATGAGGAATTGGAGAACGTCTAGGTGGGTGGACTGTGCTTAGGCAACAGGTGACGTTGATAGATCAATGGAAGTACAATCCATTGCAATACTTCTGTGAAATGAGGTCTTGCCTGTACTTAGGCAAGTGGCTAAATGCTATTATTTAGTCTTGTATCTGAGAATTTTTCTGGTGGCATAATTCTTATAGCTCCATTATGCAAAATGTATCTCTTCCTAAAAAGTTCTGTCTTATCCTTTTGGCCAGATCCTCTAGGTTAAATTAGTTTTAACTCTGTCTGATGTATTTTCATTTGAGTACAAATGTGCTTAATGTTGTAGGGTTTCTATGCCTGTTCAATTTCTGCATCACACCAGCCTCACTTTCCCCAGAGTATTATTTCTCCAGGGCCATACTCTGTGTCTGAGCAAAGATAAATACTGCAGATCTCTCTAAAAGCTAATTGTATGTATATTACAGGAATTTAAGAAGACAGAATTAGCTTTGGTATGTGAGTGGGGAAAAAAATTCAAAAGGCTTGTTTAAATGGAAATCAATACAATCAGGAATAGCCTGACTCTAGGCACCCTGTATTGGTCTTGTTCTTTGTTTATGCAAAAACTCCATTTGTGTGTTGTATAATCAGTGTTTTAAAAGATGATGGCTATGTCTTGTTCAGGTTTTTCTCTACTTTGTCTAGGTTAATTTAGAGGACAGACTGTATACATTCTTCTAAAGTCTTAAATTGATCATAAGTTGTCTGAAGAAGTGCATTCTGCTTGTTCACAACTAATGGAGCTGATCTAATTGCTCACTGCCACTGAAAAGGAGAGATCTCGTTGTCTGTTTCTTTGGTCTTTGCTCTCTTCTCCTCCACTCTGCCATATGGTCCTGCCTCTGCTGTGCACTCTCTGGCAGCTAAGAAACCTCTCTGAATCAGTTAAACTCACTAATCAAGAAAAAACTTTTCTATAAGAACTGAGGTCGTAAGCAGGTTGCATTTTATTGGACAGAGCAAAATGGGAAACAAATAAACACCTTCCTCGTGTTGGTGGAGGCTTTGGCCCTGTGTCACGTAAATCTGGCACGTTTCCCAACTCTTTCCAGGAACCAGTCCGGGAAGGAAGATTATTAGTTACTGAAAAAACAAACATAGAGCAAGGTTAATACTCTGCATATGACTAGGGGCTTAATGTCTAGACAGTTTTGAAATCCTTTATTAGGGTTGTTGTTGTTGTTGTTCTGTTTTCCTATTTTACTCATTTTTTTTTCCATAGCCAAGGCCAGTTGTTTTTTCACTCCACACAAGTAGTGACACCCTATTCTGAAAAGTGTCAATAGATGTATATATTTGGCCTTTCTTGCCTTTCTGAGGAAAGGGAAGTCCTTTGTATCTCTCCTGTCTCTTACAGGTAATCATTGCTTCATGGCTGTCTATGGCCACTTTGATAAGCTTTTTAGTGCCAGTGTGCTACGACTAGTTCTGTAAGACTTCTTGTTTGGGGGAATTTTGGCATGTACAACTGGTTTGCTTCAAGATGAGTAGAAGTAAGACTACACATATGAGACTCCTGTGATTAATTTTCTACCCAAGACACAAGCACAGCTCTGGCAGTCCTGAAAACAGGAGGAGAACTCATCCAGGTAGAGCACAAGCGCTTTAAATCATATCAATTAGAAATGCCTGTGCCCTCACCATTGTAGTGCCCCCACTGTTAAATTAGACAGTGAAGCTTCAGAAATAGTAGCTACACAGCTGGAGTTACCCCAATAGAAAGCTTGGCTGGATCACATGGCAATGAAATGCAGCAGTGTTTAGTAGACTGAAAAAACATACTTGGATAACCTTTACAAGCTTAGTTGGGAGGAAAATATTGTAATGTTAAATGTAGTCAGTGACTGTGGGGAGAGAATAAATTAATATAAAAATCTTTCCCAAATAGTTTTAAAAAAATTGACTTTTAATACATTGTACGAATAACAAAAATGAATAACAAAATTGTTTTTTTCTAGGTAACAGATGATGGTGTTATAGCACTAGTGAGTGGAACATGTTCAAAGAATTTAAAGGTAACTTATCTAACCTAATACAAAGAAATGTGAAAAGCAAATATTTCATTTTTAATTATTATTTCTAAGGGTGTTTTTTATTGAGGTAAGCCTTTATATTTGTGTACGTGTTTGCCCTGATTTTGGTCATGAATTGAATATTTTCCGTCTCTGTAGCAGTGCCCCAGACCAGCTTTTTGAGAACTGCAGTCTCTTTTCAAGATGAGTTTTCTTTTACTGAATGTAGCATGCGCATTTTAACTTGTTTTGTTTTAGAAAAGTGTATGACATGCAAATAGTTGCTTTTCCATTGATTTGTTTTGAGTTATTTCTTGATTCTATTGAGCTTTTGGGCACAATCTGTAATGTGGAGAATTTCATGGATTTAAGAAATTAGTTAGCAACTCTACATAGGTAAATATCTAACTCATTAAAGCAACTGTGAAAATGAAGTCCTCTTTGCAGAAAGATTCTCTAGACACTTAGTGATAAAATGATGGAGAAGAGGCATCCCAGAGCCCCATAAATGATCTACTTTTCTAAATAGAAAATTAAGATGGGAAACAAGTCATACTCTTGCTGTTTTACAGCAGAAAAAAAACCAGCAAAACAAAATAGGAAATCTTGTTCAACTGACAGTATTAATAACCTGAAAAAAATAGTACTGTTCTTGTTTTATGTGAAGGGTGAACAGTTAGGTATGTGCGTGTGGAGGGTTTTGTTTGTTTGTTTGTTTTTTCCAGCTGATGTTTCTCTGTTTTGGACAACTTGTTTAGTCTTTAAGTCTTGTGGTAGAGATGAAAATGCCATTTTTCAGAACATGGCAGTGAGAGAAATTCTTTTTATACTAGAAATAACTTGAAAATATCTTTGTCCTTTAGCTTGTTACAGCGTTAGCCATAACAAAACATTGGCTGAAGGTTTTCTAAACAACACTGAGAATATGCAGAAAGTCTTCATTATCAACTTTCTCATAGCCAGTCTACAAATATGAAACAATGTGTATCACTGTAATTTGGATTAGGTCATTCTCAAAAGCTTTTAGTGCATGTTTCTTAAAATACAAAGATTTCTTCACAGAATTTTATTGTAATAAGTTTTGATTACACCATTGACTAGACTGGGGTTCTATAAACATTTAGAGGGTCTTGAACTATTTTTGAGCAATGTTGGTGTAATTACTTTGACAGTATTCTCTTCCCTCTTGTATATTATCACTGTCCATGTTTTGCAGAAGATTATATTCTTGCATGTAAGCCCTTTTTCTTCAAGCCACAGAAATTAAGTTCCATGTATTATTTTTAATGAAAATGTCCAGCTTACAAAATGTGGCCTATGATGCTTCCTGGTTGCATTGCTATAGATACCATTTCTTTGAAGGTGCACAAGTATCTTTTTGTGCTGTGGGTGGATGCCTGTGGAAGCAGTGCTATGTCAGAAAGAGCAACTTGGGTAGCTGCCATAAGACCTGTTTCATGTATAAGGGTTCAAGAAAGGTGCCTGGTGAACACGTTGTCCAGAAGCAACTAGGAATTCCAGGGACAGGAAAAAATGCCTCTAATGCACTGCAGAAGGGAAGAGGCAGACACAAAGTATTGGAAAATAGAGCAAAAGAGTACAAGGCAGTCCCTTAGACCTTTAGGGCCTAAAAACTTCTCGGTGGAGAAGACTGCTTCATGGCAAACTTTAAACCTATTGACAATAGGCTTGCTTATCTTAGTTACGTTTTGTAATAACTGAAATATTTCATGGCCTTCGTGAGTCTATGACTTTTGGGAGGGTGGCAAAGAGAAGCAATTATGGGTAAAGAAAGTAAAAGACAGTAGGAATTTGTTTGGAAGAGAAAAGATTTTGAAATGAAGAGTGTCTGATTGTTATGATTACTATCAAGAAGAGGTACAGTGGGATCATAAATATGACTAACTGAAAATTCTTAGTTTATCTAATAAAATGATTTACATCTGCTAGAGCTTGAGAGCTCCTTTTATCAGTTGTCTTATCCCTCTTTAATTTCTGTTTAACTTATATGAGGATCATTTAAAAAGTGACCAAGTGTGCAGCCTGTGCAAATGAAGTTGTATAAAAAATAGACTTTCTTATATCTTGCCATACAATGTTAGAATGTTAAAATGTTGGCTTTGATTTTAGAGGAACTAGTAGAAAATTTCAGTCATGCCACTTGCTTGATTGGCTTCCCTGCCTGCAAGACTGTGATCATACGAGCCTGATGACATTTTTAAAAGTCCTTCAGGATGGAAGTTGTATAGAAGGCAATAAGTTGAGTAGTAGTATGGATGAACTAAAAGCTATACGTATATCAGCTTTTTGTATTTCTTGCTTCGTGAATAAAGTTCTTGTTTTCTGTGTCATCATGCTATATACTACATTTATTACAAAAGGTCCCTTTTGTTCATGTGCTCTTTAAAGATCCTTGGAGTTCATCATTTGAAAAGACACTCTTTCACAGTAAAACAATTCTTATTCCTTTACCCTGGGCTTCTCAAAGTATATTTTCCCAGATCTCACGTTCCATTAACTTTGCTATTCTCTTTCTGCATTTTTTGTATGTTATATATATATTGATATAGGAGCCAGTTTAGAAAGTGCCCATTCAACACCAAAAAAAAATATTTGTTAAAGCATACAGATGCACACTACCAGGGAGAAGAAAGATGAGTGTGGGTGTGGGTGACTGACTAAGAATGAGGGGATCAGCGTCTAGTACTATGTGATGCTGGAAAAAACATTTTCTTCCTCTTTCCCATCCAAAAAAGAAAGATGATAATCCTTCCTTTTTTCGGTCCTCTGTTTTTTCTTGCATTGAGACAGCTGATAGAGGCAAGGAGTATTGGGGGGGGGGGGGAGAAGCGCTATTTTTTTTTTTAAACCTGGATAAATGCTTGCCTTCTCAAATCACGTGTGACTACACTTAAATTCCTCTTCGAAAGCTGGAATTTTCTTCTGTGAACATTATATTGAAATAAGCATGAGTTTTCTTCTGCAGACAAAACTAGCCACTGTAGGAATTACATCTGCATGTAAATCTTCAAGTCATTAGCCATTTGGAAAACCACATCTGATCAGCAGAGAAAGGACTATAGTATCAGAGCATACAAATTTTAAAATCTTATACATTGTTAGGTGATGTAGAAATTTCGCTTAGCTATAGATTCCAAAGACAAGCTTCCCAAGTCAGCAACCACTCTCAAAAAAAATTTTTGAGGGCCCTTATTAAAAGTATGTTGTACTGCTTCTCAAGGTCTGTTTATAAAATTTAAGTAGCAAAGTTTTTTTTTTTTTTAATTAAACAAAATTCTTGATCACAGAGAGCTGTTGACTTTATTCTCTCTTTACTACATGCAACGTGTACTAGTTATGCAACTTCACAAAAATTAAGAGGAGAGCAGGTATTAGTCTAGTCTTGGAAGGGATCTTAGACTTCTTTTAGGAACTATATAAATGTGTATTAGGAACTACTTCTGACAGAGACTCACGAGTCCTGCCTTTTCTGGGAAGCTCCAGACTTCAATTGCGTTCTGTCCTCTTGTTCAAGAAATTACTGGGAGTGTGCGTGACGCAGGAAAAATGATAGGACTCAAACTCTGTAAAATGTCTTTGAGGAGTTTTTTTCACTTGTTTTGGATGTTTGTTTCTAGCTTAGCTTTCTTTATGAAGAATCAACTCTAAAAATATAAATTTCCTATCTTGTTTTTCCTGAGGGTATCTGTACAGGACCACAGATGGGGTCAATGCTCTGAGGAGTAGTAGGTCATAATTTCTTCTGGGGGAAATCTCTGAAGTAAGTAGTAATAATGGTTGGGAAAATGAAGTGGTACCTCCAAAACTGCATGCTCTCACAGGCTTTTGTTTTTACTATTTTTCATAATAGGAGATCCACATGGAACGGTGTGTGAATCTGACCGATGTTGCTGTGGAAGCAGTTCTCACTTGTTGTCCGAAGATACACATTTTTCTGTTCCATGGATGCCCATTGATAACAGGTGAGTCAAATCACTTCTGACTGCATCTTCTTGCTGTCTGAAAAATAAGTTATGTTTTGTAAATACTCCCATACAAATAATAAATGATTAGATAATGTAATCATTATACACTGGGTTTTTTTTCAAAACAAGATGAGCTTTGCCTTGAAACCTGACAACCTTCAAAGAGGTTTCTTTCTCTCTCAAAATGTTGATGTAGACCCAAAATTGATGAGGAGACTTCATGAAGAGGTTTAAGCATATTAATCACCCACTGTGTTCCAAAAATATGGAACAGCTTCCATTCAAGAAACAGTGGAATAGACTAGGACTGATCAGCCTGAAAGAAAACAACTTAAGAGGGTTTATGATAGAGATCTAAAAAACAGTGAATGGTATGGAGGAAAGGATACTGAACAGTATTTTTTTTCTATAAAAGAATGAGGAATATCAAATAAAATTAGTAGGAACTGGATTTAGAAAAAGGAAGAACTCTTCATGTAGCGGATGACAAACCTGGGGAACTCATTGCTGAAGGATGTCATCCATGCTAAAACTATACAGCAGCTCATAGACTGTGCCAGTACTTGGAAGAGAAATTTTTGGAAGGTTAAATACATGGAAACTATGTCCAGCTTAGGAAATTCCCCTCAGCTGAAAGTAACTGGAGAATGCAAGGGATCTGGGGAAGGTGTCTTGCATGTTCTGTTCTTACTCTTCCCAGGGCACCTACTCATGATCCTTGTTTTTATTGGTCATTTTCTTAGCCACAGGGAAGTCCATTCTCAATCAATCCTCAGTCTTCTCAAAGAAGGAAGAGCCAAAGGCGGCAGCGGAAAAAAAGCAGATGAGTTTGGGAGGAAATGAATGAAAAAAGGAGGGTGAGGGTCACTCAGAATATAAAAGAAATGATGTCAAGGACTGTGGCCTCTAACTTGAGCACAAGCAGTGGTCACAAGGGCCGTGCTGACTATTCATTTATTAAGCAGAAAATAACCAATAGGAACAAACAGTAGTTGAGAGTATAGTGGTTTAAAATTGTAATGGGACTAGAAATAGTCAGGAGGAAGCAGATGTTTCCATTACTTCAGATCACTGTTTTAGCACAGTGCCACATTGCTCAACATTGTCAAATGCAGTGTTACCACAAGGTCTTCATCATGCGTATCTCAAGTAATGTTGATACCAGTGGTTAACGTATAGCCCCACATTTCCCTTGCAATGAAACATCAAACTTATGCCTGACTGGTATACAAAAGTGAAGCCCACAAGACTGTTGAAGAAAAAATCCATCACTCGTGACTACATAAATCTGAACTAGAACAGACAGAACTGACCACCAGGATCCCACTTCTCCTAGTGAAGAAGACCACATTTAACCAGTGATGTGTGTTGGCTCAGTTAATTCAGTGTGGGGGCATATTAAGCATCAGCTGTAAGATAGGCCAATTGAGACAGAGGAAGGTTTCAGTGACCATGGAGTTGAGATGGCTGCACAGATGGCCGTTCTTGATGCACTCCTTAGCTGAAGCCCGCAGGCTGAGTCAGGATCTGCTCAAGCTTGACCAGGCTTTCTGCAGCTGCGTACAGTCCCTGGAGGGATCCCACAGAGCAAGTGTCAAAACCAGATGCCCACAGGGAACCTGTGAGGTGTCTGTGGTGCACCCTGTTAAATACCTTCTCCTTTTTGAGGGCGGGAAGGGAGATGACCCATTGCCCCCTGGTAGAGGTCTCTGGCCAGATAAAAAGTTGTCAGAGGTTCTGAGGTCCAGAAGTTTATGCAGAGAGACTGGGACAAATGCCGCTGTTGTGGTCAGGGAATAGTTTTTCCTCGGCATTTCTCCCATACCCCAGTTTTCCTGCCATTTTTTTGCTATGATACTGGGGTCTAGGGAGGGGATCCAGGGAGAGGTAGCTTTTAGAAGAGTTCCAGCTCTTCAGGCAGCACTACAAGAGAGGTCAGATTGGGGGTAGGTGTAGAAAGGAGCAGGGAAGAGACTGAGGGAGGAAAGTGCATGCTGTGTGTGGGAACCTGCTCATAAAGGAAGAGGGAGAAGGAGGGAAGAAAAGCACCTGTGTGCCTCTCTTTTTTTCCTTTTTTTTTCATTCTCTCCTTTTTTTTTCCTCCTCTATTTTTCTTAACTAAGGAGGAGTGGAAGGAGGATAGAGGAGCAATAGGAGTTGGGAGGGGACTTCTTCCACTCCTTCTGAGCAGCTGTTTGTGGGTCTGCAGTTAGCTATTGTGCAGTCTGGGGCAGAAGGAGCAGGGAAGGTCCTGCTGCACCTAAAGGCATTGGATGTAGCAGTGACCACGGAGCCATTGGGTCTTGAAGTCGTGGGGGGTGCAGTCAGGTGTGCAAGGGGAGGCCTCCATGGTGACAGTGATTCTTATTCTTTTTTCTTCTCTTCCTTCTGGAAAGGGGAGAAGTTGGAGCTGGAGGATTAGGGAAAGAGCTTCAGCACAGGAGCTGCTCCTTGAGCTGTGCCCAGAACTGCCTGCCTGCTGACTTGCAGGAAGCTGCCAGAGCCCCCCTTCTCTACCTGCTGGCTCCTGTTGGAGGCAGGATACCAAGGAGGATGGACTCTGGTTGTTTTTATGCACCATATAAAAGTGGTATTGTGTTTGAAGGGATTTACAACCTAGTGAACCTGTACTGCTGCTCCAAACTGTATTTGTCACTAACATAAAGTGTCATTGCAGTGTCATTAACAGAGATTGACTGCGGATCCACGAGCAGATCAGCTTTCTCTGACTGTTCTGACTTTGCCATGTCTTTCATTCTCAGTTTTCCAAATACATGATATAGTTGCTCATTTTTGCTTGTTTGATAACTGACTTTATAGAGATTGATAAATATATTCATTATATGAAACTAGATTTTTGACTTTCACATCAAAACGAACTACAAGAAGTCCAAGGAAATCAGAGAAAAAACAGGCTATAAGTATTATATACTGCTGTGCATGCTCAAGAGAGCTGAATTACAACTGCTTTGGGAACCACAACTTTGTCTTTCCTGAGCCTTACATGATTAAAACAGCTGTTTTTTAAAATTTGCATTAATGCAATGGCCATGCATTTATTGAAACTGATATCAAGAGAAGCTGCTTAACCAGGTATGAATAAGCAAACCTGATTTATGATGCAGTGGTAATCAATGTTGATCCAATTTGCCTCTTCTCTGAGAAAGATGGGGAAAAAAGTTTTTTCAGGGAAATGAACTCAATCTTATCCTTTTGATTTAGAAAAATACCCATATGCAAGGAAGTGTTTAAGCTTAAGGGTTTTTTTGGTTTTGGGTTTTTTTTTCCTTTATTAAGGCCAGACGTGACTTACATTTTTTTTTAGTTGTTGCTTAGTGTGTTTTTATTTCCTTTTATAAGATTAAATTTCTATTTTGAAAATAAGACCATGAGATTATTTTCCCAGCGTTTTAGCTGTGAGTGTGGGAATGTCACTTTTTTCTTTGTGGGCACATCACCTGGACAACATGATCCCAATGAGTGCTAATTTGAAGATGTTTAACCATCAGAGAGTGGTGATCTCTGGTCTTTTTGTGCTCTGTATTTAAAAGCAGATGACCTGCAAAAAATTGATGATCTATTGTTAGTAGTCCAAAGAAGTTATTTACTGTTTTAGGTTTTAATACAATCTTCTTGCCCATCTTTATGTATCATTCCCATTCCCATCCTTATGTTCTGTGGCTTTTTTCCTTTGCTTCAAGTTTTTCGTCTTTGTCATTAAGGCTACTAATAGTGCCATACCCTTTTTGTCCTCTTTCTTTGTTTTCCTCACTCTTTTCTACATCTTGCCAGATTATCAGTTGTACTAGCATTATCTTTGAGTTTAACTGCTTTTTTGTGACCATCCCAATGCTTTCTTCAAAGGCTGTCCTATATATTAGTGTTGTCTAGTTAACTCACATTTCCTCTTCTTTAAACCTCTGAAAGATGTTCTGCTTCTATGATACCTACTAAATGTAGGCTAGCTAGAAAGGAACAACCTGAATAGAAGTTAATCATAGTTGAGTGTATTCATGAAATTCTAAAAGGAAGAAGAGACATTACTCTCCCAACATCGGCCTTGGTTTTTTACGTTGGGTTAGGTGATGGTACTTTACAATTATGTGATTGAAAAAGGAACTGAATGGTTTTGAATTATTTCATTTATACCTAAAGTGTGACCTTCTAATGGTAAGCTAAGCATAAATACAGATATATTTGAATTCTTTTGTTGTTTACCTAATTTCTGTATACCACCTATATATACCTACATCTCTCTCTCTATATATGTATATATTCTGAATGAATAACAAGAAATTCCTTGTTTCTTTTCCAGATCGTTCCCGAGATGTTTTAGAGCAGCTAATTGTATCGAACAAAATCAAGCAAGTGACATGGACTGTTTACTGATTACTTTTTGTTTGTGTATATATGAGTGTGAGGTTTACAGATGAGAGAGCTGTTTCAGGAAACAGCCACCTCTGGAAGATAGCTGCCCTGAGGGTGACTTTTGTACCACCAGATGGTTTCACTCCTTGTTCCTGCCAGAGGTCTCTGTCACCATTCCAGTCCTCGCTCTGTGAGTCAGGGCTTCGTAGTGTCTCTGCTTAAAGCCTGGTCTTTCTTTGCATCACTGATCATATTGCATTAAGAAGAAAGTTAAATTATAATTAATATTACTGTATCATCTCTCAGCCTCCTTGAAGGATCAGATTAGGCTATTACTTAACATCTTACTCTTAGCTACTTACACAAACACACTTTAATAAGTCCCTGTCCTGAGTTTATAATCTGAGAGGGTAGTCGCCATTAAAAATACCAAGCCCAAACATAGTATTAACATTTATGCAGAAGTGTCTGTAAAGTTAGGGCTTAAATCTGAAAAAACTGAGCAGGCAAAACTAATAAATGGAGGTGGCATTACCAGCAATGCAAGTATATTTTAAGTAGTAACAGGTAGTCTCCTTTCACAATGTACTTTGCTGGGTCTGGAGGAAAAACAGTAGATACATTTATTTATGGTGTTACTGATGCTGCAGGTTTCTTTTTTTATTTACCATTAAATACTTACTGGATTTTTACAGTTCAAAAAGTACAGTCTGTGAACATAAAAACATAAAATTGTCTTGAAATTATTGTAGTCATTTAAGGAATTTCAGTAATCATGACCAATAACAGAATCCTGTATATTGGCAAATACTCATTTGCTTTGGCTTTTGCCTGTATTCCTATGTAAAAATCTTCAGCGGGAACAAAATGCTGCTCCTCATAAGCATAGCTGAGAGTGAAACAGGACCAGACATAGGCTCTGAGCGCATGAATCTCAGGATGGTGTTCAGCAGAGTATGCGTTCTGCTGTATGCAGTTCATTACATCTACAGTGGCCTACAGAAATTGAAAATATATCTATTTATGTATCTATTTATGTACTGTTCAATTGTAGTTATATTTAAAAGCAATGTTCAGTTTTTGAAGTGTAGACAAGTTTATTACATGATGTAGCAGGGGTCTCATCACAAATATAAGTCATACTCAGTGGGTCTGTTGAAGCAAGAAACGTCTAGTGAGTCTTATGATTTCTACATTAAACTTAAAAATGCTAATCATTTTAGTGTTACACGGGGTGGGGGGTAGCATGCTATGTTGATACTCTGCATCTGGAACTAGCAGGACTTAGATAGGGAGGTCTTACATGGATCTGGTGACACTTAGAAACCCGCGAGTTTAAACAACCATTAGGAATGTGTTTACTTTATAATCCAGCACTGTCACAGGCCACACTCACTTTAGGTGTTATAGAAATAAAACAGTCTTCTAATCTATTTAAAGTTCATGTCAAACTGCATGGAAGATAGTAATATATATATATATATGTTTCATCCAGTAATATTAAAGGATATTATAAAGTCTGACAACAATCTCTGTTCTTCTATTGGTTTTATGGGTTAGGGAAGAGCAAATTCTATTTAGTAAAAGTGCTAATGCATAGTCATTTTCAAACTCAGGTGCCTAAATTCCTAACTCTGGGTCCATGCAGTACTATGGCTCAGTGCAGAGGACTGCGTTCCCATGATAGCTATAGGTATAACTGCATCAGCACAAACCAGACCTGTAGACAGAAGTTGTTGGGTTTGCTACATTAGCGTACATAGCAACTAGCACCTAAAGGCTGTAATTGCAGCAAATTGTTGGACCAGATAAAGGCCTAAGAACCTAAATGTATACTTAGTTTTAACCATCCAGGTTTGAAAACTGGTTTTATTCCTTTTTTATTATTATTTTTTTTGTCTAAAGACTATTTGCATTGTTTCCATATTGGTCCCTGTAGTTCAGTAGGTAGCAGCACTGACATGCTCAGTAATCTTGTCAACACATAAAGCTAGCTGTCCTTGCTGCAGTAAGTGTGCTGCAAAAAGAGTAAGTAGACTTATAAGATAACTGAGGTTGGAAGGGGCCTCAGAAGGTCTCTAGTCTATCTTCCTACCCAAAGTAGGGCCAGCTCTGAGCTCAGACCAGGTTGACCATAGCTTTATCCAGTTGGATCTTGAAAAACTGAAGAGGGGACAGCTGCAAACAACCTCTCTCTGCAACCTGTTCCACTGCTTGACTGTTCTTACAGTGAAAAATTTCTTCCTTATATCTAGTCTGAACCTCTTCTGTTTCAGTTTATGACCCTCATCTCTTCTTCCTACCATGCACTGCTGGGTAAAGCCTGGCTCCATCTTCCTGATAACCTCCTTGTAGGTATGGGCAGGCTGCTGCTATGTTCCCCTGAAGCCCTCTCTTCTAGAGGCTGACCAAGCCCAGCTCCTTCAGCCTATCTTTGTAGGGCACATGACCATAATATGGAGCAGTAATAGTTGTCAGATTGCCATTTCAAATGCTATATCCAGAAAGAAAATTACAAATTGAGATAAAGTAGCTAAACGCGGAAGATCACCAGAGTTTCTAACAGCAAAGGAACCTTAAAAAAAATCCTATTTGTGGGATAGTGTTACTTCTAGTCTCACAGGCTAACCTGACCTTTTTTCCCGTTGTTACTGGAACTCTGGCTTTGTTATGGTGATGGCAAATACAGTTTACATTTTTTTCCTTAAAAATGTATGCAGATGTACTGTGTTCTCCTGTCAGCCCTTTCTAAATGTATAACTTTGTGGTGTATCTTCACATTGTGCTTAAAAGCCTATACAACACAGAGGTGAATGAGAATGCTGTATTCTTAGGTTTGGAAGTTTAACATATATCACTTTAAATCCTTCACTTCCAGAGGTTGAGTCTGCTCTCTCATGGGTTTGGTACTAGCATAACTCCACTGGATTTTTTTTTTTGATTCAGGTTAAACCAGAGTCAGTTTCAACAAATGTTTACAAGTACTGTTGGAAGTGGGAGAAGAACATCATGTATACCCTTATCATTTCATATTCTATATTGTATTTGGATGTTGTTACCTTTGTAAATTGTTGAGTGAGAATATTCATGTATTGTTTTGAATATTAAATTTTGTCTCTGACTGGTTTGGATATTTTAAAATCTTATTAAATTATATATTCATGGCCACCTACATCAGCATGAGGTCATAATCCTCCCACCTCTTAAACACCATGGTTTTCTGAGTGACTGTCACAAACTTTTTCACATCTTGAAGCTTCTGCTATATCACCTGGTATTTGGATAGTTGTAGATGCAGTGTGTTTCATCCTTCAGTTAATAGTTCTTCATCTCTGCTTGTTCAATAATAATTTACTGCAAAGGTGCTAGTTATTGCAAGACTGCTCTGAAAACTTTGGTTTCTTCATTGAGTTGATGAATACACAGACTCTTACCTGTGGATCAAGGGTTTTTTTTATGCTGCAGATGTTTTTTTCTTCACAGTCATAGGTGAGGATGATTCTGGAGATTGTTGTTCAGTATCTCCTCAGGAGGAGAAGAGAAAAATAATTATACCTAATTTTTCTCTCATTCCCTGTTCAGAAGCATAATGAAAAGAAAGATTTCTTCATCCTGCACCAGGTCCCCATCATGATAGGTTGCCATTTTTTCCCTGCAAAGTTAGGGAGTGTATATCCTTTGAATGTCCTTTCTAAATGCTAAAGTTACCCTGAAGCTATTACTACTTAGTCATTCCAGTTGTTAGTAACTTTTACTTTGGCCAGAGTCAAGAAGCATGTTTTAGAATTATGCATGGCTCCTAAATGATCGCTCTGGGGCTTAAAGGAAGAGTTGACTTTATTTTAGAGGGGAAGGAGGTGACCCAAATTAGTTACATTCAGAAGAGATATCCAGGTAAAGAAAGAGCAAGGCACTTTGATTTAAGTATAATATGAGCGAATAATCTAGCAGAGAGAGTTTTATGAAGGACAGCAATAATTTTCTCTGGAAATAAACTGCAGAAGTCTGAGAAGGGAGTGTAATTATCTTTCAGCCACCATCCTCCTCTGTCCCCACAGCTGTATAATGGAAGTCTAAAATATTTCACAATACCATCAAAGAGTGAGACTAATACATTAACATACATGAAAGACATCAAGCATGCAAACTCTTGAGCATAATTTATCTTTGGATTGGCACTTCAGTGCAGGCCCATTCGAATAAAGTTTGCCTGTAATTCTTACCTCAAATGGAGCCAAAGCCTTGACAAGTGTAACTGAAATCAGTACAGGAGAGGATCTACAGAGGATCTACTAATTTACAGTGCATCAACAGATCTGTGCCATGTTTAAGTCCCATTTTCATTTTATACACTTAAAAAAAGCCAACCAAATGAGATCAAATTCATTATAAAGTCAGCTTTAACAGCCTTCTAAGCTATTTGAGGGCTGATAACTCCAGACGATACTTGATGTTAATCCATTGTTTTCTTGTCTAGTAGATTCAGGAAGTGAATATTCTACAACTTTGTGCAATTGACTGTGAATTCTGTGTCTTAAAAACTCATGCCTGCCAGGGTCACCAATCAGCACTTTAGTTTGCCGTATCCTGATGCATTTCCTCAGCCAGTGATGAAGACCATCAGCAAGTTGTTCATCATAAAACATGTCCCCTAGAACAATGAGGTCCCAGTTGCCCACCTCTGAATTAATGATGTTCTTAATGGTGATGGGAAAGGGATTCAGATGGTTCAGTTCACAGTTTAAGATCATTGCCATTCCTGCAACTGAAGAAAAGTAAATGAAAGTTAAGTTTTAGGATTCTGCCTTTCAGCTTCATTACAAATTTCAAATACTTTGACACAACTTTCAATTTCATCTCTTATTTTTGTTTATCCTATCTAGTGGCTTCCACAGCTTTCATTATGCATCAAAATCTAGCATAAAATGGTGAAATTTTATCCTCATCACACCATGCATGGGGAAGAGCTATCCCATATTGGAAACCAATGGCACTCCTGGCTCAAACTGGAATATCCAACTACCTTATCTGTGGATACACTTCCTCCTTAATCAATGAGTAATTAAATTATAAATAAACAATGCATAAGTCATTTAAGGGAAAATAAAATCTGGGAAAAAAATAGCAAAATGTAGGCCCTAACATATGAACCTGCAGCAAAATGCTATGCTCAAGTCCTAGAGAGAAACCAATTTATCCACTTGCTCTTGGAACTCTCTTCCAAACCAGCTGTGATGATGTGTAAGAAACATTTGATAGACACTTTGCTGTTTATTCATTCTAAAGAGCTGCTCACGTGGAGATACACTTTGCGTAAGGAAGCCTGGTACAACCCGGCTTCTAATACTGGCAAAATCCATTAATCTTTTTAGCATTCTAAATTAGCATATTTGGAAACCAAATTTCTCCCAAATAGGTCAAATAAAAGTTAATGCTAAATGTGCTTTAAAAAATAATAAAGATCTTTGCAGAGATTAAAAAAAACCAAGGTCTTACTAGGGTCAATGTCGTTAGCAAGGACTTGGGATGCACCACTCATCACAGCAGCTATTGCTGTTGCTCCACATCCACTTCCAAGATCCAAAACTGATCGCCCTTTAACAACACATGGATTATCTAAAATGTACCTGAATTTAAAAGGAAAACTGTTAAAGCTATAAACAGGTTTATGCAGATTTCTTAGCTTTGTATTACACTGCATGAGTGTTCACATCATACATGTAATGAACCATGATATTCTAGAAGATACTATTATTCTACATAAGCTGCTGGCACATAGCTCCTTGTTTGCTCATATAAAAATCAAAAAAACTATCTTTCTCCCTTCCTCTTCCCCCACAAGAAAAAATCTAACCAAGTAAACAACGTTTGATTTCAGTCAGCTCATTCTCTGACAGGTGAGCTTATGTAATAAATGGACACAAACTGCAACATGACTAAGATGCTTGGTATCAAAACCAGGAAATGGAAAATTGTTGATATGGATTTGTAGAAATTGCAAGGAACCAACCTGAAGAAACATGAAGATGGATTTGCAGTAAATATTCCACCCTCAAAAGACAAGGCCTCCCCATGCCCTACAATACTGCTTATACAACTATTTGGAAGATGATTTTCTCCTGTTTCTTTTTCTGAGTCATGCACTTACATATGCAAATACTTCTAGTCTGCTTAATGTTGTTCCTGAGTAGCAACAAGAAAATGAGAATATAGCAATGGTGAGCAGAAAGAATATCTTGACTTAGTCACTGATACCCACCAAGAGGAATCAGCAAGCAAAGCCCCTAGGCTGGAAATGCAGAGGAAGAACTGACACAAGGCAAGCAGTAGTTATTAAATACTATGGGTCGTATTGCCATTATTGAGTGTTCAGAACTTAACCAAGGGCCTAGAAATTCAGTCTTTTGTAAGGGTGCAAAGCCTTAGGTGACATAAATTACTGTAAATTGCCGTTATGTCTGTTAAAATAGAAACATGAAAGGATTTTACATTTGTGTCATCTCCTAGCATGGAAGATGATGGCTGACTGTTGACACAGTCACAGGCTGCTGGTAAGCACACCTTTCACAGATGTTCTAATGTAGAGAACTGTAATAGAAACATTAAGATTGGTGTAAATGGTGAATGAATGTGAATGTCCAGGCACAGAAGCACCAGAAGGAATGGCAGAAGTAGGCCTAGTAAGAATGTCAGGTGTTGCTGGCACCTAGATCCCAGCACATCTATATACAGCTTCCCAGGAAACGCAGACTGAGAAAGAAAAGAAGATACCCTACCCTCAGACTAAAACAAAGGTGCAAGGCAATAAGAGATAATGGCAGGGAGGCAAAGACCAGGACTGAAGCTATAAAATACCCAGATTAGGAAACTAGGAGACATGATGAGGACTTGACATCCCATGCCTCTCATCCTCTGTGTCATCACAAGGAATCTTGACTGGACTGTGTGCATGGACACACAGAGCTTGATGCTTGTGAGTATGTGGCTATGAGATGAGTGAATGAGACATGTTTAGTTTTATTAAAAATCTTCTTCTCCTCTAAGGTCTGGCATTGGGCTTTACTACACTGTTATGTTGCAGCATTATTTGCTACTCTTAGGATGTACAGAGATGTTCTCTGATTCTGAGGGCACCTTGGAAGGGCATTTGTGCAGAGGCTTAGCAGCTCAGCTGTCTGGCAACACTCCTCCTGTGGGTTTTGGTCCTTTGAGGACAACCCCCAGTTTGCAAACAGGTTGGAGGGCAGAGATGGGACCTCCATGGAAAGTGCCCTGCTTCTTCTTTCCATAGGAAGGGGCTGTACTTGCATTTGCAATGACTTTCCTGCAGTAATGTGTTTAGAGAGAGATCTGACCTAATACTGTTAAGTGCCCTGTTTCCAGCTGAGTGGTTCCCAAGTTACCTCTAATGGCAACTTAGAACAGCTGGAACCTACTGTCTACCCTGGCACGGACAGAGTACATTATGCTGATGTTGGAGACTGGTGTCAGACATCCTGGGTTAACAAGGTGTTGTAGGTTACTCTGTGAGAAATAGTCTGAAATAGTAAACTTCTGATGCTGTGGAAATGCCAATTGTGAAATAAGCATAGCTACAGAAGCAGCATGTTTTCATGCGCCTTTTATTTTCTTTTTCTTTTTACTTTTCCAGGTTATGCAAGTAATTTCTGACATTCCCATCTTATCGAAACAAGTGCATAAATGGTAGTCAATCAATGAGTGTTGCTACCCAACTACCTGGGCATATGAATCATATGATAATAAAATGTATAGATTACCTTACCTAATTTAATTATATGATGTTTAAGAGCACTCTAATTCATCTAAATGGCAGGCTAATCAACTTGCAATTTGGAACTATAAGACTCTTTCCTGGTTGAAAAAGCTTTCCTGTTTCTGCTTTCTTGCAGAACAGTAGTTCAGATCTTCCCCTTTTATCTGTGTGGGGGTGACTGACAGTTTGTTCTTTTCTGTAACAATTAGGAATTTTATCTGCTGTTCAAAGTGAGAGGTCTGATTTTACAGGATAAAGGAACTCCAGCTAGTTCCTTGGAAGCAGGAATATCAAACACATTTTGACAGTAAGTGGCCAGAATCAAAATGCAGGTTCTTATGTGACTAGAAAACAAGGACGATTCTTTAAATACTCATTTACTGTAGGTCTGTGAGCACTGAAACAATAGGGCTGCTGAAATCCTAAATGAGGAGACTGATTCAGGCTAACCAGCACTACAAAGTGCATCAGCATAAGCCTACTTTTCTCAGCAGAACCAGACATACATCCACACACCTGTTTGTATCCTACAAAAAAAAAAAACCCTTGTGTTATCACAAAAATGGAAATTTTCCTTTTTGGATTGACAATGAATGATATAATTAAACAGCTTGCTTGGTTTTGATGGCAACTGCATGGCTTTCCCACAGATCCAAATTCAGCCCTGTTGTCAACACATGCAGCTCCATTGAAGACAACAGGTTTCAGCTGATTTAAGAGCTGTAAGTTACTCGACATATGGCAGATGCTGAAACTTCACTGCCAGCCAGCAGAGATTGCTGCTCTACTGTGTAAGTTCTGACATGCTTGCCAGCAGTGGACCATACTTATCAACTTTGGTCTGTGCTGCATACCTGGACAGGGCTTGACCTCCTGGCCAGTAAATTGCCCAGAATGGGTCCCCATAAGGCCACAGGTCAAGTTTTTTGTGCCAGAACCTGCAGCGAGGGGTGAGGAGGCGCAGTTGTATCTCTGGCGTGAGGTTCCCGCTGCTGGTGATCTCCGTGTTCTCCTCCAGAAATGCTCTCATCTCAGGGTCCACAGACTTGCCAGCACTCCAGTGGCAGCAGCGTTTCCAACCCAGAGAAGGGCTTCCCTTCCTGCTCCTCCAAGCTTTGGCAAAGGCATTCTGCCTGCCCAAGAAGAGGAACAGTTTCCAGTCATGAAAAGCCATGTCTCCACCAAGGATAACTGCTCCCGAGAACAGCTTGTAGCACAGATTATCTGAGGCAGGTGATGAGGGAGAAAGCTTGAAGCAAACTCACAGGATGTTGTTTTTCATAGTAATGGGTGACAACTCCTGAAAGGAGAACAAGGTTATGGAAGTGACATTTCAGTGACTTCAAGGCTATGCACCACCAGGGCTTTAGGAAGAGGAGGTTGACATGCCCTTGTACAATCATGAAAGGGTGCTTTGCCCCTGCAGTAGGGAGCCTTTGGACACATCCAGTGAGAAACAACTGCTGAGTGGGAGAGCTGACAGAGCTAAAAATTAAACATGCAGCTTTTAACATTTCCCTCCCTCTGCCTTGCAGATATACATAGAGCAGGCTACTCCCATATAAGGTTTTTCCATCAAATCCTTAGCTTTTACAGTAGGGCTCTGGTATTGCAGGAACTATGGACACAGCAAAGGTTGTCAGGAGATTTTGGGGGAGGAATACTTACAGGTTTTATAATAGTGATGAGTCTTTTATATTTTAAAGCATCTTTTTATATTGAAGGTTAGCAAACAGTTAAAGGATTTCCTCAAACGACTTTCCTTTCTCCTTCAAATTTGTCAGGGTGCCTGCTCCAAAATGACAAAACCTGGTCTAAATTGGAATACTCTAATTTGTTGCATTTCAGTCTATACTTTAAAGGATCAGATAGTCTTACAGTATAGTAGTCTCATGTGGATGCTCTCCTGTAGAAGAAAGTAGGCCTCCATCTACTGCTCCCTCTCAGATAGTTTCTCAAGTTCCCAGAGGTAAACATGCCCCAAGCTGTCTAAAGCAACAGAAAGTGAATCCAACACATTCCAGAAAACTGAGTCTTTAGAAGTTGAGGCATTAAGACTGGATGAGTTCAGACTCAAAGGCCTTCTGATGCCACTCAAGGCCAGTTTTAAAGTCACAAGTGGTAAAGAAAAGAGAATGGGAAGCTGATGTGCCAGAGTTTAGACTCACTTATGAAAAAAACAACAGACAGCCACTACACTCAGATGAGAGACAAACGAAGAAGAGCAAGCTTTACCATGCTCTTCTCATCCACCATCTCCTGAAGTCTCTGGGTCTTTCTTATACTAAACCTGATAGCATCTTTACCCAGGGGTGGCCAGGAAAGAGAAAAACCAACTTTCTGCATCCCTGCTCAGATCTCCTTTATCCATTCCTTCCTCTTTCATTGTCTTTTCTTTCTTCTCTTGCTCTCCAATTTCTTTTCAGTAATTTGGATTTAAGGGCTTCAAGGCACAGCTCTTGAACCTCACCCAGAGCTGATGACTAGGGAAGCAATTAAAATCTGTGCTTTAAATAGTACTCTGGCATAAGTTTTCCAGGTTTTGGGACATTCAACAAGACAGGGGGAAGGACCTTTGTTTCCACAATAGCAAGACTACAAGAAAAAACAGACATGAGACAAACTGTACTCTCTTGGCTATTGTTTCCTCTATTCTGCAGAGGTTTTCAAGAAAAAGCAGAATGATGCATAAAGAAAACCAGCTTTAGCCCATTCCAGCCAATTTTTTCACAATGCAAGAGCTGTGACAAGTTTCACCATCTCGAATAGTATAGATTGTCCTTACAAAAACTACACAGATAAAAGGATGACAGCAAAAAATATTATTAAAATAAAGCCTTCTTTAACACTTCATAATTGATATGATTTGATTTTTTATTTTCTTTATCCATATCATTATTAAAAGTTAATGTGACTTTAGTGGCATTTTTGCATGTGCTGGCTTCTGCTTCAGGTGCCGATTTTAATTGATTGCTTACTAGAATGGTAAGTTGTGAATTAAACTCCTGCGATGCTTTGCTATTTAGGCCAACAGTCCAGCCAAACCTCTGTGAACTTCCACTTACTTGACTGTTTGATTAAATCATTAGCTAAAGGCTTTGTGTTTTTATTAAAAATATGTGACTGAATATTTTGCATTTTGCCACATTTGAGAAGGCCATACAGCAGAGTCCCTGTAATTGATGAATGCAATTAATGAACGCCTCCCTTCCTGAAAGCAGAACTACATAATCTGCTTAAGGAAAATGTGAAGTTAACTGCCGTCAGGGGTATAAATCTTGTCAGGTAATGCCGTATTCTGTCCTGTCCCCCCCCCCCCCCCGAATTGCTGCAAATCAGCAGGGGTAAAATTTTGGTAGCATGTATTTTGTGTTGCCTGTCACGATAGTCTTTCATAGCCTTAAATCAGCAAAACTGATGAGTTGGCTGATTAACAGACTGATATGTTGGGTTTCTGCCTTTAAATTCGTCTTCTGCAGAGAACGTACCAGCCTAGAGCTCTGTACCGAAAAACTGAATTTAACCACTTAGCGCAGAAAGGTGTCAGGGTAGATGTTGTTACATTTGACATCCTTGGCCTCCCCATTTTATTGGAATTGAAATCCAGGGGAAAAGAGAACATTTTTCTTGGAGAACCAGAAAAAAAAAGAAAAAAGAAAAGAAAAGAAAAAAGAAAAGAAAAGAAAAAAGAAAAGAAAAGAAAAAAGAAAAGAAAAGAAAAAAGAAAAGAAAAGAAAAAAGAAAAGAAAAGAAAAAAGAAAAGAAAAGAAAAAGCAATTCGTGGGGCAACTTAAGCTTTTGGAAAGAGCAGCAGGGGCCTTTCTTTCACGCTGTGATGCCGGGGTACGACACCAAGGCCCGAGCAGGGCCCGAGGCTGCCAGCTGAAGGGAGGGTGCAAATCAGACCCTTCGACACACTTTCGGGGCCTTAAGTAACCTGCTCGCGCCCAGGGGATGAACCACCGGAAAAATTACCCTTTTCATTCAAAAATTCCCAGCTTTTTCTCTCCAGGATGGCATCCCCGCCCTTCCCCCCTCCCCGGGGAAGGCCGGCGCCGGCCCCGGGAGGCCGCGGCGAGCCCCAACGGCCCGCCGCGAGACCTGGCCCCTCATGGCGGCGCCGGCCCCAACGGCCGCAACGGCCCACCTAGCCGCCATGGCCGCCCGCGCCGCACCGCCCCCCGCCGGGGCGGGACCGCGGCTGGGGCCGGGGCCGGCCCACACCTACCTGCTCCCGGCCGCCGCCGCGTCGCCGCCCCCCGGTGTGCGCAGGCCGCGCCGAGCAGAGCCGAGCCGAGCCAGGCCGGGCCGGGCTGAGCCGGGCTCTCCTGCCTCCTCCTTCCCTTAAAGCGGCAGCGCCCGGGCGGCTTCGCCTCCGCAGGCTTCTCTGGTGCTCGGGGTCGTTTTCTTAGCGAAAAGCCGGTGCGCCCCGTTCCTGCCTCTCCCGGTTGAATTCGGCCGTGTCCGGGTGCCGCGCCGGCCCGGGCCCCGCGGCAGATACGGAAAACGGAAGGCAGATCTTTCTCTCTTCCTTCCCGCATCAGATCAGGACCACCACCAAATGGGCTGAGCGCGGCCCGAGCAAGGTTTCCCGGGCTTTTCGTAACAGCGACGGCCTGGGAAGGTGCTGACCACTGAAAGACCCACCAGACAGTGCCAGTGCCGGGTCTGTCTGTCAAGCGGGCCAAACCTCTATTTCCCTTCCCGTTTGTTTCTGTTGCTCTAAACAGCCCTTCATTTCTCTCCTCCCCAATCTCTCTCTTCAATATGGACATTTCGGGGGGGAGGCTTTCCCTTAAAACGCTATGTTGTTGTTAGTCACTCATACAGCTCTACTGTAGCTAAGCGCCTGCTAACTTACAGGTTGTGTTTTTTTTTCTCCAGCATTTCTCTGAGGCAGGAAAGTGCGTTTTCATCGTTGTGGAAATGGGGACAGGAGCCAGGCGGTGACCGAGAGACTTGCCCATGGCCAGACAAGGAACCGAACCTCGCTGTGTCTCCCTGCCTTGCCCAGCCACCGTCCCTGCTGCCGCAGGAGGATGGATGGGGACGCAGGGATGTGGGCTCCCCTCCCTTTCTCCTGGATCCAAGTGCAGGGCCAAGCCCCTGCTGGCAGTGCAGCCTGGCCAGACCAGGGGCCAAAGGTGATTTCTGGTTTCCCTGCTGGGTGTTTCTGTGCTGCAGTCCCATGGGTTCCCCTGAGCACCCTTCCCTGTGGCGACTGACTTTGCTGTGTTGATTAGCTGGTCCTGCAGGGGGATTGGAGAGACCCCCGAGGCTCTCTGGTGGCACCCACTGGGTCTCTGCCCTCTCTCCCAGCCCCATCTGCTGGGATTTAGGGAATAGAAATAGTTTCTGACAACACAAGCAACAAATTTGGTTTTCTGTAGCTTCCCTCTGGCACTAAGTATCCCAGCTTTCACACACTGGCTTTTGAAAAGGCCCTTGTGCACTGCCTGAGGTGATGAGTATAAATTCTGCACCTCTTCGGGTGCCAGTATTTTAAAAATAAATCTGATGATTACACAGCCTAAGCCTGGATCTGCCCAAATCGCTTAGGCTATGAGGCCATCTAGTGATCTTCTGGCTTAGTACAATTAAAATGCACTCTCCAGCATGTGAAAGCTGCTTACAAAGCAGGACCTTTCATTTAAACGTGGATGATCCCACGTATCCTGAGAGAAGATGGCCCCTCCATACTGGGCTGCAGAGAGGTCTGGATGGAGGCAGAGCACCAGAGGAGGCGAGCACCAGCCAGAAGCTGGTGTTCCCTCACCACATGAAGGGGCATGAGGTCCACTGACATGTTAAGCTATAGGGATGCTTACATGTCTTTTACACTTGCCTTTTCTATACCTGTAGAGCAAAGCAGAATATACCTTCAGTCTTTTTAGAATTGATCCCAAAAGTGGATATCAAAGTGTGGACCATTGTGGGTTGGGCTCAGGAAGGACACTACTTCTTGGAGCCCTTAGAGAAAACCATGGAGTTTCAAAACTCTTGAGTCTTTCAGCAGCTCTAGCTGGTTCTCTCCAAGCAAGGAAACACTGAAAGCACTCATGATACCAAAAACTGCACATAAAATGCACAGTTCAGGACTGAAGTTTTTGTGCTTTTTAGATACCCACATCTATGCTAGGAATAAAGAAAACATTAAGGTGACAGAAGAACCATTACCAACATCAGCTCAGGATGCCAGGCCGATGTAAGATGTGCTACTGGCTTTAGGAATACTGACAGGTGATGATACAGCTCGATCACACACATTTTATTTTATGCCTGAAAAGAGACCTGCAGAATAATACTGATGCTATTTGAGGATTCTCAGAGAAATTTGAAATGAAAGTTTTTTTCACTTTGATCTTCAGTTTCTTTGATTTGGCATTTGAACAAGTAACTTCTCAGGTCTAGTTTTTGTGAACTCCTGATATATGGTGTTATTCAGTAGCTATTTGAACCTCAGTGAAGTCACTACCATCTAACACAGACCAACACCACACTGAGGCAGTTAAAAAAAATCTTCCCTAGCTCATTCCAGCCCAGGGACTGCTTCGCTGAAAAAGGAGGAGTGAAGTGCTTGTTTTCCAGTAATATTGGCTGAGGTGTTAAAAACAGAGATTCACTCTTTCTGATTTAACTACAAATGGTTAATTAGTATTTTACGGACTCCTAGTATGACATAAAAAAGTTATGATACCAATGATAACTGTCAACTCTCACACAAAAGTCCAGGTAAATCACTTAGACTTTCAGGTTATGCTTTGTGATTATTATTTCAGGAAAGGTTTCAAAGCTAGTCCCCTGTGAGAAAAATGTTTCATTTGCACAGGCTTTTGCTTTAACTTGTATGGTAACATCTTGAGAGTCTCTGCTGATCAAATGTATGATGTAATTGGCAGCCAACTACACTCAGATAACATGGATTTTGTCTATCATGGAGGAGTGCTAAACTTTCAAAATGCAACTGTAGAGTAGCACACAGGGGACTCGTGTGTCCAGGGTAATTACTAGATTACTGACTGATGATCCAACTGTCCAGGTCTCTGGGGAAATCTAGTTTGAGCTAATTAACAACAAAGAAATGGAACTGCACAAGGAAAGAAGAAAAAAAAAAGGAAAGGAAAAACAGAGAGAGAAGCTACCTTTGCATTAATTAGCCAATGACTTATAATTCATAGTAGACACAAAGGTTAAACAGAAAGGAAGAAAGGCCTGCAGTTCAACTGACAGATGACAATGCCAGTTCATTCCTTCTAGCTTTTAAAACTGAAGCTCCAGTCCCCTTTTCCAGATTTCTTTTTGCAAGGCCAACTGCCACAGCTTGTTGCATCAAAAGCACCTCAGTTGAAAGTCACTAAAGGGAAGAGGGATGCATCCGGAGTGGTGTTGATTGGTAAAAAGGATCCCAACAACTCAGTATTGACAGTCAGTGGTTTTGCACATCAGGATCAATTTGTGGCTAGCCAGAGGCTGCAGAAGCAAGACATTATCAAAATGTAACTGGCACATTAGCTGGTAGCTAAGGCAAAATTGAAGATGAGTGCTCTGGCCAGGTAAAAGAGAGAAAATTCAATTATTCTGTTGTGCCTTCAGCTACAAAATCCACACCTACACATTTCAGAATCACTGTACATCTTTTACATTTGAGGAATAAATATCCTGACAAAACAAATCACACATTACATACAGTATGCCCTGAAAGCATTAAGTGTGTTTTGCATAGGTTTACTTTTCCCTGCTGCTTGGCCAGCTGCATCAGGTTAGGGGCAAGAATGAGCAACAGCCAGCAGAGATGAAGGTGCTGGGTATGCTCCAGCGGCAGGTGGGAGCAGGGGAACTGCAAGGTGCTGCTCACCGCTAGGTGACGTGAGCAGAAGCCACATTAATCTGACCCTTGTTCCAATGTAGCCTCAGTCCTCCTGAGGTGAACAGTTCCCACAAGGGTCCCAGGGGTGAGGCCAAGGAAGTGAAGGCTCTCATCTCTGAAATCGTCCTGGACACATTTCGTCCTTGTCCACACGTGCAGCTAAACCACACTTGGCCTCAGCTGGCTGCTCATGTTCACACACAGGCAGATGTGGGGGCATTTGTGTTGCACAGACGAAGCCTTGGGAGACACAAAGACTCAGATGCTTCATGCTTCTCTTCATATTCACTTCTTTTCAGAGAAAATAGTTTCTTGCTGATACAGCCGTGTACTACTCCAGATTTGGTTAACTGCTCAAGCAAAGGTATTGTTATATTAAAACTAGAAGATACTTATTTTCAAGAGCATGTGAGCCCTGTTTTTGAACAGCTGAAGTCTCCTTGGAGTACTGGGTCTTTGACTCCCATATGTGTCTTAAAATAATGAAACTTGGACTCCTAAATTAAAGGTCCCACTACTATTTTGTGACAATCTGCTAGCATAAATTGAACCTCACTAGGAAGGGAAATTAGGCAGAAAACAGTCAGTCCAACCCAATGAACATATCTGTAGCTAATGAACATGTCCAGAGCTGTGTTGTATGAAAACAAGTGCTAAATATCTTCTGGTGGTTGTAGTTGTACAGCAAGAAGATTGCAGCACAGGCAGCAACTAATAGGAAGCAGTGACAACATTGGCACAGCCACGTCCAGGTGATACAGCTACCTGTATTGGTACACCAAAAGAGGTGCTGGAGGTGGATAGTTAGCAGTCGGTTTTGTTTGCAGCTCTCTTCACTCTTCCACAGACTAAGCTCTTCCTGTTGTACTTTTTATACCGTTGTGATGTTACTGTGGTCACATGTAAAAGCTTTCTGTATGCCAGGCTCCCCTGTGGAGGGTCAGGGATCTGGGGACACAGCAGCCTGTGGGAAGATGTTGTAGCGGCGAGGGGTTACAGATCAAGGTAGCTGGATCCCTGTGCAGGTTTTTTGGGTATCCCCAGGGCCTGGGCCAGCTCTGGAGCCAGCCCGAGGTGGGACAGAGCTGCTGAGGGAAGAAGGAGGGCCTGTAACTAGAGCTAAGCAATGGATATGTCTGGTGTTATATGCCTTTGGTCCACATCCCCTCCACGCATGATGTTCCAAGGATGACCTACAAATCTCATGACTTCAGTATATTTATTAGACCTTAGCTTCTCCCAGACCAGGCAGAAACATTGCCAAACAACTGAGCTAAACCAACATTTTGTCTGGAGCAGCAGAACATAACCCCAGCTCAGGGGCCCTAATCCAGTGCTTCCCAAGCATAACTCTTGCCAGGTAGGCTGTTTTCACTAGTGTGTTTAAACCCTATTGCTAATTCTTTCTCACTTCTCCAGACAGTACAATTGCTCCAGTTTGCTCCAGAAATAAAGCCTGAAGCTATAGCACATTTGGTTATGAGAGTTTAAGGATCGTGCTAAGAGCTGTTGGCACCAGGGATAAGGTGAGCAGATCAAGTTTCTGAGGAGCCACATTAGTTCACAACAGCAGATTGATTTTATAATTCACCAGTGCCAGAGAGCTATGTAGAATTTTTTAGTTTCTCTTAGGTGCTTAGAGCCTGGCCTAGTTAGACATTACCTGACCTCTTCTTTTGACCTTCCTCATGGTAGCCTGCCAAATGTTTGGATCCTCACAGGGGTCTTGGGACAGAGGAAAGGATGGGGATCTGAGTCAAATGCAAGACTAACAGGTGGTACTTATTCACTGGAGAGGTCCTAGGGGCAACTGTTTGTCTAGGACTTGGTACAACACACTTCCTCTTTGTGCTGGTGTTTGCTATTGCATCTCTGGAGAGTTACAGGATCCTTAGGAAACTTAGTTATGAGTCAGGGTCATGCTATGTCAGGACCTCTGCTCTTCACTGTTTTGCATTAGTATCCAGAGGATGTGGAAAACAAGTGATACAACTGCAAGGATGCCCAGAGGAATGGAAATAATAGTTCCCCTGCAACTCCAGGCAGCTCATTCACATGATGAATAGTATGGAGTTTAATTTCAGTGTAAACAAGCACAGAAGAGCTACTATTTATGCACATGAAGGCATGGGAAGGTCAAAAGAGGCTTGAGAAAGACTCAGTCTTTGGCCCTGCTATCAATTTTCAGCTCTATCCAACAAAATGTTAGTTCCACTGGCTATACCATCCTTATTTAGTCATGCAGGCATATCTTCCAAAAGGTATTTGGCACCCCTCTTCTTAGGACATAGGCCACTGTGTTATTGTATCAGCAGGTCTCACATACATACACAACCAGGTCTGTGAAGATTGCTCACAGAACAGGTTAAACTGACATTAACCCACATGTGATTTCTTTATGTGTTTCAGGCTTCTTCTGTGCATTGGCGATACACTGCAACTTCTTTCCCCTTGGCTGAGGACACGGTACAGATACACGAGTGGCTTGGTGGGAGCTGGCTTGGTCCCAGCAGAGCCTGTTATCTCAGCACTGTCAGCAGGGCTGAGCAATTTGCATGCAGAGCCAGTTGGATGTCCCCTTGTCACAGTCCCCAGAGTTCCTAATAATGAACACAGCATAAGAGACCCCCAGCTTTGCTCCATGAGGAGTCATCTCACATCTAGGAGTTTTTATCAGCTCAGGCATCAGGTTTCATGGAAGGGGCTGTGTCCAGATCTGAGCTGAGCATGGAAGCAGCATTGCTGTGATCATGTAGCACAGCTCCTGGACTCAGCTGCCTTGAGCTTGCTCTGTGGGGAACCAGGATAGGTGTGTCCACACCTGCAGGGAGCTTAATCCTCAGCCTGAATAAATGGCCCAAAGATAATGGAGCAGACAGGCTGTTATTTTCCAGACAGGAAACTAAATACTTCAGTGGGTGAGGTGTTGAGTTAGCACATCCCAGAGGTACATGCTGGGTGTCAGGGCCCTGAGGGCACTAACAGACCTTAACGGCCTTGACCAGCCTCACCTGGGGACTCCCCCACCCTGCCCAAACCCAGGAGCCCATTTCAGCCCAGTCTGGGGCCATTGGTCCCTGCCCCATGACACTGTAGTGGTGCTGGTCTCCAGCTCTGCCATGGACCATTCCCAACCCAACCCAACCTAACCCAAAGGTCTGGGCCTGCCCAGTCCAGCCCCGCCCCATCCCTGTGGTGATGCCCAGGACTGGGGCTGCCCAGCTCCCTTGTGGGTGGTGTGATGGGCTCTGGCTGTGAGGCTCAGCCCTGCCACCATGGGGAACCCCTGCCAGTACCAGTCCTTGGAAGCTGCTGGCCCATGCAATGCCCTGCAGGTGGTTAGAGCGCATGCCACTGATGCACTGTGTGAGCTCCTTCTTCATCCACCACCACTGCCCTTTGGTGGGAACTAGCAGCTGGATGGAGTCAGCTGGACTTGCTGAGAAAGACTTGGAGTGGGTGGACACAGCAACAGGGCTGGGCATCGAAGACTGAGCTGCTGCCCATTCGCCTTCATCCCTAGCAGGTAGGGCTGAGCACCAGCAAGCTCGTGGCTTTGGCTTCAGGTGGGAAGAAGCTTTACTGGAATTACCCAGTACTACCTGCGTTTAAGCCTGCATGGAGGCACTGAGGTTGAAGTTTGCCACATCAGACAGTGTGAAATGCTCTCACCCCCAAAGGATGTGTTTGTGAGGAACTGGCTTGGAATTGCTCAGCATGGATCCTGGCTTAAATAAGCTGTGGCTTCTCGTTTGCAAGGAAGCAAGTAACATGGTCCTCAAGTACAAGCCAACCACTTTGATCTCTATCCCTCTGTTAGATCTGACCTGGAGCTAATTTCCAATATTCCTAAACTAAAGCATGAATGCAGTAAGCCAATACAGAAAACCTACAATCTAGCTGTCATCAGTAGTAAGAATCCTAAGCAGCAAGTATGTCAGGGCAATTCTTTGGTTGATCTGGCATGAAGAATGAGTGGCAAAGAGATGTGGCTGAACAACAGCATATAAATGTTTAGGCTTCTGCTAAAAAAACACTGCCTGTAATAGGGAAACTGAAATAGGCCCTTTAATGCTTTGATTTGCAAGAATTGCTTTTAGATTCATAAATTAACATCACTGAAATGATCAGAGCCTTTTATATATATATATATATATGTATACACACACACACACGCACACGCACGCACGCATGGGCAAAGCAGCAGTCCTTGCTAAATGGTGAAAACAATTCATTGTGCATATCATTCCAGGAAATACTTTTCATCTGTCCTTGATCTCATGTTGTATATTGGCTATGGATTTGAAGGATTTGGATTTCTTTAGCATGCCCTTGGGCTTTCAAGTGTGCTAGGATGCATTGTAATGTAGATGTGGGGTGTCTGGCACTTCTTACTGAGTAGGGCTTCAAAGAGAAGCTGGGAAATTGAAATCGGGGAAGTTGAAATCAGACTCTAATTATGCTTGTACAGAGGCCAAAGGCATTTTGACAGAGAGCTTGCATGCTGTTCATGGGCAGATTTTGTCCAGAGTGCATGAAAACATAAGGCTGGTTCACGTTTCCACTGGTGTCAGCAGATGTGGGACTGGACTGGTTTTGGGGGACAGAGACAAAGGAAAACAATGTTTTTGGCTAGGCTTTGAACACAATGCTTTTACTCAGGTACATGTGGCAGCTTGAGTGCATCTTCTCCAAAAGCTTACCCTGTGCCAGTGATCAGCTAACCAGGAACACAGACCAGCGGCACAGCTACGGCTGAACTCCCTGCTATTGCAGATGATATTGCTATAGATATATATAATCCAAATAGCTGCACAGAAGCTACTCCTCCTGGCTTTCCCCTTGCCTCAGTATGTACCGATAAAGCTCTAGTGGGTTTTTTTTGGTTTTGTTTGTTTATTTGTTTTTGTTTTGTTTTAAAAAGTGGGGACAGGGCCCTTTTCTCAGGCTTTATGTAGGCAGAAATTCACGTGGGTGCGTTATTTTGCAAGACTCCTTTACCTCCTTAGGTCTTTCCCAAGCAAACAGACTCTAAGGTAACTGGGGTCCTAGTGCCTTGAAACCAGAAGAATAAGATTTTAGAGGTGGGGAAACAAACACCTTCAGCAGAATGCACACCCTTAGATCAAAACTTGCAGTCAACTTCAAAATGAAGAATAGCCAGAGGTTTACTGTCCAGATCAAAATACTTGCCACATCTCAGGCCTGATGTGAAAGGTGTCTGTCAGCACACTAACGTGTTGGGGCACGTGGGCTGGGAGGACTCAGCGCTGGGACTGCCGCATGTGTAGAGGTGCATCTGCCTCGCGGTGCAACTCTGGCAGGGCCAGCTTTGGGAACAATAGTGCTTTGTTCCTGACAGATGTTTGGGGAAGCGGAGACGCAGCATTTGCTTTATTTTCCTAGGAGCGGTTGAAGAACAGGGAGTGTGCTGACCTGGTTTCCAGGAGGCTGATGCTTCTGAAAGCTGAGCTACAAGTGACTTGGCCAAGGTCATACAGCAAGTGAGTGATGCTGTCAGAGATGGATGGAAATCTCTGTATGGGTGGTTTTGCTTGATGCTCACAGCACAATGCCCCCATTAGTATGTGACATACTAGTGATTTATCCAAGCAGCTGATTAGGTTTTATCTCGGTAGCAACTGGAACAGGCTGCACACCTTCTACAACCGAGCAGAAGGTGTACCTTGCTCTGAGCAGAGTATGGTCTTTGACCTCCACGTCTTGGCAGTGAATCAGATCACATGGCTGCATGTGATCCTATTCCTGACCTTAGAGGGGGGAAAGGGAAAGCCCACATAAATGGTTGCTTGGCAGGAGAAGGTGTGTCTTAGAAGCTCATATAAAATCAAAGACAGAAGTGGAGTGAAATGAGATGGGGATTTTCACCCTTCTGTGTCTCTGAACGTGTGCAAGGGAAA
Organism: Apteryx mantelli; assembly: GCF_036417845.1. Taxonomy (NCBI): domain Eukaryota; kingdom Metazoa; phylum Chordata; class Aves; order Apterygiformes; family Apterygidae; genus Apteryx; species Apteryx mantelli. The sequence goes on along the minus strand of NC_089978.1, from coordinate 155,170,170 downwards.
GGACAGGGTGGCTGCAGGACAGCCATTGGGAAACTGGGCACGGCAATTGCTGGGCTCACCTGGAAGTTGTTTCTGAGGTGGTGTTTGAAGTCCACGTGCCCTGCCTGCCTGGGATATTTTTGCCCCTGCTCCTTTGGGATGTGAACCCCTGGGGGTGCCACTCAGGGCTGGGGAGAGGGGTGAAAGGTGGGTGCTCAGGAGAGGAGGTGCCCCTTCAGCAGAGGGCCCAGTCGTGTGCTCTAAAGCCTGGCTTTCAGTACAGAGACCGCATGAAGGAAAACAGGCAACCAGTTTCCATCCTTGCCTACATTGTAGGGTCACTCAGCTATTAGTCTAGAGCCTGGTGGCTGTGGGAAAGCCCACAAAAGACTGTTTGCTGCTGTGGTTCATGCGTGTCTGAGAAGAACAGCAGTGTCTCAGTCCTCATCCAAAAGCTGAAACATCCATCCTGTGTGCCACAATCGCAATACAGACCCTGAGAGCCAAAATACCCTAACATTTCACCCCTTCCGAGGGGGTGGTCCTGCTCCCAGCCATGTGCTCACTGTCTTTCCTTGCATCCACACTAGACCCTGCAGTGAGCCAGTTCAGCTCGCTAAACTAGCAGGAACTGTTCATTTGGGGGCAGAGGAAGGGCCATCAGTTTTCTGAAGGTGAACTGGGGCCATTCACCGAGGAGGCAGACCAGGCTGCAGTTTTGCTGTGAAGGGAGCAGCAGGAATGCAGGGCTGGTAGTGGAAGGCAATGGGAAAGAAGGTGCTGTTAGATCACTGCAATTGCATTGTGAAACCTCTCCCCAAAGATCCTCTTTGAGAGCAGATAAGAGTGGAGTGTGTCTATATGTGTCTGCAATGTAATTGCATGCCTATGATGGATGTACATAAAATTAATAAAATCCAATGAGCTATAATAGAGAAATAGAGATTTTATATCTAAATTTTAGAGCACAGGAGCTTCAGAGATCCTATGACAGAGATGCAGGAAAGTAGTCATCTTTTACTTTATTATCTATAATGCTGCTCTATGAATAATTATTGCACAATGTGACAGAGGAAAGCCATGTGCTTTTATTCAAGCTTAATCTTTATAGATATGAGACCAGTATAGAAGAAGAGCTACTTGCTTTAATAGTATTATAATTTGATTTAATATTAAAATATGTGTCTGCAGTATCTGCTTTCTAAGTAACAATGAATTGTGCTGGAGGAAATGTTCTTTGCTTTATGTCTTATGGCTAGTGATCTGGTTTGTTTGGTTTTAAACCCTAAGGCAGCCAATACCTTTCCAACACTTTAAGTAGCTTTCTTGCATAAGCAGCTGCTCAGAGAATAAAAAGTGCTTTCTTCATGAACCTTGCTAGAAACTCTTGTGCTGTTGTTGTTTCTTTCCCCCTTCTGCTTCATGCTTTTCTCTGCACAGAATGACTTAAAGACTTTCAGTCTTAAAGTCCATCCTTATAAGCTGCCTGTTGCTTTCAGCTAACTATTCACACTTAGCTTCTTCTGAAGTAGCTCACAGCACTTTGAACTGCTCAGCTGAAAGTAAGCCAAAAGTAGAAAATTGTTATCCTGAGTGTTATGCACATTCACTTGTCATCTTACTTGTTTTGCCTCTGTTCCACCCTGCAGGATCTCATGACTACATAGATATCAGAGCAAAATAAGAGAGACTTTCAATGGAAAATCAATGTGGCTTGGCAGCTGGTAAAAGTTCTACAGGAAAGTGTAGAGCTGTGTTAAGGACTTGAGTAGTCCATCACCAGCAGCACAATTTCCAATTCATTGAAGAACTCTGAAGAAAATAAAATGTGAAGCAGCAGAGTCACGGCAAGGAGAAGCGATGTAACCTTTAAACAGCAGGATTTTTCCACCTCTCTGAAACATCAGGCATTGGCTCCTTGCAGAAGTAGGACAAAGAGCTTGACATACCTGTAGTCTGATCTTTTATGGCAGATCCTAAGGGCAGGGGGGACTGACACGCTTGCTAGCATTTGACCCAGTTTAACAGATTTTGAAAAACAAAGACTTGCTGTGAGATTAAGCAGAGGGAAAGCTGAAACAACTTAATACCGCAGAAAAATATTCACTATAACTGAAGACGCAACTACCCAGGGAAGAAGAAACCCACCAAGCCAAAAAATCTTCCTCTGCTGTGTCACACAGATGAAAATCCAGCTGGTGATAGGACAAAACTATTGCCACAGGAGAGTAGATTAAAGTGGAAAGGTCCCATGGCAGATCTGGTGTACAGTATAAAGTTGGGGTTTTTTGTGCTTGTCCCACTCTGCTGTTCTCAATCCTGCCATATCCCTGTTCCTAGGAGGGTTCCTAGCAGGAAGAAGTGTCAGAACAGTGGGAGCTTCCTACTGCTTTGAACCCTGCTGTCCAGGGGACAAACCTAGTAACTCTATTACTACTGTTAATATGCTTTGAATGGGGGACATCCATCACCTCTTGTGGAGCTTTGTTGCACTTTTGTGGTGAAAGGAAAAAATACTCACAATCTCGCTCTGATGCTACCTCTGATCATACCAGATGTGCCTCACAGCACAATCCTACCACTCACTGCTTCCTTCCAGGCCAAAGAAATGCTTTTCCATGGTATTTGGCTGGCCAGGAAATATGTGCAGCAGCTTATGCTGCTTTGGGGCCTCATCTTCATTATCTTCTCACTCTGCAAGAAATTCCACATCCCCTTCATGGACCCACCTGTGGCTGCTGTGAAATTTCAACAGTAGGTAGAGCAGAACCATTCGGTCTGCCTCTGGAGCCGGGCAGCTCCTTTACAGATGGGGGCACCTCTGCAGGGTGTGTGTAGATCATGAAAAAGAAGACAAAAATGCCTAGATCCTGGAAAAGACAAGTAGCATAAAAAAATCTGTGGTATGGAGAAAAAGGAAGTGTGGATGTTGAGGGAACACCTCAGTGCTGGCATGGTATATGTGGAGATGCTGTTCTTTGCTCGACTTGATGTGGAAAGAATCCAAGGTATGAACAAGAGGACTGGGTGGGCTCTTGCCCTGGCAGCACAACGTGCTGCTGGGAGCTGTAAAGCAATAAAAGGCAGCTGGCACCACTCGTCTGGGCACGCTTGGTGCAGTCACAGGTAAAGGCAGTGGCTCCCTGTTGCTTTTCCCTGTGAGCAGTTGTTTATATCTGGATGGAGGAAGGAGATGGCTTGCAACACTCAGTTATGTTGTTATCCACTTATGGCATAACTATAAATGAAGAGGGAAAGAAGTCAAATGAAAAATTAGTTGTAAATGGAGTATCCAGTCTCCCTCCTGGAGTGGAGTAAGGTATTGCCGCTGGGCAAAAAGATAAGGTTCTTGTTGTGATTAAGATCCTGCAAATCAAGGTCTGAATTTTTTTATTACACTTGACATTGTCATCCAGTGAGCCAACTGTCAGCTTACTTTCATTGGTAAAATCTCCTAAAAGTTACCAATGCCTTGAGATAAGAGACAGGGAGTAGGGGCACAACTGAAAAACAGAAACTACCCAAGGGCAACATGCTGTGTCTAAAGCTAGGCCAGCTTGGAGGGAAAAGCTGAAACTTAGATGGAGAAAAATCCAGTCTCAGGGACAACGTAACTTAGCAGAGCCCACACACGCTTGGCACAAGCGAAGGGAGGAGTGGCTGATACACCAGAGGGCTGTGCTGCCATTCAGAGGGACCTCAACAGGCTGGAGAGATGGGCAGAGAGGAACCTCATGAAGTTCAACAAAGGCAAGTGCAGGGTCCTGCACCTAAGGAGGAATAACCCCATGCACCAGTACAGGCTGGGGGCTGATCTGCTGGAAAGCAGCTCTGCTGAGAAGGACCTGGGGGTCCTGGTGGACAAGAAGTTGGCCAGGAGCCAGCAGTGTGCCCTTGTGGTCAAGAAGGCCAATGGTATCCTGGGGTGCATCAGGAAGAGCATTGCCAGCAGGTTGAGGGAGGTGATCCAACCTCAACCTTTCTGTGATTCTATGAAGTCTGCTGGCACTGCAAAGGAGCTGGGTGGCCTTGCTGGGATGATGTTAGGCCCAAAGATCTATCTTATCAGAAGAAGAAATCACTACCCACATGAAACTCCTGGAGAAGTGTCTGTGGGAGCTGTGTGTACAAAAGCGGGGGTGATGGTTTAACTTTACAGGTGCTCCAGGAAGAAATGTGAGTTTATTAGATTTTTAAACCTGCAATTTCATGTGTTGTGCTTCAGGCTCATGTTTAATGCTATATTTATTACTGATCTTGTTGAGATTGAAATATCTGTGCATTAAACTGTTTATCCAAACAAACAAACAAAAAACCCACTGTCCTGCACAGAAGAAAGCTAGAACAAAGCAATAGAGAACCACACTCTATCCAAGAAAAAAGATCAGGACTGTTGTCTTAAATTTTGGGTTACTTTTAGAGGGTCCTATCTCAGGCATCCTTCAGGGAGACTGATGCAGCCTGTATTTTGGATTTCCAGCTTTCTGGAGACACCCAAGCAATCCTGCCTCCAATGGAGAAGCCTACAATAAGAGAATGAGATGGTGCTTCTCCACAGTAAGAGCAATTAGTTTTGAATGAGAGTCAGAGATTGACTTTACTCTAGTAATCTGACCTAGAGCTGAATGAACCCATAAATATAAGTTAATAAACAAACCAAACTAAATAAAGTAACCCATCTCTCAGTGCAAAGTCGAGAAAATAACCAGTCTCTCAGCAAACTCCTGCTTGGATTTAGCAAAGTTCAGCTTGTTATGCCGCAACCTGCAGAACTGGTGATCATGATAGAGGACTCGTGTTCTTTTTTCCTTGGTATTTGTACAGGGGAAATTGGTTCAGTTCTCATCTGCTTTCTGCAGAGCACTACAGAAAGCTGAGAAGTAAAATGATGTTTAGGAGGGCATATAGCTTGTTAATTCAAAGGGAAGAGGAGAGAGAGATGCAATTCTGGGCTGCCTACAAGTAGGAAGGAACAGTTCTTCCACATACCTCCCTATAATGAACAGCTGAAATACCAAGTCTTTGCAGGCACCTCATTATCTATGGGGGCTTCTTGAATAAGGACAAACACAAATCATAGCAGGCATAAGTGTGGCTCGCATTGCTAAGAGATAACTGAAAGAGGTCAAAATCCACAGTAAGCAAAGGATGAGACTGAAATTATTACATACTGCATGGACCAAGACTAGCAAGCAGATGAAAACAGAAGGCTGAAACTGCATATTAAATTCTGCAAACATCCTCTGTAAAATATGGAGATGGTAGAACCATCATCTAACAAAAGCAGGGGTCTGATCAGTTTGGCTAAGAAGTCTCAGGACTTCAAAATAATCACATCTGCCCCTTTAAAAGTAGGTGCCACTCCCAGGTAGATCTGCTAGTACTTTGGCTTCGAGTGATAATAATGGGGAGGGTTTATAGAAACGGGGATAAAAGAATACTGGCGCCTTCCCGGACATGGCAGAACGGTTATTCAGTGTTTAGGGAACTGTGAGTGAAGAAACATTTTAGATTTTGCTCTGAAGCAGAGTGCATGCAACAAAGAAATAGTTCCCCTTCTAGTTCTCCGTAGCGTAAATTACGTGGTAGGATTCAAATCAACCACGGGTCACCGGCGGAGTCAGTCCCCCGTCAGCCCCCTCCCCGCCCCCAACCGCTAGCAGGAGCCTCGCTGGGTTTTTTTGTTTCGACAGGCGCTGCAAGAGCAACGCGGTTTCTCCCTGCGCGATACCCGCAGAAAAGGCTAAATGTGGGCAGCGCGCTGATCCCCTTCGGCGCCTTCTGGCTTTTGTGTTCCAGGCGGTCCTTCGCGACCGCCAAGTGGAAACGTACCTTTTGTTTTGTTTTTAAATATTTAAATTAAAGCTGCCCTCCCATAGCCACGGCTTGGCCGGGGGGGGGGGGGGCTTGTAACACAGCCGCGCGCATCTCGCCGAGCGCCGCGCACGCAGCGCGGGGCCGCGGCGGGCAGAGCGCGGCGCGCAGGGCTTTAAACGCCCCGCGGGGGCGGCGGCGCCCCCCCCCCCGCTGCGCTGCGCTGCGCTGCGCTGACGGCGGCGGCGCTGCCCGCCCGGTGCCGCCTGCGCTCCGCCGGCTGGGGGCGGCGCGCCGAGAGCCGGCCGCGGGCGCGCCCCCGCCGCCGCGCAGAGCCGCGCGGAGCCGCGCCGCGCTGCCGCAGGGAGCCGCCGCCGGGATGAGCGGGAGCGGCGCCCCCGGGCCCGGCGCGGCGCCCTGCCGCTTCGCCCACTACTTCGTGCTCTGCGGCATCGACGCCGAGAGCGGGCTGGAGCCCGACGAGCTGGCAGGTGAGCGGCGCGGAGAGGAGCGGCGCGGAGCGGAGGCCTCGGCCGCCCCCGCTGCCCGCGGGACCCGCTGCCGCAAAATATCCGCTCCCCCGGGGCGGCGGGGAGGGAGGCAGCCGCTCTCCAAAAGGAGCCCTCGCTCCCCCCCCGGGAGCATCCCTCCCTCCTTGGGAGGCGCCGCTGCCCCCCGGTGCAACGGGGATGCCGGCGGCGCGGCGCGGCGGCCCCGCTGGGTCCCGTGGGGTGGGATCGGCTCGGTGGGGGAAGGCTGCGGAGGGTCGCGGGGTTAAAAGGAGCCCAAACGACCGAGCTTTGTGCCGGAGCAGCTATGGTTTTTTACTCCTTCCCTATTTGTGCTGGAAGTGGGGGGGGGAGGGTCTGGAAGAGCTGCATAAATTAATGGCATCGCATCTTTAATTATGTCATGTTTTTCCACATCTTATGTCTGTTCAGAAGTGCTCTTCCAGCACCTTCCCCCCTCTTTTTTTTTTTTTTCTTTTTCCCACAGTATCCTCCAACAGAATTGTTACTGTAGGGTCTTGGAGATGCTCACTCATTTTCCAGAATGCTTATTTTTTTTGAGGGCTTGTGACTGGATTTGAGCTGATTATGTTTGGAAAGTCAGCGTTCTTCCCTAAATGTCAATTGTGTTTGTCTAAAAGGAAGTGTTTAAGTCAGTTTTTACATGCAAAATTAGATTGGCTATAAGCTTAGCATAATTTAATTGAGTAAAAGCTAAGCGTTTTGTCTGAGTTGTGAGTTTGAAACCACTTAAGCCCATATGTTTGACTGTTTGTACGTGTTCACGCTGAAGGCAGCTGAGGTGTATGTGAATAATGCTGAGCCTGGGTGTAGCTGTCACTGGGGGAACCTCTGCCTGATGATGGGATCCCAGCAAGGTCTCTGCTAGTATTGCGTCAAGAAGTGTGCCATCTTCTCATTATGTAAGGGAAGGACTTTGTGATCTGCATTGCTGATCAAGTAGAGCTGTGTACTCTGGCTGAAGTTCGTGTTTTTGTCTGCTGTAAAAGTGGTAGATATCTGAGGTTCCAAGGAGCTTTATCTTAGCGTAAGGTACCTAAATCTCTTCCTGGAAAGAGCATTGTCTTTGCACCAAGCACACGTTTGTGGTTGTCTGGGATCTCAATTTTGAGGCATTAGCCAAACATGCTTTAAAGTCTGCCTTTTCACAGATACTAGTGACTGTATCTTTATGTTTCGGTTATGCTACTTTTAATAGAAAAACTCCTGGCTCATGAGCTATCTCACAGCTGATGGCATACAGCATTTCTGATTTGCATAATATGACCTACTGGGGCTTTAGCGACTTAAACTTTGAGTCATCTCAAACTTTTCTTTCTGAAAATAAACTATTTTTAAAACAGTGTTGGCTAGCAGGCTGTGCCTTCATTGATGACTACCTTCACTTTAAAATTTGTTGTTTGCTCTCTTCTTCTCTCTTTCACAGTAAGATGAATAGGGGTGTTCTTGAGGAGCGTTTTTCAAGGATAGACCGAAAGTAGTGGGTTTGTATAACATACTGGCTCTGTTAGAGGTCTCATCTCTTTATGGTAACTTACTCGGATCAGCTGAATAGTTCCAGCAACCTTTATTGGATTTAAAAGCTGAAGGAAGCCTCTCTTTTCAAAATGAAACGCTTTTCAGTAAAAGAAAGACATTTTGACACATTGAAGGTATTCCCATGTACAAAACTGAGTGCAAGTGTGAATACTTCCAAAGAGAGTTTACCAGAAGCAGTTATTTCTAAAATAAGTGAGGCTTCACTTTGGATGTTTTTTTCCCCTTGATAGGGAATAAAAAGTAGAAATGGCTTTATAGCTGGCTTAAACTAGGTAAGGTCCAGCAGTAAGGTTTGAGCATGTGAAAATTGCTGGGGAGGCATTCTCAATACCTGGGAGGTTTGGGATATCACAGAGGAAGAACTGGAATAATAGAAATATGATGGGACTTCATATTACCACTGAGCAATGTTATATTTTTAGGGACTCATGACAAGAGCTTTCTGCTATCAGCTGGGAGCTCAGCAGCTGGAAACATTAGAGAAGAACAGGGAGTGCTGTGAGTTGCAAGTACAACGCAACCATGGAAAATTTAACCCTGGTTCTAGATGTAACGGAGAAAATATTTCTGCTAGAGCTTGGGGAGTATTAATGCCTCTGTAGACAGCACTTGTGAGATCTCATCTCAAATTCTGCATTGTAGGTTTCAAAAACTGAGCTACCAGAATTGAATTCATAACTGGAATAGGTAGGGAGGAAGATGCTCAAGGGAACAGAAGGGCTATTGTGTCGCAGGAAACCCACAAATGAAGGCTATTTATTTCTAAAAATGCTTTCACAATGCTTTCAAGAGAGAAATGATCTTCTTATTCCAATATTGAATTATGTAGCTGTCCCAGCATCTTACGATCCTTGTGTTTAAAGAGGTTGTTGAGGTAAGTCATGGCTTCAAATGAAAAGTTGCCATGGTTTAAGCTGCCACATAGAGCAGCCTAATTTAGCAAAAAGTAATTAAGAACCTGCTTAACTCTAAACGTGTGAGTCTCTTAGCAACCCCTGTACACGGAGTACCTTGCTTAAGTGGGATTTGAATAAACTGAAGCGAGCTGGGACTGAGTACTGAGTGTGCAAGTTGGAAAGGAGAGGAAGGCAGGTCTTCTGCCCTGTGGCCCCCGCTGCGAATGCAGGAGCAGAAGTTGCAAAATCTTGCAGGATTTTGCGTTTCCAGCTGGAGTCGCTTGTGCCCAGCTGAGGCATGGACACCTTGCAGGGGCGCGTGGCCGGCCACGGAGCTGCCTGGCTGCCGGGTGAGTTGGCTCCCGTGGCTCCCTGACCCGCTCCAGTCCCCAGGCCAGCCTGCAGGCGAGGGCTGCCAGCACGAGGTGCTTTAAGCCCCGTTGTCTTTGCATGCAAACCTTTTGCAGTACTGTAAGGCATCTGGCGTGAAGTAAAAGGTTGCGATGACGCTATTGGAAGCAGTGCAAATAACTACCTTTTTGAGGCTTTTTAATTCTTATTGTAGGGTTATTAGGTTTGATCAGTAACAAACTAAGGTTTTTAAAGTTTTATAAGGTCTTGACCTGCTTTTAGGGAAGAGTGACTTGCTTTACAGTTCTTGTTCCTGCAGATGCTGAGTGCTTAAAATAGACTTGGGAGATTAGAATTTTCCACCATGCAAATTACTTAATTTTATTTTGTATGCTATTTTCTAGTACAGATTTTCCTAATTTTTATTACATAGGAAACTAAAAAGTGTCTATTTACCTAGTGCTCAAGTTGGTAGCGTATCCAGGTATGCAGCTAAGTACTGTATGGATTATAATGCCATAATATATAGTACCTGTGGTGCTACCACAAAGCTCTTGGTCAAAGATGGAAGAAAAAGTCTCCTTTCTGTGGACTGGAGGGAGAAAAGGAAAAAATATTTAAGAGTTACTGGGCGCTTAGTATTTGAAGAACTCAAAGAAGAGCAGTTCACTTACTGTGAAATGCATCTTGAAAAGCATGGTAATTTCAGTATTGGTTTCTGTCCCTTGGTGAACCCCACTAAAATAGGGTGAAGGAAACTTTTCTCTCATGTTAAGGGCTGACAAAAAATATATTTCAGTTCATTTAAATCTTCGTGCCTACTTCTTTCAGGTAAAAACTAAAGCCCTTTTGAGACTGTCAGCCTTGAAATTGCATGGGCTGGAATGATATCATTACAGTAAATATTTAACACTGCCTTAAACAAAAAGACCTAATAGTTAATTACATTGGTTTTATTACATATTTTGTGATACTGTATGAACTTCGTAAGTGTGTGTGGAAGGCACAAGATTTATTTGGCTGTAGCTACTTTTTCATTTTACTTTGATAGCATATTACGTTTCGTAATATCTTGTTAGAGTGTCACAAAGTACAGCTTAGAAAAATCCAGAACATGTATGAGTCAATTGAAAAGAAAAGTAAACTTATTAAAATAGAGAAAGTAATTTGGTGTTCTGGAGGAAAGTAGGGAGAGAATTACGGATGGGTATTTTGGTTACAAGTGGAAGAACTGGCCTGAACTCAGCAGAGGGGACTGTTTCCAGGATGGTTTGGAGGAAGAGGGAATATTATTCAAGGTGAGCATGCTGTAAGTCAGCACTGGAGCTTGGGCCTGAAGGACTATATTGGATGATGCCTTCTGCACTTTGAAACGTGAATATTGCTGTAGTTGTATTAGCCCTCTCTCTGTGCAAAAATGAAGTGTTTTATAGCTTTTCCAAGTGCTCTATATGTTTTCCGTAAACCTTAAAATATTACCTTAATACTGTGCTCATAATGAGAAGTTCTAGTTTTTATATCTCCTCTAGGAACACATTTTGCACTGTCTAGTTTTGGCTGCTACATAAAGGTTGACACTATCTCATTGCTCTGGTTCAGCTTATACACTGAAGCTTTAGAAAGCTTTGCTAATCTTCAGACTTACTATTTTTTTGCTAATATGACCAGCAAAGCAGTTGCTGAGAGTGCTTACCGGTCATGCTTATTGGAAGTGTTGAGTGTCACGGGGGAAATAAACACTTCTGCCTCTTGCTGTTTCCCTGTAAATAAATATGTACTAGTAATTAATTTTCCCCTATCAAGGAAACACTGCTACTGTTCATGATAATGCTGAAAAACAAGCAGTCCGTGTTGCAGTCTGACTGTTTGTGCTTCTTGTCTAGTGGGCTCTTGTTTTTTAGAAAGCCAAACAATTTTTTAGTTCTTGAGTGTGTACTTGGCACCTGAGTGCTCACTCATCGCAGTCGCATTCGATCGAGAGCTGTGGCTAGTTGCTAACTTCCTGCATGCCAAATCACACTGGAGCACTAGGATTCGTACTGAAGAGAAAAACTTGGTGGCATTATTACAGCCATGCAACTTCTTGTATACATGATTTTTCCCAAAAATAAGTGTTTTGGTTTTTTTTTCTGATTTGCTGGAAATGTGCTAATAAATTTCCTTTGACCAAGGAATGTCTAAATAGTTGCAGTTCCTGTTCATGACTGACTTGATTGCCTCAAATGGAAAAACAGGCTATAAAGTTTTGCTTTTTAGTTTCTGAAGTACAGTCCAAAGTGATGTGAACCATTTGCAGAGGGACTGTCCAGGTTAAGTAACCCAGATACAGATGAGAGCGGGATGGGCGGAGGAGAAGGTGGCTGATGCTCTACAGCTTGCCAAAACTTAATTTGCGCCTTAGAAGTAGTTGTAGTAGGTTACTTAGGATTTTTGATCATTATATGGCTTCTGGAAGGGGTGGGACTCGTATTTCCCTCCACACCTTCTCTCCCCTTAGCTAAGAGGAGATGCTCATATGCAACACTAAGTCTTCAGGATTTATGGCTGGAAGGAGGAAGTTTCATCAATGAGGGATTGAATGGAGTGTCTGGTTTGTTGAAATAACTGTTTTTCGTAATATAAATATACAAGGAAATATTGGAAATACATTTCTGAAAACTTTCTGTTGGAAATTAAGCTGGGTTAATATTTTGTAAGTGTGAAAACAAATCTTTTGATTTTGATCTGCGTAAGTAAAATGTTGCTGTTCTAGTTCAAGGGAATATGGAGATAACCCCTACTTCTATGTGAACTTGACTCACTGCTGAAACAGGAATAATATTTCTGCTCTCTTGTACAGCTTTAAACATGGTGGCATGGACAATTGCCATAATGGCTTATTATTAAACACTTTTTTTTGCTACAGGGAAAAAAGAGAATTACAGTGTAATACCACACATTGATTTTTATAGTTTTCTGAATTATAGGTTAAAGACTTTTGCTTCTGTAGAGGAAAACTCCTGCAGCCAAAGGAAACAGTGTTCTTTATACAGAGTTGTCAATATTATTGACAAATACAGTATCCAGCTACAATAACTTTTAATAAGGAACGACTTTCTTGTTTAGCTGGATAACGGATTGCTTGTGGAATTGCTAATGGCTATGACATATTAATAAGCTTTAATACTAGCACTTTCATTCTCTACCTTTGTGTGTGTCAGAGATCCTGGATTCAAATGCTCCCCATGCCCCAACATGACTATTCTGTTATGTGTTTGCCTTCATCCAAGTTTTTATATTGTATTCTTTTGAAAATAAGGCATTGATTAAGTTGGGGAAATGTTGTTATTAGTATTGATATCACTGAATCACTAATGCTAAACCAAAGAAAATTTCATATAGTCTGCCAGTTAAGCTGCTGTTTAAACTCCCACTTAGAAAGACCAATCTTTCTGTGCTCTCAGAAGGCTGTTTTGCTGTCGGCATCTGCTGCGGTAGTACAAAAGCAGAGAGCACCTAGAAGAGCGTGTGCCAGTGTAGGTGACTTCTCAATTCAAATTCTAGTGACTCGTCTCTTAATATCAGGGTGTGTGACTTCTTCCCTTTGCATAATGTAAGCCGCAGTCGTAATGAAAGTGCTTGCAGGCAAAGCATTTGAGCTCTGAATGAACTTGCTCCAAGAGCTTAGCTCCGTGCCAGCTTGCAGCCAGCTGGCACTGGGTGGTGTTTGCATCCTCAGGACCCTGGCCCCGGGGCTGGAAGCAGATGGCCTGGAGGCTGAAGGATGGGAGAGCCTAAGTGAGGTGAAGAGCACTGAGAAGCAAAACATGCAGGACAAACATCCTGAAGACTGCAGCAGTGCCAAAAGCTTGCTTGCTTGCGATCAGACCTCATCAGATAAGTGTTGGTAAGGGAAGTAAGAGGAATTGTGTTTTGAAGCCCACACTGAAAGTGAAGAGGTCTGTTGCCAGCAGAGAGACAGTCATATTGTCTACTGCCTTGGTGGAGCTCCTCATGTGTCTGGGGGACAGGAGTGGCGTCCAAGAGGAAGAGGTGGCTGCTGCTCTGAACATGAGGCCTGGTAGAGCAGAAGTAAATTTGTCAGAATTGTGAAAAGCAGTGTGTGGCTGCAGTATTGATCTCTCTGCTTAGCTGTTTGCCCGAGAAGCTTTCCTGTCCTTGCCCAGGAATGACGGACCAGTGCTGCAGGAGCAGTGCCAGTGCCCGGAGCTCTCATACGTGAGTACGGAGCTTGCAATGGATGTGCCTCCAAAATGCACTGCCTCAGAAAAGGTCGAGGTGCTTGCAAGCCACCAATGCAAAGAGGTGGTGGCTCTCTTGCCTTTCTTTTTCACCTGTTTGTCATGAATTAATCAAGTAGTCCTCAGTGTCAGCTAGTTTGCCAGCATGTTTCACAGATGCACAGGTTGCAAAGCCTCCAAGTAGTCCGAGCTGGCATGCTGCTCCCTGCTGCAGTTGCTGATACAGTGTGATGAGTGTTGGAGTGAACGAGAAGGTATTGAGAAATGCGAATGAAGGAAAAAATAAATAGCACATGCGCTTTGGTTCAGCTAATGCTCTGACTTAACAAGCTTTAGCAGTGGTGCTTGGCCATTACTATTTTAGCTCACATGTGACCCTTTGCATACATGGGAAGAAGATTACAAATAATTTTTTCAGCCATATCTTGTGTGCATGGGGAGGAACTGTAGCACCTCAAAATACATAAAGCTTCATGTAATGAAAAGCATTTTTTTCTTCCTTTTTTTTTTTCTTCCTTTTTCCATAGAGCTTGTGGGTGTTAATGAAAAGAAAATTTGAAGTTCATTTTATCTGCCTCTTGACCAGAAAATAGCAAAAATACTTATGGTAGGAAAAATTACATGGAGGAAAAATGCGGTTAGGAAACAGTGGGCCTTCAGCTGTGGTATTTTGGTCACATTAGCCATATGGATAATTTCAAAAGTAATTAGGGAAGAAATGACGATGGGTCATAATGGTGATGTGTCATCACAATAAAAGGCACTAGGGAGATAACTAATGTGTGACAAATTCCTGAGGTGTCAGATACTGGGATGGTTGGAAGAAGCTTTTGTTATATTACCAGGATGAAAACGTAAGTGACTTCACTTGTGTTCCTTGCTTGGAGTGAATGATGGTTTCACTCAGCTGTCTGATTGTTGCATCTAAAGTGAAAACCTTCTCATTAGGGTATCCTAAACGGTTGGTTGGAAATGTGAAGCCATGCTCCTTCAAAGTGTCGGGATTTGTCTCTTCCTCTTCCCTCTGCATACCAAACAACTGAGTTAGTGTGAAATGGTTGTCTTGTTAGTGAGCATGCTGTGAACTTCTATTTTATATCTCCTTTACTATGGAACGGTTGTCTTATGTCAAATCCAGAAAAACTAACTTCAAAACAGATACCTAAAGAGTGAAATGGAAAACATATTCCCTTGCTAATATTTACTCTGTGTAGAGTAGGCTGAAGGGTTTTGCTAGAGCTCAGTGACCTGCTTTGAGTGATGGCGCAAAAATTAACTCTTAGCGGAATATAATATTGGGGGGGAGGGGTTGTTTAGTTCTGGTGGATCTATAAAGAAAACTTGCTTGCTGGCTAGAGGGCAACCTTCAAAATTTCATATAAAAATGTCATCATTCTTGTTTTGTGTTCAAATTCAATGTTTAAATATGTCACTCTTGGAGAATGAACTTTTTTCCCTTAGAGCATGAACTTGGCTTTGCTTTACAGTTGTATTCATCAGATTGCAATGACTTTGGGAGCTAGCAAATCTTGTGGGTTTTTTTTGTTTGTGTGTTTTGTTTTTTTTTTTAAACAAGCTATATATCAAATAGCTTCAAAGTACATTTTATTTCTATGTGAGCGGTAGGCTGCACAGCATGGAGGCTGGAATCCTCTCTCCACCCTCTTGTTGGTATTCCCTTGTCGTGTTAAAGACGAAGATGTGGAAGGGTAAGGGGGCTTAATCCGAAACACCATTCTGTGTTAGCAATGATGGGATTAAAGAAAAGCAAAGCTAAACTGTCACGGGTGTGTAGTGGCTGCTGCTTTTCATGGTTGACTGAAATTATTTATATAAATTTGCATTTTTTTGTAGTATGTATATAAATTTGTGCTTATTTCCATGCATAGCTATTTTCCAATACAAACTGATTGGCAATGCAATGGCATGGAACATAATGCAATGTTACCTATGTTAGCAACTATAGTTACAAGGAAAAAGCAAGTGTCATTGTGGATACTTCTTGGATTGGGCTGCCCAGGTAGTTTAAAAAAAAAAAAAAAAGTGCTTGCAGTGTCTTGTGCCTGAAGACAAGAGGGCTGAGCTGTTCATAATGAAATCATGAAAGCAAGCACTGGCTTAACAGGTAACCTGTCAATGAAATATTGGTCAAATGGGCCAAGCAGTCTGCATTTAACTGACTGAGACTGTAGATACAGCTGGAGCCTGCTGGAATAGGAGGATGCTGCCACTGTCCAAATACATATTGCTTGTACTAATTTTGGCTATCTAACAGGATCTGGAGGCCAGGTTCATTACCCTGTAGGTGCCCTGAAGGGTCGTGCCAAACCCGCACCTCTCTTGCCTCTTGTCCATGTTGCTATTGAGGTGGATTGAATTGGGTGATGTAAAAACCTCCTGCTCCCCCAACAGACTCTCTGGAGAAAGACAAGAGCTTTTATTTATTTATTTTTAAAATTCAAACTATGATGTGAGCAAAGAATGCAATATATAATTGAGTAAATATTTGGCTTTTCATTGCTGAGGGAGGGGAGGATTTGCTGATTACTTATTTATTCATACAATAGTGGGTTTTTTCCATCCGTATTCCTGCTTAGTATTCTTCTTTGCTCTATGCCATGCAATACTTTGACATGAATTTAAAACTAACAACAGTTTTGTGCTTAAACAGCTCTATTAACATAGACTTTGTCTAACCTGTGGTGCTGGCTGATGTAAGAGAGATGAAAAGCTGCTTCAATCTCTAGGAAGGGACCCTTTTGTAGTCTGGATGATGTACTTTCTCATTTTGTTTCTTCTTCCAGTATATCAGTCTATAAATACACCAGACCAAGTATTTGGGGCAGAACCCTCACACTCTGTATTTAAAAAAAACAAAAAAAACCCTGAATTTTTACATAATAGATGAAGGTGAAATGGTTGAGCATGATTCAGTGCTTAAAAATTCTCAGGTGCTTTGTAACACTGCTGAGAATGTATGTATGCTCTGTCACAGAGCTGTGTATAGTGTGCTCTGCTATATGCTTTGCTTTGTAAATACTTCACGAATGTCAAGGCTGGGAAGAATGGTACTAAAGTGTCTTTAATGCACCACTTTGCAGGTTGTCAACCTTGGTCTCTAATGACTACTGTTATGAATCTATTAAGGGAGAATATTTATCTCTAGAAATCAGGATAGCAGCTATTCAGCACAGATGGATCACGTATTTAGCCTTTTCCCAAGATGACGCTACTCTGAATAGGTTTGTCTGACTAGTATTTGCAGATACGTTGACTTTCTCTGGCTTTACTGAGTGTGATAGCAGATGTTGTTTGACGCTCTTAATTCAAGCAAAGATGTGTAGTCTAAAGTTTCTATCTTAAACTGAGGAATGACTAAGGACTAAAGAATCCCAATGTGAGGAATGTTATTAAGTAATAGTTTTTTCTTGTAAAAATATGAACATCTGCAGCTGTAGTGCTGCAGTGGGACAACTGTAGCTGCAATCTTATGTCATGCGTGTAAACAGAAAAGGTGTGGGGGGGTAGTTTGGTGGTTGGTATCAACTTTAGCAATAGTAGATGCAGTTAATAACTTCATATAGTTTCTGTAGTTGTCTTGTGTTTTCTTTCTTCTTGGAGCTGCCCACCGGGTTGTGAGGTGGAAGGGGAAAGAGTCCTGTTGCCAGTTGTTCAGTCTAACACCCTGTTTAAAAAACCCAACAATGACAAAACCCCCTATAGCTCCCTATGGGCTGAGCTTCCCATGAAAAACCAGCCGGAATGAGCTGGGCCCCCTCGGCTGTGCTTTGTCCCGGGTGGCAGGTGAGAAGGGGCTGAGGTCCCGGCGCTGGTGCCCTGGCTGTGACCCGGGTCTTGGGTGATTAGCCGAGCTCTCGCGCCTTCGTCAGGAATACGAATGAGCAAATGTCCCATCCCGCAGCCTGACACAGCTGCGCTGCCCCTTGGCAGCCCCAAGGCACCCCAAGGTGTGTCCGCCCACGAGCGGGGAGAAAAGGCACCGATCTGGGTCTTTCCTAGAGCTATAAATGAATTGTTCAGAGTGACGGGCACAATGGAGTGTCCAAGATGTACCATATGTGATAGCGGTTAAGATCTGAAAACTACTTGTGACTCAGAAATCTTTCTTGGGTTTCGGTTATTGGTTAATATTTTTGTCACCACTTTGTGACAGTGACTTCTGTATGCCTCCGAGCCTTCGCTTGTGGTGTGCTGCACAGCTGAAAAGGGAAGTTTAGGCTGAACAGGAGCCCAGCTGTTGTTAATATTGCAGTATTGTCGCACTCAAAACTAAGGTTTTTGTGATTGATAATGTAATCGCTCTAGACCTGTTTCCTTTTTTAAAAAAGTAGAAAAGAAAAAAGAAAACCTGTATTTCACTGACTTTTGAACCCATAGGCCAACTTCATTCTCATGTGCCAGAAGTAGAATCTAAAAGATGTGGGATTTTTTTTGTTCATTTTGTAAAGTTCCTCTAGCTAGAACAGAGATCCCAATTAACCTCCCAGTAATACAAAGTCTGCAGAAAAAAGAGCGCCTCGTTGGAAAAGCAAAGAAGGGCCGTCCGCGTGGGGACAGCGGCGGGCTGATTGGCAGCTGCATAGCTCGCGTGCAAGCAGAGCGCATGTTGCCCCTCACGCATCTGCTAGTTCAGGGGATGAAAGTTAACTGGAGGTATTGAGGGGGAAGGAGGAGAGATCAGAGCCAACAGGCTGGTGGGAACAAAAGGTGCTAAAGATGACAGGACTCAAGTTGCTGTGCCGGTGTGCTGTTGTATAACCCCTAGCGCTCTTCACCCAGATCTGTGAAAACACACTACTGTGTTTAGTGCCGTCTTAGTCTTTCCCTCACCATCCCAATCCCGAATGAAGAGTATACATTAGGGGAGCAATATTGCTGTAGTGTCTAAGGTGTGTTAACAGGTGGTGGGAGCAAAGCTAAACTCGGGGACAAATGGCAATGCAAGGAGAGTCCCCTGCTGGATCCAAGCCCTACCTCCGATTCCGTGAACGGATGTAGGAGCGTGGCTGTGCCAGTGCTATTGCAGTCAGAAGCAAAGGCGAGTGCATCTCTTTGATGAAAGACTTGTGTCTGTGGAAAAGCCCTCCCCCCCCCCCCAAACGTGGTAGGAGATATAAATAGCAGAATGTGTTTCAGAGGTTTTCTGTACCTTCTCTCTTTCTGCTTCCTAATCTTCCTCTTCTCCACACTTAAAAACAAGCCAGCTCTTCCTCATGCCTAACTGTTGTTTTAAAAAGCTATTCTGACCTTGCCAATAATAAAGTTTTAAGACTGCTTATGTGTCATTAGCACTTTAATGCACTGGAATGCAATTCTTGATTCTTAAAAATATTAAGGGCATTGTTAGAAGTTTGGAGCGAGTTACTCCAGCAAAAGGCACTGCGAGACATATGGCCAATGGCTCTGTGTTAGTGAGTCACCTTGCCTGAAGGAAGACCTCGCTGTGCCGTGGTGCGGTGGGTAGCTGCCAGTCTGCGCCCGAGGAGTCTGCTCGCCCCACAGTGGCATCGCTCCCTGTTTCCAGCCGACTTTAATAGATGAGCGCAGCAGTGCGCTCTTGCGTGACCGAAACTGTGCTGCGCGGCCGGCGGGGAAAGCTTTAAAAATGCATCTGTGTTCCTGCAACTGGACAGGCCGATGGGGCCTGGGAAGTGGTGTGTGATTTCCCTGCCCCCCCCCCCCCCAAAAAAAAGCAGCCCAACATGTTTCACTGAGGCTATTTCTACCAATTCAGAGACGTTGTTTACCATTCTTAACTTGTGCCTGCTACATGTCTCCTGAAAATATCTTGTCATTGAGGATGTTGCTACCAGGCCAGCGAATACCAGAGTGGAGGAAAGGGCCTCCCGCGCGCTGGGGGAGCAGCCTGGCCTGGCCAGCCCCTCGCGTCCCTCCCCTCCACCCGCCCCTGCAGCGCTCAGCGCTTTGCCACGGGAAGACGTTGTGGGTGTGACGGATGGACTCTGGGTGAGTCGCTGCTGGACTCTGCTGAGTCTCTAATGCGTTAGAGCTGTGATCCCGAAAGGGGCCTGATGCGTGGTCAGCGGAGCCAGCTCCTCCTTTGGAGTGGATTCAATTAACCACGTCGTAGAAGCCTGTAGAGGTCTCTGCGTGTTGATGATTATTCATGGCCTGCAAAGTTTGGAAATTATTCTAACCTTCAGAGAAACCATTTGAGGAGGCTGCTTAGCTTTTGCAGGGTTGGTCATCTTTTATTTTTCCTTTCCAAATGTGTTTAATAAAAATGAGATTCTAGCTGAATTTAACTCAGTTCTCCCATCCTGGACTTAAATTCTGCTTTTCCTTTCTTGCAGTGGCTTACTACTAAACGTTTTGTTAATCTGTTTAAACTCTACTCCTTAAAAATGTATTATCTGATTTATTTTGTGTGAGGTCATCTGTTTCACAATATTGTTTAAAATGGAAACCAAATCCTCCTTGCCTACAGCTGCAGTGTTAAAAAGAGCATCATTGTCATGTGATGAGCATGGCTGTCAAAACACTTTGGGCAAAGTGGGTAACATGAACAGTTCTTGTATGTTAAATATTTATAGAAGAAAATGCAAACTCCGAGGAACGCTGCCAGCAGGCAGTCTTACTGCTTAAATACATTGTTGTGGTGGTAATGACGTGGATCTTCATACCGTACCTTTAGGAAGAGTATAACAAGTTGTTTCTACTTGTGCATGGTCTTAACGGTGTGCCTTTTCTTTGTGTCAAAACATATGAAAAGAAACTGGAAGTTTAAGACTTCAGAAGAAAAATGGTGGTTTTACATAAGCAAATTGCCAGCCAGCTGCCCCAGAAAGGGTCTGCTTTCTTTGCTCACCAGCCTTCTGCTAGAATAGCCATAGTAAAAACTCAACACAAACGGTCTCTTGCATGTCTAGCCTCGAAGTCCGGCACATCTTTCTTTCAGGTCCTCTGGTGCGAACAAGGGATGAACTGCAAGCAGAAAGATACCAAGGAAAAAAACCATGTAATTAAATCTGGTGTTGTGGTATAATAAATCTTTGTTGTATTCTTTAGCCTTCTAGACATCTTCCAAGCAATACACAATGGCTGTGATTAATATGACTATTGTACTGCCTTAAATAATACAGTTGAGCTGTCAGATAGGTGACATAATGTAGCCGTAAAGAGCATCAGCTTTGTGTGTTTGATCTCAACACTTTGAATTTCAGCATCATTGTTGCCATGTCCTTGAGAGATTGTTTTATGTTTAAGGATATGAGTAAAGGGAGGCAGAGGGCAATTTCTATATGAGTGTGAAAAATCCAGCTAATATGTTCCTCTGAGGACAAAGACTTTTTTGGTTGTATTTTGTTCTTAAATAGCGAGATGAAAGCCGTTGGTTCATACATAAGTTGGACCCAATGTTATTTAGAGAGATTTCCTTTGGCAAATGTGTTCCTTGGTGGGAGGTGCCTGCTGATGCTACCGGTGATGGGTATTTCCTTTTGTGCATCAAGCTGTAACACAGGCACTCAGTGAGGAAAAGGCTTGTCTCTCCTTTCCCCGCCATCACCCCATCCCTCACCTCGGCAGCAGGCTTCAGTGTCGCTTCCTTCCTTGACAGAAGGCAGCAGCTCTTTGATAGGAGTTCCTGTCTCTCCATGTGTTTCTTTCCACTGCCTGGACTTGGCTGGCATAGAAGAGGCAGGAGAGAAAACGTGTGTGGCTTTCTTTTTCCTCCCTCCCTCCCTCCCTCCCCCCTGCAGTTACCTGTACAGAGCTTTCCCCATTTCTGTGCTGCGTATCCACACAGCTCTTCTGCAGAGAGGGAGGGCTGAGAAACTACAAAGCACGCCGGACCTAATTATTCATCTAATACAAGGGCCCTGCTTTCCTGTGCTGGATACTTGCTCTCAGCTGTGTGGGTACTTTTGAGTGACAGAGCCTGCTAACTTCAAAGCTGTTGCACAGAGCTGCACAAATGCTTTAAAACAGCATCCGTCCTTCTTAAAGCAGCCTGGCCCCCACGGGCAGGTTTGGCACTGTTCACAAGTGAGGGGTCAACAGAGGCTCTCCCCTGTGTCATTACTTTTGTGGGGGTGGGGGAAAGAGATTGGAAATCTCTCACCCTTTGCTATTAAGTCTGACTCATTTTGTTGGATTTAGCGTTGTGGTAGAAAGAAACATAATGGATTTGTTAGGGTCAGTGCTTCACAATGTGATGGTTGACTTTGATGGGCAATAGGGCCTAGTTTGCCACTCCAGACAAAGGATTTGTAGGTCTTGCAGGCTGCCATCTGTTTCTAAAAGCAAGTTTTTTTGGTGGGGAAGTGATGCAGTTTGCATGCAGAAAAAGTTAGGTTTTGCTTGAAAACTGCTGAGCCTTTGTATTTGAGCTTTTAATTTCAAAGCTAAGCACAGTTTATTAATAGCAGGTCTCCCCCCCCCAACAAGCTGGACATCCAAATCTCATTAGTGATGGGCTGACATCTTCTAAAATGCTTGTATTCACCCCTAAATTGTTCTATTCTTATATCCACACCCCACCCAAGCTATCTGAAATGTAGTGGCAGATTGCATTCAAGTCGTTTGCATGTATCTTAATACATACATATTTAAGGAATAGATTGGGAAAGAAACAACTTTCAGCAGTCATTTGACATTCTTTTCATTTATGCTGAAGCTTTGGCTTACGCTCTCCTAAAACCAACAAAAACAAGTGTTCATATGCTGCCTTATTAATCCAAACTGGAAAGTTTTACTTTCCTGCCGTGATTTTTATTGCATAGAGTCTCTTAAAACAGTTAGCCTACCTGCATGGCTTAAACATGCTGATGAGTACAATCTATTTATGTACCATGTGTTAACCTGACTTGTTAATTGGTTGTTTCTATGTATAACTACCGGAGGTAGCACAGCGCTGCACAATCCAGGTCTGGAGGGCAGGAAAACATCCTACTGCAGGACCTAACTGCAGAGGCTTTGCTCGTTATTTTTGCTTTTTTCTTTGCAGCCAGAGAAGAACGTGACTGGCAGCACTGATAGAGGTCCTGGCTCGCAGTCCCATCCTGCTCATTTATTTAGTCAGTTGTTCCCCTGATGCAACTGTGTGGCCAGGGTTGGCTTTTGTGCCCACTCCTCTACAGTGCTGCCAGGGCACTTTGGGACAGAGCGGATCGGCTGCAGCAGCGCTGGAGCCTCGCTTTAACTGCAGCTTCATCAGAGCATGGCTACATGCTCTGGCCAAATAAGGGGGGGTGAGGCAGGGCAGCGTCTTCTCCCCCCGGGCTAGCAGCAGAAGAAAGGTCCCCTGTTCCTCCCTCTGAATTAGATGAATAGGACTTTCCCCTTCTGTTTGTTGGCAGATGCTCTTATGCGTCAGCACGCTTTTATCCTGAAGTGCCAGCTCCTGTGCTCTGCATGCTGCTTCTCTGCAAAAGGGACAATGCCTATAAGTGCGGGTGGAGTGAGGGACCCTGCCCATCCTGTGCCCTGGGGAGAGGGCAGCTGGGGCGGCGGAGATTGCCCCTTCACTGGGCATGAGACAGGGGGCTGACTTTGGGCCCCTGGGTAATAGTTGGCTTAGCATGGAGGGAAACCCTGAAAAAGGGCAATAAATGTGGGAAGGGTTGATCCAGTCCTCCTTAATGATCTTCTGCTTTTTTTTTTTTTTTTTTTTTTTTTTTTTTTTTTTTTTTTTTAAAGAAAGTTGTTGTGGATGAATGGCTAGTGTGGCTACTGCAGTTGTGCAGGTATATACATGCATCTCTGAATATGGGGCTGGAAGTGCAATGCTTATCTTGTTGTGGCGATTGAGTTAATATGCCACTGATGAATGCAACATTGTTAAGACTGGTGGCAGCCAAAAGAAACTGGCACCTTCCACTCAGCCCCAAACACAAAAGCCAGTGCATCTTGCCAGAAATGCCTGCTTCTGTAGCAATCCTGGGCATGCCAACATCCTCCTGCAAAACAATATTTGCCACCTACAGTTTTGCTGTGTTGCCAGCCATTAGCAGAAAGCTGGCAAGCTACGTGGAGACTTTTATTCCCTTTGCCAATCAAAGTGTCTTATTTTTGGCCATTCCTTGAATTACTTTTTCTCTAGACTCGCAACCTGCCCCCCACAGGTAGCACAGCACTCTAGGTGGGCCCAGGAATGCAGGTTTGAGGCTTGCCTGCTGTTCCTGGGGCTCTAGCCCAGGTCCTGCAACCTGCGGAGATGTGCGCGGAGACGTTTCAGCCTTCGGTGGCCACCGGCTTCTGGCCAGATGGGAAAAAATGCTGTCGGTTGGTGAGCAGCAGAACAAGCTCTCATTCCCTATCCTGGCTTTTCTCAAAGCTCTGTGTTTGAGCCTCTAGTGCTGCTTAGGCAAGGAGGGCTTCTTTTGTGCAGAGAGATGATGAATGCAGGAGGATTTCTGAGGGCATTAAATGAATAAAATGAGTGCCTTTGATGTAATGGCCTGGTTGTATACCATGCTCTCTTGCCACTGGAGGTGACAGCCTGCCTCTTTACCAAACTCTTCTAAGTCTATTAATAATGGCTTCTGCAGAGCAGCCCATGGCCACTTTTGGAAATTGTGAATAGTATGGTTTTACTAAGGACAGTTCTTTCCTGTTCCTAGCCTCCGTGATCTTTTTCCAAGAGTGGGATACTTCAGGTTTCATCTTGAGAGATGAAGACAGCTTCTGTACTCCTTGGCGATCCCATCTTCAAACATGTCAAGATAGTGTTTGTTGGAGAGGAGTCTAAAGCCAGTGGGCAGCACCTATGATGAGAAAAGCTTATTTTCAGTAGAAATTTCAGGCTCCAAGGACCTGAAATCTTCAAAATCTAAAGGGCACAACGTACCTGGAAACACTCCAAATAAATTAAATACTAAGGCTCAGAGAAATGGTGTTCCTGGTCAATGCCCAACTCTTAAAGACCAGAGCTCCTATGAAGTGAGCGATCTGATCACAGGCCACTTCTGCTGATGTGGGCTATTAGTTACTTTACCTAGCCAACTTGTGGAGTTTAAATATCTTTTCACGGGATGACTTACCAGGCCCTGCCACATAATCCAGGCATCTCAGGATAAAAGATGCTTGTGGTTTTCTTTGGAGATATGTATTGGTCAGGTATATGCCTTTTCAGGCCATTGCCTTCATAAGAAAGTCAGCTGAGCCATCTCTCTCTCTCCTTTCAAGCAGCAGAAAATATTCCTGTCTCCTTTCAGGTGCAAGGGTGCCATGGTGTCGAGTCCAAGTCACCTGTGTGGGGGTCTTGGAAATATGCCTGAGGAAACAGAAGATAACTGCCAAGTCCACCCATTTTGTGCAGTTTCACTTTTAAGTACCACAGTTGAGAATTGCTTGGTCTCTTCCACTGAAATACTCTGTGATGTAACAAGCTCCACAGAAGTGTCTTCATTCAGTTTTAATCCGTTCTTCTTAAATTAGAGGGTTTTGTTTAAGGAAGATCTTCAGAATGGGATGCAGTAGTCGATGATGATGCATCAAGTACCTGGTGATTGTTTTATCGCTATGTTTTAAATGAGTGTTTCATTTAAGAAGCCAACATGCTGTTTATCATCCATTTGTGGTCTCTGGGCTTTTGGCTGTGTGTGTGTATATATATATCTATATATCTATATCCTGCTGCTTAGGAGCCATCGAACTTGTTGCGGTACTAGCTATATGATCCTCTGTATCTTTACTTTTGTCTTTTTTGTGTGTCTTTTGCTTCTCATGAGTCTTTGGAAAAAAAAAAGAAGCTAAAGTAATTAAGAGTAATAAGGACAAAAAAAGTGGAAACATCACTCTTATAAAGAGCAGTCAATTTAGGTGACTTATCCAAAGGATCTTTGCCCCTGTCAAGGTAGAACTTCTCTGCTGTAATTAACTGAATTTGCCAAATTGGAACAAGCCCTGGCATAGCAGTTTCAACCCCTGCTTTTGCTAGTCAGCAGCATTCAAACCTGCGGAGAGGTGAAGAAAAATGCTGAGCAAATGCTGTGCAAGCTGGAGAATCAGCACTGGAATGCCTTCTTGACCTCATGGTGATAGTGGGTCACTTCCTTCTGAGTCAGTTTGGGACATTTGGGCATGTGTCCAACACACAAAACCGAACTGTTTACCGCATGCAGCGTGGGTTGCCACTGCAGGAGTTTTGTTCCTTGCAGTGGTTTGTGTTTGCACTCAGTGCTTTGGCCCTGCCGTCCAGCTGGGTGCCTGCGCTCTTCTGAAGAGTACTGCAAATTTGACTCAAGGATTTGATTTGATCCTCCTTTATGGGGAAGGAAGACTGAGATTACTTAGGAGCTGGGAGATGAATCCAAGAGTTTTCATATCCAGTTTCATAGGAGAGTTATTTGCATCTGCAAGGATAAGTGTATAGTTGGGGATTCGAAATCATGAATTTCCATCCTGACTTGCTGTTGACTGTAGGTCCCGAGGAGCTTTACCTTCTGTCTTTCCTGCAGTCTACTGAAACAAAAAAAGGTGCCATTTGTATAGGACATTAAAAGTGTTAGCTATGAAAGGCTGCAGTTATTTACGTGTACAGTAGGATTTCTTTTTTTTTTTCCCCCTCTTAGTGCTGCGTGGTTTCAGCATTCCAAGTGGGGTGATGGGGGACTAATGTCCTACAAAACTGGTTATTGTTTTAATGGGGAAGAGGAGGAGCTCTGTGCAAATGAATGCCTTTCACTTGAGTTCATTTGGAGCAGTGGATGTAGGAGCTGCTGCTTTTGCTTGATAAACTTGATAAACCTAATCTGCTGTAACAGTGATTTCAATTGAAGGAAGATAAATTGAGGTGGAGAAGGAAATTTAAGGGCACAGACTCAAGCCTGAACAGGAAGCTGTTTTAATAACCTTGTAAAATGCATGTTGCTTTTACTGAAGGTTAATGCCAACTCTTTAAAAATTTTTAAGGTAAAAAGGCAGAGACTTCAAGTTGTTTAGGTGTATTTGAATGTGTTTGAGATGTCTCTGAGAGGTAAGCTAAATCTCAAGCAACAGAGTAGGATGGATTATCTAACTTCCTTGTGGAAATAGGCAAGCTCTCTGCTGGCTCACTGCTTGTGCTCTCAGTCCTAGATTTTGGATTTTCTGTTTGCTCTATCCAAAATACTGATTAGTCAGATGTGCTGACATAAAGGAGGAATTTAACATGGCCACATGAAGAGTGATGGCATATCTGTGGGCATGGGTGTGCCTGTGTGGGGGTGTGAGGTTCCTGTCCTGGGTTAAAGGAGACTGTGTATGTGCTTCTGTTGGACCCAGAAGAAATGGCTTGTAAAGTGCCATGAATAGTATTTTGGGTATGAAGAATAAGAGGCAATGTACACCAGTCTCCTGCTAACTAAAGGTTGTCTTCTGGGTTTATCTTTGTTTGATGCACCACCTTAAAAAGGCCCAGATACAAAGCCTGGGGTTAAAAAGCACCCTGCAAAAACTAGAACAGAGACTGCTGTTTGCAAAAATGAACTGGCAGAAATTCTTTAAAAAAAGAAAGTCTGTAGCCTAAGAAATAGGCAAAACGAATAAGAGAGACCTGATAATTTTGCAAGGTTGTGAAGGAAAAGATTGCTAAACAGAAGAATGAGGGAATATACTTGGTGACACTGAGATTTGAATAGTATTACACCACTATTAAAAAACCTTACAGCAGAGATCAGCTATGTCTGGGGGTCTGAGGATGGCAATAGTAATTTTTCCCCACATCAGTGGGGACATGTGTGCGTGACCTGGTGACATTTTCCCCCAAGGTGGCGAGACGCCCTCTCCTCGGCTGGGAGATGTTCGGTGAAGCTGCCGGTGCCTGTGGCTGCTCCCCGGTGGTCTTTGCAGGTCCCTGCCGCCCACCACGACTCCAGGGACCCTACATAACCCAGGCTGCAGGCTCTCGGCTCTGTGCCCTTTCCCCTCACTAGCCTCCCTTCATAATTTAGAGGAGTTTTCAGGTGGTCTTGAATTGGGGGGGGGGGGGAGGGAGGGAGAGAGAGAGAGAAACGTTATAGCCAAGAGAGAAAGCTGCAAGGAGAATCACAGGAACTGAGTGGCTTCTTGTGTGCGGTGTTTCTGCACCAGATCTGGGAATTAAATAGCTATAATAATCTCTCGCAGAGGATGTTCAGTGAGTAACTAAGAGCAAAGCAGCCTGCTGCTGGCGCCAGGGTCCTCATGGATGAAGCTTGTGAAATGGCTTCTCTTAAAGTACGTGACAACTGATCCTAGTGCTTGATCAAGGCTCTCTTAAACATGTCACTCCACCGGGATCGGTACTCTAAATCTCTGTAAACTTTTCACTTACATTAAGAATAGAAATCTTAACACCCGCTTCCCTCTCTCTGTCCCTCAGTTTACTAACAAAGTTTGTGGAAACATGAAACAAGAAATCTATCTTTTTTGGGGGGAGGGGGGTGTTTATGGTACATCAAGATAGCATTCTTAACTTCCTGAAGACTCCAACTTCCATATTTCCAACTCTGTGATGTAAGAAGTAAAAAGACAAGTAGAGGATTGCTCTTGATAAGTGTTTCTGAGAGGATTTGTTGAGGCAGGTGAAGTACATGGATTACCCCGTATATTCATACTACAAGCTGAACTAATATTAAACCTCTGACAGCCCAAATCAGAGTATTCCTTAAATGGATACAGCATTGGCATTTTCCTGAGATGTGGCTTTGGCAGACTCGTTTACCACAAACTTCTTCAGAAGGCTGTGTTTTTGTCATGAAAGCACAAGCTCCATTTCATCCATGTTCACCAAAAAGCTTAGTGGTCTTGGTGCTAGCAGACAGTGTGTTATCAGCCAGCATGTCGCTGGAGGCTGTGTCCTCTGTCCCTACTTTGCAGGTACCAAATCGTTCTGCAAAATGGTGGGTGGGTTCTGGAATAGCTGCAGGCTGCAAAAACTGTCCTGCTGTTGTAGTGGTGTCTGAGGACTGAGTTATCGATTTCAGTACACTGGTGACAGCTACTGCGGTAGCAAAGCCATGGTCTGGGGAAGACAAAGTTATAACCATAACTGGAGGTGTGTGACTTGACCAGGACTGGTCAGTCTGATTACACTTTACACAAAAAAGATTTATTTAACTGACCTATAGAGCTACAAATCTAGTTGGTGGGAGCACAGAATGGTTTTTGACAGTCTTCAAAGAGTTAAGTTCACATATTGATGAATGAACTTCTTTCAAAAACAGTTTTCAAAACAAGTTTTCTTACTCTTCAACTTTTTTCTTTTTTTGACTCTTATATTGGAGTACTAACAAAAAGGAATGGGTTATTTGAGGACCTGGATAAACTTTCTTTGCAAGAGGGGAGTGTGGAGACTGTTGCTGCAGCAGAAGTAGATGCCCTTCAGAAGAGTCCTCCCCTCTGCAAGCACATCTTTCTTCACAGTACTTAGATCAGAACCTGCACAATGGGCAAAAGAGTAGACAACTCATTTATTTATTTATTTTATTGCCTTTTCTCAGGCACTTACCTTGCTATATCTGCAAGGAAATGTAGTTTCCTGTTCAAAACAGCTATTCAAGGTAAGATGACCAATGGTAGTTGTTGCCATATGTTATATTACTGGGCTAAGCTTAGTTGGCAGGCTGAATTAAAAAGTAGGTTGTCTCATTTGAGCAGTCCCACGTGTTGGTTAAGTAGCTTGAGCCGTAAATGCTGTTCCATGCTGCATACCAATATCAGACTTGAGTGCTGAAGGGTCAGCTTAATGCCTTAAAAGACCTTCCCATTACCCAGTAACTCACATACGGCAATTCCTGTGCTGGTCAGATTATTTTCCATCTTGTCTAATAGCTGGTACTAGCTGTTGCTGTGGCATATGATTCACGGGCAATTTTTATAAAATAACTCTCTCTAGGGGGCAAATCTTCATGGTTACCCTTAAGAGAGGTTAACTTACATAGTGAAATACTAGGGATTTTGTGTGTGTGTGTGTGTGTGTGTGTGTGTGTGTGCATGCATGTGCCTGCTTCTGCTGGGCCCTATGTGCTATGGATGGCCTGAGAGATATGGGCAATGGGCAGTCAGCTTTTCATCCTCTACCAATATCAAAAGGAGTTTTTTTTTCTGCTGTCTCCTATGTATCCAGAATTATTCTTTGCATGAAGATCCCCAGCTTGTCAAATAATGCAGGTGAAACCTATATAACACTATTCAGTTGATTATTGAATGGAATTTGTCCTCATCACTGTATTAAATTTGTATTGCAACCTTTAACCTTGCTTTTTAAGTGGCTTTGATGCTGCTTAGTTGGCTGAGTGGGGTTTCCTAGCTTGTTGAGACACAAAGATATTTTTGGAAGTGGGAGAGAGGTTGATGTAGCTATTCGGATTGGTTCATTGAGGCTGCCAGATCGACTTTCTGAAGACTGTACAAGTGTAGGCAAAATTGGCATCTTTGAAAAATATACTTAATGCTCTGTCACATAGTATTAGAAAACTCTTCATGATCGGGAAGGTGCTGGACCCCTCCAGTTGTCTAAGGAACTGCAGGAGCAGTGTGTGCATTGCCCTGGAAATGGCACCAATGTTCCCTGCTGTTGTGGAAACCTGTCCCAAATGGTACAGCAGTCTCTCAGTGTGTGATTACTCATGCTCAACAAACTGCAGTCCTTCACACTGAGTGTAGGATACGAAGAAATAAAATATAAAGCAGACTGAAGTTCAGCATAATCATTGCATTAATCAAAACTGAGCTACTGTTTAGTACAAACAGTTGAAAAGGAGTAACGGACTCATCAGTATGGTTTTCATTAATTTGCAAATGATTCCATCAGTACTTTGCTCTTTGTATTAATTTTATCCAGTTCACTTGTTATGTAGCTGTTATTTCTCACCAGAGTGTTATAGGCAAACACGACCAATTGGTTTGCATAAAATCTACTTTAATGGAATAATTGAGCAAGTTACAAGTAAGCAAAACAGCGCTGGGCGGCCGGGGGAATCTCCTGCTCCACCAACGGCGCGCGCAATCCCCCCCTCACAGTCTCCTTATATGCAATTCCAGCTCCAGGTATATGTGGCACTTCCTGTAACTTCTGCGGTTGCGCCGGCTGTTGCTAGGGGTCTTCTTCAGCCCTCTGCATTGTGAGTGGTGACCCTCAGGTCACGCATATATTTTACAACTTTCGAAGTCGTGCTATATTTCACAGTTGTGTGACATCGCCATCACCATATTAGGCTATCTAAACTAACATTGCCGCTTCGCTAGCTCAACTCCCTTATCTCAGGCAGGGTACATGCCCCCACCACAGGATGTAGGATGTTCCCACAGATGTTCCCAAGGCTGTTTCTTACTTTGATGTAACCAATTAGCACACATCACAGTCCAGGATGTTTCAAGGCTGTTTCTCAATTTGATGTAACAAATTAGCACATATCACAATCCCCCCTTTTTGTTTTGGTCCCTTCTAATTTGTTCATCAAATCGAGCAACAACCTCCTGTGCCAGGGAGAGCATAGGGTTATGCTTACTCTCATCTTCATTTAGTTGTTCATATTGACTTCTTATCAACAGTAGGTGGGCAGCTTCGAGTCTGCTTTTTGCTAAGTTAATTATTTTATTTACTATACACGGTCCAAAGGTCAACACTAGTACTAGTAAAGCCAATGGGCCCGCGATGGTAGACAATAAGGTTGTTAGCCAGGGGGAATGACTGAACCATGATTCATACCACCCTTGCTGGGCTTCTCTTTCCTTTTTACGTTTTTCAAGGCCTTCTCTCAATTTCGCCATAGTATCCCTGACAACTCCTGTATGATCCGCGTAAAAACAACATTCTTCTCCTAGGGCTGCACACAATCCTCCCTGTTGCAAAAATAAGAGGTCCATCCCTCTTCTGTTCTGTAAAACTACTTCTGATAGCGATGTCAACGATTTTTCTAAGGCTGTAATGGATTTTTCTATTCGTTCTAAGTCCTCATCCACTGCTGCTCGTAGGGTGCTAAGGCTCTGCTGCTGCACTACTAAGGAGGAGATTCCAGTTCCCGCTCCTACTGCCCCTAGGCCCAGTAAGGTGGCTATGGTAATTGCGGTGATTGGTTCTCTCTTTACTCGGACCAGGTGAGGGTTGTCCCAATGGTCGTACATCACATTTTCTGGGTGGTACAAGATCCTGGGAACTACCTCTATTTGTATACAATACTCTTGGGACTCACCAAGTACCCTTAGGGAGACACAGGGAGTTAGGCCCGTTTTTGAACATATCCACCTAGCTCCTTGGGTGGGAATAATCCATCCAATTTTGGAGGTGTAGGTTTGCAGTGTCACAGACCCACACAGCTTTCTCTTTGATTTTGGTATTTTACCAATACACATTCCCATTCCCGTAACTTGCTCCATGGTCAACCCCTTCTTCTTATCTTCCCATTGACACTGGGAGCCGGGATTATTGCTCACAGTATATGTCATATTTAGTCCTATTGCTTCATAAAAAGGGGGTCTTATGTCGTAGCATAACCAGCAATGGGTGGTTATACTAGGGGTTGTAGCATTTAATACTTTGTAAGTTGCCTGTATAATCTTCCACAGAGGATTGTCTACCCCCTCTGTGGCTTTACTTTCCGAGATTACAACAGTATCTTTTGGGGTGGGGTGGCTCATAGGACTACTTGTCAAATTCATTATCGCAGCCGTTGGTTTGATTCTTAATTTTGCTCCTTTAACGACTAGATTCGGCCCTATTGCTTGAGGAGCAGGTTGCTCACTTTCTTTCTTTATGAAAATTAATCCACCTCTATCAGTTCCGGATTCCCAGAACCGGACTCCCCAGGTCTTTCCCAAAAACCATCCCGGATCCTCCGGACGGGTGATGTTTATCACTAAATGTTTACAAGTTCCTGGGGGGGTATAGTGGGGATTTCCCCGATACCCCAGCTGGAAATCCTCTTTGGGGGGGGTACACCCAGAAGGCCCCCATTTTACTGATAAAAACTTATCTGACCCTGCTCCTGGAGTCCAATCCGAGGCTATAGTTTCACATCCCCAATAAGCACAATAATAAGAGTTTGGGTAGTTACAATATCCTCGCCCAGGATTAGAACTAGGACAAAAGTAAAACGGTTTCCCGAACTCTCTTCGACTCGAACATGGCTCAATGGGTGCCAATTCACACAAGGTAGGTGTGAATGTAGGGCTCCCGGGTACACTTTGCACTTGGATCACTTTTTGATCTTCCCATCTCATTAATGACCATTTAAAGGGTTGGTGTACATTATGTTCCCCTTGGATTCGTCTTCCTAATAAGCCCAGCACAATCATCTTCCAGAGGAGTAGTGGACCCATGGCTTGGTCAACGGATATTTTACGAACCCTTAATGCCTTGGAGGGGCGGTCCGTGATGCCAAGTGTCTCTGGGACTTTAAAGAGTCTGGGTCTTACAATTTTGGGTATTCCTGCTTAGGAGGTGGCTTATCGGCCTCGATCCCCACAAGTTCTATACGTCTCTGCCTCCCCTGCCTACTCTTTTGCTTCAGAGCAGCAGGGTGTACCGTCTTCTCGGCAGCAGCCGTATTCTTCAGGGGAACCTCCTGTATGAGCCTTTTTGATTTTTAAAGGCTTCCCAGTTCCCAAGAGTGACACTCAACATACGGTGCGGTCCGCCTATAATTGGTGTTTTCAATTTTAGCCTTATGTGATCGGGGTGGTTGGCATGGGTACAACCTTTCTCTGGTTGTACTCCTTTTAACAAAGGCTTCCCACCATTCTACCGATCTTTTCTTAAGATCTTTTAATGTCCAATAAGTCAATTTTGTCGTAACAAAGGCGGCAAATGCCGCTAGGGAGATACCCGTACTAACAATGAGTCCACTACTTCCCTTTACAAACCCTACATGCATAACACACAAAGGGATAACAAATACAATGTGGAGTTATAACAAATACTATGTTAGGTTTTACAAAATGTGGTCTCACTTATCGAGGTTTCCAGGTTTCTTCTTAAAGGTTACTTTTAAATTGTCTGGGTTTCCAAAGGCTTCCCACGATGATTCTGAAATCGGTCCTTTAATTCTGCTAGCATGTGTCCATCCTCGCTCTGCGGTACGAATAGCAGTGTCTGTGGTAAGCAAAACAAGGAAAGGTCCCTCCCAGCGGGGAGTCAAGGATGAGTCTTTCCAGGTTTTAATTAAAACCTTGTCTCCAGGGTTAACTCGGTGAATAGCTACATCTAGTGGAGGTCTCTGTACTATTAGTCCTTTCTTTATCAATTCCTGTCTTCTCTTCATAAGCTCTGTAATATATTTCTGTAATAATCTCTCTTCTACTTTAGGATGTTCTTTTGGTATTTCTAAATCGTATGGCATCCCATATAACATTTCAAAAGGGGAGACTCCTGTGTCAGTTCTGGGCTGAGTTCGTATATTCAACAAGGCTAAGGGTAAACACTTGATCCAATTCATCTGGGTTTCCATCATTAGCTTTGTTAACTGTTTTTTTATTTCCCCATTCATCCTTTCTACCTTTCCTGAACTTTGAGGATGCCAGGGAGTGTGATACTCCCACTTGATTCCTAAAGGATCTAATGTTTCTTTAATGACCTTGGATGTAAAATGTGGCCCCCTGTCTGAGTCTATGACCAATACATTCCCATACCGGGGTATGATATTTTCTAATAATATCTTGGTTACCGATTTCGCAGTTGCTCGGGCTACGGGAAAAGCTTCTACAAAGTAAGTTAAATGATCTACTATAACTAATAGGTATTTATACCTGCCCACTTTTGGGAGTTCTGTAAAGTCAACCTGTATTTTCTCAAATGGTCTCCTGGCTATAGATCGTCCCCCTGGGACCTTTTCTCTGAGGTGCTGCTTGTTAACCTTCTGACAGGTCAAACATTCTCCCACTAGTCTTTTTGCTATGTCATATATTCCAATGCACATATATTTAGTTCCAAACTGGTCTACTAATGCTTGCACTCCCCAATGAGTCTGTCGGTGGAATTCTTTCATGATTCTCCAAGCTACGCCTTTGGATACTATTTCTCTATCATCGGGCAGTACCCATTTACCTTCTTTTTCTAGGGCTCCTATCTGTCGTAATTTATCTATTTCCTGTTTAGTAAAACTCATCCTGGTATCTAGTTTATCTTGGCCCTCTTTTCCTTCAGACAATAGGTGTAAAGCTGCTTTTTTTGCTTCTTCATCTGCTAGATTATTTCCCCTTATGTGGTAAAATGTGCCTTTTTGATGGCCCCTAACATGTACTACTGCGATTCTCCGAGGTCCCCTCAGAGCTTCTAAAGTTTTTCTGATTAATTTTTCGTGCACTAAATTCTTCCCTTGTGAATTAATCAGTCCCCTTTCTTCCCATATTTTCCCAAATGTGTGTACTACTCCATAAGCATATTTAGAGTCGGTGTATATAGTCCCTATTTTGCCCTTTAAAATTTCTAAGGCTCTAAAAACTGCATACAATTCACAAGCCTGGGCCGACCAAGTTTTGTCTAGGGGCCCTGATTCTATTAACTCTAGAGACTTCCCATCTACAATAGCATACCCTGATCTGCGTTTCCCTTCAACTACGCGAGAGGATCCGTCCACAAAGAATTTAGTCCCCTCTGGTAACTCTTCTTCTTCTAAATCTTCTCTTATTTTAGTTTGGTATTCTATTAGACGCATGCAATCATGTCTTAATTGACCACTGGGTTCCCCATACAGGAACTGGGCTGGATTCTGCAAGCTTGTAGTCTCAATTTCCAACTTTGGAGAATGGATTAAAATGCCCTCGTATTTTAATAGTCTGGCATCGGTTATCCATTTTTCGGCTTTTTGTTGTAATACTCCTCGTATATTATGAGGGGTATATATTTTTAATTCTCCTCCAAAGGTTATCTTTTTAGCCTCTTCTACTAATAAGGCTGTAGCTACAATGGCTTGTAGGCAAGTGGGCCATCCCCGGCTGACGGGGTCTAGCAATTTTGAAAAATACCCTATAGGTTTCTTTTTCCCTGCCCATTCCTGTGTTAGGACTCCAAAGGCTGTTCCTTCCTGTGTATTAATAAACATGTAGAATGGTCTCTTAATATCTGGTAAACTCAAAACAGGTGCATTCACCAAGTCAGCCTTCAATTCTTCAAGGCTTTGATTATCGGTTTGAGTCCATTTTATTAGCCCATCTACTATTAGTTTTTTATATAAAAATTTTACTTTATTGCTATAATTTTCAATCCACTGTCTGCAATACCCTAATAACCCCAGCAATTGTCGGACCTGTCTTTTGCTCTTCGGGGGTCTTATTGACAGTATACCATTTACCCTTTCAGGGTCCAATTTTTTTGTGCCCTTGCTAAGCCAATGTCCCAAATACTTCAC
Organism: Apteryx mantelli; assembly: GCF_036417845.1. Taxonomy (NCBI): domain Eukaryota; kingdom Metazoa; phylum Chordata; class Aves; order Apterygiformes; family Apterygidae; genus Apteryx; species Apteryx mantelli. Next base: position 155,134,528 of record NC_089978.1, on the reverse strand, counting down.
CTCTTCTTCCGTAAATTGCAACTTTGATTTCGATACTTTCAATCCCTTTAAACTTAGGAAATTTAACAACTTAATACTCTCACATCTAACTTCCTCCTGTGTTTTTCCTGCTAAAAGCAAATCATCCACATATTGTGTTAAAGTAATTTGAGGATTAGTTTCGTAAGTACTTAGAACCTGCTCCAGGGCTTGCCCAAACAAATTAGGGGATTCTGTAAACCCTTGTGGTAAAACAGTCCATCGGAGTTGTTGTTTCCTATGGGTATCTGGGTCTTCCCACTCGAAGGCAAAAAAGTCTCTACATTCTTCTTTAAGGGGGCATGCCCAAAATGCATCTTTCAGGTCTATAACCGTATACCATTTAGCCTCAGGTGACAGCTGACTAAGTATGGTATAGGGGTTAGCTACAATTGGGAACCTGGTAATTGTTCTTTTGTTTATTTCTCTTAAATCTTGTACCAATCTATAAGTACCGTCTGGTTTCTTTACGGGCAGTATAGGGGTATTATAGGGAGACATACAAGGCTCCAGTAACCTTTGATTTATTAGCCTCTGGATTACTGGTTGGAGTCCTTGCCTCCCTTCCTGTGACATTGGATATTGCTTGACTCTAACAGGGATTTCTGGATTCCGTATACTCACTTCAAAGGGAGCAATATCTAGTTTTCCTACTGATTCTGGGGTATACCAAACTTCAGGGTTGATTTTGGCCTCATCTTCAATAGTAAGGGTGCATAATTTTATAACTAATTCTTGATTCTCTACTTCTAAATTGACTCCTAATTCAACCATCATATCTCGGCCCAGTAAATTATATTCAGCTTCGGGAACTAATAAAAAGGATCCAACACTTAATCGAGAGTCTGATTCTATTTCCACATTTTTAATTACTGGGACCTTAAAGGGTTCTCCCTTAGCTCCTATCACTTGTAATTTCTCTGGGGATGGTTTACACCCCCAGGGTACCGTTTGGACAGTAGATCTTTCTGCCCCAGAATCCACAAGGAATTCTACTTCTTGTCGCTGGGGACCTAATTTCAATTTTATCAAGGGCTCAGTTCCTTTATGAGTCCCCAGCAAATAGAGCCCCTGACCCCCCTAATCTTCTTGGAACATTTGCTCATCCTGCATTCGCTTCCTACAATTCCTCTTCAGATGCCCTTTTTTCTGGCAATAAAAACACTCCACCTGCCTCAAGTCCCTCGTCACAACTTCTCTGGGTTGTCCTTCTTGGTGAAGTGGCTTTCTTTTAGGTCTGTTATACGACCTAGGGGGTTGTGCCTGGATTCCTCTCTGCCCTTCTCGGACTGCTGCCATCAGAATCTTTGCCTGCCGCCGATGGGTTTCCTCTTCCCTCCGCACATGCACTTTCTGAGCTTCCCTCAGCAATTCGTCCAGCCCCCTATCTTGCCAATCATCTAACTTCTCTAGCTTTCTTCTAATATCTGGAAAGGCCTTTGCTACAAACTGTGTTTTCAATAGAGCCTGTCCCACAGGGGTACTGGGGTCTACCCCGGAATAAAGTTGCAAATTTTTCCTAAGTCTCTCGAGCCACTCTGTTGGTGTCTCATCCTTCTTTTGTTGTTCCATGAAGGCCTTATTAATATTTTGCCCCCTGGGAACAGATTCCCTGATTCCCTGAACTATTATGGCTCTCAGATCGGACATATGTGTCCGATGCTCAGCATTCTGATTGTCCCAGTCCGGCCGTTGGGTGGGCCATTTAATATCTGCAGCAGGACCTTGTTGGTGTTGTTGATCCCAAATCCGCATCCCAGCCCTACGGATCATTTCCCTTTCTTCCGCTGTAAATAATATGCTTAAGATGGATTGTAATTCCTCCCATGTATAAAGGCTTGGACCTAAAAACTGATCTAATTTCTCAGCCACCCCTAAAGGGTCTTCTAATAAATTCCCCATTTCTTTCTTAAAATCCCGTACGTCCCCTGAACTCAGGGGCATAGACACAAATCCCATCCCCGGCTGCGGTCCTCCCATGGGGAGTTCTCGCAAGGGGTACAGCTGATCAGGTCGCCCACCTCCCCTCGTTTGACTCCTCGTGACCCTTCGGGTTTCTTCTGGGGAACTAGGAGGGTTTAGATCCCAGTCTGGGGTCGTCGGAGAGGGGCTATGAGGAGGGGCTGGTGTTGGGTTTTGAGCCGGAGCTGAGGGAATATAGGGGGGAGGAGAAACGGGAAGTTCCTCCAGTGTTTTGCTTTTCTTCCTCGAACCCTTCTCTTTCAAGGTAAATATCATGGTCCGAGTATCTGGTCTTATCCATAAACTAGCATACTCACTTTCTTCTAAACTAAAGGGCTCCTTTGAATTCACATATATATTTAGAGCCTGACATTTCCAATTTTCAAAAGACCCGTATACTGGCCAATAAAGGTGGTCTCCTCTAATCTGCTTCCCACCCCATACTTGCATACAGTAATGTACCATTTTTTCTCGACTTTTGCCTTTTCTGGAGGGCCAATCGTTCCAATACTTAATCATTAATCCTAAAGGGCTATCGAGCGGTATATCTGGTAACTGTACCGTAGAGCCCTCTATGGGATCAGAAGACTTGCTCTTTTTCTGTCCCATCTTCCGGAGCACCCACCCCAGTCACTCTCTTTCTTTCCGCAGGGGACCGCACTCACACCACCCGAGTCTTTAACTGCTAGGACGGTTGTCCCTTCGCAGCGGGCGGCCCAGTCGGCCGACGGGTGCCCCGTTTCGGTCCCCTGTTACACAATCACCCTCCTGGAGGGTCCGCACTCACTCCGTCCCCTGGGGACGTCTCACTCAAACGTACTCCGGGTATCCCACCCCAACCGAACGGAACCGCATACATATACTCACTCAGTCCTGAGTCTTCGTTCGGGTCTTCGTGCACAAAGTTTACGGGGTACTGCAGTTCTTTTGCTTACTTGTCCGATTTAGGGTTCGGAAATACAGGTTGTGGTAGGGGAACTACCCACTCAGGGGCCATCCGAAGACGGGATGGGGCGCCTCCCCTGAGTCAGAGTCCCGAAACCAGGGAAGCCTGTATCCGAGTCACGGCACCAAATTGTTATAGGCAAACACGACCAATTGGTTTGCATAAAATCTACTTTAATGGAATAATTGAGCAAGTTACAAGTAAGCAAAACAGCGCTGGGCGGCCGGGGGAATCTCCTGCTCCACCAACGGCGCGCGCAATCCCCCCCTCACAGTCTCCTTATATGCAATTCCAGCTCCAGGTATATGTGGCACTTCCTGTAACTTCTGCGGTTGCGCCGGCTGTTGCTAGGGGTCTTCTTCAGCCCTCTGCATTGTGAGTGGTGACCCTCAGGTCACGCATATATTTTACAACTTTCGAAGTCGTGCTATATTTCACAGTTGTGTGACATCGCCATCACCATATTAGGCTATCTAAACTAACATTGCCGCTTCGCTAGCTCAACTCCCTTATCTCAGGCAGGGTACATGCCCCCACCACAGGATGTAGGATGTTCCCACAGATGTTCCCAAGGCTGTTTCTTACTTTGATGTAACCAATTAGCACACATCACAGTCCAGGATGTTTCAAGGCTGTTTCTCAATTTGATGTAACAAATTAGCACATATCACAAGAGGGTCTCAGCCCCTCATTGGAGGCAACTTTCTATGGTAAGACTAGCTTATCAGCATGTTTGCTTACCGTAGGTTTGCCAGTGAAGTCTACAGATGGTTGTTTACAGGCCTTAGGTTTAGGCTTGCCTATAGAAAATAACTGTGAGAGCCACCAGAATCCCTCTAGGAGGAGAAAAGTGAAAAGAAAACCTTTTTTCATACGTGTTTTTACGTTGGCTGAGGATTTAACAGGACTGAACCTCTGAGGCACCTGGGAACTCCTGAGAAAGGATATATGGGCATCCCTTCCCAAAACCTGCGCGTGGGCTGCCATATTGCAACTGCACACGCTTTCCTGCTCTTCCCTTCTCCTCCTTCCTTTTTGGACAGTATCTTTGAGTTGTCCAGGGGGAGTGATGATATTAAAACCTTGTTGTCTGATGCAAATTGATGGACAGCACCTGTGGGGTCAAGTAAGGAGACTTCTATCTTGCTAAATTCTTCTGACAAGGGGAATGTTAAGTACTTTGTCTATTCTAAGAAAACTTAAGGTTGTACTGTTTAATGTTGCTGACCACCCTAAAGAAAAGATTTCCCTTTGAAAGTTGTAAGAGCACATGGTGTAGGTAGAACTGGATGTTGGGTTGCTTCTGAGTAGCTTCTCCTGGACTAGTCATTATTCATGATGAGATAAAATATCCTTATGATATAAAACATGTTAAGGTGATGTCTCCTCTTAATGTGATCGTGTGGTTTGTGATCCAAGGTCCTATCACAGCTTTTGTTTTTAAGGACAAACCTTTCAGTTCTACTGCAAGGCTGCTAGCAGCTACAATGGACTGTCTAGAGAAGTGCGTTCTCCTAGGACAAAGTACAGTCACTGGTTTGCTGTGTTTTGGAGAATTTCTGTACCTGGATTAATTAAAAAAAAAAGGGGGGGTGGTTTACAGACTGTATAAACAATTTGATACAGCATGAAATATTCCTGTTCTGGACTCAAAGAAAACCAAGCAATGCACCCTGCCCAAGCCTTAGGTATTTTTGCGGTTAGCTAGTTAATGTAGCACACTGAAATATTAAAGTTGAACCTAAAATCTCGATTTAAAATATGCATTTTAAAATTTAATTAAAACAAGCATGGTGTAGATACCTTATTAAAATATCAGAGTTTCATGTTCAATATGTGAGTTCAAGCAGGAGTAATTATCCTGAAATACAGATGCAAACATGATTGTCTCTCCCCGCCCCCCAACAATAATAGAGAAGAAGCCATCAGAAAGTGAAGTATGACATTAACAGTGCCAGTTACAGAAACTGCATGGATTTAAGTCACTAAGCTCATATCCAGAAAATGACTTGCCCTGGGAAGTAAAAAGCAATTGTTCACTGCCTTCTGCTTAATGGGTCCGTAAATCTCTGTGACCCAATGAAAACTACAGAGCCCAAGAGAATATCTGATTCTGTAACCCAGTTAGCAGGCTCAGCTTAAGAGGGAGGAAGTCCCTGTCCCTGCTCCCAGGGTCTGTCTCTGTATTTTATCCAGCTGAGGACTGGTCAGATATTTCATGTTACAAAATGGAGCTGGAACCCAGAAGTCCTCCCTGTCAGATGAGGGGTCTCACCAGGGAACTACGGGGTCACTCTCCCCTTATGGGTGTTGTCTGTGGCCATTTAACGTGCTTTGTAAAATTGGTAGTGCCTATATCTGATCTTACAAACTGATCCCTTTTATATGTATATATTTAAAAAACAAACAAAAAAAAGGGAGAGCGCAAGGTCTCTAGCTGGTCGTAGAGATGAATATTCCAAAGCAGTGCAGAGCCTCAGGCTTTTCAGGTGCAGGCTTTTCTCACTTCAGTAGTTGCCTTGGTGTAAATTATAAATTCAGTAGTGTCAAATAGCAGTATTATTGGACTGCCTTAAGTAGCTTGCGACTGCGAGGGAGGGCAGAAATGAACAGTATTCTGCTAAGAGGAAGTTGCTGGCCAAACATCTGGAAAACCCCACAATTATCCCTTTGTAAGCCACCTTTGGTAAGGTAGCTATGGGAACCCTCTTTCAGAAAGAGGTAATTAAATATTTTTCATCATCATACTTTTCAAGTTAGTTTTCATGGCTTTCATTCTCCCCTTCCTTTCTTCTGTGTGCAAGCACTTTTTTCTTGGAAGTTTGGGAACTTAAATGCTAGAGTGTGCTTTTTTTTTTTTTTTAAATCAAAAGAATCAGTGCATATTAAAGCCTGTCTTCATTCAAAGAAAGATTTCTACCATTCTGATATTTAAAACTTCTTTTGCCTGTGAAATTAGCAACAGTTTTGCTAAGCTGTTTCAAGCAAGTACTTCTTGCTTCCTTTCCCCCATATCCTCCCCATCCTCCAGGTGGATTTTTAACAGAAGAAAGACCGAAACCCTCTATGAAGCATCACTAGCCTAGCATGCAATCTGGTGGAGCTTGTGGAGACTTTAATATTGTAATTAACTCACAGATGTTTAACATGAAAATTTAATATGCGAACCCGAATGCATCGTCATTTACCATCTGTAAATAAAACAAGTACAGGGCTTTGCAATAATAATGAAACTCATCAGTCAAAATGAATGTGAAAATCTGAAACAGAAAAGTCAGAGATCCTTTCATAGAACTGTTAGCAAAGTAAATCAGCTCATTAGTTATGCAGTTGCTTAGAGCAACAGGAATATAGGAAATAGAAAATGTCAGTTCCTCTCTTGAAATAATGCCCAAATTGCCTAAAAGCACAGATAAGTGGTGTCTATTTCTAGGCAGTATAAACCTTGTCGGTGGGCCATGTGTAGTCTCCTGCTGCCAACAGCGCAGCAGTCAGTGGTGCTGGTTCAGGGTTAGATGTGCAGAGCTGGAAGTGGTGAGGGCCTGCGTTTGCTTCAATTTCTCTAATGACGCAAAGATGGTAATGCTGAAGCTCTCGTGGCAGCTCTGAGGCTGTTGAAGGTGACTGACATAAAAGGACTTTGTCTTTTCCAAGTTACTTGTCTCATCAGGGATACCTTTGCTGGGAGCTGTGGGGTCCTGAGCTCTCCTGAAAATCTACAAGCAAAAAACAGTGATCTGTGGTGAGAAAGCCTCAGGGTTAGTTAAAGTGCATGCGAATACGACAAACTAGACAGTGTGTTTGAGCAATAGAAACTGATATTGAATAAGCGGACCAGTGAAATTGTAATGATTAAAGTTGTAAGAAAAAATAGGGGATGTGTTTGATCTTTGCTAAATACTTGACAGGTGATCCTAGGGCAGGTTTGGGAGTACAGTATTCATCTGGTCTTTCTTCTTCCCCAGCCGTAGCCTGCAGAGCTGTGACGTGGATGAGAAATGGAGGAGATCATAGCTGCTTTAAGGACAGTAAATGCTGTTCCCTAAAACAAATGTATTTAGATGGTTACTGAAGCTTCATGCTATATCCTGCTTGATCTCTGATACTACCTCACAGAGATCCTGTAATTCTTGTAACCACTTCAAATTTTTCAATGTTTCTTCTGTATTAAGATAGTAAATTGTACAGATGACTACCAAAAGATTATGTAGGTATTCTTTAGTTTACATATATTTTTATAAAATCAGAAATAATTGCTTAAAAGTTATGTTTGTTTATTCGTAAAAATGGGGAAACTGTGCTTTTCTGTTACACGTAGGCCTCTCCCTTGTGGCTGAGGTTACATGAATGTTTCCACCTTTCTTGTGTGGTTGGTTATTGCAGTACAATGTTTTAAAAAGCTACCACTGGATAATTGAACTTGTCTTTAAATACACTTTGAGATGAGTCTTATTGCTAATGTGTCAAAGGCAACAGAAGCTTTAGTTATTTAATTTTGTTGAGAAGTGCGTAATTCCATAGATACAGTGTGTCTAGGTACACAGTTCTGATCCATATATATATATATATATATATATGTATATATATATTTAAAAAAGAGATTTTAAAACTTCTTTCTCCTAAGTGCTCCCTCTGACATGCATAGTCTACTTGAGCTATGTGTTTGGTTGGCTATCCCAAACCAACATGCTTTCTCTTCAGTTATTCCTGTGGCTAGATTTCTTTTAAGATAGAAGGATGATGTGTGCTTTTTCATAGTTCTTTAAAGCAGGATAATGATCCAGAACTGAATAATATCCTATGTTGAAGGATTAAGTAAAATATGGGTTATTCAATTTATTGGTTGCATGACCAATTGTAGTGAAGTTGCTGTATTACTGAGGACTTTCACTAGTCATTCAGTCTTTTTGCTGTTCTGTTAAACAAAATGACAACTAAGGAAACATATGGTTTCAGTTTTTAGTGACACAGCATGTTAAGCAGTTTGGGATTTGTGTTCTTAACCTGTTTATTGAGCCTGATTTTGGTAACCTCTGTCAGTAGGGTTTGTTTGCTCTAGGGCTGCATGTGTCAGGCTTCCCCTTGCCAATTTACTTGCGGGGCACTGTGGCTGTTTACTCCACAGATGTCTGTCTCCTACAATACAGTCATACAGTTCCCATTCAAATTGAGCTTTTTTTTTCTTTTCTTTTTTTGAGCTGTTTGAATGTTTTTAATATTCTAGCCCACTGCAGTCTCATAACTTAACCTACCAGCTGAAGTGAAGGCTTTTAAATGAGACCCTTCACTGCTGTTTCTATGGTTACACTGGAATAGAAACCTGCTAAATACAAGGCAGAAGGGCACAGAAAATGTTCTAGTGGCAGTTGCTATCGTTATTGCAACTTCAATTTCCAATTTATTCTTTCATTTTCTTTGCAATATTTTCTCTTTAAGCGGAAGCATATATTCTGAGGGTTAGTGGCTGCTGTGATTAGAAAACAGTGGTTGCTAAAAGATGGAGAGGAACCCCCCAGAAACAGCTTTTTGTTTTGCTTGCAAGTGGATTTTTTTTTTTCCTTTTATCAGAGTCAACTTAAATTGCAGAACACTTTTTATGTGCGATTCTAATAGATAGTTATAGGTGACTTGCATGCAAACTACAAACCTCCTTCAATGTATGTGTTCCTGTCAGACAGCAGAGGTAATAAGTGGTATGTTAACTGCTGTTGTGAGGAAATAATACATATTTAAAGCAAACACCCAGCAGTTCTCTGAGCGCTGGAACTAATGGGGCCTGGGTCTCCTGCGGTTTTGCCTTGTGCATGATTGATTTTTGCTGTGTACGAATGAGCATGAGCCTTTTCTTGCAGCCGGGCTGTTTTGCAGCGTTGCCTCGTGCTGCGTCTCTCTCCACCCTCCCGGCAGCCGGGGGAGACTGGAGCGGCCCCTCTCCTGCTCTCCAGGTGTCCATCCCAAGCAGACTCTCCCCTTTCCTCTGCATGATTTCGGCTGGGCAGCAGGTTCAGGAGCTGCCCGTTATCTCACTAACGCTGGTGAAAGTGACCAGTTTCCACTGGAAAGCAAGGCGAGCAGTAGCTGAGTGCAGGCATGCTCCTTCCTTGGACCTTGACCTCTTGGCGCTCGTGATCACTGTTTAAAAGCATTGCCCTTGCTAAAAACATGCTCAAGCCTTGTAGTATAACAGCGGTCTGAAATCTGCTTTCGTAGTGCAAAAAGCTCTGGGGTAATAAGGCATCTGTATGCATAACACTTGAGGACACACAAAACAGAAGAATGGTTATTTTAGCAATTTTCTGGATGTTTGAGTGTGGGGTGGGTTTTTTTGTTTGTTTTTTTGTTTTGTTTTTAGATTATTGAAAGGGGCAGTTATGAGGTTGTCACAAAAGAGGAGCAAAGATCAGATCATTAATCGCATAATGCGAGCTTTCCTTCTGTTCATTAGTAGTACAGTTGGTGACTCAAGTCACATGCATTTTGTAAGAGTTGTCAAACAAAAGGAAAAACAGAATACAGAAATATGGAGCTGTGACAGAGATGGTTTGGGAGGGACAGAAGGGAAGGTGGCAGCCCTACAAATTGACCTGAGGTCAGTAGGGTTAGAAATGGCAATAAACCATTGGGGATGGAGAAGGGGCGGCAGCAAAGCAACAAACTGTGGCAGCGTATGTGCATTTCCAATCATGCTTTGGGGTGAGTTAGCTGCTCTCAGTGGCGGACTCTGCCCTTGGGTCAGCAGCTGAGCTCTGGCTCATGACAGTACCTGATGCCTGTGCTTGGAGGCTCCTTGGGGTCCTGGTGCTCTCACCTGCTGTCCACCTGCTGTCGGGAGCCTTCCTGATGAGCACTGGTCGTGCAAGAGTGGCCTGTCGCGCACAGCCTGCCCCCTCCTCTTCACTATTGAGCTTCCCCCAGGATATCCAGGGGATGGTGGGTTTGGCACAGAGGCAATGCCCTAGTGCCCTCGTGTCTAGGTTATCCATCCTGGAGAAGGGGGAGTGTCTCAGGTCTGTTGCGTGGCTCAAGATCTTCTCTGTTGTAAATCAGCTTATGGTAAATATACATTTTAAAAAAATCGCAGACCTGAAATGTGGACAACAAAGTTGCAAAGTCGAGGAAAAATAAGTGAACAGGAACGAAAAGAGACTAGGTGTATTATTATTATTATTATTATTTTTTATTATTATTTATTTATTTATTTATTTTTTACCCTCCTGGATTTTCTGGATTGCCTTCTTCCAGCCAGCCAACTGCCTGCCTGCCTGCCTCTGCTCTGGAGACCCTGATGCCCTTCTAACACCCCCAATGACTTTGCCAGTACCAAGTCAGGTATTTGCTGATCTGGCACTTGGCTAAGCCTTGTGTGCCAATGAGGCAATGTTAGAATCACTAGTATTTTCCATAGGAACCTTACAAATGCGTATGGGGTATAGCCAGCTAATCACACCCTACACGGCAGCATAACTGCGATCAGTGTATGCAGCATGTTACGAAGTTTCGTTTGAGACCTGCAGTGATGGTAGCCAGTCACTTGGGGTGATGACGGATTTGAAGGTGACTTGTGCAACCTAGTCGCAGGGAATACCTTAGTGAAGTGATTAACAGAAACTCATTTCGCTGCCTGTTCTCCACGGGATGGTGGAACAACAAACGTGCCGCTTGTCCTGCGTCAGAGCTGAGATTTCTGCTAAGCGTCTTCCGTAATAATGTTTTAGCAGAGATGAATTTCCAGCAGTGGTGCAGCAAATAACTCTGTCACAGTAAATTTACTGAACTATTTAGTGATGGCTACTGACTACTAAAAGAGTTGGTCTTTCTTCCCATTCTGCTGCTGTTAGGAAAGCGAAATTACTGTTCCAGAAACTAGGGGTTTTTTTGATGTTCATCTTAATGTGCTTAAAATCTCCTTCAGTCTTTGATATGCTTATCTTTTTATAAACAAAATAAGTTTTGGAAGTGAAGCTGGAGACTTCAGAGATACTGTCAATGGCATAAATTCTGAATTTAAAATTAGTTATATTTCTGTTTTGTTAGTACGTAGACATATTCAGGTTCACTTTGTATTCCCCCCACTGTTGTGTCCATAGCTGCCTTTTAACAATGTTTTCTCTTTCTTACCATCATCAGTAGGACTGACTTTCTTTTCCCTTTTTGTAAAAGCTGTCTATTGAATGAAATAGCTGTTGAGAGAGAAATCTGTTTTCATTGGGACCTGAGGCCAATTTATTCATAGCCACATCATTCTGCACTGAGTTGCCCAAATCTTCGACAATGACTTTAAATGCAAGGTTCCTTTGTTCTACATCTAGCTGTTGTGAACAGGAGTGAGAAGTATCAATTTCTTCCATTTTCTTACTGGGAAAGACTTAAGCCTAAGATTAACCAGCAACGAGTTCACCTAAATTTCTTATTTTGGAAGCATTTCCATGCGAGTTCCTTGCTGGGATGATGAACTAGCAGCTAGTAGCCTCGGGAACCTTGTTGTAATATTGAGGCCTCTGTCTTGCAAAGTGTGACTTGCCTTCTTGTTTTGTAGGTAGCCAGATATTTGGAATATACTGTTTATTGTCAAAGCTGCCAAAATCCTTTTGATAAGGACTTTATTTGTTAAAATGGAAAAAGATTACCTTTTTAGTCAAGGTGCTCTGGTTGTCCAAAGACTCGACACCATACCAGTGTGAAAAGGAGGGACAGCTTTTTCAAAAGGAGTAGGATTTAAGAAAATAAATTGATTAATAAAACTTCATGTTTGACTCATTTATGTTTGAGGTATGTAAAGCAGTTGTTCTCTAGCCACTAATAAGAAAGCTTAACTGATGCATTTCCATTCCACTCTTTCAAAGACAGTTTCCTTTCCCCACCTCACTCCTCCTTCCTGTGATCTCAGATGAGATTAACAAAGAGACGAATTTTTTCTTTCCTTGCTCTTTCCGCTGTTTAAGAACCTCTGGGACCCAAATCAGGACTGTTAACGGGGGGGGGGGGAGGGGGGAAGCTTTATTAATGGACTTTGTAATTAAGGTGGCATATCCCTCTGGAGTGTGGTAAGTGACAGATGAAGTAAGCCTATAAACTGAAGGAATATCTTTCTTTAGCTTCCTTTAGTCTCTGGGCTCTCCTTGCTGGCTAGACACATCACGTGTCAAGGTACCTCTGGAGCCTGTTGCACAGCTTTCTGGATTGCAGCCCCTGCTCTTGGGAGTTATCGAAGGGCTGTTTAGGAGGTCCCGTGTGTGGGAATCGAGCAGGGAGCACAGTCCAGGAGTGTCTATGTGCTGACTGCAAATTTTGTGATTCTTCTTGCATATCTCCTCCCACGGGCTAATAGTGCATTTCCTTTCTGCAGAATAAGCCATCTTCAGCTGATACCACCTTTTCTGAGAGGTGGGAGAAGGAAATTTAAACCCAATCTCTACCCCACTCCAATGAGCACAAAAATGTAGTTGAACACAGACCTTTCATGCCTGAAAGTAAGTGTTTTACCTTTAAGCTATGTTAAAGCTGACCCTAGGGATTTTCTTGGAAAGTAGCTATAACTGCATTTTGTGAGGATGCTGTGCTCATAAAACACATGAAGCTTGCTTGCTGGATCAAGCCATGCAGGGACTTAAAAACTAGGCAAAGTGATGCCTGAACTCAAGCTGAGCTTGGGCAGGATCCATGTTGCTGGCTGCTCAGGCTGGAACTGGGATGGGAAGGAGCATCCTGCAGAAATGGAGGTGCTTGAGGAGTTTTCAGACCAAAGGAGAAGTTACCTAATGAGTCCATAAACCCCCAATCAGTGACCAGCAAACTCTGCAAGTGCCAGAAGACAGACTTCATATATATATATACACACAAGAAAAATCTTATGGTGCCTGAATCCACTTCTTGATATGGGTTTAAAGTTTTTCAAAGGCTGGAGAACTCAGCAATATGACTCTTTCATTAAATTCATTTTGTAAGAGCCTGAGTAATACTGGCTTTGCTAAAGATAACTTTGTGAAAGCAATTCACATACAAGTGTTGACTCTGCGTGTGATGCCTCAGGGAATATGATGGATGCTGTAATTCATGTCAAGATGTCTTTGCATCATTCTGAAAACTGAGATGATGCTTCAAACCCAATCAATGGATGACTCTTAAGCTGTAAACCTTCCAAACAATATCCTCTGCATTTTAAAAACAAACATTATAGCTGATACAAGTACGTAGGTGTTACTGACAGCATGCTGACAAAGGCATCTTATTCTAGAAACTTTGGTAGCTTTATAGATGCTCTTTGGAGCAACTCTGAAGTTGGTGAGTATCTTTTGCACGTGGAGAGCAAGACCATACTAGCCCAAGATGCTCCCAAGGGAGTGGGGAGAAGGAAGAGTGTGTTTAAGCAATGACAGAAGTTTTCCTTCAGACTACTGTTGTACATGAACAAACAAGATAAGGCATCCCCTTAACTTTTTGCTATTTGGGCAACTTTTGAAGCTAAGCATAGTGTAATTTTAGCCAAAACAGAGGAAAGGTGAATGAGGAAGATAAGCACCTTGTTGAAAAATAGCTTGGTTTCTTCTCTTCTTTTCAGATTGAATCTTTCTCAACTTTCTTGTTCTTCCTTTCCCTATTTCCCCATCTCTAAACCAAAAGCAGCAGTCATCTAAATGAGCCTTTACTTACACTGCTTCTCTCAATCTTGGCGCATCCTAATTTTAGTGTTCCATGGACTTAACAGCATACTGTCAGTCTTACTGTTTTTACCCCTAAAGACCGCCTGTCCCCAAATATACACCCGAGTGACTTTAAAAAGCATGTTGGATTTTCCTCTGGCAACAAGCTGGAGATGCCTATGTGCTTGATAAGATACTTATATATTATGGTACTGAGCAGCAGTATAAAGCTTAATTTAGTTGGATAAATATAGATTGATTACAGTCTTTTGGCATCGTTCAGAATAGGAGGAAAAAGAAGTAGTGGGAACAGAGCCTGCCACTGATTTGAGAGAACTAGGGCTGAAGGCTTCTCTGTTCCTAGAGCTGGAGGGAAAGGGAGAGAAGGTGAAAAATATGCTCAAAGTCAACTATACACTGCCACTCTGGCTCTGAAAATTGAGGGCATTTCCCCTCCTCCTCCTCCCCCCCCCCCCCTTTTTAAAACAGCTGCCTGGGGTGGGTGCACTTTGCAGAAGGCTTGTGCTTGCCCTGTGCCTTACTTGAGTCTAAGCAAGGTGGCCTGATGAAGCCACGTCTCTCACCTTCGGACTAGGTTGGCGTAGCTGCCTTTTAGGATTTGCTCTGCCCTTCTGTCTCATGCTGGGCTAATTTAGCCTCATCTTGGTAAACAAGAAACGGTTTTCATTCAACAGATTTGAGCTGGAGTGACTGCAGCTGTCGTCTGGCCTGTGCGCAAACCAATTTTGTTCATTCCCTTGCCTGGCAGGAAGCCTGCACCAGAATTGTGTCGGGACTAATCAGCATTACACCAATGTCAGGACGGCTGCGGAAAGCTGCCCTGTAGCAAGGCAAGAGCAACAAGGCTGTTCAGGAGGGATTAGCATAAGCACTGCCTGCGATGCAGCTGTGCGAGAAAAGGCACAGAAGCTGTATGGAGTATTTTTCTCAGGCCTTGTTGCTGTGAAAGTCCCTAGCCAACTGCAAAGAGGGGCTCCACAGTGAGCGTCACACTGAGAAACTGGAATGATTTGCTGCACATGACCATAAGTACAAAAGCAAGAGAAGGTGCAAAATCCCTGAAGCTGTGTCCTTGTATGCCTGTATCCAGGAAATACAGGTGGTGTTTCTAAACATGCTGTGCTTTATTCTCCTGGAGAAGCAAGGCAGGGGGGAATAAGTTCGGTGTGTGGTCTTTGGTCAAAAGATGATGCTAGTGATGCTGCTGCTGCTCTTGTATGCTGTACAATAATAGATTTGTTAGTAAGACTGGGAGTTCGGAATATTTCTGGTGGAAGACCTGAGACTTTGCAAAGGGTGATTTGCAGTTCTAATTGCTTAAAGTCTTTGTTTTCTTGCGTGGTATTTACACTGCAGGTTCATGAATGCACTCTGGTTTGTACTAAAAGCATTAAATAAGATAGATCCTAACTTCTGGTTTTTATTCTGGAGATGCTGAAATGTCGAGGTCTTATTCTGCTCCCCCTCCCTATAGCTATTGAATAGTCTTTGCAATTCTTCCTTTTGAAAGTGATTTCTGTTTCTCTCAGTCCTGAGTGACATGATTTTACTTTGAAGTCACGCCTGCTTTTAAGAGGAGGTTGGACCAGATGGTTTCCAGAGGTCCTTTCAAACCTAATTACGCTGATACCCTGAACCTTGATCACCCTGCATAGTTTACTTTGAGCATATCTGTTCACAGATGCACATTTTTGTTAATGTTATATCTAAAACTCTCTAACTTCACCTCAAAATCTGTTAGGGCTCTGTCTGTTTGTGTAGTAGATCAGTGTCAGTCATCCCTTCTGACTGTAACTAATAACTACATATAACTGATACGTTCTTATATTGCCCAAAGTGGGCACAGCTATACTGTAGATGCCTTCTAGCCCTCCTAAACTTCTAGGTAACTCTGTGCCTGTATAGCATTACACTTATGTTAAAACAGTTTTCGAGTACCAAGCTAGGCGTGTGTGAACTTTTGAACCTTGTCCGTGCCAAATGTTAAGCTTGTTGTCATGAGTTGGGAAGCTCATTTAGGCAGAGCAAGCAGACCTTCTGGTCTAAGATGCCCCAATTAATTATGAGCCACACAAGAAATACTCCTTCTTAGGGAAAAATCATCATCAACAAACCTGTCTCAGATAAGTGTTTGGAGACCGAGGAGCAGAGCAGCTTTCTGAGCACTATTGTCATGAGGAAAATCCTGCAGGTCTTGGTGAAGAAGCTCCTGAAGCACCTGGTCCTATCCTTAGTCGTGTGTGAGCTAGCACGGATGGGGATTTTGGGAAGATCCGTGCCTTGTGTTTCTTTTGGACATGAGTGAGCGTGCAAGATGTAGTGCTGCATTACCAAAGCTTGTTTAAAGCCTGAACTCTCTGCTGAGGTCTCTGGGGTGACATCTGACAGCACCGTGCGTTTGGCTGCATGCAGGGCCACTAATGAGACACAACAGTAGCTGCTGCCAACTGAGTTTTCTGAAACACAGCTTTCCTAAAGGGAGGTGAAGTGGGATGGAAGGTACTTTTAAGCAAGAGTAAAAGGTAAAACCCCCACATTTTGAGAAGTTTGGTGTCTACTAGACACTCAGAAATGACCAGCCTTTCAAAGGAGCCTGTGGTGTGGTCCCTGGAGTGGTTACTGAAATGTTTGGTCCCAGCTATGAACGCGTGGAAAATACATACAAACCTCTCAAACTCTGATATCTCTGATTCCTTTGCCAGGTGGCTGGTCATGGTTGAGAGGAGACCAGGCTCGTGTGGGAGCTCTGCCTATGCCGCAAGGGATAGTGCAGGCCCTGGGGGGCGGTGGGGAGGCCTGGTCTCCCTTTGCTCTGCCTACCTGTGCAGAGCTAACCTGCTCGGTGGGTGCAGAACGTGCCTCCTTTCAGGTTGCCTTTTTTTTTTCCCCTAGTCATCTTCTAGCAACGTCTTACCTGCCATGTTCATGCTAATAATGTTTCATGTTTTTCCCCCTGACAAAAGCAATGGAAAATAGCAGTTTAAGAGAGGGAGGGCCAGTAACAGAAACTAGATTCGCTGTAACCTGAACCCCCCCACAATTTTTTTTTTCCAAAGCCTTGCAGACTGGTATTTTTTTCTAAACAATTTATAAATTTTTCAGAGCCTCTCTTTTGGTCTACAGATCTTCAAAAATGAGTTATCCAAATGCAGTGTTACACTTGGATTCTGGGGGGCTGCTTCTTGTGCTTAACCATATGCAGTGTCTTGCTCTGCTGATGGCCAGTATCCTCCAAGTGGTTACCTTGATGCTGGCAGCTCTTGCCATTTCTGACGTGGGCATGCCCTTGTTCTTTTTAATTCAGGCCATTTGACAAGTTTGAGGCACCTTCCTGTGGGAGCGCAGATGGCAGCTAAATGGGTGCTGGAACTGTTTCCCTCCTAGCTTGGTGGTGACAAACCGGCTTCCAGGAGAGAGCGGCGAGGTTGTCTCCGCAAACCTGTTTCAACAGATCTCTTGCCCCTAACAAATGTGGAAGAGATTCAATGTGCCCTGTGACTGCTAGTGCTGTGGTCTGAAGTTTCACCTGCTTCCTCATGCTGTCTTACTTGAAGGTTTTTGGCTGGGCCTTCTCTCCTGTTCGGGTTTATTGTTTTCTCAATTTGTAATGCTGTTCTGGAGATGGCACATCTTGTGTTAGGTAAATCCCTTCTTGGGTTTGTGGGTTTTCTGTTTTTCTTTCTTTGCCTTGTACAAGGCTCCAAATGTCATAATTGTCTATTAAAAGGGACTTTTTGGCATTTGGTGACCTTTTGAAGTTGTGAGAAGATGGGGGAGGAAACAAGAAGCAGCACTTTTAAGAGAGCAAAAGGTCTGCCGCAGAGGCTAGAAAGGCTTGTTGATCTCCTAGAGTTCAGGCTGTGAAGAAGGCGCTAGATAAAACACGGCTGAAGTCCTGGTTGGAGATCCCTTCTTCACGAGTGTAAAAGGGATCACCCAGAGCTGACTCCCGAACTTGTCCTGGAGGAGTGGGACTGTTCTGCAGTGCATGGCTACCTCTTCTGTCTCAAAGTATCCATGAGAAGTGGAGAGCTGCCCTGGTTGTCAGGGAATTAGTTATTCATCATCTCTCTGAGAGGAAGGGCTATTCAGGAAAACTTGGCCTGGTGCAGCTTGCTTCTTCACCTTAATTTGAGCTCCTCACATGGATCTCTTGTATGTGTTGAGCTCACACAGAGCAGGGATTTAAAGAAAGGAACGAGGTGGAATTGAAATGTCTGGAAACACAGCAACTTGCAAGTTAAAGTGATTTGACTTGCATATTTTGCTTTTTGAATAATTTTTTTTTCAATAATGTTGTCAAACTTTTCTGCTTAAAATTATATATTCTAAAATAAAGAATACACATACGCTCATTTATTTTTCTTCCTGTAGTGCACTACTGTTGTTATTGCCTACCTTTCCTTGTGCTCTTCATGAGATAAGTAATCTGGTGCTTAGAAGTTCATTTTGTAGATGTGCAGAAACTGAACCTGTTTTTTGGTTTTTGAAGTGTTCTGTTTTTTTCAGACTTGAATGTATTCCCTTGTTCTGTAGGTAGTGCCAGCATGCACAGTCCCCCTTCCACCTGCTCATTCCCACCCTGCGACAGTTTTTGTGCAGGTATGGTGAACTGGATCAAGAAACTAGCCCAGCTGGGGAGTGGAAAACATGCTATACTCTCTGTTCTTGGTCCTCCCATTCCTTCCCCAGATATCCTTCAGCTGGATCAGTTCACCAGTGTAGTTCCCCATTAGAAATACCTGAGCTGGCAAAATGAAAGATTTGGTGTGGGGCTGAGAATAAGGAGAGGTGAGAGGAGGAGCTGGGAGCTTCTCGCGGTGCCTGGAGCATTGCTGAGGCTGCTTGGCGTCGTTGACTAGCAGTGACTGAGTGAAAACCTGGGAATTGCTTGAGGCTGAGGCAACACATGCTCTCTTGAAGTTGTACAATGCTAGGAAATAATTCACTGCAGTGTTTCCTTTGTAGCCACTGCGATTAAAGCTGGAGAGAAACTTGTGCAATTTCCTCCCCCTTTTTTCTGCTCCTTACAGGTGTAGACTGTTCTTAGAAGAACAGTTGTAGAAATTGCCCGTTGGGTGTCTTTGCAGTAGCTTTGTATTGTTTTGTGACTGGAAGACACTTCTACTGTAGTTTGCTCACTGAACTAGGACTGGATAGGGTACGATCTTTATCCAAAGAGCAGATTTCCAAAATTTTAGGTAAAAGGAAGGTTAGGGAAAGAAGAAAAAATGACCTTCTGTCAGGACAGAACATGTATTGAAATATGTGCTTATGCTTCTACAGGTTGACACAAGGTTGTGATTATATGTGTTTTCAAAGCAAAAATTGAAAAGGCTTAGGAAGCATGAGTTATTTTAGACAATGTTGGTTGCATGGATTCTTAGACATGCCCTGACAGTTCAGGGAGCAATTTTATCATTTGCCTAAGAAAGTGCAAATCTCTATCGCAGAGTCAGCCTGGATAGCTACTGCAGAGTCTAAGCATTTTATCATCTGGGTAGTGCATGGCTGAGCAACCAAACTTTGATCCAAACTGCAGAAGGAGCTATACCTATACAGGGCTTGGGTTTTGCTGTGGTTAAGTCGGCTGCTCTAGCTCTATCACTGCACACTGTGGCAAGACCCATCGTCTTTTTAGGCATGGACGAAGCAGTGAGACTTGTGGGAAGCTGATATAGGATAGTGCCACGGTAAGATTTTTTACAAGGGCATCCTCCACCCTCACTGCAAAGCAGAAGGTGTTGCCAGCCTGGACGAAACCAAGCTCAGCGCTAACCTGCAACCTGAGCCAGCTTGGTCCATGAGGTAGTGGGAGAGGTGAGCGGATGTGGCACCACCTGGATAAACATGCCAAAGACGGACAGTTCAGATCTCAGCGGCATGTGGCAGCAGGATGCTCCCTAATCTCTGGGGAGGGGTTAACCAGCAGCAGCACCAGAACTGGAGCAGTGCTAATTTTATAGCTTACTTAAAATAACTGGTTGCTCAAGCTGTCTATAAATCAATATGCTGAGGACACAAAATACAGATTTGGATTCAAGTTCAGTGTGTATTAAAATAAATCATGTTCAGGCTGTCGTATTGGTTTAGAAACAGCATAAGCCTGGCTGAAATCAAAGCCCAGGATGAAGTCCTACTTTAACAAGCAGCCTTTTTCAGAGGCAGAAGTGTATTTTTGTAGCTTAAGTGTTTTTGTTGAAAAATAAGCTGTGTGGGAAGTTCAAATGTTTTTGTAATTCTGTTGTGACCCTTGAATTTGTTGCTGTAAGATCTGTGTAAGTGCTCAGATTCCTTTAATCTGGTGTACATACATACTCTTGATTTTTAAGAGGGAATTCTGTTCCCCACATGCATTGCCTATTTCTGTGAAGACTTTGAGACTAGCCCTGTTGGACTGCTTTTCTGTCTATGGGTGAAGCCTTTGAAATATTCATTGTAGTCTGTGGTAATCTAATATCAGTGAGTCACCTTACAGTCCTTTTCAAGAAGGTATTTTTTTCAGTGAAGTAATAAAACTAGAGGCTTTGTTATATGCAAATATCCAGTAATACTTGTGCTCAGCTGTGCTTTGCTTAGCTTATTGCTAAGTAGACTCACAGCAGTGTAATTGCCAAGATTTGCATCATTCGTTGTCACAAACATTTATAGTTTGGGTCTTTCCTTTTGTATGTGTTGGAGGCTTTTCTCCTCCTAAGAGGAGAAAATTCCTACATAAGTATCCAAAAAAAAAAAAGTAAATTTGTTTCCTTAAGGTAAATATTTGATCCAGTATACACAAGCCTGTTAACCTTTGCATTGAGGAGGTATCCATCAGGGACTCTTTTGGTGTATTTGTGTGTTACGTAATAAATCACCAAAAACCTATCAAAGCCAGAAGAGATATGGAAATGCTTGCATCACTTTAATCTCGCATGTGTGTATCCTGTTTGATTTGAAATGGGAGTTCTAATCCTAGGGGAGCGCTGCAGGAACGCGTGACGCTACCATGGCATTATGAGGAATTATGCGCCAGCTGGTGTCCAGGTTTTCGGACCATATCTGCTGTTGCTTAGGCAGTTCAGTTAGACGGGAAGAGCCCCAGCTGCAGGGAGCAGCTTTTGAACCTGTTGCAGAGCGCTCCTGCCACTCATTTCTTCCTGGGAGAGCCAGAGCATGCACGCATATACAGTTGTGAATACATGTATATGTACTCTTTCTTACAGAGAATAATACTCTTTAGTTGGTAGGCTTACATATTACAGGGAATATTAGTGGCTGGACTGTTGAGCCTTGTCTCTTTGTACCATAAACAACTCTCTCTAGTCTTGATTGAAGGAATAACGACTTCTTCCTCCTTGCAAAATGGTTATACTCTTAATTGTTTTTATAACTGCATGCTCAGATTTAGCTGTCCCACTCTGTTATCCCCACAAGTGCTACCTTTGCTTTCAGAGTCATGTTGCTAGAGCCATACACTTTTGTAACTCCTTTTCTGTGTGCCTTTCCCTGTGCTTATGAGACACCTTCCACACCTTGGTATGCTCAGGGACCCTGGGTGCTAAAGTGTGTTCAGCTATGATGCAGTCTGACTAATCCAGCCTTGATCTGCTCAATATGAAATATTTAGCTTTTAATATATGCTGAAACAGTTATTGAACTCTCCAGAACAGCACAGCATGACTTACTCCATTATATGAAGCGTTCCATTTAATTCTGCAAAATTCCCCTTTATGTGAGAGACATGTAAAAATATTATTACTCCTATTATTTTTGCATGAGATGTTTGTGCTGTGGCCAGATGGGCTGTTATAAATGCTTTGTTTTTGAATTAGCTTCTCTACAGTCGGTGACAACTCACACTTATTTAAAAATGAGAGCAGCAATTACATACCTTCTACCTATGTATTTCAGTGTGCCAGTCAACCTGGGATCCAGGCACTAAAAGATTAGTGATAAAGAGGAAACATTTGCTTAAATGCCAGGTAATTTTAGGGCTATTTAGAACTCTGTTCTGTGCTGCTCCCATCTCTACTGGCAGGGCACTAAAATAACAGGCAAAATATACAGCTGAGGTGCAAGTGAACTTCTCTCTTACACTCTCCTCTTTGTGCCTCTCTCCAGTTCCTCCTCCAGAGTCCAGCTGACTCTGTGCAAACCTGTTTTAGACCAGGAAGTGTTCCCTGTTCCTTTTAGTGGCTCTCCATGGTCCTTTTACTTCTAAGGTCTAAAACCTCCCAAAAATGTGTCTGGTTGTTGCATGGTGTCTACTGCTCTGCAGTGGAATTTACAATGGGGTGGCTGTGGAAATTTGAGGGTAGAAGGGGCAAAATGCTGTTTTTCAGAGTAGAGCTTTGGCAGAGGAAAGACTGGTAGGGGATAGAGCCATCTGCAGGGACCCATTTGTCTGTTTGGGTTGGACTTTGCCTTCACCTCTGAAGAGATCTTACTGGTGAAAGTGGAAGGCATATCCTCAGCTGGGTTGCTGGAAGAGCAGGCAACCCTGAAATATACTGGAGAGGGAATTTGGTAGAAGCCTTAAAGTGGGATTTGGGGGGGGGGGGGGCAGGATTTTTGGCTAGTAAAGTCCTTACACAACTGCTTCTGCTCCCAGGTCTCTATGAGGATGTGTGGGACAGGGAAAGGAAGGACCTGATGTGCAGTGGCATTTGTGAGCTGAACCTAGAGACAGTTATTTTTCTGTCTCTAGCCTTCCCAATGAAGATCCAGCTTTACAAAGAAGCTTTGGCACCTAATACTCCCCAGCGCAATAAGGGAAGCCAAAGGATTTGTTTCTGGGCTCCCCTTTGTAGGGATGTGAACTAAATCTAGAGGCATGGTAGAAATGTTGTTGTGCTCAGAGTTTTCCATCTGGAGTACAGTTTGGATCCAGAAATGAAATTAGCGGTATGGATCCCTGCCTTTGGATTTGAATCCTGACACTTTATTGTGGTATGGTGACTGAGCCCTGGTTTAAGCCTTCTGTATTTTCACTAGACTTGGACTCTGGCCACAAAACAGTCAGCAGTTATAAAGCATAAATCTGATTGTTTATGCTGTGTTGGAAATATGCACAGTTCTGCTGCGATAAAAAAAAACCAAAAAACTGTATCTAACTAGTCATGGTTTACTTAAGGCATAGAGAATATTTTTCATGTGGCTTAGGTGTGCAATTACTGTGTGCTCATAACTTTTCAATGGCCCCTTGTGCAAATTCACTGGCAGCAGCCTGATCTTCAAGTAGTTTCTTAATGCGAGTGGTTTTGACCAGTACACGGAGGTTACTGCAGAGATGCTGGTGGCAGAAGAGGCATTTGAACTGAAGAGTTAGAAGAACTGGTCTTCCTTTCGATGTAATGATACTTGTTCCTCCTAACATATTGTTTTAATGTTTTTAATTGTCAAAACTCCATTGCTGTTTTTTCAAGAGCTAAGAGGAAATGTCTCATCCAGCATGTTGTATAAATCTTTTGTTCTTTGAGTAGCAATTCTGCCCACATGAGAAGCTTTTACAGAGAGATTTTTTTCTCCAAATACTGTAGTCCAGTTGGGTTCAAGCATCTGAGAGCATCCTCCAAACCAAAATGGTTTCTTGGGTGGTTCTGACCTAGCGGCATGGCAGCTGCGTGGGCCGCAGTCCTCGCTGCCCTCTCCACTTGCCATAACTCAGAGTCTGGCCTGCGGGCACTTGTGACTTCTCAGGATATGGAAAGTTTTTTGGCTTTTCTTTTTCTAAAAAGACACAGTTATTGAGAACTGGCAGAAGACCGGCTCTTGGAGACTGACACAAGGACAATCATTTATTGGCAGAGGCTTGAACGGCAGTTTCTCAATAACCCTTGAACAATGTCTGTTTGTGCCCCACAAGGGCATGTTTCTATTTCATGCCAACGAAGGAGCTTTCTTGATTGCAAGATGCGAAGTTCTTTCTCTGCCGGACCCATCAAAAACGTATATAACAAAGCTTTCGTAATGCTTAGCAGGTGCAGCCTTTGACAGGCAAGCGTTGCCTTGCTGTAATCTTCTCCAAAAGGGTATGAAAAAGCGTGACTCGGTACAGCACGGAGCTAATTCTGCGTCCACCCTCTCTAAATCCGCCTCTCACCCCACTGATGGGATCAGGTGTCCGAAGGGCTCGGACGTGGGCAGGCTGTGCAGGGAGGGTGGCGAGGCCGTCGCTGCCCCAGGTGGGAGGGCCACTGGTGGACTGGGGCTTTTGCCATCTGAAGCAAAAAGTCGTGTCGTGTCATTCCCCCCCCCCCCCCCGAAACTGGGGATAGCTTCCCTCTCATCACTACAGTCTGTATATCTGGAGAGTGCTAATGTATGTAAAAGACAGCATTTTGCAGGCTGGGTTCAAAGTGGCCAATTAAAAAAAAAAAAAAAAGTCTTTTGGATCCTTTTTGTGGCTCAGAACATCAAGTGACAGCTCGAGACACAAATTACATCAGAAAACAAGGACTTTCTTTAAAACAGAAATATGTGTTGTCCAACGTAACAGTGCTAAGACCTCAAGCTTGTGTGACAGGTACAAAAGCAAGCCCCCCCAAAAGCAAAATCTAAAATCAGGCATATCTGACTACTTGAGCTGTAGGATGGGCATCTCTGTGCTCTGTTTATGTCAACGTTGATTAGCATTGGAAAAGATCCAGGACAAATTAAGCTTCTTTCTCTTCTTGTACTGATTTGCCAGCCCTGCTAAAATACAGTGGTAGAAGGTGTTACCAGTGAAGTTATTCACGCTCTGCTGTTGTATCAACACAACTTTTGGAAACTGCTCTTAACTTCAAGCAACAAAACACCTGAAACTTGCCCTCCTGATGAGTAAGGGGGGTCAAATATTGGTGTGTGATGTGTAGAGTGAAGTGGCTTAAAAAAATCTGTCTGAATACAGCCCAACTTAAAACATATCTGAACATACTGCAACTATAAAAAACTTGTTGTTCTTGTACTAAAAAAGCCCCAAAGCAAAATTTACTGAAAAGTTCCCCTTCTCTTCCCACATTTTTGCACACAAATCTAACCAGTAATGGCATGGGGATTTTAGGATGACAAGATTTTTCTTTTCTTTTTTCTTCTCTTTTTTTTCCTGTTGTCATCTCCAAAAATACCAACTGTAATAAAGCAGATTGTGAGACAGCTTTTGTTACCTGTGCCCTGGTGGAACAGAGGACAAAATCTGTTTTAAGCTTTTTATATACATATATATACACACATATATATAAAACTGCTCTGTGTGTGTGTGTGTGTGTTTTCACAACCAATCTGAGAATGTCATTGTGTTTTAACACAGAAATCTGTTATGTTTGAACTTGATCCTGCCCTTGTAAATGAGTAGAAAGAGCAAACATCGGAGGAGTTTGAGTTGGGTACTTCATTCTGTATTCAATCCATGGAGGGGGTTAAACTTGTGAAACTAGGAGGGGAAATGGCTGTTACACTGAGCATGAAGCCTCCTAAACTTGGTGGCAGATGTGGTGGCCTCTAAAACACCCTTTCTTTCTTAGCAGGTCAGCCTGAGCCTGCAGGCAGGTGCCTCTGTTGACTCCCAAGCCCAGCTCCTCTCGCAGGAGAGGCTTTGGCCTCCCTTTGCTTACGGAGCTGGGCTGGCACCTTACGTGGTGCCACTGGTGGAGGTGGCACACGCACCCTGCAATGGTGACCACCCTTGCTCGGCAAGCGAAACCTGACCTCCGTGGGAGACTTCCATATGAGCCTCCAGGTCTTCTCCTTTCCTGCCCCAGACTTGTTTCTGACAGGGCAGGTTGATTTCTGGTGCCAAATGGGCGCCTAAAACCCCCCCAGGACTTGCTTTGGGAGGTCTACTCAGAGCACGCCTGGTGCCCGCAGGATTAGGACTACTGCTGCCATCGGCTTGGATTGCACCTTTTTTTTAATGCAGCTGGTGGAAGAAAAGGTGAAGCTGGGCTTTCCTTAGCAGCCTAGCCATTAGTGCATTTCTTGAAGTTGAGGCTTGGATCCAGTCCTGTCCTCACCATGCATGGAAGATGCAAACTCGTATTTCCTGCTTTGTAGGCAACAGGCTAATCTGAGAAGCCTTCTCCTTGAAGATGTGGTCTGTTATGTGATAAAGAATGCGAAACTAATGGAGCCAGATTTAACACAGGCATTTAGGCTATTGGCTTCGGAGCCAGGGAGGAGTCTCAAGTTTTAGCTTGTCCTTGCTTAGATCAATGTGTATATGAGTTAAAAGGGACTTAGGGTAGGTTAAATTTTCAGAGCTCAGGACACATTTTTCATTCATGTGAGTACCATCATTAATGTTATTCTGGGAACTGAGAGGTGGATGTGAAACCCTTCGGTTTCATATGGTCACATACATTACACGCTTACTATGTAAGTTCTCTAACCAAAAGGTTAACAGGCAATTTAAAAATAATGAAGCTTAAATTAAATTAATTTCAAATTATTGCTCAGATTGTTTTCTAGATTGGTGCAAATGCTTATTCATTCTATAACACGTATCCAAAATGAACACCAGTTTTGCATATAAAAGTGCAATAAGGAAATAAACATTGCCCTTACTTTATATATAAACAGGACAGACCAAAGATCTTTGGGACATGCTCTCCATATAATGCAAATTGGTGGCTCAGGAGTGCATGCTTGGAAAACCAGGTTGGCAACATGAAAGTCATGAGTGAATTCCATGCGTCTTTGTTTCTAGAGAAAACAAAGGCCTGAGAAATAGATAACAACTTTCTTCCCTATATTTATAAGTATAGGTTCAGTTTTACATCTGCTTCACAGTTTTCTGCTAATCAATTCAAGCCTTTGGGTCAGACTCCAAGGTGTGACTGCTGTGCCTCTCTACCTGTTTAGTAACATCCCCCCCCCCCAAAAAAAAAAAAAGCAACCCTGAAACCCCCATAACTTAAGCCATGACTTTTTAATATGAGAATGACCAGATTATGATGCAGTTTTAAACAAAGCGAAGTGTGTAATTCATGCTTGTTTTCTCATGTAGCGGGATGTCTTTGTTGATCTGTTGGCGTCTGGGAGCGTAGCTATTTTAAGAAGCTGACAGCGTTGGTACTGTATAATGTTACTCTGTAGGCAGATAGTTGGTATTTTAATCAAGGTCAGAAGGAAGGGATGATGGGCAAACTAAGTCACTCATGTTAGTTTTTTGCCTTTTCTCTTTACTTAGACTTATGCAGTAACTCTTTTACATGATCAAATCTCCTTTTAAAAAGGATTATAGAAATATTAAGCCTTTTCTGAGTGCAATTATTTTGTGGCAATAGCTATTGCGTTTCCCTACAGTGTCTATGTGTAAAGGACTAGACTGGACAGTCATGTTTGTAGCTCTGCACTTCGCCTCTGTTGTTAGTGAGCATCTGCCATTTGACTTCTTGTGCAGGGATTTCCATAACTTCTGTGGCTACTTAGCTGTGTGATTGTTATAAACAGCCAAAATACTGGAGCGGGTAGCAAAACCAAAGAGCCTGCCTGGCATGTCTGACTGTCCCAGCCAGACTCTGTTCCCGAGCTGTTAAATCTCTGCTGTTCACTGCTTGCTCGTAGTGCAGAGGTGGTGGCTAGGTGTGGGGAAGCTCGGTGCCTTAATTCCCTTTGAATGACAATTTCGAAAAGGACTTTTGGGGAGAGCTGTGCTGACAGTGTGTCAGAGAGGCTTGTAAAGGCACTGTGGTTATTTGGTGGTTAACAAGAGCGGTTACCAGCTTTGGCTAACAGCTTTTAACCAGAAGGATTGGGAGTCCTGATTGTGGCCAAAACATGACTCTGTGTCAAAAGTTAGATAAGCTTTTTGTATTCTTTTGGACTGAGAGTCTAAACAAATGCTCTGGCAATCTGTTCCCACAACAGCTGTAGACGATTGCTTGTTTTGTTCCCTTTGCATTAATATTTATGCAACTTTTAAATTCAAGCAACTCAAAGAATGAAATGGAATAGCTTGACACCTGGAGTAGAAAACCATCGTCCTGCAGATTTGAATATGAGTTGTTTTCATGTCTCTCCTAAAGGAACAAGAAAATTATTATCCCAAAGCACAAATTCTAATCTAAAAATAGTTATTGAAAGTATTTCTCTGTGCCTTCTGCAGAGGGCTACTTTTCCAGAAAATATGTGCTTGACAGAGTTCTCTGGGTCCTCCAAACTGGTGCCTTGATTATAACAGCTCAAATAGAAGGGTAGTAGTGGAAACCTGCTGTGAATTTATACCTAGAAACTGAATCACCAGAAAGGTCTATGATATTGCAGCTTTAATATATGCTTCAGGTTTGTAAAATAAACTTAACTCAGGGATGACTGTAATGCCTTTATGTAGCATAAGACTGGGACGACTTCTTTTTTGACCTGTGGTGTCTTTGAAAACACTTTTGTTTTTCTGCAGGAGCTGGGGTAGCTGTTATGGGAAGACTGTTCATCTGAGTTATAAACATAGAGCTTATCTATTTGAGTCTTTGCCTAAAAACACCCTATTAAGAGACAGAAATGATGAATGTAACTATTAGGTAACTTTAAAAAGTCCTGAAAATGGCAACTAATACAGTATTGAAAGTGTAGCAACATGGCTAACAGTATTATACTAAAGAAAACCTCCTAGTTTTAGTCTGACATCAGTTAAATATTTTTTTTCTCTGAGTTTCACAGGCTCTGGAATGGCTTAAACATGAACCAAGCTGTCTTTTGCAATAGGGAAACTTTGTGGCAGCATGCTGTTTGAAGTACTTAGAATTTAATCTTGTTACTAATTTTGACAGGTATTTCCACAGTGTCTGTCAATGTCTTTCGCTTTATACTAATAGAGTCACTGAAGTTTTTATTTATCCCATGAATTTACCTGTTGCCAATAGGGGGGGAAGAGATGTTTCAAAGGGGAATGTGTTTGTTTCACATTTTTCCCCTCCCCCAGTACATTTGTGTATCTTTTCATTTTGTTCATACTTGCTTTTTTTTTTTTTTTTTTATCTCTGTTATGTTATGTAGTCTTGTACAAATGGCTAGAAGCAGATCTCCATGGCAAGAGCTCAGAAGCTACAAACAAAGCCGCAGGTAAACAGGGGTGTTCAGGACAAGACAATCACCAGACCCTCTGTGTCTCTCTCTTTTTCATCCTCCAATTTCCCTTGAATCAAATTAAGGATCAGATTTAAAAACTGCACCTTTTCATTCTTTTACTTAGTTTGAATCAAAATCTGGTAAATTTTATTCTTCTCCCTGAAGCTCTCTTGGCAGATGTGTTTCCCGTCCAAAGAAATGCCTCTAGCAGTGCCGGATATATTGATGGATATATGATATGCTGGATCTTGTGTGTGCTTGATAAAGCCAAAAGACATCTTGCATGAGGTTATATTAGAGGATACTTATTCCACCTAGGCTTATTTAGGTAGATTTGTAGACAGAGGTGATACTAGAAGGTTCATCTCCACCAGTTCCTGCTAGAGACTCATTCAGACTCGGTTCCTGAAACCTAAAGGAAGCATGTTTTAAATTTTGGATACAAATAACAACATTAGTGAGGTCTCCATACACACAAATAAGAAGCAAAACAGCACAGACATATTGATAGGGCACACAACCCACTATGAATTCCTGCTTAAATCTGATCCATCAAATCTTTTAAACATTGAAATGCAAGAGTTTCACTAGATAGTTTAAACCCTGCCCACCCCCTCGGTCCTGTCCCCTCCTCCACTCCCAAATCTCCCCCACAAAAAAACTCAACCGTCTTACAGACCAAGGTTTCCTGCTGAATAAACTCCAGTCTTAAAATTTTGGAAGGAAAACTGTTTTGTCTGCCTTGTCCCTGTCCTCCCCTTCATACCACTTCCCTCCTCCACTGTAAGATTATGGGAACACGTGGTAGGAAATACTGCCTTTGAATTAACGTCCTTGAATACTGACTCGTGACCCACTGGTCCCTCCATGTAATGTTGAAGCACAGAGGAAAAGCAGGAGAGCCCTGTTTCTGCACTACTCAGAGTCATGAGCCCGTGAACCCGGCAAGGAGCAGCTTAGGTGCCCTCCAGCCAAGCATTATTTTTCCTGTTCCCGTGGTGTTTTCTCACTTCCACGTTGTATACTGCTCGCCACTGCTGCGGGGTCATGCCGATACCCAGGAAGCTTCACAAAGTGCAGTTGGCAGTGGAACACCATGGCTGGATGTGCTGAACATTTTTAATTAGAAATAGCTATCAAAGAAACTGTTGCCATGATGTACAGTACTGTGCATATTCATGTTCCCAGTAGGTTCCTCTAAAGGAATAAAAGATATTTTTATTTCTGTGGCACAGGCATTCCTGTCGATGTTCCAGAACTTGTAAGGGGCTACAGATAGTTCACATTCCCTGGGCCAGAGGGTGTGGGGAAAGGATGCCTTTGCCTATTTAGTACATATTTTCATGTGCCTCTGAAGCTGTGATAAATAAAATATGCCTGCCTAAATCTTAGAATTTCTAAACTTTAAAATATGATCACTCACATGAAAACAATCATGACTGACAGTCTCACAACTCTAGCTGCCTTTCCCAAGTAATGTTAGCTTTTACCCAAAATAGAAATGATGTTTATTTTCTAGTTTTGAGAGTTCTTTCTCCTTTGAAATGAAATTAGCACAGTTTTGCTTGATCTACCATCCATTATTTCAACATTTGCTTTAAAATAGGAATTAAATTGCCCTTTAAAAATGAGTGCCTTTAAGGGAAGATGCAAGTTGTTTAAAAGTATCATTACATAGGATGTAGTATCCAACTGAAATGAAACTTAAATCTGACATATTTTCCACTATTTTAAAAAATACTTGGTGATATTTTTTAGTATTCTGAAAGTTAAAGAAGTCTATTCAAAATTAAACTTCTAATTTACTTCTGAGCCGCAGCTTACCTCACGAGATAGGCTGTTTACATGAATGGGTATCATGCATCAAATATGATGTTACTGTCTGTATTCGTAGTGCTGTTCTCTGGCCATTAATATTTTAAAATATGGATTCAATTCACATTTGATACTTGCTTCATTTTTAATGTGCTTTGCTAATTCTGTTTTGCGAGTTAGCAAGCAAACACTTAAAAGTGTATAGTAGATTCAATCAAAATTCACTGTTTGCCTAAAATATGAGCGAAATAAATGTTATTTGTCACATGTGACTCAGCAGCTCACAGCCAGCAGTGCTGAGGGTTGATAATGTAAAGTACACTTCCAGTATGGATGCCTTTCCTCATGTTTGCCAAGAAGGTTTTGCTTGCTGTGGGGCTCTCTTCCAGCTGCTTGTCAGTGTGGATCTGGGTGTCACGTGCCGAGTCTCTCATCTCCTTGCAGTGGCAGTTGTGGTGTTTTCTGGTAGTTTGGCTAAATGACGACATTTCACCCTGACATGCAGGTTGCCTTCTGTTATATCTTTGTATTGTTTCTTATCTAAATTGCACAACCTCTTAAAAGCTTACCATGCCTGGCTTTCCAGAGCAGCCTTGGGGGGGGGGTGCAGTGCTCTGTCCTTCCAAACTAATGACTGATTGATTCACTCCAGTGTGGTTTCTTGGCTCTTCTCTTTTGTCCTATGATTATTTGTTGAGAAAACTGTATTTTTTTGTGTGTGTGTGTGTGTTTGTGTGTGTGTGTGTGTGTGTGGCTTTTTAAAAAAAAAACAAAAAAAACCCGCAAAAAACCAAAAAAACAACACTGTAGTAATAAAATGCAAACCCTGCAGAGACTCTGCAAAGGTAAGTTATTTGTGCCACTTACTTTCCTGGATCATATGAACTCCATGTTGTCACTTTACTAGGACATTGTTAGTGCTGTCTTTGGAAAAGCCAGATTTCTTAAAGCCAGATTTGTTTCATAAACAATGCTTTTTAGACATCTCTGACATCTAAATGACTGTACAAGTATTTGTAGTAGCATACAAATTATTAATCATGTCCAAAAGCTGATTGAAACCCTAATTTTTTTCCTGATTAGCATGGCTTATTGGCAAATGTGCCTTGTTTTTTCCTAGTTGTTCAAGATTATGCTAGATGTTTTGTCTGTCGAATTGGTGGAGGGTGTTATTAGGGAAAAGGAGATGACGCCAGTCAAAAAAAAAAATCATTCAGGTATTTCTGGTGATGTAATACTAAGTCTAATTTGGAAATAGAAGTGGAAGGTACAGCTGTGTCTGGTGGGGTTAGTAAGTGGGCCACCTACTTCCTATGAA
The DNA here is from genome assembly GCF_036417845.1 of Apteryx mantelli. Lineage (NCBI taxonomy): Eukaryota > Metazoa > Chordata > Aves > Apterygiformes > Apterygidae > Apteryx > Apteryx mantelli. The sequence goes on along the minus strand of NC_089978.1, from coordinate 155,102,781 downwards.
GAAGCCTTCCAGGATTGATCTGCCTGTTTTTATGAGCAGTCCCAATGTGCTTCTGGAGCCTGGCAGTGCTGCTTTGGTGTCAGAGGACTGCTTAAATGCAAGATAGCATCTGGCCCTATGCAACAGTTACTCTTCCTTTCTCCCTCTTCACCTCCACCGCAAATTGAGACTGTCCAAAAGGAAGAGTACGGGGCTCCTTGCGAAGGGGGTCTGCTCTCTGCCCCAGGATGGCATGTGGAGTTAGTGTAAAACTCCCGTTGGATGGAATAAGCCAAGTTGAAACTGTTTTGCCCCGTGGGAGAGCGCTAAGAGGACCTACAACAGGCAGGGTGTTCCTCTCATCCTCGCCTCTCCCCTGCTCGCACAAGTCCTGCGCTTACAGCGTTGCTGTGGACTCGTGTTTTGCTGTATCAGAAGTGTCCCGAGTGTGCCATTCCCGCATTTCGGGCATGCTCAAGCTGGCATGTTAAAGGTACCACAGGAGCACAGCAGCACCAGCAGTTCTTGCTGCGCTTTAACAGATCTGTGGGCTCTTGCGAGCCAGAGCACGGTGGTGCCTGGCTGCCTTTTGTGGTGCCGGTGCAGCACGGTGATGGTTGAGCTTGTTCTGCACCCCAAGGTTCCCAGTGAGAGACCTCATCAAAGGCAACTGAAGCTTATGGTTGAGCTCGAAGCTTAGAGAAATCGTTCCCCACCAGATGCTACAGCCATGGGCCCTCCTCCTGGGGTTGGTGTTGCAGGAGGGCTGCCCAAACCCTGCCAGCTCTGTACGTGGGGCAGCCCACAGCAGACCTCCCCCGGCCCAAAGGGAGAGTGGCCGGGCTCCCCTTGCTGACAGCATGCTGCTGGTGTGAGCCCCCAGCAAGGTGGCAGCAGCCTCTTTCTCCTGCTGGAAACTCGGAGAGGCTTTCCCTGTCCTCCATGCTTCCACATCTGACCTGTTTTATTTTTCTTTTTTCTTCTTTTCTTTTTTTTTCTCCTGCTTGACTCTGGGTCAGTTTTCATCTGAGCAAGGAGTGCTCAAGGGAAATGGAAAACACCATGCACAAGTCTCAAGCACCTTCAAGTAAAGAGAGGCATATGCTCATTTCTCTTACCTGTGGACTGCTTTGCAGGCCTTGGATACAAGGTGCTTTGGAAATCTTGTGCTCAGGCGCAGGTGCTAGGGTATCTCAGTAGTTAATTACTGTCAGATAAAACCTCTCAAATGAGTACCTCTATATGCCATTGCTTCTAGCAAAGCAGCGTTGTTGGGACGAAGACAGCTCTGATAGTGATAAAGAAATGTCATATGCAGCCTTAAACATTATAGCAGTAGGAAGCTTTTCAGTTACTGCTAGATTAAAAAAAAAAAATTGCAGGTTAGTGGTTCTGCTAGATGGACAGAGTGTCACAGTTGTTACTTCCTTTGGCAGTGGCTGGGGAAGCAGCAGCAGTGCTGGGATGTCTGTGTGAGCAGGGAGCTGAAAAGGCCGTGCAAGTAAAGCAGCTTCTTCTGGCCTATCTTTGCAACTTGTATGCTTTTGCTTTTTTCCCCTCCCACATGCTTTCAAGCCTGTCTTGAAAAATCATGGCTTTCAGTCAAAAGTGCTCAGTTCATGCTGCTCTCCCTAAGTCTTCCACGTGTAAAGCGTCAGTTAACTCACTGTAGTGGAGGAGATGCAAAGCCTGCTGCCTGGAGGTGTGAAGTTTCTTTAACTTAATAAGGCTTTGGGAACAGATTCCCTCTGCCTTTACTTCTGATAATGAGGGGTAAACTGTCAGACTGAATTGATGTCTTATAGTCTGTCTTTTGAATGACATGTAAATGCCAGTGCCTTGGCCCAAAGAAATGGCAAAGTCAGACTGCGGCAAAGTGGCAAACTTAGCTAAATGTATTTTTTCTGGATTTTCCCCCTTTCCCCCTCAAGTACCTTTCCACAAAAACCCAGACAATTGTCAGCTGAAATTCTGATGGGAGAAACCACAAGCCTGATTTCTGCAAAGGGGAAGTTGCAGCAATTCTGTTCTTCATTTTCTTAAGAGTAAGGGGATGACAACATGATCTTCATTTGACGGGGGTAGCCCGGTGCTGAATAGGTGGACTGCACTGTTTGAGCAAAATACAAATGCATGACAAGACTGCAGTTAAGTGGAAGTGAATCACTTGAGAAATGTAGCTGTCTTAAGGAAGCATTGATATTGAGATATATATACATATATATTTTTTCCCCTTGTCCAATCTTGCATACCAGTATAGGATTTAACTCTGGTTCCTATACTGTTTCCACAATATCTCTTTTAGAGAAAGAGCTGGGAAAAGTGATTTTGGAATTGAGTCTTTTATCAGAAAAATGTATCTGTTTCTTAATTGCATGACTCACTTCTAAACAGAGAGATACAGCTGCATAAAACTTTGTTTTTTGCTAAAAATTTTTAACACATTGATCTCTTTGGGGCCTGCAAGTGAGCACAAGTGCTAGAAAGAGTAAATGACATCATTAATATGTATTGCTGCTAGGACTCCTATTTACTAGATGATTAATCGATTCAGTTGTTGACTATCATCTCTATGGCCTATTTATCAAGTAAAAGGTGTTTTTACAACACCTGTGTAATGCGGATAGGAAAATTGCCCCCTGAAGAGTCTGCGAAGGGCTGGACCTGTGAGCTGTAGTGGTGTTAGTGTCGCTAAACCTCACAAGCTGCCCAGTTAGCTTCAATCAGGTTACTGCAATGACGTTTTTCAGTCATGGAAAGGCAAACCCTTACAGAAAGTTGGACTCCAGCAGTCGCATTCTGTTAGCTATGGAGAACTTATGGAAGTCTTCTAGATATTCTTTGAAGTTGCAGTAAAAGCAACCAAATACATTTACCATCAAATATCTGCGTTTCTGCTAATTCACAGGCAGGTATGGCAAAGGTATATGAAGAGGGTTGAAGATCCAATTAAGAAATAACCTCATGCCTGCCTACTTGATTATGCAAGCACATTAATTACTGTTTAATGCTAAGAATTAAGAATGTTGCCAAGTATGTTTAAGTGCCTACCTGGAGGGAGCATTTCTGCTGGCTTTGCTTGTTGAGATTTTTATCTTGTAGAACTTGATACCTCAACAAAGAACTTCTAGACAAAAATAAGAGTTGTTTTCTACTGCTATGTTCTGTAACAAAGTAATATTCCCTGTTTTTGTGTACTTCAGTCAACTTAGTAAGAGAGCATGAAAAGGATCTTCATCTTGTACTCTAGACTGCCATGGAAGCTAGTGCCAACTCTTGTCCAAGTGGAAAAATGTGGTGAGCTAATCAGCTAAACCATGAGATGTCTTTTAGTTTGATCCAGTTTAACTGATACCTTCAGTTTTCATTGACGTTTCTACGATGTGTATGCTTTTGCTGGATTTTTGGGTTGCCTTGAGCAGAAGCAGGCTGGATTCCCTTGCCAGTGCTCCTCACATTTTAACATTTGCATTTGTTCCTGCCCCAGGAAATATGCCTGTAGCATTGCATCACCTTGGACTTTTTCCTCTCAGGTACAAAATATCCTTGTAAAAGCTTATTTGTTTTCCCCTCCCCCCCCCCCAAATATCCACCAAAATTAAACAAAACATACACAGTGCTAGAAAAAAATAATGCAGCAAAAATATTAGGTGGATGACTGATTGAGCATGTGTATAGTAAAAATGAGCATGTGTCTAAATAGTGTGTTTAAAAATGAGCTATTGCATAAAAGCACCTGTATCCTTAAAATCACAAATACATCTTTGGAAGGAAAAGGTTTCAAACTTGTTCTTCAAACGTGTTTGGTGTTGGGGGAGCGTCCCTCTGCCTGGCTCCCGAGGGTGGCCGGCGGGCACAGCAGCTTTCACAGCACGGGAAGTGCAGCGCCATCAGAGCTGACTCGCAGACCTCGAGGAACTTCCCGCTGCTGACACGCGGGCTCGCAGGAGGGAGTGATGGCGTAAGCCCCCGCTTCCTCTTCCCGGCCAAGCGGGTGGCTGGTGTTGGCGGTGAGGTCGATGCAAGAAATTCCTGAACTTTGCCTCTTGTTCCTCCACCCGTTCCTGTTGTACTGATACCGCTTTTATGGCAGTGGCCCTATAAGCAGGGTCAGGGAAGACGCCTGCCTTTTTTAGAGGCGGGGAAGAGAATCCACCTCTGGAGATGCTGACCTGGCTCTCTAAACTGACAGCATTTTAAAGAGTTTCTATGCATTTATTATTCTGGTACGTGTCCTTTTTCCCCCTCAATCTGAAAAAAAAATAAAAATCCCTGTAGTGAGGAACTTTATAGTGCAGTATCTCATATAGTAAACAGTTCCCAAAGCTTTGCCAGGAGTTGGGCATTTCAGCTGTGTTTTTCTTTGTTACCCTGTGGTAGGCTGCAGATCTCAGCTCTGCAAGGCAAGGACTGAGAAGCATTGCTTTAAGAAGCCGTTTGTGCAGTTATTTCCTTAGAGTAATGCTGATTCATAGCTTTCCTGTATAAAAAAAAAATGTATATTAGCTCACGGTGAGCCAAATGACTGTGTAGACTGTGCTCCTCAAGGAGCAAAGGGCATGTGCCAAATGGTTGGGGCCTCAGAAAGCGTCGGGTAACTCCTGAGCTACTGATTTTGCAACATCATTTAGGAGGCTATTAGCTGTGCAAATGTTGGATTGTGACATGCATTTCAGCAAGCACAGATTACATTTCCACAGTCCACTTTGCCTTCAGAGAAGGGCAGAGGGACATTAGTAAACTCATAGTTTTTATTTTCCTTGCAAGAATGGTGGGTTGCCTTTAGAGCTTGCCAAATAGTTGAATTTTTTTCATCCAAAATAACCTTCCATTAAAAAAAATTGAAATCTTGGTCTATTTTTAGGTATAAAGAGAAATCAAAATATTTCTATTTTAAAGAAAAGAGACCAAATTCTATTTCATGGCTTTTTAATTTTTTTTCTTTAAGTATCTAAGTAACACTGGGAAGTCTCAAAGCAAGCCTTTCAGTGCCAAGTAAGTTTTGTTGAAAACATTTAACAGTTTGAACTTAAGGTTTTCATCCCATTCTTGTCTCCCAGGTGAGAAGGGAACAGAACAGCAGATGATAGTTCAAGACCCACTTGTGGTCTTTAAAGTAAGAAGCCCAAAATTAGTAAACTAATACCTTGATCAGGAATCAGTGCTGGAAAAAATTGTAGTATATGGTAGTGTAATTAATAGATTTTAAGACTTTCTTATTTTGATTACTATGTTGCATACTGTAGACTTTTCAACGGTGGAAACTCTGCTAACAATATCACCTTGAAATACATTATTTGTGCGCTGATAACTAGATGCTTTTCTGCTTGAAGTCTTATTTCAGTCTTCCTCTTTGCACTTTCTGGAATCTCTATGTGTGGCAAAAGTCTGTCCTTGAAATTTGACATGGAAGAAATACATGTTTAATGCAGGACTTGCGATATAAAAAACATTTATAGTGAAGCCTTGAATAATTTGTAATAGCTGAGAAGTGCTCATACCTTTTATGACCATCAGACAATTTCTTGGGCACTTAAGGGAAAGTGCTCATTCAGTATTTAAGGTCAAGCTATCTCTGGGTATTCAAACTGTAGGGAAAAATGGAGATTCAGATGACTCCAGGGTCTTTTCCCATAAACTTGCGCATTAATTTTTCTCTTACCAAAAAATTTCCATGCGGTAAATACTAAGTTGGAAGTTATGTTGCAACTGTGGTAAGATTTTTGTGGGAAGGAGGGAAAGATTTGACTGAATGTGCATCTTTGACATTTCTCTTTTGAAAGCAGTACAAGCGTTGGTAGTAAAAAGGTCCTTGGGATTTCGCGTAGCCGTTCGCTAGTGAAACAAAACTGCGCAGGCCAGCTCCCGCTGCAGCCTCGCTGCTGTGGCAAGTCACCACTTCTTCCTTTGTTGCAGGAGAGAACTTCGACCAGAGCCCCTTGAGAAGAACTTTCAAGTCCAAAGTTTTGGCTCATTATCCGCAGAACATAGAGTGGAACCCCTTCGATCAGGATGCCGTCAACATGGTAGGTGGAGAAGTCCTGCTATCGAGCTGTTTCCCGGCAGCTTCCGCTCTGAAACGGTTCCTGGGTTGTTTACCTCCGTGCTCGGTGGTTTAATTCTGTTGGGACTAAATGCACCCGCTAAGCATGCCAACTGAAACGCCATGGAGGAAGAGGTATCGTAAATATACAGAAATACTTAGGGGCAAAACAAAGGTTATATACTGTACTTCTCTCATTAGCTCTAATTAAATCTAGTGTGTGATGAAACAAGTCCCAGCGGCTGGGTGAGAAGGAGGAGTAGTCACCTCACATACACATCAGCAGGTTTAAAGGAGATTTACTGAGAAATTTTTAAGACACTAATATCCATGAGAAATTTCTGAGGACCAAAGCTCTTGATGCTACATATATAAAGGGAGAGGGGGATCTTTGCTCAAAAGCTGGAACTTGCCGAAACTACAGCTTTTGTGAGGTGCTCATTTTTAATGGCACCTCTGCACCAATGCATGCATTTTCTGTACATCTCTTTCCTATCAGCAAAGTTTGAGATGAATTTGTTTGTGTGGCTAAAGTCCCATGAATAGGGCAATAGGAGAGAACAGAATTTCTGGTGTTTTATATGTTTGCAGGAAGAATTAAAAGACCAAGGATCCACTGGAAATTTTCCCAAAGAGCTGATATTCAAGGATGTTTGCAAAAATCACCAAAGTCCTTGTTAAGAACATATGCTGACAAGAACAACCAATTACTGTCGTATGAGATAAGCTTCCCAGTACAGAAAATGCTTTGTTTTATAATTATGCCATCCTGCATCTGTCATTATGTTTTAGAAGTAAGTAGATGTAATAATAACATTAAAGCAGTGTTACCAATGCCAGCTGTTTTAGAAACTGTGCATTGGATCTAACTCAAAATTGGACTTTTAGGGAACCCCTTCTCCCCAGTCTAGTTTAGACTTGTCACATCTGAGGAGAGTAGGATTAAATATTAGCTATTTCAGAATAGAACTAGCCTGAGCATTTGTGGAAATATTAATTCCAGATAATCCCCTGGCCCTCACCCTTCTGGAGAGATGAGGAGCTAAGGAGTGGTTGCTTTGGGCCAAGCTGCCACCGCTACCACAGTAAAATAGCTATTGTAAATACAGTCCGAATTACATTTAGTTCATGTTTTCAAACTGTTCTCTGCAATTGTGAAGGTCTAGAAATCTCCAAATAAGATCTCAGTTTTCTTTTTTTTTTTTTTTTGGTGTGTGTGCCAAATTGTGCCAAAAATTTAGCATGAAAACACAAGCTAGTAGTAGCAGTGACACTGGGAGTTGATACCGTGGTATTGCAGTCATGCCTAGAAAGGCAGAGATGCCCCTGATGCCAGTATTAGTCCCCCGCCTGCTGATGGTTGGAGATTTTGCACGCTCTGCTTCCAAATGTGCACTGGTAGAAATGGTGCGATATTGGATTAGGTCTCCATGTTACTTTGGATATACAGAAGGCACGAAGGAATTGGAACGATGCTTGATAGACACAGCTAAGGTGGTAATAACTCAGCTACTTAGTGGTGAGACAGTTTGTTTTTTTTTCTGCATTGGTGATGCTGAGAAGAGGAGAAGCGAGTGAGGGTGGGTGGCAGGAATACGGCAGCAAGCAGTAATAGCTAGAATTGCTGCATTAGTTGTACCTCACATTACCTTTGAAAATGTCTAGTATTCATGAAGTGTGATCATATTATCATACAAGAATGGAATACTGAAAACCAACAGGAGACCTATTAAAACAAAATAATTGGGCTGAACTGCATTCAGATGAAATCATATAGCTGAAGAGCACATCTTTCATTTGCAATGTGTCTGGGAAAAAAAGGCATTTACTAACAGCGGCAGCGCTTAATAGTCTTTTAAATTATCTTTTGGAAAACTTTTTTTATTGTTTTGATCCAAAGCATCATTTAAAGTAATACCCACCTCCCACAGAATACCCACAGAATCCTTTGAGGCAATTATTGGCCTTTCTGATCTCTCCTTGCTGTATTAGTTCTGCCTGCATGTTTTATGTGAGTTTTCCAGAAGCAGTTTTCCTCAGAGAAGAAAATGCATAAATCCTTGAAGGTTAACTTGTGAGAATTCTGGCTTTTCTAGATGCCTGAGGAATTTCAATTGCCTTTTGAAGCCGTTCTATCACTTAAAAAAAATACCCCTGAAGTCCTGAGAAATCACTCTGCCTACCAGTCATGTTTTATCTCCCTTTCAAAGTAGTATAGAGTTCTATTTTATAAAGAAATACTTATTTTTTTTCTCACTGCTTTCTGTGATTATCCCTGCCAAATGTCACATGCTATTTTCTGCAGCCATTCTGTGGCAGCCATGTGATAAACCAAACTGAGGCTCTCGTTACAGAGGAAAGTGAAATTTTTAAGAAATAACTCCTATTTTAGTCCTCTAGTTCAGCAAGGTACATAAATATTTGCATATATTTCTGGAGTCCGAGGCAGTATTGTTCAGAGTTCAAAAAAATCATGTACCCAAATAAAAGAATTAAAAGGTACCCAGTGTCATTTTGGAAGAGCAGGTTTTAATATGAACTGAAGTATCTCTCTCCACCCTCTCACCCAAGGCACAGTTTAGATGTGGAATTTGCTGACGTAGCATGTTTCGAACTTGAAAAATACACATGGATTAAAATGGGAAGTAGAGGATCTAATGGAGATTAGGGGAACCTGGTGATGCTGTGATCCAGAGGGAACCTTTGAGGAACATCTGAAACCAATGGTGGCCCTGCTTCTGCACTGAGGGAAGGGGCATCTTCTGCTCTTCGCTTCTAGAAACAGGGTGCTGAGCAGTCTGTATCTTCTTGTCTTGCTTTGTGCAGCTGCTTTTGCTTTGACAAACCCTTGTTATTTATGGGCCTTGCTTCAAGTAGAATTTAATCCCACTTTTTCCTGCTGATAGAGATGCTTAAATATTCCTGTGGATAAGTGCTGTGAAAAACAAGACCGTGTCCTTTGTCCAGTCATCTTGGATTGTTTTGTCTGTTTCTACAGAGATGCAATAAAGATGACTGACTCTCTTCTCACTAGCTAGCTTGTCAGCTAGCTTTAGCAGCGCGCAAAGCTTTCAATCCCACTAGTGCATCCCAAGCTGCTTTTCTCCAACGCTCTCCTGGGATGTATGTAGCAAGCACAGATGAGGTGGAAAGTGATTGATGTTCCAGACACTAAGATGAAGTTTTTATGCATTAAGTCTACTGCATGGTTGAAGCTTTCTGTGTGGCTTGAAAATGAGCATTGGCCCTTTCCTTTCAGTCTCTGTATGAAGCTTGCTGCTTAAGTGACTCTTGGTCATTCTCCCCTTCCTCAGTGCCGTCCTGTCTTGTTTCTCTCTCTGCCTTTCCTTTGTCCTGTTCTAGGTCTGATAACAATGGCAGTCTCTTTGTCAAGCTTGGCAGAAACTTAAAATGTTGAAATTCTGCATATGCTAGGCTGTGGCTGAAAGTTAATAGATGGGTGTTCTTGTGTATGTGTGTGGAATGAGTATACAAAGGAGGAGGGAATAACTTTTAAGGCTTGGAGGAGATCTGTCTAATACAGCCTTCTGAAATTGTCTCAGTTGGTCTGAATTTCCTTGATGCTTATTTGCTCTTGATTATTCCAGTGCATATAATTTGCTTATCCAGGTATTTGTCTGTAAAACGAAGAAAATATAATCTCTGACTGATAGTGTTGCAGTTAAAACCTATGATTTCAGACTGATCAGATTTGATAAGGCACTATCAAAAGCTTGCATTCTAGAAATAAACTTTTATTTAATAAGTCTGCCAAAAATGAGGTGGAGAGACACTTACTGTACAGAATAAATTTAAATAAAGTGTGAAACAAGGATTTTCTATTTCTGCTTTGTTGGACAATTTCAACACAGCCTTAACCATGACATTGCTGCTAATGCCTCAATAATAAAAACTATAAACCTTTTGAGTGAAAATGTGGCTGCTGTTCAAAAATGGCTCAAGCTACAATTTCATGGCTTATGTCAGCAAAGCCTGTCAATTGAATTAAATCCTTCTACCAACTACAGGCCTTATTGCCCTATCCATTAACTTTTAGAGCAACAGGTAAGAGTCAGCTTAGATAACTTAGGGGCTTACTAGTGTGTTGTGAATTGTAGAGTCTGGACCACAAAAGCTGCATGTTTTGGTATGATGTTTAAATAAATGAGACAGAGCCTATTTGGTAATGAAAATAATTTTACAAAGCTCTGAAGGTAACACCACAAAGTTGGCTCCTAGTGCTCACCTTTTGGAACAGCAGGAACTCTTGGAAGTCCCTTTCTCTCTTTTTTTCCTTTTTTTTCCCTCCCTTTCCTTTGCTTCAGTTGGAAGTTTTAATGCTTGGCTTATAGACATACTGATTTGGTCAGAATATGATGAGTTTCATGCTGACACACATCCAAACATGTTTTGCTGGATATTAGTTATTTTTTATTAGACAGCTGATAGACTTCCTGAGGACTATCTGGAAAAATGCCTCAAGTTATCCCTAGGGGTATGTTTCAGAGAAATGCTTCAGTGTAATAGAATTACTGCAAAATATTTTGCTGACTGTTAAATCAAAAACTAGGCTTACGTAGATTATTTTTTCTATTCTTTTTGCTGCTGATCTAAGCTATTTTATAACACTTAATAAAAGAAAGTAAAGGTAATGGCTGCCTGTCAGTTGTTTTACTTTCTTTTAAGAAAATTAGGGATGATTGAGCAATTTCATTTCAAGAATTGCGCATAATTTGAATTTAGTGGTATAAGATGCTCCCTTGACACACTGAGTTTAGAGTACAGTGAGCACAATATATGCTGCTGAGGAAAAAAAGCTGAATATTTTTATATGATGCTTAAATAAATGAGACAGAGCCTATTTGACAGTGAAAACAATTTTACAAAGCAATGAAGGTAAGTTCACAATGACTTATCAGATGGGTGATTTTCGGAGGATGTTTTCCTGGTCATGACACTCTCTTCTTTAAAGTTGCACCAGTTCTAAGCTGTTCGTTCTTGGGCTTATTTTTGGGGGGACTGTGATTAACAGTGTTATGTTGCAGAGGGAAAAGAATGCGTCTGTAAAGCAAAAGTAATGACAAAAAATTATCTGAGCAACAATTTTAATCTCTTTCTTCTCCTCTTCCCTTAGCTGTGCATGCCCAAAGGGCTGTCCTTCAGAACGCAGGCAGATAACAGAGACCCGCAGCTCCACTCATTCATCATCACCCGAGAAGACGGCTCTCGTACGTATGGATTTGTGCTCACTTTCTACGAGGAGGTCACAAGCAAGCAAATCTGCACAGCCATGCAAACGCTCTATCAGATGCACAATGCCGAGCAGTACAGCAGTGTGTGTGCCTCGTCCTCGTGCAGCATGGACTCTCTCGCTAGCAGCATCGACGAGGGAGACGCCACTTCCCTCGCCAAGCTCCAGCGGTACAACTCCTATGACATTAGCAGAGACACGCTATATGTATCCAAATGCATATGCCTCATCACTCCTCTGCCCTTTATGCAAGCCTGCAAGAAGTTCCTGATCCAGCTCTACAAGGCAGTTACCTCCCAGCAGCCGCCACCTCTGCCCCTGGAGAGCTACATCCACAACATTCTGTACGAGGTGCCCCTGCCGCCCCCGGGCAGGTCGCTGAAGTTTTACGGGGTTTATGAGCCCATCATTTGCCAGAGGCCTGGTCCCAACGAGCTCCCGCTGTCTGACTACCCGCTGCGGGAGGTCTTTGAGCTGCTGGGACTGGAGAACCTCGTCCAGGTTTTCACCTGCGTTCTCCTGGAGATGCAGATCCTGCTGTACTCCCAAGGTGGGCCTTCTGCCGGTGGCTCACGCTTCTCACCCTACCAGGCAGTTTCTAGACAGCTGCCGTGGCAGGAGCTTCAGTAAAGCTGTTGATTTTTTTCAGTGGGTTTGTGAATAATAATGTAATGAAAATAATAATGTAATGAAAAAATGAAAGAGAAATGAATCTGTCCTAATGAAAGCACTAAATAATTGTTTCCTCCAGGCAGTCTAGGTGTCACTTGTTTAATTATGCATCATAGTTATCACTTGTGACAGCTAGCAATAGAATTCCCTTAATTATCATCCTTACGTTGCCCTTGATCATACTGCAAGACAGCATGAAACTAATTCTATCTTCTGCAAGAAATACCAGCATGAAGTAATAGATCTTGCAGAAAATATTCTTGCTACTTTCTTTTTTAACTTTCAGTAGCATATTGAAGTTCAGGGAGAATTTCTTTTTCTTGTATGATGGGATCAATTTTGGTTAAAGCGATGACTTTTTTATCGCTTGAAGGCCAGAGTTTTCAATGCTGGGCTGAAATTGAGCAGAGATAAGGCATCCCTCTTTAGTCTGACTTGAGATATGGAGAACTTTTCTCACATGGGTGCTGGTACATTTTATTTTATTTTATTTATTTATTTATTTAGAGAAGATTGCAGTTAGCAAAGACTAGCTGCATTGGCAGAAGTAGTTTGTACAGAACTGGTCCATACTGAAATATGCTAGCAAGCTTTTAAAAATCTGGTTTGTACCTTTTCTCTTCTGATTATGTTTTTCTGTAATAGTACAAATACTCTGTTACAAGTTTGGGGTATCTGGAGTTTGTGCTGGGCATGCTTTGAGATTTAACCCTCCCATTACTATTTCTTTCATGTTGATGGTGGTTGCGAAACTGGCCCTTGTGGTATTTAGGAGCCGAAAGGCGCATGTTGCAGCTGTTGCAATACAACGCACCAGAGAGCCTAAGCAAGTCAAGCTCCAGTTTCATATGGACATTCAGGGGTTTGCCCAGGTTTTTCGGAGGTTCCTTGAAGTCTCCCTGGATGCTCTCCAAATTATATGGGTTCCTAAATATTTTCTGTGATGCTAACCCCAAAACTACTAAAACATGCCCTGGGTAAAAACTTAGGGAGCTTTCATCAGATTAAAATGAGCAATAGAAAGCCAGGAGTTATGCACGTTTTAAGAAACACAAGAAAAGATGCTGAATACCCTGACTTCTCAAGAGATGTGGTTCAAGCAACATCTCAAATGTCAGACAGCTTGAGGAGAGGAAAAAGAGGATGGGAAGTCACCTAAAACAAGTACAGATAGTGAACCTCAGGCTCAAAAGCGAGTGTTTGGGTTTGTCATATAAAAAGAAAAGTGTGTGTAGTAATAATACTAATGAATAAAAGACTGAGAATGTAAAAATGTTCAGGGAGGTGGATGGAGGGTAGCTCTTCTGAAAGTGACTGAATTCAAAGAATTGTCTGTTCTTTGTAGAGCGCTTCTCCACACAGACTGGGGCGATTGGCTTTCAAGAACCAAAAATGAAAGGCTTTGCCTGTTCTCAGTTTGAAGTGTGAGCAGAAATCCTGCTGTTGCTTTGACTAGGCTGGTTTTCCACTCCCTTCTGCGTGTGCGCGTGCGCACGCACTTCCCTCTTTCTTTCTCGGTTTGATTTTTTCCTGCCTTTGCCACTTGATGCTGGGGTTAAACATTAAGCAGCAATGCTGTCAGAATGCCTCACCATCCACACCAGCCATTCCCACCCTGGTCCTTGGTTGCAGACTTGCTGAAAACTGGAAGTGTTTTGTAAGCTAGTAGCATTAGCGAAAAAATCCTGCTTGTTGGATTACTTCTTAGTAATACCCTGGGCAGATGGAAAGCAACCTTGAGATGCACTACTTTTGTAAGAGACCTTGAAAAGGATACAAAGTATCCACTTTCAAAGTGCCACTGGAAGTTAAATAAATGTGGTTTTCTTCCAATTATTGGCTATAATTTAAGAGACTAGTTGTTTTCATTTTCATTTTGTATTTTTTTAAAAAGGAAAATGTGATAGTGAGAATTAATCCCCTCTATCCCCCAAAATTCTGGTTCTTTTTTTTCCTTCCCCTTCTATTGAGGAATCTAGATATATCCTTGACATGACCTTTACTTCACTATCTAATTTAGACGCATCTTGATGGAGCATGAAGAAAAACATACATTTAGGTGTATCGGGGAAATACTGTAATTATGTAAATAGCATCGTAATGCTCATTCCCAAAAGTGAAGACTGCAAAGTGGAGGTCAAGTGCAAAGCTTCAGTATTGGCATATCCTGACAGCTGAGTGCTTGTTTAATTGTGCCCTTTTTTTAAATGTCATTTTTGTGATGCCTGAAAGAGAAGACAAAACAGCTTTTTTCCTGTTTAATATGTAACTAGCTAGATACCACTGAAACCTCTTCTCTGAGCTCTGAGGTCCACCAGGGAGAAACACTTTCTTAACCTCTTTCAAGGAAAAAGCTGTATGGAAGTTTTTGGCTTGAATAACTCTCGCTCCAAAGTAATGAATGAGAGTGATCCTGCAAGTTTGTCCATTCTTCCCTTTCCAGTGTGAAGAGGATGGATTAGCTGTGACTTTTTCCAGCATGGTCCAGCCTTGCTGCAACCTTCCCAACTCAGCCAGAGATTAGAGACTGTCTTGGGTCCACCGGGTGCAATTTCAAGCAAGCAGCATTATTACGTCCGAGTCAGAGTTCACTGAAATGCTACAATTGCTACTCGAAAAATAAGAGTACTGCACCAAAGCCTGCTTCAGTTCACTGAATGACTTCAGTCAGAGAGCTGCTAATAACATATGTGGGGGGAAAATAATGACATTTTTCATGGTTCTCCTAGCCTATTTGTAAGGAAACTTTTCATTCAAGCTTGCCAAAAACAAATTTCCTTTTTTTTTTTTTTTTGATAAGGTTTTTTTAGAAAGTTGAATGAAAATAATATAAATTATTATGCAACCTTGACCGTGCAATGAACCTGCTGGCTGCTGAGAACCTTAAATTTCCTCTCTGAACATCTGTCCATTAAAGACAGATTAAGTTTTGAGTCCAGGAAGGAGCAGGAGGAATACGAAAACTGCAGACGTGTATCAGCTGGCCAACCAGCTTTCGCTCCTAGCTTTGTAGAAAAGCACAGCTAGCAGGCAGCCGGCAGCAGGGATGGCAGTCGAGCAGAGGTGCACCTGGTTGCCCACAGGGTCGGTGACAGCTGCGGCGCAGGGCTGGGAGGAAGGTTACACTGAGACGGGACTGGCTTTTCCCTAGTGAGTTAGGAGCTGCTGATGACAAAGTTTGTTTTTACCCATGTAGCTGTGGTGTGATGTTTCCAGCAGCCTGCGCAAAGGCATCCGACTGCCTGAGGAGGTGAAGGTGTGCGGTGACTCTACCCAGCACGCCTTGGACTAATGCCTGGCACGGTATGAGGGTGTCTGGCACAGCTCTGCGGCAGGACAGGACCAATTGGTAGCTATTTCTGTCACAGCTGCTACAGCCAGCTTCTGTAGTTAGTTGCTACGTTTGCAGTGTTTTATGGGTGAGCTGTATCCCATCCATCGCTGGGGCAGCTGGAGGGATTGGAGCGGACTGTGATTTTGCTTTGCAGCTGTGGCTGTCAAGCAGGGGGGTGGAGAGATTAATGCAAAAGAAGGATGAGCTCATTTTTTTTGAGCTACTCTGCTCCCAAACTTTTTGGACTGCAGGCAACTACCTTAATCCTCAATTTGTCTCAGGCTTGTGGTTGAAACCTTAAAGCAGTCTGGTGCTGCATAGCTCTTACTGTGGCTTTGGAAACCCCAATTTGGGAACTGCCGGTGTAGATAATTGTGTCCTTCTAGTGCAAAAGTCGCTGTGACCAGACAATTTCAGTGCGAAGATGTGAAACAGCTGGGTTGCTTGGGAATGGGAAACTGCACTGTGGCAATGCTAGGGCAAAACACAGGGAGTAAGGAGAGGATAGCTTGATAACTAGCAAGGACCTGTGCTTGCTCCTTAAATGACAAGACTCAAAAAATAAGTCTTTACTTTTATTGGAGACAACGTGGAGTTCCAGGGAGCTGGTTAAAAAATGATTTTTTGGTAGGTAGGTGTAATAGACTGCTGTAAGCGCTGACGTGGGCCTGCAGAGGTGATGAAAGAAGTAATACCTGAAACGGAATTCCTCTGGCCTCAGGTTACAGCTTCCTGAGAATACTTTTAATTCGTGCCAAATGTTAAGAATGGGCCTCTAAAAATCAAGGAGAGGGAGCAATTGTGTCCTCCCCCCACCCCTTCTCTCCCCACACACACTTCTTTAGGGTGCATTTGGATTGCAGCCTTTCAAACTTCATCTTGTAAAAATTAGCGCTTGGATTATGATGTATTCCTATGCCTTTCAGAGGAAGGGCGTAAGGATCACAAGACTCTCAATAAAATAGAAAAAGCTGTTGCAGAGAGTCATACTTGTTACCACTGAACAAGACACTGCAGCACACATCTAACACATTGTGTAAGCTTGTGACTTACAGACTTTCCTTTATGTTGTAGTTTTATTATTGCTTATTCAATCTCTAGAAATTAATACTTTTTCAAGAGCTTTTTATTTTATTGAGAGCATAGATTTCCCATGTGACTGTAGAGATGTAATAATACTGTGAATGTCCAGGCTTCCAACAGTTTCCAAGTTAATAACATTGTGTGATAGCTGCTGCAGTTTCCCAAGGATCAGCAGCAAAATGCTACTGGCACGAGATGTCTGCTGGAGAAAGATGAATTAAATTGTGGGCTCTGCAGAAACCTTGTCAATCCGTTTTGTATGTCTGCCTTTCTAGGAATTTAAACATGAGAGAATATGTGTGGATGAGCCAAAGATAAACTTCTTACAGCTTAGGCTGTTTCTACTCATTAAAATTTTGAGTATTTCCCAAGCTGTTTTTCAAAGGGCTTGAGTAATTGCTCCTTAAAGATTGAAATATTCTTTGCATTATTTTTAATCCTAGGAATTATAATACAAATGACTATGCATATATAGTTGTGGCCTAGAAAAAGTTGGTAGCTGGAAGATCTTACTTTTGCAGTGTCTGTTAGGGGGAGGTGTTTTTTTTTTTTAACAAAATGTATGCTTGCTGTGTTTGCCTGTTAAAACATTTTTACACCAAACAGCTATGTAGAAAATCTTTATTCTCCACCACTCATTATTTAAATAGCTGCACTCCAAACTTGTATTTATAAAAATGTTTTGGAACCTATTACAGAACTAAGACTAGACAAGTTATGTGGGGACAAAATGTTTGTATGCTGTGACAGGGACCAGTGTTTAAAGCCTCAGTGGTGCCACAGCCATAGGAGACTGCAGTGCTTGCTCTCTTGGAAAGGAGACAAGTAATTGGATAGAATAATTGAAGAATCAAGTATCCTCTTGGTTTTCAACTTAAGTGAAAAAGCAAAGCCAGTTTTCATTTTAATATTCTTTGTTTTGTTAGATGAGTCAATATGGCCTGGAAAATCGAGTTTTTAAAGCAGTTGAAACCAAATAATGTATTGATGCAAACTCCTGTTTGAATCAATAATGAAGTATAGAAGAAGATTGGCAGCTGCTTTTATAACTCCACATGCGCAAACACACACTCCATCACCTCTTCACTTTTTTTTATTGTATCTTACGTTTTTTCCATTAGAAAAACATCTTTAACTTTTGAGAGCAGGAAAAAGGTAAAATAGGCCTTTACCTTTCCAAGCATGGCAAATGCCAAGTAAATGCGAAGGTAGTCGAAAGTGGTCCTGAACAAAGGCATTGCCTGACAACATTGCGTTTATTTCAGGAAGGATGTGTGGTGTGGGGCAGCTTTTTTTTTTTTTTTTTCCCCTCCCCCCCCCCCCTTTTCCTTTTATGCCTGGAATAACGGTAGGAACAGTAGCTAATTTGGTGCACAGTTTATAGCAAGGATGGAGGCTGTGTCCTTCCCGTCATCCTGCTCGGCGCAGAGTGACAGCCACCACTGCCGGGAGGGGAGGCTCTGCCGGCCCCATCCACTGGAGGGGAGATCAAGAAGCTACCTGAGCTGTCAGAGCACATCTTCACGCCCCAGATCTTGTCCTACTGCCTTTTTGTGAGCTTGTCGCAGACTTTTGCCCTGCTCTCAGAGACTTAACCATGTCAGGAATGGGAGCTAATTCAAGTTTTCCTGTGAATTTGTTCTTAGGGTGGCTCTTAGTCATAAATTAATTTATGCTGAACCACTGATGGCAGGCTGTGACACACACAAATCATGTAAATGGAAATTTACAGAAGTGGAAGTGATTTTTTTCCATTAAGTGTTTGCCAAAGAGGGGAAAAATGGCAAGAATTGGCCTCAGCAATTGCTGGCCTCAGAACGTTTTCCCTCAGGGCAGAGCTGACCCGCGGTTTGAGAGGCTAATTCCTAGTTCAGGCAATTAGATGCACACTTGTCTTGATCATGCCGTTAGCTTAAAAAAATATGTGTATTCAGGTTTGCATAAATTGCTGCTCTGCTTTTATCTAGTAATTGATGTGCCATGTCCCTGGCTGGTAAATCCACTCTCCTCCCTGGGGTGGGAGGCGCTGAGCTGCTGCGTGGTGTGTCCCCACGGCGGTGCGCTGCTTACAGCTCCCTCTCACTGGCCTGTGACAGTTCCCCCAAAGCAGTGCTGGTACAAGGTGACTTCAATGGAGAATAAATGTTTCCTGAAGCAAACGCGCGTTTTCTTGAACATCTCCATCCCAGCTGGTGAAAATCGCCTGGTCTGACTTGTCAGTCATCACAGCTGCCAGGATCTAAAGCAAATACAGCCTGGAAGTTTCCAGGGCCCTTTGAAGTCTGTAAGAGATGTACACATTGCTCCCATGGATCTATTGAAATCTGATTTTTAAAATTTTGCTTTCATAAACAATTTTTGTCCTGGAAATAAATTTCAGATTTCCTTTTGGGTGTGCAATGTATAACCATTACACATCAGCAGGTACCAAGCCACTGGACAGGTCTCATAATCATTGCTGGGGTGGTTGTGCACCTTTTTTACTTATGCTCAGAGTACAAAGCAAAATATTAATTTTAATTTTCCAGTTTTCCCAATATACCTAGCTCAACAAATCCATATCTTATTAAAGAAAACAGCTGTTGAGCAGCACTTGCTTATAATACTTTGACTCAAAATGTAGCGTACAGAAAGGCTTTTAGTTGCAAGAATGTTTTAATGCTGATTGAAGTGTTTCCCTTTGAACAAGTAGCTCTTATTTATTAAGGTCCGTTGATTTTTTGTTTGTTTGTTTGTTTTTATTTTAAACTAAACTTATTTAGAGTTTTATTCCTTTTGATCAGGCACTGTCTGTGAATATGTTCTAAGTATCTTCCAGGACGCATCTTTGAACATGTGGTTTTACAAAGTTGATGTTATAATTTATGCATGTTCAAAAAGCAATGGAGAAAATGAAGTGGTGTCCAGGTAACCCATCTTTTCAAGTACTTCCAAGTACTTGCAAACTGCATATAAAACAGTGTTTTGAAAGGAAAAGAAAGAGGAAGCATGGCCCACTTTTAAAGCATCGTACTGGATTTAAAAGATCCAGGTTCAGACTCCAGCTCTGCTGTAGACTTTCTATGTTACCTTTGGTACATTACTGGAACAGATGATTGAAAAACTGCCAGATTGATCTTTATCGGAAAGACCAATGTATTGAAACTGAAATAACAGTGTACTGTTTACAGGAAGACCATAGTTTCTGGTTTGAATGAGTGTGTGTGCTCTTTCCTGCACATGCAATATACTCAAAAATCCTGTGGTTGGTCATTTGCTGAGAAGGTCCCAGGTGAGGCTCTCTTCTGTTTGACTATGACTATAGATTTGAACCCATTTTTGGGAGCAGCACCTGAACTAGGCAGGTGTTGGCTGTCCTGAGCAGAGATAACATGGATATCTTCTTTCTCTTCTCAGAAGAACTTGATTTCTCTTTGCTGTGGTATGGGAAGGATTTGGAGATGTCAGACTTCTCTGTATAACAAAAAAAGCAATTTTTCCTTTGGGCTTCATGAATTACTTAACATCTTGGAGCTTCTGTTTCCAATCTGTAAAATAAAAGGAGAGGGATTTTTTTATTTTTATTATTGTCTTTGTCTTACACGTTTGGACTGCAAGCTCTTTGGGATAGCAGCATTTCTGTATGCACAGCATCTGTTGTAATATCACGCTGATTGGTTATGGTCCTGTTACTGTATTACGAGGAATCAACATCAGGACCAAATATTTGCCAAATATTGTCCTCTTTCAGAAGAACATTTATAGTGAGTTGATGTTCAAATGCTAAACTGTTTCCATCTCCAGCACAAAATAGTCATTCGTAATTCTGTAGGAATCATCAAGGTTTTGCATTTTGGGCCTATGCTGCACCTTGTGAGCCCTGTGAATATTTCTGGAACTTTGTAAAGGGTGCCTGAAACGCAGTGCTCATACAGCAGATCGGTCGGCGTGCGTGGAGCGGGTCAGCCCTGCTGCCGCTTTCCCAGTGTGGGGCAGTGAGAGGCAGGGACTTGCCTAGAGGCACCCAGCAGGCACTGCCAGAGCCAGGGATGGGTCCAGAGCACTTCAGTTCAACTCCGCTGCTCCAGCGCAAAGGTTAAGTGTGAAAGAGAGATCAGTGCCAAGTTCAGCTAAGCTGCTGTTAGGAGGCAGCAGTTGCTATAGGAGCCACTTTGCCGCAGGATTGTCTGCCTTGAGCAGTTTTTCTTGGAAAATGCCCTGTATATAAATTAAAGATTTAACTTGCTGGAGGCTCAGTGCTTGCTGGTGTCGCCTACCCTGAAGAACATATCCCAAGAAGGCAGGCGAGGGAAGCAGGTATAACAGCCAAGCAAAATAAATACTGTGGTAGATGCTAGCATCACTCTGGGACTGGGGATAAATGCAAACTGAAGGGGAGAGAGGGGTACAGCAATGGAAATAAGAGAGGAGGAGCAATTGGCTGGAAAGGCAGATCCAGGGTAAGAAAAACTTAAAGCCCGTCTGCACACTGCAGAGAAACACGGCTGGTGTCTGGGGCATTCAGGAAGTCTCCAGGTCTCCTGGGTCCTTCCTCTGCTGCTGCAGGCTGCGTGGCAAGGAGGAGGGGAGGCACTGCCACAGGCATAGGTCTCCGCTGTATGCCAGAACGTAAGTTTTGCTTATTTCTGTACTCGGGGTGATTTCGCACAGATGAGGTGTTTGCTCTGGGGGCGGCAGCTGCTGCTGCTCACTGTGGGCTGTCGATTTGTTCGTGCTTTTAGAGCTGTCCAGAGCAAGCTTGGTGGCATCACTGGGTCTTTCTCTGTGGTCAGTGTTGCATGCGCAGCATGAGGTGGGTGAGCCCTGGGAAGAGGAAGGCATTTATTTCACGTTTATTTATTTGATGGAATTGCCTTGATTTGAGCCTTTTGTCATTGTGAGTTTGTGACTTTTCATGGATAACACCCAGAGAATATTCTTACTTTTCATACCTTTTCCAGATGTTTTTTGCTGTCAGACAGATGGGAAATGGGACTGTTGTGTGCATTCTCTGCTCAACAAAAAAGCCTTTCTCAAAGCACACTTCCTAAACTGGTGAATACTATCTAACTAGCTGTTCTAGCTCTAAAGGTTGGAGTAAGATGAGAGACTGGTTTTCCCACCTGGGCTGTTATTCGTAAAATCTAACAGTCAAAACTTGACTTAGAGTTGGAGAATATTATTGAACGCTAATAGTGATGGTGGGATAGGATCTGGAAATTCTCTCCCCCTTGACAGAACCACACGCTGTCTATGCAGACACTGATTTTTGCTTCCGCTTTCATTCTTTTCCTCCTTCCTTCCTTTTTTTTTCTTTTTTTTTTTCCTCCTCTCCCTCCCATTTATTTCTCTTTGTTTTGGGGAAGTGGATTGATCTCTTGTTTCCAGGTTGTGCTCAGTAGCCATGTAAGCCTCCCTCAAATGCCGATGGGTACAAGAATCTGTCTGTTAAAAAGGACTTTGTTCCTTACAGGGAAATTTAAGAAGAAGAGATGTCTAACCTTGTACAGGCTTGACAATAAACACAAAGTAACTAGAATTTCTTACTTTGTTAAAGAAATATCAAAAGAACCATTTCCAGGTTTTACTTTTCTGGAGAACTCTGGGGACTTCCTCCTCTTCACCAAAAGAAGAGAAGGACATGAGTGGTTTTTATCTCTGCTCATCACTAATAAGCGTTCCCAAATGGTAACAGTTAGCCTAATAGTATGGTCATCTCTTTTCTTTTTTTTTCGTATTGTTTTAAATTATTTTCCTCCCAGTAAATTGATTACAAAACTTGTACTGGTGTAAGCGTTAAATCTTATCAATAGAACCAAAAAAAGTGAGCTCACATTTCCGGTGTTGAATGCCCTTATCAAAAAGACATTTGCAATCTTTTTGCAAAGATCTGTCATTTCACATGACCATGAGATCAGAATAGACTTTGAAATTGTCTTGTACATACTAACACATACTTTTGATACTTGATTTTTTTAATTTCCAGAACTCACAGAATTATAAAATTTTTACATAATATCATAATTTCTGAGATCCCTAAGCTTCACCAGTAGGTGTTGAATGTTGATTTTGCATAAATGCTCCTCAACAAGATAGACCAATGGATGTGTATAATTATGTATTGTTTCATGGGGAGAGATTCATAAATAGTTGATCTTTGGTGTAAAATTAGTAGCTAGGAATGGTTTTGAGAAGTAACCTTGAGACTAGCTTGTATATATGAAAAACACTTTTAAGATTGAATGACTAGCTATTAGTAAGACAAGATGAAAAATGTTTTTGTCCTGGCAGCTGACCTTCCGTAGATCAGTGCTGGTTTTCTGCAGAGAGGTGCTAGCAAGAAGGAGAAAGGTTATGCAATTTGTTGTTTTAATTTGCATACTTATTCAAGTGCATCTTCCCAGTGACCCCCTGAAAGCAGTGCAGTCTCAGATGACAGCGCTTTCGCTGTCGCTGATGTCTGCCAGAGTATCAGGCTGCCTGGTTCAGGAAGGGGGAAGAGCCAGGCTGAGCTCCTGTCTGTACAAAAGCAGTCTGTGAGCTAGAGAAAAGACTTCTTGCGTGACTCAAAACCCGCATGTTCGTATGTATATCTTTAATTTCATAGAGCAGCGAGGAGGGACTGGAAGAGGCGGGAAATGCCCCAGGTATTAGCAGAGATCTTGAGTCTGGCTTTTGTGACAATGAAAACTTTTTGCTTGCTCAAGCCAAAGCTCTTGAGGTTTGTCCGTCATTGATGAGAACTTCTGTTTCTGTGTACTGTCACAGTGGAAACGTCCCGTCTGCCACTCCTCTAGCAAATTACTGATTAAGTACCTGTGCACTGAAGGGGAACAGAATAACTCTTTGTGAATAGTAAAGAACGGCTTTCACAAGTAGCTAAGCCCCAGAGTGGGAATCAGAACTGGCTTCAGCTCTTGTCTGTGCAATATATCTTGCACAATTTCAAAGTCATTTAAAAATATTTGCACTTCAGTTTTCCTATCTCTAGCCACTACCGTTAATGAGGCATGCTGCTGCTTCACGATAAGTCAGGATTCCTAAGGAATTATGTTTTAAGTACTTTTGTGTTCTTAGAAACTGTGGGGAAGTTGTTTTTTCTTGATACACAGGCTGCTTATAATATGAAGCAGAAGCAATTATCTGGTTTCACATTCATTAACAGCTTGCAAGACCCAGTGGTCGTTACCTGCTTGCTGATGGATTGTCTGCAAGCTGAGATTTGTCATAAGGATGACCATCCCTTTAATAGCAATGTGTGATTTTTTTACCATGTTCTTAAATACGGATTGCCTCATTTATACTAAAAAATAGGCAGTGGTGTTACATTGTGCGAGCTGAATATTTGAGAAATACTTTGCTCTTATTCAGCTCTAAAATATACTTCTGGCTCAGTTGGATCTAATTAAATTTTAATTTAAAAGAAAATGCACAATGCCTTTACTTAAACCAGAAGCAGTATAAAGCAATAAATAAATGGACTAAATACAAATTAGGGGAAATACTGTGATATAGGCATTCTAGCTGTACAGAATATTTTTATGAAAACTGAATTTTATTTTATTTTTTTATTTTACTTAAACGTGCTTTTGTACACTTAGGGACTAGACACTTCTGCTAATATGCAAGCAAGATGTCTCTCCTAGAAAAATAATACTCAGAAGTAGTAGCAAGTGGAGTAGAGATAGACAGATAGGATCAAGCGAGAAAGTTTATTCCTTTCTCCTCCTTTTCCCTTGTAAAAATATACACTTCTTATAGAGTCAGATTTTTATTATCCTGTACTGCAGAGAGAACTTTTGGTATCCTTTTAATAAATGAACTTAATGACAGAAGAGATCTAGATAAGATATGAATATTTATGTTCAGCAAGTTCTTCCTGGGGGTAATGACTTTTGGTGAATTAAATAATGTTTAGGCTTCTAAATATTGCAGTACTGTCTTATTTTCGAAAGAACATCTTACCATATAAACATTCTTTCTGACTTTTTTGTCACGGATGTCCTTCTAAACCAGATCTCAAATGTGAAACCCAGAAAGATCCCTCAGTGTCTTTCCCTCTCCGTTTAGATTACCAGCGACTAATGACGGTAGCAGAAGGGATCACTACGCTCCTGTTCCCGTTTCAGTGGCAGCATGTGTACGTCCCCATCCTTCCTGCTTCTCTCCTGCACTTTCTGGACGCTCCGGTGCCCTACCTCATGGGCCTGCAGTCCAAGGAGGGAACCGACCGCTCCAAGCTGGAGCTCCCCCAGGAGGTAGGTCCCACCTGTGGTGCTCAGGTTTTGCTCTTCCTGCTCTAAAGTACAGGTGTTACTAATATTTATGTGAATCCCTGCTGGAAAGTGCTGTGTCCTGTGTTACGAAGCTTCCCTGGCACTGATAAGTCTGTCTGCAGAGAAGCTCTAGACCACAGTGTTTTCCAGCAGGAGGGAGGGAGGGGGAGACATCCCTGCAGCATTTCTGGGTGTGTTTCTGGATTTAGTGAGTGCTGCTAATTATGTTGACTTCTAAATGCTTCCTCCTGTGTCATTAAAGTTTCTCTGCTTTCTTTCCATCACACACTTCACCATGTTTTGTTATTCTTTGTTGGTATCAGAGTCCTATTAGCAGAGGACTAAAGAGCATTTCATTTGGGGATGGTCTTTAAGAAAACTGGACTTCAGGTATACTTGCTGGGTGGTTTGAATTAGTCTCTGTCCCCACCTCACCAGCGGGAAGGGTGCCTTGTCCTGTTCATCCCTACCTGTGGATGAACCCATGTGCTCCTGACTGCGTCTGTGCAGCAGCCTGGCCTCAGACAAGCTCGAGATGCATTCATACTGCGACTGTGAACTGCTTTGAAGCAAACACACGCATACATACTTTTGAAATATTGACTCAGTGATGGTCTTTCGGACCGAAAATCTCATCTTCTCCTATGCAATGGGAAGTGAAAACTTCCTCTCACATTGCCTTATCTACTACTTTTTCCTCAGAGGGGGAAAAAAATAGAACTCCTCCTAATCTAGGTGTTGAGATCACTGGTGGTAGAGAAGGAAACAGAGATTTTTCTACTTGAAATTTGACCAAGATGATTAAAACTGCTTCTCATTTTAACCTGGTCACTGAAGACTAAAATCACTGATTAGACTCCTTACTGTGAAGTCTTTGGGATATTGCTAGCCTGCTCTGTGTTCAAGGTGGTGACAGTGCTTTAGAGCCTGTTCTCGAGCATGTTGCACATTAAAATGTGGGTTTCCTCTTAAAATCCATGGAAACCCCAAGAATAACTGCAGCGACTGTAGCTCTGCTGTGCCAGGCTCTGTGCCAAAACTTCTTCCAAGCCTTCAGAATAGGTGCTCCTACCAGAGATCAGCAGTGAGGAGCCAAGTTGAGAAGGCTGTTTCTGTGCGAATTCATACTTGGAAGTGGAGAAATAAACACAGAGGGCAAGGATAACTTGGTTTTTAGTAGAGATCTATTTTAGGTGTTAGGCAGAGGTGACTGATCCTTAGCCCTGGTGGCATGTAACAGAGCAAATAGTCTTAACTCTTGGATGCAATGGCCCAATCATGTGAAATTTGTACTGGCTTAGAAATGAAATTGGTATCTAGCTATGCTTTTCAGTAACTATACTAATGTTACATAATTACTGTGGGTTTTTTTTAAGTTATTAGTCATATCCTTCTACTTAGCTGATTAAGCTGTCATTTTCCTTAAATTAAAATTTTAATGTGATGGGGTTTTGCTGGAATAACAAATTAAATATCCCTAGTGAGAGAAGAGTAATAGTGGAAGAAGAAACTGTTACAATGTTTAACAAATGAGTAAAAAAATCAACTCAGCATTTATGAAAATTACAGTTCAGGTAACTGTATGAGAGAGCAAGAAAGGGTATTGAACAGGGAGGATCTAGAATATCAGATTTCTATAGACAATAAAAAATAGAAAATCCTTTACCATGCGAGCAGTGATGAAGCACTGTTCACTTTAGCGTTCCTTTATTGTTCAGGCCAGGGGTGAGCTTTTCAAGCTCTTGGTCTAAATATAAACCATTTGTATGTTAGAGATAAAAATTCTAACAACTGGCCACCATGCTGTCTTAAGGTTACTAATCGCTTTGCATTAACTTTAATCATCAGATGTTTTTGAAGAGAGAAGTGAGACCAATTCCCTGAGGGTTTTCTGAATTGAAATCTCATTTTTCAAATTTTCTAAATGATGTGCAGAGCTGAAATTAAAAAAGCCTTTGAAATGAAATATTGATAGATAAGAAGACAGTCCCTGAGCTAAACTACTGTACCAATGCATACCATGACTCTTTAATATATGTTAAAGTAAAGCAAATTGTTTTGTATGAATAAATGATTTTATTTGTATGCTTCAAATTTATTATGGAAAAGCAAGCTGAAGGGACACTTTTACTTTGCCAAATGAATCCTAATACTCTATAAAGTATCTGTGTGAAATGTGATTAATGTTAAACACATCCCTGAAATGTCCAAAATCTTATAACCACGTTTGCTGTGGGAATATATTGCCCTGCTTAAAGTTAACCTTTTCAGAAAAGGAGGAAAAGTCCTTTCTGTTCGTGCAGTCTGAAGCTGTCTGCAGCGTTCTGTTAGAAGCGAAGTGCTGTGAAAGTGCTGTCGAGGAATTGGAGTAATGGCAGAGCCAGCTCAGCAAAGACCTGCTGCCCTGCGGGTATCCGCATCTCCTGCTCGGCAGCTTTATGCCAGGGTAAAACCCTTCAGAGCCTGGTATCTTGGGAATCTGACCTGGTTTAGGATTTTATTCAGCACAGTGCTCTCAGCCAGTGAATTTCAGATGTAAGCTGCAGTTCAGAAGATCAGTTACTGGTGTTCATTCTGCTGTTATTCCTGAGGGTGCATTTGCAATGTAATTAATATATATGCAAGGCTCTTCCCTCCCACCATGGACACGTTCCTAGTAAAAGTATCTTCTCTGCTAGATTCATGCCACCATTTGGGTTTAATATTATGACTGAGATTCATTTACATGTGTAGAAAAGCTGTCTAGGAGCACTCTGTTTAAATCTCAGGCAGAGGAATTTCCAAGAGTAGCAGCTTCCTTGGAAGCAGAGTGGAGAGAAGAAAATAGGATTTGGCCTCCAACGGGCAAACTATACTCAGACATGATCCCAAAGGATTTGCATGGGACCATTTTTTGTGGCTTTGCTCCCAGTAGCATCATCTTCCTCACTGAATATCTTGTTCCTTGGTAGCACCGCTACAGAGGTTTCTTGCAGCTGAGTCAGCTCCTGGTAAAGTAAACAGCCTTGAGATGCAGTGATTCACACAGCTAGTGTTTGCATGAGCTGAGAAGTGGTGCTGTGCATCCTTCTTGCAGGTGCATCCGTGGCTGTTCCAGGAGGGGATATCCAGTCTTTGTAGCATGAAGTGTAGGATCTGAAAGTCCTGGGAGAATGGTGGAAAGAGGCTGATTGTTGAGGGGGGGGGAAGAGGGGTTGGATTTTTTTTGTTTTGTTTTGTTTTTTTTTAAATCGTTGCTATTCAGTTGGCCCCCAGCTTTACCAAAGTCATGCGCTGGACTACATAGCTAACGGTCTCTTGCAAAGGTGTGCTATGATGCTGCTGCCTGGAAACATCCTGGGAAAGTATGGGTTACTTAGGAGAGGAATGAGTTCAGTGCCAAGTGTCCATTTTGAAAAATTTTTCTTTGTATTTCAGGCAAACTTGTGCTTTGTGGATATTGATAACCATTTCATAGAACTGCCAGAAGAATTCCCCCAGTTCCCCAACAAACTGGAATTCATCCAGGAAATCTCTGAGGTTCTCCTCCAGTTTGGGATCCCCCCAGAAGGTAACCTGCACTGCAGTGAAAGTGCCACCAAACTCAAGAACCTGGTTCTCAATGACTTGGTGAATGACAAAAAGAACGGGAACATCCCCAGCAATGCCATCAACATGTACGAGCTGCTAAAAGGCAACGAAACAATCGCCCGCCTACAAGCTCTAGCCAAGAGAACAGGCGTGACGGTGGAAAAAATGACCATCACAGCTCCCCTTGCGGAAAAAGAAAGGGATGTGAAGCTGCAGTGTGAGGAGGTGGAGCTGCGGGACTACAAACTGAACGTGCAGCTTCGTGAGGTTTTCGCCAACCGCTTCACACAAATGTTTGCAGACTACGAGGCTTTTGTCATTCAAGCTGCACCCGATATGGAATCCTGGCTGACAAACAGGGAACAAATGCAAAACTTTGACAAAGTAAAAATAGCTATGTCTTTTTATTTTATTTACTTTTTTTTTCCTCCATCTCGAGGTGGATGGGGAGGGAATAACTATATCACTCTTTAATCCTCCATTCCTTATCTGCCTCACAGACAGATTTGTCCATTCTGATCACACAGGGCCAGATCTTCTGCCAAAGTAAACTGGTACAGACCCACTGAAATGAAATGGTCAGAGCCATCCTGACTAGCACTGACTGAGTAGAGACACTGCTGAACCGCTGACAGGGTTTTACTTGTGGATTTGGTGGAGACATAGCAATAGAAAGGGACTTTTTTTCTTTCTTCACTGACAAGAGATTCACACATAAGACAAAAAATGGATCCAATTTTTCATGTTTCTTGTTTTCTAATCTCACAATAGAGCTTAGTATTTTGTTAATGTGTAGCATTGCTCTGTAGAAGGCTACCACATCATTATGTGAGAAGCCTACTGTTATGACTCCATTGTAGCATGTACAGAAGAGTGACATGCAAGTTGAGATTAGAAGTGGGGAAATAAATAGTCTGTAAGCCAGCAAAAGGAATGAGAAATGTTCTGAAGCTTGCACAATTATTTTTTCTCAGTGACTTTTCACAGTGCTCCTAACCATCAGCTTTTTTAGATACAAACCCTGCTCTAAGGAGAATGTTCAGGGGATAAGCATTAAGGAACAGGCTAAATATTGATTTCTGTCAGTTTTTGATCAAATAATGCTGCTGTGGCTTTTTTGTTTGATTGTATTCAGGTGTTGAACAGTGTAGCATTCAGAAACGGGGTTGCCTATGCAATCTCTCCTAGCACTTCTACAATAAAGTGGGCTTCTAAGGTTAGGGTTTTCGAAGCTCAGGTAGGTTTAGGCACACCACTCGATTTTTATTTGGAATTTCATGATTAACTGCCCCTCTGCTCTTTTCTAAGAGCAGTAGCTGAAAAGCATTGTATACTCTGATATCTTAATACGTGATCCAGTCCCAACCAAGGATCAGCAGACCAGAGGTCCCAAGAGGTCACACATGGTGGTGGTCTGCCACAGGTCCCACACAGTTGCCTTCCTGCACATAGTAGCTGCTATACTTCTCTGAAAATGCTGGCAGTACATGAACTACTTCCGTATATCCATATTCCCTTTACTCTAGTTGTCACAAAGCCCTCCCTGACCGCTTATTTCTCACCCCCATGACTGAAGAGATGACCCATGAGCCAAATGCCCTTGTAGCTGGCTCCTGCCATCCCCACAAGAGGTGCTTTTGCGGTGGCGAAGCCTTGTCCAAGCCTTGCTGTTAGCTGCTGCGTCTGTTTTCTCCCATAGGAAGACTTTTCATGTTGAAGCAAAGAGGGAATGTGCACTAATTAACTCTTCTGTATTTCAGGCTTCCTTCCTTTCGGACCAACCCGAGCCTTACCTCCCATTCCTCTCTCACTTCATTGAAACACAGATGTTTGCAACCTTCATAGATAATAAGATAATCTCTCAGTGGGAAGAGAAGGACCCTTTTCTGCGAGTTTTTGACTCCCGAATTGAGAAAATAAGGCTATATAATGTAAGGGCCCCTGCACTGCGGACATCCAACTACCAGAAATGCAGCACTTTAAAAGAAGCAGGTATGTTCAGCTGGGCTAATAAAATATTCAAAAGTACAATGTCATCCACAAAGAAATATAGTTTCTCAGTCATCTGAGAGTTGCAGCTGGTGAGGAAGTCCTAGAGTTATCTGATAAGTACTTAGCAGTGACCTCATTTTCCCTAGGTAAAAATCTTCAGTATTCCTTTAAATGCTAAAAATAGAGGGAGCCTTTTGCCCTTCCGTTTGAACTCTCCTAGGCTGATGCCTTTAATAAAACAAACCAAACCACGGAGTTGCGCATTGAGACTTGCTCTTTCTCGTTTCACACAACTCCTGTTATCGTTGCAATGAGAGCTTTCCTTCGCTTTAGTTGTTGGGCCAGCACCACATAGAGGAGCTGAGTCCCTGTGTCTAGTTCACTGACATTGTTTTTCCCTTTCCATAAAAAGAACTTTTTTTGACCTGCACCATTTGGCCAGAGCAGTGGGGGATGCCAGAGACATAATCCTGTATGGGATCTTTAGTAGCTCCAGCAATATAAGTTTGATGTTAATGCGCTGTATGCTGTGTACTGAAGATTCACATTTTTTCAGTATAGTCACAGGGCACATTTTCAAATGATACCCAAGTTTCTTATCGTGAAAGTATTTATTTTATTTCCAAGTAATAGAGTGGAATTATACTCTTGAATTCGAGTTATATATTAATGAACTGAGGTAAATACATTTCTTTTGGATTTTTTTTTTTTAATTCCTTGAGAACATTTTACTTATTACAAATGTGGCAGAAACATGAAAAAAATCCTATATCTGGTTAATTTTTCTATTAAAAACAATTCTAATTTGCAGGTCGACTGTCTATGCAACGCCTAGTTTCAGTAGATATTGTGGCACCGGAACCTCATATTCTGTATTGTGAGAAGCAGCAAACTGATAGTAATGCCTACTTTCCTTCACATTTACCAGTCACACATACATGAATCGAGCACCAATCCAACACTTGTTTGTTTAACCTGCTGTTTTTGGAATCCTTCAAACCTTCTCTCCCCCATACTACCCAGGCCTTTTGGGCTTCCTCCAAAAGAAAGCAATACAAAGCTGCTGAGTTTCTAATGATAATATATGTAGATTTTGACAGTTTCTTTCCCATCACAGTTTTATAAAATAGGTCATGGGCTCTAAGTTGTTCTTAACAAATGGAAAATGAATTTAGCTTCTACATTTTGCATATTTATTCACTACCCGTGATAGGCTGAAAGAATGAGCCTGTCCGTTAATGGATGGGCTATAAAAAGTGGAATAATCAAGTTGTTAATTAAATGCTGATTCCACCATACACCTACTTTCCCCTCTTGTTCACAGCGTATCTGGCTCGGTGTTAAGAAGCTGACAGATTTGTTTTTGGTCAGCTAGAGATTTGAGATGAAATCCTCACGTCACTGAAGTAGGTGACTAAACTCCATTAATCTCAGTGGAGTGGAGATTTCCAGGGGGCCCCTCTCTGTCCCTGCAGTAGCCCTCAGGGCTTCCCAGCTTCTGCTCATCTTCAGTACCCCTCTTGCCCTTCAGGCAAGTTACCTACAGTTACCTATGGCTTTTCAAGGCCTGTCTGTCGAAGAAGGATTTCCCTTCAGAATGCGCTGTCCAGTCATAGCGTATCCAGTTGCAGGGGGAGGATCTCATAGTTGCGAGGTGTTTGCAGAATTCGAGTTTCGCTCCCCACGCATCTGTCCACGGAAACATATCTTGGGCAAAGCGAGATGTCCAGCCCTCGCAGAGCTGCTCCTGTCGCAACTGGCCTAAGAAGTCTCAATTTTGCAGAAAGAGGATTAAAGCCAACCACCTAATTGCAGGGGAAGATTGCACAGCTCTTTAAAAATATTTGTATCCATCTTGACAATAAAATAAAATAAAAACAGGGTTGTCCTTCAGCAATGCATCTTGTCAGCATTAAGCTCCCTTGAATACCTGCTTGTTTAACTGCTAACTTGTTTGTCCCAATACTAATTGTGTTCAGTAAGGAAACTAAAAATGAAGTAACAGTGCAGATGTTTCCTCACTTTTGTAAGTGACAGATTTCAGGCACTAAAATGAATATTTAACTACTTAGCTTTCAGGGATCAGAGCATGACTACTTTTGTTGTTGTAGTGCACGTCTTCAGGTAGCTCGCTAATGCGGTTGTTCACCTGTGAATATAACTTGCAGCCCAATCCATCGAGCAGCGGCTGATGAAGATTGATCACACGGCCATCCACCCACATTTGCTTGATATGAAGATTGGTCAAGGGAAATATGAACAAGGGTTTTTCCCAAAGTTGCAGTCAGATGTCTTAGCCACTGGACCTACCAATAACAAGTAAGCACAGTTTTTATTTTCTGGACTTGAAAATAAGTTTTTCTTATGAAAAAGCCACATCAATGGACAACAATCTTAATTTTTAATGTTTTCTGACTAGTCTAATTAAGCAGCAACTCATTCCAACTATAGCCATAGTTTGAGTGATGCTAGAAGTTGTTAGCTCTGGTTTTGAGAAGATTCCTCAGTAATATCTTCTGTTCATTTTAGTGGTGAGTACTGTGTCTTCTCATGCATATTTTAAGTTTTACCATTGCCATAACAAATTTAAAATGAATTTCTTACTTATTAGCCACTGAATAGAATAATTTGGAAACTCGAGCAAAAATTCAGATTTTGAAGGTAATCCTGGTGTTGAAGCAATCCTCCTGTAGAATGAAATTAACGTTCACTCTGTTCCTTTCTGTTTTTTAACTGTTATTACATGCCCCAAAGATTTTTATAATGCTCTTTCAGTTTCCAAATTAGAATAACCTAGAAGAATAACCCAATAAGGTTGGGTGGAGTATGTGGTTTTGTATTTGGGTTGCTCTTTTGAATCCGAGAAGGTCCTTAGTGTATTTTGGTATGACGGTAGGGGTACCTATAACTGTGAAATCAAGCATATTGTTACATTACTACTTACCTGATCCAAAATGAGAATCTGTAGCAGCTAATGTACATTAGAAAGTAAGTACTGAAAGTCACCTTCCCTCTTTTCTTCCAAGCCCAGGTAAGAGATTTTTTCCCCCCTCAAAAAATGGGAGATTTGCTGTCAATGATTACTTCATGAAAGCACTACCTTGGGCCCCAGCTTCCAGCATTGGTGCAATGTCTAGGTGGAGTGCAGATAAACCTCAGAGCTCCAAAAGCCACAGTTGTCTACATTTTGAAAGCTAGGTCTTGTTTCAGAAAGCAGCCTGCACGCATGCTGCTTGGAGCTCCTCGGGGAGGTGCTCTGAAGGCCCACACAGTCCTATTTATACACCTTCTCAGCCCCCCAATGCTAGCAAGTCCCATTTTAAGAACCTGTTAAGCATAAGACTTGCAAATGCTAACATTCAATGCTTAAGCATACCTAATTTTTAAGGAATTGCAGTTAATTTTTGAGCTGATACTCACAAAAATAAGAGGAGGAATGCATATTTCAGAGTTCCTTTGTTTGCAGTCGTCTTGCAAAATCAGACCAAAACTGAAAGTTTACAGATAATGCTCCCTTGAGAAGCTGGGGGTTTCTTTGACTTCTGGGAGGTTGTGTTTAGCAGTCTGCCTCTTTTCCTCATGGTGAGCTTCAGTTTTACAGCGTCATTAACAGTATGAGCATGCCCGCCTGCTCAAAGTTACTTACATGTTTTGGCTACATTACAAAATCTTAGTGGATCTGTGAATAAACATTATATTCAATACAAGCGTCTTTGTGCCTTTGAGCTGCTTCCTTTAGATTTGGAACTATTCTAAAATGTGGCTTTAACTCCTTGAGTGCTAATTTTGATTTAGGTAGCTGGTTGTGGTCTTCAAATAACAGCATGTTTCAATTTGTAAAAACCAAAATCCCATTACTTACCACAAAGTGATGTCAATGTGACAAATGTCTGGAATTCCTCCACTTGTATATTGCCAAAAAGGTTTGTAATTGGAAAATCTCAAGACCATCTGTTTACATCTTTTTGCTTCCTGGCATTTTATTTGAGCAGCTGAGAAGACTCTTTCTCTCTTAAGACATGTAATTCTGCTGAATTTACACCCACGTTATAAAATAGATAGCCTTTTCATGCTCTCTGCAAATACAGCGTAATTCTTTTGACTGCAAGATCAATTGAGCTACAGCCTTCCATTAATTTGAATTTCTCAGTAGATGCTTCTCGGCTGCATGTTATACTTGCAAACAGGACTGAGCCTTTGCGTATGGGGCCAGGGGAAGAGAAGAGAACATCTCAGCTGCATTCCCAGGCACTTCAGATATAGCAGTTGTGTGCCTTTGTGAGGTTAATGGAAAGGATATTAATATAGTTTAAGATGTAGATCAGAATTATTTGTGAAAACTTCAGTTTATGTAGTAAATTTTGTCCTGAATGTTGCAGGGGGAAAAGAAAATAAAATCATTCCCTTGCTCCAGTCAATTTTTGTTGTGGT
This sequence comes from Apteryx mantelli, assembly GCF_036417845.1. Taxonomy (NCBI): domain Eukaryota; kingdom Metazoa; phylum Chordata; class Aves; order Apterygiformes; family Apterygidae; genus Apteryx; species Apteryx mantelli. The sequence continues at coordinate 155,068,171 of NC_089978.1, read as the reverse complement.
GGTTGCACAGTAGCAAGTAAACCAATTCAAAGCTATTTTAATGAAAACCTGTCCTTGCTGGACAGCAATCAGATTTTTACGGCTTCCCTTTTGGGAGAAATAAACTAACAAATCTGTATCTAGAGCTCATAACATTATGCAGCTGTTGCCTTCCTGTATCCAGGCAGAACACCGGAGGTACTTCTCCCACAGTTACTAGGCTGTAATATGTATAACTTTAATATCTAGGTCAGGAATGTAATGCAGAGAACAAAAAAACTTTTTAGTCGTGTTTAGTGCTAAGCCCGGTCTGTGATTTTAGGAAACTGCGTGGCTTAGAGGACTGTAACAGGCAGAAATTCAGTTTGGAGGAGAAGGTACCTGGTCCTTGCTTGTGGGGCACGAGAAGCGGGGACAGGGGCAGGGGAAGGGTTGGCAGTCAGGCTGGATCACCTTCAGCTAAATGCAGGTGGCAGCAAATGTTGATTGCATTACCGTGTATAACTGCTAAGACACTGAAGTGTGTCGTGCAGGTGATAATGAGTTTCACCCGTCAGCTGCAGCCGTGCGTGGCTTTGCCTTGCTCCTGTCACCCTGCTGCCTCCTCCCAGCCCAAGACGCCCTTTCAGAGCCTGGACAAGGGGTGGACCTAGGCTCCTCCCGTCTTAGCGAGTGCTACAGTTCTTGCTTTAACACTCAGCTGCTTGGTCACATGTGGGTCAGGAGTGTAGCTTTCTAAAATTTGCTCCTATTTTGGCCCACTCATTCAGGCTGCAGGTGCACGCTTGGTGTCATTTGGGCTTTTCTTTACCTCCTCCACTGTGGTGGTCAGGAAATGTTGACATGTTCAGCTAAAAAAAACTTTACTGAAACCAACTTTAAACTTAACTTTACTAGAGGAAAAAAAAGGGGGGGAGCGGGAAGAAAAGCAAAGAAAAACAAACCAACCAACCCAAACCCCCCAAAATCCATAAAACTGGAGAACAGGCTCCTAGATATGGAGTTTTCCTAATCATCTTTTTGATCAAAACTGCCAGAGCATGGAAAGACTTTATGTACAGAATACATAGACCTAAACTTAAGCAAAAGATGATAACTATCCAAATATTTCTATAATTATTTTAGCAGCTCTTGGTTACAAGGCAAACCTGGAATATGGGAATATACAGTTTTAAATTGTCTTGAAGTCTTGTCTACACGTGGACATGTGCTTGTTTAGCTATAGATATGTTAATAATAAATAGCAGATGGCCAATTCCCACCCCAGAAAATTTCTCCTCAAAATTTAAAACAAGATCCAAAAATGGATACAGAGATGTTGCAGGGGGTAACAGTGAAGCTCTCTGGCAGTGTAATAGTGAGCTTCCATGGAGTTTGGACTTTTTGCAAGGTGATGCCTTATTGCCATTGAAAAGAGAACGGGGTACCTGGGGTGATGGGTTATCAGGTAATGGGAAGAGCCTGCAGACTGGCTGCGACACCCAGCAGCTACGGCTACGATCTCTAGCACTGTTGCTCCAGTGGACAGTGTTTTAATTGGCAATTCAGACCAGTGAGAGAAAAGAGCGACCCTGCCCAGCTGACAGCAATTAAAAACCCTCCCAAATTCTTCCATATCAGGAAGCAATGCCCTGCTGGCGGGACGCGCTCTGCGCTCATCTCCATTGATACGTCCCCGCTTTGGGGCCCGAGGACGATGCCGTCTCTTCTACCTGCCGGGAAAAACCTGCTGAATCTGCAAGCCGCAGCCCCAGGTTCCTCCGGCTCCAAAAATGGCCTGTCCAGCTTATTATAACCTCATGAAACAGTGACTTCCACAGAAGTCCAGCTGCAAGTTGCTTCGGCATTCTGCCTGTCAGTCTGGAATAGGGCAGCGGTTTCCTGAGTCCCGCTTTCCTTTTTCAAACAGCAGCCCCACAGTGCGGCCTCCTCGTGTTCCTCCCTTCCTTCCCTGCGCGCCTTTCCTGCCAGGCTTTTAAAAACCCTAACGGGGACTTTGCAAACTGATACGTTTGTGATGATTCAGGCAAGGAATCTGAATGGCAACAAGCAAAGCTATGTAAGCGCTTCATGGTTTTTGATGAGCTAATTGTGAAATTATGGTGAATATGCTTACAGTGCAAAATTAAAACAACTAAACAAGCTGTGTTTTGAATCTAATTGATTACCTTGTAACTTAATTTGTACTAAGAAGCTTGATAAATGAGATTAAATACTGCAGAGGAAAACACTGATTGCACATCAAGCATGGGAATATATTAACATTTTGGCAATTTGTAGTGAATGCCTACAGAGTACAACTGAATTGACATTTCTTTCATTGATTTCTTCTGTTTCTTTGAGGGAAGGTTTTGCTTTATTCCACATTTACTAGCTGACTTAAATTATCTTTTTTTTTTCTCTCTCTCTCCCCTTCTCTGTGTTTAGCCCTGTTTTTCGCTCTTCTCTCTCCACCTTCTTTATCTACACTTTGCTTTCCTCCTTGCTTCCTTTCCTGACCAAGGCATTTCCTCTTTCCACCCTGGCCACTTCTCTTTTCCAAGTCCTTTTGCTCATGTTCTGGCTCCTGTGAACTTTGTGCTTTTGCCCATCCTGTGCCCTATGTTCCCTGCAGTAATCCTCAACCAGGGGTGCAGACCAAGTCTTCGAGCACAGACTGCTTTATACGTGGCCTTCTAACCTCAGGGTTTAGCTAAGCCACGTGTTGTTCTTATCCATAAAACCTGTTGCAGAAATATTATCTGCTGCTTTCTCCAGGTATTTGTTCCTGTGCTGTGTTTTGCCGACCTCACCACTGTGTCAGTAGAAGCATTTGCGAAATCATGCTATTAGGAATGTACAAAACTGGTTCATTTTTGTGGCCCAGTTCATGGCATAGCTCCACAGACTTGTGTGGGTGCTGTCCTGGGGCCTCCGTCCCCTCACCCCAAATTGTGAACTGCCCAGGGCTTATATACCCGGTGTTCTGGTTCTCCTAATTTTTAGATAGAGCTACTGCTTGCTTATTCACTAACATTAACAGGGCTAATCTTTTTTAAAGAAAATATCATCTGTGATGTATATAATGCAAAGTGGTATCTTTTTTTTGAGTACCATGATGGAATTCATTCTGGTTTCAACTAAACTAATTTTTGTATTCCTTTGGGAAATGATCCGTATGTCTTGTATTGAGCAATTCATATTATATGTGCTTTTTTTCAATTCCTCCCTTGTTGGGTACTGTTTTAAGACTGGCTGTCTTTAATAATTTTTTTTTTTTAATCAAGCCAAGAAACTGTGCTTTCATGTAGTATAGAAGAGCATCTCTGCATTGCATCTGAATGAGTCAGAAATGAGTCAGCAATGAGCCATCCTCACAAAATACTGATCTTATTTAAACTTTGCAAATAGTAGAAGCTCACCTTTTGTTTGAGTATGAGAATCTGAAACAAGGGGTTACTATACATTAATTTAACCTAATATGGCAAACCATTGACAGGTGCAATGAAAAGATTAACTGTTTCTGTCCAAATACACTCATTTTCAAGAATAAGATTTGCCTGACTTTGATAATATGTGCTTAATAATGGTTTCTGAAGTAGGAACTATGAGCTCAAGTAACTTGGGATCTGAAGTGAGTCTTTTACATGCTGATCCTTTGCTTAACTCTGGTGCAAGGTGGTCAAAGAATATTTTACTCCTTTCAAGTTAAATCATTAAAAATATATATATACAGAATTAAAATTCACAGGAAAAAAAATGTATGTTGAATCCTTACCATGCCCCTTTATTTTATTTATTATGCCGCTCCCACTGTTGAGGAGTGCATAACAGTGTTACTGTCGCAAGGGAGCGTGTGATCTAAGTGCCGCTGGGGACAGCAGTTCCCCAGGACTAAGGGGTGACGCTGGCAGACTGCTTTTGCTGTTCCTTGTGGAGGATGGCAGCTGCAGGTGCCACCCTTTTAGGTCATTTCTTTCCGTATAATTTGACAAGCTAGCCTGTCAGTGCAACATGGCTCTCTGCAAGACGTTTTGCTCTTTTTTTTGTTTTTTATCCACCCTATCAGCAATTTTAAAAGCTTTCCTGCTCGATCCTACAACAGAGAAGAACAAGGCATATTATTCTCTGTTTCAAACTTCATCTTCCTTATCCCGGCGTATTGTGTGCAGAACAGACACGTAATGCGGACCCCTGCCCCGGCAGCCCGGCAGTGACCAGCTAGTGCTGGTCTTGGCTCTGACCTCCCTTCGAATTTGTTCTGTCCGACATGGATTTGACTTTGGAGTCATTGCAGAGTCCTGTGCGAACTGCTTCTGAACTTGAGCAGATTAGGTGGGTGGTTTGTATATTTAGTGTGTGCAGCTGCGTGCGCATTTCAGGGGTTTTCTTGTGGAGGTACAGCACATCTGTGCGCTAATTCAGGAGTATAAAACCCCAGTCAGGTGACTGTTGGCCAACAACTTGCAGCACAACGCTGTTGGCTGGAAAAGATCACGCTCTCTTATGTGCTCTCCTCTGATGGAAGCATACAGATAAGAGGTCTGTTGTCATATTTGCAGACCTAAGTAGCAGCTTGCCTCAGGAGATCATCTATGTAAGGAGGCGCAGGTTCTGTCCTGTGGACAAGTGTCTTTATTGCCTCCTCCCTCTGTCTTTGCTGTCAATATATTCTTGATTTTTTCAAATGATTTTCATGGTGATGGTAATACTAGTTAAATCAGTCTGTGACTGAAGTTGTCTTCTAAATGCACATCTCTTAAGTTCTTGTTCTCTGGCAGCATGTGGCACATACTGCGGTGTATATCCTGCCCTTTACACCTGTGTCTGGTTTGGTTAGACATCGTTTCTTTCTGGCACCGTGGAGCTTTAAACGAGATGGGGGACAAGAAGGGGGGATATATGTATACACATGCTTGCAGTACGGCATGTCCAGCCCTTGGTATGAGGCTGCTGTCTCACTGGGTTGACTTGTGACAGCCCAGCTTTGATGCAGACTTTCTTACCATTTTTATTACCTGGGTTAAACATTGCAGGAAAAGTGTCATCTTTCACAAAGGAACATTATTCCTCCACCTTCTGCAAACCTATGCCTAGCATTAAACAATACTGGATTCACTGTCCACCCTACAGTCTTCAGGCAACACCTGGGCTCGGGGCAGTGCATTGCTCCGCTCCTCCGTGCCGGGCCGCGGTGGCTGGTCCTCCACAGCAGCAGCGGGGCAGCCGGATGCATCCCCCGGCACAGCTCTGCAGCAACCTGTACTGAAGGGGTGGGCAGCTGGTGGGCTTATTTGGAAAGTCCAAGAATAAGGGCTCAAGGCAAGGCCAGATCTGCCTGTGCGAGCACAGCTTTCCTCTCCCCTTTAAAAGCACGAGGGCAGAGGTGTGATGTTTGCCCCAAAAGGAGCAGGCTCGTGGGAAAGGGCTGGGAAAGGGCTCCAGCATCAGTCTCCCAAGTGGGATGCCAGAGATGCGAGGGGAGATGGTGTGGCCGGTGGGAAGGGCATTGCTCCCCGTATTTAAGGCTAGCAATAAACCCTCTCTGTGGTGTTTGGAGCGACTGAAAGGGGAGGAAGAGTAATTTAAAATCTAATCTCTGCTGATGAGGGGGGAGGGAATGGTTATTGTAATGTTTAAATGTTATTTCAGGAAAATTCTATATGGCCCAGAAAAGAAAAGGCTTAAAAAAGATTTAGCTGCTTAATCCTGCCTGTGTGCTGTCGGAGCTTCAGCAGGTGTGATTCGATGTGCCGGCCGAAGGTGCAGACCTCACTGGCTCTCCGGGAGCTGCCCTTCCCCACTGGAGATGGTGGGGAAGAGGGAGCACACAGCTCTCCTCGTGGGTAATTGCTCTGACTAATGAACAACAATCTCTCTTTTTTTTTTCTCCTCCATAAACAGCCAGTAATCTTCACTTTTATATGCCAAAAATGTTCAAATAGTCTTGATTAATAATCCGGGCCTGATCTGTGTACTTTCCCAAATGGAGTACAGGGCTGGAATTAACTGCAAATGCTCTAACGATGGTGCGTTACTTGTAATTATTCTGTGGGTTGTGTTCTGCCTTCACCTTCAAGTGAGGCATGTTCCCTCAAAGCAAGCCGGCAGCAATTCTTAAATCTTCCGGTAACTGCAAAAAGGCAGGTGGGAAGGAATCAAACCTTGGTCTAGAATTCAGAATATGTGATATAAACTGGAGCAGAAAAAAATGGTATAGATCATATAAAATTGATAATTTTAATTTCCAATGTAGTATTAACATTCTATTATGTGATGTGTAGGCATGATAATTTGCAATAAGTAGAAGATATCTGGAGACAGGTAGCTAAAGTTATTTTTACTTCCACTACACTGCCCTTTATCTGAGCTCTTTGAGGGGGCAGTTTTTTCTGCTAAATTTCTACTTGCTGAGATTATCAAAATGTGAAACTCCCCCCACCCCACCCCCTAGTTCATCTCATTAGCTGTTTTTGAAAAATGTGATGACTTACTAAAGTCACGGTCTGTATATTTTAAGAACTTCTGGTGAGGTGCAAAGACGCTTATGTCAGTAATATATTTCTCAGAGAAGGTACAAATGTGTGCTCCTCAGAAACCTATTGGTCTCTCTCATTTAGTTACTAAGAGACTTGGGGTTGCGTTGCTTTAAAAAAAAAAGAAGAAAGAAAAAAAGCAAAATTTCATGTCCTGTGGGATGATGAAGTGCTGAACCATAATTACCTGCAGACCCAGATGCCTGTCTCTTGCTTTGTGCTTGTTTTCTTGATGCTATTTGAAGGCTGGGAAGGGCCTTCAACCATAGAAACTTTAGGTCCCATGTTTTAGGCCTTTTGAGCCAGACAGTTAGCCAAAACATGGTCTTTGGTTTCCTCTCGCAGGCAGAGCCTTGTTCGGGTGCACTGCCCAACACTGGAGCGCCGCACCGGCCGGGCTTCGTGTTCTCGTCCACTTTGGGTTCACTCTTTAACTTGTGAGTGCAGGAGAGAGGCAGGAGTGACTTAATGAAGCAGCTAAAAGGCTATGCACTTAGGGGTTTTTTATTATTATTTATGATTTTTTTTCACTATATTTAACTTGTTTATAAACACAACCACAGTAAGTAATGTCACTTTGAAGATGCAACCTTTGTGGGCATTAAGATGTTTATTTTTAAGGCTTTATGGATTGCTTTATACAATATTTTTTCAGCTTTCTTCTATAAATAATGTATTAATTAATTTATTCCCTGCACCAGTTGAACTTTTTGGTTTCAAGGATTTGACGGAATTTTATGATATTATCAGAAGTCGTACGATCATTTGAGACCATATATTCTTTGGGACAGAGTTATCTTGTGCTGTGTTTTGTCTGTATCTGGCATAAAGGAGCTTGGACACTTGGGAGCATTAAGGTTGCTTCATTTCATATCAGTTTACTAAGTGACTACTTTCAGGTAATAGTTTAAGATGAGAAAAATTGTACTGGTCATAAATGAAGATGTAGCAAAAATGCAATTTTTCTGTGCTATTCAGAAGCCTAATGAGGAGGAAAAAAGATAAGGTGAAGATCAGCAACATGATTAATCCCAGGAGTCTTAATATTATGTCCTTTAGACATAGGTTTACCTAAATTGTAGTACTTACTATCACAATGGCAGAGTTCTCAGGGGTAACTCCAACTATAGGAGTACCAAGAAAACCTCACAAAAGAGAGAAAAACTGTTGGAAGTTGTTACTCGACACACATCATCATATTTTGTTTGTTCATACAGACACCGCTTTTAGCAAACTTTAGCAAAGGCAGCAAATAAAGGCATTGCTGGGTGAATAAATAAAATGATTTACCTAGTAGTGGTTGCACATCCAAAAGTAGGCTGGTGGAAAGGGAGGCTTTGAAAGGAAAACCTGCGGCGTGATCCGCAGCGGATGCTGCCTCATGGAGGGGGGCACATGGGTTCTCACCTGAGATCCCATCAGCCCTGTCATCCCTTTGGCGCAGGTTGGCCTCCCGTCTGCCATGTGGCTTTCCCAGAAGGAAGCGGGCTGCCAGCTAGCATGGGCATTTATTGCAGTGCGCAAGTTCACGCTTTCACCTCTCCCGTTGCAGATGTGTCACGTGTTCTCCTGGCTTTCTCTCCTGATTTTCGCCCTCACGCATGTCTTGTTTCTTGCTGTCTTTCCAGCCGCTGGGCCAGCCGCAGCACGACAGCACAGCGGAGGAAAGACCGCCTGCGGCAGCACTCAGAGCACATCGGGCTGGACAACGACCTGAGGGAGGTAGGTGGCTGCACCACTGGCGGCGCCAGCTCTTACCCAGGAGCCTGCGTTTAGGCAAACGACGCTTTAAAACTTCCAGCAATTTTGTTGCTGCCAGAAGGTTTCCGTGGGTCTCTGTAGCCATTTAAACACTGTGCATCGCGGATGCTTGTACATGCTGTGCAGCTTCAGAGCACACAATATAAATAAAATAGCTGTGTTCCTGTAATAAAAGAGCCCTTTGCCATCAGGAAAATGGCATATTTGCTGATTTAGACCCCAGTCCTGGAACCGCACAAAGAGAGCCGAGCCCTGGCCCTGCATAGGCGCAGCTACAGAACTGGCCGGTGGGAAGGTCTTGGAAAAGTCAAGTATTTGAATAATGTCAGCTGTTTAGAGGCGAATGAGGCAGGGCTCCCTCTTTTTTTAAGGGTTTTTCTTTTTGGCTTTAATGTAGGTTACTGACATAGGTGAGCCTGTTTGAAAGGTTAAGAGTTTGGGACCCTTTTATGCCTAAAGCTTGGAGACTCCCATGCATCCCGTAAATGTCAGTCACGTACTTGCATTTCTTTCCTGTCTTTTCAGTTTCTTGTCCTTCATTAAGTATTTTCTGCCATATTTTTCCATTAATGTCCATGTGCTTCTTACGTATGTCACTAGCAAAAGTACAACATTCATGCTGTTTTGTGGTAAATCTTGCTGAATTATTTTGACCAGTGTCATCATTTTCAGCTAAAAAGAACTTGAACACACAAGCGTACTCTTGAATCACAGCTTCCGACAACATTTCGCGGAAACGCCGCAAAACAGCCTTTGCGAATGTCTGTTGTTATTTTTGTTAACATGACACTGCAAGTGTATCTTAAACTTTGCCTTGTGTGTGTTTCAGCAGAGCCTTTTCGATGCCTTGTCGTGTATTTACTTTCTTCTTCCGGGCTGTGGATCATATGCATGCTTCTTTTGCTTTGTCTCCTCTTTCTTCCTGGCTGTTCGGCCATTGGGGTATCTGCCCCCTCTTAGCCATCGGAGGAGCTTTTGCTTCGCCAGAACTCAATGGCCTTCTGGGAGTGGGATCAGGGGCCACCCCCTCCTGCACGGCCTCCCAAAAAATCCTTCTCTGAGTGCTGCCTGGTATGTTCTGGTTTTTCTTGTCGAAAGCTGCTTTTGAGGTGTTGCCAGCGTAAGGGAGCGCTGCCTTCGGCGCGTCCCGAGCCTCTCCCCTCCTCATGGTGTGCGAGCATGTCCCCATAGAGATCGGAAGTGTGGTTATAATCGGAAAAGTAATGGGAAGTCAGCTCTCAGGCATCCGCGCCGGCCCCCCGGCAAACGGGACAGTTCTGAGACTGACAGATGAGAATTTTGTTTTGTTTCCTTTTTCCCCGTGTTGGTGGCTGGCAATCCAGCCTAGGGCACCAAATCCTGAAAGCATGGCTTTCTGACTGCTGAAGCTGCTAGCGTACAGGTACTGATGAACGGGCGGATAATATTCAGCTGGTTCGCTCATACCACATTCGTTCTTCTGTTGAACTTTTAAGAGTTAACTATATTCATTTTTTCATATAATAACAAGGCATACAATGAATAAAGTAAAGTTATCGATTTTTTGCACTCTTCAGACTATAACCGCACTTTGCATTTTCTGTATCCCTTCCTTTTAAAAAGAAGTATTAGATTTCCTAATTAGTTGTTCCAAGTATTACTTTTTCGCTGTTTTTATTGCTAATTTGTGCACTAAGTTAGATGAAAGTCACTTGCAAGGTTACTTACTGAACAACACGCTTTCATCAGCTGTGATTTTTATTTCTGTATACAGTAGCTTTTCAACTATTTTTAAGTCCTTGCAGTATCAATGAAGTTGTAATTACTTCACTGAGCACTTACTAACTAGTTGAACACAGTTTTCCATGTTGCAATCCTACATTCCTGTCTGACCTGTTGAACTGTTGTTAAGCTGCTCCTGTCCAAATTTTGTAACCAAAAAAGCCAAATGAGTCCAAACATCTCTACACCCCCATTACCACAAAATTGTGAATAATTGCAGTTAACTTCAGCGTGTTTGGATTTTACTTTTGCTAAATAAATGATTTTCTCCCCAAATAGAAAGCTCTAAGAAGGCTGCAGGTGCAGTGTTGTCCATCACTGCACGCTGCTCCTTCCTCAGAAAACCCACCTGAACAGCAGCACTGTGTGCCAGGGGGTCTGATCCATTCCTCTTGGCAAGAAGGGCGCTTTCCCCATAATGTCCCTCCAAAGAGGCAGCATTAATTGGATAAAAGCACACTGGGAAAATCACAGGGCTTGCATGTAAACAGAGAATTCCAACATCCAAATATGAGCACTGTGGTTTTTTGAAGTCTGTTTTACTCAGCAACATTATATTTACTCTTTTTAACGAAAACTTTATAAATAACGTTTGGGCAACTTTTTGATAACCTTCACATTTGCACACCTAAATGTGGCCAGCATCTTAGTTTTGCTGAACATGTAGACCACCTCTTACTGATGTTAGGGGTAGCTGACACTTGCTGAAGGGTTTGGATTTTTTGCTCAACATTCCCTCCCCTGCCCCCCCCTCCAAAAATAAAAAAAGTATTGGAACAGGAAGGTTTAAAAGGCTTAGGTTAGAGTTTGGTTCTTTTTTTATACAGCATGGCCATTTTTTTTTGTCCATGCTTCTCAATTTTCATACTTCTAATTTTTCATACTACTAATTTTTGTCCAAAAAAATCAACCACCACCCCCAGTAAAAACATGAGTGATCCTACATATCAGTTTTGTTTAAAACAAGCTTCACTTGTAATTAAGAGTTGAGATGAAGACAAGTCTGTTTTTTCCCATGTAAACTATCCAGATGAAGTTCCGTTGAAAGGTAACTCATGAAATCTTCCTCCTTCACTAGGTGTAGTTCTGCTTTTTCATATTTCTTTAAAAAGGATTTTTCCATTCATGTACAGTCTGGTCAACAATTAGAAAAATGGCTTTTAATTCTTTTTTTTTTTTTTTTTTGCTAGTGAAAATCAAATAACAATGGAAAGATGCTTTAATTGGTGTTTTGATTTTTATGCTGAGTGAAGGTATCACACTTTTATGCACTTCTTTTGGCTAACTTTGTGCTAGTGGTTAACAGCACAGTTCACTAGCTAACATTGGCAGTTTTGGTACCACACAGGAAAATATCTTGCTTTTCTGCTGTCATAAGAGTATTCCACTTCTCCGACACTTAAGCATCAGACAAATCACAATGTTGTTCCTGGTTTAACAGTAGTTCATTCCTTTTTGCTAGCATTTGCTTGCCTAGGATTAGGATGAGGAGAATCCCTGTGACTTGTAGTATCTAAAATAATTCTCTTTATTTTTAGAAATACATGCAGGAGGCAAGGAGTTTAGGAAAAAATCTAAGGCAGCCCAAACTCTCAGACCTCTCTCCAGCTGTGATTGCGCAGACCAACTGCAAATTTGTGGAAGGGTTACTGAAGGAATGTCGCATGAAGGTACCTTCTCCCCCTCCCCTGTGCTTGCTTTCTTGTTGCTTAAGCTGAATGTAAATCGCTGCAGACTGTGTCCTGAAACTCCTTCACAGCTGGAGCAGCGTTGGTCTGTTGGTATCCCACACTATTACAGCGTAGATACTACTTTGTGTTCTAATTTCCAACTGCTAGAAAATAAAAAATATATATACTATTACTCTTCTGTTTATGCAGTCAAAGTTGATGGAAAGAGTAAAAAGGACAGGAAGGAGAATCAACATGATCAGACATCTCAGGGAGGATTTCCTTTAATTGTTCATATTTAAATGTAGCCTAAACATTGTAGGCTCAAGACCCTCTGACAAAAAGGAAGTGTTCAGCACGTGCAATGGTTGTGCGTGTTGTTAATGCAGAGCAAATGAAGTATCGCCATTCTTACTGTTAAAGAAGTTTTGGTAGCCACAAAAACATAATTTCTATGTGTCTTCATATCAGTTGCAGCTGGTGAAATACTGTATTACCTGTGTTTTAAAGTTTAATAGCTGTAACCTAAGCACGGTGACACTGGGTGAGACTAAAAATGCATCTAGCTCAGTATTCTATCTTTGATACAGGTCGGTAACAGATAAAGATATGAGAATAGGACATTATGGAGTATTAATACAAACTTTTTTTTATTATTCTTTTTAATGTACAGTCTCTGTAGAAAGATTTGCTTTTTCTCTAGCCAGACCGTTAGAGATAATCTCTAGATCACCTTCCCTAAGCATGTATAAGTAAATTCAGTATATAAGTTCTGCCCTTTGCGGAATGACACCCTTAGAAAATTTGGGGGATTTTTTCAGACTAAACGCATGTTGGTAGAGAAGATGGGCCATGAAGCAGTGGAGCTCGGACATGGAGAAGCCAACATAACAGGTCTGGAGGAAAATACGTTAATTGCTAGTCTCTGTGATCTGCTAGAAAGAATCTGGAGCCATGGTCTGCAGGTCAAGCAGGTTGGTAACTGGAAACTTGGGACTTCATATATACAATACTCCTTAGCAAATACTGAATGCCATTTGTACCTTTTAAGCTGCTACTCAGTGGAGTAGTTTCAATATAATGTGAGAGGTATTTCTGGGCTCAGAGAACCTGGTTCATATCATGTGAGTTTTTTGGAGAGGCACCTCACAATGTTGTCAAATAGGTTCTTGATTTCTTCTCTTTCAACCTTCAGAAGGGAGACCTGGGGAGAGGACTGAAAGAAACAAGGCAAGCAGCATGATTGCAAGCTCAGTGGGGCTGTTTTCCCTCTTCCGTAGGTCTCCTGGCCCGAGAGAAAAGGAATGATTCTTGTCATCCAAATTCTGGCCCACAGAAATGCCAGGCCATCCCATTATCTTGCCTTGTTCATTGGGTTTTCTTTTTCCTGATTTGTTTAAACCTACTTACTACATACATATTCAATTTTCAGGGGAAATCGGCTTTGTGGTCCCATTTACTTCAATACCAGGAGAGAGAAGAGAAGCAAGAGCATAGTGCAGAGTCCCCAGGTGGGTACAGTGCTTGGCAATTCCCTCCATGTGGGATCCCATTACACTGAATGAACTTGGGTCTGGTAGGAACAGTGCAACCATGTAAAATCCATGCAGTATTTTCAAGGTATTTGTTTGATAATATCACATTGAATTTTTCAGACCTTTCTTTATCATTATGAAGTTGCCTGGACGTCATTGGAGGCAAATGAACGTACTTATTATCCCTGTCTGGAGAATCGCTTCCTGTCTGTTTGCTCCCTTTCAACTCATACTAAGCGTTAAGTGAGGTGTGAGAAGCAGTGCTTCTGTAGATTATTTCTGGAATAGTTTAAGTCTGGAGCTGTGGCTGAGACAGCTGATATTTTTCCTTTCAGCGATCATGATGTGTCTCGAAACCCTCTGTGAATAAATCCTTCTCTGTACTGGTGGACAGTACAGTTCAGAAGTTGTGTAATTAATCTCTATCCACGGGTCTTCGGCTCTCAGTTTTGCTTTCGTTTGGCCTTTTGCAGTCACTAAACTACCTCCCTGTTGTGAGAGGTCGGTTTTCTGATGACCTTGAGATCTCCCTGCCCAGTGGCTGCTGCTCAACGTTGCAGCAAAAGTCTCTGAACTTAGCAGTTCATCTTCCAAGGGCTGTGCTCCTCCAAGTAGCAGATCCAACTGGGTACTTCTCATTAATGATACTGAACTCCTCATAGCAATAGGTATTTAGTTACAGAGTGCCTTTTGGATTAGGCATTTCACAAAAAACTTAAATACTGAAGTATGTGTTCAGCACATGAGTGGGCCCATCCTGACCCTTGCTAGTTGGCTAACTGAGAACAGCCATTTGGAAGGGGACTGGATGTCAACATTCAGCTTCCTTCAAAATCCTTCAAATCCTACTTCTGGGAACATGTATGATCGGTCCTAAAAAACACATCTGTGGATAAACTAGTCTCACTTATTAAAAGCCTTTTAATGAGCTTCAATGAGTAATGCACTAAGCAATCTGACTGGCAGGCACAAATTCCTGAGAGCAAAATGTGTCATCACAAAGCACTTTGATTCCAATATCAAAGGACAGAAATGCTTGACATTCTTAGCATCTAATATGCTGCTATAGCTTCTTTAAATTTATCATGCCCTTCTCAGCTGTGTTTTCCATAAGAACATGCGATTTAATAAAACTCTTCACTGTATACCTATATCTGTCTACATATATATAATTGAATGTATTGCACATATAAAAAAGGAAGATTTTAAATCTCCAGTTTCAGTGCTGGATTAAGGAAAGAATAATCAGGTAATATCATTTTGTCAGTGTCCATGTTTCCAGGATAGTGTTAATGATAATGCACAAAAACATTGCAGTTCTCAGTAACTGAAGATTTTAGCCTTTATGTAAAACAAACGCATTGCAGACCATTAGTATAATTTCATATTAACTTCATATATTTTCTCCAATACAGTTGCTGTTGGAACAGAAAGAAGAAAGTCTGATACAGGAATTACTCTGCCTACTTTGAGGGTTTCTCTGATACAAGATATGAGGTACATAATTTGATTCCTAAAGCATTAATTGTTGTTTTAATTGGGTAGCATAAGGTAAAGATCCTCACAGGCTTTGGATTTACAAAGACAAAGTACAGTTAAAACATCCTCAGTGTTGCATTCAAATCTACAGAGAGTTACCTTTTTATTTTACAAAACTTCTCATGTATTTACTTGATTTATTTTAGCTAAAAGACAAGGATAATGCACTGTTTTTCTTGGTTCTGTTTTTGTTTACCCCAGGGAGTTTCTTCTAGCAATAAAGTTAACTTCTACAGATAATGCTTTAGCAGATGTGTTGAATTACTTGGTACCCTCTGAATTTGTTTCTTTTTGTTTGCTTTTATTTGAGCAAACAAGTATAGTTGATAGACAAAGCAAAGTACATAAAAATCTGCTAGCAATGTCTGAGCAATGTTCTTCTTTTCAGTTAGTATTCCGTGAGAAATAGTAACACCTGTGCAAATTTGTAAATGTAAATAAATCCTTGAAAAATAGAGCAAGAAAACAATTTGTGGGTTCAAGTGAATTATTATTCCTGAATTTTATGCTTAACATTTTTAGTTTAGGAATGAAATACAAAAAAATGCTAAAAACCATACCCACTTTTTTTTAAGACCCAGCATAATAGTTACTGGATCATCAGTTTATTGCACAGTCAATAGCATGTATTACAGGATCAGCTGAAAGCTGTTAACACTAATAGCACCCATCTTTCAATGTGTCTTGCTGGAAGAGAAACCTAAACCATCTGATTGTTGGGGTGTAGCCGTGAACAGGGTGGGTGGGAAATGGCCCAAGCGCTCTGTACCGCTCACTGAACTCGATGTACAACAGCAGCTACCGGCTAGCTTTGGAGAGCGTTTTATGGAGTTTTGTTTGGAAACCTGGCTGACTGAAGAGTAAGAAGGGTTGGGGACTGATGTGACGGTACCAGACAGTTGTCCTTGAGGGCATCTCCTCGATCAAGCCGCTGCCACATCCAGCCACTGTTTTGACACTTCGCTTGCCATGGCTAAGCATTTCAGCAGGGTTGAAGTGCCACAGAAACAAGGGAAGGAATAACGCAATACTGCTCATCTGTGAAGAGCTGCTAGCAATTTGATGTGTGAGGAAACATGAGCGTCGTTCCTCATAATGCCACTTCCCTCTTCCACATAAAAATAAGGCACAATTAAGAAATTGATAACAATTGATGTGAATTAACCATGTGCGTAATTACCAATTTTTTCAGATGTGAGAGCACACAGATTAGTCAGACTTTCCTGAAAGAAAATGACTTTTCTTCCCACCTGTAGTGTGTAACTAATTTGTTTTATGTAATGTAGTTTAAGCATCTCGCACTCTGTTTTTAAAGAATATGACATGCCATGTAGGGCTAAAACGAGGCGCAAAGGAGGATGGAATAGGAGGGAGAATATATGCAGCGTAGTTAGGAATATAGTGTCAAGAGGTCATTTTGAGCATGTGTCTGTCATCTCAGTCTCTCTCGAGGGGACATGGCAGCTATTTATTGAACTCTAGCCCATGAGGCCAACAGGCCTGTAGAGGGCCAGTTAGGGGAAAGGCTGTAGAAGGATTTGGAGCCGAAGCTTGCATGCCGTGCGAAGGAAGGGAGGCAATTTCTGATGTGGGAGGACGTGCATGCTCCTGGGGGCAGGCATGCTTTTGGGCTTCCAAGCAGTTGCAAGAAAGTCCACTACAAATTTGAACTCTGTCGCTTGAATCACAAGACCGAGTCCACCACTTTTCAGGGGGGAAAAGTACAGAGGCAGAACACTACCTTTGTGGCATCTTGTGTATTTGTGACCGTATGCAAGCGTGTCTGGTCATATCAAATCCCAGACAGATGGTGAGTTGAATTTGTCATATGTAATCCCATGGCATACTTTCCCCTGCTTGGAAGGAACACTGTTTAATGTTTGCTTGCACACACACATATATGCTGAAGTTAGAGGGATGGGTAATAGCTAAATTGCTGGGGTTGTGGTGCTAACTGAACTAATGGCTAAAGGACTAAGTATTGCCTTAAGCATGGCTTGTTTTTGGTGGCTCACGCAAGGTTGTATAAACAAGCTAAAACGCAGGGCTGAATCACAGTCATGCTCCAAATGTGTGATGAGCCTATTCTATATGTCATGTTGTATGTCCTCTGTCTCCTTCGCAAAACCACACGTCTTAGATGTGGTAAGAAAAGCATTTGAGATGTTTATTTTGGTTTTTGCGCGGACAGTCTCTGCACAAGCGTGGTTGGAGGTATGCCCTCTCTCCCCTTGGCGCGGACCTGCCGCAGCACACTCTTCCAGCCTCGGCGGGCTCCTGCTGCAACCTGTTTGGGTCCTGGCCTCCCCTCGGGGCAGCTGGCTGCACTCCCAGCCGCACCGGTGGCGTGCATGCAATGCGCGGGAGCCCCTGTTCCAGCTGGGCCTGCCTTGCAGGTCCTCCCTCTTCAGGCAAGCCCATGCTTGCCGCGCTGGCTCTTGTGCCCGTCGGCAGGTCACCAGTAACAAACCACAACGATCCTGCGGGACCATCCAGTGGAGGGTGCAAGTTGTCCTGGCCCCCCACCTGCAGCGGGCAAGGCAGGTGTGCGCCAGGGCGCTGTGGCTCCCCATCTCCTTTACTGGCCCAGCTTCGTCTCGCCAGCCTGAATACCATAGCGCGTGATAGTGGCAGGAGAGAGCCGGCTGGCCTCAAGGGCTGGCCGTTGGGTCGAGCGTCTGTAACGTGGGGCGCTCTCCCCAGCTCCGCCGCTGCTGCAGCATCCATAGCTGCTGTCGCTATCAGTAGCTTTTCAGCGGGGCTACAGACAGGTTTTTCCTGCAGCTGCATCCCTACCCACAGGAGTGCTACTTAACCTGTTGCAGTGGTAATCAGCTGGGTTTTCAGAGACCTGCTGCCTCCTGCCTGCTGAGCAGCGGTAACCTCCTCTGTCAGCACAGCTATTTGCAAAGGGTATGCCTCGCCATACCCCAGGCTTACATTTGACAGGGAAAATAGATTTTTCTTTATTAGTAATGGGATTAAAAGCTAGTCCCAACCTAGGGAGTTGCATGGAAATTGCTGTTCAGTGCTCTGACAAAAAGAGTTTGCTGTACGGTGGAGAGCATACAGTACTTACACTTAGGTCACTGATAAAAATAGAGCTGTTCTGACTCTCGCAACTGAGAATGAAATAAATTTGAGTTCCTGAATGTTCTGTTAAGCTGCCTTTGCTGACACCAAGACTGAGTACTGAATCTTTTTAACATTTTTGTCAAGCTGCATGGTTGCAGAGCCTTATTTTTCCCAAATGCACAATTTATGTAAATATGGTCTGAACCAGAAACAAGTAAAGATGATGTACAGAGCATGCACAGAATAAGGCTTGGGTCCATCTGTATCTGAATCTGCTCACAGGAAAATAACACAGTCTACTTGCTTTTTATATTAGATGTAATTTAAGCCAAGCACTGCAGGGAGGGGGGAGATCCTGTGCTTTGATCTTCCTATCTCAAAGCCTTTAAATGTCTGAAGAGAGTGTCTCAGCATGATGTAGTTGAGTAAAGTGCACATCCTATTTCTCAAGGACCTCTGATCACATGCCCAGCTGTCTGTGCTGGAAGGTCTAATGCTTGCTGTCGTGCTCTGGGCCAGGAAGGGAGCTGCTTCCCAAAGTGCTTTCCCATGCCAGCAGCAAGTATCCACACAGTGATTCAGCCAGTAGGCATCACTGCTAAAGAGGGGCATCACTGCTGAACTGGCTAATAAAGGGCAAGGACTTGCATGCGTGAGTGTAACGTGCCCTTTTTGCAGTTCACTGAGAAATAGTGCTTCTCATCTGTTCCATCAGAGAGCCATCTGCGTGTCATGTTACAAAAGAGGAAGAAAGTTTCTTTTTAAAAGCTTTTTTTTTTTTTTAGGGGAATTTTGAACTAACCTGAGTTTCGCCACTGGCAGGCTACTATTGCTGCTATTGATTGTTTATTCCTGATGGTGATGCACATAGGTACCTACAGCACAGAGCAGTGTGATACAAACGTCTCAGATGGTATTGGAAAGGCACACCGCTATTTGGAGAATTAGGGTAGATGAGCCTGGGCAGAGAACAGTGCTGGGTGCTGCTGAGCTGCCTCTGGTATCCACCTCACTTGTTCAGAGCTAATGTGTATTTCTGGACAGTGCTAAGTTGTACATTGTAAATCTGCCTTTAAGGCCATAGTCCTGTTATGTTAGAAGCTCTGTAAACAAGAGAGAGTATTTTTCCCAAATAATGCAGAACCTAAATATAACACAAAGCACGCTCTTGGGTGTAACAGACAGATGGGAAAAAGCACGAGACAGTGAGACTATACTAGTCAATGTAAAAAGCATCAGTCACAGCATGGCTTTGTTGGATTTTCTTTGGAGTAAACATAGCCAGATTTCCTAACACTCTGCAGTGCACGGGGGGCCTTAAAGGATGACGTAGGAGTTGGAAGTAAATGGCAACAAAGATCAGTTCAGACTCAGCTGATGAGACTTTGAGCCTGCTACAAAAGTTTAGTTCTGAATTGCCTGTGCACTTAACATGCAAACTGAGTAAAAATTAAGAAATTGCAGCCCTTTCCTTCCCCTGCTGGAAACTGTTACTCATTTTTCTTGCTATTTATTTAACTAAGTGGGGAGTTTTTGGAAGCAGCGTCAATCTGCCATGGCAGTTCTCTTCCTCCTCTAAAGCTCCTTGTGCTCGAGGACTAGAGCTTCTGGCATTCTCCAACCTGAAATATGGGAAGTTTTCAAAAAGATGGGCAAAACCAAAGAAGAAAGCCCCTATGAAACAGTTTTGCTTTCCTACAAACCAAGCATGTGGAGCTTGTGGGCTGCTCAGTGTTAGCTAATCCCTTATGTGAGGGTCTGTTACCTCCCTGAAAAGGGGGGAGATCTTGCTGTAAGTGTTTTCCTTGGATAAAGGAACTAATATTTTAAGGCAGTCTGCACTGTTTCTGCTGGAAGGACTTTGTTTAGACTCCCAGGCCTGTCTGATGTAGGTTGGCTAGGGCCAAGGTAATGTTAAGTGTTTCTGGAATGTGCCTGTGACTTGTTTTTTCTAATAATCCTCTTTTCCTGGAATTTCCCATTGCTGCTGCTGTTGAGGGGTCTGTTAGAGCCAATGAGTTTCTAATCACTCTTGTATTTAGACTTATCTTCAGACTACATTGTGGTTTGAAGAAGCTCTTTAAGATGCCCGTCCTCTGCCCTTGCAGATGTACCTGTTTGTGTTGGCATCTTGAGGGAGCTACTGCAGTGTAACAGGACCTCATAAGGTGGCTGCATTTTTAGCAGTATAGGTAGCATCTGTGGGGACGTCCACCCCAGGCAATGCAGCGATGTGCAGATCTATGCTGCTTGCTTGGACACACCAGCGCAGGGAGGCAAAGCAGCCGAGCAGTCCCACAGGCGTGCACCGTCACGCATCCCAGCTGCAGGCAGCAGCACCTGGAAAGGGCTGCACAGTGCCGTGTCCCCAGGCCAGCTGGGGGCATGTGCCGCCGGGCAGGGCACAGGGGCTGGGAGGGACCTGTCCACGGTTAGGTTGGACTCAAGGCTTCTTCCTAAGCAGTACAATTTTCTTTCTAGGGATCAGCTTCTCCAGAAATTGTTTTCACCCAGGTTTTTGGATTTACCAGTAATTGTGTGAACGTTTATTGCACTTTCTGGGAAGTGGGATTTGGCTCTGACTGCCCTGCAGCAGCTCCTGTCAGGAGACGTTTCCCAACTTGGCTGCTGCATCGTGCTGGATGCTGCCACTTGGAGCATGTAGGATTTTTGTGATGGGTTTATTTCCCCCCATTTCAGGCATGTTCAGAACATGAGTGAGATAAAGACAGATGTGGGGCGAGCCCGAGCCTGGATACGGCTTTCCCTGGAGAAGAAGCTTTTGTCTCAGCACCTGAAGCAGCTGCTTTCCAACCAGGCGCTCGCCAAGTAAGTCAGCTCTTGTTCTCAAAGCTTCACTTTCACGTCTTCAGGTATTTCAGGTACTGTGGTTTCTGTCTGGATGGGATTGAACAGCAGAGCATGGCTGATCAAGGAAGTACTGCCCACCCAGTGGGGCAGAAGTCTGCTAATCTGCCTGGAAAACTAATTGCACGTTGGAGGGAGAAGCGGTTAGGTTTTGGTCAGGTCAGTGCGTTTGATCCAATTCACTTGACAGCCCTTCAATCATTGTATCTTGTGCAAATGAAGCAGCAGGGGCAGAAACGCCCCGTTTCTCCCAGCAGCCCTGCATTAGACTGGCTCAAGCGAATTGCAGGCCCTCATCCTTACTGCAGATGAGCTGGGTTAGAGGCCAATCCTCCCAGTCTCTTAGCTTTCCTACTTTTTCCTCCTTTTGCAAGCACGTGCACACAGGCACTTAAGGCTTGCTGTGGTCTGCCAGCATAGCTGCTTGTGGAGATGTTCCCTGACTTCATCCCCTCACAGCAATCCCTTTAGAAGAAACAAATCCTCTGAAAAGAAAATGTCCAAGCTAAAGCATGCAGCTTGTAGCAGAACTGGCTTTGTGATGAGTTATGTGAATGATTACACCAGAAGCTAACAAATACTCAAATCTGCTAGGAATAGTAGATGAGGTGATGTGATGGCTCTGTGCACTGGTGTCTCAAAACTGAAGGAGTGGAGGGATGGTACCTAGCGTGGTTTGTCACTTTCTTTTTTTTGATGCCTTCTGTTTAGCTTTCTCTGTTGGAGGATGGAGTGGAAGGAAGATCAGGGAATTAGGCAAGCTTATTCCATGGTGGGGATGATAAGGGGAAAGCCTGAATGGGCTTAAATGGGGATGCTGTGTGTTGGCTCAGACCTGCTGTTGTGGGTAGTGCTAGTTTATATCTGTGCTTTGATGCAACATAAACAAAACTGATGCTTTAAAGAGATTAACTCCATAGTTGAGCCAAGGCATCATGGAGCTCAGCATGGTCTGTGAAACACATGCACAGTGTAGAGGGTAATGCTCAGACAGCCAGTCTGACCCGGGCTCAGTGCTCAGCGTGGCACTTGACCTAGCGCGGCCCTGACTCGGCTGTGTCTGTCCTTCAGAGCCATCACGGGACTGTCTGCATCACAGATGTGCCCTGAGGCTTCTGTACATTTAGCATGGCACTTATTTTGATTGGGAAGGCCATTGCGTTTAGACCTACCTACATATCAGATTTCCAGCTACACATAGGCTGGTGTTGCTGCAGATGAATGAAGTTGGGAATAGCCAACAGGGCTGAGGGACTGACTTCTGTGTCCCTGCACTTGCGCAGTCATGTGTGTACATTCCCTCCCCAGACATTTAAAACAAAGTCCAATTAATGTTGTTCTGTGATAGTGGTCCTAGCCTGTGGATGTGGGGAAGCATAATCAGCATCTCTGTCAGGGGTTGCATTTGTTAAATAAAAATGATTAGAAATGGAATTAGCGTAAATAGGTGTATTTTTATTAGCTGCGATGGGTTTCCAGCAGCTTATATTAGCTGAGGATCTCACTTTTCATGCTTCTGGTGAAGACCAACTCCTCATCTGGTATTCCAAGACCTGTTAAGATGTGTGGTGCTTTTTCAGTGAGACAGCAATGTATTTGTTTCTATCAGGAAACTTTACAAGCGTTACGCTTTTCTGCGCTGCGAAGAAGAACGGGAACAGTTTCTGTATCATCTACTGTCGCTCAACGCGGTGGATTACTTCTGCTTCACAAGCGTCTTCACCACAATCAGTGAGTTGGAGAATCAGTTTTACTCCCCTTGAATAAAAATTAGTTGCTGTCATGATGTGTGTGAGAGGATATTGCTGTTGTCTGACTAGCTGAGCCCTTATCTTGAGACCTTGGTTATAGCTGCTGGGATCGTTGGGGCTGGGTGTTGCTCTGGGAAACCAGCTGGAGTTCAAGGTTGTGTGGGAGTGTTGTGGATAGGAGCGGAGGAGAGTAGTCAGCAGAGTGCTGTAGCACTTGGAGTTTTTCTTTCTGAGATGGTCCTCTTTCATCTTTCTTCCAAGAAAGGCCCACTATATCCTAATGCTTCTCTCTGGCCTTCACTGAATGTACATCCTAGCAGCCTGATCTCTGCAAACTAAGAAAGAGATGGAGGTTTTGGAGGATGAAATACAAGGCACTTTGTGCTGCCCTGTATATTTTTCATTTTTTTCTCTCTCATTAAATGGCCAAAAGATTTCCCTCCCTCCTCCTGTCTTATAAGAATGAGAGGAGAGATTGGATCAAAACCTGAACACGAATCTTATTGTCCCTCCAGCGCTGGATGCTGCTGAGAAGGCAGGACCCCATGAGATGACCTAATTTTTTGGACTGACTTTAGTTTTCATTTTCTTATCCACTTACAGTGAAATGAAGCAAGTTATACTTGGTTGTCAGAATAGTCACTCATTCCACTTTTCTCCTCTTAAAAAAAAAAAAAATCCCCTCAGAACTAGCACAGTGCAAGGAGATTTATTTATCCTTGATTACCTTGTTTCTCTGGGGCATCCTGCTTGGCAGCTTTCCCCTGTAGGACAAGTGCTTGGAATTTCGGGATTTTTTCCTGAGTGCAATGTCATCATACAGCACATTTAAAAAAAAAAAAAAAAAAAAAGGCTGGCTTATTTTATCCAAAAGCAGCTTTTTAAACATAAGGAAAAACAGTTTTGTAGTGCTAGCATACAATTTCTCGCAGTCAAATCCAAACTGGGGTGGGAGGCTGTTCTTGTCTCAAGCAGATATAAATGGTGCAGGTTAAAAAAAAAAAAACCTGCAAAACAAAAAGGGGGTGGGAGATGTTCACAGAGACTTCTCAGATTTGAGGCTTTGGTCTGACTATGCCGTTACCAGCCTTGCCAATATTTCTGATTTTCTCAGTTCCCCATATAACCTTCTGTGTGCCCTACTCTCACCATGCAGGGGTGGCTTGACACAGATGAGATTTATTCCCTTAAAAATTTTTTTTTGTTTTTTTTTTTCTCCAATAAACAAGAAGGTCGCCCTTGCTTTGAACGGCTTTCGCTGCAAGGTGAATGCTTGCGCCTGTCGCAAGTCCGCAGCACCACCTTGCGGCACCTGAGCCCGGCACGCTGCACCCTCCTACCCCAGTGCCAGCGCCAAGCTGCAGCCTTGCTTGGGACCTCCTGCCCCGGAAGCCCCCGGTGGCCTGGGGACGGGCTCTTGGGGGCTCTCGCTGCAGCCCCTGCAGAGCTACGAGAGCCGCCGTCTCCTAACGACAGAGATTTAACAAGCAGCTGCATGAAGGCGGCTCCTACAGATTGCTTGCAGAAATTAGTGCATGTGGAAACGACCCAAAAGCGGCACTGCGGACCAGCTTTTTCTGTTTCGTAGCTGGCCGGCTGTCTAGACTGGGAATGCCGCTGTGACCCTCTGCGCGAGGAGAGTGCCTGCCTCCGCAGCAGGGTGCTTTCTTGGTTTGTCTCACCCTTTACGGGCAGTACTGAGCAGGATTTTTACTTATAACGCTACTGAGACATGGAACTCGTCTCCAAGGGAGAAGCATGGTTTATTCTATAAACTGTATTTACTGAAAAAGAATGATCAAGACTAATTTTTTTTTTCTCCTCTTCTGCTCTTAGTGATCCCATATAGGTCAGTGATAATCCCCATCAAAAAATTAAGCAATGCAATAACCACATCAAACCCATGGATTTGTGTTTCGGGAGAACTAGGAGATACAGGCATAATGCAGATTCCTAAAAACCACCTAGAAATGACATTTGAGGTGAGTGCACTCTCATTCCGTTTTACTTCCAATACAGAACATGCTTCCAAATAAATATTTATTTGGTGAGGATTTATTATGTTAAGAACACAACATTTCACATTCTGTCCAGGTTTTCCAGGTTCCAGAACACTTAAAATAAAGCAGGAAAATAGGGCTGCCTGCCCCTCCTGTGGCAGGCGAAAATTCATATGAGCACGTAGCAAGGTCTCCTGCGGGCTCCACTGCTCTCCCTGTCCCAGCCCAAACCTACTCGTCTCACCTCACTAGGCTATTTCCACTTCTCATTCCCTTCCAGGTCTCCTTGCCAGCTATTCTAATTTTCATTTTCTGGGCATATTTCTGACTTCTAATTTCCTTCCTAGTTTCTCTTCCCTTCAGTCTTTCTCCCAACTGACCTCTACCCTGGCCCCTTTTCCAACATTTGGCCAACCCCAAATTTCCTCTCCTCCAGCTCCTTGCTGGAGATTGCTCTCATCCTCCCAACCGGCCAGTCAAGCCCCGTACCCTGCAGCTTTCCAGCTTCAGGTGCAACCCTCTGCAGACCATAGAGCTCCCATCCCTAGCAGGCTCTTTCTTGCTTGCTTGGTGAAGTTTTTTCCTCTTTGCCTTGGACTTCCCACTGCACTCCCACCCCTGGGTTACAAGTCAGCTCCATTCCAGCCCTGGTAAGGAGGGATTACTTAGGAATATTTGCCGCTGAAATTGCATCTACTAAGCATATGCAAACTGATCCAAAGCAACAACAAAATATAAGTGGATTTTGATAGGGATGGATTTGGACAGGATCCAAACACAGGTGGATTTTGACAGGGACAGAGAAGGTATTTTCCTGTTCAAAAGCTACCTCCTGTTTAGATATCAGTATTTTGTAGAAAAGATCTCAAGACTTCTAACAGGCAATATAACAGACATTTTTAAGGACTATGGTAATGCTATTCTGGAATACTCTTTTGGCTGAAGTTTTCCCAAAATATCGACTTGGGTAGCCACCCACTATGGAAAAAGTCAGCCTGAACTGCTTGTTTACCAGTGTTAGAAGCAATGAAAACCAAGGTCTTATAAGGGAAGTGTTTAGGTGATGTTAATAGATGTTACTGCCAGCCCCACCTACAATTACATATTGCGCTGGAATTCAGTCCCTTGTTTTCCTTGTGCCTGTCTCTTGGTGATCTTAAGCTTCTCATATTAGTGATTTTTGTCTTGCCCAACAATAGGCAAATTGATCTTTGACAATAATAAAGGATCTAGGTACTACTTCATAGTGTGGAGTGATTCCATCCTAGCAAAGGTCCGTATCACAGATGCTATTTTGAGAAGCTGTTTGTACTGAAGATTTTTCTTCTACAAAAGCACACCTTTTTATCACCTTAGCTCAGAAACTTGTAATTAACACAGAATTATTCAGGGTGAGTTCTCACAACAAAGAAGATATTTTCTTCACAAGGTTTTAACAGGTTTATTTCAAGGTACTTCTTTTCTCCTGTCTTACCCCAAAACAGCAATTATTCTGTTTTCTCCTTTTTTCCTTTTTTTTTTTTTTTTTTTTTTTAAGTTCTGAGTATTTGGTTGAAAATGCCTGCTATATAAATCAAAGGAACCTGAATAAAAACATAAATTTGAGACCGTCTGTGTGCATGTGGGGAGGGAGGAGAGGGGAGTTGCCTGTTGTTACTTAAATGGAGTAAAAACTGTTATTCATTTCAGTGCCAGAATTTAGGAAAAATGACGACTGTTCAGATTGGTCATGACAACTCAGGGCTATTAGCCAAGTGGCTGGTTGATTGTGTCATGGTCAGAAATGAAATAACGGGACACACGTACAAGTAAGTAACAAGTTTCATCCATGTTCTATTTTTCTTTGAAATTCCCAGCAGTAGCTCAGGTTTACCAAGAAAGCATTTGTCTTCTCCTCAGCTGGGCAGAGCTACAGTGGAAAAGGGTGGGCTGATTTGAGTACCAGAAAGGGTTGGGTTGGTTTACTGCACCCCCAGTTCTCTCATTTCAGAAGCCCTAGTTGAAGCCAAATAATCTGGTAAATATTAGATGAGACTTGAATGTCAGATTTTCCTCATATCGCTCTGAGTTAGGACAGACTCTATGGATACTTTTGAAGTAATTCATGTTTCTATCCAGTAATAAATCTCTTGATTTAAAATAGTGTGGTACAATTGTGCATAAATGAACTCTTTTAAACCCCAAGAGCTGGAATGATAGTTTTGGGGAAAATTTTTGTTTTTTTAAAAAAGGAGCCAATAAATGAAAGCACTTGCATGCCTGAATACTCTAACAAATGTACAGAAATTTGGATTTCAAGAAAACGAGGTTTTGATGACTTCTTAATCTTCTATTATGACTATATACTTGTGTAGAAATGATCTCCTAATTCTTCACTGGTTTTACAAAACATCTGGCTAAGCAGACTTAATTCTTTTCCTAAATGTGGACTTAGAAAATTACCATTCAGAGAGATGGTCTCCAGAGTTTGGAATTGGCCACAGTGTATGACAAAAAGCAGGAGGAAATGGGTACGAGCACTGGTGGTATGTGCATGTGCACCTGAGTTGATCAGGAGTTGATTGACACTGGATGGGGTCAAGAAGTAGAGCAACCACATGTGCAGTTTGGATATTAGATACGAGGATACATTACAGCTTCAGCTGGCTGGGGACTCTGGCCTTTTATTTTTAATCATAATTCTATAAAGGCTCAGTCAGGGTTGCAAATGAAGAATAATGCTAGCAGAAATCCAGATGTGGCCCATTAAATACATGTATAACATTTTCTGTGCCCAGTGCTTTCATACAAGCTTTGCATAATTCTCTTTCCCTAAGGATGAGGGCGAATGTAGTGTTTTCTGGTTTTGCCTTTTTAATAGTGTTGAGGTGAATACTGCCTGCTCAATTCTGGTTTGTGAAAAGTTTTTTGGCTACAGAGTATTTCCTGCCCGTTAGCAGTGTTTATGGGTGATAACTGTCCCTCTAGCTTTGAAATAAAGCTAGAACATGTGTCTGACCGAAGCGCTTGTGCGGACTGGTCTGGCAGGTTTCCATGCGGACGATGGCTGGGGAAGGGAGTCGATGACGGCAGTTTGGAGCGAATACTTATTGGGGAGCTGGTGTCCTCAACCTCTGATGAGGAGCTGGGAAAGCAGTGCCGTACCCCACCCCAGCAGAAGTCTCCTACCACAGCTCGCAGGCTGAGCATCACTTCCCTCGCTGGGAAGAATACGAGTAAGTCCTTCCCTTTTCTCCCAGGCTGGGGCAGTGAGTGACTGCTGAGAAATAGCCCCATTAACAGAACTCTCCACCAGAGCAAGGCTTGGTGGAGCAGGCAGTCGCCACCTGATGGATGAGCTTGCTTCTGCCCCATCTCCATGTCCACAGCTTGCTCCACAATCGTGCATCTTACCCCCCCTGAATTTCCCCATGTGGCAGCCGAGAGAGAATAACCTCTTTCTGCTGGAGCACGGGGATATGAGATGGAGGGGGAGGACAAAGCAGGACTGGCCGTAGCTAATACTACTCAGCTTCATGGGCTCTCTTTGCAGTCAGTGGGGAGACAGCCTCTCTGGAGGACACTTCAGAGCCACAGCCTGATGTGGATGCTCTGAGCTGCCTTTTGGAGGAGCCCTTCTCCAAAGGGAGCCTGGGAGGGATCAGCTTCATGTCCCTAAAGTTATTTTTCACGAGTAACTCCACCTGGCTACAAAAGAGCATGGGGCTGTAAGGGCTGCATGGGGCATTGTCAGCTCAAGCATACAGATGAGCCCAGTATGGATCCTGTTCGTAAATCTATCTAGCTCTGGTAAAATTAGAAATCATGACTGCTAAAATATTAAGCAAGGAAAGATTAGTCTACAAGAGTAATGCAACATTTAAAAATTGTCATGGAATCACTGCATCTCTCTACATATGCAAGTCCATATTAGCTCAAGGCGTAGGGTACCATAGCTACTTGCAGAGCATTTCTTTAGGTCTGAGAAAAGCAAAGCCCTATAATTCAGTTGTCTTTTGAACCACATGAGGATGTATTTTAGACCTGCCAAAGACTGTGGAGGTCATCACATATTCAAATGATACTGAATTACACCATACTTCCAAAATAACAATTGTAGGACAATCTCATGGTAACCTATGTATGTCTGAAAAACTAGAAAGAACTTATAGAAGAGCTATGAAAATGATTTGAGGTCTGGAAGAAGTCTGCTCAAAATGAGAGGAATTAAAAGCTCAGTCTGTTTTATCAGAAAGCAAATGAGGGACTTGAAAACATTCTTCAGGCATCTGCATAGGAAGAGCAATGGTTAAATAAATTAGCAGGTGGAGGCGTAGCATGATTCAGTAGCAACATAAAGCTAAACAAAGTCAGAACAGAAATAGGGCATACGTTTTAACATTGAAGATAACTTGCACTTGGATTCATTCCAAGCATGGAAATATCATCAGCCTATACTCCCTCACACTGCTATGATGACTAGACATGTCCCTAAAATACATTCTTCTTGTGGCTCAATAAAACCTTGTAGGTTCAAGCCAGGAATTCATGGGTGCAAGGCTTTCTGGCCTGTGTCATATAGAAGTGAGTCGAATGATTTGGCTATAACCTTCCAGCCTGTGTCTCTTAGCAAGAGGATTGCTGTGCACTATGTGATGGGCAGGATACAAATAACTGAAATAAAACATTGATCAAGGCAGATCCTTGGGTTGTGCATTTTTAAGTGGGGCAATTTATTTGACTATTCCAAGATTGCTCATCACTTGCTTATAATTAAGGCTTAGGTTTACTCGTGACAAATGATTCCATGAACTCTTCCCTGTCAAAGACACAGACTGTTTCCTGCAGTACAAGCTATGTCATCATGACAATTCAATTAATGTTTTAAAGTTGGTATCTTCTACTACTGTGCTCTCCATCGTTTTACAGAGCCTAATGCAGGACAGATCCAAGAGGGAATTGGAGAAGCTGTGAACAATATTGTGAAACATTTTCACAAACCAGAGAAAGAGGTACTTCCTATTTATCATTACCTGCTTCGTATCTACAATGGATGTAAATATTTTTATAAACAGAAATGGAATTGAAGCACCTGTAGAGACTGTTAACCTTTAGATCTGAAGCTTCTGGCATATGAACAGGGCAAGTTGTGCTTACAGCCTCTCGCTTTCCTGCAGAGAGGGAGCCTTACCATCCTGCTGTGTGGCGAAAATGGTCTGGTTGCAGCACTGGAGCAGGTCTTCCACCATGGATTCAAATCATCTCGCATTTTTCATAAGAATGTCTTCATCTGGGATTTCATAGGTAAGAGGTTATATGGTTTGGAGGAAGAAGGAGAAGAAAGATGAGGGCAAAATGACTACTCATGCACAGACCTCAGGTCCTTATCAGCAAGGCTACCATCTGCTCCTGCCTAGCAGTCGCTCCAGGTTACTTAAAATGAATGAGAAACAAGATGGAAGGTGAGAAATTATAAACTCTTTGTAAAGGATGAATGTGTATCTGTGCAGAAATTTAAGAGCACTTCAAATTCTAGTCATTCACTGAAACATGAGTGCTCAAACAGCTGCTTTTCTGTCAAGAAAGAAGGCAGACTGGAGGGTGCGGCAGGGTAGCTACTGATGTGAGGGGGACAGTTGGGAAAGGGCAGGGAGTGGAAGGCTTAGATTTCTAGCTATTTGGGAGAACTATCCAAATCAATGGTCGGTCTTCCGGTGATACTTATCTGTAGGCCTATGTTGTGGTAATGTAAAACTTACTTATTCTCTTGAAACATGCTCACAAGTTGAGATTCTTAGCCTGAGGGTAAGTTCTCATTCAGAAAAAATGAAAAATCACAGCTGATGGTATCACTTACAATTAAACCATTGACAGATGCTCTTGTGTGGCTCACTGATGTTACACAGCTCTGTTACACATCAGTCAGTCTGCTGGCCACTGCTGTGTAGCAGAGGTGGAGTTTTCCAGCTACTTATTATTTTTAGAATGAGGAAACTGTAAAAACTGTGCAATAGCTTTGGCAGGCTAT
Organism: Apteryx mantelli; assembly: GCF_036417845.1. Taxonomy (NCBI): domain Eukaryota; kingdom Metazoa; phylum Chordata; class Aves; order Apterygiformes; family Apterygidae; genus Apteryx; species Apteryx mantelli. The sequence continues at coordinate 155,037,710 of NC_089978.1, read as the reverse complement.
TTTTTTAAGGGCTCCCTTGTGCAATTCTAAGTTGCAATAAGCTACTTCTAAAAGGCACTTTTTACTCACTGGATTCTGATTTTCTTTCCTACCACAGAAAAAGCTGTTGCTTATTTTGAAACCAGTGACCAGATTGGAGACAATGAGGAGGGCCTTTTGCTTCAGAGATCTTCGTGCAAATCCTTCTGTCATTATGTGACTGCCATCAATACAGCTCCAAGGAACATTGGGAAGGATGGCAAATTCCAAATTCTGGTTTGCCTGGGTACTAGGTAACTAATTATTTTTCATTATATGCATCCTCTTGCATTAAATTAGAAGAATACTTTACACCTTTATTATATAACTTTATTTTTCTCTTTTAAGATATTTTATACCTGTCAGTTATCCAGCTCCTATTTTAGATAGTTTTAACAGTAGACAGAAAATTGTAGCAAAGAAGCAGTAATAATACATACCTAGTGTCTAAACCTCTAAGAATGTTTTTGACTTTTTATAACTTTTAGCTTGACAGTCAGAGGTATGAAATCTGTCTTGAAATTGTACCTTTGAAGTGCAGGCTCTGGGAATTCAGAGTTCCTTTACAAGAGCTGGTGCATTTCTAGATCCTCACTGAATCATTTTGCGTATGAAAATGGGATGTCTGTTACCATTTTGACAAAACTATGCTAGGTGAATCTTTCTTTCTGAATGCTTTCTGTCTTGGGCGGGGGGGGGGGGGGGTTGGGTATATTTGGGGAGAAGGTGGTGTATCTAGAAATAAGTACTGGTTTTAGCTTGTCTGCTGAAACCCAGTTGGAAAACAGTCTTCTGCTTGTTTTTTTTCCTGGGTTTTACTTTCCCTGTTACTGAATTCTTCAAGTTATTTGTCCATTTTTTGCTGATATCTTTCCATCTTCATTCCTGCAGTATGGTCAGTTATTTCCATCGTATTTTGCTAACAAAATTAAGAGTCAGGATTACACAGGAAGCTTTTTTTTGTACTTTTGTACTTTGTACTTTTTTTGTCCTTTGTTCTAAAATAATTCCTTTCGTGCCTTTGCAGGGACCACTTGCTGCCCCAGTGGATCCCATTGCTGGCGGAGTGCCCGCCCATCACGCGGATGTACGAGGAGAACGCCCTCCTGCGGGACCGCATGACTGTCAACTCCCTTATCCGGGTCCTACAGACGTTGCAAGATTTCAACATCATCCTAGAAGGATCGCTCATTAAAGGAGTGGATGTTTAGCACGGCTCTGCTGAGAACTTCCTTATTCCTTTCCTGAGCAAGCGAGCTGCAACCAGAGACCTGCCAGGACTTGAACGCGACGGTAGTGCACCACTGTAAGGCAAAGCTGCCTGCTGGAGCGTGAGCAGGAAGCCCTGTTGATGCCAGATCAGGACTGCCCTCTGAAGCTGTGAAAAGCTAAAATGCAGTATTGTAGTTTATTTGAAACAGAAATTTAGTATAAAATAGAGTATTTTCATGTGTTAGATGTGTGTAAATATGCTATCTTCTTTAAGAAATTATATTGCTCTAAGAAAATTTTCTTAGACTGAATGTTCTTGTTCTGGATATGAGTAGCTTAAGCCCGGGGGAAGGACTGGGGGGAGGGAAGGACCAAGGCAGAAAGTGATGCTGCTACTTGCTTGCAAGGAAGAAGCCAATCAATGTGTAAATACAGCGCAAACTCAGCAGGGCTTTTTTCAGGTATAGCAAATGAGTACAGCAAATATCTGTATGTAGCTGTTGTGATTGTCTCACTCTTGGAAATGTTGTGAGCATATGCTGTTTGCCCTACTGTACATGATCTCCCTTTGGTTTTTTTTGTTTGTTTGTTTGAAGACCCAACCTTTTCCACGCACGGAAGTTGTGAGTCATCATTTTTTTCTGTAAGGTCTTTTGTGTCACTTCTATTGATCTCCAGAAGGGAGACAAGTGTTGAAAGGCTTAAACACTGGAGACGGGAACTGCTGAGCCTCAGAGCCCAGGAGGCTCCTGTTTAAGCTGCGTGGCCGCAGCCGGAAGTGAGGGAATGACAGTGGGCTCCTTGATTTGTCCATCGCCTGCCTACATGTTCTGGTGACCCCTCCTCACATGCCCCCCCCCCCCACCAGTTTGTGTTGTGGATGACTTTTTTTTTTTTTTTCCCCCCCATGTTGAGGAATTTGGTTCGTGAGATGTACCAAATTCTTGCTGTACTTGAGAAGAATCTGTGCTGTAGAGCCACAAACACCGATGTTGCTGTGCTATTGAACTATCTCAGCTGGTTTTGAAACACTGACAGGTTACTAGTCTTCCTCTATCCCACAGAATATGTGTTCCTAGGAAGTATAGGATCTTTGATTACTACTTTTTCTTTTTTTTCTTTTTTATCATCCAGCTACAAAACAAGAATGCAGTAAAAGGATGGAGAAAAAACATCCCAGTTTGGTAGTTTGAGCCTCCTCTCCCACAGTCTTTCCAGTTAATTTGTTAGTAATACAGTGCATTTATATAGATCTAGGTCCTGAAGAGAAACTGGGAAGTGGTGAAATCCTGTACACTAAAAATGAACAGCAGATTCCATTAAAATCAACTTGTGGATACCATGCAGCAAATACAGGGTATATTTTCCTTTCTTGTATATGGGAGTTGAAGGGGTCTGAGGGCATAGTTAGCTTCATTTGTTTTTGCTTTTCAGAGGTTAGATAGGTGTGGTTTTGCTTTCACTTGTTTATTCCCTTTGATCTTGGCCAATTCTTCAGTGGATGTGGACATCTCACTGCTCTAACTGTCAGCTGTGGCTTGCAAAGGCCCTTATCTGGTACTGTAAGTTTATTGCCTTGCACTTTGTTCTCCAATGGCAATAGAAAAGATTTTGGAGTGCTGGGCAATAGTATGTCTCTGTATGCTATGCACATAACGGAGAGAGGGATGAGAACTAAGGCAAAGGAAAGAGGATTAAAATTAGGGTTAGCTTTCTCATTTGCCTGTCTTCCAGCTTCTTCACTTTCCTGTGGTCCTTCTGCTGTACAGTTCTTATAAGAGCACTCATTTTGGTGTCAAGGTTTTGGATCATGTTCCTGGCCAGAACTGCAGGAGCACTGCTGCGGGTGTGCGTTGTGAGTAACTAATGTAAAGGCTGTGAATAGTGTAATGAGTTTGTAGCCAGAGCTCATGGCTGTGTGACCTCTCCCTCACGTGTCCAGAAGTGGAGCTTGAGGTATTAGGTTTTTTGAGTGGCCAGACAAGTCTGCTTAAAGTCAGCAGAAGATGCATGACAAACCTTCATCAGCAATTGAAATGTGTTCCTAGTGCTTTACTTTATCGATAAATTATACATTTAGTACCAGAAAACATATGGCAGCATTATTTGGTAATGACTGCTTAGGATGTTTTGCTTTCTATTACTTACAATTCAGGCATTCTATGTCTAATAACTGCTATACACGATTTCCTCACGCCCAGCCCAGTCTAAGTGACTTTCATTTTACTGAGATAATAACCTCTTCAGTCACTGGATTTCTTTGCAGCAGCATCTGCATCTGCTAGCTGAATGCATTTTCCTTCTTCTCAAAATAAATTTATGACTTAAGCATTCATAACATTCACCCAACATGACACAGTTTAAGTGCAAGCAGGATAAAGTAAAAACATGGGCATCTCTAAAGGTCAAGCACAGATGAATAAATCATACACACAGAAGGCAATAATGTCTTAAAGTCTTTTAAAAGAGTAAGTCAAAAAAGTTAGAGTAAATCAAAACCTGTGAAATTTGAAAATTCAAAATAGAGACTTCCTCCGTTTCAAACTAGATTAAGGAACCTTTAGCACTTAACTTTAACACAACTTCACATCACCTTTTTTAGCAAGTGTCGACTTGTTTGTTTTTGTCAGATTTCACATCATATTAATGATTCAATAAAAATGATGTGTGTAATATTTCTGTGTAGGCAATAAAGCACCCTAAGGTGTGTTGAAAGGGGCACAGCCGAGTACCTCTGATTCGTAGAAGACTAGTTATTTGACAACCTTGGGAGTATGGTTCTTTGTAGTGAATTTCTATTCTTTCATGTATTTTTTTTTTTTGGTAGACTACTTTTGTTTATTGGAAACTGTGAGGTTTTTTTTCTGTGAGGTTTACAGAAATCATTCTATCTGCTAGAATGGTGAGAAACCCATCAGGATTCTTCTAAGCTGACACAGTTTTTACTTCAGTGTTAAAGCACCTTCATTGGTTGAGAAAGGAAATCTTGGAAAAGACCAAAGCTCTCTGCTTTTACAAAGTTTCCTACCCAGTATCTGTTTGCAAATGTTTGAGTTTGCATAGTCCTGTCATGCTAGCATTCAATATAACTTGAAAGAATCAGAGAATCAAATGCCTCACTGTGTACAAAACATGTATTTATAATTCTCTGAAACTAATGAAATTGTACTGTTTAGTGAAAACTCTACTCATGTTTGTTTTGGGCTGGCATGTGTAATTAGATATCATTGCTCAAAACTATCTTTTTAAAATAATTGTGTAAAGGCATGTTTGAGGAAATTCCTTCTTTCAATCAAATGAAGGTGTGCATCTTAAGAGGAAATACTGTATGTTACACTTGAAATGTACAGATGTGCCCTGTATAGCTCACAATGACTCTAAATGTCTCCATTAAATATATTTTGTCTTTGCATTATTACTAACTGAATAAGAACTGGATTATTTTCAAGAAGATGACATTAGTAAAAGTATTGTTATATCAAGCACTTTAACATACATATCACAAACTGACATGTTTTTTTTCAGGTTTTGAAGTACATTGAAATACAGCTTTTCATGCTATGTCCTTTACAAATAAAAACTGTGAGAATAACAGCTTGTGTTGCTTTCTCCTTGCAGAACGGGAACCGAAAGATTCGAGTCACAAACTGAAGAGCTAAGCTAAAGTGGGAGCCTGTGTTTCATAAACGGGACGAGCTGAAAGAACCCTTTCCCGATACCGGCAACTTGCCGCAGCGACGAGGGAGTGCAGGGCCCCCCTCTTAAAATCTCCCTGTCTGCCTCCCCCAATGCAAAAGTCTGACCGCGCTGAGCTTGCCCGACTCCTCATTTTGAAGGCTTAAGTGGAGAGCTTGGCTGAAAGGGAGGACCTGGGAGCACAGCAAGGTGTAGCTCTTAGGCGGGTATTTCCTGGGTAGCCTAGGCTGCTCTCCCGTGACATCTGGAGTGCACAGGGAGGAGAGGGGACAGGGGCTGGGTCTGTTGGCGGCAAAATGGGAAGTGCTGGGATTACCTGCATCTGAGGATCTCTTTCCTCTCTGCAGCTGGTTTGCTCTGATCCTCGAACTTGGGTTAAAAGGCTTGAATGAAACTTTTGCCATCCAGTCTGTTAATTAACATGTGCTATAGTAAGAGAGGTTGGTACAGAAGAGGAGAGATGGGCGCTAGCAACAACAAAAATGCCAAAGATTGATAGTTAAATGGCTGTTCTTAGTAATTAAAGGGTTTTCTGAGTTGGACTGGATTTTCAGAAATTCCCCCCCCCACCCTGTCTCCTTCAGCTCTGGCTTTGCTCAAATTGACAAAAATATGAGGATTTTTGAAAACTGCACATTTAAAATGCATTTACCTGAATGTGTGTCTGCAGCATGTGGGGGGGAGTCATTCAATTTTATTCTTGGTTTTGAAAATGAGAAAAATCTCAGAGGAGGATTGAAAGTTTTAGGGCTTGGGACTCTATGTGGGAAACCTCAAATACATCACTGGATGATGTACGGTTGTCAACAGTGTAATACCACAATTACAGGCTCCCATAAATGTGAATAAAATCAATAGAGCTTGTTGCTGACAGATTTCAAAAGAAGGAGTAACCATGCTTAATTTCCTTACTAAATATATTAGGCTTAAGTATCTAAACTAGACATAGTGGAGTCTGATTGGTCTCCTGAAGACAGTAAATACTTTAAGTAAAGCAGGACTAAACTTGTCCAGATGAGGAAGTACAAATAACTTCCCCTTCAATATACTGTCGTTGATGCAACCTGGGAACACTCCAATGCTTTCTGCAAAGCATACGTAGAAGAAAACTGAGAAAACTTGCACAGGTAGGAGTCAAAATTGCTTGCTGATCTGATTTGTTGCTTTTCCACATTTCAGGTAAGCTTGCTGGAACAAACTGTGCTCCAGAGAGTAGCTACTTCTCTATCTGTCACCCCATCAGCTCAAAAATTGAGGCTCTTGTCAGTGCAGCCAGGGAGCATTTCACTGCAGACATTCATAATTTCCTCCCCTGCTATTCCATCAGACATGTATCATTATAAGTGGATTTGAGCTGAGGGGAGGATGCGAAGAAAACGGGAAAAATCTCTGTATTGGTCTGCTATAAAGTGGCTGGTTATGGTAAACTAACTGCCTAAGCCACTGGCAAGCTGATTTGTCACTGGAAAGCTACCATTCTGCAGGAGGGTTTGACACCTTAATGGGCCCATCTGTATTCTGCTGCAGACCTCGCAGGGCATCTCGGCTCCTCGGGAAGAGCTTACTCTGTCAGAAGACAACACAGTGGCCAGACAAATTACTTTCTCCTTTAACCAAGCCCACCTTTGTCTCAAACAAAAAGAAAAAAACAACCAACCAACAACAACAAAAAAAGCCCTGCCACTTAAATGCAGTACGTTTCCCCAGAAATGTTGCTGTAGTGGTCCTGGTTGCTGTGTGATCGAGTGACAGCTTTGATAGCATTCAGTAATTGATTCAGTGGGAGTCATAAATGTAAAATAATTATGGTTTGTATCAGAGAGGCTCAAGTATTCCCAAGAATTACTCTAACGTAAGTAATCAATATGGTGGTGTTCCTGTTGCTTGTAGTGGATATACAAGACTTGTGCAAGTCTATTTGTCTCATACGAGGGGTAAATGTAGAAGATATCCAGAACTTTAAGTTCTGTCTTTTTGTAGAAAGTAACTGTTCTCTCCTTCGTACAGACCCCTTAGTCCTATATGAGCCTTTCTCTGTATGATCCATTTACTCTTAGGTCTGACAAGAACAGTGAGTTCAAATGAGTGAATCATGGAGTGGTCGATACCCCAAGCCTCAAGTGTTCAAGTCCTGCTGTAGGGTAAGTACTAAACAACCAAACATGGTGAATGAACAATTGAGTTTTATTTACAAAGTGCAATTGGCAGGACTGTGTAGCAGATTTAATTCCTGAAGAGCTCAAATGCTTCTCACAGAGCATCTGTTCTCCCTGTGAGAGGCAGGCATGGAGAATGCAAGAGACAACCCAATGTTCACACCGCATGTTCAGTGCCAGGCTCCCTCCCACTCCCGTGGCTGGCTGATACAAGCCTAGGCTAAAATAAAATTAAACTTCTCCCTTAATAGCAGCCAGATGTTGGGTTTGGTGCTCTGCAGTCCTTGCATTCTCCTGCTCCCAAAGAGAGGTTTTCACAAAGGCTAGTATCAGCCTAGAAAAGCCATTTTTCTTACACTGCCTCTGCAGTACAGAGGGAAAAGTTGGGCTGCTTCAGTAGGCCTTAAGAAGAGAAACCTAACTTGGCTGCTTTTAATTATGTCTAGAGAAGTCCAGCAGAGGCAGCTTGAGGAGGCTAAGCTAACATTAATCTTTATGAATATTCCCCTTAGCACTGTACTCCCATACTGAGTTCATTTCTTCAAAGCCATGGTGGATCTAAGTGATGTATTAGCATGTTCTTTGCACATCAGAAAAATAAGAGTTTACAGGCAGTGAAATGTAAGGGTGGTTAGTGGCTGAGTTAGTGGTATTTTTTTACAATATGTTAACACTTTAGATATGAAGACAAATTCTTTATTCCTCTTACACAGGCACCAGATAGAAACTAGAAAATGTGGCTTCAATTCCTAGGTCTCTCTGACTTCCACTGAGACTTTTAAGCATCTTGCTTACAGGATATCCCATTTTGCAGCCAGAGAGCTGAGGTACAGCATGGGCGGGGCGGCGGGACGACGATTTCATTTTGGCTGCTCTTTGCCTCACCAGTCTAGGCCGTTCAGCTTTTAGATTAGTAACTGCTCATCCAGGGTCCACTGATGTGTGGCCGAGAGAAGTTTTCGGTGCTTCTGTGACATAAGTACCCTGAGGTCTCCTCTGTGGTTAATTCCAGTTGAAAGGCATCTCTAAAACCTGTTGATTTGTGGTATGTGGGCATGTGTAAGTCTGCCTAGCTGTGTATGGTTAGAGAGTTTCCTAATTGTTAGGGCAGAAGAACAAGCTTTCTTCATACAAAGCTGTAATACAGTGATTACGGTTGCTACCTGCAATGAGATTAAGCATTACAAAAATGTATAGAAATACATGCTTGGCCATTGCAGATTCCCTGCCAAAGTGGAGGAAGAGAAAAGAGATGGTATGCAAGAGCAAATCTGCCCAGCTTTTCATCGCTGGTCCAAAGCTTTTCTAGGAGGCACTAACCATCCTTAAGGTCACCTCAGAAACTGTGGCTGCTGGGAGGAGACAAGCTGCCAAGACCAAGAAGCAGTAGTTATGTTCAGGTGGAGGTAACAGGGATGTCCACAAGCTTAGCCTTTCCTGGACTGGTTTTTAAGTCTTTTGAGAACAATATGGAAGACCTCCTTGCTGTGTGTGGCTACATTAGGTTAAGCCTAGCTACTGTCTCCCACCCATAGCATGTCCCTGTTCATCATAAGTCTGAATGGATGATCAACAATACCAGGAAATGAATGGTGGAAGGTATTTCAAGTGCTATAAGAGATCTCCAGTAATGGTCAGAACACACACAATATAATGGAGGTTCATCTTCATTGTTTAAAAAAGAAAAAAAACATGGAATTAACTTCAAATGAGCTGGGATGTCAGCCCAAAGGCTGTGCTCCTGTACTTGTGATAGCTGTGAACTCTTGCATTAAGTCTCCTTAGCCTTTTTCTTCTGAACAGTGCTCTCACCTGAATTAACTTTACCTGTTTTGCATGTGTGCAGCTTTTGAACTGTCATTCCCTGATGAGATAAATGTGATGTGCTCTAGATCAGACTGTGTAATATGAACAGCTTGGAATCAGTGTGGTTATTGGTTTGCCTGAGATTTAACCCTCTTGCAGATGGTCTGTGGCTTCTGACTGTATAAATAGTATGAAGATGGCAGAGAGTGGGTGTGGTGCACAGGACATTTTTTCCTCCCTATATAAAAAGAACTTTTAGGAAAACTGCAGTCAGGGAACTTAAGTGGAAACACCACCCAGTGGCTCTACCCAGCTTTCATGTTCTGAAAGCTGTGGAAAAGGTTTCCATTCATGGTAATGGGAACACAGGGGAACTGAGAAAAAACTTTCAGACCAGAGAAGCTATTTAATTCATCTCTGAATGGACTTTATTACACCAGAATTCAGATGTCAGCATGAATTTGTGCTAGACAGGGATCGTGTGGGTAGCTCTGATGAGTGAGAAACAGGATATCTGTTCCAGGCTTAGTCATTTCTGTTTAACTGGTACAACGTGGAAAAGCGAGGAATGAACAAGTATAGAAGAGCCATGAACTATTCTACCTTCATTTCACATATGTGTCCTAGGAGGTGCCAATACAATTTGGTCCACCATGGCAATCGTATCTTGGCCTTGCTGAAGTTAGTGGAATTTCCTAAAATCAAAGAGTTTAGAAAGACATTCATAAGCACTGTAGTCTACTAATCTATTAGTCTGTGCACAGAAAAGAAGCAGCTCTTGAATGGGAAAGTAGTAAAGTGATTATTGTTGCTGCTTGCAACACTTGATGTTTATTAAGCCAGTCCTACTCTTATGCATTAGAGTTTGCTTCTAGGCGATTTCAGCATTTTGAGCACAATTTGTCATCTCTTGCTCCTCTGTGCTGTGTTTATCTCTGTGAAGGGCCAGGCTTGTGCTAATAGAGATATTCGAGAGCCCTCTGTTCATCTCTTTAGTTACAGATTGACAGTCTGTAAGAGAGTAGTGACAATACGTGGTGTCTGGCAAGCGGGACACTGACTGTAAAGACTTCTGGAGTATTGGCTCTGGGTAGAGTTGTGAACAACATGTTTTGTCTTATCGCTAACTGCAGGATGTACTGGATAGATCCTACACTGGCCAGCATCCCAGAGTATACTTCTGTGGGCAAAAGTGTGAGACCTCATTTTCCACGGTAGAGGATGGAGCTGGCAGCACAAGGAAACAGCAAAGGCATGCCCTTTGTCTCCCTCACACAGCCTGCTCCATGCTTTTAGTTACTTCACTGGCTGGAGCCTGGATGCCCCAGTCCTTTTTATTTGCACTCAGCCAAATGAAGCTTTCTCTTGACGTCGAAAGTTAAATCTGTTTTCGATGGGCCTAGCTCCTGCACGTGGCCAGTGTCACTAAGCATTTATCACAAAATGGTGCCGGGGTGCCAGCAGTCTTCCCAAGAGCTGCTCTCCTATTGCCTTGCCCCAGTCCGGCGCAGCCCAGGGTGCCCATGCTCTCTGCGGTGCCCCTCGTGCAGGGCTAGGCTGAGCTGTTGGGTGAGGGCCCTCCTTGAAGAGCCTCCAGGGATGTCCCCCTTCCCCTCGGACCTTGGTCCTTTCAGGTTTCCTAAGCAGGAGGATGCTGAGCGACTTTTGCTTTTGTGGTGAGAATAGGGGTTAGGAAGGGAAGGAGAAGGAAACTGTAGTTTGCAGCAGTGAGAGGGGGAAGGAATAAGCCTGCAGTTCATTGAAGTGGTTCTTGGCAGGAGGCGTTTCCATCCAAGGACCTCCCCTGACGGCCCCCCAAAGTATTGCTTGCGGGGAATGGCAGGAGGGCTCACGCTCCCTTCCCCCCTCCCAGGTCTAAAGAAACTTTCTGCCTCTGGCTTAAGCAATGAATCACATACGGAAAAAACTGTTGAGGACTCCATGCAGAACACCAACTGTAATGTCTTAATCAATTTCCCCCCCTTTCAAAAAATATTTGCCCTCAAGGGCCTGTCCTATTTTTTTCCCTTGTTTTAGCACTGTTGGCACAGGAGCCATGGATAAGGAGCTGGGAGATGATGGTAGCAGTTCTGTTTGTGTCTGTATAATCACTCATGGCTCTCTTACTCAGCTGATTAAAACCAAAACCCCTCTAGCTACCCCAAAAAATGTAAATAGAGCTTATTAAAACATTGTTCTGTGATATAACCAGCACCCAAGTTACAGAAAGACTGTTATGAAACAGGATTTTGCTTGTGAAGAAGTGGATGGCTGCAAATCAAGCAAATGCCACGCTTTCTTCACAAAAGCATTAAACTGGGGACAAACAGAAGTGTGTCCAATTAAAAATGCATGAAATGCACAAAGACAAACAGCTGGCAGGGACCAAAGCTGTCTGAACACCTTCCTAGTGTGCTTTGCCTATCTCTGCATTTAGCACCGATCTCAGGGTGTGGGATATGCAGCAAGAGCTTTCCAAGGCCATCCTGTTCTTAGCACAAGTAGAAAGGAAGTAAGAAGGCAAAAGCAAGAGAATAAAGTTTTGATGAGACAGAAGCAGTGTTTGTTCTTAAACCTCTGGCTAAACATGCAGTGTGTTCAAGAGCAGATTGGTCGTAATGTAAAATAAAGGGATAAAATGTGAATGTGAAGCTGATAGCAGGGCTGAGTCCAAAATAAGGGCATGCAGCTTCTGTGTCTTCACATTTATATCAAAAACCAAGCATGTTTTGTATAAGCACAGAATGAACCCTTGGGGCAAAACAAGCAAGTGAAGCTTCTTGGTTGCTCCATACACCTGATAAGGATGTTACAGATTATGCCTGATTTAATTCTTCTCAAATTGAGGCAATGTAAGTCTGGCATGAAAGGACTCACTCCAACTTCTGAGTACTCTAATCAGAGTCAGTAAAACCTTTAAAAGTGAGTTTAAAGATAACTAAATGAAGAATTCTGTGGAATTACATGAATATTTAAAGCCAAGTGTATACTTCAGCCTTTGCTGAGCTGAACAGCCTAAGCTGGAGTTTGACAGTTCTAAGTCCCCCGCTCCTGAAATGGAAATCATGGGGAAATGGATAGAGTTTGTTTTGCTTTTATGTAAATCTGTACAGATAAGCATGGTTCACCATAAAAGCTGCATGTTAACTACATTGCTTTATTCTTGTTGGTTCTTAGATTTGCAGTTTTTAACTTCTACTCAGCGTGAATAATGCCAAACTCTCAGATCTGAGGTGTGCTCAAATTTATATTTAAATATTTGCAACTAATCTAGCTGTGCTAGAATAAATTAACCTTTTTGTTCTTTACCAGAATGCAACTCTGGGTGGAAAGTAAGTGTTGGCTGTTCCACACCTCCCAAAGAATCTGCTGGAGTTAAACTATTTTGCATTTGTACGTGGAGCAGTCTTGGCTGATCCCAACAGCTGTCCCACAGGATGAATCCAAACTGAGCTTCCATGCCAAGGAAGGGGAGCAAAACAAATGGGATGACCAAACAGTTACTGAGGATGTAAAATGAAAAATTGTGGGAAGGCAGTGCAGGGTCAAAATAAAAAGTAATAGAAAGAGATCTGAGCAGAAAGTCTCCTCTGGTCTGCAAAGAAATAGACTCTGTAGGCAGCAGCTGAGGGGGCCTGTGAACAAACTAACAAATGGAAGCAATCACCAAAGCACTAGGAATTCACCTCCTCCTCCTCGAGCGTCGTCCTCCAAGGCCTGACGTAGCCCTGGCCCATCTCGGCTAGTGCCAGAAAGAAGCTGATGGTCGTCTCCTGAGATTTGAGAGGGCCACGGATGGGCAGTGTGTGAATGACTGAGGGAAAGCAGAGCGGCTGCTGCTGTGGTGCACTGAGTGCAGACCTCACCTGCCCAGGTGGGAGAGGGGCTGGCAGTCCCCACAACCTGCTCCAGCCTGTTCAAGCATGTGGCTCTGCGGAGGAACTGCCAACTAATGCTGCCAGTAAACTGTTCTGTCAAGCTGAAATAAAACCTTTCCCATCTGATAAAAGGCCCTGCCATCTCGTATTAAGGTGGGATATGCGAGTTGTGTAGTTAATCTCATGGGGTGTCCTGGAGACTAACTGTGTGGATAGTCTTAGGCCAGCCTATGTTGTGGTGCAGAGGTGGCTGGGGAGCTTGTCGAGGGTAGAGGCATACATGTGGACAGCCAGCACTCTCCCAGGACATCCTTAAGATGAAAGGGGCAGGGGGAAATAAGGCTTTTATCTTCAGCACACCCAGAAAGGAATACAAGAGATGTATAAGAGTTGCAGGGGCCACCTGGTTTTGCTGACTGGTGTAGGAGACCTAGTGGTACTGGAAGGCCCCAGCTTTCTAGGGTTTCATGGCAGCTGCTCTGCACCAGGGCCTTGAGAAAGAGGTCTTCACCCAGTGGCTACAACAGACCATCTTCCCAACTCTGATAAAATGCCAGCTGCTCAATAAAGCCTGGAGAGATCCCTCCAGATCAAAGGCTCGGAAGCAAAATGCTGGGCTTGTGGGTTTGGGGCTGTGCAGAAACAGCACAAGAGCTGTAGGAAATCTAGGGAGAGGTCTCCTGCCACCTCTCAGCTCTGAAAGGGGTGGTCAGAAGATGGTGACAGCAGTAGCGCACCACTGATAGGAGAGCGTACTAGCTGCAACTTCCTAGCTGCTTGGTAGGGGTAAGGTTTGAAGAAATCTCCCAGATCTAGAGAGCAAGAGAGAAGGACTTTACTGGGAATCCTCCCCCATGGGATGAATTTTAGCACCAGAGACAAGGGGACTTGATCCAGCGGGTCCCTGGAGGCCCAGCAGCTTAGAAGAGCTGGGGAAGGAGCCCTTGGGGAAGGCAAGGCATAGGCTATAGCATAAGGAACCAGCAACAGCTACAGCTGCCAAAGACACTACCTTGAGGCAAAGGCCTCAAGGGAACCAAGTGGTGCCAGGAGGGCAGGAGAAGCGCTAGAGCTTTCTCCCTCCTGCTGTGCTGGAGTGCGAGTCAAAACCTCAGTGGAGGCAGGTGCAGCCGGAGGAGGAAACCAGAGGCCTGGCTGTGGGGAAGAAGAGTTTGTCATGGCTTTCGGTGCTGCGTTGTGCAGCTGTAGTGCAGTGAGTCACAACTGAGTGCAGCAAAGATCACATAAACATGTTGATAGAGGTGGCTGTGGAGCCACAGCAGCCCCTCCAAGCTGGAGGAGAGGACTGGAGTGAGGACGTACCTTTATATGCTTTTCCCAATGGATGAGCAATGGTGCAGCATGTAAGTGAGCCTGTTTAAAATGCAAAGATAATAGTGGATGTAAAAGTCTGCCTTCATGATAGGTGACTAAGCAGGGATCTCATGTGCTTCAGCTCTTTGGGAATCTGGGGGTGTAACTGCACCTGAAAGGCCAGCCATGAGCTCAGCTCACAGTGAATAGATGTGCGGTCTTAGCCGAAAGGTTACTCTGCCACCAAAGTCAGAGCCCCCCCCCCCCACACACACACTCTGTGTTTGAAATAAGAGCCTGCAGCAGAGCTAGCATCATTTCACAACTGAGCTGACTGTCTTGAGGGCATAGGAAGAAGGATTTCTCATGCAAGGAACTCCCTTTTTCCTCTTACCCGTTTGTTTTCATTCTGCTCACCACAACATGATGCTATCTGTCATGAGGACAATCAATAGCACAGTCCAGATTTGTTCTTAGCCAAAAGGTCAGTGTCCAGACCCTTAGTATAAAAAACTTACGTAAAGTTTCTTTCCTTTAAATGGTGGTCACATACACTATTGTGGAGGGAGGTGCTGCTCTGACACCGGCTACCAGGTGGGAGATGAGAGGAGAATGGAAATCCTTCAGCTGTGAGTTTTTTGGTTTGGGCTTCTGCTATTGGTCTCTCAGGTTGATTCAGCTTCGTGTCATTCATTTTGAATAGGAAGCATTTACCCATGCACAGCACTGAAGTCTCCAACCCAGTAGCAGACAGCCAGCATCAGTGTCTGTGGTACTGACAATGCTAAGCCTACATACCTATTTAAGAGGCCATTTCTGCTCCCTACCTTTTGAATGGTCTGCAGGATTTGTGCAGTAGGTAAATGTGAACCTATATACTCCTATGGTTGGATGCAAATCATTCATAAAGTTTGGAAAAGTTAAAGGTGAGAATAGGTGTGTTAAGACTGATTTGTTCTGAATAGTCTAGGAATTCATCACATTGCATGACCTCAGGTTAAGGTACTTGTCCTGGAGTGGTAAATCCACAGCTACAAACATCCTACTGAGTTAACTGTTTCGCCATCTTGCGAGCAGACCAGAGCCAAAGATATTATCTTACCCCATTGTGAAACCAAGAATCTCACTTTCCGTCTTGTTTTTACTGTTGGAAGCTGGTCCAAAATGTTGCTTTTTGGTCTGAATCCCGCCCTGTCTAGTGCTCGGCATTTGCACTGCAGCCAACAGGAGTTTGTACTCCTGCAGGCTGCTCATGGAGATGATATGCAGCCCAGAAGCAATACCAGGTAATAGCTATCAGCTAGTTTTGCTCTATCACATTCACTTTCTGTCACATCCTAAGCATTTTGTTCTGGTGGATAATATGGGATGTAAAAGCCAGCAAGTTTTATGCTGTTCTTACTAAGCTATAGTCAAACATCTGATACAATCTAGACCAGGTATTTTTCAGCAAGTCAAAGCAGTCTCCAGTTCCTTAGCAGAGAACAACTGGAATGTGATTAGCTTACTCTGCAGCAGAGCCAGTCTGCACCAGTATGAATACTGCTGTATTCCTTCTTCAAAAGCTAATCCCTATTGGCTTTAGACATGTGGTAATGCTGGTCAGGGACACCTCTCACAACCTTATAGTAAGGGGCCATCGCTATGCCAGTTCCAGCTTCCTGATAAGAGATCAGGTTTTTTTGCTGTATGCAGTGGTGCAATTTGCTTTTCTGAGACAAGAGATTCTTCACTCTCCTTCAGAAGCTGTGCATGTTTCCATAGCTCTTTGACAGTTACATGGATTGAATGTGGTTATTCACTTGAAGAATGCTTTGGAAGGTAAGTGTTTTGCTGTAAGATCATTTTGTGGAATATATACTATGCACTTGGTTAGATCCAGTATTTTTTCTGATGTTCCAGGAGTGATGTTACTGTGGGGGTTTTCACTCCTACCTGATAGAGAAACAGTTTTCCAGCAGCAGGTTAATGACTGACCCCAGAATATAGGTGAGTTATAGAAGCGCCCAGCATCAACGGAGAACTGGTAGGGAAGGGAACGTCCATCTTCTTCAAGATGGATGGAACGTTTTCAACTCTAAAGGAGCTGTTACCCTACCACATCAGCCTGAACACTTGGTAGGGCTTCCACACTGGTAATAGTTTGCACTTCAGTGACTTTGCCTAATTTTCTCTGAGGAGTGTAACTAAGATGCTTGAAACCAGCTACTGTCAGTGTTATGGCAAGGAAGAGCCTGTATGTATTTCACACAGACGGGTGACAGTCTCTGCTCCTGTCTGCTTACAAAGGAAAGTGGACTACAGCATGGAACTGTTTTGGAGTCAGTCCCCATGAAGCTGACCCTCTGGCCTGCTGTATCTGGGCCAGCAGGCCTGGCTCTATCCCTAGCCAGATCAGGATCAATCCTGATCTATTCAGGGATAGATAGAAAGGTGCCACTGATTTGAACTGGACTCTAGAGTTTAGCAATTAGGATCTGTCCCCCAGGTCTCCCAGTACACCCACAAAATGCTGTTTTCAGTGCCTCAGTCTGCATCTATGTACAGACACAGAGTAAAGAGCATGCCGGGAGCCTATTTACCACAGCATATAAAAGAGGCTTTAAAGGGCTGCTGCTGCCTTAAAGAATGGCACACACAAAACCCCTCCTGTTTTGCAGGCCTCCTATGAATGGCTACTTATTCCAATTTGCAGCAGGATGTGTTTCATAAGAGGTTAAACTTGGTGCCACTACTCAAGTGCAGCGCGCTTGCACACTTGTACACCCTCACGGCTGGGGCAGAGCCGGGTCTTTGCAGTGCACAGCCATCTCTGCTGGCCGGGCACCAACATGTCCATGCGCATGAGGGTCGCAGTCGAGTCACTGCTCCCACCTGCCTTCCATGTCCAAATGAAAGTGTTGGCCCTTCTGTTTTGGAGCACCTTGAGGCTCTAGAAGAAGAGGAAATGCCAGACCAGCCACACCAGCAGCCTTGTGCCTGGCTGGGATGGTGGCTGGTGCCAGATATCAAAGAGAAAGGGGTGTGAAACCTTGAGCTGGTCTGCTATCCATTGAACAGTTAGCAATTGGCCTAAGCAGGAGGGTTTTTAACCCTTTCCCAAAGTTTTGTTTGTATTACATAGCATGAGTTAGATGTTCATGGTTTCCCAATAATTGTTTGATGCTGCACCTAAGTACTCAAGCCCAGCTTCCCAGGGCAAAGAGTGACCAGCTCAAGAGGTCACTTCTGTAGCTATCCAGTTGTCCAACCTCTATCCTTCAAATAATGAAAATCAACCAGTAAATATGGCTTTGGCTTTTGAAGCCTTGCATTAGGACTAGTTTAGCCACTGCTAAGAGTAGTTGTCCTGACAAGAAAAGTCAGTCAGTTCAGCTCAGCTATGCATAGAGATTTGTTTTGACAGCACACCCAGAATAGCATCTCAGAAACCACACTGCTAGCTGGTTTTAGAAATGCCAGTTTTTGAAGTGTTTCTGACCAGCCAGCTTGCTCCTCTGTAAATAGCAATCATTTTGTTCAGCTGTTTTTCAAAGAGTGCCATGTCTGAAGGGCAATGCCAGCCCAGTGCACCTCCCCATGGCCCAGCATGGCCCTGCAGATTGCTCTCATTCAGCTTTCCCAGGAGCCCCTTGAGCTTTTGAAAGGGGTAGGAACTCACTTGGGGACCCCACTATGAAGGGAGACACCCCACACATGCACACCAGCCTTATGCCTTTCCCAGGTGCCCCTGCAAGTCTAGGCCTGGGCATCCCCCAAATCCCACATGCTTCAGGGTCCTGCTGCTTGGCTGGCCCCAGACCTGTTCAGGCTGACTCATTCCCAGCTGGAGTGTTTACTCCCACGTCTGCCTTAACACCTCCCAGATCAGCCCAGTCACTCTAGTCCAGGCCAATGGTGGGAGAGAGAAGCTCAGCCCTGCACTGTCCACTCTCTCAAGACATTTATTTGGGGCCTGAAGAATACATGGCCTTGATGTCCCAAACCCTCCTGCTCACAGACTATTGCTGTCAGCCCTCTTCCTTCTGGTAGGCTTCATAAATCTTCATAAAGTTACAAAATACCTCCTCCAGCCTGGCAGGGCCTGTATCCTGTTGCATCACTTCTCTCTTGCATCTACCCAGCACTGGTGCTGGCTTCCTGGGCTGTCTCTACGTCATGGGGTCAGCAAAGGCAGGGGAACTTCCCTGCTGACCCCAAAAGGTCTATCAAACCACCCTGTGCCTATATAGCACAGACCTCATGCTGCCCACCAGCTGTGTGCCTGAGGCACTGCCAGTTGTGGACTGGGGGCAACATCTGGGTCCCTTGAATTCTTGGCATGCCATAATTGGCAATATGAGTAGGCAGGCAGTCTCATGGGAAGTCACTAAGGTCAGACATGTGCTGGTTAGGTTTATACAAGTCTCTTTCATCCCCCCTGTAGAGCTAGTTCCTGACCATGAGCACCGTTTATGGTACCCAGCTTGCCTTTGGCATTTCCTATGATCAGCATCTGCTCAAATTTTGCCTGAAGCTTCCCATGCCTGCTTAACTGAGCCTGCTTCTGTCCTCCCTCTCTCTACATGTTTCTGTGAGTGATACTCCTCCCGGAAAATCTTTCACCTTTCCTTATCTTCATTTCATTTTCAGAACAGGATGCCTCTGTCCTGAGGAGGAGGATGGATTGTACAACCTTCCCACTACCTTCTCCTTCAGTGCTGCTTTCTCCCTCCATGCCCTTTTCCTCTATCTGCCCTCGCTTGGTTTTTGGAAGATGATAAATGTCAAATTTGGTTGATTTGTTGCAGTCCAATTAGCTGATTCAATCCAATTAAGCTATCTGAAGCTATCTGTGTAATGTGGTGGCTTTGTTAGCCAACTCCATTCCCTCTTACCCTTGCAAGGATTTTTGCCTCCAGATCTTGGTGGTAGATTTCCACTTTTTTCTTGGCTGCTTGATCAAAGACAGTGATCTGGGATTTCTGGTACTGCAGATTTCCTCCAGGGTCCATCCTCTCCCACCTGCCTCCTTCCCCCAGTTAGCCAAGGCTGCCTGCAGCTCTTCCTCCACACCAGGTGACTTGTAAGTACTGTATGCATCATTGGCAGCTTAGCAATAAGATCTTGAGCCTTCTGCCTTTCCTAGGGCCATCTCTGTGTTAGGTTGATCTTATTCTTCAGCCCGCTCCTCCCTGACCTGAGAATATCTCTTTTTTTTCCTGAAAATGGACCTTATTGACCTTTGTCCTGTCTCCCAGTACTGGAGTTAGAAAGAGGTGTCACTGAGAACAGACCTACAGGCTACAAAATCTCCAGCGAAGGGCTGGTGATGGGTGAAGACTTTAACCTGAAGAGGTACTGCATCAGGCTGCTTGTGTTTATTTAGTGGAGTTCTGGGTCCAAGTGTGGAACGTTTACACCTGCAAGAAGCCCCTCCTGCCAGCTGCCCTAAGGGATCCTGCTGCCCCCCACACGAACCGTGCTGGCTATTCCCTAGCAGAGGATTTCAGGCATCATGGTACGGTGTTACCCTTGACACACAGCAAAAATCCATTAGCTTCCCTAGGTGTTTCTACTCCCAGGCACCCCTATTTATCTGTTTAATTTCTGAGCTAGCGTGTGGAGAAAGAGGTCAAGAGAAAAAGCCTATCATGCTGTAGCATTGCTTCCTAGCCACCATGGATGCTCTTCTGACTGGCTAACCTTGCTTTTCTCTTTTCCCGTCCAGCTACATCTGACTTCAGGGCCATGCAGCAGCAAACAGGGTTAAGGAAATGCTTTTGATCAGGAAGCTTAGGTTGCTTAGGAAGCTTCAAATATCCAGTTCTTTCCCGTAAATGATCCCACTTGAGCCCAGGCCTACGCAACACTATCCAAAGCACTTCACAACTTCCTCTTCCCTAGAGATTAGTCTGAAACTGTCACTGTAAAATCTTGAATTTATCCCTGTGTGGCTGGAAAAGACTGGTCTCCCAGTTCAGAGGAGAGATCTCCTTTGGGTTTGCAATTATTTAGTCTCTGTTTTCAGAATTTTCTCAAATGACAGGATAAGAGGGGATAACTTCCTTGACAGGAAAGAGCCTGGCAGCCAGAGAGGGCTGATCTTCTTAATGGTGTCTTCAAATCGCCTTAATATAAATCCTCATAGAATAGCCTTATTGGCTTTAATAGGGATGAAAGCAATAGTGTCGCAAAGAAATGAGTAGTGCTTGTGAGAGGCTGCACTAAAGATTTTTGAACAGTAATAGAAATTGATCCTTTTGCTATAGAATTTGAGCAATCCTTAAGAATTTAAGAGAATTATGTTCCTGTTAAAGAATTCTAAATATCAATTAAAAAATTCTTCAAAGTTATCAGTCTCTGTTAAGCCATCAGGGCTTTCTTATTTAGGATGGGCTATAAATGCGCTGCCTTTTTCATAGGAGTGAACCAGTGCAGGGGTCCTGCCTTGCTGATCTGCAGATCTTAGGTGCTCCACTGAGTACTTCATTCTGGCAGCATGAGTACCTATTTTTATTATCATCAATCTTTGCTCTTGCTGTCTATTTGCAGCCACCTGACATTTGGCCTAAAGCATAATGGAGAAAAAGATCACATTTCTTTATTATCCTGTTTGCTTTAAACTATCCAGTCCTATGAACTTCTGAAAAACTAATATGTTGTTACTCATGCAGACAACTGCTGCAAGTGCGCACTGCAGAAATGATCTGTTGATATCTCCTTCTTAAATTTTACCCCTTGGCAAAACTTATTCAGAACTGTGGGTTAATCAACGCTTTTGTTCCTGAATGAACTCCTAGTAATTTTTCAAAATCCTTTAAACAGGCATTTAGCCAATAAAGCAAATTTTAAAATGACTCAAGTTGTAAAAAGTAATTTGCAGTGAAATCTTGAAGCAGCAACAGCTGCCTGGGTTTGGTTCTGGCAGCTGCTTTCCACCTAACAACAAGTAGCCTATTTGTGTTTATTTATTCATTAATATTGAAAAATAACACAACAGGATCAGATGTCTTAGCTGACAAGTGTCTTACTTTTTGTCTGTGTTAGCTCCTCTGTCCCAGTATTCATGACATACGTATATTTTGTATCAAAAAAAAACCCCTTGTGGTTAGCTTTATTTTTACAACATTGGCATGTATTAGCTTCCCAGCTAAAGCAATTAAGATCCCATCCAGGAAAGGTACAAGTTTAACTGGAAAACAGCAACAGTCCCATTAGCTTTCCAGGGACCACATGCATACTTACAAGTAAACGTTTTTAAGTACTGTCCTAGATGAGAGCAAATCCTCTGGCCTAAGGCTTATATTCCAGGTCACCTGGGATCTCTATAGAGTCCCATATTCCTCCTTTGCACCAAGCTCAGAGTGCAAATATGCTTCATTTTTTAAAACAGCATTACATAATGCTAGCACCTCTAAAAAACAGGAGCAGGTACTATTTCAGATGTCTGCATTTTTCAAATTAAACTCTTTCGGGTTCTTCCAAGTTTGGGGCAATTTTTAATCACCCTCTTTCCATGCAGCGAGGACAGACAGAGTGTCCCTCTAGTACTGTGGGGAGCATGACTGGCTTGTTCAAGGGGAAGGGGCTCAAGGATCCTCAGTGGAAGCTCATTAACTAATTAAATACCTTTTATTTATTTGCAAGCTGGCCACCAGCCAAAGCTGAAAACTCAAACTACTGTCAAGTAATAGGGTAGCCCTGCAGTGTCCTCAGCAAACGCTTCAAGGAAACCTGAGATGTTTCAGAAGTGAAGATTTTTGGACCATGTTTTCGTTTATGCATTCCTAGTTGGACTTTTGTGGAGAGAAAGTGTTCTGCTTTGAGAGGGCAGGAATGGCCAAGCCATCACAGGCCAGAGCAGTACACTGCTGAGAAACTCAAATCCTCCCCGAGTTACACCATCAGCTGTTCTGAAGCACTTTTTTTCATTATTGTAAGTTAGAAGTCCTCCACTGCACTTTGGGATTTGTAGGAGATTTGCAGTGTAAAGACATGAAGCTGTGAAACAAGTATTTGAGCAGTCGCACCTTGCCCTGGTTTGTGGGCAATCAAAGCCTACTTTTAGTCACTCCACTAATGTTCAGTGTGGTCAGGGAGGGTGGCAAATGCCAGCCACCAAGAGGTCAGTTTTGTTCAGCTTGGCGCTGAGAGGCAGCACGTATTGCTTGATATGCATGAGAATTCTCCTTGAAAACACCATTTCATCCTCATCTGGGGAGCTAGAAACTGTACTAGATGGCCCCCACAGACATGCACAGGAGCCAGGCTAAAAGGTGAGTCCCCAGAGGGGCCTTCAAAATTGTAGAGAAGAAACAAAGGGAAAGCACTGGAAAAAATCTGGGAGAATCACTTCTGCAGCCAAAAAGAAAGTGGCAGATAAAAATGGGCAGATGTTGTATGCAAATACCATGATACTAAATAAGCCAGTTTATTCTTGGTGGATCACACTTGTAGATATTATAAGAGTTGCTGAAAGAGCTGGTAGAGTTCCCTAGATTAGTTAAAACCAGTAAAATTAAAAATAAATAAATTTGGGGAAATCATTCAGCATCAGTTACACTCGCATCTCAAAAGTTGTAAGTGGTCTGGTTTAGCTGTGTCTGGAACTAAGCACCGGCAACAAGGAAGCCACACTGTGATCATTCAGAAAAGTCATCTCACTCCCAGCTAAGCGGGGCCATCTCCTGGGGGAGAAGGCCTCCCATGCTTTGTGCCCAAATTGACTTGTTTTTGTAGCACTGAGGAAGGAAATGGCATGGCATTACCAGGGATTTGCAAGCAAGTAGAGCTGATGTTAGGTGCTCAGAAGAACATAAAGAAAAGTAGCCAGTCCTGCTCTCATTGAAAACCTCCGAGGGCTGCCGCAAGCACCAAGAGACTTTCGGCAAGTGTTCTAGATGGTTTGCTAAATCCATGCCTAAATTAGATCAAAAAGGTCACTATCAAGTTAAAATCTTTTTTTTTTTTAATTACTCATCCCCATTATTTTTCTCTTTTAGTGTATTAAACAAAAATTGTGCCCTGTGCCTGAGCTGCTGCAGATTCTGTGGGAAACTTTAGCATTTATTCAGTTAGAAAGGTGTTCAGTATTAGGGCTTGGTTTGAATGTAAGTCCGAAAGGGAGTAGCTTGTGGTTTTATTCTAGTTATACTCTATAATGGTGCTAAGTAGTAACTGCCTAAGTGTTACCTTATATATCACATTAATCTTCCTGACATAGTTAGTTTTTTAAGGAGCTCTATTTCAACACAATTTGCCAGATGTACAATGAGGCAGCTCTTCCCAAATTGCACAAAGACTGTGAACAAAAAGCTGCAATGATGGGAATTTTTAAACCACTCGTTCTGACACACCACGAAAAATTACATGAGGCATGCCAAGCATTTTCACAGCGCAATAAAACGAATCCTACGTGGGGGGGGGGGGGAATCTTCCCTCCTCTTACACCCAGAAGACGTGACCCTTAGGCAGTGAATTCATTGAGTTTTATCACTGGTGTCAACGGCGCCTGGGAGAGAAAAAACCCAGGCGTGTTTTGCAAAACGTAAGGTTAGGAGTGATAGCTGCGAGGTTTTTTCGTTTGTTTACTGACAGTGTCAGTGTTTTAAAAAAGGAAGGGGATACACTGCGCCATGCTTGGTGATCTGACAGCCCTGATTTCTACTTCTGTGGTTTTTTTTGTTGTTGTTTTGGGTTGTTTTTTTTTTTTTTTTTTTTTTTGCAGGCTGAAAAACGCTTAAGGAGAAGGGGACGCAGGGCGCGAGTCCGCCCACGCTGCCACCGCGGCCCGTTCCCCGCACCGGGCGCGAGCGGGGGCAGGTGCCTGGGCCGCGCCGGCGGCGGCGCGGGACGCGCGGGAGCGGTCGCGGCGCCCCTCGCTGCCGTGCGGCGGCCGCGCGCGCGAGGCCCCGCCCCCCTCCGCCCGGGCCGGGCTGTTTGTGTGAAGTCATCCCTGTCGTCACAATGGACAACGCCCCTCCCCCCTCCTCCCCGGCTTCCCGCGCGGCCTTTCTCCCTTAAAAGGACAATGGGGCGCGCGAACGCAGGGACTCGATTGAGCAGAATGGGGGCCGTGGGAACGGCGCGTGCGCAGAGCAGCGCGCGCCGCGGGGAGGGGCGGGGGCGCGCGCGCGCGGGGCCGGCGATTGCATGCAGGCGGCGGGGCGGCTGCGCAGAGCGGGGCACGGCACGGCACGGCACGGCGCGACACGGCCGGCGCTCACGGTCTGCCGGCGGGTGCACGCGGAGCTGAGGTAAGTGAACGAGCTCGGCTGCTGCAGGGGGAGAGGGAAGGAAAGTACGGGCCAGAAGAAACGGGAGGCTCGGGTTTGGATTTCTTTTTTTTTTCCTTTCTTTTTCTTTTTTTGCAACAGTCGGTGGTTTGTGTTCAACACAAGTTAATCCTGGAGGCTGTCCTTAGTTCTGCTACAGCGAAAACACTTTACCGCCTGGAACAGTTTGACACGCATGGCTCCTATGCGCGGCGTTTTTTCCCTTTTTTCTTTTCTTTTTTTTTTTTAATTAGTGGAGTTTAAAGCAGCCGCTCCGGTCGCGAAATTCCTCCCGCATTGTTGGAGACCCATCTCAGCAGCTCTGTCCCCCCCCCACCACGCACGCACGCTCCAAAGTGAGATGGAAACGTTAAAGCCCCCCGAAAGGAAGCGCAATCTAGTTGCAGGCGGTTGAACTGCGGGGTGGCGCGGGCGCGGCGCGGGGGCGGCGCAGGTGCGGCGCGGCCCCGCGCAGCGCCCGCACACCTGTAGCGCCGCCGCACACAAGTTGATGCCCGCTCGGCGGCGGAGCGGAGGGGGCACCGCGGTGGGCCCCTTCCGCGGGGGGGGAGAGAGAGAGAGAGAGAGAGAGAGCAGCTTGCTGACTTTTTTTATGTGTGTGTGCATATATTTATTTATTTTATTATTATTTTTTTTTTTGCTATTATGATGGTTATTTTTAGAGCGGTCAGGGGCTCAGCCTGCCCCGCAGCGGGGGGGGAGATGTGTGTGCGCGGTGGCGCGACCCGCGCTGCCGGGCGCGGAGGCTGCGGCGCGGTGGCTCGGCGGCCCCGCGGGCGCGCAGCGCAGCCCTGACGCCTCCGCGCCGCACGCGAGTGGCGAGTAAGTTGCGTTTTCCGCGGGGTTTGCGCGCCCGGCGGCCCCCGGGTGCGGCGCGCAGGCGGGAGGGGGAAACAAAGGGCGCCCATGTGCTGCCGGCGCCGCAACTCCGCGTGTGCGCCCGGCCGCGCGCGGAAACGCGCCGGCGGGGCTGGGGGGGGTGGGGAGGGGGGGTAGAGCGTGCCCCTCGTGTCTGCGGGGGGCTGTTTTGGAGACCGGCTGCAGGTTTGGGAGGACTTTGGAGGGGTGTTGAAACTTTGGATGCGCGCACGCCGCTGCGAGGTACCACGCTGCGTGCATGGAGGAAGAGGAGGAGGAGGCGGAGGCGTGTTTGTGCGTCTGGGGCGCGCAGGGAGGAAAGCCCCGTCCGCGGGCCCGGGGGGCTGCGGCGGCGGCCCCGGCCGCAGTGCCGGCGGGGGGGGGAGGAAATCTGCCCTTCTGCCCTTTGCAGCGGGGCCGTTGCCATGTTTGCATTACGTCAGGGCAAAGCCATGAGGAAGCAGCACCGGGCGGGGGGCGCCGGGGGCCGCGGCCCGGCCGCGCACCGGGGGCCGCCGCAGCCCCGCTCGCCCCTTCCGCTGCCGCGGGCGGGGGCAGCGCGAGCCCGGGAGCCATGCGGCCGGGCCGGAGCCGCCCCGGCGGAGCGCACCTCTGCGCCCGGGGCTTCCCCTCGCTCTGCTCCTTTTTTTTGTTGTTTGTTGGTTTTTAATATTTATTTACTTGGGCTTTCTGGAAGTTGCATGTTTCGCAGCTCGGGGTGTGTGTGTGGGGGGGCGGTTCGGGTCGGCGGCGGCTGCTCCTGCAGCTGCCGGCCCACCTGATGGGGCGGAAAAGTAAGTCGGTCGTGGGCCCCGGGGCCGGCGGGGGTCTTTGTTCGCGGCCGCCCCCGCGGGGCGGAGCGGAGCGGGGCCGCCGCGCTGCCCCCGCGCCACGCGGTGCTCGGCGGAGACGCGGCCGCAGCCTCCGCGCTGCCGGCGGCCCGCCGCGCCGCTTCCGCGGGCTGCTCAAACTGCTCTTCTCCGGGCGTCTTGGATTATTATTACTTTTAATTACTGTTTATTTACTTACTGTTTTCAGCCAGAGAAATGCTTCCTTTCAAATCTCTCGCTGTCGTTAGATTAGAAATTGCCGTCTCTCTCTCTCTCTCTCTCTCTCTCTGTTTTTTTTTTTTTTTTTAATACACCCATCTCCGGATGTGTAGCTGAAGGGATTTAAAGGGACCTGGCGAACCTGTTGTTTATCGCGCTGTGCATTGGCGCAGGGCTGAATCCTGCCCGCCCTGTGGCTCCCCCAGCCCCACAGGCTGGTCTCTCCTGATGGGAATGGCCTCGTCCCCATCTATCAGCTTGCTCTCTGTGGACTGGCAGATTTGGGCCAGTCCAAATTATTCCGTAATCATTACAATTGCAAAAAACTTTAGAGCTGTTCCCCAGCGCAGTAGTTTTGTAGGCAGCTGGCACAGGAAGCTGTTCCTCAATCTGTGTGTGTATAGCACATGCCTTCTAGCTGGGCTGAAGGCAAGGCCCGTGCTGCCAGCCCCGTGTGGGTGGGGAGAGAAGGCCAAGTGTCCTGAATTGAGTCCAGGACTTCAATAGCTTTGCATCTGCATTGGAGGCTAAGTAGCATACTTTAACACATCCTGACTGCAGCGCTATTTTTCCTTTTCGATTTTAACTTAGTGCTGGTGAAGGGGATAGGTTGACAGCTGTGGAGACGTCCGTTTACCCTAACGCAAGGCAAAGCAGGAGGTTTGACGGTTCCTCAGCAAACCCCGCTGCTCCTGTGTGCTTGCTTCTAAAGGTGAGACTACTTCTGCCATGTGCGGGGATGCACTGCGGAAACCCCCTTCTCCTCAGTGTGCACATAGCCAGATTCACTGTGTAGTTTACTCTTTTCTTAAACAGAAGATTGCATACCTTCTACAGCATGGGGCATGCAGTGAACTAGGGGTCTTTCTGCTGACATCAGTAGGCCCCGAGCTCCTTTGCCCCTCCCTACCCCCTGATAAATTCCAGGTTTCTTGAAATCTGCAGTCCGTAGTAGTGAATCAGTAAGTAACAAGTCGTGGGATTTTCAAACATGTCTACAGGCATGCAGTATCCAGCTGCTCCTGAAAGTAGGTGGGATCGACTTCCAGAGCCTCTGGGAAAAATTCCTCCTTTCTTCTCTCCCAACCAGTAGGAGATTCTCACAGGGGAGCTAATTGGCTGCATTTGCAGTCTTCCTTTAAAAAGAGAACATCCTTTACTGCTTAGTAAAAGAAAACGAACTGATAAATTCGCACATGTTAAAAATAAACAATGTGAAAACTGTGATGGTTTGTTGTCTTAGTGGTGCTGAGCAGCTCTTTCTGGGTCACCAAACTGCTTTGCATTAATTCTTATTAACACTTGATGATTCGTACTTCTTTCATGATGAGATGAACCACATGTGTAGTCCTACTTTAAGTCTGAAGCAGAAGTTGGTTGTACCTCTTCTAGCACTTTCTTTTTAACAGAAGGAAGAAACCAGCAAGGCTGGGGTGGGAATAGAGGGCTGCAAACTGGATAGATAAGCAGAATGGAGGGGCAGGGCTCCATTTCACAACTCGGGCTCTTGCATTTCTTCAGAATGTGCTCGGTCAGTCCAAAGTCCGAATGAAATCTCCAGTAATACTTAAAGGATACATTTACAGTATCCTTACAATGAAGTCACTCCGGTCATTTCTTCGTTATATGTATCCTCTTCCTCAGTTGCAGTCTCCATCAGGTATTTTATCCTCTTCTAAAAAGAGCTTTTCAGTGTCTAATGACCTCGAATGTCCATGATGCCTTTTCAGCAGCAGGTGGATACAAACAGCATCAACAGCTGCAGTCGCTGTTCTCAGATAAGCGGCACAGACTGAACTCCAACACTTACTTAAGATCATCCCAGCATTTCCTTGCCAGGCTCCTGGTTAGACTGCGCATGGTGTTAGTTATGCAATAGGAGTTTCCAAAAAAAAAAAAAAAGTCCTCTTTCAAGATGGAATGTCTGCAGGTGGGACAGGTTTGGTTTTTTTTTTTCCTATGCAAATCTTACCGATTACTGTTTTCATCCTTTGGCCTATCCCTTCAGGAGTACTAACTGCATAGCAGTTTGCAGGAACACCCAAGTGGTTTAACCTTTCACTTTTCTTCATTGCCTAAATGGGTTAGGTACTTATTTCCCACTGAAGATCAGTAGGTCATAGGCTCTGGAGGCTCCTTTGCAACTTGACTGCTTTTGAAAACTTGGGATAGCTTGTGACTCGGCTAGAATGCTGTGAGGGGCTTAGACATGGGGAAAAAAATGTCGGTTTTGATTTCTGATACACGGTCTTATAGCTGCTGCTGGTTACATTTAGTATGCTGAGTTTTCACTGCAACACAGAGCACACAACAGTAGCTGCAGAAGACTAGCAGTAAAAGAGCTTACTTATTTTGGCAGGGGAAGGATTCCTGAAGATCTGATTTGACCTTTTACTGTATTAGCTCAGCTCATCAAGTGAAAACTCCACAGGATGCTATTTCATTCTGATGTGCCTGGACTGTACTAGTGGCCAAATACAACTTTTCTCCAAAGAAGTTGTTTTGGGTGGAGAGAGGAAGGGAAGTGGAGGGAAAATATGAGGATATAAGGGACCAGAAGAATGTACAGTACATGCAGAATTCCAGCTTTATGATTGTCAGAAATCAGGCCATATGTTTTGAGCTATAAGGCAAGATGTCAGTGTAAAAATGATTTTTTTGAAGATTCAAGTTATGTTTTCAGACAACACCAATTAGTCTGATCTCCTATTTCTTTCCTTGAAGCATTCTGGCTTTGGACATGTTAAGATATGGTTTTCTGAGGTCCAATTTTAACTTTCTCCTTCTATTCCAAAGCTGCTTTGTGGGCCATGTAAACTCAGGGAGTATGTTTACACTGAACCTTTGATATAGGTTAGCTCCTTTGTTGATGTACAGTTGTATTGCAGCTTACTTCAGCAGAGGGACAGGCCCAAGAATTTATTAGCTAGACAGCTCAACTCCTGGCGCCCTAGACAGCTCTGGAAGCATTTTTCATGTGTGTGCATGTGTCTGGGTGTATGCACTTGCAGATGTAGAAGTCATAGCTTATATGTATCTTCCTGTACTTCAAGGCTTTTGATTCCTTAAAAAAAATTGCGACACTTATGGCTGTGTTTTAGTTACAGTGAAATGCTGTAGAGATCAGTATTGTAAGGTTTGGCTGACAGGAACTGGCTGCATCAACATATGTAGGCTAGATCTTTGTTTGTTGTAACTCTGCTTCAGAGAAGCTGTGCCAAGGCTGTTTTGTATGGAGAACAAGGAATCAAATTAATTGCAGAGGTTGTCCCTCTCTCTGGTAGTTTACTGGAAGCTTTGGGTCACACAAAGTGCAAGTGATCCAGGGTCAGAAGGAGGATATGGGTAGTGAGGGAGGTGCTAAGTAGATGAACTGCCATCCCTCTGCTGTCGTGTAACCCCAGGGAGTGTTTCTCTTTCAGTGTCACAAGAAACAGGTGAGCATGTTCCTTTTGAGTGGCTTGATGATTTTGTCACAAAGGGAGATGTGCATGTCTTCTAGGAATTCCTTCCTTTTTATTATAAAAGCTTTTCATTCTTCTTGGGCAATCAGAAAAAATGCAGAAGGAATCTGGAAAGGCAAATGGAAGTGGCTCAGCTTTCCTTGTTTTAAAAATCTAGAGAGTTCGAAAGCTCCTCCCTAACCTGAAAATTTAATGAGCATTTGAAGCAATACCTCCTTTTTCTTTAGATTGTCAAATTAAATTTTGCAAACAGAACTGAGTCCCAAGTTCTAGTCCTGACAGGTAATCAAAGCACTGAACAACTCTCACATGTGATGCATGCTGCTTTGCACCAGCCTTTCACAAATGCATGAGCAGGGTTTTTCCCTTCCCCTCCTAGTTTACTGCTCTCTGCCTGACTTTTTTTTTTTTTTTTTTTAAACAAGAGGAGTCTCTACTTTTGATGCTGCTTTTCTAAAAGTGAGAGTGTGAAGGGATGGAGAAAAAATGTTCTGCAGTCTTCTCTGGGTCTCTGAGTCTGTCCAAGTTGCTAAAGCAGTTCTTGAAAGCAGGACTTGAGAATAGCAGCTTCTCCTTCTGCACTTCTTAGACCAGGGAGGTTAACTCATCTCCCTGATTTGGAAATTCCTTCACATAGTCACTCCCCTTCTGCAGAATGGCAAATATGCTTCTGATTCCTTGTTGGTGAGTGATTCCTTTCACTTCTGTGCAGCTGCTCACTTTAAAGACTTCTTATATTCAAGTAACAAGTTTAAATCTGGCAAAAAATCTGTTGTAATGCTTTAACTTCTGTGGAGCTACATTCCTACCTGCCACTTTTTTTTTAATGCATCCCAAGTTGCACATGGTTAGACTTCCACAACCAAGATCTAAGCACTGTAGAGACACTATACTGCATTACAGTAGCTGGCAATCTAGCTCCCTGTTTCTAATTTGAGACTGAAGTTAAAAAAAAACTTTCAAGTTAAACCTTTCAAAGGGCTCAGTCATATGCCATTTTTAAGTATACTTAAGTCTATAGAAATGTAGTGTCAACAGCAACAGTAGCATTAAACACATAATTACAGTTTAAAATGGCAGCTGAGACAAACTGCTTTAAGTTTAGCAGTTCTGATAAGTACTTCTAGACTCAAATGCGGTCTATATTGGCTATTAAGCTCTCCAGCTGACAGAATATTTAGTATATAATGGTTAAATGACAACTGTTTAGGATTAAATGTGTAACTGGACTGACGCCTTCCATTTATAACTGCAGTTAGGTGCAGTTGTCAGAAATCTGTTTTCCTTGTGGTTTTGCTACTAGCTCTTCCCCATTCAGGAATGATGTATGGTAATACCGTTGCTGACCATTCATCAAGTGGGAAACAGATGGCACTAGTTTCCCTTCTATTGAAAGATTGTGTTGAAAAGCTGCTCCTGTGAGAACGGCAGCAATGATGCAAGACAAAATATTTTCAGAATATGTGTTTGATGCCAGGCCTTGCGGAAGCACGAATTATAAAACATGCATCTTGTTCTCCTATGGTATAAATACCAGCTGGTGATAGAGATCATCTCATCAGCATCTGGATTTCTGGGAGAAACTGGATTAGAAAGTAAATCAAACTGTTCTTGCTGCTTAAGGTTTGTCTTACTGATGAACCTAGTTAGTCCTTGATTTTTCTAAAGAAAAGCACCAGACCACAGACTTAACATTGGGTAATCATAAACAAAATCCAAAATAACTGTTTGGTAGCTGGAAATTCCCAGGTGAACATGCTGTTGGATCTCCAAAGGCTTGTTAAACGCAATACTCTTAAGAGACTGTCTCTTTTGAAGAGGCACACTGGATGCTAAGAAAGAAAATACATATTCTACATGTCTGCCTAGACACTTCATTTACTTTGTCTCGACAATCCAGAGCTATGAACCCAATTTGGCTGTGCAGTCGGGTTCTTTGTTCAAATGCCTCTGAAAATATATTCAAGCAGAAGTAGAGAGTAGTTTTGAGTCTAATGATCTCTCTAAAAAAGTCAGACACTCTTTACTTGCTACAGCTGCTCCTGGCCTTCAGGCCTGTGCTGTGCTAATAGAGGGGGCGATGAGTCTTGTAAGAAGCCTAGCAGCATCTGGGGAGGCTTCACTAGATATGTGCACAAGTCATCTTTGGGGGAGTCCAGCCATAGGTGAGCTCCTTGTGCTCCAAATGTGTGTGAGGAAGAAAGGAATATAATGCTTCAAACCTATGCCAAATAGCCATGCAATAACTTGAGTTGGGACAGGAGAGAAGGAAAGATTATTTCCTCCATTTTTCTTCTGAGCCTGGAGGATCTCCTCAGTGATGAGCTTTTGCAAGTCCCTTGTGTTCAATGGACTGAGC
This sequence comes from Apteryx mantelli, assembly GCF_036417845.1. Classification (NCBI taxonomy): domain Eukaryota; kingdom Metazoa; phylum Chordata; class Aves; order Apterygiformes; family Apterygidae; genus Apteryx; species Apteryx mantelli. The sequence continues at coordinate 155,005,623 of NC_089978.1, read as the reverse complement.
AAGGGGTTTGAGTAAGGCAAGTTTTCTCGAGGGTCTACGTGTGTCTTTTTATGTTTTTGTGTAATTGCAAGGAGAGACAACCCCAGTGGGCACCAAGCGGTCTTGTATTGCAGCGTGCTAGACATGCACATATACATTTTCAGCTGGATAAGGGTTCCTTAATGGGTTTTGTGCAAGAGTATTGACCAACAATATGATGTAAGATTTCCAATATTTTGTTTTTCTTAGGAGCCTGGGAGCCTTGTGCTTTTGCTTTGCAGTGCTGCCTTGTTCTGATATTTCCATTTGAGGAGGGGAGGGCTGATGCTGGGAGTATTTTCAGCTTTGTGTGGAGGACTGTGACTAGGCTGAGGCAGCACGTTAGCTCTTGCTTTGGTCCTGCAGAAACGTACAGTATCTTTTCCCCCACATGAAATCTCTATTAGTAAGCAAAGTGCTGGTATGGCTGTTTTATGAAAGCATATTCTCAATCTCACCTCAATTTAAGTTCCAAATTATTTTACTGTTGTAATGATGTGACAAGGCTCGATGTTACGTATTGAAGATTTCAAGTTAATTTCTTCTGTCCATCTGGTGGAAATTAGAACTTTGTCCCTTGCCCTGCTGCTGGTGAAGATTTGGGGACAAGACCCCTGTGCCTCATACCTTCACCAGTAACCCAAGATCCCTTGGCAGTCCCTTGGACTGAGAGGTGACCGAGAGTTCCCTCTCCCCAGACTTCTCCACAAATGATGGAGATGCTGCACTTTTGAAAATCCTGTCTGAGTTACTGAATCTTTTAATAGATTTTTGTGAAGAGAAGTAGATTTTTTTGGTTAGTTTCTCCAAGAATATGACTTGGCCTTTTAGTTAAGGAAAGGGGGAGAAACTTATGCTACTTGCATGGCTCTGTCTGCTAGTTTTTATAAGCAGAATTTCTCAGGGGTGAAAACCTGTTTTCATGGAGCTGCTTGCTGGCAGTGATCACAAGCAGCAGAGGTGGCTGTTTGTTCCCTGCAGTGGGTTGTTTAAGTAAACCTTGCAACATTGTCTGCTTAAAAGAGAACCTTCTTGGAATGGTCCCTGCATCTGTTATGACATAAAAGCTAAAAGTTCTGTATGGCCTGTAAAAACTTGCCTTGTGTCCAGGCCCAGAGCCAGGAAAGCACCAGCTTTGCTCGCTTTGGAAGTGCTCTGGGAGGAGAAGGAGAGGCAAACCTCTAAGAACACAGCTTTTGCCCGTGCTGAGTTTGCAGAGCTGGTGGTTAAGGAAAAACAACTTGCTTGTAAACGGAGTATCTTCTGGTCTGGTGTCACTGCCCAGGGCTAGGGTGCGTGGTAGGTGCATGCTGTGCTGTGCCCAAGGCTTCTGCTCCCTTTCCTAGCCCACGTAGCTGGGTTTCCTTCCCAGGGAAAGCAGGGTGGGGAAGGCAGGAGGGTGAGAATTGAGCCTGTGCTGACATGGAGCTGGGATGTGGCTGGGATGCTCACCTAGACTGGGGAGACAAGAAGTGCCCCTGGGTCCCACACTGCAGACCTAGCCACGGAGAGCTAGGTGGATCTCCACCCTGCCGCTTTTAGAGCGGCTCTTCAGGTATGTCTGCCCTACAGCCTAGAGGTATGACTGCAGCTCATTTAAAATGACTCCTACTCACTTTCAGCCAAGTTTGGCAGGGATGTTTCCAAAAAACATTTTGTGATGATGACAACAAAAATAGTTCCAGTGACCCAGGGTTCAGCTGCCAACTACTTATCCAGGGGCTCAGGCAGGTTCCCACAGCTTGTCCTGCCTCCTGTTTTGCCACAGGTATGACTTTCATTAGCAGAGTCAGCTGCATTCACACCTCTGGATTGCGCAGTTGTAGGTGTGCCCTTAGAGTAGAATTGTGCAGTAAATGACCTTGTCATGAGTTCTGCTGGGCGTTGCTTAATACTTCAACTGTTTGTTGTTGCTGTTCTTTTTAAATAAGAAAAAGTGTATTTTAGGTGCACCTGCTCTTCTGAGGCAAGGCAAGGTAGAGCTAAGGCCTAATCTAGCAGTTTCCGATCCTGAATTATAATCTAATTTTGGAATGCCTAGTGAATTGCACAGATTTTCCTTTCAGTATCTAAGTGATAAGTAATACCAGTTCTTGTTTGTTTTCACAGGCTACAGCAGGGAGGAAAAGATGTTTGGCTTTCACAAACCGAAGATGTACCGGAGTATAGAGGGCTGCTGTATTTGCAGAGCGAAGTCTTCCAGTTCTCGTTTCACTGACAGTAAGCGTTACGAAAAGGATTTCCAGAATTGTTTTGGGTAAGATTTTCTCTTTAGTCAATGCTGTGGTCAGTCATAATGTCTATCTCTAAGCTTTGAACCTGACACACTTGCCTGTTTTGCTCTGAGAGACTCAGAAAATTAGACTAGCTTGGGAAGGGGTGAGGGGGGACTGTTTTCAGCTTCCTCCAAATCTCCTGCTGCAGGCCAGGTCAGGAGGGACTAGGCACTCCCCTGCTGCATTTGATACCATTTGGTTGCCAGTGAATTGTTGCACTTGTTCCTTAGAGGTGTAAATCCCTTCACAAAATGTAAGACAGCACAGAACCATGGAGATTTTCTGTAGCTTTGAAGATTCAAGAATGTTAGACAAAACTTGATGGGTTATATATAGCAGTTTCAGCAGATTTTATGCACAGCTGTTATTTTTTCAGGTATCAGGGTCTTTGTTCAAATAGGAGATACCAATATATTATTATAATTTCTGATCACAAAAAAATTGTGATAGAAAACAAGTGCCAAGTAAGTAGCTTTCCAATTAGGTAATGTTGCAAATAATACTACTTGAAAGCATTGGTAAACAAATCTGTATAAATATCAATAATTTCTTGTACTAGCTGTTATGACCTTTTAACGTTTGGAACTACTTTCTAAAAACTTTGAAATTATATCTAAGTTTGTGTTATTGAATTTTCAAGAAAGCAAATTCCTGTGTAACGGCTTGTAATTATTTTTTACTTTTGTTTATTTTTGGCTGAGGTAATAATTTCTTCTGTTTATGCTGTAGTTCTCCATTCAAGTATTTTCCCTGGAAAAGTGTCAAAGCTGTCACTTTTCTGCTTTTTCTTCCCAGTCTTGTTGGATTAATTCTCATGAGAATCTATGGCCCAACCAGAATTTACATGTATCATATTAAAAATATATAGGCATATTGGTACTGCTCCTGACTCAAGCACTTAGCTTCATATATGTAAAACTTTGCAGTGTTTGTAAATCTCTTCCTTATTTCTTTCTCTCACCACCTTTATCTAGAAACACTTCTTTCATGTATTGTTTTATAATCCTTTGTATTTATTAACCATCGTTTTTGTACATAAATCTGGTGCTGATGATTTTCCCTGGCATGTTTCTTGGCTGCTGTCCTTGGCAATGGAAATACTGCGTAAAGGCCCATTGCATTTTTATATAAACTACAGTAGAGAAGCTTGCAGTATACCAGGGCTTTTGGTTTTGTGCTGTCTGAAATATGTTTGCCAAGGTAAAAATGCAGTCTTAACACTGAGCAAACACTGGCTTATCTTAGCCTGTCCCATTCATCTGTAAATGCTTCAAAGTCCTCCTGTTTAAATGACTGAAAAATTCCACGGAGTATCCCCTTTCTCTATATCTTTTAGTGTGGCTTAGCCGTAGGGATCAGTTCTGAAAAAAGCTTGTTAGAAGGGAGCAAGTACTGCTGTCATTCCAGTGACTGTTGTTTCTGAACCTTTATCCTACACGTATGCAGGAGTGCGTTAGGTGGTATTTGTTACTCATCCTTGAAGCTCCGTGAGAAAGTTAAGAGCTGAATAAGCTTTTGTCAGATCTCCAAGGTTTGTTCTCAAATGTGCATTCAAGGAATATGACTATTCTTCCTCCCTCCCCAATCAAATCAACCAACTCACTGGAACTATAGCTTCAAAAAAATAACTGGAGGGCTGTTCTTTAGTGCCCTTCTGGAGGCACTCTTGACACTTTTTATTTCAGTATAAGAGTATTCTCTGAAAGTGAGAGCCTGTCTTTTAGATGCACTGTGTGAGCACCCCAGATTAATTGTCATTTTTGAAAAACAGGACTTGAACTATTTTTTTCCCCCCCTCGTCAAGTCTTTTGCTTCTTGCTCAGTTAAAGAACTATCTGTTAACAAATGATTTTTGCTTTTTCTTTTTTGCCAGGCTCCATGAGGCCCGCTCAGGAGATATTTGCAATGCCTGTGTCCTTTTGGTGAAAAGATGGAAAAAACTGCCAGCAGGATCCAAAAAAAACTGGAATCATGTTAGTTGGTTGTTTATCTATTTCTCCCCTATCCCTGAAGTAACTTGTTTTGTGTGTCTCAATCCATTCTGCTAGAGAGGGAGGCACTAGCAAGGTTTTGGGTTTGCTGTTCCCCCCCCACCCCCTGACACACACAGAGCATCCCTAAAATCTGCCTGCAATATTTCCTGTTACGTGGCTCTTACCTGTCTTCATCTGGCTTATGTGCAGCTTGTGATTGTGCAAGCCTTGAATGGAGTCACAGACTAACTTACCCTGTAATTCCTTGTTTTCACAAGCTCATAACTTTGTCCAGAAGTCTCTTATGGCACTCAAACATTCCAGACTTGGCTTCTGTCCAAAAATTGGTTGTTCTCCCTTTTTTTTCCCCTTTTTTTAATAGCTTGAACAAGCAAGGTGACTTGCTCAAGCAACATATAAATCAATTTGGCTTAGTCAGACAATTAAAATGACTAATAACTTACAGCCATTCTCACTCATATTATGCTTTGATATACCTAATTCATTTTGGGCCTCAGGCTGGGAAGATGATCAGGATTCTTTGTGTATGTTATAATCTTCTGTCAGGAGGCCTTGATGATAGCAGGGGAGCCAGAGCTATGGTCATTACTAGCACTAGCCTTTTCAAAAGTGCAATTGATGATTTAACAAAAAAAGGGAGGTGGGGGGCAAATGCTTGGTAGACACTTTTATCTGAATCTGTGTTGGCTTAAACAATAGTTGTCTGCTAAACTGAACCTGTTGAAATAGGAAGTTTTTAAACTGGTTTTCTTTCTCTTCCTGTAGACTCAGCCTCTTATGAACCAGATTTAAATGAAACAGTGTCAATGCACAGAAGTGCCTTGGTTTAACTAAGCTGATCTTGAACACCTTCAGCTAAATCAGTTCATGTTCCTTGATTAGTGCAATATCTGAGCTTGATGCAGAAGTACTAGATACAGATTTTCTGTGTTCTAGGTGGTAGATGCCAGGGCTGGACCCAGTCTTAAAACAACACTGAAACCAAAGAAAATGAAAACTCTCTCTGGAAGTAGAATAAAGAGCAATCAAATCAGCAAACTGCAAAAGGAGTTCAAGCGGCACAGTAAGTTGATCCAAAGAGGCTTTGGCAATAAACTTTGGCCTCCCCTAAAATAGCTTATTGTTAACCAGCCAAGTCGAATTACAGTCGAGATTCAATTGTGTTCTCATATGTTTAGACCTTCTCTCTTTTTGTAACCTTTCATTCCCTATCTGCTTGGGGAGGGGGTGGTGGAATGAAGAGGAAGAACCTGTGAGCAGGGTGTCTTGCATGACAGAGGTGGGTTGTGTCGGGTGGCGAAGTGGCAAGGAAAGGTTACAGATGTGGGGACTGGGGGGGCCTGGCTTGCTGGAGCAGGCAATGGTAGTGTATGTCCTACACTTAAGCAACCTGTTTCTGGAAAGCACTTGGGCAAAATCCTCATTGCAATTGGAGGTTCTCCCCCTGGTCTCACTAATGCACAAAGGGTTTTCAGCTGTCTTTTCTCAAGGAAGACTGTTCTACTGATACCACTATCAGTCCGTCTTTCTTCCACATAGGTTTTCAACCTAAGCTTTCTATTTAGCCTAGATTATTTTTTCCCTTTAAATTCTTACCATGTTTCCTCTGTAGCAGTTTCTTTACACCTTCCTTTGCCAGTCTCGGTGATTTCTTCCCACTAACACTTACACTCTTCAAATAGATTTGGATTCATAGCTTCCCAACAAAGCCATCTGCCAGTCATGCTCTAAATATATGTCAGCAGTTTAGCTCTTTTCCTTTAGAGCAAACCTTCCAACCTCTTAACTGTTGCTGTCTTAGTCCTCTCTCTGTTTCAGTTATCCTACCTGACCTGAAGATAATGTATGTGAAGCAGATCCCACAAAACTAAGGGGTTCTTTGTGTTCAGTACTCTAAATGCTTTTTAACAGTAAATAAAAACTCACCTAAGAAAACTTGCAAATGCCCTGACCAGAAGAGCTTGTATCTCTTCATCCAACGCGCTGTAATTAATCCTTATTAATTGTTACTGCAGGTGCTAGAGAACAACTAAAAGGTAGGCCAGTAGTTCCTCTGTTTAGGTGTACATCTACACTGAGTTTGTAGTACACAATCTTGATTCAGCAAAAACCTAGTCCTACGTAATGCAGTGCATGATGAATAATCACTAATGAGAAGAGCTTTGCAAGATTTTAATGAGATGGATAAGAAAGGAGATTTGAGTTGATGGAGGAATTACTGAGTCTGAAGCATGGGTCAGGATCATCTGCGGGAATGTTGCAGTGATTCCAGAGAGGGACTAGGATTTTGTCCAAGTGTGACCTGCACAGCCTGCATTTGAGAGCCAGAAACTGAAGTCTGATCTGAGCAACTTCCCGGTCCTTTGGGTACAAGGACACCCCTCCAGCTCTGAGACCTGTCTGCAGAATGCCGCCATGTGTTTTCTCAAGGATCTCTTGAAATTGGCAGGGGAAAGTAAAAATGGTGGTGGTGGTTACTCCCTGCCCCTCTCCCCCAAAATTAAAAGCCTTTTTTTCCAGTCCTAATCTGAATGTGACCTTTTACAGGCGAGAGGAGGAGGATGGCTAACTAGTTAGATATATGTCTTGATTCCTGTATTTGTGCCTCCCTCCCTACAGATTCTGATGCCCACAGTACCACCTCGAGTGCCTCCCCGGCTCAGTCTCCCTGTTACAGTAACCAGTCTGATGATGGCTCTGACACAGAGATGAGTGCTGGGTCCAGCAGAACACCAGTTTTCTCCTTTTTAGATCTCACGTATTGGAAAAGGTAAGAAGCAATACATGTATTCTGCACAGCCAGCAATTTGCTTCATTTGCACAGTGCTCGATTCTACTTCATTAGAAATTTGCAAAGTGCTGCTGACCTTAATTTGTGTTAAGGATGTCATTTAAGCCACTGAGTATTAAACAACATGAAGGTCTATCTTTGGAAAGAAGTGCCATGTGCTTAAGACAAATTTTCCCCCGTTTCCCCTCAGTTCCCTAAATGTTTATAAACTTGCTGGATAAAAGTTGTTTACATTTGGGGAGTAACAGATAACATTCCTGACTGTCATTATCTTTTCTCTTAAAACTATGCTTTCTAGATGTGATGTGTTATCAAATACATAGGTGCCCTCAGCCTGGCAGCAAAACATAACAGTTGATTTGGTTGACCTGTGGTGGTAGTCATTAAAAAAAAAAAAAAAAAGAGTGGGAGGAAAACCAAGATTTTCTGAGAGCTGATCGGTTTGTTATCTTCTATTACACATTGTGACACAGTTATCCCTTATTTAGCCAACTGCTGTATTGAAATTGTTGTGACTTTGCTGCCTCTTCTCAAACAGTCTTTGCAAGTGTTCTGCTCAGATAGTTGTGTATATGAAGCTTCTCTGGGAAGAGAAATGGGAGACATTAGTTTTGCATAGGCATAGATATATATTTTTTTTTCAAAGTAATGTTGTGGATTTAGACTTGTTTTCTGAGCAGCCTTTTCGCTCCTATCCTAGCCCAACAGTGTTGGAGGTTGAGAAAAGTAATGTATCAGTCATACTGATTTTTGCATTTCTGTAACTTCTGTTTATTCTAAACACACAAACCTCTCTCTCTCTCCCTGCTGTTTCCTCCAGGCAAAAGGTTTGCTGTGGAATTATTTACAAAGGGCGTTTTGGGGAAGTCCTCATAGACACTCATCTCTTCAAACCTTGCTGTAGCAATAAAAAGTCTGCCACTGAGAAGCCAGAACAAGAGGGATCGCAATCTCCATCAATTTCCACCCAAGAGGAGTGGTGACTTCCTTGGATAGCTGCAGAAGGTTATACAGATCCTTTTATTCTCTGGAAAAATACTAGAAAGTGACTCTGTTCACTTTGGACACCTGCTATGCTGCCAAAAGACTATTCCCTAGAACTGTTTTGGGTTTTACTGCTACAATTCCACAAACTCTGAAGCCAGTTTGTATCCTTTCAGAAAGACTGTATATAATATTTAAGATGCTATGGAACACTTAGCAAAGCTGAATGCTGCTGCGAGGTTGTCCCTCTAATTAATTTTTTCCCCTTTCAGCCTCTTCACAAATGAACTTGAGGATGGGGTTTTGTATATTAAAGTATATGTAGTTCATCTTTCTGTATTGAAAGAAGCAGTGGTTGTCAGGCATTTTTTAAAGTTGGTTGGTAACCTTCCTTAAATCCCCAAGAAAATATTTCATTTAGACATGTATGAGTCAATGAGATGAATTAATACATAGAAATGTTATGTCACCTCTCTAGTTATATAAATATATATTTTTTAAAGGTGTGGAGATCTCACCCTATACTACTGACATTATGAGAAAGACAAATATGCATCCCTCCTACATGACACTGACCGGTAACTGCAGACATCTCTAGTGTAAGTAGTAATCTGAGAAGGCCCCCAATGTAAAATGCTTCTCAAGAAGGGGCAGAAGAGCTCACCTCCTTAGCTAAGGAGGAAGATATACCTAAGAACTGAACATAGTGAAAGGGGAGGCTACTTCCTTTTAGACCAGCAGCAGACACCCTAGACCTCCTGTAGTAACTGACTGGTGATGAGAGGTGGACCAAGGCAACACCAAGTTAGCCCAAGTTAGGTGTAGATGAGGGCCAAAATTGAATAACTGGTATTTGTTGGCCCAATGCAGCTGACATGTGACTATGAAACAGACTTCTTGCTGGTTTTGAACCTGACAGAACAAAACCCCTGGCTAAACAGGGCAGGTTCTGGTCTGGGGATGTAACTCAGTCCTAGCTTGGGGTCTGGATTCAAGATTCCTGTTTTGGAACCCTTCCCCTGCAGTGCTTTTGTGTTTCTTGTTAAACAACCAGCAGATCAATAATTTTGTGAATACTGGACTTACTGCAAATTATGAAGAGTTCTGTTCAGAATGGTGCTGTACTGAGTAGAGGCAGCTCTATTTGCATTTGAGATCAAAAGATAGTATTCCCTACACATTCCCAGTCAAACTTGTGTGCAAACCATTGTGACACTCCTTCATACTCTACTTTGCCTTTAGGGTGAAAGCGGCTTCCTGGAAGTGTGCGCTGCAGTTTTAGCTCCCAAGTGCTTCATGTTCCTTTTATGAAGGTTTAACTTGTGTACCCTGGGAATTCTGCTTTTTGTTTGTTTTTCTGGTTTGGGGGAGGGAGGGGATTTTTTTTTATTTGGGGGGATTTTTTTTATTACTCTTTTGGGATATTCTGCAATGGACTGCTACGAGCTTTCCTTTTTGTGTGAGTTGCCAGCATAATATTTTGGTGGGTAGGGCTTAGGACTGGATTTTCATGTAATCTCACTTCCTGAATTGGGAATAGTTAGCAAATGAAAATATGGGTAGGGAAAGATGCAGCTTTTAAGAAGAGCCTCCACCCTCAAAACTCTCTTTTCTTCTGTTGGGAAACAGAATGTCTGAAGAAAACATCAGGGGAAATGGAGCTTTGACTTATCACAGCCTTACAGCTTTCATCGCTGTTATTTTACTTTTCCTAAACTCTGAGATTCTGAAGGGAGAATAAAGCTACGTACTATGCTTTCGTCTGCAACCAAATAAATGGATACTTGCTTGTGTAACTGCTTAACTAAGTTGGTCATGTCTAACAAGGGCTTCAGTAAGTCCTAGCTGTTTTGCAGACACCTTCTTCCATTTGAATTTGTTTTCAGCATCAATAATTCTGTGCACCTAAGGCTGCAGTATTGGTGGTAGGATGTGCTCTGATATGGATCATCTCTTCTTCTCTATTTATTTATTTATTGCTAGGTTTCAACCGCCAACTGCTTCCCCTACTCCCTCCCACCTCTTCCATTCCCAGTAGTAATGCAAGATGAACTGTATGTAGTCATGCACTTTGTATTAATGTATTAGAAATCTATGGAACCTGTTTTGTACTTTTATACTGTTCAGACACTTGTAATCCAAACTTTTTTTACTAGGGTAATGAATAAATTTAGACTTATTTAGAAAATAAACATTTTCTCCTCTGTTTATTTCAATTCTATCCTATTAATTAGACTCAATGTTTGAACCAGCCCAGGCAATCCATGTTTCTATTTGAGCAAGACTTTTTTTGTGTGAAGAAAGATAATTATATTCTTTGAAACAACAAATGATTTCTTACTTAATTTGGAAAGAGGAGCAGAGCAAGGGTTATGCTTACTGTGATGGGTAGCTGTCTCATGGCAGAATCTCAAAGCTTACCCTTGGCACTGCATATGTGTAAGAGACATTTCTTTACTTGAAATGGGTGATGCTGAAATTTGGTGTTTCTAGGGGGACTTGCTGTCTGTCTAGCTCACTGACATTCAGTAAAGGCCAGCTGAAGCAACAGCATTACAGGTTTTGGTGCTTTGACAGCATGTGTAAACATCCCTTTCCAGATCCAGCCAAGTTGGTGGAAGAGGCTAGTGCTCCTGTACTGAAGCTGGAGCCTGGAGTGTTTCTTCCCGTGACAGGCATAGTCCACTGGATAAGCTCTAGCAGACTGGTGGGAGCAAGGACTTCTGGCAGGAGATGGCAGTAAGTCACTGAGTTTAGAAGATAAGGCTATTCCCCGACAATGGGGAAAGCGGTGCAACCTTAGCATGATGGTTTGTTGTGAGATTCTATTCTGGACTTCAGTGGAGTGACTCTTGATTTGTTCCTGCTGCAATACTAGCTCTTTCCTATAAATTGAGCAAGATGGTATCCAGAGGTTAATGTCAAAGTAATTTCAGTGAAAGCGCTTCATAGACTGCAAGATTAGTGGCACATGATTTTAGTGCAACAGGTTCTATTTTGGGCATATTCATATTATCTGCTATAGATGCTTAAAAATATCTTGGGCATAGTTCACCTAGAATGAAAAGCTTTTCATAGTCATTGAAGAGAAATAGGTGCACCAAAAGATGATTTAAAGCATGTAAACTTAGTATGACTTCCTTCTTTGCAACTTCTATCCTCTTTCAAATAACAAATTCCTTTTCTCTTTACTGTTGTTTCACTTCTGTGACTGCAGGTACTGTCTGGGTAGCCTCAGGGTGCTGCAACCATCAGTTTTAATGGGCAAGGTGCTTTTTGCATGAGGCAGATAACCTAATGGAGGAGTGCAGCTGTGGAAGAGGAAGTTGCTGCTATGGGGACACTGGGGAGCCAGCACTGGCCATCTTCAGAGCAATGTGGAAAGAGATCAGGAGGCAAATTCCTGAGTAAAGTCCTTCTGTGTGTCACCTGAATCAACTGTCACAATAAGTGTGACAGCTACTAAAACAATAGCTTCCAATGCAAGTGTGATAAAGCTGCTTTACAGAAGATTGTCTTATATCAACTTTAGCAGTACATGCCTCCTTTTTCTTGTCTTCAAAGGTGATTTTTCTGGAGGTCACCAATAGACCAGGAATAGATTGCAGATTTCCAAAGCCTGAGTTCAGTACTTAAACAAGTTGGCTTTACTGACAGCATAGTTGGTCTTTTGTATTGTGCTGTATGGCAGCTAATTTTATTCTGATTTGTATGCTGTGGAGATTTCGTTTTATGTGACTTCTACAACACTGAGACTGTAGTGTGGTTTCTGAGTAGATGGTTGGGTGCTATCCTGCACCAGTGACTAAACACTTGCAGCTCTTCTAATCTGAGGTAGTATAAACACTTTGTTTCAATGCCATTTAGAAAAAAGGGAAGCTCCTTCTAAATGGTTCTCATAGCATGTTAATGTTATTATTTAGGCTATCTAGACTGGAGGTAAGAGCAGTCCACAGTGTATTCTGCAGACCTGGTCCTATGGTTGCCAGTATCAGAGACACAACTCCATTTTGGCTTGTTTCCTGTTTCCTTCCTGTAGAAATCAGGACACAAGGGGGAAGATGGTATGTGTCTATGTCTCCTTTGTCAGAAACAGCTGATGCACACCTGGAATGGACACCTGGGACATGCTTCTTGTCTTCCTCAGTATGAACATAGTCTACAGTAAGCAAACAAAACATGCACCCTTGTGGGTTAACCTATCTCTATATTGGGTTTGTGAAGGTGTTAAGGTAGCTGTTTCTCCCCTGGTTTCAACTGGCATCAGGTATCAAATTAGCCTTTTCTCTACAGCAAATAACATTTTGCTGTTTGGAGAAGAGTGCAGTTGGTTTTCCTGTTGAAAAGTACACATTTGTGTTGATTTACAGTGACTCAGAATTGCGCTGGTGCTGCAAGGAGAAATTACACTATTGTGGGCCTAAAGAGGAAGTAAAATATTCTGAGAAATAAACTGGTGTGTAAAAACACTAGTGTTCCAAATGCTGAATATATACAAAGGGAATGTGATGCTGAAAATTGCTGTTTATCCTGAAGAATTTTGGGTTTGTTTCTCTTTTTAAGGTATGTATTAGTGAGAATTGTTTGGAAGACTTTCTAATGTATCAGAAGGATGCTATTGTTATAGCAGACTGACACCGTTGTCGTGCTAACCTCCTGCCCAGTACAAGCTTGCTGGAAAGCAGTGGACTGGCCCAGGTCTCTTATGCCTTCAGTTCTGAGCATGGGAAAGGCCTGACTCATACTCGTGCCTGCGTGTGGGTTTGGACCATTCAAACGCACCCCGAGACGCGTTTCCCCCGCGGGAGGGTTCAGCGCGGGGGACCGGGCGGCCCGAGCCGGGCTCAGCGGCGGCCGCCGGGAGCCGGGCGCTGCCATGGAAACGGCGTGGGCCCCGGCCCGGCCTCGGCCCCGCCCCTCGCGGAGAGGCCCCGCCCCCCGCGGCGCCGCCCTGCGGCCGCCAGGGGGCGCTGCCGCCTCTGTTCCACCGCCTCCCCCCTCCCTCCCGCGCCGGCGCCTTGCAGCCAGGCCCGGCGAGCTTTCCTTGAAAGGAGGAAATCGGTTGTTCTAAACTTCTGCAAAACCGCTCCTGCGTGAACTGATGCAGGTGACCTGGTGAAAACGGGGGCATGCATCTAGTTTTTATGCATAATCCTCCTTTTCTAAGTGACATTGATGGCATATTTGGAAAATATCCTGCTAAATACATAGGCAGGAACAACCTTTTAATTGTTCTTTCTAGGTTATGACTCACTTGCTCTTCAGGCTTTGGTAAAAGCTGAGTCACCTATTAATATTCAGTACTTTACATTCCACTTACATGGCCAGCAGGCTCCACTTCTGACTCATAAAAAATGAGAATAAACCACCCCCTTCTTATCTCTGCCTTTTCTCCTCCCAAAGACGCAGAATGAGCAATGTGGTGTGAGAGAGCAGGAGTTATAAATGACCTGCATTTGCAAATCAGTCCTGTTACCCTTAGGAGAAACACCAGTGGGTGGCCGTCCCGCTGGGTGCTGCCTGGGCACGCGCACCAGCTGCCAATGCTCCTCTTGGCCGCAGCAGCATCGTGGAGGACTAAAAACACATGGAGACTGGAGAGCTTCACCATGGTGGCAAAGGGGCCCCAAGGTCGTGGCAGGCAGAGTGTGCCTGTAGGACAACGTGTGCTGCTGAGGGGCCTGCTGGACTGACCACCTCTGACCACTGGAAGTCGTGTTCAGCTTATGGTCTCAGCTGTGAGTATCTTCGTGATCTTCTTGGTTTGGGTGTTGAAATATGTTTTTGGATTTGACTATTTAATTACTTTCCATCTCAGTGAAGTGCTGCTGAACAAAGAAATTAACATACTTTTGCCTGGGCAAAACCTGGGCTTGTAACCAAGTAGTATCATATGATTGTGAGGCTTTGACCACCTGATGGTGGTTTGAAGACAACCAGGAAAATCACCTGACAGATGGGGCTGGGAGTTATAGAAAGCCAACCTTTGCTGTTAGTAGCTCCTTCTTGCTGACCAAATTAAGAAAAGTATGCTAGAGTGCGTGCTGGAAAGGTAATGTGCCAAACCCTGAAGAAGAGAGATGCAGAAACAGAAGTAGAACATCATGTAGGTACAGGCAGCTCTTACTTTGCTTGGATCGACAAGTCTCAGCAAAGCACTTAACCTGCTTCAGTTGTTTCTTGCCTGTGGCAAACAGCCACTTGGTGTGCTTAAACTCTGGAGAGTTTGGGGGGGCGCTGGCTGTGGGGCCTATGGAAAGTGAGGCTCTGTTTCAGAAAAGGGCAGGCCAGAAGGGGTTCTGGGTACACAAGGAGTGAGGCCAGGACGCAAAGACAGAGGCAGCATTTGGAGCCTCTTTGGCCACAGTGGAGTTTAAGAGTACTTGTATAACCAAATGTGAGAGCTTGGGGAGCCCAGCTGAGATGACTTGACTGTGGCAATACATACCATTAGCACTGCTACATACCAATAGCTGCTGCTATTAAGAAGGTCTGACAACAGCTTCAGGGCTATGGGCAATGCTTCTTTGTTGCCTCAGAGATTTTACCCCCTGTTGGCAGAATAAAGTGACTGTTCAGGTTTTAGTTTAATTGTTTGTTTGTATTCTGTCTTAATGATGGTCCCTTGTTCCTTAAATGGCTTTTCTTGTGGGCATCATCATGGCTCCACGCCTCCAGCGAGGAGGTGAAGAGGGAGCAGAAAACATTTTGATTTTGGACAGTGCCCCACGCAGGTCAGGGAATGATCCCACTTAGCCAGCATGAATCTGGACACCACAAGACACTGTTCAGTCAGGCTCAGTGTTGTATCTGCTGACTAATCTGTGTAGAGGTGTTTGATGTAGTGTTGAGCAGACCTGAGAGCTGCAGTGCCTTCCAGAGCATGCTCTGGCTGTCCTGGCATTGCATGCTGTCCTTCAGCTCTCCCATACACATTAAGAGCTGGAAAATAATAAGGGGGAAAAAAAGCAGCAGTGCTCCCAGTCTGTAGAACAGGTTGTGTAAAGTTTGGTGACAATCAGGGAATTATGTGGCAGGGAATTAAGTGACTCGAGCAGTGATGAAACTCTCTAAGCAATATTTCTCATGCCCACCCTGCCCTGTGGTACCCTGCCAGGCACAATGAGTACCTCTCCTTTTGACCGAAGTTCTCACCTCATTTTTGTACCCCCAGACACCTGCATGATTGTTCTAGGGCTGGTACCTTTGCCAGGCTGTTACCCTTTACAGGACACGAGTTGGAGCAGCCTCTTCCTTCCCCGAACAGTTCACTGATTGCCACTTGCCTGTAAGCAAGCTGTTCAAGAGGCTGGGGGCACTCTAGCACTCCTTCTCCCCTAGCTGCAATCAAAATCAATGTGTAGAATATCCTAGATAAAAGGCAGAAATACAAAAGACTTTTATTTTTCTGAAATTGGAGGGACCAGAGGCATTATTATAAAATAACAACTCCATTATTTTTGAGAGTTATCATCCAAAATTTCTGTACTGTAGCAAACCTTCTCCCTTGGCATCTTTAATCTAACTAGGAAAGGAGGTCAAAACTAAGAACACAGAAGCATTAGTATTATTATAGCAGTGCCTGGTAGCAACACCTTCATTAAGGACCTTTCAAGTGTTTTCACATAAACTCTTATTTTCAGATTGTAAAACAGCCATAAAATTCACCTCCTTGCTGATACTAGGTACTTAAGGTCTCAGACTATCAGCACTTCAGTCAGTCAAATTTCTGGTTAAAGCAGAGTCCTGAAAATCCTCCCACATATTCTGATTTGAATTTGCATTTTTTATGGTGTCTGTGCTTTAAAATACAGAGTGGTTCTGAGTGAAATTATTTGTAATGTGCACATTCTATAGGTTTCCAAACTAAATGCACATGAAACAGCTAGTGTATTTGATTCAATAGCTTAAAATTTTCTTTCCTTAAAGAAGGGTGCTGAGCACACCTGATGAGTGTGGAGTACACACAGCCTCTCCTTGTTTTGAAGATGGTAGGAAAGCCTCTTTAGTAGGGAAAGAATGTGAAGGTGGGATAGCCAGCAGTACAGAGCTAGCACAAAGAAGCCATTGAGCAGCCATGAAACAAGTGCACTAATAAGAGGAGAGTGTCTGCAGCTAGGTGAAAATCCATTGCCAAGGTGGGGTTTACACACACATTCATAGCTAGAGCTCAAAGTTTTGGGGCAAGTTCTTCTATTTGCCTCCCTCAAAAACTCATATAGTGAGTACTTGCAATATCCTAAAAGAACAGGGATTATGATTAACATCTTTAGGTTGTTTAGGTTGCAAAGGAACTAAGGATGATATTAGTTCCTCTAAAAGTAGAGACCTATAGCATGCATGTCTCCATGTAAAGCTTGGCTTCATTTATAGCCATCTCAGTTTAGGCACAGTTATCTGAAAGAGGCCGTTTTAGGAAATATTCCCAAAATCCTGTCTTGGGAACATTTTGAGAACCTGAAATCCAACCGTCAGGTACGTTTTGAAAAACATCTATATGGCATCAGTCAGAGCCATCTTGAAAAATCCCCATGCCTGCCTCCTCAGCAGAGAGTACTTTGAAAGTGTCTAAATTGTGCTGCAAGGTGGAGCTGGCTAAAGGACCCCTCATGTGGTCATTTCAATATGCGCTTATGGTCCAATCTTATGGCCAAATTGGAAATGCCCCAGTGTCCTATCTGAGGATCAGTGAGAGAACACCCAGGCCACAGGGAGTCCTACTTGAAAACTACAAAAGGATTTTATTGTCAGTCAGTGTTATTGATTGATTCCGAGCCAGGTGGCACTAACTGAAGATTTGGCTGCTAAAAGTAGTTGGAGACTATAAAGAGGTGGAGAGGAACTACTGCCAGTAGGATCTTCTAGCAAGGGAAGAGGCTGATGTTCATACCTGCCTTTTCCCATTGCTGCTGGAGTGCTCTGCAGTGATGTTAGAGCTATAGCTGTGTTCATGGTAATACTTGCCCAGTATGTGGCTGCCCTGCAGGTCTGCAAGAGCAGGATCCCATTTGGCTGCCCTCCACAGTAAAATAGGCCATGATCCCAGCACCACTGCAAGCTGGTAGATGCAGATTTCCTCTAAGCAACTGATACCTTCTGTGGTTTTTTATCTTCACAAAGCAAAAATGTTGGACATGGAAGAGGCATGCATGGCATGTATCTCTCATAGAGGCCACTAAGTATCAAGGGCCAAATCCCGCTCAAGGATGCAGACCATTTCAATAGAGTCAAAAGAAGCCCCATTCTCTCATCTGGGAAGAGATGCAACTAGATGGCTGTGAATTTTGCAGCTAGTTCTCGGACATGCCATAACTAGAAGAATCACCAACTTTTGTTCCACTCCAATGAGATTTCACAGCTATGTGCTGCTGCTTATTAGTATCACCTTAATTAGGTCATGGGTTACACTTGAACAGTGGTAACATGGTAGTAATTACAGTGTTTTGATACAGAATGAGTGCGTCTTCCACATACTTCAGAAACCCCATTAAAATAATTAGAAAAATGGAGTGGACTGAGTCCAGGTGAAACATCACAGATCTGTTATTAATGCCTTCTAGCAGGGATTGCTTTAATGACAAGACCACTTTGAGGGGAATCAGAAAGCAAACTGCTGACAGACTCCTTTATAGAAAGGCTACCTCGTGAAGGTGGCAGAGGTCTAGTTCATGGGGAGCTGGTTAGTTCAATGTAAATAATTAGTGGTGAATACAGCCTCCTTTTTTATTTCAGAATGATCGAAATCCTTGTGCCAAAGAACTGCATGGGAGGGAATCAGGAGGTATTGCTACACAGCGCGAAACAGTGTTGCCTGCCATGCAGAGAACAAATGTATCAACGTCGACAGGCCATATCCAGTGGAGCTTGTTGGAAGTGTGCCTGCTTCAGCCTGCCTAGCAGGGTGCAGGGGAAGTGATGCCATACATGTCCAGACTGTTGCACAGTCAGTCCATGGGCTCATGCTGTTGTAGCTATAGGGGCAGAAGTGGTGCAGGTACCGTATAGCATACAATTGTTCCTGAAGCTGCTGTAGCGTGGAGAGCTACTGTAGTTAACATGCAGTTTTACATCCTGAAGGGGCATCACATTTATTGTTCTCCTTTATGCTGGAATGAAATAAATCAGGAATTTAGGAACCTCTTTGTTGCTTTTTCTGTAATTTTTAATGTTCAAAAATTACATAATTTCTAATATTTCAATTTTAAAGTAGTCATAAACAGAGGTCAAGTACCCTAGAAAGAGAAACTGAATAAAATCTAATCATGTTGTATACTAGCTCCATCAACATCGTCACCTTAGTCTAATCCTTGCTTCTTTTGTCTTTTTCAATCTTCTTGATTTTTCTCTGTCTCTAGTAACGTTTCTGTCACTTGTGCCTATCTCAATGGCTCTGATTCAGGAATGCTTTTGACGTAGGAGCGATAACTAATCATAATGTCGTTGCTGTGCTTTACACCTTTGGGAATAGAGGAGAGTCCTGATATAAGCTGGATATGCAAGATAAAGATCAAATAGAAAAAGAAGAACTGACAGTATCCAAATGGGTTTCAATAAAGGAAGACTGAGCAGAAGTGGCTCTTAGGGGAGAAGTGAAGGAGAGAAGGGTTTCTGGATGTGAAGAAGATGAGTTTTCTAAATGTAAGAGATGGCACTAATATAATGCAGTTTACTGCTGCAGATGCAGAAAAATGTGCCTTTTAGGAAAGGTCTGAGAGAGTATGGAGATAAATGGGATTGGGGAATAAAAGGAGAGCTGAGAAATACATGGAATTTAACGGATTTTCAATAACATTAACATACAGTCACCATCAGTTGTCATTTTTGCTTTTGGAAGGCAAAAGATTTCTCTGTCAGCAGACAGGAAGTAGGAGTTTGGCCTCACTGGTATTATGGGCTTTCTATGTGACACAGGCTGTTTGCTAGGCAGGCACTTTCTCCTGTTTTGAAGGCGGATGAGTAAAGAGCCCATCCCCACCACATAGCCTCTGATCTTTTATATAAACTAACCCACGGGTATTGTTTGTGCCTATGTGGATATTGCTCTGTGCTACATTATGTATGGCTCTGAGGCTTAGATGGGAAGCTTGTGAGCAGCAGAACGGCTGTGCGGCAACAGCATGGGCTTCTGGAGAAGTTACGCAGCCAAGTTGAGATCAGCTGGAGTAACATTGTGGAGGTCTCCAACCTCCCATATTTTCTTCCTGTAGAGAATTTCTGACAGCAGTGTCCTATGTAGAATCCCTGAAGGGAAAAACTCCAAAGAAAACCAAACAAGAATGATTTAATATCTGTGCACAAAAGTATGATTCAGACTTTTGCAGGCTTTGAGGGGCAAAGAAGAAGTTATGGAGATGAAATTTCTGCAGTGGAGTCTGGAAGGTGGGGAAGATGATTCTGGTAGTCTGTTATATAGTTAGATTAGGTTTAATTTTCAAATATAAAATCATGAAAGTCAGGTCTGCCCCCTTCCTGTATCCCTTGGGTAAGAGTTAGGTTAAAGCAGTGATATCTGCAATGAGAGCTATAAGGTAGTTTTCTCTTTATTTTGTAACTTGGAGATTATGTATGCGTGAGTTGGCCAAAATAAAAGGTCAGTGTTTATATATGGGATTATGCATTCTGGATGCCTGTGACAGCAGGGGACCCAACTCAGTGACCCAGAAATTCCCTCCCAGCCCTATATTCTGAAATGAGAATAGAGATGTGATTTTAAACTGCCTAATTTATTGCCTGCCTCCTTGTTTAAAGTGGTTTATCCAGTTACTGCCAAGTTATTGGTCAAAGTTTGCTGAAAGAGTTCAAAATGTATGCTCTCACCTCTGCTTTTGTCTAAACTGGAACAAAGTGAAAATTGCTCATTTCTTTTTCAAATTTTCCTATCACTTTAGAGTGTTTGAACATATGTAGCTATTTGAAAATTTTAGAAAGACACAATGATCTGATTTCTGTTTACACTAACATCACAATACCCTGTATTGACAACATAAATGGGCTTTAAAGTGGCTGTAAATGTACATGTAAAACTTACATTCATAAATACTGATTTACTATCTGTAAGGCTCACTGTTGCAAACAGCAATAGTGCAAGTTATACACACGCCTATATTGAAGGGGAGTTTACCCAGGGTCCCTACTAACTTCTGAGCAGCTTCACCCCCTTCCTCCTGACTTCAAACTGCCTTTTCCTTCCCTTGATTGCATCTGCTTTTGGGTCTATGCAAGTTATCTGAGAGTATGGGTTATTCAAGGGTTAGGATAATATATTAAAAAAAAAAATGTAATAGAGTTAGGGAACGTTTAAACAAACTGGACATGGACAAGTTCATGAGACTTGACAGGATTCACCCGTAAGTGCTGAGGGAGTTGGCTGATGCTATTGCGAGGCCACACTCAATTATCTTTGAAAGGTCATGGCAACTGGGAGAGATTCCTGAGGACTGGAGGAAATCAAATGTCACTCCTATCTTCAAGAAGGGCAAAAAGGAGGATCTGGGTAACTACAGATTGGTCAGCCTCACCTCAGTCCCTGGGAGGTGGAGTAAATAATCCTGAAAACCATTTCCAGACATATGAAGGACAAGAAGGCCATCAGGAGTAGCCAGTGCAAATTTACAAAGGGGAAAGCATGCTTGACAGACCTGCCAGCCTTCTACAGTGAGATGATTGGCTTAGTGGATGAGGAGAGAGCAGTGGATGTTATTATTTTGACTTTAGCAAGGCTTTTGACATGGTCTCCCATAACATCCTCATAGACAAGCTGACAAAGTGTTGGCTAGATAAGTGGACAGTAAGGTGTATTGAAAACTGGCTGAACTGCTGGGCTCAGAGGGTTGTGATCAGTAGCACAAAGTCCAGCTGGAGGCTGGTCACTAGTGGTGTCCCTCAGGAGTTGATACTGGGTCCAATACTGTTGAACATCTTCATTACTGACTTGGATAATGGGGCAGAGCGCACCCTTGGCAAGCTTGCAGACGATACAAAACAGTGAGAAGTGCCTGACACACCAGATGGTTGTGCTGCTATTCAGAGAGACCTCCATGGGCTGGAGAAATGGGCTGACATATAATGTATTATGTTGAGCTCATAGAGCTCAGCAAAGGGAAGTGCAGAGTCCTGCAGCTGGGAAGGATTAATCCCATGCACTAGTAGCCAACTGGCTGGAGAGCAGCTTTGCAGAAAAGGACCTGGGGATCCTGATGGACACAAAGTTGACCATGAGCCAGCAGTGCACCCTCATGGCAAAAAAGGCCAATGGCCTCCTGGGCTGTGTAGGAAGAGCCTTGCCAGCAGGTTGAGGGAGGTGATCCTTCCCCTCTGCTCAGCACTGGTGAGGCCACACCTGGAGTGCTGGGTCCAGTGCTGGGCTCCCCAATACAAGAGACGCATGGACATACTGGAGTGAGTCCTGCAGAGGCCAGTAAGATGACTAAGGGACCAGAGTGCCTGTCATAAAAGGAGAGGCTGAGAGAGCTGGAACTGTTTAGCCTAGAGAAGAGAAGGCTCGGGGGGATCTCATCAATCTGTATAATTATCTGATGGGAGGTTGCAAAGAAAACAGAGCCAGACTTTTCTCAGTGGTGCCAGTGAAGGACCAAGAAGCAATGGCACAAACTGAAACAGGAATTTCTGTCTGAACATAACAAAAACGTTTGTACTGTGAGGGTAACTGGACACTATTACAGGTTGCCCAGCAAGGTTGTGTAGTCTCCATTCTTGGAGATGCTCAAAATCCACCTGGACATGGTCCTGGGCAACCTGCTCTAGGTGACGCTGCTTTGAGCAGGGTTGGACTGGATGATTTCCAGAGGTGCCTTCTAATCTCAACTATTCTGTGATTTTTTGTGATAACAATATCACATGTCCTACTGAAAGGTTATCCTTACTGTGTCACAAGAATGAGTTACTTCAGTTTGTCTTAACTGCTTCTGTAAACAGCACACATGCAAACAAAGCCCACTGTAACACAGAAAGTACCTACTTAGCAGGGTGGCACACTATATAGTTTTATGTTTCCAAGTTTGCTGGGCTTAGATATGTGTGCGTTGACAAACATATGAATCATTTGAGATGCTACTGACTAATAAATCATTACAGGCTTGTTACAAGCTACTATCAGTGTTTCTCTGCTGGGGGTCAGGCTGCTGAGGGAAAGGGCTGTGTGGGGAAACATGGCAGTGGCAGCACACTTGGAAGGTCTAATCCTCACTCTGGCTTGGCAGTCCTAGGGACTGAAACTGTATTATGACTTCTGCTCCATCTTCCCCAATATTTTGTTTGTTATAACAAAAAACTTTAAAGATACCAAATTTAGGACTTGAATCACGAAACACATCAGAGCTGTGTAACCATTTGGGAGATGGATCAGGCCATATACCCAGTAGTAAATATTTGCAGAATTAGAGCTGTATCTATCATGGATCTTTAAAAAATATTTACGGAAATGTCTTAAAATCAGCACAAGTAAAATGGCTTGTTAGTAAGGGCTATTGTCAGTAGTGTGAGATTAAATAGTAAAGGATGATGCAATACTGGAGATTCTCTAGAACATCTACTTAATTTCAAAATTTCTTATCCTTGTTTTTCTAAAGATTTGTTTTTTTAAATAAAAAGCATATAATATTGACTGTAGTTATTAGCTGACCACTGCCGCATTCTTTCAATCATAGTCTTTTTCTAAACACAACACAAGGAGAAGTGAGATTTCTGTTTTCAGGACTGTCTTTCTGTCATCTGTTGTAAGCTGTAAATTTATTAAAATTTTCAAATTAGTTGAAGCCCAACAGAATTAGTAAAACAGGTTTGGCTTTTTAAAAAACACATTCATCATCATTTATACCTGCCTTAATATCTAGATAGGAATAAAAAATGATTCAATCTTCAGTATATTCATTTAGTAATTATAATAATTCACTGGGCTAAAAGTGTTTAAAGGAAATTAAATGGGCAAGTAATATGCCTCATGACTATGCAACAAAGTAAGAAATTTTCAAATCACAATTCTTAGGCATGTGTGGTAGTTCACTGTTCTGTATTATCTGTTTAGAAATCACTGTCACAACTCTTATTAATGTATGAGGTAGAAAATAAATGTATAATAATTTCAATCAACTTCATAATTTTTTAAAACGTTGCTTTTGAACTTTCTATTATCATATGCAAAATGACAAAGTCAGTTCCGCTTAATTTATTTCTTATGTTATTCCATCAGCATCGCAAACAGTTCATTGTTACCTAGCTCTCTAGCTAATGAGTTCAAGCCACCCTTCCCTTTGCAACACTTCACCTCTGTGCTGCACTTCCTGGTGTGCAACTGTCTGATGAGGAAGGGAAGCACTTAGCCCGAGGTATTAAAACAAAGTAGCGTCAATGAAAAAAACCAGGAGTTATCCCCTAAGGACAATGGACTACTCAGAGGATGACAAGAAGAGGAAACAATGAAACTAATCAACAGATGATTTAGAAAAAAACAAACAAACAAACAGTTCAGCTGCCCTCCCTCATCAAGATGCTACACGTCACCACCAGTATTCTCTCCCAGTTTGGGAAACTTCTCGACAGCCATCAGATTCCCGCAAAAGGTGCTGGATAAAATTAACTAAACTCTGTCTATGGAATCCTGTACTTACAGGAGCTGCTGGAATAAAGATTAAACTGAGCTTAACAAACCACTTACTAGTTATCCAGTATACTTTTAAAATGTCTAAAGAAACCTAGAAATTAACTAGAAAGGTACCTAAGCATGTTATAATTAGATCCAAGTCAGTTGAATTTCTTGTATACTTAAAGTGTGTGCTTTGCTGGATTGGCAACAGAGTAATCACATCAAACACATTTAGGAAGAAACTCTGGGATACTTCTCAGTCTACCAAGCAAATGCGAATACCCTGTGCCACACACTGAAGCATATGTTTATCTTCTAATAATTGCAATGTAAAATAGCAGCAACTTGGTTTCAGATAATTGTGGTGAATATAACATGAGGGTTTAAATGCAATTATAGAAAACATTATCAGAATCTGGCTTCAATATTGGGGTTTCTACTCTTTTAATATCTCCTGTGGCAGCTCTGGGCTGGTTCTCAAGATGAGAGGAAACAGGCTATGGTTCTGATGTAATAACACTGTTAGCACTTTAAGCATACTGCTATGATTCAAACATGTCAATGCTTACAGCAATTTGACAGTTGGATTCCGCAGTTTTCTGCAACATCAACAGACATAATTCTCTGCACTGTTCCTTCTTCTCAGAGGGGCAGGCTGCTTGGATGGCTGAGAAGGCATCTAGTCAGTTTGCTCAAGTTAAATATGCTACTTTGCATAAGTTTTTGTCCTTAAGACCAATTTTCAAGGGATGTTCCCATGAAAAGTTCGGCTCAACTGAGCCTGTAGGCTTGAATGGTGTTCCTAATTATAACAATAACATCAGCTAAATCTGAAAAATAAAGTTAAAAATGTTTTGTAGCCCATTAATTTTTCAATGAGAAGATGAAGTCTGTATATAGAATTTCAGAGTAAATAATTATATCTCGATTAGCAGTGAGAAAAGCTCATTTGTGGGGGGAAGGAAAGCCTTAGAAAAACATTTTCTTTAAGTTCTGTTGAAAAAAAAAGGAGGCAAATTAGGCTGCTAATTTAGGTTCCACCTGAAGGAGCACTTGTAATTGTCAAGGTCTGGCATGTTGTGGTCTCTGCTACATCGCACCACACAGGTGAAAGAGCAGAAGAGGAGCTGAGCAGCATCTTATTGCCCTCAGTGGAACCCTTTTATGCTTGGGGATATGCCAGGTCTATGGACACTCTATGTCACTTGAAAAGAAAAGCAGCTATTAAGTAAGACAGGCTGAGACATAGCTCATAAGCCAATGAAGTAAGACAAACAAACAAACAAAAAGTTATAAATTATACTGGCGTTTCGTATGGCCACGAGTATCTTCTTTATAAAATCAAAGTCGATAGTGCAGTTTCTATATTCTGTTTCTCTGCAGAGAGCAGAAATGTCTACCTAACTTAGTGTACCTCAGTTTTAGAGAACTTCCTGTAATGGCACAATATACTTGAACTATACAGGAAAATAAACTTTGGCATGAGCAAACAAAAATGTATAGTTGCAACTAGTAAACCTTTGGCAGTGTAAAACTAAGAACAAGAGAAACAGTATCATGGACAGGCAATATAACAGCAATATAATAGGTAATGTGGAAGTGTCATAAAATATATCCAGCTTTTCAGGGGGAGTTTGTGAGAATTTAGGACCAATTGTAGCAATGCACACAAGTCAAGTTTAGGCATACTCTGAATACGTGAGAAGCCAAGTAGGCATGAATGGACAAGATATAATATTATAGTATAGTATAATATCGGTCTGCTTTTCTGAGGATCTGAAAACTGCCTGCTGCCATTAACTTGACTGGAGGCTGAGGATTCTTTTTATTTCACTGGATTTTTGGTCTTCTGTTATATTGATGTACAGTTGGTTGAAAAATAGAAAAATTGTGAACAATTTAGAGAAACAGTTCTATGTTCTGGCAAGCTTCAGTGATGGTTCTAGGATTTTTTAACCAGAAAATGTTTCTCATATTCCATTGCCTGTAGGAGGTATAATAACAGTATGCTTTTGACAACATTATTCATTGTGTTTTTTTTTGTAACAGTACATCTCTGCATGTTCAAAGCACTGCAGAAACACCAGGGCTTTCTGTTTTCCTTTTTTTATCAGGATCTCTGCATTGAGCAGTGTTCATAACTTTTAAGACATAATAATACATATATATCTGAATTATATGAATAAAAAGAGTAAACAATTATTCATAAACACTTCAAGGAAAGTTCTTTCATGTCCCTTTGCCATTAGCATACAAATACTACGCTGGGAAACTGTCAAGATTCTTATCTCAACAAAACACTTATTGCTTCTCATAAGATGAGCAGTCCCATTAAAATCACATTTCTTGTGAGCAGGAAAAACAACAACTTCAAATAACCATGTTTTTCTATAAGAATTTATAATAAAAACTAAATTCACAGAGTACATAGATTGTCTTAATGAAGTCAGTGGAATTACTCAAAAGCTTGCAGTTAAGTATGGATTTATAGGCATGTTTAATTAGGGTCCTGAACAATAATCTGCAGGATCAAGCACAGTTTATGCTCCCTGTGGTGCCAACTGCCATGTTCCAGTACCTGTGTGACTGGCTGCACTCTATCACCATGGCCAACTTAAAAATGCAAAGTACTTAATCAAACTGTTCCCATGAAAGCTTGTTTCTTGTGGCAAAACTGATGATTAATAAGCTAAGGGAAAAAAAAACAGATTAGTTTCTATGCAGGTATTTTAAGAGGGAGCATTTGAACTACTATTCGTAATAAATATTGTGAGGAGATGAAAATGGGAGTTAGGTGAGGCAGGTGATTAAAACAATGTCCAACATTTAATTGATTTTAACAGCAGAGAAAAACATCAAGACACAAGTTCTCAGGTTCCCCGGATAAACACATCCTGCTCTTCCTCTGATAACAGTTTTATGAAATTGTTGGAATGGTTACAGCCCTGTTATAAACTGTCAACATTATTTCTATTTCTGATAAAATCTATATCTATTTCTTAAAATATGCTGATAGATTTATGAACAGTTTCTTTACTGGTTAGTCTAACAAAGTCAAAGTTACAATAGAAATGTAAGATATTCTTAGACTACAAATTAATAGACTGTCTTGATTTTATTAAAATGTAGGAAAATTAAGGACTATGATCAAAGTTGGTTTTCATACTTTGAATTCTACAAGGAATCACTGGAGGTCCTCAAAGAACAAGTCTCTATCCTATAGATATTTATACTTGTCTTTAGTTGCATTCATGTGAACAATATTGTTTTATTTTCTGGGAAAATGGTCAGCATAAAATTAAGCACATACATGTAAGTTTTTAGAAACAAGTTCTCCATTTATCAGAGGGCTGTTTGGGGACTCTCTTTTATTATTTTGTCTATCATTCTCTACTTACCATTTCTAGATTTTTAACGTGTTAACATCTTCCCCACATAAGTATTGTGTTATTTCCTGTAAATAACAAGTTTTTACAGGGACACAGATTCATGAAATAGGCTGACTGATAGTAAAAATCTCTACATTCTTCAAGCTTTTTTTATTAATCATTCTGTCCTCCCGTGCCCAACTGAATCCCATATTAGCACTTTGTGAGGCTGCCAAATTCTGCCCCTGTTTTTATTCAGTTACATACAGGGTGCATAACATTTTGAATATAATAATTACTCAGAACTTACAGAAAAAAAATTAAGCTACAGTAATGGAGTCTTGAGTTTGGGTGACAAACAGATTTTAGGGATGTCAAGTTGTCTGCCATTCATCCTTTCTTCCTAATGAGAGAGGCTCAGGAAGGAGGGCCAATTTTTTCTTTCCTAACAGTACATTGGGTAATGATACAGACACAGGCACCAGATTGCAGAGATGATGTGCAGTGGTCTGAAATCAAACTTTGAAATGATGTTTAGCTGAGTCCCAGATGCAGCTGTGACATCAGTTAGATTCAAGGGGAAACACAAGTGAAGATAGTCACTACAGGTCCACCTGAAAAGCCTGAGATCAGAGGTGTTTAGGTGGCAATAAGGAGGAAATAAATGTGTCATTCATATTTCCCTGGGAGTAATAAAAATCCATTAGCTTCTCTGGAAGAGACGGGGTTACTGGTCATAGAATGAAAGGTATGAAAGCTTCTAAGCTGTCTAAATCACTGCAATTTAAATCATATCTAAGATGACCAACTAGAAAATAAAAACAATCTAAGTAAGGCTGTTATATTGGAAGACCTTTTTGACTTAAACATTTTTGGGCCATGCACCCATGGTCATAAGGGTACAGCCAGTCAGAGATTCATGCTTGTGAGATGCCAGGAGATCCTCTACAACACAGAGACTGGAGCCATTAGCGATTAAGGTTCCTGAAACTGACTCTGTGGACGTGTGAGCAAGTCCAATTCTATAAGAAGAAAAGATGTTTGAATAAGAACAGAGGAGTCTGAATTAAGAAGGAAACCAGATGTTTGAGAAAGGTTTAAAAAACAACTGGGAAGCTACTTCAATGGAGGTGAAGACCATAGCAAACAAGTGCTGTAACAGAGGAAGTTAGACATAATGGATTAGTATTTTAATGGAGGCCTGCAGCAAAGAAGAGCTCTTTGGGGCTGTGATGGAAGAATGAGGAGCCACATGTAGGGAAGGTGACCTCAGAGGAATCTGGAAAGGAGAAAGTAATACTGAAAAATTGAACTAGCTTTCAGTAAAGCTCTGCTGTAGAGTTCCAGAAGTGAGAGAAAAACAGAAAGGACAACATGGGAGGAAGGCAATGTAAGGCAGAGGGATCCGAGAAAGGATATTGGAGGAGCAAGGAGAACAGAGAGACTCTAGAGGTTGACAAAGTCAAGAAAACCAGTGGGAAATTAAGGAAACAATAACTTTGGTGAGGCTCAGGTAAGAACAGAGAAGCACAGGGGAAATTCTGAAGTGTAATGGCTGCAGGACCTTGCCATCGTAAAGGGGCATGACAAGGAAGAAATTACAGGGAAAGAGGATCTGCCAGATGGGGCTTTCCCTAGTCAGCAGAGGAGCAATTTCAGAACAGGGCACCAGCAATGTAGATTTGATGCTGTTATAAGAGACTGAAGAGAGATGGCACAAACGGGGCACACTTCTTCACCTCTTACTCTTGGGTCCTTCAGTTTTGTCTTTCACATTTGTAAAACTCTATTTTTCTTTTTTAAAAGAATGCAGAGAAAAGTTGTGTGGAAGAAGGGAAGACTGCTTAGAGAAGGGCAGGGTCACTTAGCAATTTATGGCTACTTCTTGGGAAGCAAAGAAGCAATGGACTATCTGGACTCTAGCAGAGGAATAGATGAAGACAGCAGACCTATCTCACAGGATTGCTGTGAGGATCATTTACTTAATCTCTGTGCAGAAATGTGAATATGTGCAGTTTTAAAGTTAGTATTCATATTAAACTCTTTCAGTCACAGAACTCTCCACTATGTTTAGGAAGAAGAAAATATTTTTCATAGACTACCAAAACTAAACAATAAAGGTATGTTTTGGAAACAAATGAGTTGGTTTTGCATGAGGAAATAAACTGAGCCGTTTACTCACACTTTTAACTTCCTGTCTTTATTTTACTGGAACATTATGACCGCCAAGTGAAGCATTCAGAAATTAGACAATGCCAGAATTAAGGTTGCTCTCTTAATTCAGCTCCTAAATGTGGCTATCTGTAGAAATGAAGAAGTCTTATTATGATGTTAATAACATGGTATATTTCCATAGGACTTGTACAATACATAGGCTGGATAGTGCACAAATGAGATGCTATTAAATATTTTAGTGTTTACTGCCTATGGTATGACCCTCCTCTTATTTACAGCATACTGTTCCATCCCTGCATCCCTTCCATCTTTTCACATGCTATTTAGCTCTACAATATCTCATATTTACTTCACAAAGTTATCTTTTTTTTTAAACCAGCATATCTGTGAAAGGTGGAGAGGGGATTATCCCCCTTTTCTACAGGCAGAAGTTGAGACACTGAGAAATTGTCACAGATGCTACTAACTCTTAGTGCATAATATGAGACACTTAATGCCTCATTCTCCAGAATACCTTGTATACAAAGGACTATATTATGCTTAGAGCATCTCTCCTGTTTATGTTAGTTGCAGCCGTGAATGTTCAGTAAATCTGCAACCAGATCCTAGGCCATCTAGAAGATGAAGATCATATCCACGTGAAGTTCCAAGGCAGTGATTTGCCTATACATTATGTAGGAAGTTTGTAGCTGAGATAGGAATAAATCTAGCTTAAAGGTCAGTGCTTGCTTGCATTATCCATAAAATCACTTTGGCTTTTCCTGCAGTTATCTTGCTCATTCACTGTAAGTCTAATTCTGCAAAAATTAGGTACGAGCCCCGCACACAGCAACTGTTTTAATGCACGATCCAGTTTTGTTCTAAGGCCACATCCATCCTGGGCACAGAACAAAAGAACAAAAGAGGGGGAAGGGAGGGATTTATGGAGAAAATAACATTTTGAATATGTTTAAGTGATTTATCAAAATGCCAATGGATAGACATAAAGTGAACTGAATTAATATTGGTTGTACAGGAAATGTTACTTTACTACTTTCTAGCTTTTCAGTATCTAATTTTGCAAGGTTGCTAATATTTTAACAGTATTTTTGCATCAAATTTCCAATGATTCCCCAGTGTTCTCTAATTCTTATCTCTTCTGCATCTGAGTTAAGCATCTTCTTGCTCATGTGCCCAGCAGCAGAAACACAGAAAACATAGGAGTATGATCCATATTCTGAAAAGGAAGGTGGACCTTACACCAGAATGCGAAGGTCATTCAAAACCTTACAGTCTGCATGTTCTTCACACATAAACTCTGAAGAGAGTTTAGCTACCAAGGAACTAACACACACACATGCGAGTTGCGACTTTCAAAGGCTTATGAGTACATAAACTTTTTTCATAGGGTCAATAAAACAAATGCTTCAGACATAAATGATAAATCCACTTTCATTTACCAGTCCCTATTGCAAAGCATTTATGGGCAAATGTTCTCTTTAATCTCACCCTTGGAAATGAGTGTTTTGTTTCTTTTTTTTCACACACACAAAAAAGAAATCCAATATGAATGCCTATTCTGGAATGCTTCATCTTTTGCAGCTGAGGCTTGATTAAGTTCTGAGTAACCACAGAGAAACTAAGAGTAACAGGTGTTGCTGTTTGTACTGCTTGGACCACAACAACTTTTTTCTTCTTCTCAGCTGGTCTCTCTAAGGTTGCCCAAACTTCCCAGTTTATTTTTTTATTTGCCTTTACTTTAACAGATTTTTCGGTTCAAGATGAAATCTTCCATTCTAGGTGTTTGCCTCCAAGTGAATTGAGTCCCACCAGGTTAGTCATTTTCAAGAATCAGGCTGAGGAAAAAAACAGTTCATTGGGTCCTTTCTGCACTTTCACTGAAATTCCAGAAACCCACATCCTGGGAACAGGAATTTCAGCTCTGTCAAGGAGCAGCTTTTGTACAATATGCCTTCTAGTGTCTTCCTGAAAATCAGCTTTTAGGTAGTCAATTGGCACATATTCAACACGGAGTTCTTTCAGCTGAGCTTGTAAATTCTCCAAAGATGCTTCTGCCAGTGAGCATAACTCCATTCCCTTGCAGATCTTGTATGTGTTAACATGGGTTTTAATTAAATATACTCCCTTTGGCCTGAAGCTACATAGGTGAAATTGGACTAAGTTTGTAATGGCTGCTCTCAGGCACAGTAACTATTTCTGCTTACCGTCATGGCTCCCTTTCCTCTTTTCCTTGAACGTTATTGAAGAAAAAAACATCTGATTCAAATGCAGAAGGTAAAAAAATACAAAGTGAGGGGAATGGAAAGGAGTCAATAGAATCAAGAATTCTGGTGAGCTTAGGACTGAATGAGGAAAGGAAACTGGCTGGGAATTGGAATAAGTGCCTGACACTGGCTGCACAAGCAAAGCAGGAATGTGAACCAGTTTGGTAGGCAGGATTGAATGTGGAGGTAGAAAGGGAGAAGAGGAAGAAGGTTCTGAGGAGGACACAGAAAACAAGGAGTTGGAGGGCAAAAGAAGAACCGGAGCAGGCTGAGAAAAGACACTGAGACTAGGGAACTGTATCTTTAAGAAGCATTTGCAAAAGTTGGTTAGAAATCATTGTGTTGTGGTGCACCTCATGCAATACTGGGTACTGAGTGAAACATCCTTTAACCAGACTCCTTGGCTTCCGTTTCTGAACAGCAGACAGAGAGCCATGGTGTGTACGTGAAAAAATCCTTGCAGCATAGCATAGTCTTGCAGCAACATGCTTCCGAAGTCCCTCCAGGTTCTTCCAATAAACTGGGTGTAACTCAGACTAATATTCCTCTTTCTGAGATCTAATTCATTTATCCCTTGTTGGTTCCAGAATTCTTCAGCCTTTCTTTTTTAAAGATGATTGAAACAGACTTCTCTAGCCCATCACTGTAAAATTTTTGCAACACATTTAAGGTATGTCTCTCTGCTAAAGTCAACAAGCAGCTGATCTTATTCTATACATCCATTTACTTTCTGGGGCTCCATAACAATAACAAAAGGGATGGCAGGGAATGAAAGGGGGAACCTGGTTTCAGTCTTCACCATGGCTAACTGGAGGTTGGCCCGCTGTAACTGGAGGGAGGCGGACTGACACTGAATGCCAGACTGATACTGAATTTGGAGGCTGGATGAAGAGTCAGATGCAGAAGACTGGCACTGTTTGGGCAAAGAGTTGGAACTGCGTGTAAAGGAGATACAACTCCTTAGAACGGTCTGTGACTTGGGACACCATGCGTACTTGGGTGGAAAGAAGGAGCCCGAGATTCAGGAGTGGAAACAGGAAGGCAAGGAAAATGAGAATGGGATAAACAGCTGAGACAGGGACAGAATGAGGGCAGGCCAGGTTGGAGGGGATGAGCAGAATTGGTAAAACATGAAAAAAAGTGAACAATGTTTTTTTCTATGATTAGAGTGCAACCCTCTTCAGATCCTGGAGTAAAATCCACAAATTCCTGAGCTGGGAATACTGAAAGAGTTTAGGACTGTGTGGCAAAAATAACCTATGATCATCTACTCAAAGATGATGTCATAATGGATCTGCAAAATGGAACTAAACAAATTCATTTAGGCTGCTCTTTATTCCGGCATTTCCTAACTTTGAAGTGCTTCACCTTGCAACATTAATAATGCTGCTTAAAGTAGTGTAGAGACTACACATATACACTCTAAATGTACAAATAGTCTCAGTCTCAAATAGGTGTTCTCTATTTGTTTCATAATGAAATGCAGTTATCCTTTGATTTTAAATATGGATTGGGTTTGTATGAGTCCTTTCATTTTTTCCCCTCTTTTATACAATTTCCTAATTGTGAAAGTGCACCATAATGTAGTTTGCCAGCTGTAATTATGATTTCTAGAATAGTCCCAGGTGTCTGCACATTAATTATGACTTATTATTAACATATGCATTAATTGATCATTCATTTTATAATTACTTTGAAAGGATCTAGCCCATCAGTGCTAGCTTTGTACAAAAACACACAAAGAACAGAGATCTATTTGAAAGACTTTCAGTATAAGTTGTTGATCCTGGAAAGATAAGTGAGCCTTACTTTGTCCAGTACTATGACTGGTCCTGTTGAAGTCAAGGGCAAGAAGTCAAGCATGCATGTAAATTTCTGTAAGAACAAAAATATTCTGTAACATTTGCTGCTGTGGGTAGCACCATGAGAAGGTGAGTAAATCTCGGATTCAAGTTTTGCCATCTCTGAATTTCAGAATTTTTGATTTAGCATCCTCCTGAATAATAAAATAATTTTACTGTGTATTTTGAGATCGTTTTACAAGCTGTGTCCTATTCACTAGCATTTCTTCACAATCATGAAAACTAGACTCATGAAGTCATTTGATTCTAAGAGCTAGGAATTTAAGCAAAAGAAAGTATTTCAAGACTTGTGATAAAGTCAGAAGTGGTAAGATTGTGGATGCTGCAACTGGTTCTATATGGCCAAATCTGATTTCAAGTTCTGAGTTATTCTGAGTTATTCTATGAATACTCCTCATCATATTAGCATTTAGCATTTGCTTGTTTTTGCTTTTAAACAGTCTTTCTTTTGTATGATCACTTCCTATACAGTCATTTCATCCATGCAGTGTGCTACATGAGCACCTTTTATAATCCCTATAAAACCTTGCTTTACAATCTTTCCTTACTTTGATCTCTTTTTAAATGTCTCTACTTTTATAAAACTCTTAATTTTTCTGAACTTGCTGTATTACTTATTGCTTTTTGAGGTAATGGCTAAAAAAAAGAGAAACTCAGATATTCCAGCTTAATCCTCTGGTCTTTGGAAAGGTCTGTTTTCTCTATTCTTTCAGGCTTTTATACAGCACTGACTGCATTATTAGAGGTTAACAAAAATGCATTAACCTTGTGGTTATTTAATTGTCTATATTCAGTGGATTTAAACACTTTACTAGCTATTAAGTGTTTACATGACAGGGTTGCATTTATAGAGGACATACACATCTTTTGTTATATAAAAAGATCCAGTCTTGTAAATCTCCTCAAGGGGCTCTGTAGTGGCGTGGAAGAACCCTCTAGGTTCTCTAGGCTTAAACAGGCACGAAACAAAATTTCTTCGTTTCCTATGGCCACCCAAAAGATGCTAGAGAAGCAGCTCAGCTGGCTCCTGCATTGTGGATAGGTGGAGCCCTGGATCGACTTTCACTGAGGTGACATGTTCTTGGTGTGGCCTGGAGAGGGAAGTCAGCCTCTGCTGGGCCTACTGCTTTGAGAGGATGCAGTGATACATGCTACTAGAAAGAGGATCATAGTTTCAGCAGGGACATGCACGCACCTCTCCCTTATGAACAGAGCAGGGCATGGGGTCATGTCATGCCATATGTCCCTTTCCCATGGAGCAGGAGGCAGGCTGTGTTCTTCCAGAAACAGCTCCTTGGGGCTCTAAGGAAGTCATCAATCTCCTGGATAAAACCCTGCATCCCAGGGCACCCCCCTCCTCCATGGCGTGGCACCCATCACTGGGAGGACACCCTGCTCCCTGCCTCCTGCCAGGGCTGTCACTTTGGGCTCTCGCCCATGCAAGACTCCAAGAGACTCTGATTCCCCCAGAGCTCCATGCCTATAGCATGGAAACCCGGGGCCCTCACAACTCCTAAATCCAAACTGCCCTTTCCCAAAGGCAGTCCCAACGTGGAGGCCCCCAGTGACCTTGACAGAGAGACGCAGCACGCGCGCGCCCCAACCCCTCGCACGCACCGACGGGTAACGGTCCCCCCGCCCCGAATAACGGACCCCCACCGTCCCCTCCCCCCGCGTCACGTGAGCCGAGGGGGGGCGCGTGGCGGCGGGGTGGGGCCAGGGCGCGGAAGGCAAACAGACAGGCGAGGCGGCGCCGGCGATTGGTTGGCAGGCGGTGACCTCAGCGGCAGGCCCCGCCCCTCTCCCTGTGGCCGGCGGCCCGCGGCCGCTATATAAGGCGGGGGGCGGGCGGCAGGGCGGGCCCGAGCGTGTGCGGGCACTGAGGTGAGCAGGGAGGCGGGCTGCGAGCCCGCCGAGGCGTTATAGGGCCGCCCGCAGCGCCGCCGCCGCATCAGCTGCGACAGCGACGGCGCCGGCGGCGACCGCAGCGGGAGCGGCAGCGCCGGGAGGAGCAGGAAGGAGCAGCGGCGGCGGGGAGGAGGCGGAGGTGAATGCCCCAATGCCGCCGCCGCCGCCCTCCTCCTCCTCCTCCCCCCTCCCCCCTCCCCGCCGTGCGCAGGGGAGGAGCGGGGCGGCGGGGCCGGGGGCGCCGCGCCCTCGCGGGGCGGCAAGGTCGGCCGGCGGGGTGAGGGGCTGGTCCGGGCGCCTCGCGTCCCCGGCCCGGGGGCAGGGGCCGGGGCTGCGCGGGGGAGGGTGGCAGCGCGCCTCCTCCCTGCCCGCCGGTGAGCCCCGAAGGCAGAAGTTGAGCGGGCATCCTGGGGAAATGCAGATTGTTTTTCCCTTTTTTTTTCTTTTTTTTTCCTCCCCTCTTCTTTAGCTAATGTCTCCTGCGTGCTGCAGCCCCGTTGCAGGCCTGTGTGGCTAGAGGGCAGGCAGAAATGTAATGTCATTGCTTGGGGGGAAAAAAAAGTCGTTGTAAGTAG
Organism: Apteryx mantelli; assembly: GCF_036417845.1. Taxonomy (NCBI): domain Eukaryota; kingdom Metazoa; phylum Chordata; class Aves; order Apterygiformes; family Apterygidae; genus Apteryx; species Apteryx mantelli. The sequence goes on along the minus strand of NC_089978.1, from coordinate 154,969,807 downwards.
TTGGAAGATTGCTGTGGCAGGGCATCTCTTACCAAAAATTCTCTGTTCAAGGTTAAAGCTTTTACCCTGCCTCTAAGGCTTGTGTCTTGTCGCGGTTTAAGCACATTTTCTGGACTGAGAGTGTAGATGGAGACTGATTCCTCAAGGATAATGCTGTTGGAACTGAGTCTACAGCTGTAGCTTGCTTTAATAAGCATTTTTCCTGTCTCCACTCTTTAAGCGAATTCTTTTTAGCTTAAATGCTTGCTCGGGTTGCTGCTAAGGTCATGAAGGGATAAAACTAATCTAATGGGAGTGAGAAGAGTTGTAAATTTGGCCATACTGTTTCTAAATCTTTAAGGCTGGAGCCTGGGTGTGAGACTGGTAGCAGAATCTGCAATTGCTTGCTTGCAGTTTTTTCCCCTGTGGGTGATGTGTGCAGGAAATGATCCTAGTTTTATATTGACACTTGGGTTTCTGGAATCATCCCCTATACTGCCTAATTCTGCCTATGTAAAGGATTTCTGGTGTCTGGATGGGTGGGGACACTTAAACAATACAAAGTTTGACCTGCTTCAAAATTCTTGCTATGGATATTTTGAAAGGGGGAGGGTGAAAGAGTAAAAGATTGTGATTGAATTCTTCCTGAGGCTCTGTTCTGTGGCTCCATGTTCTGTTGTTGTAGGTATGTGGTAAGAAAAGGAGTAACTTTAAAAAACAAAAACCAAACCTGAAAACTGAATGAAAGCAGTTTCTTTGCAGCTCTATCCATTTCAATGGTGCAGCTTTCCCAAGCCCCTTACCGTCGCCCATCGCCTTCAGGCCGGTCAGAGGAGGGGGAGGATAAGAGCATGAAGGCGGCCAAGCAGCAGATGAACCTGTCTGGGGAGAGCCAGCCTCCCTCTAGTCCCCTGCAGTCTGCTCTAAACTCGGCAGCCTCTCCTTCCCAGGCATATGAGACTTACATTGATAATGGGCTTATCTGCCTCAAACACAAGATCAGGAACATTGAGAAAAAGAAGGTAACTTAATTTTTCTTTGCTATGGCACATTTAAATTGTCCATTGTAAAATTAATGTTTAATGAAAATACTCTATTACAATATGTATACATAGTGAGCTTCTTAAAAATAATATATTATAAAATAATATAAAAAGACATGGGCACGGGCTGCAGTTCAGGCTTACTGGTGGCTTTTTGTGCTGTCTAGGTTATCTTTTAGAACCAGTGTATAGCAAAGAACAGTGTTCTGTAAACTTCTGAAAAACAGACTATTTGCACTTGACACTGCGAGAATAGTGTTATGGCTTCAGAGAACTGGGAATATACTAAACTATTTAACTGTACACCAGTTCTCTGCTGGTTTTGCAATGCACCTCCAATAGTTAACAAAGCTGACTGAATTTTCATCAGGATCAGAGATACTTCTTTGGACTGTATTACATCAGAGCTAACTTAGACCTGATTTGGAGATGGCTTATAGTCTTGCAGAAACCTTCATATTTTTATTGATTACATGCATCTAATACTAGGATGTAGAGATGTATGTAAAACTCCAAATTAGGAACACTGTTTACTCTGACTCATGGAAATGCCAAATTATATTAAATATGTATTGCCCTTCACTTCACATAGAATCTTTGGCTTGTCCTTTTTAAGTAGAGACAAATCTTACTAGAAAGGCTTTGGAGGCCTTCAGTATAAAAGCTCTTATCCTGATTTGGTTTCAACTGTTTTCTTGGGGGGAGGGGATAGTATTAGTAGGAAAAGGTACTAAGAAAACTATGCACTTAAAATATTGTGGATCTAGCTGGTAAGGCATTTGCATTCTGAAGACTTTTCAGCAGATTCCCAGGTGACTGAAAGTTAGGACTATGCATGCTTTTTAATAACATTATTTTCTGTAAAATTAAGGAAATTATGGTGCTGTTACTTTCAGTACTGGATAAGCATTTTAAAAAAGCAATTGGTTCAATATATTGTGGATTCTAGCAAATGTCTAAAAAGGTTTATGCATGATCGCTTTTAGGGCAAGAGGAGAGACTAGATCCAACTTCTGCGTGTTTATTGGGGGGGCTTAATCCTCATGTAGGAAAGGCTGTATGACTGCTGGGTCCCATCTAAATGGCAGACATGGACTGTGTCATGCTAATGCATGCCTGTACTTTTGAATAATGTCAGATAAATTTGTTTTCATGTGATGAAGCAACTTTGTGTTGTGTGCTAATGCTATCCAAGGAAGCTTGTCCTTGTGAATTTCTCTAGTATCTTTCTTGTGTGTATGGCAGTATGGCCTCACAAATGAAAACTGGCAGGGCTTACTGGAATATGTGGAAAGTATTCCTAGTCCTAGCCTTATATTGGTACTATGTCAGTAACTCTATATGAGTAGATACAAAGTAGTATATAACTTCATGGCAGTGAACTCACTGTTCTTTTTCCTGTGTGTATAAAGAAACTTGTAATATTTAACAACTTAGTTTAGCATAGTTTGCTTTAGCTTTTAAAGACTGTTTCAGTATATTAGAAATCTTTCTTCCCAGAAGACATTAGTCCATTTTCCTAGGAAATAGTATTATAAAATTTTGACATAACTGAAGCCAGATTTTAGCAAGGGATGCTGTGAAAAGTTAAGTAGGATTATTCAAGAATAGTGCTGGAAGTCTTTGGAGCTCTTAAAGATCCAGGGTTAATGTATTAGTATTTCTTCAAATGAGACAAAGGCAGAAAGTAAGAAATGAAAGATCAAAGGTATGAAAGGGAAGTAGGCTGCCTCGAGTCTGAGGTAGACAAAGTATTGCTATGCCTTTGACTTGGCAATGTTCCTTTCTCCTGAAAATAAGAGGAAACAATAAAATTCCTGTTCTGCTGCAGTATGCAAACTTATCCCAAAATAAAGAAAGGAGTATTTAACTTCACTCACTGTGTGCAATTTTCCACATTAGACAGAAATTGGTGTAACAAATTGATTTGGTTTTTTTTTTCCAGCTCAAATTGGAAGACTACAAAGATCGCCTAAAGAAGGGGGAAGCCCTCAATCAAGACCAGTTGGTAAGCTTGATAACCAGTTTTAACTTTGTTGGGGAGGGGATGGACTTCAGATCTTCAGGCATGTCAGAAGGATAGGTTGCTGAAGAGGATACTGGTGTAACTTCACAGAAGCCATGCCTGCAGACTTTCAGCAGTTTTTTCACAAAACAAATGGATAAATTATTGGTAGTTGAGCTGAATGGTGAGCCCACAAGCCTTGTCTCCTGCTTTAACCTTCATGTTGTTTAATGAAGTAATAAAAGGTCTTGTTTATCTTTGCTCTGTAGACTTTCAGCTTCAGTGCTCCTGCACCTATATTTCTTGATGGAGGTGTCCATATGCAGTTTATCTGCATGGCATTGCAGTATTCAAACACACACCTCAAGACTTCTGAGGTAGCTAATCCTCCTGACTTCATCAAGAGGTATTATTTCAAATGGCCTGCTAGCTGTGCAGTTCTGTCAGTTATGGGTAGCTGTTAAAGTATGATCCATCAACAGTTCCTGTTGGTGAAGAGGAAGACTCTGCCCTAATCTGTACAGGATCTAAAGGCTTCCCTAATACAGCAGGAGTTCAGCTATGAGGTGTCGTTGGAATTATTCTCATGTCCTTCCAGCACTGCCTTTACATGGCTGAGAGTCACTATTACTCTTACATGCTGCCAGAATAATATGCTCATTTTGTACCTACGATAGCTATAATTTGGAATGCCAAAATGTAAGAATACTACTCATCAGATATGATAGGCTTCATGAAGCTAGCTTAAACTTGCTTCAGAAATGGTACTAAGCAGATACTAAAACAGTAGTCTGTCCCCACCGTCTTGGACTAAAATGGATTATAGAAAATTAGTTTGTTCTACATTATGAAAGCTAGCATTTCTTCAGCACATCTGGGTGGCTTAATTTTGCATAATCCAAAGAGTTTAAATGAGGCTCTTGGTTATCACTTTGGTCATCTGAGAAGTCATGTCTTTTAATGTACTTCATAGACAACTTAAAGATCAATCATGTGATAAAGGGCATTGACACTTTAATGAGAGTGCTCATCCTGCTGATGAACTCCAAATATTTCATTGACTGTTAGCTTTATTTCAGTGTGTGGCAGTTTGAGAGAACAAATATTGTTCTCTTGCTGAGTTGCTTGTAAATGAAAACTAGTCATAAATGGGATAAGAGGGGAAATTGTAACTTAAAAGCAGAGTAGACCTATTGGAGTGAATGATCATTTAGCACTTTACTACTAAATCTGATGTAGCCTCTTGCCCTTGTAAGTGCAGAAGTAGAATGAATTTGATGGTTTGAAGCAGAATGATGACCTCTAAGTTCCACTAAAGGATTCTAACTAAATGTGGAAATGTGTGGGCTAGAGTCTGCTGTTGGGATTAGATCCTAGGTATTGAAAACAATCAGTTTTCTGTCACTAATGAAGTGACAGTATTGAACAGTGTTCTTCCTGCAGAAGTTTGATTAGTCTCAAGCATGTTTTTAAAGCCACTCCAAATTCATTATCTTTAGTAGACCCTTTGGACTATGGAAAGTTATCCAGTGAAAGTGAAAGATAAGTGGGAGACTAAAGAGGGAGTGAAGGATTCTGTAGATGTTCTTAATGCTGCTGCATGTATTTGCAAACAACTTTGGAAATTGTGTAGACAAAGATCGCAGTTACTGGTTTTCAGTCTTGCAAGCTGAGGTTAACTTTTAAGGTATTTTTAAATTAAGTTTCTGGAATATCTCAAACTTCTAAAATGGAGAACAAGATTCAGTCTTGCTGGTGAAGTGACCAATGATAGTCTAACTGTTCAGATGACTATTGCAGAAGTGCATATCAAAGACAACACTCAGCAGTCGACTAATACTCTAACTTCCCCTTTCAGCAGTTAAGATATGGAAATACTGCATTCATACTTTTTTCAGATGCAGTTTCCTAACTTATATACAAATACTGGGCTCTAGTATTTGAAGCTAGAGCAGAATTTAATAACCTACACTTGCCTAATGCAAAGTTTGTAGCACTGCATTATATGCAGTTAAAGTTATGTCTCTAATGTAACTTCATGTAATCTTTTTTCATTGCTTCTCACACAGAGGTAGAAGTATACATCTGATCCACTTGTTTCACCAGGATCTTGAACTAAACTAATTACTCATGATGAATGCTGGCCAGATTTACTGGGTATGCTAGCCTTGGTTTAGGGAGGAAAAAAATTATTTCAAAGATGAGTAACTTCCAGTAAGTTAAATGTTCTCTCCCTGTCCATATTTTAACTGTTTTGCAGGCTGAGCAGACTTTCAGTATTGTCACTCAATCATTCTATTTACTAAATGTTAATATTGAGTATATAACAAAAGAAAGCCATTGTGTTCCTGTGGACTGAGTTATAGCTTATCTGAGCAGTGGTAACTGTATTCTTGGTTCTTGATGTTTTAAGGTATTGAGCTTTACTCTGGAGTGTACATGGCCAAGGATACAATTACTGCAATCTGCCTAATAAGTTATTGTTAATTCTTGATGGGTCTTGTGTGTCAAATGTGTGGACACTAGGATCTTAAAAGCCAAATTCTCTAAGTACTAAGTGAACTTGCTAATTAGTTCTTTAAAATTACATGATAAGTAGTGTAAGGATGACTTAAAACTGAGTGCTTTACAATAACTAATAGACTTCATTGTGTTAAGTAGCATTCATGTTTAGTGATGTGTAGTGTACTACAAATTAGCAAACACAAGTCACTGAACAATCAAACTGAGACTGCAGAGCAAATGAACCTGTAACTTGTTTTCCAGTTGCTTAAGAACACATAGATGGTGAATTTGCATGTCCCTGATCTTATTGGGACAGTAAATTAAGCTTGCACTACAGTAACTAAACACATGTATCAACATTAATATTACCTTATTTGTTGAAACAGCTTTGTTAGACTGTCAGACCCATTCTAGAACAACCTCTGAAGTATTATGAACTATACTTTGAGTGGAAAGCACATGTGAACATCTGAAACTGTTACTTCTCAGGCATGCCTTATGCTGCATGTATCTTCACATCATATCTGAAATACAGCGTTTTGCTATCTTGAGCTATCAGGGAGACTTATAAAATGAACAGACTTGGTGGGGAAAGGGAGGAACTCAAGATTGTGTATCAAAATGCTTTTAAGAACTTACTTTAGTCTTTTTGAAGACTGGAGAGTAAAATGTTAAAGCTGTTAATGGAGGTAGACTGCTTCATTTGTGGAAGTGAAATTTGAAGGACTAATTTCTGAAAGTATGACTGGTCTGATTTCTAAAGTTCATACAAATTAGTTACCTGCAAATGCTTTCAGCTAAGTATCAGAGTAAATGTTCTGTACTGAAATTGCCTTTTTCCTGTATTCTTTCCAAGCTTCCATATCAGTGTCTGACTTTAAATAGCTGTTTTATTGTTATTGCTGAGGCCTATGGGAACAAAAGGAAAAACAGAAAATGAAATAACTGATATGTAGGCTTTCCTGTTTTGACAGTAGTATACTAAGTATTGTACAAGATATTGCCTGGAGAGTCTAATACAGGCAAAATATTAGGGTATTTGGGCAGCTGAATCTTGAGTAGCCATGGAAGAATGATATTCTAAACTGTCTGTAACTGGTACTTTAAACCTAGAATGGAACATATCTTAAAGTAAACTTCAAATGGAAGTACCCACTAAATAACTAGCTCTCAGTAAGAATTTTTAAGTAGCATGGCTTTACAATAGGATGTGTTTTATTTTTACCTATTCCTTTGTAGGAGGCAGTGGAGAAATATGATGAAGTGGTACACAACTTAGAATTTGCCAAGGAGCTTCAGAAGACTTTTTCAGGTCTTAGCCAGGATGTAAGTATAAAAATGCTGTTCCCTGTGTTGTTAAAAGGTGACTGTGACATTTGTGTGCTATAAGCTTATCCCCTTTAGAAAGGATTGTGCTGCTCTTCTAATGGTTATGTTCATATACTAGTATGCAAAATAGTTGGAAGTTTTTTATCTCAGATCTCAATATACTTAAACTGTTTGGGGTAGTGATTACAGCAGAGTGAATATTGACAGCTTTGTGTATCACTGGCCTCTATAATATTTATTCACTGTGTACCCCCATAAGAACTTGTACTCAGTAAATCAAGTCATTGGAACTTGACTGTGCTTGCTAGGCGACTCCAGTTTAGCCTAGTTTTGGTCCCCCAGTATAAGAAGGATGTGGATAAACTTCAGTTAGCCCAGTGGTGGGCTTCTGGATGGTTTTCTTCTGCCATGAGATTCAAGGAGAGCCTGGAGGAACTTGGCTTCTTAAGTCTGGATAAGCAAAGGCTTGGTAGAAGATATAATATTAGCCTTCAAATACCAAAGATTACTGAGGGGATGGAGCCAGACTTTTCACCAAGGTACATGACAGGAGAATGGATAGTTACAAATTGAAATTGGTGGTTCAGACTAAATAGGAAAATTGTTACTTTGAGGATAATTAAGCACTGGGACAGGCTGCCTAGAGAAGCTGTGGAATCTGTTCTTGGATGCTTTCAAGACCTGACTACACAAAGCTTAAGCCATCTGGTCTGGATTCAGTGCAGCCCTGCTTTGGTCTGGAGGCTGTGCTAGATGACCTGCCAAGGTCCCTTCCAGACTCAATTTCTTTGATCCCTTTTCAGCAAGGGGAAGTGCTGGGGTTAACAGTAAGTCACTTTAGCTTCTGTAAGGAATACATGTTTCTAACATTTTACCAAAATGTGAGGAGTTTGCTGCTTCTTACTTTGCAGTAGCTGTCTCCAATTATGGCAAGTTATGATTTACAGCTTTGTTTAGGACTTTATTCAGGGTTTAAAGCACTATGTACAGTATTTTTATGAAAGCAACATTTTATTTATTGCTGAAGAAACTGCTCTGGTCTCTTAGTTCTCAAGCAAATGCTATCCTTATGAAAAGATCTGATCTGAGGTAGTGCTGGGGATCCTAAACATGATTAGTCACTGCTCTGGCATTGTCTCTCCCACTTCTAGAATTCTGAAGGGCTGGTAAATGGCTCTTCAGTGTTGGCTGAGACCCAAACAATTTTGCTAGAGGCCTCTCTTGTGTATATATGCTAATTCCAGGTACTGCTTCAAGGTTTATTGTACCATGTAAGCAGAGTCCTTTCAGCAGTGTTGCAGCTTTGGGTTCTCTCAGTTACTGTATGTGAAGCATGAACTATTGTGTATATTGTTTGAATGTTTAAAAAATACTGGATTACTTCATATTGCTTTCATATGGAGCTGCCTGTGAAATATCAAATGCAGGATTGTGACCTTGTTTTTTTTCTTTAGGTGTTTACTGAACAAATCTAGCATTAACTTCTACCAGTTCATATTTGTTCTTGAACTTGTGTTATAAATTAAGGCTAAACTATTTTGCATCCACTTTTACCAATATGGATTCTATAGCCAGTACTCATTACTGGAAAATTAGGGGCAGTTCTTGCAACAGCATCCTTATGTTCCTTTCAGTATGTTCTAGAAAGCTGTGAATTTTCACAGATCTTGCAATGAAACTTAATGCCTCATACTGAGGCATTCTAAGTTCTGCAGTTATTTGAGTAGCTTCTGCAGCATGATTCTATTAATATGTGATACAAAACTTCTTGCCAAATCTGTGGGAGCTGTGTATGTTATCTGTGTGACTTCTGTTGTCACTTATTTAATGAAGTGGTTCAGTCTTGTGCCAACAGAAATAAGGGAGTAACTCTAGGATTCTGCTGCATCCTTTGAATCGAAATGAATAGGTAGTTGAAGTAACTTCTGCATCACTAAGAGCATGTGACAAATTTTCAAAGCCTAGGTGATCATTTACTTGTGCATTATTGATTTGTGCACTTATCAATTCCCTATGTTCAGTTGTGAAAGTAGCTAGAATAAAGCAACTAGCAATCAGTATTATGCCATAATCAAGATCTAAATACCTTAAAGGCATAGTACAAGTGAGAGTGAAACCACCAGTTTCCAGTTTGACTAAAGCTATATGTTTAGAGTTGAGTGGAGGTACAGGAGCTCAGTCAGAGGAAGAACTTCAAAGGTCTTGGGTATCTGAAGAAAGAATTAGCAACTTCTGTAATTTTGCCAAGGTGAATAGTTATTTTTATCAATGTAGGATGATCAATACTAGAACTCAGTGTTCTTTATATTGTAGAATCCTATTACTCAGCCATTGTGTTTAATTGTTGAATTAATGTATTCAAATAGCTGCTGAAAGCCCAGAGAAAGGCTCAGCGAAGAGAGAGTCTATTGAAGCTTGAAGCAGAGAAGAAAAAGCTGCGTACAATACTTCAAGTCCAGTATGTGCTGCAAAACTTCACACAAGAGCATGTTCAGAAAGATTTCAAAGGTGGTGTGAATGGTGCAATATACTTGCCTTCTAAAGAACTAGACTACCTCATAAGATTTGCAAAACTGACATGTCCAGAAAGAAATGAGAACCTGAGGTAAGTTCAAGTTTTTTTGTCTAATTGGTATGCTACACTCAATACAGTAAGTGTCCTCTATTTGACACTGCTGTGTCTTGAAATATTAAGTTTTGGGATACTAATTAAAATTCTGTTCCAGTATACTTACTCTAACAGCTGTCTGAGATTGGGAGTGTAGCAGGAATACCTCATACTCTGAGCCTTAAAGGAAATCTGTGGTAATTATGACCCTAGCTGTACAAGTTACAGATACAAACCCTGGTATGTTATGTCTTTCTATGAAAAGAACCACTCCAGTGCCACCATGAGGCAGGAAGGCTGGCATGCTGTTTCACTGAGGCCTCCACTGTTTGTGAAATGAACTGCAGTAAATACAGAACTGTTCCATATACCTGATGATACAGTTCTATTCCTTGTTTCTGAAGAAACATGAAGTATTAGTCCAGAGGTTCTTACTCTCATCTTCAAAGCAGTTCAAAGAATTTGACTGAAGAGGCTTGTGATACCTTAGCATTAAATGTCCTTTGTTTAAAGGTAACAGGTTGTCTCAACAGATGTAATATGTGCCAGTACTAATTTGGCATCATGCCCACTATGTGACCCCTTTTAATATTTAGCATGACCACTTGGCTGTTTTATAACAGTACAGTAAGAATTCCATTTTTAAAAAAGGAAAAGGCTGTCATTAGGTTGTAAGCTAAAACATCTTATGGACAAGTGTATTTCCATACTCAAACATGATTTAGGTTCCCAAATTTTTGTCATATGCTCAATTTGCCTAATCTTTGCTCTTAAAATTAACTCTTAAAGGAGAGCTACTTGTAAAGAGCCACAGAATAGGTGTTTCTCATCTCAGTGAAATAACTAGTTCTAGCTTAGAATTCTGATTACACTTTTTGTGAAAGTGTAATACACAATGCCCTTTAGGACACTAAGTTTCATCATGATGCACTTAACTCGTAGTGTACATGGGTGGTAATGGGCCTGTGTCAAAGTTTCTCAACAAGTAGCAGAACAGCAGGAACTGCTGATGGTAGCCCCCGCATGTGTGCATCCGCTAAAAGTCGTTAGTTGCTAAAACAGCAATTGTCTCCCTGTCTGGGAACCCTGGCTTGGAATGAAGTCCAGCCTTATGGCATGATTTGGAATAGTACTAGGCTCAATCTGTCTTAATTACCAACAGAAGAACTTAGCTTGCCAGATGAAATCATGCACAAATTATGTAGAAATCTAGACGAATCCTTTTCCATAGAGGATAATGGACTTGGGATTCACTCTGCAAGTATACTGCTTTAATCTGGAAGGCTAAATATTAGTCAGTATCTAAAAATGAAGGGTGGTGGTGGGATACTACAAGACTAGAAATTTCAGCTATGACTCTATCTGGTAAAATTGTCATTTGATTTAAAGTGTTGAAGACCAGATGGAACAATCATCTCTTTACTTCTGGGACCTTCTAGAAGGCAGTGAGAAACCTGTGGTTGGAACTACATGTAAGTGTCTCATCTAGAAAAAAATAACTTGGTTCTAAAACTTGAAGTTTGAGTGCTATTTTAACATACTAAAACAAATTAACATGGACATAGAAGTCTACTAGATTGAGCACTTTCAAGTGCTCTTTGTTCTAAATTCTACTTTATTAAGTACAGATACAGTAACTATTCTGCAGTAACAGTCTTCCCCTGGGAAAGGGATCCACTTTCTTTTGTGGGTACTGATGTGCTAGCATCTCTGGTGCATGTGCCTAGATCCTTCTAGGACTAATGATGGTAGTAATTCAAAAGCTGATGCATGAATACCTTACAGAACCAGGAGAGGGAAGCTTTTTGGGTAGCTCTGTGCAAATGAGTTAAGTTTGTAACACTGTTCTCAGCCATGAAATGCTTAGTAGTTCAGTACACTTCTGTGCAGTACAAAGCTTCAGTGGCCCCAGAACTAAAGGTCCCTAGCATTGAAGATTTTCTTATCTTGTAGGAATTCCAGGTTCATACTTGTTGTCTGACTACGGTGCTAAGACACCACAGTGAGGGTAGAGGCATTAATGGCACTTGCTGTGATCTGTAATCATCCACAGTGCAGTCTCACTTTGACCTGTTGGAAATGTCTTCATTTCTCAAGCACTCAAATCTGTAGGACTCTTTACGTATTTTCTTCCATCTGATTTCTTTAGTTTTAAAAACCCTGCTTGTAAACTGACATACACAGAATGTATTTCCATTCTGGTTTCATGAGCTTTTCCTTCCTGCTTAGATCTTGTCTGTGAGGAAACTGCTTACTCAGAAACTGCAAGTTGTGTTGTCTTTCCCATTGCAAGCAGACTTTACTTGTGCTGTTTATTCTAGTCTTGTAATGGCTGTGTGGCAGTAATCTTTCATTTGTCACTGACAATAACATTGTTGAAACTGTTAAACCAGAGCACTAATGTACCCTATCTAACACCCACATATGGATAGTCAAACTGACAACTAAATGTTAACATTGCTCTTTTCATACAGCTATAGACAAAGTGCAAGCTGGCCTTGTAAAGCTACAAGCTGGTGGCTTTTGTCTCATTTCTGTTAGCGTGAACAAACAGTTGCCTGGATATCTTGGGCTCCATGTTCTTGTTTTTTCTGGCTATCATCTAAACTGCTTCTGTAACTATTTTGCCAGTATCTGTGTCCTCCTTCTAGTGACTGTCTTGCTTCCTGTTGTAAGCCAGCTGAACTTTCTTTGGGTAAAACCATTATGGTTTCTTATTAGCTTTTATTGTCTTGGAAGACAACTTTCTATATAACTCTCAAATTCTAGCTACTCTTCTTGTTCATTGGGTTGTTGCTGTTGATGGATTGATCTTTCACTGGTGAATATTCATCCTGTTCTCAAGGCTGCCCTGCCTCTAGCCCCTCTGACACAATATCTAGTATTACTGCTACTTTTGAGGTCTTACTCTGTACTCAAAGCTGCTGTCTGCCTTTTTGCATAAAGAGGAAAACTACATAATCATCTGCAGGGATACAGTGAAGTTTCTTTTTGTACATGTGAACTCTACTTGATTTTCCCCCCCTCCCCCAGCTTCAGCGGATCAAACTCAGCCTGGGACATAACCCTGCTTTTCCCCTGTTCATTTTTGTGCTTCTCAATTTTTATTAATTTCCTCCCTAAACACACCATCCTACCATTAAGAGATCTGTGGGGCAGTTCCATAGTGTCTTTGGCTAGCTTTACCCACATTAGTCTGTACAATATGCTTTTAGTATCAACACTGGTTAGTTTATAGATGGTAAACAAATCCCTTTCTAAGTAAGTGGGATACCACATGGCCCTGTGTTGCTAATACTGACCTAGTGTGTGCTTTTAAACACAAGCTGCAGTCTTACCTCTGCATTGCAAAGATGCCTTCTGCTTTAATATATGAAGCAGTCTAACAAATCCTTTCTTTTACTAAAATGTTTGACTGCTGTAACTCAACAAGACCTGAGATCTTGAAGTTGCAATTTATCCAAAGTGAGGAAGTAAGGAGTCAGAACTGTAATCTGAACACTTAATCTGAAATGTTCATATCTTAATGGATTTTTTTACTCTTCAGATAAACACATGAAGGACCTGTTATCCAAACTACTAGACTCTGGTTACTTTGAAAGTATTCCGACTCCTCGCACCACTGTGTCAGTAAAAGAATTGGAAGAAGAAGTAAATAGAAAATCTGAGAGGACAAGGCAGATGTCAAAAGAAGAGTCTGTCAAAGAATCAGGTGGAATATTTTAGGGGTTAATTTCTGTTTAATGTTGGGATAAGCTTGAACTGAGCATTGACTTTGCATAGCTTCATGCTAAATCTAATCCTCTACTATAGCTCACTTGCAATACAGTAACTAAAACTGAGCCTGAAAGGCTTGCAACCCTATTCTGATTAATATAATAGAAAACAATCTTACTGATGGTAATAATAGGATGGGTTTGTGCCTTTTGAATAAACCTCTGTTGAAGCTGTGAGAAATGACAGGTGTAAGGAGTATTATATATTACAATAATCAAATTGTGGATACTTCAAAATGTCTCCAACTCTAAAATTCAAGTGTAAAAACCTAATTTAACAAAGCTTGTCTAATCATCTCATTTTGAATGACAAGCTGAGCTTTCAGAATATCTCATTTAGCAACTGGTATTACTATTCTAATTGAATTAGAGACTTGGTACTGTGTTTAATTTGCCTCTTTACACTTGATCAGTTGAAACAAATTAACATCCTTTCTCTAGAATCCCTTATGGAGCTTATGAAGTCTGAAATACAGCCACAAGAGGTAAGAATCCACTAACTGCTTTACTTTAGTATTGTTACTTATCAAACTTAACTGCACTTCTGCAGTCCTTTTCTTAAACTTCAAAAGGGAGTCTGAACAACAGCTTATGTCTTGCCTCACATAGGAAGCATTAAAGACTTAGCTGCATTTCTGTTTCTAACACCAAATTTATGGTTTCTCTGAGGTACTTGGGGGTAAATTGGGAGGGATCATGTGAACAATGTAATACTTTACTGTGCAGGAACATGTCACGGAAGAAACCAAAGCATCAGCCTTGAAGTGGAAACACTGATTTTTTTTTTTTCCTATGTATTACAGTATAGAGAAAATACACATTTACTAGAGCTGTCTCTAAAAGCTGAACTTACTGCAATAGACTCAATGTTGGTAGGGTTGAGAATGATGTAGACCTTACTGATTTGTCAGAAAAGTAGGGTTCCCTAGACAGAATCTTGTGTGCACAAGGGTGTATAGACTTGTTTAAACAGCCCTTCAAACTCGAGGTACTCAAGCTTCAACTCACAATATCATGAAAGCTATTAGGCTTAGAGCAGAAGGGAGGATGGGTGTCCTTTGGGAAGCAGATATGCTGATGCTTAATGCTGAATCCCTATTTCCCAGATATCCCACTAGAGGGAGTACTTTAGAACAAGCTTTTGTAATCTACTGTAACATTATCTGATTCGAGTTTTTTTTCTGGTGACTTGTCAGAAAAATCACAGCCACTAAGTCTTGTAAAGCCTACACTTTAGATATTTACTTCCTGTTTATGACAAAGTAGAAACTCAAGAAAACTTGAGGACATCTTATAACTGAGCTGCCAAATTTGCTGAGAATAAGCACAGACTGGAGTTCAATCCAGTTGTACTAACTCTGAGGTCTGGCGACCTGTTTTTAAACTCCTATTAAGAACAAGGAGGGCTGGCTATACTTGGTTACTGGAGTTCCAAAGGGCCAAAGATTTTGGGAGAGGTGGTGCTGCTATTTTATCAGAAGAACAGCTACTAATAAAGTACTACAGCACTTTAGATGTTATTTAGGATGAGAATTACCTTCACAAAAATTGCAACTGAACTTGATATGGCATTGCCTATGAACATCAGTTAGGACAGAGAATAAGGATCATAGGTTCACTCAGCTCTGGCATGTTTCCCTTTTGCTGTTCAGGACTCTTTCATACTTCTGGCATGCCAAGAAAAACTAGTCAGTGACTGCAGTGTTGTAAAACAAAGCTACAGCTGTCTGCACAGTTTCTATGGCTAGTGCTTAAACTGTCTAGGTTCTGCTTTTGGCCAGAAACTTTCAGTAGCTGGGTGACCTAACTTAACTGACCTGAATTGTAGCAGCAAAATGTTTTTTGGGAGCCATTAAGTTTCTTTGGTCTATATAGTTTCTCAACAGGCGTTATTTGCCTGAAGCAGAGTATTCTGTCAAGAAGAAGCCGGAAGAACCCAAATCTTGGGAAGCTGAGTGTGCTAGAAAGCAAGAACCTCCAAAGTCCTGGGAAATGCTTGTTGATATTGAAGAGCAGGAACTGAAGCAGAAACAGGAGACCTTAAAGCCTTGGGAATCTCGTGTTAGGCAGCAGGAACCAAAAAGACCAGAATCTCCAAAGCCTTGGGAAACCCGTGTTAAAGGGGAGGAACAGAAGCATGAGTCTACAAAGCCCTGGGAGGCTCGTGTTGAAGAGGAAGAACAGAAGAAGCAAGAAACTCCAAAGGCCTGGGTAGCACGTGTTCGAGAGGACCAGGAATCACCCAGACCTTGGGTAGCTAAGGTTAGGGAAGAGCAGGAGCAGAAGAAACGGGAGTCGCCTAAGCCATGGGTAGCAAAAGTTAAGGAAGAGCAGGAACAGAAAAAGCAGGAATCTCCAAAACCTTGGGTAACCAAAGTTAAGGAAGAGCCAGAACAAAAGCAGGAATCTCCAAAACTTTGGGTAAGCCAAACTAGAGAGGAACCAGAACAAAAGAAGCAAGAGCCTGTGAAATCATGGAACATGCATGTTAGGGAAGAGCCAGAGCAAAAGAGGCAGGAGCCTGTGAAGGCTTGGGCTGCCCATGTTAGGGAGGAGCCAGAACAAAAGAAGCAGGAGACTCAAGAGGCTTGGGAAGCAGCTGACAGGCAGCAGCAAGTGTCATCCCAGCAGTTACAGAATCCTCCGAAGTCCTGGGGAGCTGCAAGTGTTGGGCCAAAGGAGCAGATGGGGCCAAAGAAGTTTGATATGGAACCCAAAGAAGTGAGTTGGCATATGTAGTATTAACTGTCATAAGCTTTTGGCACTAGTGTATTGGACTAAAGCTGCATATTAGCAAAGGCTTTATAAGGTGTATTTTGTAGGCCTATACTTAGACCTCCATTTCATTCTTGCTTTGGGGAAATAAAGCTTAACTGCCAGAATTGAATTGTTTGAACAGCAAGACAGTCCCCTCTGCCACTTACATCATGCAGTATTGCTGCTTTTGAGCCTTGAATAACTGCTTTATGCATAAGGCAGAGAAGAATGAACTTAGTTCATTCCCAACTATTGGTTCTGTCCAGTGTTACTACTACAAAGCAGTATGACTCATCCAGGGATCAAATACTTTGTCTGTGACTGCATACAAATAGCACTTCAGTAATTTTTAGGCTTTTGATTGAAATAGCTGCTAATTCTAGAGATGTCTAACATCTAGATCAAGCAACATCAACTGTACAGGAGCTTAAATATGTATTTCCAGATGGTTGCATAAGCCATAGTGCTGTCCTGGAGATTCTAACAATTGCATAGTTTTAAAAATGTAAAATGTGACAGACTGTTAGGAAAGCAAAGGTAATGTAAAGAGGAGCTATCTGTACTCAGGTAGCTACAATTGATGCCATGAAGATAAGCAAAGCAGAGTTCAGTTATGTCATCAAGAGCAGCATTTAATCTAGAGTTAGGGGAATTAAACTCTCATACAATGAGAGCTGTCAGCACTACTGCCTTGCTTCTGCAAGAAAACAGAAATCAATTCTCTCGTATTATTCATAGCAAATGATTAAGCTTAAGCCTTGTCAGTAAACTTGGCATAACTGAAAAATGGATGTTCTTGTATCTAGAGGCGGGAGCGCAAACAGAAGGTTGAACAGGAAATAAAAAGAGTGGGTAACATGCAGCACTGGGTAACAAAATGGGTGTAAGGTGTTTCAGCTTGACTGATCTCTCCCTGAAGCTGACTAGAATCATGTGTCCACTGGTGGTGGTGATACTGGTGCAAAACCTGGTTCTTCCACACTAAGCAGCTCTGAGCACAAGTAGGTGTTGGGTGCCTAACTATGCATGGCCCTACTGTAATTGGAACTATTTTCCCTAAGCATTTTAAGATGGTTTGAGTTTCTGGTGTTCAGATTAACTTAAAGCTTAAATGCAAGATATTTCCTAATGAGATGGGCCTCTTATTTTTGTATAGGATGGGAAGATGGATGGCTTGAGTGGTGGACAAAGCTTTGCAGTAAGGAAAAAGGAGGGGCTGCAGTCAGTTGGAGAAACTTGCAGGCTGCCTAGGAATCTTCATAGTAACGTGCAGGTGTGCAAGTCAGCCAAATCAAACAATCAAATGTTGGAATGTAAAGTTGCTTAAAAGTTGACTTGCTGAATGAAGTAAATGCAGCATATTTTCTAAGTACTCCAAAACTTTGACCTATGTGGGAGTTGTTTTACTATAGTGTACTTGAACAGAAGGCATCGGCTGGCTTTATTTTTGCTTAGTGGCTTTTGAGAAATTGTAGCATCAAAAGCATGCTGAATGATTAAAAGAATGTAGTGTATTTGTCAACCTCATTAGTTCCTACAACCAGTTTTCTTAAAAAGTAAGTGTCTTAAGTCAAACTAAGTACCCTAGCATTACCTATGAGCTCTGTGTGTGTGTATATGTGTATATATACATGGTGAGAGAATATAATTAGTAGTCAATGTTTTAAACTTTTTTGGATAATGAAGCTTTTCCCTCACATGAGCAAAGGCAAGAGGAGGCAGTGGAGTTCTATAGCTGGCTTCATTTTACTCCCTGGGAGAACCTATGAAATGACCTTGGGCAGAGGTCTAGGTATGGTAGATAAAGGCTCATGTCACTTCTGTACTCTGGAGCTGTCACTGAGCCTTTCTTTACTCCCTGGAATAAATCTGTTAGTTCTGAGACATCTCTTAATGAACTTCCAGGTTTCAATATGTCTCAAAAGATGCTCATTTAACTAAATGTACTGTAACACCTAGTAGTTAAGCTGGGCCTGTGAAAACAGTGAGTTGATGCACAGATCTATTAAATTGTTATTGTATGTAAATATTTGTGCAACCTGTGGACAAGCAAACATGGTTATGGCTGAATTTGTAGCCTTCTCTGTGAAAGCAAAACTGAGAAACTTTGTGCTGTTACCCAGTAAAGTTACTCATACCTGCTGTGAATGCTGCTCTAGGTAGGAAGTGAAGGCTGACTGTTTTATCTACATGGCAGTGCTGATCATTGTTGTGATTCAGCTCAGGTGTCACCACTCTAGCTGATCTGGTATTCTACAGCTGACTGTCCTATTGAGGAAGGAGGGCATGTGTCTTAGAATGGAGTTTTACTAATATGTGAGGTAGCTGGAATGTATATTAGAATAGTATTGGTATGTATGAATAGACCTTTAGTATCTGAAAAATATCAAACTTTAACAAATACCTAACACTTGGGCATTTTAATAAAATTCCAAAGCTGGTCAAGGCACATTGGCCAGCCTTGTCTATTTGCATTGGTTTAGCAGATCTAAAAACAAATTGTAGGTATTTCAACTGCTTTTCTTAGTTCTCTGGAGATTCCCAAGTGTTATACAACTGCTGTAAGTAAAAATAACTTTTGCTGAATGCATAGTGTTGAAGTTAAGGTCTAATTTGTTGTCATAATAGTAAGTCTCTGAAACCTGAACTTGTATCAGTGCTGTGTAAAACTCTAACCTGAATGCTTCTTGAAGCACTAATGTTAAACACGTAATGTCAGCAAACATAAATTTATATGTAAGCTGGACTACTAGGCTGCTGAACTCTATGAAAGAATCTGCTGCCAGCCTGCAATTACTTCCAGAAGCATCTAATCCTAGGCTAGAAAAACTTCAGTTTAGAAACCTCTGAAGAATCTTATGTACTTGCTCTTTTTCAAAGCATCTTCCTTCATGAAGGCACAAAACCTGAAGTACTCCATTAACTTCCTAGTGCTTTTTCATATATATTCTATATTGCACTTACCTTAAATATTTTAGTTGGAGCAGTAGCAAAACAACAAATTCATATTGGGTAAGGGCACTACAGCTGTTTCTGGTTGGTATATTTTAATATATGAAGGAAACAAAGCAACTTTGTGGGGGGGGAGGTGTCTGTTTCAGTGCTGGCTTAATGCCCTAACATTGTGTATGTAACACTGTATGGTTCTTCCAGTTGAAATAAAGCTGTGAGCATAATGGCATACAGCATGATGTCAAGAGTATCTGGGGAGGGAGATGACTATAACAAGTAGCACAAGCATGCAGAAGCTTACAGTGGCTCATTTATCATTGTCAAAGATACAGTCTCTTTCTGCTTCCATCCCCTTGAGGCTGTTGGTCTTACTTGATGTGTTTAATGTGCTAAGCCCAACTTAGGTAGCTAGTGGACAATCTTAATAGCTTTAGACACTGCCAGACTTAACCTGGTTAGGTGACTTAAAGGTGAAAAGCTTCTTCTGTTACCAGTTGCAAACATAGAATGTGTTTGGTAATTTGCATCTTAAAGGGTAGTGAGGACAAGAGAAGCATTTATCAAGCAGTTTGCATAATGGGCTTATGACAGCAAGTATCTTAAGATTATTTGTGCTTATAAGTGAGGGCTAGTAAAGTGATGGACAGGAATATTCACATTCCTCATAATTAACTGATAGCTTGTTAAGTTATATTCTTATTTAATCATAACTTTTGTCCTGGACTTGGATCCATAATGGCTTTAGTTCCTGTTTGTTGCTATAGGAAACTTTGCAGCAATATAAACTTGTGTACAGTCAGTAGTAAAAGTTATTTTTTATGGATCAGAAATCCTAATTAAAATAGCATACTTGGAAGAGTGCATCTTTGTATTATGCTTCTAGCTCTAGAATAAAATAGCCAAATTTCTGACAGCTCAACACATAGTTATCATGTGTGCCACATAGATATTGGAACTGGACTCATTCAGAGTTAATACAGTGCTGCATGTACATAGATTATGCTTTGTGAAGCTCACTAAACCCTGCAAGCCTCTTGTGCATGTTACAGGAATTTCTGCAAATGCTAGCAATTAGCTTCAGATAACTGTTGAAGAGGAAATGCAGGGGTGATGCATTTCTGAGCTAGTTAGCCTAAAACTGGACAAAGTAGAGCATTTCAACTTGTTTTGAATCCAGCTTGATAATCAGAATGGCATGACATGTATACCCTTCTGCCATATTTTTTGTAATGACTTAGTACAAATACTTTAATACTGTTATACACTGTATTAAAGTAGCAGCCTCCTATTAGAAAGACAAACGTGCCTTTGCTTTCCATACAGTGCAAACACCTGTTCTTGTGTGCATCAGCATTTGGACCAGTTGAAATAATACAACTATTCTTTGTCTTCTGATTTGCATCTAGCTGCAGAGACAAACAGAAAAGCAATGAGTCTTTACAGAATCATTAATTTGTAGTTTTAAAATAATAACAAGCCTACTTTTCCCCCAAGCTACTCTCAAAATACATGTTAGACTATCTAGAAAGCAGTCTTGCATGATTGTCACTGCAAATAACAGGGCTTCTTTTTAAGGAGTCTGTTTTGACTTTCTGGTACCTTAGACTCATCTGTTCTCTAATGAAATGTTCCCCCTTTAAATAAGGTGAAGTGAGAATCAGTTGGGATGAGCTCTTAAGGACCATCTGAAACACTTAAGCAGAAGCCTGTGCTTAGCAACCATGTTAGGCTCCCATGAGGGGGCACAGGTGTAGGTTTCATGCCAAATTTCAAAAAGTTTAATGTAATTTCTTGCAGGAGCTGGTGCATTGAGAGTATCTGGCTCCTAAATGCAAGCACTTGGATCTAATGCCAAGTAACTTGCTTGCAATGTATCTCTTAGGTGCAGCTTCTTCAGAATCTCTGGAAATGCTATCCCAATAAAAGATCTGTACTTACTGGCACAGGCTCTACTGGGAAGAAGTATGTGTTAAACCTTGTAGTGCAGTTTGTTTTTTAATTTGTCCTGGCCCTCAACTTAAATGTGTTTCTTTAAATGGAGGTGCTTAATCTAACATTAAATGCAGATAACTTATTGCCTTATGCTGTTTGGCTATCAGAAAACAAATGAATTAATTCTGTGGCTTTAACTAATTGTGGCAATAGTAAGCTGGTTGTTATGAAGCGAAAGCTTGATTCAGGAAATGTCAATAACAGCGCAGAGCTCCTTGGTCTGTGGTGTCAGACATATCTAACTTGGTCTGGAACTATGTTGGATAAGGCAGCTTGTCTGTCTTCCAGTATTTTTAATATCCTCTTTTTCTTTATTAGGTGCCTAAACCTGTACATCAGCCAGCTGCAGAATTTTGCTCTACTTCAACTCTTCCAAAAGATCCAGTACTAAGAAGGGAAAAACTTCAAGATCTGATGACTCAGATACAAGGGACTTATAACTTCATGCAAGTATGTGTTGTCCCCCACTGCTGCTGTTGTAGCACAAAGCTCTGATACCTACTAGATCAGGAAAAATATAGTGCTGAGAATGCATGTGTGCACTGAATAAATGGATCTACCTGTACTTAGTTAACATCCTCATTTGACAAGATACTGTTTCATCTATATCTGGAATTTAGTGTTTTTCCTAGCTGAGGATTCTTTTCTTTTTAAGGAATCCATTCTGGATTTTGATAAAGCTTCACCAAGTGCCATTGGTTCATCCCAACAAACTTCAGTTACTCCAGCAAGTAGTCCTGTAGGTAGGTGATAACATAAGTGCAAACTGTATGTAAGCTTTTGAGAATACCAACAAGTTTTGCTTGGACTGTGAATCAGTAGGCCAAAGGGGGAAAACAGCTTGTCTAATTAGCAATACCAGTGTCTGACATAACAAAAGAGCAGCTTGAGACACTCTCACCTGTTTAAAGTGCTGCTGGAGATGGCTTAAATTGATTCATTTGTCTGGAAATGTAGTTCTTGTATAATCACTGGCATATACATCTGATGTACCCAGCTGCAGAATGGGCATGCTATACTTGTGTGCCAAATCTGTCTAGACGTGGCATAAATAGATGCAAGCCATGAATGAGCTCAGGATAAAGAGCAGTTATCTAGCTGAAGTTTTCTATGATGGGCCATGATAAGAAACTGCTTATATGGGACTTAAGCTATAAAACAGACTTAACCAGCTTATTAAATGTTTAATTGCTCCTGTTTTATCTAGACAGTGGTTATCTATCTTAACAGAAATACTTCTATCACTGAATACCTGCTGTTTTTTGAAAAACTGGTTTTCAAATGTGTGTATTTTGGTGCTGAATAAAGTCCAAACACCTGCAGTGCATAGACTAAAAATAGTACATATCTTCATACACACTGCTCTCAAAGTTCATGTTGAAACTATATTTAGTGTTTTTGAACTTAAAAGCAAATATTGCTTGACTAATTCATTACTCTTTTATAGCTTCAAAAGAACAAAAACTGCCAAGTCAAAGTGATTTTCTTCAACAGCCACTCCAAGTAAGTTAAGGCTGCTCTGAAAAGGCAAAGTGTTAGCCAGAAAATAATACTACATCTGTTACCAGTAACTTCTATATCTCAATTGTTTTTTGTATTATCAATGTTTTTTTAACATTCTGTATAATTTGAATTTTAGTAGCTTGCAAGTCTAAGATCATTCAAATGCTGACAGAATTGATTTCATTTTCTTGTAGCAGAAGTGAATATTTGAAATTTCTTGAAGCAAAACACTTTGGAGGAGATGTGCTGGAATAGTTTTAATATTTAACCCATAGATTCAAGTCATAGCTAATAGTGGTGTGCTGCTTTTCCAGATAATGCACATCCACTTCAGTTTTGTTCATGTCTCACTTGTACCAAAGATACAAGGTCTCAAACTTCAACAGCCATAGTTGAAAGTTAACCTTAAGTATTGTGCTCACGTCACACTACACTGGTTTTAAATAGGTTTACTTGCCACCAGTAAGAATTCCTAAGAAATGTAAAGACTGTAACTGGCCAAAGCATGTAGGTGTGTTGGCTCCTGCTTCATTCTGAGGTGTAGACTTTGTTCACTTATTCCCAAAGTGTGAGTCTCAAGGAAATATTCCAGACAGCCTTTCAAAACCTTATCTCAGATTTCTCTTCTTGCAAGGCTGCTGCTTCTCCCATGACATTGCATGGTTCAAATACTTCCCTAGCATCTGCTGATCAGACACTCTCCGGCTCTGAAACTGAAGATTTGGTGACACCACAGACAGCACAGGTAATATTTCTTGGGGTTCACTGGCACTCAGATTTCAGATAGCCATCCCTCACTGAAAGTTGTGGTGGGGCTTCTCCTAAATGACCATACTTGGACAATGCACAGGAACAGAGCACAAGTAACAGTGACAGCATGTCCTCTGTCCTGTAATACTTCAGGATGGGTTTGAAAAGTTTCCTTCCTGATAGTGCATGAATGTTCTGAAGTGAACAGTTTGCCCTGTGAAATGGGAAGGGTGTGGGATGAAAGATGCAGGCTAGAAAGTGGTGTATGTGTTCTTGTGGGAACATGTGAGCAACATACTTGATTTGGTTAGCACAAAATATCCCCTCTGACAACATAGAGACTGCATATTTTAGATAGTGTCATAAAATGACACTCCTGTATAAGACTGTTCTCTCAAGCAGTAGTTGAAGAAATACTGCAGTTAGCGTTCAGGTATATTATGGTTGAAAACACTGTTTCAATTCATGCTTGTGCAGAACAAAGTCTTACTGAAGAACTCTTGCTGAAGTATGTTGTGTTCAGGAAAGCAGTGTGGTCTTTCCCACTGGACTCTCTAATACTGTGTAGGATGTAGGTTATAATGGGGAAGTGTTCATGCATTTTTCTGGTGTTTCTTGTTGATACACACATTCCAGTATACTGTACATTATATAAAGGAACAGGGGTAAATACTACATGTATTCAACTCTACACCTGTCAAGACTGCTATGTTGCTACCTTTGGATTAGCATTTTGGCCTCATTCTTGACAGTTTCTATCACTTTCAGTGACATCAGATTTCTTGTGTTGACAGGGATTAAACCTGCTGTTTTAATATGTATCCAGATCTGTTGTGCTATAATGTAGGACTCTTGATTTAATAGCATGTCATTTTTTTTCTAGTTTAGTGTTTGGAATTCAGGTTGCTTGTGCCTGGCTCATCTCTGGTACCTTAGCTTTGAGGTGATAGCTTTCTCTTCCACAAACAGCAGGAGGATTGTGGACAGCACTAAAAGGATAGCTTGATCCCTGCACAATCAGGAAATGCACTCCATACTGACACTGCACTCCCCTAGTATGTAAGTGCAGGTCTGGCTGAAGTACCTGTGATGGTATACATGGTAAGAATAATACTGGTAGTCTTCAGCCCTGGACTGAGTATCTAAGTATAAGCAACTCTTCAAAACCTAGCATTACAGGTGTGAGTTAAACAACATAACATGTAGGTTTTGCAGGGGTTGCCTGCCTAAGTTTAGCTCTGAAGCCTTGTTAAACAAAACTTTCCAGAAGCTTAATATCAGACGTATGTTTTGATTTTAATTCGGTGAGGTAGGTCTGTCAGACTTCACTAAACTGTTTGGAGCGATCTAAAGTTCTTAGAATTATCTGATTTCAGAAGGCCAGTTGTACAACCTGTTGTGTAGGAAGGGTAATCTAAAGCCAATTACTTGAAGCGTTTGGCTAAGCTGACTGCTTGGTTCACTTTAGACCTACTGTTTGCTTTGGTCTCTCAAAATCCACCTGTTTAAAGTCATACATTGGTAATGTTATAGCTTTACCAGAACCTTGTGCTTTCTGCAATGCTTCTTATAATAGCTAGCATATGTACGGCTTCTTTCAGGCATCAGCATCGCTTTCTCAAGAGACTGAGAAATATACTTCCCAGCCACTGTATCAGACAAGCTCACATATTTCTGAGCCACTGATGCCCAAAAAGATTGAAATTGCCCAGGTGAGCCATCACAAGTAACTTGCAGTCCAGTTATTAATGATACTGTGGGATAGAGTAATACAGGTAAGGTAAATATATTGGTTGCTAAAATGTGTAGAGATCCCTACTAGTCCTTTTGAACTGCGGTTCCTACAGTATACTTGTATCTGAAATAAACATTTCATTTTGCCACTTGCATAGATGAGTCTTAATGCTGGTTAATATTTTGTTTGGACAGCTCAGCCCTGTTTCTAATCTGAGCTGTAACTTACTAAGTTGGAGGAAGGAGGAAAAAAAAAATTAAACCCTGAAAAGCTTTTCTGAGTTCCTTTGGAAAGAGGCAGAAGTCACTTAATGTTATCCAGAAGGAATTACCTTCCAATAAATTGGACAAAGCACTCCATATTTCCTTAGTGGTGGGGAAAATATCTTAATGTCTCTATGGTGAAATTATTACAATGAGTGGTATGTATAGTAGTGCATAGGCACATTTCACTTAATCAGCAGAGACTGCAATAGAAGTACTGATTGCTGAGGATGCACAGCAAGATTTGAAACTGTAAGCAAAAGCTATTTTGTGGCTCTGCTATGTCCAAATGTCATCCTGTAGAAACTGCTGACTTCTGACAGTCCAGGCTTTAAAGCAAATTAACTGCTTCTGTTACTGCCTGATAATTATCAGGTGACCTTTCATTACATATTTTTGTTCTTCCCTCAGGCAACTATTCCCCTCTCAAGTGAGCCACAGTCACCATTGCCTACTTCAAGCACCTCCATGTCACCAGTACCACCAGGACAAACCTTTCAGTCTCCTCCTGCAAGTAGCAGTTCTGTCACAATAACAGCAGCTCCCTTTCAGGCTATGCAGACTGTAAGTATGTGACTTGACACAAATAATTGATAAGCATGTCCGTAACTTAGTCCTAATACTTGGAACTTGGCTCTCCATAATATAGTACAGAACTTCAAGTAATTTTAATGTTTTAATGTTTTAATATCAAAAAACTAATTTAGTACTCTGCTTCTCCATTGCCTTCAGAGCTTAGAACAGCTCATCTCTAAGAACAGAGATTCTGCTTTGGTCCCTGTCTAGTTCCAATACCGAATACTGAGATAATTTTAGTATCCTCAAGGAACTAACAGGGAGAAGTCAGATCTGAAATCAACCAATTTATATGTATGCCACAAGGTGGAGTTGACTGTACTTATGCATAGATAGCAAGTAATAGACTGCAGAGAAATGTGGAATCCTTAAGTTCTTCCCTATCACTAGTGCTGTAAAGCTTTCTGTAGCCTGACCTTGACTTGCTGCAGTTTAAATCACTTGTATTGACAGGCTCAAACTCAGCCTACTGGAATCATGGAAAACATGTCCTTTATAAGCAAGAATCTAACTCATTATCCTGTCTAACAAGTAGTCAGTAGTAGATCTCTAGGGAAGAGTTTACAAAGTCTACAATCTCTTGCACATATCAGTGTGTCTTCAGGGTGTTCATTGTTACTAACATTCTTCTGCCATCCAGCAATCTGAGGTGCAGGCCCTTCCTAGAAGGACCCAGAGGAAGGGTCTCCATGTAGTAGCTATTTATGCTCCCTTCCCTGTCCTTGGGCTTATGTGCTCCCTTTTTTAGAAGAAGCTAAAAAGCTGAAACTAACTTTGTTTCACTTCTGTCTACATAACCTTGAGACACAGTACACAAGATAAAGCTGAAAAAATTTCCGTATCAGTTCTTCAAATAGTAAAAGATTATTTAATGTGTCTAAAACTACCTTCATTAATATCTTCTGAAGTTGCTATGTGTTTCCCATTTTGAGTGTTGAATCTTGTGGATGTCCTTCTTTGAGACAAATGTAATTCAATGAGTTTTGCAGTTTGTTTTCTAGTTATGAGCCCTTCACTGACTCAAGCACAAATTCTCAGGGCCAACTGGTAGCTGTTTCTAACACTGTCTACATTTGGGATAATTAGCAATTTTATCCTTAATTATTGAAAAATTGTGCTAGTTTTTCTTGTAAACCCCCTTCATAGGTATCCTTCCATGTGATGTTGCCGGTTTGACTTTGTGAAGTAAATGATCTTTGTTTGTTCTTTCCCTTGAGGGCAGCAAACTCTCACCATACGGTAGCATATTCTCTACTGCTCGAAAGCAAAGCTAGGAACAGGTCATCTGAGACTCTCTGAAGGCACTCTTCACTTCAGCAACTGTACTAATGCAGTTCCACAGCTTGCTGGACAGCCTGCATCTTGCTGTATTGAGACATATAGTAGGATTTGGTGGCAGTAGGTAGCTAAAATTCCTATGCTTTGAAAGGCTATTAGGTGTGCATAAAGCTTCATCTAGTCTAGTAGTTGGTAGTAAATCACTACCATGATGCCCCTACTCCTGCCTTTCTGTATTTGTAGAAATAGTTCCAGTAGAACCCTCCTCAGAGGCATGTGATTTTGATGCACCTTATTCAGGCTAGTGGTGGTGGGGAGATTGTTCTAAGTTAGATCCATTTAAATAATGCTATTACTGGAATAACTGATTAAATGCTATGCAAATTAAGTCACTGTGGGTCATGCAAAACATCTTGAGGTTTGTGTTCCTTCTTCCTAGTGTTATTCAAGCATGCATACACCAAAGACCATTATGTTCAAATCTCTTAACAGAGAAAGACTAGCATTACACCTCAGTTCTTATCTAGGATAATACAGAGCACTTAAGTAAAATATACTTCTTAAGCCTGGAGTACTGATTAACTTACCAAGTCAGGTGAAAATTTTTTTTTCTTAAAAGTGGATTTCTCCATAATGTTTCTAGAGCAGCATCCTATGATCAAGGAATCCAGAGTCTTTCTGGGGACCAAGTCTATAAGATGAGCATCTGTCATGATCTAAATATGGGTTTTGGTCTCAGTCATTCAGATCACTATTTGAACCTAATGTTTATTCTCAGAGTGCTTTGGATCAAATTGGTACCATTGTAAGTTTACTTGAATTAATGCTGTATTATTAAATGTTAATGTTAAATGTTCAAGGTTTCAGGGCTCCTGGAAAACAGCACACCAACTGGAATGTTGGGTCAGGCTGATAAAACGGATATCTAACTAAATCACTATGATAATTCCTCTTGAAGTGATGGCTTTGAGTCTTGCAGACCTTGCAATGTAGGGCTTACTTCCTACCTCCACTGTTTAGATTTTCACTGCTGCCAGGAAAGCACAACCATCAGATTTCAGGAGATAGAAGTCAGGTGCTTCCTTGCCAAATACCAATGACACTGCGATGACAGTAATGGAAGTCTCGGTTACTTTTTGTCCTCAGAAGTCTTGACTGCCTTGTTGCTGCTATTGTGTTTACAGAATCTTAAAGGCAGATGCTACCTGTAGCCTAACTCCATTAGAATTTCACCTATAACCTTCACCGATAGGAAAAAGTAGGCCACTTGCTACAAATAGTCCATGATGTGGGTATTACCAGCCTGACTCTACTGCATTCTTCAGTTTTACTGCAAAGTGATTCTTTCTAAACAAACTAAATGTTAACTTCTGCAATTGCTAGTGAGGATTGCTACAGTAGTAGCAAAGCACTGTTCCTGAGTGGATTTGCTTTGACAACAGGAATTTTTGACTGAATTTGATAGTACTTCATTTTTATAGTCTTTTAGTGTGGCTAGAAGAATGGCTTGATGCTCAACTAGAGAGGAATAAGTGATCACTGAAAAGTTAGTCTGCACTGCTTTTTCTCCTGGTGTATCTCAGTGCCACACATCTTAAAATTCCATTATGGTAATATCTTCTTGATAAGGGAACTGTTAGTATGGCTTTACCTTAATCCATTTGTGGCAGTAAACTGTAATAACTTCCCCTTGCTTGGGTCTCTTGATCACTAGTAAGACTTCCTTTAAGCTATTTTTCTGTTTCTGCAAGACTGCCACCATGCAGATTTTCCCTCTATGAAGTATCAAGTGTGTCTAGAGATGGGGGAGGCATGTGGAAGAACCTGGAATTTCTGATTCTGTATTTCATGCTCTAAGCAGTCTCAAAGCTTGAAAGCTCTGCCTTAATTGCCCAAAGCACATACAGAGGCTTTAAGAGAAGGGGCATCCACCTGCTTGTCTCGCATATATCCTTCTTTGTTCTGAACATACTTGACATGTGGTTGAAATGTAGAGTTTCTTGCCAGAGAATATTGTGGATATTACTTTTTGGACCCTTGCAAGTGTAGTATCTCTAGACAGATTCATAGAAGCATGTACAGAACTTTTTGGACCAGGAATTGAGGCACAAAATAGTGATATTCAAAGGAGTGAGTACTGCTGTATGCTTATGAGCCAGACTTCCCTATGCATGGTGTCTTTTCTGATTGTGTAAGGTCTTATGCTCCTTTTCATGTAGGTATGCCTTTACCCACTGATAC
Organism: Apteryx mantelli; assembly: GCF_036417845.1. Taxonomy (NCBI): domain Eukaryota; kingdom Metazoa; phylum Chordata; class Aves; order Apterygiformes; family Apterygidae; genus Apteryx; species Apteryx mantelli. Next base: position 154,940,515 of record NC_089978.1, on the reverse strand, counting down.
AGTGGGAATTAAGTCAATGTGTCATGCTTTGTTTGATAGCATGAAGGATCCAATGCTGACTCTTGCATTCAACAAGAAGTTTGAGTGCTACTGAGAACACATAATGTGCCAGCTTTGATAATCTTGGCTGTAAGACAGGCACGGGTATCTTATCCCATTATGGGATCCCCTTTATTTGAAAAGGATTGTAGACCAGCTAGACTTCTGGATTGACAGAAGTCTTGCTACGCATCCTTGAGACTGAACAGATAGATACCACATAGAATATTCAAGGACAACACTCCAGTTTCAGATTCTTCAAGATCTGTTATAATTCCAGGTATCTAAAACATGACAACTGTCAGTTAAGCTTTGGGATCACAGATTACTTCATCTGGCCAAGTCCAAACCCAGAATTTATGGTATTTCGTAATGGTTCAAACTTGTACTCCTTATTTCAATATCATGAGGGATTTCTGTGCTTCATCTCTGTTAGAAGCAATACTTGGTTCCTTGACTGTGGGAAAGATCTTCATTTCCCAGTTGTAATTATAGATACTCTTGAACACAACAAGCACTGTCAAGCTGCTAAGTTGCTCTGTGTATCTAGCTGTAGTTAATCTTTCCCTGATCTATCTTCAGGCAGAGGTCTTGGAAAATGGTCTAGCCTACCTCTAGACTTGGTATCAATACTGCTGACAACTCTTTACTTGAAACTTAGATCCTCTTACGTAAAATGGAAGACTTCTTTCCTATTTGATCTTGATACTAGCTGTTACCTCTGACTGCATCAATTCGGGTAACTTGGCCATAAAGCAATACAGACACTGGAGTGATTGAACTCTAGGTCACAGATTTAGCTAGCAGTAATATCTGCACACCAACTTACTGCCCAGGCTATAAGGTTAACATCTAAATTGCTGGATTCTGCCTCTTACTTGGCGTGTTTTAGATACCTCAGCTAACAAGAGAAGGAAAGTTGAGGCTCAGCTTATCAAGGGGGTGAAAGCTGTCTTGGTAATTATCTCAGTGGATGGCAGAGTTAGGTTAGCATCCAATATGTGTATGGAAACAAATTCTTCCCAAACCTGAATATCTTATCTTGGCACAAGCTGTCCTAGCTTTAGATAAAAAGCTGTAGGACAGGTAGTCATTGAGGGTTTAAGTGGCTTTAACATGGAAACAAAATTGCTTACTATAAGGTAACTGTTCTGTTGATTGAACACAATAGCTATGGTCAGTCGAGCTATGTCTCTTGGTTATTAGCTAAGTACACAAGAATAAGCTCTTATAAGCTTATAGAAAGGGAGGAGGATGGTTTCTACTGCATCTAGTTCTCAGTTCATCCTAAGAAACAGTTGGTCTTCTAGAAACTGCTCTAGGCATATGCACTTAAACCAGGGCATAGCAGAGTGATGGCATTAGGTGGAGACTTTAGCTGGTGGTGTGTTAAGCATTTGTCTCATATGTTGTAGGTATTTAAGGTGAATGCACCGCTGCCTCCACGTAAAGACCAGGAAATTAAAGAGGATTCTTCATATTCTGCAGGATATAATCAGAGTTTCTCTACAGCAAGTACACAGACTCCTCCTCAGTGCCAGTTGCAGTCTTCTCATGTTGCAGAACAAACATCTCTTTCACAAGAATCTCTGTCTTCAGGTGAGAACTGTTCTTGTCTGTATTTCAAACAGCATTTAAATAAGGTCCTTCAGCTTATAGTAGTATTAATTCATTGACCTATGCTATGAGTATATGGAGGTTCCTCTAATTCAGTGAAATTCTTAACAGACACAGCATAACTTCAGTGGTAACATTAGGGTTACATCATCTCATAACCTAGTTGACAGTATGGTATGTGAACTTAATTTTAAAAACTGCTAGTTTCTATATTAGTTGCATGGACAGTATTGCCTGTGAGCCCAATATAGATAATTCCCCAGCAGGAGGGAAATTCAGGCATGCAGTGACACTTTTCCAAGCAAACTTGTTTGGCTTGGATAACTGAAGCAGTGATGAAATATTTCATTTGGAACTGTTAATTTAGTGTCTGGTAACAAACACTAATGCTGCTTCTGATGCTAAGAAGTGGTGGATGGTGAACAGGAAAAGGTTATGTGATAGGCTGTCAGTGCTTAGGTGAATTACCCAAAGTGATAAGCAGTTTGTGCTACTGGTGCAAGACTAAAATTTGCCATTTGAGAGCAGATTAGGATTTAGAATTTTCTCGTTTTAAGAATGGGCTGCTATCTTCATTCCTTTGAACTCAATACACAATATATTCACAATGTAATTATCTTAAAATAAGTTTGCAATATAATTATCTTAAAGCATCTAGCTATCTGGATTGTACTCTAGTACTTGCTAAAGTCTTCACGTGGATATTGCATACCTTACTAAAGCTTTCTTAGACAGATCATATCTGCCACCCCATCATGAAAACAAATACTTTTCACTACAACTGAATCTTACTATGCTGAAGTTCTAGCTCTCTGTAGCAGAGATCTAGCCCTAAACTCATACCATTTGCTGCTTCTGTTACCTGCTGAACTAGGAGGCTTCTGTCACAAGTTATTGTAATTCTGGTTCTGTGAATCAGCTAAGCTGCAGTAACTGTGCATACACTCCTACCTGAAGCAGGTACAGCTTAGGGACTTCTTACAGAGACTTATTTTATTAGCTGATTGAGTCTGTGTGTATATCTGAAGAATACTTCTGATAAGTAGGGTCCTGAACTGCCTTATTCAACACACAAAATGGACCTGCTTGACATTCAGATACTGATACTGGGTGAATTTATGTAGCTGACAGTGATTTCTAAGAATTTGAATGAAACTAGCCCCTAAATCTGCCTGAAACAGGTTCCAGGATGAAAAGAAGCTGACAAGTAGGAATCTGGATGTAGAAAGACATCTAGTCAAAGCTAAGACATATCTGCCTCAAGGTCATCTAATATACTCAGTTTTTCTACCAAAGGACTCTTTATAGCAATTGCTATAGAGATTAATTGATATTGTATGAAGTCAATGAGACATTCCAAGGTTAAGAGTGCCAGAAAACAAGACAACTATAGCAGATCAGTGAAACTTGTTTAGCTTAATGCTCCTTTTCATCAGACTGCAGGAGGTGATCAGTAGCCTTCTACAGCTTCTAAATGAGGAACTCCATGATTTTATTAATCATTTTGTGCAATGGTTCTGCACGGACTTCAGAAAGAGTTTAGGCTGTCACTTTGGATCTGTTTTAAGCTTTTGGATTGGTATAAAGCATGGCTCTGTGGAAGCATTTATGGTTACAATGTTTATAGTTAAATCTAACCACATAATAACCACCTTGTGAGTGGAAAGCATTTCTGAATGCTGCTGTACCCCTTACTTGGGATTGAACAGTCTAATAACACGTGGAAGGAATGTGTCCTCAGAGTAGACTGAACTTATACCTAGCTTTCTATAGTTGTTCTATCATTGCTCTTGTCTTAACAAGATTGAGTTTGTTTCCTCATGCTGAAGGATATTGACACTGATCTACTTCATGAAATAGACCATTCAAATCTTGCTGGTAGAACAGTACTGGTTCTAAGTGAATTCCTAATCAGCTCTTGCTTAACTTTATTCTATCTTGGTTATTTTCTCAATACTGTTCACAAGGTGGTTTTGAACTATGCAACTAAATCTTGTTGAATACATTAAGGGCTTATACTGATAGCTTCAGCTGTTTTGCCTCTATAGTGCACTTTGTAACAAAAATCATTCACAACTATACCAAGCAAAGGGGAGGGATCTTACTTAGAGTATGAAAGGCATGAGAACTGGAAATACAGAGCAGCTTTATCCAGTTCTTAAATTCCTGATGCTGCCCTAGCTTATAGGTGTGGTAATATATTACAGCTCTAAACTCTGAATTTGTGCTTTTTTATTTTGAGCAGTTAGTTATCAACCTGATGGAGCTGTTCCTGTTAGCAATGGTAGCCTTGCCTTTTATCCAGCACAGACTAATGTTATTCCCAGACCGCCTCAGCCTTACCTTAACAGTCGTGGGTCTGTCAGAGGATCCACCAGAGGCGGAAGATCACTGGCCAATTCATATCGTTCCCCTGGTGGATACAAAGGTATGTGCTTTATATACTACTACCTTGAAAGAAAATTCTAATGTAGTGACAATAGAACATGCCTTAACACAACATGGTATTGAGTTTAGGCTTTCTACATGGATTCCTTAAAATAATTTTTATAGTAATGTGCAAAGAATGGGGCTTTCCTTTGTGGACTTTAAGCAAATTCATTCTTACTTTTATTCATAATCCCTGTACTTTTGGTTTGAGGTTAACTGATGAAACAACTTCATAGCCTTTTGAATTATGAAAGTGGAAATTTTCATTGATAGGCTGGTAAATCACGTAGTTATATGGACTGTTCTACTTGCTAGTCTGTTTACTCTTCAGAACTCCTTACCCCATCTATCCTTTCTCTTGGCCTTTATCTTCACTCACTAAATTCTGGGCAGGTATTTCCTTTTCAGATGTCAGCTTTTGCCTGAAGAAAGATGCTCTTTGCTCAGCACTAGTGGCTTTAATAGTAGCAGCAGAAAACTAGGATGGGGGGAGAGATTCCCAGTAGTTGAGAGCCTTTCTGGATTAACAATAACTGAAGGGTTTCAAGAGAAGGAGTGTGTGGTCTTGGTAAATCAGTTGCCATTCTGTTGCTAGTAGAAGTTTGGAAAGCTTCAGTTGACTTCAACAGATACTAACTTCTCATCAGTTGTTGGTAGCTGCAACCTACTCCACTTTGAAGTGGGGGAGCACTTCCAGACTGAGGCAGAGGTGGCTTCAGCTATTAGGCTGCCACTGCCTAGTATCTTGTAGGAACATGTACCCAAAAATGGGCTTATGTAGTCCTAACTTATGAGCAGTTAAGGATTTTAGTTTCTGGTACTAAGTTGCTTTCTGATCCAATTTGGTGGTTAGTCTAATAAAGAGGCTAAATATCATAGTACCTAAATGTGTAAGTTATACTTAAGCATCTGTAATAGCAAAATGAAGTATTAATTCTGTCAAAATCAGTGTTTCTGGATCTGGAGAGTGTTTCAGCTGCTCTGGGTATCCCATTAGTATCAAACAGACAACTGTTAAGGTCTGATGTTAATACTTCTAATTATGTAACACTAATAAATGCAGAGTGAGTTGTTCTGGGTAGCTACTGAAATGCACTCCTAATAGTAGTGATGGACCCTGCTTTGAATTCTGAAAGAAGGAATAGATGTGGAGTTAAATAACTTAACACAGATAATTCCCAGAAGGGAATTCTAGTTGTGTTCTGTGCTTCTAATATAAACTAGATCATTCAGTAATATTGAATAATCCACTTCATTTGAACAGGTTTTGATGCTTACAGAGGCTCACCTTCAATAACTAATGGCAACTATGGCCAGCTGCAATTCCCTGGTAGAGATTATCCTGGAATGCCATATTCTCAGAGGGTAAGTATTGACTTTGTTTCTGGTAGCCTTCTTAATGAGCACTGCACAGAAGATACCTCTTCTTATACCATAGCTTTTCATTCACCCAACAGGTGAACGATTGTCTTCCTACAGCCTAGAGGTTAACTTTGTTTTCTGGACAAACACTTTTTTTGATCAGTAGACAGCAGTTGCAATAGGGAATCAGTTCAGGCAGAACTCTATTGCATGATAAGTTGAACTTAGTCCAAGGTGAATCTCCGAAATGCAAACAGATGACAAATAAGATGTGGCATAATGAGATCATTTTATTATGGTTTTCCAAGTTAGGACTCAATTAGTGTCTCCTCCTTAGTGTCAAATACATGAACTCTTAAATGGACTGGCTGAGAATGTGGTTAAATAGGCAAGATTCTTGTTTCCCTCGTCTTAATGAAGTCCCCTGGTTATCAGCACTTTTTTGCACTGTGACTAAGAGTAGTTATTCATATCTCTATTAAAGGTTTATGCGGAGTACAAAAAAGCCTAGAGTTCTGCTTTAGCAAACTTGACACTTTGAGGGCAGATTCTTTAAGAGTTGGCTCATCTTGAAGATATGTAGTGGATCATAACCAAGAATGACTTTCATGTTTTGCAACCTAAATCTGTAGTACTAAGTAGGTGGTAGAGCATAGCTGGAATACATGAATTTGTTCCTCTTGAATGCACAGACTTTGACAAATGTTAGCTAGTGCAAAATGGAAGCTTTACCCATCTCATTCTTTGCTCTGTTTCTGAAAGGGGTAAAGTTAAAAACCAACTGTTAACCTGGTTTTAATCAGTTCTAGCAACTTGCCTTTCTCTTGGTCAGTGGTGTCTTACTTGATCAAGGTGGGTAGGTGGTCCTAATAAGAATTATATTCTTGCTACATTCTTGCATTGGAATATGAGATGAGGTGTACATTTTGGGTATCAAACTAGCAAACTTGCTTTTGGGGAAGTGTTCCTTAAACTAGCTTGGGGGTGGGAGGGGTGAGGAAGAATTCCTTTAATGTAAGGAAAAGATACCTTGTCACTGCAGTGAATTCTGCAGATGCTTCAGTTTTCTGTTGTACCATGCTTTCTGCTTGTTAACTCCAAATGCAGAGTTACCAAGCTGTAAAAATGAGGGGGGAAGAAGGAGCAGAGGGAGACAAGTATATCAATATCTAAACCATCAGACAAAGCTTTCTGTACAACTGACTCAGAAGCAAGTGGGAAGATGAATAACTTCTGCTGCAGTATGACGCTGAAAGTCAAATTAAGGAATCTTGTCTTGCTAAGACAGCAAGGCAAGCAGTCTAAGAGCTGGTTGGAATAGGTAAATGAGTTGTGTGCTTTTAGTGGAGAAATAATTGTGATTGACATGGCTTAATTTCCAAATTGGTCACATCTAAGACCACCTGAACTTGATTGCTGCTTCTTGTGTGAGTAAATTATCCCTTAGCTACTAAACTACCTTTTGAACACACCTGATTACTTTGAAGGTGAAATTCAGTGACTTAATGTGTCCCTGTGCATAAGGTCTTGACTGAATCTGAGGTGTCACATTTAAATGAGTTTTGTTATACCTCTCTACTAGCCCTTGAGCGTGTGTATCTTTCTCCAAAAGAAGCTAAAACTAGGAAGCTTAAACTGCTGCTGTTTCCTGTCAGTTAAAGTGCAACTTCTCAGCAATAGGAATTATAAGAGGTTGTAACAAACCTATAGTGCCTAGTTGGCTTACCCTGAGCCACCTGATAGGAGTTTGGGCTATGCCAGCAAATCCCTGATAATGTTTCAGCTTTGGAGGTAGTCTGCCCTCTTGGGGTGGGGGGGGGGGGGGGAGGAGTGTAGAGTGTTTGGATGTGGGAGAGGGGAAGAACTAGGAGTGGATGTGACACCATGGGATGTCTTCCATAGTTTGGAATTTATGGGATCCTAAGAAAGTATTTACGGCAAAAGACAAAGCTGGAGTCTGTACTTTCTCCAGGATCTTAAGTCCTTTAATCTGTAGGGTTCAACTTCAAGAGCTGATGCAAAGCTCTGCAGGACAGTAATCTTCTCTTCATTCCTGACAAATATGGCTTGTTACCCCTGTGGGAGACTGGCCCAGCTGGTTCCATAGTACCTTCAGGAAACAGTGAAATCGTGATTTTTACATCAGTAAAGTGACTGGCAATATTTTGTCTGATCATATAACACATACGAGGTTCCTGCAGGTATTAAGAAATTCTCTTGCTTGCCTGAAATGGTAGAATTGGCTGTTTTGAGGTGGCAGAGTTCACTGCTCCAACAACTGTTTATAAATTTGAGACCTCAGCCCCCTTCCCTGATGGATATGATCTTTGGAAATGCCTTATATCTAGTTGTTGTGCTCCTGTTCTACAGATGCAGCCTGTCTCTTTAGTTCTGTTACTGTCTTAGACTAGTTCTCTAAAATGTTTTGAGTTGCTTGGTTGACTTGTCTTGTATATTGGTTTTTAGAAGGTGCTGGGCTTGTGGATTCTTGCAGAGTCATACTATCAGTATTGCACACCATATATCAGTGACAAGCTATTAGTTGGCTAGTGTATATTGGGACTTAGTGTTTCTGACAAATAATAAATGGGCATTTCATGTCAAATGGTAGTAACATATGGACTCCTGTAGAGCTGTGTTGATAATGTGCGTGACTAGGCCTGAGTTTCCAAGGCACTTCCCACAAGACCAAAAATTGAGAGCTTATTGTAGTCCTACCCATCAAACCCCCTTTTACTGGTTAAGAATAGACCAGCTACCTGGCATAGAGGATGTGGAACTTTGCTTCCACCTTTCAAACATTGGCACATTTAGATTTTTGACTTCCTTTATTTTGAGATGGGATCTCTGGAGTACTGGAAACCAGTTTAAAGTAATTCTGTCACTGTTGGATGAATTAGTCTTGCAATGTTATCTGAACCTGTGAAGTGCACTTTTAGAAAGTGCTGAAGTTTCAACTGTTCAGGTTGACTCCTGTTTAAGCAAGTTTAGTATACTAAAAACAAATGTGCTGTTTTCCTGACCTCTAACTACTACTGTCAAACTTCTGTTCTGCTTGTGTAGATTCTGTTGTCATTGCTGAATCATGCTGGAATTATGGCTTCTTGGCTATTTAAACATCCTTCCTTAAGGATAGCCTTTTGAAGTAATATGCACAACTCATAACATGTAAACATAAGTCTTGAATGAAGTTTTTTTTTTCCCCCTGGGCAGCCTGGAACATCTGTTCCAGCAATTTCTTATTTATCCAAAAGGTACCTTCATGCTAGGCCCTACAGGCTCTGGGTTCTAACCCTACTGAAATTCTAGAAGCCCTGGTTGGCTGCAGGATATCCTGGAGTTTCTTAACCATATGCTCCTATATCCTCAGTCTTCTAAATATTGAAATCTGCTTATGTGCTATTCTTTCTTCATCTGAGCAGATGGGATGGATTTTCTTACTGTATTTTGACCACTAACTGTATCTTTAGCATTCATTCCACATTCTTGGATAGAAATCTGTGCTTTTGGACTTGTGCTTAAAATGTAGCAGTGCTTCTAATGTTGACTAGTGTTCATAGTTAATTTTCCTATGGAAATAGTAACAAGCAATGAAGGGCTACTGTTATTGTCCTGCCAGCCTTTAGTTTGATTGTAGCTCATCTTTTTTTTTTTTTAAAAAGCACCTAATAAGCAAATGGTGTATGTACTAGATCCTAATAGGTGAGGGGGCTGTCTGTACAATGTATTTCCCTTTACATGTGATCTTCCTTATTACTGAAAAGATGCAGCATTCTGTACAAAGAGCTTACTTGCTCTCATTTCACTGAGTTTTTATGTATTTCAGAAAAGCCCTTCAATGCAGTGCAGACAAGATCACCTTAATTAAATCAATCTTTGCCTGAAGCACAAGAATATTCCTGACTCTGTGCTATCTTGATGTCTAAAGTACTGAATCTATCATTGACATAAAGCCTGAGTATGTCTTGATCTCTTACCTAATGTAGCCAGATAGGCAGGTTCTGTAGGAAACAAGACAGATCATGTAAGTGTCCATTCTTGTAAAGAACAAGACTTAAGCTTGAATTGTGCGAAATGAGAACATACTATTTATTTGGTAACCATTTGTTTTCAATTTGCTCATAACCATCTGCTAATATTTTTGTTCTAGGATGTTAATTACCAGCAGTGCTATAAACGAGGTGGGATAACTAGTGGTCCTCGAGCAAATTCAAGAGGTAAGGCTGACATCAAGTTCCCAGTAGCTTGTGCGTGTGCTTGGGTGTAGCAGATACTGAAGTTCACTATTACTTTGAATAGTGATAAAAACAGTGTAGTATTACTGTTACCAAACAGCTCAAGCTTGGTACAGAATTAGCTGAGCTAGATGAAAGTTTAAGGACAGTTCTTAATGTCAGCATACCATAGCAGCAAACTTGACTTCACCATTCTCAATCTGGTGCTTCACAGGTTAAAGTCCTCTGACAAATGGTACCTTGCTGAATTTTCTTCAAAAATAAGTTGACTAGGAAGTACCTACAGGGTATTACCAATGTTGCATTTGGCTTCTTATTAATAAGCCAGTTGTGTAGTTAATTGTATGGTTCTCCTTTCCTGATTGGGTAAGCTATCAAAATGGATCTCAAACTTTGCAAGATGAACTATTTTCCATAGAGAAAGTTATTTGGAAATACAGCTTTACTTTGTAATTCCATGCTGGATTACAAAAGATATGGAAATATGTGAGATGATTTGTTTCAATCTGAGCATGAACAGTATCTGTTTTAAGAGCTGTAAACAGATATAAACCAATAATGCTACAGATGAAAAGTGGGGGGAATAACTAGGTCATTTATTTGAAGAGTTAAGGGAAATTAGTATTGCATGTCGTGGAAGTCTTGTTTTAAGATAAGTAAAGCAAGTCACTTCAGTTAGAATCTGACTAGAGTATATTTGAGAGGAAGAGAACTAAAAAACAGGTTGTGGTGGGTGAATAGTTGATAGACATATACTTGTTTAGCATTAAGGTATCTAGAAGCCTAACTCCAGTTTTGTCAGGCATCTTAATGGGTTCCTTTCAGTAGAAATAACTGGCTTGAAACATGAGGGTGACTGTCTTAAACTTCTCTGCTCTATTAATGTTTTCATCCAAGACTGAACTAGATCTTTTTAGCTTTGACACTTGAACAGTTAAACTGCTTCATTTTTGTAGGTGATGAGGTGCAGAAAGCTTCTTAAAAGCAGCTCTGTTTTTTCAGACTTTATGTCCTAGCATAAGTTGCCATGACCTGTTAAGAATAACTCTGGAAGGGCAGTATTCAAGTAACTTGAAGTGCAGCTTCAGGTCTTAAAGGTGACTGACTACTTGGCTGTTGGTAGTACTGCAAAGTTTGTCAGAAATGACAGAAGTTAGCATAGCTAGTTACTGTTGCTAGCTACTGTCCTCTCCTCTCATAAAAGTATGAAGTCATTGTTCATGGTCAAACTATGGCCCCTCTTGCTGAATGCAAGTGCTGTGAATGTAAATCAACTTCAAAGTTTTGTTCTCAAAGGTTCTTTGACAGTTTACTGTAGTTGCAAGACTCTTAAGCTAGAGCAATACCTGTACAGTTGCTGTTTAAAAATATGCCTGCAGATTTAAGGTTATCCTTCTATTACAAGAATTATTTACTATTGCTAATGATCTTTAACAGCAGGGTGGAGTGATTCTTCTCAGGTGAGCAGTCCAGAACGAGACAATGAAACCTTTAACAGTGGGGACTCTGGTCAGGGAGACTCCCGCAGCATCACCCCTGTTGATATGCCAGTGACAAGCCAAGCTGCCACCATACTACCAGTGCACGTCTATCCCCTCCCCCAGCAGATGAGAGTTGCCTTTTCTGCTGCTAGAACATCTAACTTGGCCCCTGGGACTCTAGACCAGCCTATTGTGTTTGATCTGCTGCTGAACAACCTTGGAGAAACTTTTGATATCCAGCTTGGTAGGTTCAATTGTCCAGTGAATGGTACTTATGTCTTCATCTTCCACATGCTGAAGCTGGCTGTAAATGTTCCCCTATATGTGAATCTCATGAAGAATGAAGAGGTCCTAGTGTCAGCATATGCAAACGATGGGGCTCCTGATCATGAAACAGCTAGTAACCATGCAGTCCTGCAGTTGTTCCAGGGAGACCAGATCTGGTTACGTCTGCATCGGGGAGCCATCTATGGAAGTAGCTGGAAATATTCTACCTTTTCAGGATACCTCCTTTATCAGGACTGAAATCCAGTGCAATGTTTACAAAAAAAGCTGCTCCAAACACCTTGGTGGAGGGGGGGGTGGGACTAGCTATGCACTTACTACTGACTTTATAGAAGATATGTGGTTCCATTATTGGGGGAAATGATGGTTCTGTTGTGCAAGGTGAAATCATGGAGTTGGGGTACTGAATCAGCACTAATTTGGCACTTTATCAGTTGTGATGTAGCCTTGCTAGTAAAGCTGTGAATGTATATTGTTTGCACTTACCCTAAACTGTATTAATGTCCAGCTTACTACACTATTGATTGCCTCAAGTATGGGCTATTCACAATGCCTTGTTGTGCCTCAATAAAACAAGTTAATATGCATTTTAGTATTAATCCTGCTAGTTGTCTTTATTCTCAAAATATATCAAGAAACTGAGCTTATTAACTTCTGTTGTGGGGCATACATGCATGTCTTTACAGAACCTAGTCATAGGTTTCAGTACTTCAGGGTAAATTGTATAATTGAAATGAGACTACTCTTTTGGTACTTGTTTGCAGTTTAAGTGTTCCTTTCTTCATCAAAATGAATTCCACTGTTACCTACTTCATTTTTATCTGCTAGTCAAGAAATTAGAAGTGGAACACTGTACACTTGATTAGGAGTACTGATTTTAAATACATATCCTGTGAAACTTAAATCTAACTCTTGGAAATCTAATTCTTGGTTGTCACACTGACTTCCCTTCAGTAATGTAACTGGTTGAAATTCTTAAGCTTCCAAACAATTGCTGTAGGGCTTGCTTATATTGTGTTCAATATGCAGATTTCATTCTGATGTAATATATTTCAAAGGTAAAACTGACATCTGTGAATCACAGATGTCATGAAGTCTCATGGAGTGGGGGGAAGCCATACAACTTGCATTACAACCTGATCCTTTCTTCTGATCAGAACTGCTGAGGAACCTGGTAGTTAGTTGAAACCTTCTGCTCAAATTCTAAATCCAACTTAAGTGCTTCCTAGCATTTGTATTCATGAAACCCTTTTCTTACAGATAAAGAGTGTGATCAGTCTTTAGTGATCTCATGACCTTTTGGTCCATATCATATGACCAAAGAGCTGTTACTATGAATGCCCTTGTCTAAGCTGCAACATATCATTTTTATAAAGCTCTTCCATGTTTAAAATAAAAGTCTGAATTTGTAAGGGGACTGTAGATCACTAGTTCTTTCTGCCTTTAGAAACTTTAGCAGTATGATGGCCATGTAGGAAGTGTTCTATAATTTTAGTGCACTACTAAGATAGCTAGTGGAAAAGCCTGACTGGTACATCCAACGATGAACTAGAACTACTCAAAGTTAAAAGCAGTTTAGCTGCCCACTTTATACAAAAGTAAAAATTGACGTGGAATAAAGCTGCTGTTTCTTGGTAACAGGTTTCACAACTTGAAACAGTTCACCCTTGCTACCATATAGATGTCAAAGCAGGTTTTCTGGCATGACTTTGTAAAGATGCTAGCATAAAGCTCTTGATTTTATTCCAAGCTTAGATTTTTTTCATACTGATGCTTGCTTGGAGGGTGATCACACTAAAAAGCATATTGATTCTTTTGGCAAGTTCTGAGATGAGAAGCTTGGGATAAAGCTTTTAGTACCTAGACTTTTGCCACCCCAGACAGCAATGTTGAGCCTTAACCATCATATACTAACCCTATACTCTATTTTTAAAGATGCTAGTTTTCAAATATTCAATAATTTTTTTCTAAAACATTCTCAAAAGAATAAGTGGTTGGAGTATATTAAGTGCTTAATTAGAGCCTTTTCCTAAACTTAAGTCAACTCTCATTGCATATTAATATGTGAATGTGGTAGAGTCTCATACTAAGTGCATAAAGAAGTTCAGCTTGCATTGGCTATACATCTCCATTGTTTCTCTAACAGACCTGCAACTTGGTTGTGGGGTGTGTGGTGTGTGGGTTTTTTTTTTTTTTTTTAAAGCCCTTTAAAGTACTGATGACTACCTGGTCATTTCTCTCCCATGCTATCTGCATAGGGACTATTTAGTAAATGAATCCCATTGCACATACAGCAGGGTCTCCCTTACACTGCAAACTAATTTAGCATCAGACCTTCATTTAGGATGCCATTCATTATACCTGTGTCAGTATTATGGATTTCTTGGTGTGTGTGTGTGTGTTTTTTTTTTTTAAGAGCAACTACCAGTACCTCTAAGCTTTGTTAATAAGCTTGGCCTTTGACAGCCTTTAACATATGGTTACTATGACTTCATGAGACTTGCATGTTGCTTTGTACTGCTCCAGTTTAATCAGTCTTGATAACTGCTTTGTTGACCCTTACAGTGATCATCTGTTTGACTTAATCTTATTTCTTACTGATGGATCTAGCAAAGCTCTTGTGTATCTCTAGTTTGCATATGTTTAAGATAAAGGAAACATCTCAAGTTCAAAAAGCTGGCTTGTCCATTTGTATGTATAAGATGGATGTTTAAATTCCAAACAGGAGTACACTCTAGCAGCAAGAAGCATGAAGATATGAAACAAATTTAACATATCATTCCTTGATAGCAAGCTTGACTATAAATCATGTGATGGATGCCTTTAAAACGTTTGCAGGCTTGTAGGCTTTAGCAGCCCAAATGAGCATCATCTCTACAGTACCAGCTACTTTAAAATAAAACTCTTGTTTTTCCACTATATTTGCCATCTAAAAAAACCCCTATACAACTCAAATGAATCTGTCTTCATATATAATAACTGAAAAGATCAGTTTTACACTACAGAATTTTTATGCTTCCTTAGCTGAAACTATTGCTCTTTACTGTGTTTCTAGTCAGAGCAATAAACGTGGCTCTAGTTAACCTGTTAAAAACAAGGAAAAAAACATTCAATATATATGTTTTCAGACAAGATGCATCTCAAAAGGTTAGTACTTGAATCTTAAATGCTAAGGCTACGTTTCTTTGTTAAAAATACTGTATAGTACCGAAGAAAGCACGATTCAGTTCTCCAGTTCAATAGCTAGCCAAAATCCACTGATAAAGAATTGCTATTCTGATGTCCAGAATGCATAGAAATATGGCTTCTTATGATTTCATGTAATTCTGAATAATGGAAGAAATGCATTTATCCTTGTTCTTTATATTCCAAGGTTAAGTACTTATTTGAAAACTTCTCAAAGTACTTTAGAATATTCCAGTACATTATTTTTCATCTGCCATGGTTTCAGTCTACCTGAGTATCTCCAGACTAAAAGCTTAGATCCATATTCTACTTCTGGGAGAAGAATTTAACAGCATTTAAAAAGGTGAGTTTCCCAATTTGAAAATACTTAAGGTAACATTGGGTGTGTTGTGGACTTCATGTAAATGCTGTCTACCAATACTTTTTCCTCTGTAGTTCTTCAGTCAGCTTGCTTGAATTGTTGTGCTAGTAATATGTCTTAACTATGGAAGGACAATAATCAGATCAGATTAAAACCCGCAAAGGGGTATCCCAGTACTGCTAATTTCCTATTGCTACCTTTGCTATGGAAATCTGATACTATCTAAATTCTATCCAGTTTAGTTGTATAGCCTGCAGAAGATAATTTTATAGAATTCAAGATAAGGAGCTAATATTAGGCTTTGATTGGGACTGAGTAAAAATTTACCTTGTTACAATGTTTCCTTTTGCGAGTTTAGTGATATACTGGAACCACCCTGAAATAGAAGGGTTTCTTAAGGCTTTCCACATGCTAATGGACTTGTGCCTTTTTTGTTTTTCTTTTTTTTCCTTTTCCCCAGGTTATGGAAGTGTGAGATATGAATGATCTACCAGAACTCTCATAACTAACTTTCTGCAGCTAAGGAAACCCCCATCCTGTGTGCTAAGCTGGGACTGCAGAGGATTTCACTGTTTTGTTGTACTGATTCAGTTTGTTTACATTTTTCTCCTTGCCTGCTATAAATCATCTACAGTTGCTCTGACAGTATGACCAGTGGGGAAGACTACTTCTGAATTCTGACTCTGATCAAAGCTTTGCAGCTGTAGGCCTGGTGTGTGTCTGCTGCAGATCATCCTTGCTAGCTCTGTATCAAATTTATCCATGTCTTTTGAAGAAAATAAGTACTAGAGTTGCATGGAGGGTTGTCTATTCTAATTACAGAAATGGTCTTGTGATGTACTGTAACAAGATAAAAATGAATTAATTCTATTTAAGCACTTTTTCACAAGTCCCTGATTAACTTATTTTTGTATGTCTTTTCTCCCAACTATAAACAATCCTATTAAAAAGAAAAAGCTTATAAATTTTTATCTGCTGTCTGAAGGTCTCCAGGTTTTGTTGTATCTGGAAAAAAATATATTGTGAAATACTGATTTGGCTGGAAAATACTAGTTCACAGCTTTTGGACTGTCTAGGTCTTTCATGAATAAGTACTATAGTTGATTTGGAATGAAGGCTTTGCACTAAGTACAGATGGTATCACTTTATGTGATTTGTTCACTACAATGCAGTAATTTTGTCTTTTCTCATACTTTTTCTACGAGCATCTTTTTTTTTAGCTACAATTTACAATGGGATGCTTTACCTAAAGGAACTTGGTTGGCTGGATAGCGTGACGGTTCTTTTATGCCATGATATTAATACTAGTCACTGTTCTTAAGAGGCAAGTGTAGAACTCTTACAGTAGCTATGTATTTTGAATTTCTGAAAGTACCTGTATTTGAAGTACTCAAGGGCTTTGGTGCTTAGTCAATCAACTCTATGGATTATGTGCAACATACCCAAATGTAAGCAGGTAGTTTGCATTAGCAACCAAAAACTAGAGGTATATCAATTATTCTCATGCAGCCATAATTGGTATCCTTATTATCTGAATGAACTTGCTGAGGGCATCCAACACAGGAACAATTACAGAATATTTAACTTTGAAAGCAGGATGAAGACTGCAGAGTTAAACATTCCAAAGTCAGGATGTGAGATGTGAGGTTGGTGTCCGTCTGTTACTGTCTACTGTGCGGCCTTGGAACTTTGCTCCCTAAAAGAAAGCTATCAGGATTCAAGGGGAGACTGCGAAAGTACTTGGAAAAGAAACTGAAATCTTACTTGTCTGAAAATAATTGGAGGTTGGTAGAGTACTGGGAGAGGGGGTGTCATACTTGACCTGTGTCTAGTCCTCCTAAGGCCTGATGGGTTGTTGCTGAGACTTGATACTGAGCTATGTAGACCCTTGATCTGCCCTAGTATGGCCACTTTTATGTTCTTCTTATCTCTATATTATTTGTCTTGCCTTTTTCTATGAATCATTATCCTAGCAGAGGTGTTGTAACTATGGTCCTATTCTTCAATGTTATATGTACAGGAGGAACACAGGAAGAGGGAGATCAAGGTAAAAGATTTGTTAGTCTGACTTAAAGCATTTTGGATCTCTTTGGCAGAGGCAAGGAATGAATTATTAATTATACTCAACATTTTAGCTCTGCATCTCAGTGCTAGATAGCAGTGATATAAATTTAAGATCTCTAAAGATGAGGAACATTCCCTTCAGTTTGGCTTTATGTCATGGCTTGCATTGCATTAGAACTCTCTGGCTCAGGCAAAAAATACAGATGTTTTGGGTGAAGTTCAGCTTAATCATGAAACTTTTTTGCTTCTGCTTGCTTTGTTTGCCATTCATATCTTCCACATCATATGAGGAGGGGACCACATGGCTATATTTGTGCCTTATAGAACTTATTCTAACCTGTTCTGGGAGAAAGCCAGTTCTGTGCTTTGAATAAAGCAATCATAGTTGGGTGGTGTTCGACTGCAGTCAAGCAATTGCACTGAATCAATTTATATGCATAGAGGTAATAAATTCTAGGTTTGGGAAATTCCAGAATTGTAATTGCTTTAACTACTTCAATGCAGTTCAGTTTCCTAGGATGTTAAAGAAAGTGGACTGCATAAATGCATTCCATTGCTGGCATGTTGATGATGCCTACTTTTGTGACCTGTACTTTCACTCCGTGACTTCAGGAGGCAATCGTTTGGCCACAGAGGAACTGATAGTGATGGTTAGCAGATCTTTTGTATGGACAAGCACTAAAAGATTTTTTTCTCATGAGGTTGTATGCAATTGCTGACAATAGGGGAATGCTGAAACTTGGGTATCTCATTCATTTCTCTGTAGGATCTGGAATGAGAATTAAAGTTATGAGTTTCTGCTTCCTATCTCTCAACCTGTCCTAGGATGACTGCTGCTTTACATCTAGCTTCTCATCTGTTGGGATGTTGTTGGGACCAGCTAGATGGTCCTAGCCTTAACTCCTTGGCCACCTCAGTACTAGGGTCTTTGCCTAGCTAACCATTTATTTTTAACCTAATTTGTATTTCCCGAAGCTGGTTTACAGGTCTCTTTCCATCTCTGTTCTTCGGTCTGGGTGACTCCAGTTCCCTTCCACACACAGTTTTGCTGTGCTTACTGAGGCAAAGCCCTTTTCACCATTATCAGAGCTTCTTGTGATTCCAGTGTTTGCTCCTCTGGCAACATTTCAACAGAGACTGTGCGCTATGCATATGCTTGATCTTAGAATCAAGTCATATGAGGTAAAAACAAGACAGAATGACTCTAGAAATCAGAAAATGACCATGGTGGATTAAAGGATGGGGAAAAAATGCAAAATTAAAGTTACCCTACTCAAAACTGACATATATCTGGAAGATTAGATTCTCTTTCAACAATTTTCTGTCATGACTTTCCTTGTCTTTTTATCCAGTCTCTGTATTTTTCTACTTCTTGTGCAAGTCTCTGCTCAGCTATTCTCAGCTCTTTTTGCTACACTAACTCTTCATTGTATTTTTTTTTTTCCCTTCATCTCATTGGCTCTTAATTCATTTTTCTCCCCTGGCCAGTCTGCCTCTCCTGGAGTTCTTTATTGCTACTGTCCCCCATTCTCTCCAATTTCTAGTCCAGTCATTGCTTTCCTTACCTAGGTATCTGCTACTGCCCATCCTGATTTCTATTCCTCTTTGGCTTAACATCTTCTCTCTGTGCATTTTTAATTTGCATCTTAGACTATTTAGGTATTTGGGCGTAAACAGTAGGTAGATATTTATTACAATATTTCCTGTTGAATACTGCAGTAGAGAGGAGTTAAGTGTATTTTACAGTGAAAACTATGTTGCATATAAAATGCATATAAATTCTACATGCATTTCAAACAACTAAAAGTCAAAGAACTTATTCTAAGCAAGCTATAATAAGTAAGGCTTTTGTAGTTTTCTGTTGCATCTCACAAAGTTCCTGAACTTGACTAAGATACTTCGCAGCTACTGTCTTGAATTTAGTCTGATTTTCCTTGAGGTCAAGCTTACATTGCTTTAAAAATCCTTGGTTTCAGCAACTGAGTTTCAAAATATGATTGCTTGTTCTAAATACTTCATAAAACTCTGCTATTACACTGCACCTGAACAGTCTGGGAGTTTTTTAAATCTTTGCTCTCCCTTATGTCCCCCTGCTTTTTTATTCTCATCCTTTTTTTCCCCCCATAATTGCATGCCTGTGCAACTTGGATTTCACTTATCTATCCTTGGTTTCTTTGTATGTTCCTTGCTCCTTTAGTGTTGGGTCTTACCTCAGCAGCAGCGTTAGGCAGAAATAGATCTTCTAGTTGCCAAGGAAATCTGCAGAGATTCTGACCTCAGACTTCTTAATTTTCCAGAGCAGCAAAACATGAATTTTTTTAAAGACATTCTAATTTCGTGCCAGGTCTATTATTTTTGAAGTGAATGAAGCCAAAAATATTAACAGAATCTTTGCCCTAACAAAAAAGCATATGAGTTCTTGATTAGAAGTTGTTACTTTCATTCTGAAGTTTTTGATGTTACATAAAAATCTTTCAATTAAGGACTAAGCTTATCCTTACTAGAATAATCTAGTCTCTCATGTCTATGCTTCTTCATGACATATCAGACATACATCAAAAACACTGCAAAGATAGATTAAAATGCTTGTGATAATGCTATCCACAACTAAATCACTGCTGACATATTAAAAAGGAAATAATAAGAATTACTGAACTAGATGTGACTTGATTTAGGGACTTGTTGACATTGCCTCTGGGATGGCTGCGTGCACAAAAAGTGAGTCTTAAAAGTAAAATCTTTGATGTAGGGTCTTCTACTTTTTTGTGGTGCATGCTGTGTGTTAAAAATGTACAGCTTTTAATGTGAGTGCTAAGTCCAAGAAAAATCTGAAAAATATTTTAAGAGAATGTTAAAAAAGCCTTTGGGCAGATTCTGTTCTTTATTGATAAGTTTTATGTCACCACCTCCACAAGATTAAAATCCTTTAAGGAATAAATTTTATCATGTTTGAGTTCTTGTACCACAGATTTATACATAGAAACAGAATAAAACAGAACTGCTTTTAAACTGTCTTAACATGCTAATTTTGGAACTAGAAGTATAGATATAACATTAAAAATCCTTTAAAATAATTAGTTGTTTTTAGTCTGATAAATGATTCAAGATATTTAAAATGGGTGGTTTTCACTGGCATAGTCTTATTTACTAACTTTTGCTTAAGCCAAAATAGCAAAATGATGAAGAATTGCCATAGTTAGCATTGTATGCATTTTACACTCATACTGTTTTTTGTTTGGTATCTTTTCAAGATTTACTGAACATACTCTCCCCTGCTTCTAAGAAGAAATGAAAAAGGTGAATAAAAATACCTGTGAAAGACAATTTCTTGCTACATGTTCTAGAGCTGCATTAATGGAGAACAGAAAAGTGAACTTCTTAGCACTAATCAGTTTTCTATGTCACTTCAAAATTTGAAGAAAACCACAAGAGAGCCCGTAGTCTGTGAATATTGGGTAGGTGCAATTCATTTTACAGCTAGATTGTTGTTTGAATCTAGGCAAACCTAGTATTAGGGAACAAAATTTCCTGTCGGAAATCATTATAGCATTAGATGCTTTAACATTTTTCTTGTAAGTAATTTAGGAGCTTAAGTTATTCAGTGGCAGTAAAGATGTTTTGGCAAACATTACCCTCCAGTCCACTTTGTTAGAGATCCTGTCCCTACCATAAATGGCCACTCCTGTGCATTCATGGTTGCTAAGATTATTCTTCAGTACAGATCAGGCTGAGGGAAGTACTGCTGTTTCAAGTTATTTATTTCTTAATTGAGCAGTAATGAAATAAATTTTGAAATGACATACTGTCAAATTGTGTTCTTCAGGCGTCTATATAATACCTTGGTATGATCTTGTAATTGTCCTTGCGCTTGTCTCTTCCAGCACTCAGCAAATAGCCTTTCTGCCACATAACACATCTCTCTCTGGTTTGTAAACATTATGTAAAACTTTACTGGAAGAAGTAACAGAATTATTTGGCTCATTGAGATTAGATTAGTCGTGAGGCTTTTCTGGCATCCTGTTTGTCCATGAACTGCACCTTCAAGAGTTATGCTACACCTATACCTACTAAGATGTTTAAATCTTCCTTTGGTTCAGCTGCTGGTTCTAGGATCTAAGAGAAGAAATGGGAGGAAAGAAGTGGAGAATCAAGGCAGGGCAAATGCTTGTAGTTAGAAGTGTTTATCTATTTCTGAGAAGCTGGGCGGTAAGCACCATCCATCCACCTTCACTGGCAAATGCCGTTAACAGAAGCAAACCAGTTTTCAGGGTCCATATGATGAAGGACAAGTAACACAGACGTGCTCGGAAGTATAGCAGAAATAATGTTATGTGTCCCAACTATATACCGTTACGCATTTTAGGAAGCTCCATGCGACAAGTTTCGGAGTGACTTCCTGCGGGTTGCAGCGCGTCATGCTGGTGCAGCAGGTGACACCCCAGGTGCCCCCGTAACTGTGCACACCCTCAGTTCACGAACAGGGAATTGGCTTTTCTGTCACCTGGACTGCCTCGGTCTGCTCACTTTAATTCTTCTGCAAACAACTTGCGTAGCAGCAAGTACTGAACAGGCATATGCACAGCCTTCACTTACCGAGCCTAATAGCAAAACTGAAAAAACAATAGAAAAAGGAGTGAATTGCATAGTCAGCAGGAAAAGCAGATTTTATTTATTTATTTTTTTAAGCACAGGGTGAATATATGCTGATAAAGAGCGAAGGAGTATAGAAACATGACCCCAGCGGGCCAGAAACGTCCCCCATGCCGTGGGTGAGGCAGCAAGACGTCTGTGAAGCTTTTGGGGTGCCTTGGCCGCTTCCTGCCCGCCCGAGCGCCGCAGCCGCTGCGAGGTGGCGCGGGCTCCCCGCCGCCTCGCGGCGGGCTTCGCCAGCCCGCTCGCCGTACCGCAACATGGCCGCCCCCACGCGGCTCCGGAGAGGCCGCGGCCTGGAAGCCCAGCCCCGCTCCTTGCGAGCGGTTGCAGTTGATTTTTTTCCGTACAACAACATGGCGTCCCCCAGTCGCCGATCGCACTTCGAAGCCAGAAGGCGGTGCTGTGGCCGTAAAGCAGTGCCCGTTTCCCGATAGCCAGCTGTCGCAAACCGGTGAATGGCTCTGGAGCGCGAGCCGGGGGGGTGGGGGACAGGAGCTTGTGATTGTGGTACGGGGGGGCAGCAGCGGCGGCTCCTCTTCCTCCGCCGCCTCCCGGCGAAGCGCTGCCCACCGGCCAGGGAAGGAAAGAGCGGGGCGGCAGCAGGGCAGAATGGATCCCAACAGGATTATCCAGGCTCTCAAGGGCACCATAGACCCCAAGCTGCGCATCGCAGCCGAGAACGAGCTCAATCAGGTGAGCGGGGACCCGGCATCCGGGGCTGGGACGCGGCGGCAGGCCCTGCCCCCGCGCCGCGCCGCGCTGCGCTGCTCCGCGCCCCGGCCGGCAGGCGACACGGGGTTGCCCGGCCCGGCCGGCAGGGGCAGCGGCGGGGGGGTGGGCGGCCCTCCTCGCCCGCCGGGGCCCGCGCTGCGTGTGGGGGGGTCGCCGCGCGCTGCCCTCCCCCGGCGCCGGCTGAAGCGGCCGTTGGGGCCGTTAGCTGCCGCCGCGCCGGCTGTCAGCGGCCCGCCCGGCAGCCGTGCGGCGGGGCGGGCCGCGGCTCCGCGGGTGCGGGGCGGCGCGGGGTCCCCCCTCCCCCCCCGCGGCCGGCGGTGGCGGCGGGTGCCCGCGGCCCGGCCCCCGGCGGGAGCTGCCGCCAGCCGCGGGCTTGCCTCGTGCAGCAGCCTGCTACGTAAAATCGTGAGAAAGACTCGTGAGATGCTAGTGAGATACTCGGGTTTTTTTTTGCGGGTGACACATCACGAGGTCCCGCAGCTAATGTAGTGTTTGCGCCCCATCAAAACGGTGGCCGCAATCGCGATGTGGACATTTCGATTGGGGGGGGAGGGGGAAGTAAAAAGAAGTTCTCTTGCACGGCATTAATAATGCCGTAACGTATACAATTTCATGGAATGCGTGACAGATCATACTGGAAAAAAAACTTTGATTTTGCACTTTGTTTATGTGTTAACAAAATGGTCAGACTGGCTATCGGGAATTAGTGCTACTTCAGACTTGCTACCCCGGCTTAATTTTCTATTCAGGCAACTTAAAACGCCTTCTGAATTGCATGTAACTAATCCTTACTTTAGCGGTTGGCAAGTTCCTTTACTAAATCGATGGATTAAGTGCTGGGCATTGAGAATGCTCTAGGGAATAGCTAGATGAACATGCAAACCTTTTTTCTTTATTTGGCATAGTTACTTTAAAAATGTCTCACATTAAAAAAAAAGCTCAGTGTTTATTTTTATTTTTAGTATTAAGGATTGAGGGGGAAATTAAAAATAAATATATCTGTCAGCAGCCTGTTGCACAGGAATCAAAACTACAACAATAAACTGTTGCTTGTTTGGCAGGATTAGAACAAAGAAGCAGCTGTCCAGATTCCTGGGTTGCACTCCTAATGTTATCATTTTACCATTACTTATAAGTATTATAAGGCTCAAGAAAAGTTTGCAAGAGTTTTGAGATCACAGTATGTACAATGTTTTAAAGCCATGTGATGGATAATGCCATCCTTGTGAAAGACCCAGGGTTTAGTTTCAAGATTGCAAGTGTATTTATCGAGAACAGCTTGTAAAAGAGTTTTTTATTTAAAATAGTTGACACAATTTCTGTTCTCTAATGATCATAAAAAATGAGTCTTGAAATTAAGACATACCTATTATTGTATAGGCTTCCTGTTACTAAATGGAGTGTGATATGTCTGACTGATATGATGTAGTGATGCAGTGTTGCATTTTACATGAATTTTTGGATGAGTGGAACACAACTCTTTCTGAAGAATGTCACTACTGCCAGCCTTTGACATCTTGCAGCCTTTCAGTGCTTTTGAAGCAAGACTTCAAAGCAATGTGTCAGACTTCCATGTAGCTCATGATAGTGTTGACATGTAACTGTTCCTGGAAATACTGGAATCCAGATGCTGTTCTAACTTTTACATTGTTCTAGAAAAAAAAAAAAAGCTTAAAGTGGTAATACAAGACTTGTCCAAACAAAACAGTGGGTCACCTTTATTCTCTGCAATAGCTAAAGCGGTGCTGCTCCTGATATACACTGAAGAGTTGAGGTGAAACTTGTCTTGTGTTAGCCCATACACAGTGTGCATTTACTTTCAATTTTGAATCCAGTTAGTATCTGGATTTTCCCACACTGTACAGAACCTACTGGTACTAGTCTCTGTGTAGACACTTCATTGCTTGAACCAATACAGAGAGTCCTTTAATGACAATCTTAAAATAGTCCTGACTCCCTAATATGGTTACAATGTTGAACTCTGCTGAATGGAGTTAAAGTGAATGAAAACTTGTCTACCTGTAAAAAGTCACCAGTGTGTCTGAAAATACCTGCTGTTCTATTCTGTATGTTTATGCACCTGTGTAAAGTTGCAGCTAAACTGATGAAGTTGCTGTTTACCTTCTGGGTTATCATCCAACTGCATTCAGAAATGGAATGAAGATTCCATTTAAAAATTACTATTGATTTGCCTGTATTATTTTTATTGGAAGGTTGTTTGTGAACTTTCTTCCTCTCATAGCTAGAAATGAATGTCATTTTCCAACCTAAATTAATTTGTGGTCCATTTGTGTCTGTTTGTGCCAATCCTGTCTCTTACCTAGAAGAGGTTTCTTCAGCCCTTGGTGCCCACCCTGACATATTAGTACAGAAAATTGTGGTCCCAGCAGCCTATATTTTCCTAGCTTCAATAAGCTATATTTCCTTTGCCTTATCATAAAATTGGATTTATAAAATCTAATTATATGAGAGCGCAGCTCTGCTCTGCACTTGTTTCCCTTTGAATTAATCATTCTTGTGCAAATCTGGTCATCTATGTTCACAGCATTCTAGGTAGCCTCATGCTCAATGCCACTGATACATGCTAGAACTACATTTATCAAATGAGGTATCTTCTTCATGTTAAAGGTCTATATATCTGTTATCACTTAATATCCCTAGGTCCTTTTTTCCTGTGGTTGTTCCTCACTAACAAGCTTCGAGCTTTTAGTAGAAATTCCTATTAGTCCTTGAGTGCATGACCTTGTACTTTGTCCTGTTATTCCATTCCATTTCTGTTGCTCTAGTTCTAAAGATCATTCAGTTCTTTGTAGAATTTTTCTAATCTTTCCCCTCTAGTGATGCCTGCAACTTCTCTGTCATCAGACAACTTCACTTCTCTCAGTGACCTGAGCACAGATGCAAATGTGGGATTGATCTGAAATGTGATTCTTGATAAACTAGAGTAGTAATTTCCTGTCAGATCAGTAATTTCTGTCACATAACCACTGTCATTTCCCTGTTAGCCTGTTGTTTTTCTAAATGTACTCATCTTTCCATCCCCCTCTTTTTTTCTTTTTCTTTTTTTTTTTCTCAGTTCTGTCACATAGTTGGTCTGCAGTTTAGGAACATATTTATCACACTGTACTTACTAGAACAGTCAATTATTATATCAAAGAAAGATACTGGATTTCCATACACCTCCTTGTCTATAATGCCTCTTTGATATCTGTTCTAGGCTTTTATTCTTCTTTGGTCTGGCTCGTTGACTTTAGGTTTTTGTTGTTTAAAAAAATTGTAATGGCTAAATATTGCTTCTGTGCATCAGTTCTTGGAATATGGTGCAGTGTTATTGTCTGATCATGTGAACATACAAAATCATTTCTGACTGATTCCAATTCAGATAGGATTACCATTACAATTTTTGTATGTTAATCTTCATTGGCTCAACCTGCTGTCATACATTTCTTTGGCCTGTGACAAAGGGGACAGTGTGAACACAGTGGCAGAAATACAGATGTTTCTTCAAACATTTAGAAGGAGTCGCAGAATTTGGCTTTGACAGGAACTGGTGAGCAGTGCTGGGAGAAGAGAAAGTGTGACAAGACTGCCAAAAAGCAGAAGAGTCCAGAATAAAATTAGTCTTCCTTCCATTTCTTCCACATCTTTGCTGAGCTGGTATCGTAGCAGTCAGGGATCTTAAGGCCACTGTGAAAGTTTCAATAACCATCTCATGTTACCAAGAGGAAGGAATTTCAGATATTCATACTCAAAACAAATTTTATGGGAAGGTTGACTTGCATGTTAGAAATTCTGTGGAAAGCAGAGTTTATTCGAGACTGGAGGAGTTCAGCAACAGAACCCACAGAGGAAGGAAGCTCAGGTGAGTGTTCTTATGCATCTTTATCTTCACTGTGTGTGGAAACACTGTGTGCTTTTTTTCCTCCCTCCCAAAACAATGATTTTGCATGTAGGCAGGGAAAGAAGGAAGTGTCTTTGGAAGTTCTATCTTATTTTAACAACCTGTCTGTGACTGCTAATTAAAAAACAAGAGAATACTATTAGCAACTGCAAAAATATTCCCAAGTGTAAAAAAGACTGATAGAGTTTAAAAGTAACACATTTTCAGTGCATAGCAAGCAGAAAATAAAGCTCAGTAAAACATATAGTAGAACATTCAACTCAAATACATGAAAGCCTTAAAATAATCTTTGCAAACAGTTAATTGCCTAGATATTCAGGCTACATTTTTTTCCCCTGTGTATTTATCTTTATGAACAAAAATGTGCCTTGATTTTTTTAATTCAAGAGCTGAAAAGCCATTTTTTAGGTGCCATACTTGGATTCAGAGATTAAAAAGAAGGAGATCTTGTTTACTGCTGACAGAGAAAGATGGTCTTGATTTGGCTTGCAGAACTAGATAGAAGACTCCTTTTTTTGTTGTTGTTGTTGTTGTCCTGCAGAGGAAGAAATATCTTCCCCTGCCATTCTGCAGTCAGCCCCAGTGGTTGCTATTACTATAGCGGGAAGATTACTGACAAATGTGACTACTGAGTAGCTGCTTGCTTTAGGCGTTTGATGTTGCAACAAGCAAGATGCAAGAATAACAGTTATTGAAATAGATTTAGTAGCATATAATGAATGATATCCTGGGAGCCACATCTAAATATTAACTTTGAAAAGTATTTGCTTTAGAGGGATCCATTGGGGGAGCCATTTGATCCAATTTTGTACGTATTTTTCTTGCTTATCTCTCCTTGTATTCTTTATGTGTAATGGCGTTCATCTTGCTGTTTTTCAGTGACCCATCTGAGGCTTTCTTGGATGGCATCTGTTGCATGTAAGATGAAATGGAAGAGGAAATAGGCACAAAAGGATGTGTTTTGAAGAGTGCAGCTGTGATGTTGAGGAGTGGAAGAATTGCATGTTAGACCAAAGGCAAAAGGACGAACAGAGTGCAGGGAAACATATAGCTCCAGTGTACAGATCCTGAGGCAGTGAACACAGATGGAACAAGACACCTGGGGCCATACGCATTTCCTCGGTCATTGCTTTAAATATACCTAGTGATATCTTCTCAGTGCTTAGCTGTATGCCTCTTCCAGCTTAGCTGCTAGCCTTGCACATCGCTGTATCCCTTCGTCTTAATTTCAATGGAAATTAAATGTGATTTTTTTTTAATATAACTGCTTTGATCTGTGATTCATGCAAGAGTAGTCAGTATATGTTTTACACAGCTTTAAAATAATCATTGTTCTTTAAAAATTTGTTTTTCAAAGTTTATTTTTCAAAAATTTTTTTATTTTCCTTCAAAATAAACATGCCTTTATTGATCAGAACATTCATAGAAAGTTTTACCAAATCATTAAAATGTAAATGCAAGACAAATGGATTTATTCACAAATTCATACAAAGCAGTGTGCTGCTAGATAAATAGGGTGTTATCAGAGTTCTGCTGAAGGTCTTTTTCAGCCATCTGGTGCCTCATTGTGGCTCCTGTGTACAGCTCTTGAAAATCAGCAGCTAGCTCTGTGTTCCCTTCGTGGGACTGGTGATGCTCCTGTTCTCAGTTTGTAAATGTTATGTATGATTTCACCTGCAGCTGTAACAATACAAATAACTGTCTTGCTGAACTCATCCAGCTCTGAGATCTCTTCATTGTCTTTTCCATGTACACGATGCACATTTGACAACTGTTCTGCACCTACTCACAGGATACTTACAGCTTTAGTTGCTGTTGCCCAGGTGCCTGTTATATGGTTTTCACAAGCAAAGGAGGGGAAGGATAAATCCCAAGTTCACAATTAGCATGACAATTAAATCAATGAGAATGTGCTGGTATGGGAAAAATGTTGCTGCACACAGCTTTTTGAAAAGTCCTCTGTTCAGAAAATTGCAAGCAGTGGGTAATTTTCCTGACTGGGTTGGTGCTGCAGAAGTGAGCACTATGGTGTTTTGGCTTCACAAATGTAAAAGAATCAGGTGTCTTGTTTCTAAAATGGGCACACAAACTCTGATCTCTACAACATTCATGTTTCTGATAATGAGATGGTAGAAGATGATGCTATGTGAAAATGTGAATTATAGGATGAATGATCAAGCTAGGGCATAGTTAAAAATCATAATGTAAAAGTAAAGATAATAGTATGGCATAGAAGGATTTAGTGGGAACTTGATACTGTGCTCCTGCAATCTTGTTAGGAGTGCTGGTATTTCAAATGTTTTGTGAAGAAGCCCTCCTAACAGTGTGCTGGTAGGAACGGGGCCTCCTCTGAGACACTGTGCGTATCTTCTGTGTAATGTGTCTTTTGTCACACCAGGCACTTGCTGAGAAAATGAACTCTGCAGGCCAAATAACCATATGTATGTATATCCTGGAAAAATATCAGGGATAGCAGTTGTGTGCCAGCACAAGTGGTAGTAATAAAGCTCCCTGGAGTAGCTGTGTCTTTAATGTAGATTCAGTAAAAGCTGTTTGCATAGAGAAAGAAGAATAATTTATACTGCTATCACTGTGTTCACCCTGAATGTGATACTGGTAGGATTACTGCAGGAGAAAAAAAGGAAAAAAAAAAAAAGGTTGCATTCATAATTAATGTAATTGCAGCAGTAAAAGCTGTGTGTGGATTGGGTCTGAGGACAGCATATTGGCACCATTTAGAAGAAAAAAGACAGTTATAGGTTGTGCGCATTTTTGGTTTTCTGCACTGTTGAGATTCCTTGTGCTTTCCTTAAATCTCTGGAAGTTGCATAGAGTGCTTGTAGGCTGTTAGGGCGCACCTCAGGCCCGTGGGTTCGAACGTACCAATGCTGTAGAGATTCTGCCCTTCTAATGATTGAAGAACAGTCTTTGGACTCCAGTATACTTGATCAAAAGATGGTCTTTGGAATTCAGTATGCCTCAACCACTTGATTTTGAAAGCTAATATTTCAGTGCCTCCATAGATGAATGGAGTTCCTGTGCTTTCTGTTACAGCTTTTATTTTATTTTGAGCAGTGCTTATGAGTAACTAAAGTTTACAGAGAAGGGAATTGCAGGAGAGTATGCTTTTGATCTGCCATTACTGCTTTTATCTGGGATCTCAGATTGCTCTGTAAACATCAAATGAGCACAAAGTAAGTTAGACTTACACTATCATTACAATGAGTAAAATGAGGGCCAGAAAGTTAAGTGATTTGGCAAAATTATTGAATGATAGAGTTGTGGCGCAGATGTTACACTCATGGCATCATGAAAGCTATGTAGTTTTACCTTGTGGAAATGTTAGGTCAAGGAATTGGGCACATGAAGAGAAGAGCGTACTTCTTATTTCACAGCTTTTGGATGCAGACACTAAGAGAGGATATAGTATACTATGAAGTGCAGCTCTGGAAATAACCAAAGAGCTGCCAGACGTAATCTGGTTGAAAAGAAATACTATAAAAGGCGAAATAGAGAAAACTTCTGTCATCTAGCCCCTAAGAAACATCTGTCTTTGAACATCAAGCTCATGGATCTAATGATGAAAGATCTGACCTGCTAGTAACTACTGATGTTGCCAAGGCTTAGCAGTAACTGCACCATGCTGAGTCAATGATTCTTCACATTGAAGGACCCCTGTTGAGTGACAGCGGTATAATACTATCAGATTTTCACATCTTTTAAATCTGGTGTGCTTTGCTCAGAAGTTGTGAGCATTGTTTTCTCTTTGAAATTCTTCAGCTGTGCAGCTAATGCGGTGTTTGAAAAGTTCCCAGAAAAGTTGTGGGTTTTGAAAAGTTATCTGTCTACACTTGGTTTTAATTAAAAATGGTTATTCCACTATATTTCCCCAATTTCTGTTTTTTCTGTTGTCATGCACTATACATCCAGTTAGTTAAAAAATAGCTGGATAACACATGGCTCATGTAGATGCTATTTATACTTGAAAATAATTTTAAATTATTTTTTAAATCCCTTCAAAATTCAGTATTTCTATTACCACAATCCATTGTGGTTAAGTTAAATAATTCAAAGATGGATATGTAATGCTTCTCATTATGCATAGTTAGAATTATTTAAATATTGACTATTGTTAATAAGAGCTTTGTCACGTTACTTCTTCCACCTATGTGCCATTATATGCTCCATTTTTACAAGTAATTATTTGGAATGCTGCTGATTTGGGAAATCCAGGTGCCAAAACCTTTCTTTCATACTTCATGAGGATAGTCAACACTGTACAAAATTCTTAATTTGTATTTCTTATTCAGCTTTTGGTAATACAGTCCTCTTTAAATACAGTGATTTACTAACTGTTTTGTATGTATTTCAGTCCTATAAGATCATCAATTTTGCTCCAAGTCTACTGCAAATCATAGTATCAGATCAAGTTGAATTTCCAGTACGTCAAGCAGGTGAGCTAAAATTCTTGTTTAATTTTATTTAAAGATAAAGTCAATCTGTTTGTTATTACAACAGAGTATTGAGCTGTTGTGATGTAAGCAACTTTGTGTTTGTTCTGACCATGGAAATGTAAAGACTTAGCAGGGCAGCTTTTCTGCATCATTTCCTTCCTATATAAAGGTCAGATAAAACCATGGGTATAGGACAGAGTTTTGCTTTGGCTTCCCTGTGTTTGTAGTGATCCCTACTGGATTACCGTAATATTGTTATTAAAAGAGAATGATTTCTGGTCAAATCTCAGTATCCAGGGAGCCTTAGGCATTCTCCTTTCTTCTCAGGAACAGTGACAAAGCCAAGAGGAGAAGGTGTTTAAAAAAAAAAAAAAAAGTGGATCTCATTTGAACGAGTGTTTCTCTGTTTTAATCCTTTTTCCTAGAAAAGTGTAAGTTTTTAAAAAGTGAAAACATAGTTTATAGATCAAGGGCACCCGAGTATGCTTAGTTAGTATCTATGGTGTCCACTCACAAAAGTAGATATGAAGGAAGGCCACATCAAAAGTAAGTCATAAACTTACAATCTGAGCACCTCTAGAAAGATTGCCTAACAGTATGTGATGTCAGGTGTGGAGATGTAGTTAACTTTAGGGCATGCATTAGTGTAGGATCAGATTCTAAATTCTCATAATCTATTTTAACTACTCCTATGCAATATTTTTTACAGATATAGAAAATATTCAGCTTTTTGAAGAAGATGAGTATTGCTTCATTCACAGTTCTGTTTCTATCCTATGGAAAAGCATTTCCCGTAGAAGCACTGTTTTTTCTGCACAGATTCTATTAATCCCCTGAGTGTGTTGAAGCATGCTGACATATGCTGTTTGTCATGCTGGCGTGTATATTATCAAAGAGAATCCAACTTTGAATGGCATTGTTAAACCATTCTAGGGTAAAGTTTGATGCTTAATCCAGAATCCATAAGGCCATTTTCATAAAATAATAAAAATGAAATGATGAAATAATAATGAAAAATCTCATTTTAGTATCATTCCTTAAAAAACAAGCAAGTACGTAGAACATAATTCAGCATTTTTACAGAGTGGGGGTGTAAAATAGAAAAGTACATTTAAACTAAATTTGTAATTCAATAGATTTCACTGGGATTTTGTAAAAAGCCAAGAATTTGCACACCATCATGATCTGTGGACAAAGTAAATTAAAATCCTGGGCTGGTCTTTCTGGACTTGGCTTTTGTCTGAATATTCTGGCATGTCATAAAAAAAGAACTGTTTTTCCTTTTTCTCCTATTAAATATTTTACAAACAAACTAAATATTTTCATACTCTGTAATTTGTCATAATCAAGAAAAATGATTGTACCCAAGGATATCTTATTTATACTTTAAGTCCCTAGTCAGTAATCAACCAAAAGAGTAAAGGGATAACAGTTTTTTATGAACATTCCTTTAATATCTTACACCATGTTTCCTGTGTTTGCTAAAAAACATCTACAGGCATTTTAGTATTTTGAGGCATAAATGCTGCTTACTTTCAGTTGAAGATTAACTTTATTTTTCATGGTGTTGCATGTGAGATAGTCAGGAACAATTCTAAAGGGTTATGGGAAATCCTAATATTGAGATAAAGCTTAGGGAATTTACAACAAACATTTCTGTCCGAAAAGAAGGTAGGCTGTGTGCCAGTTTCATACTGGGCATTTCCCCAAGCAAAATGTCCTATCTGTGTGTGCCATGGTTTGTTTAAATGAATCTTTCAAAACTTCACTTACTGAACCTGAGTAGTTATCGTGAGGGTGAGTAAAAATGTAGATAAGTAGATTTTTGTTTGCTTGTCTAGAATGATAAAATATTATGTCCATATGCAAGACTGTTGCAATGAAGAATATACCCCAATTGAAGCTGACAGAAATACTGCTCCATTCAGTTTAATACGAGGCACTTAAGCCTGATGTCTGTAATGATGAAAAAACAGTTTTCTGACTCAGCTGTGCTTAGTGCTTATAATTGTTAACCTGTAGTGGTTTCTAGTCGTCTTTTCTACTCATTTTTCTACTTTCAGTTGTACTACATGTTAAGCACAGAGTAATGTGGAGATTGTGTAGAATTAAATTTAAATTATTATTTCCACAATGCTTATACTTAGCTGCCATTTACCTAAAGAACATGGTAACACAGTACTGGCCAGACCGTGAACCACCTCCTGGAGAAGCAGTGTTTCCATTCAATATTCATGAAAATGATCGTCAACAGATTCGTGATAACATTGTAGAAGGAATAATTCGTTCTCCTGACTTAGTGAGGTATGTTATGTTAAGCAGAAATATTTCTAAAGGTCAGGTTTTCAGACCTACTGGTCTAGATTTAGTTAATGTGCGAATCTTAATTTCTTGAGAAATAAAGTGTCTACTTATTTTGGAAATGTAATAATAATAATAATAATAATGACAATAATCCATTTTAGCATATTTATGTGCACTTATTTTTCAGAAATGTATTAACCTGGCTAAGAGCACTGATGTGTTTTATCCTTTTATGGTGCAGTTTAAAGCAGCTTCTAAAACTTGCTCTAGTGATATCCTGTCTATTTGGCTGATAGCCCTCTGTTTGCTGTCAATGTGGAATGCAGAATTACCCATTCAGAGAAATACTGTCCAAGATCTGTTTTTTCTAGTAGCCCTTTTCTCAATTGCTTTTGCAACTTCTGTATGTAATCCCAGTTTTTTAAATGTGTTTAGCATTCTTCTTAAGATTTAGGAAAATGAAGAAATGCTGCTCTCCTTTTACTGGAAGAATAGTTAAGATTCACAGACTTACTACGATTTGTGATTGTTCACCACTCTAAGTAAAATGAGGCTGATAGGATGGAATTAGTCTCTAGTGTATGGATGTTCATCCTTGAAAACCGGAAGAAAATCTCTCCTCCTCTCCACCTGCCAGGTGCCCAAAGACGCCTTTTTTTTTTTTGTCAGCAGTCTTATCAGGAAAATTAGTGATGGACTGAAATTAGAATTAGGGAAAACCCTCTAAATAAAAAATAATGAAGCATTGTTAATATATTAGGTTGCTATAGAGTCTCAATCACTGGAGGTCTGTATGAATAGATTATACAGACACCTTTCAGGAATGCTTGGGATATAAATGGTCCTGCTCTGGGACAAGAAAATGAACTAAAACATCTTTTCCAGTTCAGCTTTTCTTACACTCTCTAACTTAGATGATTAGAATCCCCACTAAAACACATAGTTGCTCCTTGCCAAGATTGCGCTACAATATAAGGAAGCTTGTGTCATTTCTGCCATAATGTAATAAAGGCGTGTAGTTTCCCATACCATCATATCATAATTACCAATATTAAGTTCATCCAAAAGAACACACAATAATAGACGTTTGAGGAGTTTTTGGCAAATTAGTTCAGGCATCTTTTCACAACCTGATACTCAAAATGTCCTGACATTGCAGTGACAATCTACATCTGAAAGGATTGTTGAAAACCCTGTGACAATCACGTTAAATGAAATATGGGTTTTTAAATACTGTGTAGGAGCCTGTAGATTTGCCAGATGGGTAAAAATGTCAAAGAAACTTTATTATAACTAGTATGATGCTGTGATATTGATATTTTCACTGTCTGCTTGTGAGAATAGGGAGGGAGAAGAAACCAAATCAGCAAGAAGCACAAACTCCAAAGGCTTGAGGGGGAAGGTAAGTTTGTACAAAGCTGAAAGGATCAGTAGGTGGAAAGTCTCTTATTGAACCGATTTGAGACAGTCGTTCTTTATGTGATGGACTGCAAGAGGATACCTAAGGAAGACTAAATATATAAGAAATTATATTTTTGCAGACTTTTTTTTTTTTATCCTTTGGCAAAGCTAAGAGCATTTACAACTTCTAGTGTAATGCCTCTCAACCCTCACTTCAGTCAATTAAAAATCCTGTCTTCCCACACCATAGTGGGTGACCTCTGAAGGTATATGGAGGGAGAGGAATGGTATGATGTTTTACCTCATTTGCTCTTTGTTTTCCTCAGAGGTTGAGAAGTGCTGTTCTAGAAGATCTCAGAAAAACCATAATTTTATGAGGAAATCCTGACTTGGATCATAACACAAACTAGTATTGCTTAATAAAAATGTACAAATTCATGTTTTTCTGGTTGCTTTCAACCTCATAAGCATGTAAAAGTGTGAGCATTCATTTTCAAAGGACAAAGCTAGCTGGTTTTGTAAGCAAGTTATTTTTTTAAATACTGCCTGGTAGGTGTGGAGAGTAAGGAGGAAGAGAGAAAAAGTAGCTAAAATATCCTGAAATTAGTTTCTTCCTTAAAGTTAAATCCTCTGGGATTTTTTTTCCTTGCTTTTCCTCTGCCATCTCCCAGAATGCTTTCAGTGCTGTCAAAATATGTGTGGTATATATGATATAATATGTATATTGTAGCCATTAAACCAAGATTTGGTATCAATCCTTTAATATTAAACGATATAACAATAATCTTATTTACTTTACAATGTGTTTTTTGGTTTTTTTTTTTCCCTCTCCTGCTCTAGAGCCCAGCTGACAATGTGCCTCCGTGCTATCATTAAACATGACTTTCCTGGCCATTGGACGGCTGTGGTAGACAAGATAGGCTACTACTTGCAGTCTCAGAACAGTGCGAGTTGGCTTGGGAGCCTCCTGTGCCTGTATCAGCTGGTGAAGACTTATGAGTAAGTTGATGTCCATCAGTATACCAGGAGTCAGCACTTTTGTTTTTGGCTGATTACTGAGAATGAAATTCTTAAGAGCACCAGCACTTCTACAAGGAATTCAGATGGAGAATGGGAATTAATAATTGTCACATGCTTCCTTTCCTGCAAATAAATGAAAACTATTCATCATCTTTGTATCATCAGTGAAAGCAGAGAATCCAGCAATAATCTATACAAGTTTGCTGACATTTTTTTCTTGAGACTTTGAACTTTTGATCCTATTTAACCCATCTGTGAAAGATTTCTTAAATGTTTATAACTTCTGTTGTTTGAAGGTTCCCCAAATGCTGGATATATGAATGCAAATTACTTTTTATTTTTATGTCATGAATGTAGTACTGTCTTTGTCACATAGTCCTATGTTCTGTTATCTATACCATTTTCCTCATAGTCTAGATCTGCTAAGCATACATTAGCAGAAGCTTAATGAGCCCTCTCACTCATTTTTAAAATTATCTGGTGTTAAAAACATATGTATAAACTATACAAAAGAAGTATAAATGGAGAAAGGGAGAATCTTGATAAAACAAAGGAGTTGTCTTTCCCTTTCAAAGGCTGTTCACTCCTATTTGTTCATCATCCAATATGGATGTGGCACCAATATGAATGTCAGAGAAATCCAAGTCCCTGCTCCTATGAGTTTACAATCCAGTAGCAAAGAACATTAATCCTTCCTTCCAGTAGGTGCATTTACATGAGGTAACTTTTGTTGTTTTTAATTTCTCTATTTATAGGCTAGAGAATTACACAAATTGTTTGAACTGTGAGATGGGAGCTGGAGGAGGGGGGAGTGATTGAGTGAGTGCTGGATATTAATTTTTTTAGGGTACAGTAATTAAATTGCTGGTGGGGAATAGGCTTTAGAACTTCCACTGTATAGACCTTGACCAATCTTTTTGTTTCCTTTCAGATACAAGAAAGCAGAGGAACGAGATCCTCTCATAGCAGCAATGCAAATATTTTTGCCTCGGATTCAGCAGCAGATGATACAGCTTCTGCCTGATAACTCCCATTACTCTGTACTGCTTCAGAAACAAATTTTAAAAATCTTCTATGCTCTTGTTCAGGTTGGCATCTGTGTACAGGAAAACCAAAATTTTACTTTGCTGGGAACAGCAATCCCCTTCAGTGCACACATGGGTGTGGTTGAATACCAGTTTTGATGGGAAAAATTTGCAATAAATATCTTCTATAAAAATATGACCTTTATAGATTCTTCTGGTTAAAAATTGGTCACATGATCCTCCAGATTAAACTTTTAAAGAACTTAGGTACTTATGCACATCCTGCCTATAAGCTTGCTGGAGGAATGTTCCTATTTTTTCAAAACTGGCAGTCACTTGTAATCTGATAGAAAATATACGAGTACCTAGTTTGTGCTGTTTAGCCCCTGAAAGTGGCAGTAGTGCATATTGTAGTATTACTGTCAACTAGGGCTGCTTTTCAGTAGGTGGCATTTCTCATGATCTTCTAAAAATTTGGTAGAAATTATTTGTTGAGTCACATACCTTCTACAGAGATGAGTTTGGTGAAGGAGGTACTCTTAGTGAATGAGAAGTAGAACAAGATCATATGTATAAGGAGCAGCCTGAAAGATCTTACTGGGGATTAAAAAGCTAAAATAATTTGTTTTTATATGGGAGAAGGATTAAAGGGAACCAAAGATCACATTTTATTTTCCAAATGCTTGGCTGAATATTGTTGCGTTGCTTTGGATTTTGTAGAGAAATAAAATTTATTAGATAGTAATGCAAAATAGAGTACATTTACTAAAATGCTATTGGTTTTCCAAAACTCTGTGACACTGCGGTGGTCCCTAAAAGTGAGCTGGGCTATTATGAAGAAGGGGAAGAAACAAAAAGAATCAGTAAATTCTGAGGCCAAGGGACTTTCAGAAATAGTGTCTGCTGAGAAATTCCTCTGTCAATTGTACTAACAAGGATATGATTAGAGTAGTATTGAAATCAGTTATTGAAAACATAATTAGTTTTAGTTTTACTTAAAACCTGGTGTTCCTGGGGATGTACATACTATAGAAACATCTACCTTCTTCAGAGAAAATTAGTATTTCATGACTGTGTTTTCTTTTCTTATTTCAGTATGCATTGCCACTCCAGTTGGTGAATAACCAGACGATGACTCAGTGGATGGAGATCTTCCGTACTATCATTGATAGAAATGTGCCTCCTGTAAGATTTGGTTTGCTAAAGACTTTTAATACTTGGGTACTGGCATTTGAGGAACAATCTGTGTGAAGATTTTCTAAGTGTTCTTTTTTTAAGACGTCATCTATTTAAGATTCTTATTTTTAAGCGCTGTTTCTGACGTAAATGCGGGAAGATCATGTAGGCTGTCATAGTTTCAATATCTTAGGCAGTGATAATATATAAATTCCAGTCTTGGATATTTTGAAAGTTTCCAAACATTTTAACCAGTTTCTCTCAAACAAGAAGCAAAAGCTCATCACAAACGCATCATTTGTCTCTGTCTGACTTTTTCTTCATCCATTCTCTACTTTTCTTGAAGAACAAAATAAAAACAGTAATTCAGTTCTTGGGTGTGTGCAACATTAACTGATATTTCCCAAGTTTTAGAAGTATATTTCACAACCTTAGCATCATTTTAATAGCTTTTGTGTTAATATATGATTAGGGTATGTAGCTTTGGGTGAATAGTATGCTTCATTTTTAAGCAAAAGTCCTAGCTATTGTATATTATTTAAGTATATGTGAGAGTTTCAGTTTTTTGAAGGTCTGTCATTTTGAAAATTAAAAGTACAGGCATTGTATGGGTTTTGCACATACACAGTTTTATTGTCCAGTTAAGATATTAAAAATTCCTGAATGTTGTACGACTGTTAATAGAACCAAAGCTTTACTCAATGCTATGAATTTATATTGGTATACTCAGAAGTAAGGAATGTTTAAAACATAATTTTTCTCAAGAGTGCACACAATTAATTTAAAATAAATTTATTTATTTATAGGAGACTTTGCAAATTGATGAAGATGATAGGCCAGAGCTGGTGTGGTGGAAATGCAAGAAGTGGGCATTGCATATTGTAGCTCGTCTTTTTGAACGGTAATGAACTAATGAACACATTAAAAATTATCTTGGGGTTACAAATCTTTAATGTTACTTGGGGTGCAGTTACAGTTGATTTAAGAGATCATTGTTGCCAAAGAGATGGTCCTGCTGCTTTGCTCTGACTTACACTGGTGCAGCCACTGGTTTGAGATCTTACTGAAATATTTGGCGCTCTAAGCTGGGAGGAAACTAGCCCTGCAAGAAGAGTACTTTTTTTTTTTTTTTTAACTACAGCCAGTTACCAATGCTTATATTATCAAGTATAAAGGCATGGAAAGATTTGAAAAGTAATCCAAAAGCATGGAAGTTACGTATCTTGTGACAAAAAAGCATCTATATTTACCTGGCTATGGTATTGTACTTCAGGAGGATCTAAGAAAAGAAAAGGAAGGTGGAGCATAGTGTAGGAGATAATGGCCTAGAAGGATATTTGTGGAAGAGGATTCCTTGGGGATGGACGGCTGCTCAGGGTCCTTTGTGTATTGAAAAGTACTATGTTTTCCTGACGCACAAGACTTCTCACAGTGTAAATATCTGTGTTCTCTTCTTTTTTAAAGGTATGGAAGTCCCGGAAATGTAACTAAAGAATACTTTGAATTCTCTGAGTTTTTCTTAAAAACATATGCTGTAGGAATACAACAGGTAAGAACAATTAATTTGTTTCTGAATTAGATCATTTTTGCTGAACAAACTTTTATTTTTCAATAGGGCACTCATATAGAAGTCCAATCAGGAAACAAAACTGAACAGTCAGGCAAATTTTCACTGTGGTCATTGAGAAGTTCTTTAGAACTCTTTTTAGTGGTATCCTCAACTGAGGTATAATAACACAAATTTTCAGTGATTCAAAAAAGCTGCACAGTAAATTCTCAGAAAAGGTGAGTACTGAAAAGGCAGGTGTTAGTATTGTGTATAAATGTTCTAGATATATCTGACAGAAAAAAACAATGATGCAGAGGCATCACGTCACAGGAGGATGTATTTTCAGGCTGGTCTTTAGTAAGTACTTTTGCTGCAAGCAGCCTAGGAACACTGGATTCTGGCCTGACTGTTTTATTTCTGGAAGATATAAGCAGATTGGAAGGTGTTTTGAGAACAACAATAAAAGTTATTACATGCCTAGAAGGCAAGTTTTATGAAAATATAGCATAAATTCAGTTTGCAAGAAAAATTATTTCTGTTGGGGAATGCTGCTTGCTTGTGATAAACATTGTATTGCGGAGACAATTCAGTTTTGATAAAGTTGCATAGAAGAGAGGCAATTCCTTTCAGAATTTTCTGTGTTTTTCTGCCAGCTCAGCTGCCGGCCCCTTGGAACCTGGGCTTCCAGACTTCCAGCATCTCCCTGATTTGGTGGAATGGCTATAGGAATTGGGTGCCTGGAAACCCTGAGAATGTTGGCTCCCAAGCTCAGATGTTTCTGGCACAGCTCCTCCTGTTTCTCATTTGGCCTGCTGTATACTGGATGACTGGGAGCGGTAGTTCCCAGGTTTTTGGCTCAAAAGATGCTCTTGGGCATCCAGGCTTTTGGGTTACATATAACATGGTTACGTAACAGGCTCCTAAGAAGCCGGGAGAATGCAGTAGTCTCTCCTGCTCATGATTCTAGGCTCTTGATTTTCTTTGGCCTGTAAACCCTGACAAACACCTGGGAAAGCTTGTTATCAAGTGACAGCTCTTTGGATAATTTATATTTCCAGGGTATGTGGCTCCTCAGCACACTGCCAGATGAAATGTCCCTGACATGGCATCTGCAGGCTTCTCACAAGTTTAAATTTTCAGTGTCTTTTATGAAGGATGCCAAACTGTTGTTGTCACTTGAAGTCAGAATTGAACTAGATTTCAAAATACCAAGATGTTGTGAAAAAGCAAAATGACTTTTCTCCATCCATTTTGACAAAAAAGCAGTTTATCAATCAGTGTATTCATTCTGTGGATATATGTAAATGATAAGAACTAAAGAAGGAGAGAAATGTTTGTGGTAAGACTGTAAGTATGAAATAAGCAGAAAGGGGAAACAGTTTATTATTTATTCTAAACTCTTTGCAATGGTTAACTCCTGAGTGATGAAATAGATTCCCATGGGCAATGGTAATTTGAAATACTTAAAATTTACCTCTGCTAAAAGACTGTAGCAAAAGGAGCAGCTAATCTTTCAAGACAAATGGACTGGATGATCTGCACGTTTCTTCCATTTCTGCCTCTTAAATGCTGATTCATTGCATTTCTCTGCAGAGTTACAGTGCTATCATGCATTATTACATTACTAAGCCTTCATTACTTATTTATCACTTGTTAAGTGCTGACATCATACTAGAGTCTATATCAGATACAGACAATCCTTGTCCAAGGAGTGTATGGTATAAAAGACTAAGAGAAGATGCAGTACGCCAAGGAAGGTGTTATGTTCAAAATAAGGTTGATTAGAGTGCTGTGAAGAATTATGAAGCAGAATTGTCCTTCTGAAAATAGATGACTTAGGAATATTTTATATGAATTGTCCTTTATTGTTATTCATGTACTTGCCAATTCTTTACATTTATTAACACATATAGTTCATTTGCTGTTAGTGCAGATTAGTGACTTTGTACTGTAGTGTTTTTTTAGTGTAGCAAGCCTTTATAATAAAGAAGCATTGTGCAATAGAGTTTGTGGTAGCATGCTAGGTGATACTATCTGATTGTTACAACAGGTAGCCGAGTTTAAGGTTTTGGCATCTCTTCTGATTAACGGATTTAGGTGCTAACCTAGTTTTCCTGTTTAGCTTAGTATTTCTATTTTTATCATTGTTCTTCCACGGTCATTTATTTTCTTTAGAGGCCTGCCCTTTACAAATGAATAGATTTAGATTTAGAAACCAACCTGTAGGCACTCAAATTTGAAAATCTCCTGCCTATACCTTTTCCTTACCTATTCCAAATTTTGCTGAGGTGTATGTAAACTGTGAGTCCGTGAATATTTAAGTGTAGCTTTGGTTTACAATAACAAGTGATCACATTGTGGGATTATTTAGAGTAGCAAAGGTAAACACATAAACAAATGCTTGCAGTACCAGATTCTTAAAGTTTAAAATGATTTTCAACCTTTGGATCAAAGGCATTGCAGTGGTTGCTAACACTGGAACTTTTGCTGTAAAACTAATTTATCTGTCCATGTATATTCACTGAGGGGGTCCACTGCACACGTATGCGTAAAATATAGTATGTGGTCTTCCTTTAAAAATATCAATTTGTTATTTCTTTAGGTTCTT
This sequence comes from Apteryx mantelli, assembly GCF_036417845.1. Taxonomy (NCBI): domain Eukaryota; kingdom Metazoa; phylum Chordata; class Aves; order Apterygiformes; family Apterygidae; genus Apteryx; species Apteryx mantelli. Next base: position 154,898,632 of record NC_089978.1, on the reverse strand, counting down.
TTAAAAATCTTAGACCAATACAGACAAAAAGACTATGTTGCTCCACGTGTCCTTCAACAAACATTAAATTATCTGAACCAAGGTGTCATTCATTCTGTAACATGGAAGCAGATGAAGCCACACATACAGGTCAGTGCATAAAACCCAGTCATAAACACCGAATGTCATCAGGATGATTAAAAAAAAAATTTTTTTTTCCGTTTTAAAGATTTCATGAATCTCTCATGCAGCAGTCAACCTGGGGAAAAATAGCATTTCTACACTGATGTGATTAGTTTTTACTACTATTTATTGCAAATATTGTTAACTGAAATAAAGATTCTATTCCACCAGTTCTTTCTTTTGCTGAAGTCTGCAACAAAATCTTAATGTTCTGGCTTTTATCAGTTGTTAGTGTTTAGAAATGACCGTGGGTTTGGAAATTCATAATTGATGGTAGTGCAAGATAGTGACCAAAGAAAACATGAAGTATAAGGAACTGAACCTCTATTTTAAGGACTTATTTTATAATTAGTATGTATAAGAACAAGTGAAAAGTGATTTTCATACTTTTATTTTTTTCATGTCGTAAATTCCCTTGTCCCATGAATGTTAAGAGGAACAACTTTGAAACCCGTTCTTATGTAAGCGTTGCATTGTGAGCTCCTTCGGCAGAAATCTGTGTTCTTCTGTTTGTAAACTTTGTCCTGAAGTGTATTTTGTGTGTGGCACCGGATTAGAGTAAAGTCAGATTATATTGTTCCTGCTGTCTAGGTCTGCTGCAAAAGGAAGGCATGTGTATTACAAGATTATCTCTGCTAGCCAAAATAAAAGAGCACTGGTTGAAAGAATTTTACTCTTCGCAGAAAAGTAGGTCTAGTAAATTAGTTCATAGTGGAGGGAGGCTGTGCTGGAATTTGATTTTCTTGTACTTACATGTATTTAACTTCTCTAATATTAGAGTATAACAGAAGACGTGATATTCTCCCTAATGTGCTACAAAGATGAGGATGAAGAACTCTGGCAAGAGGATCCATATGAATATATCCGCATGAAATTTGGTAAATGTTTGTACTTAGCACTTATTTTCTGCTTTCACTGTAACTGCAGTCCCAGTCATGGGATGCCTGCATTTGCCACTGTAATTTCTCTATCTTTACCAGTGTTCATGAACAATAGAAAGAGAAAATTGGTTTCTTAAATCTCACCCATCTGTAGTTAAAAGAAGGCAGACTGAGCGAGTTTTGGCCTTTTGGCTAGTGCTCTTAAGCTACATGATCCTCTGAGAGCTGGTTTGCCACTTCAGATGTGTCCTGTGCAGCCCAGGAGACTGGCTGACTAACTTGGCAACGTGAGTTTCAGAATGCAAAGTTGTTAACTCGGCACAGGCATGACAGCTGGCCGCAAGCTCTTGCAGCTCTCACTTTGACCAGAAGAGGCCTGACTTGCTCTTTCCCTGTTGAAAATGGTTCATATTTTCAGTATATTTTGCCAATTGTTTTTACTAAATTGTGAAATAATTAGAAAAACGTATTCTTTAAAAAGGCGGTGCAAAAACTTGGGAATATCACATTGAACATATTATGAATAATTACTCGTACTACGAGATTCGTGTCATTGAAAAGAGAAGGGTACTTTAAAAATATAGCAAATTGAACTGGAAAATTGGAGTAAGCCAAGCAGCACAGAGACATGTAGCATCTGGGAATTTTTAGTTAGTTGATTTTTGACTAGCATATGTAAAAACAGAATTTAAGTGTTCATAGAATAACTAAAAAAAACTTGGAGGGCTATTATAGAAAAATAATGAATCACAAGATAGTGTTGGTCACTGAGGTGCAAATACGTAGCTGGTTTTCAATATCTGAATTCAGTTCTTTCTATGCAAACAATGAATCCTATTTTTATGTATAGCTGAGACAATTAAATACAGTTTTGAATTATTATGGGAGGTAAAAAAACAAACATAAAAGTACATTTAATTGAAGTTTAGTATTTTGGTCTAGAACAAGAATTTCAGTAGTATGGTAGTATTTTTTTAATCATTTTTTATCTTCAAGATCTCAGGAGAAGTTATTGTGTAATTTCAACCACATTTTGAGATTATCTTTCTAGATTTTTTTTATTTAATTCGATTTGTGTAGAGGTGTTTGGGCTAGAACATGTTTGGCAGCACAGATTGTTATTTTTCAAGGTATAAGTTACATTTTCAATATGATTAAAGGAGGTTTACTTGTAATGAAAGAAGCTAAAAAGCTTCAACTTTCAGCAGATTTAAGATTCCCCCAGATCCAAGTATTTTTTACATACAAAGTTTCCCATGAGATTTTAATAAAATCAATCCAAAATTGTGTACATATGATATACAGATGGCACTGGAATGCAGAGGTGTTCTTTCTATAATGGTTTTAATTAAAAAAGCCAGAATTTTTCATCCCTTAAATACATGCTCTCAAAAGAGCTAATGAATAAATAATGCATTCCTAATAAAGAGAATGATGAGTGGTCAGTAGGTTAGGAAGGCAAGAAGTAAATGCTTTCGTATGTGACCTAAACTTGGGTCCAAATGCTTTAACCATGAAGTGAAAACATCCATGAAGGGTTTTGAAGTTATGCAGTCATCCCGATTTTGTGATGTCCCAGAAAGACAAAGTGGTTTATCAGAATTTTACTGTTATGTTGTATTCAGTGAAGGAGATATTTCTTTCTTTTTTTTTTTTTTAATTTGTTAGATGTATTTGAGGATTATGCGTCCACTACAACAGCAGCACAGAATCTCCTTTATACTGCAGCAAAGAAGAGAAAAGAGGTATGGAACTAATTCTTCATAATGGTTTGAAGTTTCCTTAAAAATATTATCTTTCCTTAAATTTCAAGTTGCTACAGAAAGGTGTTCTTGAAAAACCTGCTTACTAGTAGATAGTCAGACGCTTTCCCGGCTGAGTGCTATCAATTTTGGCAGAACTAAAATGTAAACAAGTAAACAAACAAATAAAAGGATTCCGCTTGCAGCTGAACAGTTAACCTGCCAGATACAAACTGAGCTGGAACAGATGTAGTGATACTTTCCCAAGTTTACAAACTGCCTCTCTGTCACGGCTGTTCAGAGCTTCCCAAACTGGAGCAGGGGGAAAAGTGAACCTGATCCTTGTTAATTTTCACTGATGCTATTTAAAATCCTGCTGACAGCAATGAAATTAGCAAGAATGAAACCAATTCCATACGGCTGCTCTGTAAATGAGGACATAACTTTTCTGTAGATCTGTCTATGCTTACAGTGATATGTGCAAAGGGAAGTCAGCCTAGCCCTGAAAAATATGTGTCAGTTTGCTAAAGCTGCTAATTTTTTTTTGGATGCCATTTTGATATACAGTAAGCATGGAGTTTCTTTTCTAGATAAATTTTCAGAGAAGAGCATAGTCTTTATGTCAGGTGGAATAGCCTATGACCTTTCTACTTCTCTGTTGTCAAAACAGTCCTTGCCTTCTGACCTCTTTGTTTTCATAATTTCTACAGAGATGCACAAATGTCATAAAATTTCACAAAATCAACAAAGCACATAATGTATGTGGAAACCAGATTAAATAATTGATGTTGCCAAGAAACCTTTCCAAATCTAGTCAAATATACAAGTTATTGCCAAAACCAACAGACTAAAATCAGTCATGAAGACAACTTCAGCTTCTAGTCCAAGCTGTTCTTAAATATATATATGTTCATGCATGTATGTACATACACACGCGCATATATTTATATATGTATAGCACAAGCCAGAAGGGAAGTAAGGAGGAAAAAAAAATCAGTGACGTACCTACACTGTTTGAGCCTCTTGTCTTTTCATCACCTTTTTTGATTTGCTGCAAAACAAAAAAAATACCTTAGTTACTAATGTGAAATTTCAAGGAGATGAATTTAATTTTGACAAGTATGGGTGAAAAGCTGAAAAAAGAAGCTTTTAAATTTTAACTGTGGAAAGGTGCTACACGTAGTACCTCACAGTTACTTGGGCCAAGTTAAAATATCTACTTATAAAAATCATATGGATCTTTTAACTAAAACAATGTTATTGAAATAATTTGGTTTAGATACCTCATTGACAAAAGGAAATCTTGTGTTTTCTGTCTTGTATATAGGTATTACCAAAAATGATGGCATATTGCTACCAGATTCTGACAGAGCCAAACATTGATCCAAGGAAAAAAGATGGAGCATTGCATGTTATAGGATCCCTAGCTGATATTTTACTGAAGGTAAGTGGGTAAGGAAGTGAAATAGGTTTATGTTTGTAATTCTTGTTATCAACTGCAGTTTCCCCTCCTCCCCAAAAGGTTAGCCTATAAAGTATGCCTAGCCCTTAATCATATTTATGAAGTCTGTAGAGAGATTGCACTGTATAGTAAGAATTTGACAGTTTGTTTCTTTAAAATTATTAACATTCTTTGCTGTTTTTTATCTTCCCATTTTAAACCCAGATTTTTCTTCCAAGTTTCTCCAAAACTCCACTTTTTTGCTATGGAACAGTCCCTTGGTCCTCTCCTGCTTTACTAGTAAAATAGAAGGGTGTTAAGAAAACAAATATGCATTCCATCAATAACATTGCTTATGATCCTTTAGCAAAACCCCCAACAGCTTACACTATTGTGGGCTGCTTCTGTTTCCAGGAAAATATTTACTTAACACATTGCAGGAATGTTTTGTCTAGTTTTCAGCCTTCTTACTGTACAATATGTGGCTTTAAGTCTCATTGCATCAGCCAGTTGAGCATTTTGCAAATAAGTGGAAGGAGCACAGAGCTTCTGTCCTTCCTCCATTCTTTATATCACAGTATCTTCACAAGGTTGAGTATTTTTCTGAAGTTTGAATACACTTTTAATCCACACTTTTGTTCTATAAGGTAATATTCATTACAGTTTCCCTTATGCTTTTGTAGAGTATGGAGTCCAAGGTATGCCCTCTCTCCATGTCAAAAGTAACTGCTGAAAAGTCGTCACTTTTAGAATGAGAATGGAGGCCTCGTGCTGGAGGCTTCCTTTTGAAAGTATGCAAAAAATTTATTTTATGTAAGTTTTCTTTCTGTACAGGTTGTGTCATCTAGCCTTCATATAAAAGGAATATGTTACCAGCATTTACCTTTTGCTTTTTGCTAATGTACCTGTCCATCAGCTGATATGAAATCCTGGAACGTCAATAACCTTTTGCAAAATGTTTGTAGATTGCATTGGAATGTAAACGCCCTCCCTCCTGTTGGGGTATAACAGTGAAGAGGAAGACATTGTCCCTGTTGGGAGGAGCCTTTTATGTTGAATGGGGGTTTTTAAACCCATTTATCGCTGTCCTGAGGAAAAAGGGGGATTTATTCCAGTATACTGCTCCTATTTGAAAATTTCAGCCTTGAAACATGAGGTTATAATACACTTTATAAAAGAGTAGTGATTCCCAAACACTGCCTCTCTCTACTCTGAATTTCTTGTATTTGAGATTTGTCAGACTGAAGAATTCTGTGAACTGTTTCTGCATAAAATATTTGATTTGTAAGTGTCTTCTGACTTGTGAGTTGACTGAGATAGGGATTGTAACTAGCTTATACACACTATGACTCTGATTTAGCCATCTGCATCTCCACAGAGACTCCAGTTTAATACGTGCAAATCTCTAACCTGTGTGCAGAAGGGAAAATTCTTTTCCCTTCTCTGTATTGTTTTTTCTCCCCAGTTCTTCATCTGCCTCCTTGAAGGTTTGGAAATCCATGTGGAAAAAACTGATGTATGGATTAGTGAAGTAAAACTGTGATCACTTAAGATGTATTTTGTATTGTATATGCCCTTTCACCCTCTTCATATCTTAGTCATTCCTTTAGATGGTTGCACAGTCCCCAGCATACATCCTTTCTAATATGCTGGAGCTATAGATGCTAGAAAAGTCCCAAGTCTCCATGCTGGTGGTCCTGGCTTCCTGTGAATATCTTGGGATTTGCCAAGTTTGGAATAATGAGGAACAGTTTTCATTGAATATCCTTCTCCAGACAAGGAGATTTCTATCACAAAGGGATTATCTTAGTTGACCAATTAGTATGTAAAAAGATGCAAGTTATTGTTGTAGTGTGTAAAATAACTGTTTTTACTATTTATAGTTAAAGCAGGGCATTTGAACCTCAACTCTGTTTCATACTAAAGCTTATATTTATCTTCAACTATGTATGTACTCCTTTGTAGGAGGCCTGGGAATACTAGGCTTGGTCCTGAGTCATTTTTAAGAGTAAAAATCTGCTGGAATCAATTGTGTTAGAAAAAATAAAAATTCCAGGTACAGTATTATAAACAGTAATGTAGATTTCAACATTATATATACAAGTTCTTCACTTGTCCGGCTTTTGACTTACTATCCTCGCAATGTTTTTTCAGCTTAGGGTATGAGACGTAGATCTCTTCTTGAGATAGAGAATACTTTTATTAGGTTTACAAGTCATTGTATTTTCCGATGGTTCACAAGTTGGTTAAAACAGATTACTGGCTAAAATGGAGTATATAAAATGAATAGTCTCCAAAATAAATTTTTATTTACACCAACAGAAGAGTGTATTCAAGGATCAAATGGAGCTGATGTTACAGAATCATGTATTTCCATTGTTCATGTCTAACCTGGGGTACCTCAGAGCTAGAGTAAGTTCACAAAGTACATCAATTTCAATATTTGCCATGATTTTTTCCCTTGCAGTTTAACTTCTTTCTGGATGTTAATAAAAGAAATAAAGCAATCCAAATACATAATACTTTCAAACAACTAACTTGTACAGTAGTTTTTCAGCATTTTGATTTAAAAAATGATTTGTCAGTTAAAGGAATTGATAGAAAGTCTGTGTTGTGTTATTGCCCATGTCTTTGATCAGACTGGACAATTTGAGCAGTGGTTGTATGGTGACCTATAAAGGCCATTTTATGACCATTTTTCCTTAGCAGATCCCAATAACTCAAGCTGTTGACAGCTGTGAAAAACGGGTAGGGTTTTTACAGAGTAGATGCTGCCAGTTTAAGTGTAGCTTGGACAAAATCCCTGAATGTCCATATCAGTCAGAAAGAAGTTACTAATTTTCTTAAATTTCTGTTCTGATTTTCCCCAGAAGCACTAAAACTGTGAATGTCAATTATGTGCTTACTGAATTTACTGGAATTTGGGGAAGTAAAAGAAAGAATTACTTGAATGCAAAAACTGTATTATGTGTTATTGCATGAATACACCATAATTAAGGAAACAAAACAGCATATGCGAACAGACAGAGATGGTTAGCATCATTTTTAAATTAGTTTAAAAACGTTAGAAATTGCAGTAGCCCCTAACTTGCTTTTCTTTTTGCCATGCAGTCCTGTTGGGTTCTTCATTCATTCAGTGCTTTGAAATTCCACAATGAGCTAAACTTAAGGAATGCAGTAGAGTTAGCAAAGAAGAGCCTGATTGAAGATAAGGAAATGCCTGTCAAAGTAGAAGCTGCAATAGCTCTTCAGACATTAATAAGCAACCAGGAGCAAGGTAAGCTAAAGTGGTTCATTGACTGTATATACTGACCTGTTTTTTTTGATGGAGAAGTTGTTATAATTTGGTGCAGATGTATTTAAACATTTCTAGCATTTAAAGATATAGTCTTCTGGCCATTTCATCATGTTTAGAGTTTCACTTGTCCGTTAGCTACTGTGTACATCCCAAAATTTCTGACAGGTTTCTGCAAAAAAGAACATAGACTCAGCATATTTCATTTAACAGAGTAAATAATACCTGTCTTTGTTTTCTTTTTAATGAAGTGAAGTAGTGTGTATGTTTAAGACTGAATGCCCTCTGTGTATGAGGGCACATATTCCCCCAGAAGAGTGGATACTGTTGTAGGTGGCTTTTCAGTATTGAATGTGGTGAAGGTACAATTTATTTAATTACTTTGTTAGTTTACTAGCTGTGGGCTGTAGAAATGCCTTGACTAATTGCTTTTTTTTGTGAATTAATTTTGTTTAAATGATTTTATTCAAGAATAGTCAGGCACCTGGTAATTTTGAGGTACTGTGTGTTTGCTGTTTATGAATAGTTGATCTTGTCTCATTTGGATTGTCTTTTTAGCCAAAGAATATGTGAAACCATATGTAAGGCCAGTTATGCAAGAGCTCTTACACATTGTTAGAGAGACGGAAAATGATGATCTTACAAATGTAATCCAGAAGATGATCTGTGAGTACAGTCAAGAGGTAGCTACCATCGCTGTTGACATGACACAACACCTGGTAAGAGACAATAGTAGAGTAACAGATCAGTCACAGGCACATGACTGGTTTGGTAAACATTTTATGAGCTTTGTTTGAAATGCATGTTGTTTAAAGTGATCCTTATAAAAGTTCCATTTATAGTGTTCATAATATATATTCCGCTTTCAAAAGTAAGGAGCATATTTTTCAGCACTGACAGTTCTGTTACAGATAAGGCATTACTGCTTTTTCATTTGCTGTCTTGGTTTTGCGTAACAAATTAGAATAGTAGGTTGGCTCTTGAATATCAGATTGGTTGCTTTTCTTTCATAGGCTGAAATATTTGGTAAAGTACTTCAGAGTGAGGAATATGAGGAAGTGGAGGACAAAACAGTTATGGCCATGGGCATCTTGCACACAATTGACACTATCTTGACAGTTGTGGAAGACCACAAGGAGGTGAGATTTTTTTTATACATCTTTTCTCCTGCTATTCCATCTGTGCCTTTCATTCATGATAACAAACCACTTCTGTGTATGTTTCATCCCTTGAACTGACATGAATATTTATTTACTGTAGGTAGGATGGTGAATTAGTAGCAAATGATCTCTGACAAAAATGAATTTAAAGCCTGGTTTGTGTTTGTGATTTCTGAACTGTTTAGCCCTCACCTTTGAGGGGAATTTATCTCTTGAGGGTAAAATCCATAACCATTATTCTGGTAAACACTTCATTGGATAGTTATTACAGACTTTTAAAATAAATTTTAGAGAGGAACATTTTGCATTAGGGTAATTTTTGATAATGGTGACTCATATTTTGCTGTTTACCCAGCAGTTTCTTGGATAGAATTGATAGCAGTGGATTTCCCAGTTGTGGTTCAGTATAAATCTACACTTCACATATTCAGAGAAGTTACTAGGGAAGGCCCACCCCCTTTTTGAACTCACTGCTTAAGGAAGCACAAGATTAGGATTGCTGCCTGGCTCCTAATGAGACTGATTCTTTCGGCTCATACCACTGGGTTTGACTGAGGTAGGAAGGAGTTCAGTGACTGACCAGAGAGTCACAGTCAGTCAGTAACTTTGAGCTCAGTTGACATAAAGTACAAAGGTGCTTTGTCCTAGGTTGTTTTGCTTCCTTGATTTAGAATGAGAAAGTTTCATTGCAGCTCTGAAGTAAATCTTTTTATGAAGCTTATAATTTTAAAAATAGTTTGATTAAAATGCTAATTATTTTCTCATATGAACATTGTCTTCCTTTGGATTTCAAAACATCTTCCATTCCTTTCTAAGAGCCCTTTGCATCTTTGGAAAACCACAATAAAATCTGGTAGCTAAGCTGAGCACTAGGTATGATAGTCTGAAGTAGATCTTCAGGTTTTAGGGTGGGAAAACCTCTGGAGTGGAGCTTTTGAGGATGAACTTAGCAGCTTCTTTTTCTATTGTGTGAAGCACAAACTAAAATACCATGCAGAGTGCTTTTCATCTTAGGATCTTATATGATATTAGAAGTGATATAAGTGATATATAAATAATACATGACGCTGAAAACTCCTTAAAAGTTCCTTTCCCTCTTGCTTTTATCTATGGAGGGAGCTTAGAGGACCATCACTTCTAAGTCAAGTGTCTTAGTCAGCTGCCTGACGTTAGGTGGAAGAAGCTGGGGTCACATTCTTAAATCCTTTCCTAGAACAGATCTAGGAAGCCTGAAATCCTGCAAGATTGTGTGTGTAATGAGTGGCCGTGGGTAATAAAATGGAAGGCCTGTATTTGCTGGTTTTACTTAGACTTGTAATGTGGCCATACAGTTTTCCTTGTAATTTAGTATCATTCTTAAATGCAGTTTCCCTGCCCAATGCAGCAAGGTCTAATAAACTATCTCCTCATGGTAAAACTGCTCACTCCAGCTGTTTGCCTCACAACAGCTTTTGCCTGACCTCAACACAGTTGTATTCTCCCAATTTCTGCATGTGTTCCCCTTGTTGAGCCTGCTCTGAGAAGCTATCCATGGACCTGAGGCAAAAACCTCTCTTCCTTTCTTCCTTTTAACCCCTTCTTCTTCAAAGATTTTGAATGGAGGCCTTGTCTCAAACGCTTTGAGCATAGTGTTTATGTTGCCTTTGCTTTGTAACCAGGAAAAGCAGCAGAGAGTTTTCAGTGGGAGCTGTAGAATAACCATTAATTAAGAAATATTAAAATAGCGGAACACTTTGTAAGTGACAAGTTCTAAAGTAATACTGCTTATTGAATACGTGAGTACTTACATTAGTGAGGCCTTATTTCATAATGTTTTTGTGATTGCTAAATTTAGAGAGTGATAAAAGCATTTTGCTTTGAAGAACTTCTCACTTAAATGGAGTTAGTAAAATATCTTGATCAAATTACTCTCTTTCTAGATTTTTTAAATAAACTGCTTTATATTTTTATTTCAGATAACTCAACAGCTGGAGAGCATTTGTTTGCAGATCATTGGCCTCGTTTTGCAGAAACATGTTATAGGTATCTTTTAAAACTAATTTTTAGAAAAATCTTACACATCCTTACACAGAAAATTCTTAAAATTAATTATTGCGAACAATACTGTCTTCCTGTCCAGGACTTCATCTCTTTTTTTTATGCTACTTCTTTAGAGAAAAAAAAGAAGTTAATTTTCAGTTATGATTTGTTTCTCCTGATCTCCTCTTTCACACCAGTCAGGTCAGTTACTATCTGTTGGAGGTCAGATCTAAAGCAGAAGATGCAGCTCTGATTATAGTTTTGGCTAATTATGTTAAAGGACAAAGTCTACAATTAAATTACTATTTTATGGACATAGTCCATAATTACATTACTATTTTATCAGTTTCCTGTATTAAAAAGCTGCACGCTTTGTGATAAGGCCTTTAAAGAAAAACAAAGGTTGAGATAATAAAAGTATTGTGCAGTAAGTGGTTTAAAAGCAATGTCTTTGGTGTGGTGGTAATATAGTTTTCCAGTGTACATTTATAATGAAAAACAGTGCATATCATTGCAATTATAGCCAACATAAGGCCTCTCTAAAAGAATCTTTTCCAATTTGTATTATTTTTCTACATATTGATTTAGCTATTAAATGCTGTCTTCTAGTTGCTGTATGACCTAGGGCTTGCATTTGAGATTTCATGGTATTTGCGAGCAAAACTTCTCTTTTACAGCACCCTACTTCAAATTGTTTCTCCTCTCCAGAGTTTTATGAAGAAATTCTCTCTTTGGCATACAGCTTGACATGCCAGATGATTTCACCCCAAATGTGGCAGCTTTTAGGTGTTTTATATGAGGTTTTCCAGCAGGATTGCTTTGAGTACTTTGCAGGTATGACCACTTCTACTCTGTTGATGTTTCAACCATTTGGGAATTCATCTCCAAATCCCACCTTCTAAGGGTCACTTCCCTTTAGTGTCCTGGTTTGAAATGATCATGTACTTGAGTCACACCCTGACCGTCTGTTTGGTGTGGGAGTATAACAAGAGCATATTTAGCTGGGAGAAGCTTGTTCAAATCTGTCAGTTTGCTCAGTTATTGTAGGGGGTCCTAAACTCAAAGAAAACTGATATATACAAAGTTAATATGAAACTACAAATTCATTGATTAACTGTAGGCCTATTCTGTTTCTTATTCTGAAAATGCATCCTGCAGAGCGCACCTTACAAAGAATTCTGTTAGCATAGACTTGCAAAGTTTGAATTTCCAACCATGTTCAGGAATCTGAGCTAATGAATTACATTATGGGACTAGGGCCCTATTGGTTAGCACTTTTAGGGATTAGTTTGTAATTTTTTCTCTTTTGTTCTCCTTCTTCCCCAGATATGATGCCGCTCTTGCATAATTATGTGACCATTGACACTGATACTTTACTGTCTAACCCAAAGAATTTAGAAATCATTTACGCTATGTGTAAAAAGGTAAGGCTTCTGATTCTTACTGTTATGCTTATTAGTGGTGCTTAACAACCATACAGAATAACAGAGTGACCTGAACATGCCAGTTGGTGGCTGATCATTTCAGAACAAAATGAAGTTTTGTCTCAGCTGAGTTTCAAATAGACCTAACACCTTCACACTTATAAGTGACGTACTTTTATAGGAAAGTATATGCACAAACATTTGTGGGAGAAAGTTGCAGTGCTGTTGCTTATGTTGACTCTCTTCTATGAGCAGCTATTTCAGTAAGCAGAGGAATTCATGAGGCTTGATTACCTTGGGTTTTGTATCTTGTGATTGGGTGCTCTAATTGTCAGCTAAGGTGCGAACTCATCTGAAGTTCTTCCCACATTTGTAATATTTCTCTTTTTTACCTATTCTCTTGTGTGTAATAAAGTATGAGATCACACTGCATCTTTTCTCTGACTTGGGGCATTATAGAGTCTTCTGCATCTAGCTACCTGCTTGTTTTCAGGAAACTTATGAGTTTGAGAATTCTGCTCCTTTGTCAGGTTTGATTGACACTGGCCCTGGGGTTGAAATGAACTGAGAAGAAACAGTCAGTTTCACGCATATGTACATATACATGGAGTGATTGCATGCATCTTGTTTTTAATCAGCAATTAGCCTAGAGACAGGACTTCACTTTGCCAGGCTGTTAAACTGCCAGTGTCTATTAGAACTGAAATCACAAAGTGAAAACAGAATGTAGAAAACATCAATTATTCTTTTAGGTAACATTTTGCTTAAAAAAAGGAAAGGCAATAAAGAGCATATAAAAGATACTAACATTCATAAAGAGCTGTAGAGATTTCTTCTGAATTTTTAAATTCACCTTTAGCCATCTCTTCTTGTTTGTGTCCTGTAGAGATGATTTCTTATCTTTCTTAATTCATCCCAAAATATATGGTGAATGGTTATGTAAATGCCATGTAGAGGTTTGAGTATATATGTATGGAGGTACAGGGGCACTTGCTTTCAAAGCTGATTTTGATTAATATTGATAAACTGATTTGTCATTCGGATTGGTAGGTATTAACAGGAGATGCAGGAGAAGATGCAGAGTGCCATGCTGCCAAACTCCTGGAAGTAATTGTTCTTCAATGCAAAGGACGCGGTATTGACCAGGTGATATACACTAAGCAGGCTTTCTTTTTTACTGGTGTCTAATGATATGTGTATGATTCCTGAGAAAAGCAGTTGGAATTAGAGAATTTGAGGGAATTTGAGGGAGATATAAAATGTAGGAATAAGGAAGAAATACAGATAGAAAGGTGTGAATGGGCTCAGGAGAGTTTGTGTTTTGTTTTTTGAGATTAGAGGGCGTGCCTGGAATGTGAAGGTAAACTGAACAATAAGAGTATAGTGTGATGTGCAGGCTTGTTTTTTCCTGCTTTCTCCTAATAGGATTTTCCCTCTGATGCAAAACAAACATTGTTAAGACTGTTGTGGTTGAGAAGTTAATTGTATACATCAAACTACTGAAATTGTTTCTCCAAACAGTATGAACTTGGTCATTTTGAATATTTTGAATTACCCAGTGCACGTGGAAATAAATAACTTTGTATGTAGAGGGTGGCTAGACTGTGGTTGCTGGGAGAACCATAATCTCAGTTTTTTGGAGTTCCTTAGAACACACTTTAGATGGTGTATTTTTTTCTCTTAAGGGCTAAATTCTGGTCTCATGTTCTACATAACACTCCAGCCTAAATTACTTTCACATATCATGTTTGATGTTGCCACAGTGCAATCCATGGACTTCAGTGGTTAATTTTCAATTAATTTTGCTGAAACCAATATAATTTCACTACTGTAGAACTGAAATAATTGAAGATAAAAATGTTCCCTGAAAGATTTTATTTTTAGAAGAAATCTGGAAGGAATTAAAGTGTATTGCATGCATTTGCATTGAAGTAAGTGTGTGGGGAAGGCTTAACTGAGCTCCACAACTCTGTGAATTAAAATGGTTGCACATTGACTGAAACTCAAACTGAAACATTTATAATGCTTCCCAAATTAATGTATAGCATAAACCTGCACCTTTAAATATATGTAGGTGCTTATTTTGTTAGGTAGAAGTATGTGTGTACTAGCTTTTATCTGAATAAACTTACTTGTTTCAAACTTTTCAAAGAAATTTAACATCACTTTACATTTATTAGGTAAAACTTTTTCTTTTTCTTGCAATTTTAGCTCATTTCAGTTCCTAATGCCTGTTAGTCTTAAAATTGTTGGATGTTTTTATTCAAGATGAGAATGTCTTTGAATTCTTTTCTAAAACTTTTTTCAGATTAAACAAATTCCACCAAATGGCCCCAAATAGTCTCCTTTGTGTTGAGAATAACCTTGGCATTTTTAGCTGAGAGAATAGTTGTTTTTATAAGCGTGAAATCAGAGGCTTAAAACGCTTTTATACTAGGAAATGAATAGAATGCATTCTTAGAATATACCTGGACTTCAGCTAACTCTGGAGGTTGATTCTGATAAATGTATTTTAAATTTTTGTATAATCTGGCAGGATGTATGATGTCTTTTTTTTTTTCCTTTTTTTCCCCCCCTTCTCCTTCATAATTATATGCCCAGTGTATTCCACTCTTTGTGGAGGCTGTTCTGGAGCGGTTAACAAGAGGAGTTAAAACAAGCGAGCTTCGTACTATGTGTCTTCAGGTTGCCATAGCTGCACTCTACTACAATCCTGACCTACTTCTACACACCTTAGAGAACATCAGATTTCCACACAATCCTGAGCCCATCACTGCACAGTTCATAAACCAGTGGATGAATGACACAGACTGTTTTCTTGGGCAAGTATTGTGTTTTTATTTTTCAAAGTCCATGCTTTTGCTTTTTTTATTCACTTCTGGCTTGTATCCCTAGTTATGCTGGTGCAAAAGATCTCATTTCTAGGTTAGTCTAAATAACAGTAACCCTCACTAGCAAGGTCTAATTGCTATGATGCAGGTAAGGGTGACCTATGTGTATTTATTTTTTCTTTGTCTGTTGAGTTATGCACTGAATTTCCTGTGTTGCAAGGTAACACACGAGAGTGCAATACATACTGTACATTAGAGTTCTTTAAAGTTTCTTAGTCATGAACTATCTGCTTCTTCAAGAGATGATCCAGCATGCATTGAGAGTAATATTCAGAGCTGACCAGCAGGATTTCAGGGAAATGTTAACTTTTTTCTCAAATACTATGTATACATATTTTCTGTTTTGTATTTTCTGAAATATTTTTAACTGCTCCATTTAATGTTAAAAAACGTTATTCCCTCCGGTGAAAAATAAAACCCACACTCTGGTTTTAATCTCTGCCAGTTGTTCATGTCAGTTTTTGCATATTTATCCTTACACCAATGATGTATTGATTGTTTGGCACACTCCTGAACGTAAAGTGCATTCACACCTCCCTTGAATATGTGTGTACACTGAACTAGTGTGCACTTAGGCAGGAGCTGAACATTTGTAAAGTAAGTGGAGGGAGTGGACCAAGGCTGTCATGCGCTTGATGCTGTGTGGATCTGAAGTCCAGTGCTCAATTGTTAGTGCTTGCCTCTCAGCTGAGATGTGATGCCTGGCTGCGAGAGCTTCAAATCCACTTAAGGGCAAAGCAGACAGTCAGATGTAGTTGACAGCTCTCATCTTCCTGCTATGAGTTACATTTTGTCATTGGAGGCATGACATCTGACTGCAGATATATGGACAGGCTTAGAACATGCCTTCTCTGTGTAGAGTATATGCCAACACACTAAGTGAAGTGTCAGTGTGTTAAGAGTCGAGCCATGAATGAGCACAGGGCCAAAAGAGGCCCCAGGATGACCCCAAGGATGCATACCTTATCCTTTAGCTTGTCATTCTTTTCCTTCCTGTTCTTTACTGGCACAGTCTTATTTCTCCCAGTTCTAAACAAGATAAACAGGCTCTAGTGGGCCTCTTATAAGATGGTTTCTCCACTCCCCAGTCATCCAGATAGCTTTTCTCTGTACCAGTTCTTATTTGAGTTCATCTTTCTTGAACAGAATTATACATTGTCTTGGTACAGCTGCATTAGTGCCTTAGTGTCCCT
Organism: Apteryx mantelli; assembly: GCF_036417845.1. Lineage (NCBI taxonomy): Eukaryota > Metazoa > Chordata > Aves > Apterygiformes > Apterygidae > Apteryx > Apteryx mantelli. The sequence continues at coordinate 154,882,424 of NC_089978.1, read as the reverse complement.
CTTGGTTTTACACTGTGTGGTACATGGTAGCATTACATTATGTTTCTTCATAATTGCAATACATCAGTGACTCCCAGTTAATCAGTGACCAACTAGTATACCCAGCTTTTGCTCTCAGCATGTCCTTTGTAATATTTTAAAAATGCATACCAAATGTACTGTGTGAAAATGTGTTTTCTTCCCTCCCCTGTCCTAAGTATGCAGTTTAGTGGCGTTAAGATGAAGGGACAGCAGTGTGTAGACTTGCTGCATAGACTACCTTACTAGCAATGAAACTATGTGGAGATAGAAGAGAAATTGACTGCTTTGGTGTATGTAGGCTCTGTAGGCAGATCCCCATTCATGTCTGAATTTGAAGGTATTACCTTCAAAGACAGCACTGGCCAAAAGAGCCCAATATTTCTTTAGTAGGACTTCTGTGCTCATGAAATGGAATCCATGTGAATAATACATCTGGGGAAAAAAAGCCATTGCAGTAAGACAAGTAACTGTTCTTTCATGTTATTCAAAATATGGAAACTGTTTAAAACTGTTCAGAATTTTGGAATGTTAGAAATAAACCAGGCAAGAACAGCTCAGAACTCATCATAAGACTGTGCATAAATCCAGCATGTCATCATGGATATTACACATCTGTGGGTGTGTCCATATACCACAGCATGCTATATTTATTTCTAAATATGTTTTCTACAATTACTTCAAATTGAATAAGGGCAAAGGACTGAAAAGCCATTTGTAAAAACATTTGCTCCTCACTGCTTTCCACCTTTTCCCTGAGAGCCTGAAAGGTGGGCAAAACTTGTGCATGACTTATTCTTTTATTAAAAATTATTCTGTGGAAACCGGGGTGAAAGGAAAACCTAACTTTTGTTTTGGAAAAAGAAGAATTTTCTTTTTTAAAGCTGAATGAGAGGATTTATTTGATAGGGGTTTAAATAGTTAGAAACCCTACTTTTCTTGGAGTCATGTATAAAATCCCAAACTTATACAATAAAGCAAGTTTGGTTCCGACTTTGTAACTTGAAGGAATTGGCTAATTATTTGCAGTTTGTCCAGGAAGTGCACTGATGTAATAGAAACTTGATCCTCACATAAAAGGAGCACAGCATACCAGTAAAGGAGAGGAAGGCTTAGTGATTTCCCTTTGAAATACTTTCAACTCAGTTTAAAATACAAAAGATTCTTAGATCTTTTTATCTTGTATTGGAACAAGTGTATTAGCTCCAAAAGGTCCTGCAGATTATGAAGACCACACACAGCTCGTTAAAAATAGACTTGCCTTGTAGTTGTGCATTGCACTGCCATATGCAACTCAGAGTTTGCATGTTTAGCACTCCATGCTTAATATGCCATTGAGGGATCAAACGGAGTCTGCGATTGCTAGGGAGGACTGTTCTGTGTTGCTGGGCAAATAAGTAGGGATCTTGAAGGACAAAGCTCTAAAGAGAATTGTATTGAGGCTCCTGTTCGTGCAGACAAAAGGGTGCTGAAATGGTGAGCATTTTGATAGCAGGGGAATGGAAGGATCTTGAAGCCTTTCTTTGCTGTTACAAAAATACATAAATGACATTAAACTGTTCTGCTTGTTGAATCTTGCTGGTACTTGATACAGCTGTGGCATGGTAGAATGCTGAACTTCTGCCAAGGTGGATGCTCATCCTGCTGTTTGTCTGTGCTGACAGGTGGAAGAAACAAGTCTCCTTCTGGCTCAGGTTCACGAAAGATGGCTTGATGCCTCAATTTCTTTGGTCCTGCAGGGCATTCTAATAATGTACATATTCCAAAGTCATGTGTTCATTTTACAACTCTCCATTTAGATTCTTGAAAATGGAGCATGACAAATATACTGTATTTGTTGGCCATTTGACTAATTCCCAATGATGACCTTTTAAACAGCAGTGCTTGAGTCTTCCACTTTCGTTTGCTGTCCAGAAGAGGTAATTTAATATGAAGTTAAACCACTGATTACTACAATTTCTTGACTTTTTACTGTGTTGAGTTTTGGAATTGGCATTATATGACTATAGGTTATGCAAATGTATTATAAAAGGTAGTGCCAAGTGACGTTAACTACTCTCATGCTTCATTATACATTTGGGGCTTGAAGAAATTTCATGGCTTCCCAGTGTGAAATGCAGGATAGAAGTCTTATGCATGGATTACAGAGCTGTGGTAAGACTTACATAAAGGTGCTGCCAGAGAGGGGAGGTGAAGAAAGTGCTTTCCTTTTGTACTTACAGTAAAGTTGACTGTTCCATAAAAGTTATGCTTTGTTCATAGGCAGCATCATCTTTAGGTAGAATTTTAATCTGCACAATGTTGACATGTGAGCAAATGGTGATGAATTTGTTTTCAGGTAAACTGTGGCGACTAAGGGCTTTAATTTCTTTGAATTAATTTCTTTTAATTCAATTTCTTTTTGCTCTGTAATAGAGATGAAAGCAGACCCTGTTCCCCAGCTTCAGTTTCCTTCCTTTGTATGCCCTCTTTTTTTTGCCACTTTCCTTTTGAGAAAAAGTATTTGAGTATTGCAGTTAGCAATGATGGAAGGACACTCTTTGCCCACTTGCAGTTTGGTGCATTTTTCGACCTGTGTAATGGAGGGAAGCAGTCAAACCCAGCATGACAAAGCATGTCTTTTAACACATGCGACATTGTTTTTCTTGGAAGGACTTCTGTGGTCATAATGCTATGCATGATCTTATATAATTTATTGTTACTGTCAACTACTCTGAGAATGGAAACATTTCACTAAGCCCTAACAGAACTAACAAAGTAGGTGGTATAATGAAACCCGTCCAGATCCCCAGCCTTGTTTAAGCACATGTGAAGTTCAGAAAGCTGTAATACATGATCACTTGAATATTATAGTTTAGTAGTATGTCACATGGGATCTTTGGTAATGAAATTGTAAGAGTTTTAAAATTGCATTTCTGTATTAATTTTTGAAATGATGGCTTAAGCTACCTGATCCCCTATAAGTTTTATTGCTGTTTCTGTTATAACAGTACGGGCTCTCATGCACATCTTCATAGTTTCCTCTCAACTTTTGTCTTTTTCATTCCAAACAGACTCTACCAGGAGTCTGGAGGATGGCCATTTTCTACCAGTTGGAAACAGTTAAAAATGCTATAAGGGCTCCCCTGCTCTCTTGCTTTTCTGCCCCATCCTGTTGCAGCTGTGCTAACAGTGCCATGCTAGTGCATGGATGGAAGACTTGCTAAGATCAACTGAAGCGTGGATGCAGGGGGAGAGAAACTTGCATAGCAGCCAGCTCTGGAGGTTTGCTTTGCTTCTGTCGGGTCATTTTTGCTGGAGCTACTTGTCCTGCAGAAGACTTGCAAAGAATCTGTCAGTATCAAATTGAATAGTTCAAACAAAACAACCTCCTCTCAAGCCCTTAATAATAAAATACCACAGTGTTAGAGAAGAATTGAATACTGGCATTTCCAGTATCCTAAAGTAGGACCTAAGACTGTCTGTAGAGGCAGTTAGAGAGTTTTTCCTTGTCTTGTTTGCAAATGACTTCTGTTTATAGAACTCAAAATAAATCATTATTTTTAAGAGCATAGGTTCTTACCTAGTTTCCTGGCTATGGGCACATAAAAATCGTTCTGCTACTTATTTCATGCGTTTCTCTCCCTTCATTTACCTATAGTTTGTTTGTTTGCTTGTTTGTTTGTTTTCATGGGGTCTACTCATTTGCAAGTTCCCCATTTGAGCGTACTTCCTGTTATTCTTGACGCTGTGGAATTATTTCTCTACTCTCACTGGAGTTAGCAATATGTCTCAAGTTAGTGTCAGAAATTGAATGCGTAATACAGCTGTTCTGAGGGACTGCTCATTAATATGTTTAAATACAGCAAGCCCTGTGGCATTCCCTAACAGCACCCCACAATTCCGTGCATTCCTCCTTCTTGTTACTCTTTATTGATAGTCTTTTTGCTAATTTCAGTCCCTGCAACAGCGCTCCTATCTAAGCCAATGCAAATTAATTTTCTGTCCTATTGGATGATGATAATCTATATCAAATGTTTTGCTAAAGACAAGGTACTTTACATAATCATTAGACAGTGTTTATTTAGCATTACAAACTGTGCATTTGGGAATCACAAACAATTGTCCCAGGAATTTGGCCAGTGCCTAAAAGGTATGTAATTGTTATCGGATACAGTACCTTCCAGTGGGGAACTTGCATTCAGAACAAAAGAAAAATGTATTTAGGAGCTTAGAATATGGACTTAAGACAGGTGGTCTCTATGACATTGTCTCTGTCTTCTGCCATGGCAAGTACCAGGACTTTTAGCTGAAGTAGTGCTTAGGAGTGGAGCAACAATGTTATTTTTCTCTGCATATCTGTGCAGTGGAAATCTGTTTTTGTATAACAAGTGTGTGTTGTTTTAGACTCCATGACAGAAAGATGTGTATAATAGGACTGAGCATCCTAATGGAATTGCAGAACCGACCACCTGCAGTGGATGCTGTGGCTGCGCAGATTGTCCCTTCAATCCTACTCCTCTTCCTGGGCTTAAAACAAGTTTGCGCCTCACGAGAACTCACAGAACATGAGGATCATGCCAAAGATGAAAAACACGTTGCAGAAGATAATGGTAAAATCTCCCCTTTTCACACTGTGGATTTTGTCTGGATTTAATTTAAAGGGGGAAAGAAATGGCAGTTCATTTCTAAGACTCATTAGTCTGCTGAAAATAGCTAGGCTTACTGGGTGCTTGAAAGATCACCTTAGGAATTGATTTTTCCTCCCAAAATGTAATCAAAAGCCCTATTTCCATGTATAATAGCTAACATGTTGTGAAAGGGTAGTTTTGGTTTAGAAGTAACAATAAAACTTGCAAGTCCACTGTGCTGTTTTGTGAATATGCTGCATCCATCAACACCCAAGGCTGTCTCACATAGGTAGCAGGCATTTGCCAGGACTGTGCTGGCCATACTCTTGATTGCTGGAAAGAAACTGTTCCTGGTAGCCAGCTGTTTTAAAGACCTGTTTCAGTGAACTTTGAAAGAAATCCTGGCAAGTCGTCTTGGTCCAGATGGAAAGTGGCACACAGTGATTTGAAAAGTGTGTTTCAGATGTTTGAAGGTTCCTTGCATAGACAGACCTCTTATTACTGTGGCTGGCAGAAGGAAAAAACTGTCCAAAGAATAGGTGGGAGAAGGAGTTAGGAGGAGTAAATTTTTGGACAACTTTGCAGGCAGATACATGTGAATCTACTTGACTTGCAACGGGAAATAGATGGTTTGAGGTCTGAAAATTAGATTGGGTTTAAGCAGATTATATAATCCATTAAAATTTCACACATGGTTATTCTGGAATGGAATTACAGAATTCTTCTCAATGCATAGGAATACAGTATGGAAACTGCACAGTAATTTTCAAATCTGTGTGCTGTGGTTCTGTCCCTCTGCTTATTGTAGATATGGTTGTCTTTATTCTGTCTATCATGTTAACACTGGAAGAACTAAAGGTTTGGGATTGGAGGGGAGAATTTTTGTTTTGTAATTGCATGTTGGAGTTGCTTTTAATCCAGGGTATAACAGTTGTTTCATAAACAGGATGGAAAGTAAAGCTAGTAAAGGAACACGCTGAAGAACAGCAAGCAGGACATTTGGTGTCCATCTAGTTTTCTCTTTATTTTGTGTCAATTTGTAAAGTATGTGCAAGTCTTTATTTGTTCATCATTTAAAAAGCACAGTGATGGGACACTATCGTAGACAAATTTGCTCAAAATTTCAGGATTCTGTGGTTGCGCAATGACTGTGCACACATGAAAAAAGAAAAAAGAGGTCAGTTTCACATTCCCCAGTTCTTGCTAGAAACAGAAGTATTACTAATCTTGAATGTAGGAAACATTTTAACAGCTTCATTCCTCCAGTTCTTCTAAGAGGGAGGGGTATTAACAGAGGGTCTCTTTTTCAACCGAAAAAATAGATTCATTCATTGTTCTTCATTCATCAGTCATTGTTTCTTAATAATTTTTAAACTGTATTTTACAAAATAAGTCAATGCTTTTGCAGAAGAAATACCAAGTGATGAGGAGGAGGCAAATGAAGTGAGCCAGGCGATGCAAGAGAACCATGGTGGAGGCAGTGGTGATGGTGGTGGAGAGGAGGAGGACGATGATGACGATGACGATGACTGGGATGAAGACGCTTTGGAAGAGACTGCTCTTGAAGGGTTCAGCACACCTCTTGACCTTGAAAATGGTGTTGATGAATACCAGTTTTTTGCACAAGCACTTTTAGGTAGGTGTATGCTAGTTGGCAGAATGCTATAACATGACAAAATGGTTTGGAGATGTCTATGGTCATCATTGGTGAAAACCCTTTTCTGTGTTATGAGTAAAAATTTAGATTATTGAAATTGAAAAACATGATTTTACTTTCTAATGCTAGTCCTAAAATTGTTTGGCTAGCGAGTACCACAAAAAGCAGATGGCAGCAAATACAGCCTGAAACTAATTCTCTTCATGTTCTCTTTCAGAACTTTTCAGCCACAGCCTAAATGTGTGGGTCTCAGTCACTAGAGAGAATCCTATATGTAGAAACATTTGTCACTGTCTAGACGTTAAAATCGTAATGGAAAAATTGTTTTCTCCTTCTCCAGAATGTTTGACAAACCCTGTTACTTTTATTTTTGATATGAGTCTTAAATTAAAAGATTAACTTCATCATTGCCCGTGAATAATGGCCGCATTGTTAATTCCCTGTTTCAGAAAGCAGAGCGTGTAATTAAGTTCCCCCAAATGGATTGCTTCTATTACAGAGGGATTCTGTTCTAACAAACTGATGGATATACTAGATCTTTTTTGCAGTGCAGTGCACATTCTGTTTTTAAACCAACTAGGGATTCTGCGTGTTACATTTTGTTCTTCTGAAATGGACTTGCCGTGTAAGCTGGCTGTCACTTTTCATCCATTCCTGTTCCGACAGCGGTGCAGAGCCGAGATGCAGGCTGGTACCATTCGCTGACAGCACCGTTGAGTGAGGATCAGAAGAAACAGCTACAGGAAATTTATACATTAGCAGAACACCGGCGAACTGTTGCAGGTGAGTCACTTCTCCTGGGCCATTTTATGTGTTGCAGGGATGTTGGAACTGCATCTCATCTGCAACAACAGAGAGAATGAGTCTTTGTGCTAATTAATGTGAGTCATACAGGAGGCCTGAGCAGTGTGAGTAGGAAATTGTGCCCATATTATTCCTTGCCTGGAAGCGTGTGTTACTCAGAGAGATTACTGTTGCCTCTAATTAATTGCCTCCTCATTGACATATGCTGCTGTTTGAACAGGGTCCAAACTAGTTGTGTGCAATCTGACATTTGAAATGAAGAGCAAATGAAGGCAATACCTAGCTGTCAACCAGTCATTAGTGAAAATTACTGTAGATCATTTTGCGTTTAACAGCTTTGTAACTTTTTAATCACTAACATTGCCTTCACAGTCAGTGTAAGGTTTTGGAAGTTTAAAAAGCTTTCATTGTGGAAGATAACTTCTAGTTTAATTGAGAAGCATGCAGAATAGTGTCACATACAATTATTTTGTAATGGATTAATTTCTCAGTTCTGCTCTAGAGATGTGTGTGTTTATGCATTTAAAGAAAATCTGAGTGTAATTTATTGCTCTCAGTGCATTTAGGGAATCAAATTTTGACTCGGCAACTTTCCATTCTTAGCTGAACTGTATTATCTCTGGCAAAAGTATTCTCTATAGACCATTTTTCATATCTTTTCCCTTCTTTGAATTCTAGAGACTAAGACAATAGAACAACAAAGTGGCTACACATTTGACAACAAAGGACTGATCACAGCATTTAACTTTGCTGGAAATAATCCTGGTGGCAACTGAAGGAGAAGCTACAAAGGCCAATGGGAAGGGTTTCATCGTTACATTTTATTAAAATCATCATGACTTCTGAGTGATAGGGGAGGGTAATTTAATACTGCTGAAGGTTTCTTGGAATATAGCAGTGTGCTTCCCCCACCAGAATGCTCTTTCTAACCAGCTACTGTAATGTACAAATTCTTGTGGTGTTTTTATAATTTGATGGACTGAAAAGGAAACATTTGTCCTCAAGGAACCTGAATGACTGGGAGGGGACCAGGTTGCATCTAATTGAGTTGCACTTCTCAGGTTTTTGCTGTGCAGAATTGATAGATTCATATGGATAACAGTGCCTTCTGTTGTACGTGGATTGCCTGAACAAATGAATTTTGGAGTGCATTATAATTTTTTAAGTGTAAGGACATTTCTAGATACACTGTAAGTCTTGGGTCCATGTTTTCCTGTTATCTGCCTTTTACTACATAATTTAATTGTTCGTTGGTTGCATACACATTGCTGGATTCAGAATGTTATCTCATCTTCCCTATTTGGTGCAGACCAAACGTGTATAGGGAAGCGTCTGTTGTAGTTGTAAAGCATACACTGGCGGCATGAAAGTGTCTTAACAAAATGCAGATTTTCCCTTGATACAGTGGTTTTAATTTATTTCCCCTAGCCATGAAATCAACTCACGTGAGTTGTAATGGCACACATGACCTGGCAGGTTTATATCCTAAGTCTACATTGATATTACCTCTTGCCTGCAGAAGTGGTGTGGCCCTTGCATGTAGATGTTTTACATGGCAACTTTTTATCTTCACTATTTTCACTGAATATTGGATTTTATTTGGGCTCCTGTAAACTGCTCTTCTGTTTTTATTCATTCATTACCATTCCAGTGGTGGTACTGAACAATGTAGTACAAAATATTTACAATATTTTATTTATCTCAGTAGAAGGAAAAACAGCTCCAAAACTTTTTTCTTCTTACTCTTGCACTTCTGTGTTTGAATTTCTGCTCTGCATTCCATTTGGCTCTTCTTGTCCCATGCTGAAATTTAATTATCTGCCAGATTTTTTTCCTAAATCTCAAAGATCAAGTTCTCATAAATTCAAATACATGTTACTGGACCTTTGTGAATATGTTCATGTAGTGAGAAACTTACCATATGAGAAATCTAATTTGGATAGGTGCCCCTTGTCTAGATCACAGTGGTATAGACTAAATAAATAGGGGTGCTTTAGAAAGTGTAAGCATCTTGAAGCTTGGGTTGGAGACTTTTTAATCCAGATTTTGTCTCTGTATGTTAATTTCTCTGTGACTTAAATACATTTACTGAGCAATGCTAACCACATGTGGATAAGTATTTCTTTGGAGCAGTGTCTCAACTGAAAAGTCAAAGCCCTTCCTTTACCCCATCAAATTTTCAACAATTGCAAAGAATTGCAGATTACTGGCCCTGCTCTGTGCTGAAGCTTTCATTTTTTATATACATGTCGGAGTAATAATATTTCAGTCTGATAAATCTGAAGCTCTCTACTCCCTGGCTTCAGGACAAGGCCATAGTGTCTCTGTCTTTCTCCTTGCCCCATACCCTGGGATCTCCTCATGCTCGCACTTAGGGAGCAGGAGGTTCCTGGCTGCTTTCTGTGTTCCTGAGTCTTTGTGTCAGACTCTCTCCAGTGCTGTTCTCTGCTGCTCCTGTTTTTCACAGTAGCTGCAGAGGAAAATGGGCCTGGTTCGTGTAGGTTTTTCCCTGCTGCTATTCATTCAATAGCAACAGTGAAAATTTCCCTCTTCTAGGTCTGTTGTACATATAGAAAACTGTAAGAAGCACAGGGTCTGTATTTTCAAAACTCAACAATATGTTGAACTGCATTAGGCTGCATTAGGCTCTTTAAGTTCAAACAGCAGAGAGCAGGGCCTCACACCTCTGTTTTAAAAGTCAGGCCATGAAAATCACTGGTCACTTTTGCTAATTTAGTATTGACTGAAATGGTAGGAAGGCGTTACGTCAAGTTTGTTGGTGAATTTCTCGGAAACCACAGAAGTTTTGAAATCATTCACAAATTTAAAAAGTGGTTTTTGGAACTAAAGTTTGTTGACGACTTTTCTCTTACCTGGCAATCGAAGTTAGGAATTAGGCAGGTGAAATGTTTAAGGCCTTTATTAATTTATTTATAAAAATGAGTCTGTCAAGTGAGATTTCTTTCAAAGCCCTTTTTCCCTCTCTACACTGACATGCAGAGTAGAAAAGGGATTTATTTTTCTTCTACTAATGAGGTTGCCTGCACAGTCACAAACTAATATTTAGAAGTTAATGTGCTCAAGGAAAAATCTGCTTTTGCACAGCATCATCTTTGTGTCACTCAGCTGAACTATGGCTGCTCCCTGTTTCTGCTTCTTGTACACTTTTCCAGTCAACTGCCAAGAAAATTTCATCCAGATGTTTCTTACAAGAAATTTAATCATCAGCATGGAGTCGGGAATCTTTGTTGTCTTATTTTTCAGTTGAGGTCAGAGATGTCTGAGGGGATGGCATGTAAAAGGGTTAAATGCCCTTCCCTTCCCAGGAGATTCATGAGCAAATGTTTCTACTGGCAAAAGCAAACATTAATTATTTTATTCCTTTTTTGAAAGGAATTTCATTCAAGAAGATTTATTGGGCTCTAGCCTCCCCTTTAACATATGGTTCTCTTTTAACATGATAAATATCCGTTTGTACATGATCATAAATAGGTAATGGATTTTAAGGATTTCTTCCTGAGTTGTGTCCAGCTTTGTACTACATTAAAGGGAGAGTAACACAAATGTGCATTACTGTCTCGCTTTGAAGCCAAGGTAATCATTGAATTTCAAATACCAGCAACGGCTAACCAAGCATGATCTAGTTGCCGCTGGAAATACAGACTCATGAATGTATTGTAAAATAAAACAAAGGCTGATAACCAGTAACCTGTGTTGCCCCATGCCCATGTTCCCAGAGTGTGAAGATAACTTAAATGGGCACCATGGGGACTTTACGTATGAAATTGGCATTGTATAGGTTATAATCATAGCAAATGTTAACTTATACGATAAGCTTCTTTTTCAGATAAAATTAACTGATCCTGGGTGTTGAATTTCAAATGCTGTTTTGTCACTCTTAAAAGGAAAATAAGAATCACCACATGTTTTGGCTGCTTCTTTTTGCTCTTTTTCTTTCAAAGTTGAAGTATGTGGTTTGCTTGTATAACAAAGCAAAATGGCCAGCTCCAGGAAGAGAGGAGAATATCAAGCTAAGGAAAAAGTAAGAAACAAACCAAACCAAACAAAACAAAAAAACCCCACACATGCACAGTCTGATTGAAATGGATGTGCTTCGAGAGAATAAGTGACACAATGATATGGTGATATTCTTTGCTTTAGGGGGGAACCGTGCCTATGGGCTGTTGGGGAGATATGAAATGAACTGCTATAGGACATGCCATTTGCCTATGAAGTACAAGCAGTTTGTATCTCTGGATTCCATCATATATTGTAGATGAGAGAAGGTAAGGCAGTAGAGGACTTTTTGTCATTATAAAGCAGGAATCTGTCTTGAGACTTTTGTGAGCCAAAGGAATTGCAGACAACACGAATGATTAACTATCCTTTGTTTCCAGAATACCTTTTAGCCCATTTTTCTCCCTCCTTTCTTTCCCCTTGCCAACCGTTATGTTATCAGACATTTCAGGGGATATTCAAAATATCTGAAAAGATAAAACTTAAAGTTTAAGTGCTTTTGGTCATGAAGCTATGTGGTCTATCTGTTGCATGTGTATCTACAGAACAAAGTCCCTCATTTGACATGTACAGCTGATACAGAAATATAAACACCCCTCATCTTTGCAGTTTGAGAGGAGCAGTTCCATGATTTGCTTCTTAATAGGGGTGGATCTTAAAATGATACTTTGAAATCTCCAAACATGGTACTTAAATTTACTCAAAGGATAGGTAAGAATGCACTACTGTAATGGATTACACAAGCCTAATTGTGCTATATGCCCTAGTCAGTCTTTTGTACATGTTAGGCAGTTTGGTGGTCAGCTGCTCACGGATCTCTGCCTCTGAATGAGGACATTCTTCCAAGTCTGAGAGGCCCTGTATCTCTGCAGGTGGACAGAGAATCATCTTTTCCTCATCACAGCAAAGCACACAGCAGGTATAGCTACTGACTTCTTGAAAGGATGAGTGAAAACAGCACTCTCTTCTTTTGGATGTCAAGTCTTACCCCAAACAGATGGGATACAGTAGAGATGGACATTCCCAGTGTGTTGGAGGAAGCCAGACACTGTTCCAGACACCACAAAGCCTTAGCAGAAAGCCATATCCTAAAGGGGATATAGAAACAGGCTGAGCTGTTTGTTTTAGACATCTCTTCAACTGCTTTTACTGCTGTAAGCAAGTGCTTGTGCACTAGACAGGTAGAAACTTCCCTGGTCTGTGGATCTAATCACAATGCTCACTGCAAATGCACTCAGATGCTTTTTAAATGGAACATGCAACATCTGTCCATGTGTCAGTACCCTGAATTTGACAGCTCTTAATGAAAGGTGAAAACTTAGTGTGATTTTTTTTCCTGGCACAGAACTGATGCATCCCTACAAAAGATCTGGGAACCTCTTGTCCTAGAAGCTGGCTGATGTGCAGTTACCTAGGGGAGACAGTGGCATTACAGCCTTTCTTAAAGACTGTCAACATATCTCCTAAAAAACTACCTAAAGTGCCCCATGTCAAGGGACCCAAGTGACCACCCACTCCCTGACTAATGTCTTTGGAGAACAGTGATTCAAAGAGAACCTCCAGGCATTTGTAATTGTGATGATGTAGGAATTGGGAAAGTATCCATTTAAATTGAGATGATGTGTTTGATATGATTTTAGATCCTGCACTGTTCCCAATTTTGCCTGGGTCATCTAGACAAGTGCCCAAGAATTTTGTGCCGTGCCTTTCTCCAGGAAGAGAATGTGTTTGACTTCTTGGGCAGCCCTAAGTTTGGGACAATGCTTTGAACTTGATGAGGATCAGAAGGTGATTTTGGCTAGAAGATGATAGTTAACTGTATCAGGGAAAATGAAGTGGAAGCTGAATACCAGTGCTGAGATTCTCTTAATAGGCTGCGTGGAAGTTCACAATTTTAAATGCTTGGCTATGTGCATAGTGTGGTAGGAGATGTACTTTCAGATGCATTGATTTCTCCAATGTTAATTTCCACAGTGGCAGCTCTCCTGAGACAAGTGGAGAGGACTGTGCAGGGGCTGCCTGCTGGACCATTCTGGATTATGCAATATGCAGTGAAATGCAAAATCTGAAAAATGATTTAATAGATGAAGCTGTTGAGCAGCAAAACTGTTTCCTTTAAATGTGATCTTAATACTACGTCCAGTTATGTTTTGATTTTCATGTTTCTTGCCCTCACTCAAAATGCAAGATTACCACATGATGTGTAGGCCTACTGATTTTTCACAGAACTGTTTACCATTTAAGGTGTTTTTCCAGAACTGTCCCTTATTTTGAGGTATTTTCAACATGTTTGTGTTAGTAAAATTGCACATATCCCTCTCTCACTGCTTTCCACACGCAGAGATCTTGGAAATGGACCTAACAAGAGGAAGATCAACAGTGTTTTGAAAGGAGAAGATTATGCATAGGCAGGTTATTTTTAGAAAACAGAAGAACTGTGGCCTCTGAAGAAAATATGAAACAAGATAAATATACAAAAGTGCATGAGGTAAAGAAATGAATATAAAACAATATAAATGAAACTCCATTGTTTGATCACAGCTGTAATGTTTTACTTTTTCATTGCCAAACAATGTGTGAAAATTGCTTTGGATTGCATGTACTGCTGGTAATATGCTTAACGTAAATTACCTGAAATATTTTTGGGCTCAGAAAGAGGGCATGCTGATATCTTTTACTTATTAAAAGAGATATGAGTCCATGCCTGCAGTGACTAGAGGGAGACTATTCTGTGCTATGTTAGCAAATTGGATTGCAGGATCATCACTTTTGTTAGAGGCCTAAAATACTACACTGAGTTGGCTTTGAGGGCAAGAATTAGCAAATGCAAAACATGCACTGATGACAAGAAGAACCTCTTCCTAACTTAAAAGAATTCTGTGCAGTGTTCTCTTAAGCTGTGCTGAATTTGTTTTAAAAATAGTAATAAATCTTATTGCTTAGGTCGAATGTTACATCTGTTGTGCATTTATATGGGAGGAGTAATATTTCTTTAAAAAGTGTGTAACATGCCACCTACCGAGGAGCCCAATCTCATTTTATAGCCTCTCTTCATACAACCATAAAACTTATTTGCAAGAACACACCAGAATTAATTTTTAACAAATGTGTGCATTACGCGAAGTTAGTGTGTGCATTTGTGTAGCAGTGGGTGTTTGTTAATCTCAGACTTGCTACGACTGCTACTCACATGCATAATTTGCCTACGAAGGAGCATAATTGGCATATGAAGTGCATGAGACCATAAATGATCATACAAATACAATTTTCCAAAATATCAAAATAATGAAGATACTGATTTTGCATTCTTGTGAAAGGGGATTGCAGCAGAGCTTGGACCAATCTTCTATGCATGGAATACATAAAAATGATATTTTTACCCAGCTTCCACAGGACAAGAAATTAATCTTCCTGAAACGGTGCTTATATCAATGGAGTATTTCCCTGACTACGAGTTGCAGAAGTAGCCTGTTTGCTGGATTGCACTCTTTGATAATCCTTCCCTTTTCTGTTTAGGGCTCATGATTGCTAAAGCACTTTTGCAAATCCCTCACAGTATCTCTAAGAGCAGTGGTTAGTAGTGACCCATTTTTATAACTGGGGAGGTAGAGTTAGCATAGTTTGCCCAAGGCTATAGAAATGTGTTGCAACTGGCATGAGAGATTAAAATCCTGGCTCTATTGAGGCGCCTGGGAGTTTTGCCATTGGCTTTAACGGAGCCAGGATTTCACCCAAGAAATTTACTAGGTTCTAGTGTCTGGATCACTGTCAATACCTTTCAGAGACGCTCTGCCAGAACATACTTCATTTATGAAATTGCTTGGTAACAGTGAGTTCCTCTATTGAGCTGCAATTTTAATCTGTCTAGCGGTGACATCAGTTAATTTTATCCTGTGTGGGTTGCTTGGTGTGAAGAGTTCTGCTGTCGAAAAATGCTTCTCCGCTAGGTGATGAATGATATGCCAATTGTCAATCCCTCTGGAGGCTTTGGAGTGAACTCGATCACGTGGGAGCAGAACTCCAGGTGACCCGCAGTAGCATCTGTGTTGTGTATAGGCATTTTGTGAAGCATATAGCCTCTGTGCAGGTATTAACAAACATGTTGGATCAGTTGTGAACTTCTAGGTTGTGACTGCCAATTGTAACAGACTCTATAAAGAGGATATTTTTGACAGTAGTAACTATATTGTTCTCATGCCTCCTTCTGCCCTCTGACAAAATATTGATCATCTTCTAGCCAGAGTTGCATTCTTAAGCTGAATTCTAACTCCAGAACCCTTAAAATGGGAATTGTTGTATTTTGGGGGGGGGCTGGGTTGGGGGGGGGGAGTTAATTCCCAGCAAGAGGAAAGATGATCAGTTTTTGCTTTCTCTTGGGATCAGGTATGTAGAACTGCTAATTTAAATTATCTATTTGATGAAATCTCTGGGACTTAAGCCACTCCCATTTGAGTTCCTAGCAAATTTATGCTTCATTTGGTAGAGCTAAAGCTACGTGGATTTGTGTGCACATGAGGGAAACTCCATAATCATATAAATGGGATTCAGGATAAAAATTTATATATAGCTTGAGAAGGTCAGATCCATTTATGAATAATGATTTTTTTTCTTTATTATTAAAGATATTGGCCTTCTATCTCCCAGCACCTTGTACAGCAGAGGATGCAACTGCAATAAATAATCCATACAGTCCTTTTTAGCACAACATGCATTGCCTTGCACCTGATTCTGCATTGACTGGTTGTTGTGCAGAGTGCCATGATGGATTTAAAGGGCTGCACCATTATGTAGGGATTTGTCCACACCTGTGGGGTGACTGTTTTTACTTCAGTAGCATTTCTGGCTGTATTCTGAAAGAGCTACATGTGTATGGAGAAAGCAAACCCTGTGTCACTTTTTCCTCTTGTTCAAAGCATCTTTCTGGAGGATGCAGGGGCTGAACAAGACTGCAACAGGAGTAATCAGAGGACACCATAATGTTTCTGAATGTGTACTGAACGGAACCAGCTATCACCATTCACTTCTGTGTACAGACCTCTCAGAAATCTGTCAGCATGAAGCGAGATTAAATGGCTACATGGAGTCTGGTTCCTCAGTACAAGAAGGATCACGACTGTTGAATTCTGCTGAATAAGAACTCAGGATATACAGCTAGATTAGCTCAATTGATATTACTGTCTTGAAGAAATACTGACAGGATCTGTGTACATTAGTGTGGACAAAAAAATCTCCTGGCCAAATGAGAGTCCATGCACAAGAACTTCCCTGAGCATTAATGTCACTGGGAAAGCAAACATGGAAATTGCTCCAAGGAAGAGGTATTTTTCCTGATGTTCAGTTACAGAATATTTATTGAATAGTTTTCTTAATTAAAATGATTACTGATCTCTCTCATAAAGGTAAGTTTCCAAGTAGAATAAGGTAAAGAGGTTGCTAATATTTTCCCATTGTGCTCCTCCTACCTCTAAGTACAGTTGATTTCAGAACCCAGGACTGTTTGATCCACCAGGTTGGAGGAACTAAAGGACTTTCCTGAGTTGCCAAAGGTTGTTCTTTCAAGAAGGGAGAATTCTGCGTATTCTCAAGCTACCTTGCTTCTTGTGGTTGCTTCCTCCTGACTGTTGTAAATGGTATTTTCTATTACTGAATGATTGATACTTCTAATAAAATACACATACTAAAAACCAACTGCTACTGGATGACTGAAGTAGCAGCTGTTTGTGGTTGCAAATCATGCCTTGCTGCCTGTTATGGAAGGGTGGAGGAGAGTGCTTGTATTTATCTCCCATCTGCTCTGATAAGGTTTTGTTATCCTCTCACTTTTGTATCTATTATATAGCTTTGAGATGCAGTGGTCTTCCAGGGTATAAGGATATCTCCTTAGCTCTTCAGCGTTTGCTTTTTGTAAACACAGAAATATTCTCACTTAATTGTGATCCTGGATTCCTCTGTCTTCCTCCTCTCATATGCATGCCTCTTGGAGGTTACCACTGTTTGTGGTTGTGATATACTGAATTAGCAAGAAGTGCATAATGAAGCCAGATTTTTCTATCAATAGATTTTACCACAGACATAGAATATTAATTATGCGATTCTCTTACTATTCTGTTCCCTTCTTTAGATAGACTATTATGTAAAACATTTTTAAACAGGTCTTGAGCAATTTTTTCTGTGTTTCAGGACCCGGTTACTGAATGAATTTATTTCAAAGATTGAATGAGATTTTGTAACTGTATAGCAGGTTGGGGAAGATATAGAAGGCATAATGTTAACTTGGTTAACTATGACAAGAAAAAGAGAGTGTTATTCATAAACTCTAAATGCTCAATTTCCAGCATGATCTTTGCTCTTTTCCTGGTTTTAGAAAAAAAGGGGTTCATTTTCTTTAACTTTTCATTTCAGGAGGGGGTTGTAGTTGATTTTTAATTCCAGATTTTACTTTGTGCCAGTTCTGCTGCATAAAAAAGCACCAGCTACTTAAACATCATGTCAGAGGACATATGCTAGTTTATTTTGTTGCCATCTTTGTGGCTTTCATCCAAGGTCGCTTTTGTTGTATGAGAGGCCTGAGTCCAAGATTTATTCTGCTGCAGGAGATTGCCTAAAGGGACACTAACAATTTGTAATTTGATGAATTTCCAAAGCCATGTTAAAGCACTGGAAAGTATTTCATCCTCTCCTAAATGGTTTCTGTTTTACAGTATAACTTCCTACAATACCATTTCTTTCTATTTTTATAGTGTCCCATTTTTGATTAAAGACTGGGGAAAAAATGACCAATTATGTATATGACCTTTAATGACGAGGGTGACCACTCACAGGTGTAGTCCCAATAGGGAAAAGAGGAAAAAATAAGCACACCACCTGATTTTAGGCACCTGGCTTGGGTTAGGAAGCTCATCTTGCCAGGCTGTTGTAGGAGAGTGGGGAACAGCCAGAAATGTGCTTCTAAGCCATGAGCTGCTCTGAATGATGTGCTGGCAGGGTCTGCTTTCTTCTCTTTGTTACAGAGAAAGCTTAGGGAAAGGAACTATCCAGGTCAAGTAGATAAGTCTGCTAATGTGAGTACACTCCTGGTGGAATTATCTAGAGAGGAAAGAGAAACAGGAGGATTATAACCAACAGTAAGTAGAGAAGAAAAGTCTCCTCTTTTTGTTTGCTGACTGGGTGCTAATGTACAGTCAGTTTTGCTGATGCTCATACATAAGAGAGATCTTGAAGCATGGGAGTAATTTGATGCATGTGCTTTGTCTTGATAAGATAAATGGCAGGTTTTCCTTGCCCAGGTCTGAGCTGTAGGTTTTTTCCTGTTTTCCAGTGTGATATGTTGCCGTAATTGCACCCTCCATTGTGACAATTTTGATGCTTTGCTTTTTTGTCTTTTATTGTGGATGCTCCAACCCAAGTAAATGATACTACAACATTCAGAAAACTTGTCAGGCTGCATTCAGGTCACCAGTGCATCAGTGAGTGCTATGAAAAATAATCTATGAACATAGAGAAGTTGTAGGACCTTGAAAAAAGGCAGTCAACAGGAACAACTTTGAAGTCTACCAGCTGTACTGAAGCACCCAAAGGTATGTAAGGTTCTGATTAGGAATGACTGAATGTGGTGAAGCCCTTCACATGTGTTGTCCAGATCCTAAGCTTTCTGTTGAATATTTGCCTATCCTTTAGCATTAGGGGAAAACTCTAAAGGGAAATACTTCCTGCTCAAAGCAGGGTCAGTTCAGTTCCGATGAAGTTGCTCAGGACTTTATCTAGTCAGTCTTACTGCTTTTTCTGTAGGATGGGCGGGCGGGGGGAATGGGTTAGCAGTCACAAAGCAGCTTGCCTAGGCTATGTGGGCAGAGATGATTAGGAAGGCAGGTATTTGTCTTGTCCAAAATGTGATAATGGCAATAATCTTGAATGAAGTGGCTCTGCTTCTGACAGGCGGAGGAGAATTAACCTTTGCATTTGAAAGGAAATGAGCAGAAGAGCAATAAGCATTAGGCATGCATCCCACTACTGTACAATTTCTAGTCCTGAAGATTAGGGCTTGCTTGAACCGCCATTAGCTACATTTCTGAGGGTACGTCACATCCTCGGAGTAGTCCAAAAGCTGAGGCAGAGAGTTCTGTGTTACATCCAGAAATGCTCTGTTAGAAATGCTACTGTTTAGGAGGTAAAAATCAAAGAGATTGTGGATTGGAGTGGATACAAGCGTCCAGTAGCATATTTCAGCAATGATTGTTCTTAGGTCTGTTTTCTCATGGTTGTGTGCCCTTCACCTGAGCAGAAGCACAGGGCTGGCTTCTCTGCAAATTTGGCCAGGTTGATAATAGTCTATTCTATTGACTTCAGTGGAGTTGCTCCCTGAAGGGGAGGCACAAAAGGATAACTAACAAGAAATGAGCAGTGTTTGCTCGCGTTGTTCCCACATTTCCTGTGTCAGCAGGTGTCTAGTGCATTCTGCTTGCTGAGGGAAGCAAGTGGCTCATTATTGCACCTGACTACAAGAGAAGAGGGAGCACCTCTCTGACAGAGAAAAGATCTAAGCATGGGGGAAGCAGATAAATGGAGGGATCTCTGGAGGTTTCAGGGAGGTGAATCTTCTCAAACTTTTCCAAGATGGCAAAGCCTATTAGTGAAGGAAAAAAGGCTGGATTAGGGGAATATGGGCTTAGGAAGGTTGAGAAAGGCATCAACAGTCATTTGCTTTGACTGTGTTAACTGTAAGGAAAGTAGAGGCACACTACTGACCCTGAAAGTATTTGCTCAACTTTAATATAGAGATGTGTAGCCAGCACAGCTGTGCCTTCTACTTTCTGGCTTTGCCATCAAGCTTTTGCTTCTTTGCAATGATCCAGCAATGAGAGGTGCAGATGTATTTATTTCTTTATGGATATACTGGAAAGCCAGGTAGGAGAGACCAGGATGTGGGAAGGTCTAGGTAAAAATGCAGTAGTAAGGCAGAGGGAGGCACACAGTTTCATGCAAGTTTACAGAGAAGATACAGAGCTACCAGTACAGCCAGAGTCCATGTTTCTGCTTCTTGGCAGTTTAAAAACATCTATAACTCTCTCCTAGATTTCAGCTGTAATTTGCAAAGGAAACTTTTCCTGTGGTACAATACCCATGTCTCCCCATAGAGCTCAGCCTTCAAGTTGATGTACAAAGTAAACATTCAAGTTCAGCAGTTTGCTCTAGCCGCTCCGATTTGTCTAGGCGCTTTGCCAGCAAGTCCTTCTCCAAAGGGCTCTGGGAGGCCTGCCCCCGTGCTGTGACGATGTTTAATACCACCTGCCAACTCTGTGGCAGGCAGGCAAGCAGGGAGGGTGGCAATCTGTGGAGCCGGCCCAGCCTGGAGTTGTGGGCACCGGGGAGCTGTGGTGCTGACTGCGGTGCTGGCTACGGTGCTGAACACTGCCAATGCCTGGGGCTACACTGCCTTGCAGGTGGGGATGGAGGCACTTCCCTGGGCACAGGAGGGCTCTCGCTTCATGGGAAATCCAGAAAGAGCAAGGTGCTGCTGCTCAGGCAGGCTGCTTCAGCAGGGCACGGATCAAGGGTTTCCCATAGGCTTCCTGCTTGGCTTTAAGGGGTTGACTGCTCTATAATCTCTCTCTGAGTCTATAATCTCTCTTTAGCATTTCTCAAATAGCATGGCTTCATGGCCTACTGGAACCCAGGGTTTTTCACTATGACAGACAGCTCTGAATATCTCCAGGGCGAAGGCTATCTTTCCTGTTTTCTTGCGGAGAGCTGCTATTACTCAAATAGCTATCCACAAAGCTGAGCACAGTGGGAAGTTCTCAGGAAGATCATGCTTCTGAAAATGGCCATGCTGCACCAAACCAGGCAGTAACTCCACTCGCACCATCCCAGCGCATTGACTAATACAGTTGCAAAACCTGAATACTTAAAATCCTGACTGAGGTGATAAAGCAGAGCTTCTCTATGCTCTGTATGTACTCTATATTACAATACTTGATTGCCTAGAGGTGCTTACAGTAGCTGAAAATATCTGATGTATTCAAACTATCAGCAACACTGATTTAAAACAGCATATAATACTGGGTTGCCAACCACTGCTTTGAAACATTTTTTCAGTGTGTGCCTGACTTGCTTGAGGAGCCAGAAGGCAGGGAGAGAGACAGGCAAAGATGAAACTGAAAAAAAGGATCCTTTATTACTTATCTAGCCTGTTTGATCAGTTTGTGATTCTGGATTTTGCAGTACCAAAAGCTCTTTGCAAAATGTGATTATTTAAATTGGTACAGTCCCTCTGATTATGTTGGTGAACTGCTTCAAGTCCAGGAGTTCCTAGGGAAGCTGTTAGCAAAGACATTTCTGCAGGTTTTATTACATGCTCCTACACTGTAGTTGGGTCTACAGCAACCTCTGTGTCCATGAGATCATCTTGGGCTCAGCTGTACTGTTCTGTGGGTGACTAATACTTCAGGTTTTAACATTTTTAGAATAAAGAGGTTTATTTTCCACTTTGTTGAAGTGTTCTCAAGTTCCTTCTGACAGAGTAGGTATGCCAGTCAGATTTAAAGAAGAAGAAATCTTTCAACACCCACCGTCAACTTGATTCCCCAGGCCATGAGCATCCAAGAAAGCAACTTCTGAGGGGAGAAAACTCTAGATCTCTACACACATGATTTAGATGCTGTAACCTTCATGAAACATCCCTTTTGGCAGCTTTCTGAAAAGCCCTTGTTAGCAGTCTGTGACAGTTTTTCCTCCTGCTCCTACCTCTGTGTTGCATTTGGCCCTATTTGTATTTGTTTGGGGGAATGATGGAATGCCTTTATTCAGAGTGGCAAAATTTGCTTGTAGGATTCACAAAGTTGCTTTGCAGCTCTTGATGTACAATAACATTATTGCCAGATATGTCATTCCATTCACTTGCAGAAAGAATGTGAAGTTTCACCTACAACAAGCTTGTTTTTAGCATAAGGATTGTTGCTAGCATGGGGCATGTCCGCTCTGTGTACTAGAACTCATATGATTATGCAGATCTGTGCTTCATTCCTCCCACGTGTTCAAAGAATGGCTGTACAAAGGAAACTGCTCATCTTGCCTATGCCAGATAGAATTCATTTCTGCAATTGATGTACCATAATCCAGTCTTTGCCTGCAGATCTATACTCTCTGTGTAGGAAGACCCAGTTTTAGAGTAAAATGTCCAAGAGTGGGGTGCAACCATTTATAAGCCTCTCTGTGGCACAAAGCAACAAAAAATGTTTCCAGTTATGTGCCAAAGTCATGCCTTGGTATTTCAATCAGGTATCATTTCTCATCCCATGATCTTCAGGAATGGTGTACATGTAGCTTTTTATTTTCCTAGTAGTGAGAATTTTGAAGAGGATCAGGTAGAGCTCAGCTAGTCATCAAACTAATTTGGGGTCCGTATGTCACCGATTTGTCAATTTGTCTTTCCCAGAAGGCTAAATTTTTGGTTAGAACTGATTTCATGGGGTAACAGGTATACACTTAGCTTCTCTCTCTTTTGCAGTCTTAGATGCTTACTTGAGGATGGCTGCAGAAAGATACCAGATACCTTCAGATACCAAAATGTTTAAATCTAGATCGGAAATGTTTCTCTCAGGCCAGCGTATTCTGATAAGTGAAAGAGAACTTCATTAAAGCTTGGCAATGTCTGTTATTTCTTTGCTGTGAAAAAAAGTCTGCTGAACTGCTTACTCACATGGAGCAATTGGGCATGCTCCACGTCTCTCTCAGCATACCACAACTCCTAGGTTCTCTGGTGTGACTAGACCACACAGAAACATTATACCTACTTCTCTTCCATTTAAAGCAGGAAAGTGCCAGGTTTTGCACTAACAAAGGAATGAGAGGTTGGTGTAGCCCTCTCTATGCTCCAGTGTGATATGAGGTTACAGAGAGTACTGGAAAATTTATCAGTGGTTTCTGCTGCCCAACAAGATTCTGACCCTAAGACTGTGGGGCAAATGTTCCATTTTTGAAGCACACATCTAGGTGATGCTTCTCTGTGATTAGAGAGGCAATGGAGAAGCCATGGCACCAGGTGTTTTATCCTAATGAACAAGAACAAGGCCCTGAGCAACCTGATCTGGTTGGCCCTGCTTTGAGTAGGAGGTTGAACTAGATGACCTGCAGAGGTCCGTTCAACCTAAATTATTCTGTGGTTCTAATATAACTACCTAAGCATACAGACAGAGTCAAGGGTGGTTTATACAACCAGTGCTGGAGCCAATGCTGCTCCAGCTGCTCTTGGGCAGAGCACTCCCTTCAAGTGCTGCCTTCATCCCTCCTGATTAGTGTGGAGGCACTCAGAGATGCAGCTTCTGGACTGTCCTATGGCCCATGTGCAATCTGAACACGATAGCGTTCATGGCTCTGCCATCCTGCGTTCCACGCCTGCTTCTCCTCCTGTTGACATGGATATGGATGGATGGCTATCTTTTTGCAGCACCTGCACCAAAGAAGAACCCCTGTACCCAGCCAGAGCCCCTTTGGGCAGCTCTGGTGCTTTGTAAAAGGCTCAAGAGTCTCCAAATGTGAAAATCTAAGACCTTCTGCCACCCTACCTGGCAATCCATTGTTATTCACTATGACTGATTTACTGTGTTTCTCACAGGGGTAGCTAATTGCACAAGCCAGTGCCAATTTACTCTGCGGGCGGTCCTCATCTTCACTGGAATGCAGATTTCACATGTCCCTTTCTAGTGCTTCCAAACAAGATAAATCACACAAGACTTTAACTTTTATTTCTGTTTTTTACAAGTTGACTTTTTGAGTGCTGTGTGCCATGAAACCTTCCTGTAAACAGGCAGTAACTGAAAGGAGTACCTTTGAGTTATACATAAACCAAGTTTGAGCCCAAAGAGTGACATTTAGAGAGGCAGATGACTTGCTGAATAGTATGCTTGACTGCAAACCGTGATACTAAATGTCATTCTAGGAATGCTGTAAATCCAATCGAAAAAGTGCTCAGATTGTTTTAGATTTCAACATACTAGCCCAAAGCTCCACACATAAGAAAAGCATAAACAGTGTGGGTGGCATAATTGTTACTTTTTTATATTCCAAACATATGCTTTTAGCAATCAGGACCTCATAAATTTTAGCTCAATGCTTGTCAGAGTTGCTTTAGTTTCCCAACAACGGGCTTTGAACTCTTCTGGCCCTTCTCCAGTGCTATGATCTTGACTCCACTGGTGTCTGCAGTTTTGGGGGTTAAGTGCTGCTTACAAAAAAACATAGTTTCTACCAATGAAAGACAGAACTTGACAGGTAGGAATAAGGATGCATGTTCCCCTTTTACCTGGGATTTCCTTCACTAATCACCCTCTCCTTTGTACTCTGATCCTTACCTGAAGCTGCAGCTATCCTCCAGTTTAGTCCAGCAGGTTTAGCCTTTTGCAGCTCATGCTGCTACCATGTTTGCTTTCTCTACAAGTTTCCTGCACGATTGGCTTTTGAAGATCCTGTTCACTGTAGGAGGAGCCCTTTTGCAACAGGATCTGTGTGAATAGTGTCACCAGGTTGCCAGGCCATTAGTTTCATGTGTCTTTCTTGACCTGTGGATACAGCTCTGCAAAGGTTGTGACTATAACTGCTGAAGATAGACTGCCGCAGGGCTTGCAGTGTGCATATGTTCCTTCAAGGTGGAAGGGCTGGAATTTATTTTGATTTCATGTGACTTTCTTGTCACATTTCTTTCTTTGATTTTTAGCATCCCTGGTATTGTCTAGCAGTCAAAGCCTTTTGATTACTGTCTCTTACTTTAGACTGGGACCCGATAGATTCTCTGCATTGGCTCAGAAGTTACCTCCTACAGTGTGACTTTTGCCTTCCTCTATTGAGGCACCCTATTGCTATACTCACACAGGACACAGACCAAAATCCTCTTCAGAATCCGCTTACTGCACCCAAGGAGCCAGAACAGGAACATCCAACCTTCCCTTGGGGAATGAGGTGATTTAACATTTCAGACTGGGATGTGAGTGCCAACACATGAACATCTGCTGCCCACGTGGACTCTGCTGCAGGTAGTAGGCGCGCACTGTGCTGATGCTTCAGCAATGCCCAGTGTGGCTTGTGTGGCCAGTGAGCCTTCCCGAGCCATAGCAAACGGCTCACTAATTACTGTCTAGCCTCCTCTAAGCCTAATGCAACTTGGCCTGGTGAGGTTTCTCTTTCCCCAGCAGCGAGCCCCCTTCCTTAGGTTTATGGAAAATGCTTCCCTCACTGAAACTTAACAAATGCATCGCTTAATTTGGGATGTCTGTGATGTTAGAGAAGTACAGGGAAATTTTGGTTTGTTTGCACAACCCTGAACAGACTCATTCTGAAATATTTTTTTCACCTTTTGTGGAATGGAGGTTTCATCTTGATGAGTTTATCCCTTAATTTTAGTGGACCTACCACAGGGATGAATGTCATCTTTATAGAGGAAGAAAAATTACAGGAAGAATTTTATAGTGCTGCAGCTTTTCAGTGTGGTGAATTTAAGGTACTCAATTTACACTGTTGTAGCTCTTTGAAATAGTCTAAAAAATCACCTCTGAAGCCCCAATTTTTCTTACCTTTCAAATGCAGAGATTAACCTTTTGTGAAATCTTGATGTTAAACCTGCAGTTTGGCAGGAGTTTAGGGAGGAGAGGAGAGAAGAAGGTAATGGTCTGGACAGAAATTAGTGTTTTAAGAAGCTGTTCTCAAACAAAGTGACCTCATTCTTTTATTTGTATTTACCTAGCCTGTCTTTCAGAGAGCATTTTTTGGCTCTCAGAACATAATTATTTATTTAGATCTTTCTTTTATGTGACTAAAACCTTAATTCTGGCAGTTCCTGACTCACGGGTGCTTGATTCTGCAACTTAATATTCTTGTAGCACAGTTTTGTGTATCATTCCCTACACTTGGTCTTAAAAAGCAAATTGAAAAAAAAAAAACCCAAAAAACCCAGCTTTCCCACCATATGGAACCATATGTACTTTCATAGAGGTCAACAGAATGGCTGAGATATTTAGACTGGGTTTTAGCAGAGACCTCCACTTGAGTTAACAGAGTGCATAGCAAAAATACTAAAGGGTTATTCTCTCTGGCAGGGTGGTCTGCAGTCCACAACTGTCAGTAGCCACTGTAAATGGCCAGCAGCTGGTCTGCAGAGTTGTGTTAAACAGTGAAATATGTATATACGGGCATATTCTGAGGGCATAGGATGGATATGCTGTGGATGTATGGATGTACTGTGAACTACTAGTCTAGAGGGTTTGGGAACCTCTGTTCTGTACGGCTGACCACTAGAAGAAGGGGCACCATGCTCTTTGCCAGTGACTTCTTCAGATGATTGAAGAGTCATGGGTTTGATTCCAGTTCTCGTGGAAGAGTGCATCCACAAACTGCCTACATCCCTTCTGGCTTGCTCCTCTGTTTCTCACTCTACCTCTTGTGAATGTGGTCACTTCATTCCACCTGCATAGCCTAGGTGTCATCCCTGTGAGTGAGGAGACAGAAGGAGAGGTGCTCTCTGTGTGTGCTGCTGTTCTGCCTAATGTGGTGGAGACCCTCAGCAACAGAGATGAGCAATTACAAAAAGGCCTTTTTTGGTTGCTAGCGTGCTTTGAGGTGGCGGTGGTGGCTGGACCTTTTAACCCCAGAGGACTAACTAATTTAGGTCTAACCTAAATTTTTTTTCTGATTCTATGCTGTCTAAAGACTGCTCATGCACTAGCAAGTACATCATTCTGCAATATTTTCTGTTTTTTTTAGATGAAGTAACTGAAATCAGTACAACCCTGCCTAAGCTAAGACAGTAGATGTTAACATTTTAGTGATTTGTTGGCAATGCTAACCAGGGTGTTGTCAATAGTTGTTTATAAAGCAAACTAACAATGCAGTTTTCTCATTCCCCTTTTTGGCCTTCTCTAAAGTTTTCTGCTTGCCCATATCGTCCAACTGCTAGCTCTGCGACTGTCTGAACTCAGTCAGCCTCCTGTTAGTTGAAGCCTGCAGAGCAGCAGGTGTTGCAAACGCACCATGGCTGTGTAGCAGAACACTTACAGCATTGATCAGTTCCTTGTAAATGACTTATAAATGTCCACTGTGGGCTTGCTACATGCGTCCTCTGAGCACAGAGATCTGCCTTTGCAGGTGGAACGTGCCAGTGCAAGCACATTTGGGTAACTCAGGTGCCAGTGCAATGTAAACAGTTGCGTGTGAACTGCACTCTTTAGATGCTTCTCTCAGGGCCAATTGTGGACAGGTTTCCAGGGCAGCAGCATGCCCATTTCTGGGATACAACATATGACTTCCTGACAGTGTTTACAATCCTTGCTTCAAAGATTCAAGAGCTTTTAAACAAGGCCTTTATCAACATTGGGAAAACACTGTGGTTTTCCTTAACTTCATCCTAAAAATGGCTGGACTACTTTTGCTGCAACTGTCTGAAAGTATTTAGCCTGAGGCAAGCATGTTAGATGGAAAATTTCTGCCTAAACACTGAAAGTTTGGCAGAGTTATGAGCAACTGAAATCAGAGCCTTATAAAATAAGGCAAATTTAATTATTGTCATCTGTGCCAGGTGTCTGCCTATACTGTTTCTGGGTGGGTATACAAATAATATGTGCAAGTTCTTAATATATCCTTTCTCTTTAGGAACCAACTTTATTCTGGTAAAACTCATTAAAGTCTATGGAATTACAAGGTCATAAATCTGATATAACACTGTGGAAAGTCAGGCCCTATGGATATACTCTGTGTGTGGTATCAATCTATTTGCAGTGTATATATAAATAAGACTTGTGCTGAAATGAGAAAAACAAGCTGCTTGTACATCATATAGGAATGAACTCTATGTTGTGCTTAATATTTTCCAGAAACAAACGTGGTGACAGACTTATCAGAAACACTGGCTGAAATGAAGCTGTTGATCCAAACATCCTCATCATCCTTTATCCTGAAGCCAAAGCAAAAATGAGACATCCCAGTGGGTGTGGGCCATGGTAACATTACTTTTTATCATCATCATCATTATTATTATTATATTCAGATGTTGGTTGTGCTTACAATTATAGTACTGGCAGACAGACTATTAAAACTGCCAAAGCTGATCATCTAGCCCCAAATCTGATCATATTACTGAGAACACAGTCTGGGATTTTACAGGGGCCTGAGACAAATTGACTCTTTCTTCATCGCCAGCTCATCTTGCTGTATCTATTTTAGAGTGAAGCAAAACATCTATTTAACTGAGCCTCAGCCTCTTGCTTGGATCCTTCTGGGTGGCTGTCAGGCCAAGACTGAGCAAAGTGAGTGGCCTTCAACTAGTGGAGGGAACACCATGTATCCTTGCAGATTTGGAGGGTAAGTGAGCTCAAGTTCATTGAGCGTGAGATATAAACAAGGGCTTTCATTCCCATTTTGGCACCTTTTTTGTAAGAAAATGAGTTATGGAGGAAGGGAAATGTTTGAAAAGCCCATATATGTCATTTCTCTGTGGTTAGGCTGATTATTCTTCTATTCCAGGGATAACAAGTCAACAGTGCTTGTATGGTGTACATTGCATCCAAGGGATAAAATGGACCTATCAGCTAAACTGGAACAAAAGATATCCTTAAGGCAGGTCTAGCAGCCATCACTTCAGTGACTTTCCACTACATAGAGTGTTTTTTCTGGATTTAATGGCTCACCACATGAAAATGAAGAAACAAACAGGTTAGCTTGCCCTCTGGAGAGAATGAGATATGCCCTTTTGAAAGCAAGGTAGATATTCAGATCAGTTGCAAGCAGACCCAGGGAAGAAAGGACCCAAAGAAAAGATGAAATGGCCATGTACAAAAGGATTATTATTAGGAAACATTGAAGGATAAACAGCAGAGCAAAACTACCTAATCCTGACTCCAAAAGAAGGGCTGTTTTCTAACACAGGATTATGTCTCTGCAGCTGAATATTAAGGACTTTCTCAAAAGATAGTGCAAAGCTTCCAGGTCCTGCTTATTAAATCCCAGAACAGAAGCTCATGGGGCTTTGTGACTGCAGTACTGTCCTGTCTCTCAAAACAGGGAGATCACAGAAACTCCCCCTTTACCTTACAGAGCATAGCAAGGGCACTAGAGTCTATGGGTCTAACTCAAATTCAGAGAAGTGGGGTTTCCCAAATCCTAGCTGACTCTTCCATGCGCTTGGTCACTGAAGATTATGACTGTGGCAGCATCTCCTTTCCTCAGTGCTGGCAAGAGCTTGTTGTGAGTAGAATTCTCCAAAGAGAGAATTTTTTGTTTTGATATAGCTTAGATTTTTATTTTTTATTTTTTCTCTGGTGGAAACTGTTTGTAGACGTCCTGGGGTTTCAAGGAAAATGAAACTGCCTTTTTAGGGGCAAAATTATTCACTCAGTCCTACCCTGTACTGTACAGTGCTGCTGGCATATAGAGCTTGGGAGAGGGGATGTGGCTCTAGGCTCAGCGGCAACTAGTTTCAGGAGAAAGCAGCCAAGAGTAGCTGCTTCTCACAAGTGAGATCCCGTAGGAGGCAGGAATCTGCTGAAACCTGAAATCAGCGGGAGACAGACGTCAGGAAGCTGCTTCTTGCAGAGCCAAGATCTTCCTCGGATGAGTGAAAAGGTCTTCTGACTTGCAGCTTGCAGGTTTCCCCAGAGGTCTGAGCCCCACAGAAGTTGGTTGCCCCTGCCATTTGTGGAGACAAAGTCACTCAGTGGAGCTGCCGCACTTCTGCCACGTTCTCTCATAGCCACAAGATTGTGTATTCCAAGTGTCTACCCTGTTCTGAGCTCAGGAAGAGCTGTGATCTTGCTTCTAAGAGTGGCAGGATTTTTCTATCCCGTTTAGCTCAACAGTCATGGGAGAGAGAAGGGGAAGAGAGGAGAGTGATCCAGAGCTGCTGCCCCTCAAGGCACTGGCTGGCTGCCTCTGTGATGTACTGCAGCAGTTAAGGGCAGTGATTCCTGAAACCAGCCTACTCCATTTCTAGAGCCTGCAAGCTCTGAGCAGGAGCAATTGCTGAGTCCCTGCAGTCCTTTCCAGATGGGTCCCTCCCCCAGATCTGCATCCTCCACCAGAAAAAGAGAGAGAGAAAGAAAGGGCAGTGTGGTGTAATGCTGCATATGTCCAATTTCAAAGACTAGCTGGGCATACATTTACTAGGCTAAGAAACAGCTCCTTCCACATGCCATTTCTCTTTGTACAGTATTTCCCCATCCCCTTTGCTTTATGAAACAGCTGTTCTTCAAACTACCAAGTGCTTTCCTTCCATGTCCTGCCTATTTTCTCTCTCTCCCTCTCAATACAGTTACTGTCCTTGACTTTCTCCCTTTCCTATTTGTTCCTTACCCCACACTGTTAGTGAGTTGAACAACCCGTTTTCACAGACCAGAAGCCTTCACAAGGAAGTCATAAAATTCAACCATCCCCCATACCCTATAGTGAAATGTTCAGTGCTGGCCAGGAAGCAGTTGATGCCCTGCTCTGGGCTATAAGCCCACTGCTGTTTTCCAACCCCAGTAGATTTGTGTGGGTTGAGGCATAGAGGGGAAGGTATCTTTGACCTCCCTTTCCCTGAGTTCTTATTTTCTTGTTTGTTTATTCTCCTCAAATTCAATGATAGCACCTCTTTGGGGAGGTTGGAGGTAAGTAGGAAACGTGTTTAGCCTAACTCAGCTGGTGTAGTTCCAACAGCTGTCCTTGTTGTGGACAGTTCAGGCACATCTGTCTGTTGGATCTCAATCAAAAAAACCCTACTGAAATCAAAGGAAATTGGGTTGGGTCTCCTGGTTCACAAAAGCCCAGTGTGGAGGCTAGCCCTTCTGAGAAGAGGACCATTAGTGGAACAGCCAGTGAAAACGGGAATCTCCAGTTGCTTTTCTAGCCATCCTGGTCTGAATATGGGAAACTGTCCCGTATTTCCTTTTGAACTGATAAGTTTCTCCTAATTTTCTTTGTATTTTTCTAAGTATACATTTTCTAATGTATAATGTTTTCTAATGGATTTAGAATTGATTTGCATTGATTTACTGCATGGTGTTTCAGTGTGCTGTGATAGACAATCCAAATGGGCCAACTAAAAGTTACTGCTGTGTGGGCAAAAGTAAAAACAGGAAGAAAAAGATACAAATTTTGATGTCAGCATCGTTCATGGAGAGGAGCCCTTTTCCCCTTCAGTATGAGCAATAGGCATTTAGATTCGACGTAACTAAGAACACAACATTATCTTCCCTTTAATTCTTGCTTGTTGCTGCTTGGCTGTTGTGTTTTTATTTGAATCAGTAAACAGCTCTGAAGAGGAAATATAGCTGTTTTTCTCTGTAGACAAATGCCTATGTAGAAGAGCAGTGAAGCTCAGCTAAGATGTTATTTTAAGCAGCTCATTTTTGCTGCCTGACCTATATGACTGAGCTAAGGTCACATGAAAGTGCATCTTTTTTCCCAGATTAGATGATGTGCTTCATGCTTTGGGCTGATGCTAATAATTTTGATTTCTGATACTGGAGATAGAGATAAAAAGGCACCTTAATTCTACTAGTCCTTGCTAAATCTTCTCAGAGGAATTTTGTAAGCTTTCTTTGTATCCACATCATCCTTTGGTTTCATCTTCAAAACTAAAGGTATCAACTACCCTGTGAAGGACAGCAGCACAGGGTGTTTTTCACTGGCGGGATGAATAAAGCATAGTTGTGAGCTCTGTTCTGCTGTTAGTTTATACACTGCCATTAAGTTGACTATTGCATCCTTCATGATGTTGCTTCCAGTTTTTTTATATACTGCAAATAGTGGGTATGCTGCAGGGCAAGGCTGCCATTCAGAGGGACCTGAAAAAGCTGGAGAAATGGGATGACAGAAACATCATGAAGTTCAAGAAGGCAAATGCAAAATCCTTCACCTGGGAAATAATGATCCCATGCAACACTACAAGCTGGAAACTGTCTGGCTAGAAATCAGCTTTGCAGAAAACAACCTGGGAGTCCTGATGGACATCAAACTGAACACGTGTCAGCAAAGTGCCCTTGCAACAGTGAAAGACAACCATACCACACACTGGGCTGCATTAATAACAGTATAGCCAGCAGGTCAAGGGAAATGATTATTCCCTTCTGTTCAGCATTTGTGAGGCCACATCTGGCATGCTGTGTCCAGTTTTAGGCTCCCTGGTATGAGAAAGACATTGATAGACTTGGAGCAAGGTTAGTGGACAGCCACTAAGGTGGTCAAAGGGCTGGAGTACCTGATGTACAAGGAAAGGCTGAGGGAGCTGGATTTGTTCAGTCTTAGGAAGAAAAGGCTCAGTTGGAATCTTACTCCCACCTTCAAAAACCTAATGGGTGTTGTAGAGATGACAGAGCCTCTGAGAGGTGCAGAGAGAAATGATGAGAAGTAACAGATGTGAGTTGCACCAAGAGAAATTCTTACTCTATATGAGGAAAAAGTTCTTCCCCAGAGAGTGGTGCAGCGCTGAAGAGGTGCCCAACAAGACTGGAGGCCTTGGAGATTTTCAAAACTTAATTGTTCAAGGCCCTGAGCAACCTAAACTAATTTTGAAGGTAGCCCTGCTTTGAGTGGAGGGTTGGATTAAATGTTCTCCAGATTATTCTATGCTTCTATTCTACTGAGTGGCCCCAAATTTAGTCTTTTACCAGCTCATCAGATTTCTCTATCAGACTGTTAGATATTCAAGTTACAGCTGTTCATGGTATCTTAGAAAGGAAATATTTGTGGTCCACAGCTTTTGAAATGTAAGTGTAGACCTGATCTTGTGAACACTTATGTATGTGCTTTGAGCTGTGCATTGTGTATGTAGTCCTGACCCCACTGAATGGTTCAAAGGTTGGGACTCTCGCACTTTATTTAGTTTTCATTGTCTTCAGTGAGGCCTTCCTGCAGAATGTGAAGTTAGCTCTTTATAGGAATGAGAACTTTCAGATGTGACCCTTTGCTTTACAGCACTGTATGACTGCTTCTTAAGTATACATTTCATATGAGGTGTGTTCATTTTGCCTTGTAACCATAATTGCCATTTGATTCCCAAGACTGGTTTTGGGAAAAAATATCCCTGTTATCATTCCTGTTCCCTCACTAGTGGTTCCCACTCCTTTACTTAGCTTCCAGTCCCACAAAGAGCAGATATGACTATGATTCAATTGAGGAGATCACAAATAGCTGAAAAGGAGCATGTCCCCACTGGAACAGGACTGTAAAACTGCTTTGGAAAGTTCCCAGGGAGCCACCATGGCCCCAGCCATGTGCTTCTGCTCCCCTGTAAAACATTTTCATCACCTCACTTGTGTCAAAAGTCAGATTAACTGTTTGTGTGGCCCTGGCACAACTGAAAGGACAAAGCCTATTAGTGAGGGCCAGGTGCAGATGGCTGGAGGACAGATGGGAACACCTTCAGACTATCATAAGAGCATAAACTGGTGATTGCTGTCTGACACAGGCATCAGTAGGCAGGCGACTGTTTCACAGTTCTCATTTGTATCTGTCAATCTGTCATTTACAAAGGCAATTAAAAAGTGAGTTGCCAGAGCCTGCTTTCCTGAGAGAAGGGAGGAGAGCACAGGCTCTTTGAAATGTGTGACCAAGAACTGTCAGGAGTTGTTGGCGTTAGTCCCCCTAATGATGTCACCCAGAGAGCTGAAGCAGAGATGGCCATAGACCATCAGGCTGCTCATCTTGGCCACTGTCCATCCTTGCTATAATACAGAAAAGGTCACTCTCATGACTACTGCATTAGGCTTCCTTCACATCCTGCCCAGCAGCTATGAATGAATATTGAAGAAAAAAGAAATGAAACCTGAAGCTAGTAATGAAAAGAAGGGGAATGCAGCTGCAATGTGTTATTGCATTGAGAACATGTAGGTTTGCCAAATATGTTCTGCCCCTGCTCCCCTAGCAGATGATCCACAGGGAAAACAAGCTTTTGCTGTTGCTGTCAACTAATAAGGTTATTCCTTTAGTTCTTACAGACAGAAATTTGAGGCTGAAGTCCCTAGGGTCTGCCCTCACCTGTGCTTCCATGCAGGGGGGTGTTATAGTGGCCATAAGCTTTCCTCATTCCTGCAATTTCCCTTAAAAATAGCAAGGCTATTCAGAAGGATGCAAAAGACAGAGGAGAAAAGAGGGCAGCTTTGTCACTTTTGCTTCCATTATAAGTCTGTGAATTTGCTTGGAGGAAGTCAAGCAACTCAGGGATACTGAGGGCAAAGTTTCAAGAGGCCTTTCACACTAATTGTATATTCTGCTACCCTTTTGAAGAGCAAGGATGTTCTGATCTCATACTAAGACAGCACTGTAATGCTGTGTAGTGTAGTATTAGCTCACTCAGTTGCTTGGTGAATTCGGAATATGCCTTTTGTAATTAATAGAAAAAAAGATATTCCTACTCTCCGTTCTTAGAATTTAAATGATACTTTCACCATTGCCTCTTTTGACAAAACCACTTTTATGTAATAGAAAATACAAAGATTTTATTTCTCTTTTATCTGATAAATATCTTTTGACTTTATAACAATGTAGAACAGCAGTTGCAATTTCAATACCAGTATGAATGTTACCTATATCGTATTACCAATGATCATACAATGCCTTGACACATCTCTCTAAAGCTCATCTGCAAACTGAAGTATTTTCCTGTTCCCTCATAAGGCCTGAGGAAGATCACAATCTGATGAAAAGGTATTCTAGGGAGAAATGTTCTGGACACCTATTTGGGTTTTTTTGGACTGCATTTTAGTACAAATTTTCAGTTAAACTGGAAACAGGGTGGAGCCTCCATATTTCCATGTCTCTGAAAGGCTTGCAACCAAACTGCAATACTGATCTGTATATTTTAACTGGGTCAGTGAGTGAGAGTCATTTGAATGCTTCATGCTCTCTCTCTCTCAAGTAATTGCAGTTTAAGGATTCATTTTAATGTTAATTTTCCCACTTGCATGTTTAAAGTTGAGCTTGGAGTTCTGCAAAAGAGACCTCAATCTATTTTGAATCTGAAACCAACTAAGTGTCAGTATAAAACTGACCCTACCCTTTTTTCATTATACTTTTGACAAGGTGAGAGACAAAGGACTCTCACTTTTAAAAATGACCCTGTTATTTAAAAAAAAAAAAAAGTTTACTGAAGAACAAAACAAGATTCTGCTTCATGTCTTTGAAACAGCAAGGAAAATGTTCAATGTCTAGGCTACGTTATCTGACCCAGATCCTGTCCAGCTTGTCAGTTCATTTACTTCTCCTTTGTCATTTAGCTTGATGCCATTTTCCCAAAACATCACTGCTAAGACCAGTCCTAGTATCTGCAGACACTAGGATTGACAGGATCTTTATTAAAGGGAAATGAAGCTAAACAACAGAAGTTTTTTGACTGAGTGACATTTAAAAGTGAGGGTAGGGACTCCTGGGTTCTTCTCCCAACTGCACCCACAACCTTCTTTATGGTCACTGGGCAAGTTGTTTAAACCATCTATGCTTCAGTGTACCTGGATGCCTCATAGCATTTGCTAGTAGAACTGGTTGGAAAATATTTTTCTTTCTATGGAAAATTCTGACTTTGATAGTTAAAAAACAAAATAAACAACTTCTGTCCAGACCCCTAAATTTGTAGCTAAAAGCTACAGCTTGCTGAAGGCTGAAAGTTCTGACTAGGAAACATCACAGCGATGTTTCTGAAAAATGTGGCTTCAGGGTCTCATGCCCCAGTCTCCAATACAGGATGGAGTCTTGTCCTGACCAAGTCTCCCCTTTTGCACTGGAGTTCTGCCCCTTGATTAACTGCTGTGGGGTATAGTTAGTGTAGTGTGTCCTGAAAGATGTAGTCCAGTGGGAACACTTGGCCATCTGAGGCTTCAAGACTGCAGTTCCCATGAAGAACTGTGGAGTAATTTCTTTTTCTTTTTTTCTTTTTCTTTTTTCTTTTGACCAACATCTTTTGGATAAGTTAGCAAAAAGACTGATAAAAAATATTTTATAGTCAAGCACTGCCTGTCCATTGTAACTGACATTATTGAGCCTTTGAGCCTTTTTTTGAGGCGGTCCCGTTTGCTTTGAGATGGCTCTAGCTGGCAGCCTAGCTGGCTGGTAACCCCCATGCCAGCCCAGCTGGTAAGGCTCTTCCCAGTGTTGTCCTTTTTTCAGAACTCAAAGAAATGTGAGCATTTGGCTCAGGGCTTTCTCTCCATATTTTTCCTGCGTAAAAGGGAACTTACAACTGAGAGGGACTTTGGAAAACCTGTTATCTTGACTTCTTCCTCACAGCATCCAGCACAAGTGTTTCAGGGGAACCACGTCCCCTCACTACAAGACTCAGACCTTCAGGGTCTGATGGCTCTTAGGGCAATGCAGTTCCATGTTGCACTTTCTTGTAGGGAGTATGGCAAAGCTCTGGGGCCGAGTCTTTTGCTTGAGCAGTGATTGTTATTCTGCTGGTATTGCAGTAACCTTTGCAGTGTGTTAAACACTGGGAAAATATGTAATGGAGCACAGACACTGCCCCCTAAAAAGAAAAAAGGAATAAATGCCATCAGCAAAGGGTACTTTTGTAGAATGTCAAAAAGTCAATTGTTGGTTTGGTGGTAGAAATGACTCTTGAGGAGGGATGTGGAAGAGGCACTGGGACAGCCCTGTTGATGGGAACGAGCTGAGATGGTTGCTGATGGCAGGGTGAGGGGACACTGGCTGGAACTACAAGTGGGTCTGTTGGAATGGACAGAATGAGGAAGGGCTCTGAAGATGAGGACAAGGAAAAAGAAGCTAATTTAAATTAGGGATTCAAAGCAGATGAAACACTCTTTGAATGACCAGGCAAGAAAGACAGCTTCAGAAGCAAGACAAAATGAAAGCTGGCCAGTAAAGAAGGCTAATAAGTGAATGATACAGATTTTATTGCAGAAATATGCAGCAAAAGAATTTAGTTGCAGTCATGATTCATTAAAATGAGCTGGGAAGCATCCCAGTTCAGGGTAGCTTTTTATAGAGGAGGTAGCCCACATATTTCCTATCCAATTAGCAGAGAGATTTGTGGACATAGGATGTGGATACTGGCAGCCACAGGGTGAATGGAAGTATATGCATAAATCACATTTTGACAAAAGAGGGAGAAGACTGTCTTGGCTCATCACAACCACTCCCCTGTCTATCGCTCTCTCTTTTTTTTTCAATCCAGAACTGAAGCGTTTGTCCCCTCAAACAGCTGCCCTGCCTTTGGTTCTTTTGATGCTGTGAAGTTCATCAATATTCATCAGGGCTGGAGAGAGAGACTAATTTTCAGCAGAGACAGCTGGATGACTCACTGTCAACACCAACACTGGCAGCAAGGCCAGATCCTTTGCCTTTTGGCATCTCCTGCCATCCTACAGTAGGAAAACTATGCTGCCACTGCAGTGCTGCAGGCTAGGGGAGGCCTCCTGAGGACAGTAAGGGGCCAGGCACGACACCTCGGCTAACCCTAGCAACTCCAAATGAGAGTGTAGGAAAAGCTAAGCAAGCTTGCAAGGTGATGGCCAAAGGCTTTGAAGAGTGTGCTGATATTTCTAGTTCATTGCCAAGAGAAAGCCTTCATAATTCTTTCGAGAACTTTTCCACCAGCTAGTTGGGCTGCCTTTTTTTTTTTTTTTTAACTAGAAAATGATTTTTTTAACCTATACACTGCTTTTCCAAGGCGCTAGTCCAAGCCGACCAATTCTCATTCATATTGTTCTTACTCTGTGAAGTGGCCTCCTGGTTAGTGTAAATTACATTACATCTGCACCTGTTTTAGGTTTTGTTAAAGTTGCATGCATGCTGGGAGTGTGTGTGTGTGTGGGGGGACTTTGCATAGCAGTGTATTGGGATGACATTTGCAAAAGAGCTTAAATCCCATTTCAAGTATCATGTCACGTAGCACAGTGCAGAGGCAGATGTTATGAATCTGTAAATGTTTACCACCTTGGGAAGTGTGAGGCAGAGACACCTTGCATGGCTCCACAAGGCAACTCCATCTCAGTAGCAGGGCTGAGATCAGACTCCAAACTAGCTCTGCAGCTGTGGGGCTTCATCTGCTCAGCCTCCACTGGCTGGCCCTGGTGGGAAGGGTTGATGAGTCCAGGGGCAGCCCCACGCAGATGTGGCTGCTGATTTCTAGAGCTGATACCTCAGCTGTGCTGGCCTCCTTGGAAATGTCTGAGATCTCTGTGCAGTGTTCCTGGGACAGCACAGATGTACCTTATGTGGCTTGTGCATTTCTGAAAAATGGGGTTTAGATGTTTGTAATGTTGCATTTGGCAATTTCAGCCCATGTCTGCAAGTCTTTGAAACAGCAGCAATAGGTGTTATCCTGCCTGCTCTATTGTTAGTGTGCCTTGTGCTGATACTTGTAGCAGTTCCCATTAGATTTGAGACCTGTGACCCTGCATAGACTCTGGTGGTGCTTATGCAGGTAGTGGCAGGTACTACAGGGTGAGTGTCTACTTATTAGACATGACTTTTGCCAGATTTGGCTGACCCATTCAGACTGTGGCAGATCAGAAGTGATTCCAGACTTACCACGTTTTCTTTCATCAGATAGCCAACACAGAATTAAATGTTGTGCCCCACTGAGTAATAAAGTCCTACAGCTGAGCTGAGAGCAGGATGGACACTTTTCATTATTTCTGTAGTCCAAATAATTCTTCTTCTGGATGCTCTTCATGTGAACCAAATTAAGGCACTACAAAAAATCTGATTTGCTCTCTGGAGTTTCCACTGATTTTGTTGTAACCCTCAGATTGTAACTCAGCTATCTCAGGTAGATGCTGTGGGCACCCCAGAGTCTTAAATTATTCATTAAATAAAGGCTTATCTCACTGGATTGAAACTATTCACAGAACAGCAATCTTGTTCCCCACTTGCAAATCTCCATCTAATCTGACCTTTCTTTTCTGTAAGTGCAGAGATACAAAAAGAGAAATTAAACCCCCAAAGGTTCAGTACATACTTCTCCCAACTGTCTGATATTTAGAAATCTCATGTTGCAAAGGGCAGGCAAAACTTCTGTGTTTTTTGTTTTTTTTTTTTTGTCAGATACATTTGCCACTAATCCAGCATTTGTTATCAGTTTGGGATGTAAGTATGAAACTGACCTGGTGTCACTGAGATTTGCCTGATTTCATGTGCGAGTCTGGCTTGCTTTTGGCATTCTGGCACTCACAAGCGGATCCAAACTCACTCAGCAGATGCTTCTGTGTCTCTTCTATGTTTAACATTGGAAATGAAGCACCAAACCATGTGCTTTCTGTGCTGTCCCAACTTATGCTTTTTATTCTTCTTGTTGGAACACAGTTTACAGGTCTTCTGATTTATCATTTTTGAAGATGATGCAATGTAAAATACCAAGTTCCACCTGACATGGTTCTGGGGCTCTGTGATCTGCCCTCTCCTCCACAGGCCTGCTCCAGCTCTCTCGTGTTCAACAGCAACCTTTCCACTGACATCAGCAGAGGTCACCCAGGGCTCTGTGGATTATAAGGATCCAACACTGCAAATGAAACTCAAATTAGTCATGGGCTTTTCTGTGATGAAATTCTTCAGCCTGTATTTTTCAGGAGTTCAGACCAGAAGTTCTTTAGGGTCTTT
The DNA here is from genome assembly GCF_036417845.1 of Apteryx mantelli. Classification (NCBI taxonomy): domain Eukaryota; kingdom Metazoa; phylum Chordata; class Aves; order Apterygiformes; family Apterygidae; genus Apteryx; species Apteryx mantelli. Next base: position 154,842,746 of record NC_089978.1, on the reverse strand, counting down.
TCTAACTTGAATCTTGATGAAAAGGGGATGTACGCTTTTGAGATTAAGCATAGGAGGACTTTTTTTCAGAGAGTTTTCTGAGGAGGCAAGAAACAACACTTTGCTTGAGGTTTCTGGTCTGAAAATATCAACAGTTTGTATTATTCTGAAAAAAAAGCCACAAGAATGGTCAAGCCATTGCCACAGTGCCTGGAGGTTTGCAAAAATAAAGGGAAAAGTGCTGCTTGTATCTCAAACAATCCATATGGTATTCAGACATAATAACGCTCCTGATAGGTTTTGCATCTATCAAGTGTGATCACCTTAGTACTCAGCTGCAATGCTAAGTGGAGGGAAAACTGTTATCGTCATGACTGACCTGAGTCTGGCAGGGTTCTTTGTTTTTTGTGGCTTATATTCTTGTAATTATTTTTCTGCTACTAAAACTATAGCTTTTCAGTAATCTGAGCTCAGGAAATGAAGGTCAATCATGGGAGGAGAAAAAACTGCTGAGAACACATCTAAAGGCAAAAGGTTTAAACTTCTGGCTCATCATAACTTGCAGGAAATGCACCACCATATTGTTTGCAGTGATTAAAGGTGAGCAGCTTAGCCGTGCATGGGATTTCTTGCCTTTGAAACACATTTAGTTAATTATTCCATCTTAATTTATTTTCTACTCTAGAATAAGTCTTGTTGTGGGAAGCAGAGCATAGGAAACACAAGATGGTGCTTTGTAGTGGCAAGGCTTCATCTATGGCATCGTTTTTCATACTTGCAATATTAAACTACAGCATCCACAAGGGATGCACCATAATAGCAAAACACCATTAAAAATGATGGTGTATTTTATAAAAGCTCCTGATTTCTCTCATAATATTTGCAGATAATCTCAGCTTGCCAATTTGTCAAGTCATTATTCTCCATCTGTGATCTCCAGTGATAACCAAACAGACTTTTTAGTTCATTTTTATCAACGTTAGAGAGTTCATCACTAACCTGTTGAAAAAACAAAATGCCAGCATTAAAAGCAGTATAAAGGCAATATATTGTTATTCCAGCACTGCTCAAAACTACATAATAACTGCTAATTAAAATGTTAAGGTCTTCCTTTTAGGAAGACAGAAGATCTGTCTGCATTTGTACAGTACTATCCACACATCTTTTTTATGATTTGCTTTTTAGGATTAGTGACTGGGGGCTTGTTTTTACTGGCATGAGACAATTTTACCTAATCAGGTACATCCATTAAATGCTGGCAGCTGCAATTAGGTATTCGCTTGTACCAAATATACTATCTCAGACCATTGTGTATGTGTGACCTTAGATCCCCAAATGACAGGTTCTTCTGCTGCCTTGGAGATGAACACAGTGTAATTTTTAAATCTCCTTTTTTCATGGCCTGGATTTTAGCAGACGTGCACACACATTCTCACTCCGCAGACCAAGCAGGAGCTACTTCATAAATGCAACAAAAGTTCCTTTAAAAAACAGATTGAGAAAGGTAAGTGCGAATGAATGGGACGTCTGCCCCTGCACTTTATAACTTCTGAGTACAGTGTTAATTCGGATTATAATGATGTTTAAGTAGCACTTTGCGCATTACACATTAGTTCTGAGTACCTAAAAGAAGATGCCTAGGCCTTGTATTTGCTTTGCATGTTTATTTTATTAGGTTTTGTGCTCACAGCACATTCCTGAACTGCAGTTTTACAAATGGACACTAGAGAGCTCCTCTTACTAAAGACATTTCACCAATGGGAAGGCAGAATCCCTGGGAGGCTCGTTCCAAGCATTCCTCTTTCTTTTATACAAAACAATTTTACTCGTTTTTCATTTTTATGTTAAAAAAATTAATATTCTCAAGGGAAAACTATCTTGCCAGACAGAGCAATGGCTGCAGCTGTAACATCACATCTCCTTCCCACCACAAGTAAGAGATTTTGCAGGAGTTGTAGCTTGGGAACTAATTATACAATTTTAGAGATAACAAAAAGTAAATCAAATGCTGCCGGTTTGAAAATTATAATTAAGTTTCCCCTTGAATAACAAACACTCTCAATAAGTGATTTATTATGACTATTACTCTATTAATAATAGTAATAATGCTATATTACTATATTAATAATAGTAATAGTCTATGTCATGCACCTACCTATGCAGAGTACATGTTTTTGTCTAAATTGCTGAGTTTTAGTCACAGATGCTGGATTAATTCTAAATAGCTCTCTGCAGTCACTCTGCTGATAACCTTAAGCCTTACAACACACAAGTGATTGCTAAACACTACTCTATTAGCAAGTGATATAACAGGATGACGACGGGGTCTACTTTTTTCATTAGCTGTGTTTGACCTGTTCCTCCAGTTGCCTTATCCTATCAATCATTTATTCAAAAACAAAACAAAATCTCCTATGCTGTCACTATAAGGGCATTTGCATTCCTGCTTTTCAGACTCTGTTACAAGCACAGTTCTGCTGCCGGATGCTATGATGTGACATCCTATCATATTCCCAGTTAGGGATTTTGCTCTTGGGTTGATTAATAGATAACTGTGTCCCAAGGTCAGCAGCGGAAGGGCACAGGATTTTGCCTCTTAAGAAAATGTCACAATCCTACCTCAAAATCCCAGAGTGCACAAACTGGAAAAATCTATCTGAAAATTTCAGAAAGATTGAGGAAAGCCTTGTTCCAGTCTCTCCTGTGCACTGTCACAGTGCTCAGTTAGAGCAGAGAAATAAGCTGTCTCTGTAAAGGGCTGTAACAACAGCTATTCCCAGAGGCATCTGTGTGCTGATACCCACTCTCCTCCTCCTCCTCATCCCAGTATGAACAGGAACACAACAGCCAGTGAAATCCAGAATGGGGAGCCTTCATGCTCTCTGCAGTTCTTTCCTTTTCCCAATCACTCAGTACACTTAGAAGCTGGCTGAGTAATTAGGAGATCTGTTTTCAGCTCCTGCATGTATTTCCTCTCAGATTTCCTTTGTAACCTTGGGCAGATCTCTTTGCCTTCTTATACTTCTGTTGCTTCAGATTTATTCAGTGATGAAGCTAATGCTTTCATTCTTTGCCTCATTCCCCCTGCCCAGATTGGGGCAGAGAGTCTTTTACTGAGCACATATGTGAGAATGTGCCTCTGTGGGCAAGCCTGAGCCTGGGTATTTTGAGGTGCCTCTCAAAACCTGGCAATAGTTCAGCATCTGTGCAGCTGATGAGGCAGAGTGAGGCCTGGCTGGCACAGCTGAGAGACTGGGCTGGTGAGCTGGCAGAGTGATCCAAAAAGTTTGAGAATTGCTATTGCAGTTGCTCAGTGACACTTTCCTCTGGATTGACCAATTCATTGTGAATTAAAATGTTCCAGGTCTGATTAGATTCCTTTCAGACAACCTGGAAAGGTGAAACTATTTACTGTTGTCTCTGCCTGGAAGTTAAGGAGGATGTTCTGCAGCAGGAAGTCAGATCTGATCAGTTCTACTCAGAAAACCAGAAAAACAATATTCTGAGTTGCGAAGAAGCTTTTCTTCTGGGACAGCTTAACTGTGTTAATGATAGTGAGCTAAAATGTTACATTAACATTTCCTCACTTAGTTTCCAAAGCTGGCATGTGACACTAATAGCTGAAAGCCAGATTCTAATGATAGTCGTGCTCTGTTCTTTTCAACCTACAGTCTTTTAAAAATGCACTGCTAGAAGATAGATGGAAAGGATTTACAGCATAGGGCAACTCCAAACAAGCTGGCCAGGAAGGTCAGTGTAGGATGGGAGAGGCTCCTTTTTGATTCATCTGAGGTTCTTGTCTCTTATAAACTGTTCTGCAGGAGCCTTGGCCATGTCATTATGTGACTTGTACACTGGCTCACATACATGCAGAGCAAGTCCCCAGCATGGCAATCATCAGCTCTCTTCTTAAGTGACCTTGAGCAATCCAGAAAATCCTTTCCTACCTATGAGAGCAGAGGGCTCGTAATGATAAAAACTGTAACAAAATACAGTGATAAGCTGCTGAACTGCAGCTAACAAAATTAAAAGGTGTGGTGAAGTCAGGGCTAGTATGTCTTTTATAAAATCCCATTTCTCAGAAAATTGCATTTTATTGTTTCCAGCCTTGGGAGCTCATATTACAGCCTAGACAAACCTAGCACTGCCCTGTCATTCATCAGTCAGTTTTATGGTATGACAGGAGTCTGAAAAGTTAGAAGCCAGTTAAACAAATTAAAAAATTAAATGAGATTCTCCGACTGCATCTTGCAAAAGAAAAAGAAGGGAACCCCCTTGGGATATCTTCCTTTCATAGGGATGATGCATGGACCCCCCAAAAGGCAGCAAGAGTGAGGTGACCACTAGAGAGAGAGAGAGAGAGAGAGAGACTTGCAAAATTTTACAAAGGAAATTAAAATGTGATTCCTGTCAAGTCACCCCTTATGAGCCATTCTTTTCACATCAACATTTCAGACCATGTGATGTTCAGAAGAATTAAAATGCTAGCTGTGGCTGTGAACTATTTTTTTTTTCCTAATTCTATTTCACTTCAACTGTCCAGACAGCAAATCTTTTGGGAGGTATCCAAGACCTCAGCATGTGAGGAACTCTTTCTAGTAACTAAATATAATAGCTCTGCCAATTTAGCTGACAGATGTGGTTATTTCAGTGACAAAGTGCCCTGGGACCTTCTAATCCCCCTTCTCAAAAAAATCCCCCACTATTGCTTTATTTATCTCCCCCAAATACCTTGGAATGTGGATTTAGGAAAAATGGCTGTTTAATATCATTTTTATAAATCTTTATTTAAGGGATCATGATCCATAGGCTATTCTTTTTCACCAAGATGTAACCTACTGTCAGGTCTGACTAATAACAGTTTATAGACCAGTAGTGAGTCTAAACGGTCTCAGTGACATGAATACAAACTCAGCAGCTCAGCTCACTGCTGCTTAGAATGGATTAATTTCCCATGGCAGACGTCAGCCTCATGCCAAGAAGACTAACCCTTCATGATTTATCTGTTCTTCACAACTGGCAAACTTTGTAAATACAGAGATAACTGTAGGCCCAAATTACAAAATGTGGGACTCTGCAAGACTTGTTTAGAGCTTGGTTGTGCCTGAAATTTCCTTTAGGCTCCTCTTTACTCCTTCCCTTTACAAAACTTTTCAGAGCAAGCTCAAAAGGCTTTTTCATTCTTTTATTGTTTTTATCCATGGTCTATTCAAGCAGTAGTGGTACAAGTGATGCTGACTTCCATGTAATTAATATTTTTCTCTCCATCTTTTTCCCAGGAAAGAATTAAGAGTACAGAGGAGTGTTGCAGTTTGATACAGTGGGTTTTTTGTTATTATTTTTCTTTTTGTTTGTACTGCAGAAAGTTGCCCTTTTGCATGGAGAAGAAGAGGTTCATGAAAATCTTTGGGTCTTGTGGAGGATCATTCATTATTCCGCAAGCAGCTTCCAGGAAAGCTCTGTCTCAGCATATATGGCCTCTAATCTACAGAAAAAAACCATTGTCTTGTACATGAGAAACAAAGCTGTGAAATGAATTCTGTAATAAGGTCTGTTAAGGTATGTTTGGCCACAGAGCATCTCTGACAGCTTCTAGAGAGCCCGCAGGAGAAACTAAGAAAAAGGACCCAGGAAGTGGCAGTTAGGTCAGATGAATCTAGGACCAAGCCCTGGGTCTGATGTGATATTCCCTGGATGGAAAAAAAGGAAGGGCATAACGTCCTTGGGCTGGATCCCATTGCTGAGGTTTCCCTCACATGGAGGCTTCATACCCTGCTATTTTGCGCTGCCTTGGACAAAATGGAAAATGAAATTGCACAAATAAGTGAATGCAGGTTATCGGTAAGCAGGCCGGAATGAAATTTTTGGTCTGCCAGAGATGACAGAAAATGGTGCTCCGAGGTGTTGCTGAGTGAGCAGTTAGTGACAGTGAGCTTACTAGATTTGCTCTCAAACCGTGACTAGTTTTGATTTCTACATCTTCCAGTCTCCAAATGCTGCCCAGAAAACTTCCAGATTCCCGTTGCAGGGAGCCTAGGAGTGTTTCAGCTGAACTGTGGATGACTTTTAGCTTTAGGTGGGAGCCATGGGAGATTCTCTGAGCTCCAGACTAGGCAAATCTCAGTAATACGGGTTTGAATTTGTTTAACAATAGAAATTCAAAGGTTACAAATTCCTACTGACTGAGAAGAAAACTGGAGTGGAATCAGGCAGGAGAAGTCAGCTGCAGTGCATGGATGGAGCGTGGGTGGGCATAAGAAAGCATGACAGACTCATCTTCCTGGAGAGAGACTGTTTCCGGGCTCTGAAACAAGACAGCCCTATGGTTCCTATTAGCAGGAGGAGCTGAAAATCCTGAGCTTCTACACGTGTACTTGTTTGGGGGGAAAATGAGAAAAAGCACATATATATCTTTCCAGAGCTTTTCAGGCAGGCCAAAGGGTTTTAATTCATGTGGACAAAAGGTATATATTGTTAGTAAATACAGTTCATAACTCTAATATCGCCAGTGGAGCGTAGCAATTTGTTTTGCAATGTTGTAGTAATGATGTAGGAAAGCTTCATGTGAGCCTGTATAAGAGAGGGAGGTGATTTTATTTTGAAACAGGTTTTACTCTCACCCTCATGCTCCCAAGCATGGAGACACATAAATCCAGGTGGTCTGGTCCAGATTAGCTGTAGTCACACAGAGGAAAAAGGACACTGCCTACAGACTTTTCATCAGGTCTCCTGGGTTCATCTTAGTTTGACAGGGGAGTGCTCGGTTTGAATGCACCTTTTGGAGCCTTCAGGTGCTGACAGTGGCTGCAATCTCTTGTTTCTCTATCCTGTTCCACCCCTGGAAAAGGATTTACTTTTGTCTCCTAATCTGGGTGATTTAGGGCACTAATCCTTTCCTTTGTCTTCCTTCCATCATTTCTTGATGGGGTTCAGACTCTAGTCCATCCTCTGTCTCGCTCTGTGTGTAGTTTGCCTTTTGTTTAAAGAGGTCCTGGTAAGCTGCACACAGATGTGCTGGGATCTTGCCAACCTACTGATCTAGGTGCCATCAACACTTGCATTCTCATAGTGCTTCTTCTACCTTTCCTCCTTCTGCTTCCACACCAAGGTAATCACGTTCGTTCTCCATTCAGAATGGCCTTAATATTTCTATTGAAAATCCCTACAGTGTTGCAACATATTTTTCCTGTTCACCACAGAATCACAGGAGTGCAGATGAGTGCTGAAGAGCACGGATCACTGGACTATAAAGAAGATCCAATTTATCCTACCTCCAGTTCACTCTGGTGCATGGTCTATGGAAACAACGGAGAGAGAAAAGGGATCATCGAAAGGTACTCCAATAATTCCTGGCTCTTTCCCCTTCTCACCTCCTCCTGATACTGCCCTTTTGAATCTGACACTGAACTGGGGTCTGTTTTGCTCAATAAAATTTCTTATGTGCTGTAATTTCCTTCTTGGACCAATGAACAGACCAATTCCACAAACAGCTATATCCCATGGTATGGGTTAGGGTTCTGATGCACATTATTTGTTTCATTTGAGAAGCTGTTCAGAAAGCTTTATTGCTTTGATTTTGACTGATCTATTGGCTGCCTTTGAATCTCAATCATCTTGTGAAAACAACAAGCCAGCACATAGTGATGTTTGCAGGTGAAAAGCAGGCCTGCATAATAGCTTCCCAGCTAGTGGATTGGGTTGTTTTAATTGTGCCTGAAAACTTATCTTTGCTTTAACACAGCTAGAACTGCTCTGTGCACCTTGGTGTAAGAGCTCTATGAGAAGAGGCAGTGTCCAGAGTGGCTGATTTATGTGTTGTTTTATCTGGAGTGTTTGTTTAATATCATCACTGGAAAGCTGAGCACAGTAAAATAAAACTGTATCTGCTTGCAGAAATAAAATCCCCAAAAGTCACCTGTAAAGGAATATGCCATATTCCTTTCTCAGTAGCTTTTATGGAAACTTTCACCTTCCTCAAATTACAGTGACTCCATATGGCTTATTCTACACTATAGATTTTAATATTTTTACTGAAATTTATTCTGGCTGTTGCTAATCACAGAGATATGAATAACATTATTATGCAGAGAACAGTCTTGACTGAACTTGGTGCAGATTTATTCATTCATAATTTTTATGTCTTAAACCCAAACATTAAAAAATTGAATAAAGACAAAAAAGATAATTGTAACTACTGGCTTCTACTTCACCTTGATGAAATTGGGCTTGCTTGGTAATCAGACCATAAATGTAGAGATTTTCTGATTTTATTTGATTATCTGATTTTATCAGACAATTTGCAGAGATTCCAATTCAGTAGAAACTAGAGATGATAGAAGATCTTATGAATAAATCAGTCACTTGTAGGATAGAACTGTTACTGAGTTCCAGCTTAGAGATGCCCACAAAACAAAACCAGCTGAATATGAATAAGGAACAAACTAGGGGTCTTTAACCTCTCTTCTTATTTCAATATGAAAGCTTCCAAGGGATGATTATGTTGAGAAACATACAGACAATTCTGAAGTCTGAGTATAGAGTAAAATTAAACTGATCCAGATTGGTCCTCAGATAAAAATGCTTGCTTTCTCTCACTGAAATCAGATTCTTCTTCAGAATCCAAAGGCTGCACACAATAGCAATGTGAATTCCAACCTTTAAATATTGACCAGAGTGCTGTGTCTGAACCAAATCTTTCTTATGCTACATTTGACTCCAATGCCCTTAGCAAGTTCAACATCCAACTTTACAGCCATGGTGCAATTTTTATGTGTCTTTGCACAGTCTTGTAGGAAGCATATGGTTTCTGAAATCATGCACGACAGATAGGTGCCTAACAAAACCCCAGCAATTCTGAGTAAGAGTATGGGACCTTGGGTAGTGCTTGTACTTTTGAAACACCTCTTGTTGGAGTCCAATTTACTAATGTTAATTTCTCAAGAAAGCTGTTCTTTTAAAACAACTTCTCTCCATCAAGATCTCCACATTAAACAGCCTCACATCCATTTGGGCCTGCATGTACTCAGAAACAACATTCCAGGTAGAGTAAAAATGCAGTCCAGGGCTATGTATTGCAAGTGAAAAAAATGTTGGGCCATCTAAGAGTCCCTGATTAATTCAGCCAAAAACGAGACTATTTTGAGCTGAGTCTTTCCCTTTTTTGTTTTTGTGGTTCTGAGCCATTATCTGATTTCCACGAAGTACATAAAAATTCAGCTTAGACTGTGTTATACCTAATCAACATTAAATAGATGAATGATGTAAGTGACAACTCTTATGGCTCAGGCCCTACACACTGCATTCTTCCCTTGCTCTGTTATTAAAACGATCTTTCAGGCAAGAGCACAACTTTGACTTTGGAAAAATTCTGCAAAGTTTTTAGAGAAGAAAGAGTGCAGATCCATGCTCAATAAGTTTTCTCTCCCCCATTCCCTTTTTCTTCATGATGCTTCACACACCCAAATCAAATACACACAAATGCTTAGAGAAAATATTAATCTCTTCAGCAGATGACTGAATCCACTAGAGTGGATTATTTCAATAGGCATATTCTACATTTACTTTGTATATGAAGAATTCCATTATTCTCATCACTGGCAATTTTACCACCTTTGTATTGTCCTGACCTTTAAACTGCAAATAACAAATCTAAGTCACTTTGTGCCCATTTTCTCCATGCCTCTCTCCTCTGTTAATCATGGTTCTTCTATCCATCATGGCCTATACAATCCTGGCCATAGAATGAAGCTTGAACTGGGTCTCTTCAAAGGCAGAAAATACATTTGTTGTGTGAGCTGAAAAAGAGATTCCCTCTAATCCAGTAACAGCTATGGCAAGCTTTTCTCAGTTTGAAACCTCTCACTTTATACAAGCATATGAAACAGGTGATAAATGAATCTAAAAATGGGTCACAGAGGATTCTATGTTGCTTGCCATGTGTGTCAGTGATGGGTAATGTGCATCCACAGGGATCCACCAAGCAGTTTGTATCATGTGATACCTTCTTGTTGATATTAGTTTGTAAAAACTGAGGGATTTGAATTTTCAGGACTAATATTTGTCTGTGACTGCCACAGGGAGAAAGTTTACTATGGTGTGATGAATTGAACTTGAAATACTACATCCCTATTGAAAATGAAAGGTCATCCTGAGGATTCTGTATTTCTCTGTCTCCTAAGGATCACAGGACCAGAAAAAAGTTACAGAGATGCTAAGGTCAAAAAGGTTTTCTCTCATGCCTGTAGTGCTTTAGGCTCTTGGCCACCACTTAAAGAGCAAGCAAAAACTTAAGAACTTCCTCTGGGCTTCAGAAAGACTTTGCTAAGGATAAACTTTCTGTAGCCTAAACAGATTCAGAAACAAATCGGTCTGGTAAAAAGAGAAAAGGATCATAATTAGGATTTTTCTAGCCTCATCCAGTAGAGAGTTTCATTTCAGCCTCCGTTGCAGGGCTCCCGGTAATTCCAAAGTTTAAAACCTGTTTGGCTAGACCTAATGATGCCTGCACTGAATGGCTTGGAGGGACTCTAGACCACATGGATTGCTGTCTCGCAATAGCTCTTCCAACACAGAAGGCACACTGGATAAAAATGCCGAACTCGGTTCCAGGTTTTGCAACATTCCTTCATTTAAGATGGAAATTTCCTTTAATAGCTGGCAGGACATGGTGGTTGGCTTATTCTTTAGGGTTTTTTTTGCTTTTAACCATATAAACGTAATCTATCTATCAGCCAAAGATTATATGCATTGCAGATACAGAGTTTCATCCTGGGGCTATTGAAATGAATTGCATAACCATTCAGTAACTGACTACAAGCACAAATCACTTGTATTGGTTACCAAATGGCTTAGTTTAAATGTAAAATTATTTGTTCAGACAGCAAGAAACTATTTACACATGCTACTTTTGAATTTTACCTTTAGCTATGACCATATGGTAACTTAACTTTTAAATTGTATTTACCGCATTCTTGTACTTTAATCAGTCAAGGCAAAGCTAAACTCTTCAGAACTCCATGTTTAAGCTTTAAAATTAAAACTTTTACTGGTTCTCTCTTCCTTTGAGCTGTTACCATCTTCAGATAATACCAGATCAACCAGTGCTTAACACTTTGGCATAACAGTTCAAATGTGTATACTGCCTTGTATACCCTGACTTACGTTTTACTCAGTGGAGGCTAAACTTTCTTATTTGAGGAGTAATGAGCTCTGCTCAATTAGCAGAGCAATTTTTGTGAGCATTGCACATAATTAGTTCCAAGGTCTCCATAGTTTTAACAGTCATTTGTTAACAATCTTTTTATACAGCTGGCATGAAACTTGTAAATCAAATACAAGTAAATAGTCAAATAACTGAAGCACTTAAACTACACACATGATTCCATAACTCAAATATGCTTTTTTGGGAAGCAATTTAGCTTTAAATTTCAGAAGTGATGACATGGCTACTTTTTGCAGAGAAAGAATCAAGGTCTGCAGGATCAGGGAATACTTCTTATTAGACCTGCTATTTTTGGAAGTGGCAAAGAAGTTTTAGAATAAACCATCCCTTCACTAGATTCTCTTCTTTTCTCCTCCCCCCCCACGTATATGGATGCATGTGTTACAGACTTCAGACCTAATATACAACAGTTCTGGATGTGCATTTTCCTATTCTCTGAATTCTTACATTTTGTTGATAGTTTCTTAATAGTTCGTCAGGGATTCTAGAAATAGATAACATCCTTAATTCAGTCTATGACGGTGACTAATGAATTATGAGGTAATGCGGATCGAAAGGGAAAGACTGTGTGCCTGCATTTCAGCAGGTCGTGGTGTTAAGAACAGGTGGTCTTCCTCTGTGGCTGACTGTCTCTTTTAGACTCTTGCTTGAGGGAAGAAAGTAAAGATCTGACTTATCTTTTTATCCAGCATTGAGAAGTGCTACTAGTGTCACCCCCTATAAAAGAACCTTGACAAATCATAGAATTTTGGTAAGTGCATAAGAAAAGAGGTGAGAAAATAAATAGGTTTTTCCCTGTTGCATACTCTAGGTTCTCCTGCTAGATGAAAGCTAATTGTCCATGTTTGTGCCCAACTAAGGAGAATGAGGGCAGAACGAGTCCTGAATTTGTCAGGACTGGCGTGTCTTTCAATGCTTTTTGGTGCTGTCAAGCATTGTAGTTTCTCAGTGTGCTGCCCCTGACATGGAAAAATCACCCCAAGAGACCTATTGAGAGCAGTACAACCCAGCAGTGTGGCAAGGAAGCAGAAGCTCGTGCTGCCCTTGCTGGTAAGTGAAGATGAAGGAGAAGGGAAGGAGGAAAAAGAAGAAGGTTGAAAGGTGTTGGTGGGAAAGGCTGCGACTGACTTTGGTCTATGCTGGAGATGAGATGTGGGGGCCCTGTTTGGAGGGACAATCTGTCAAGGCCTAGTTGCGATGCTGGGAACTTGGGTTTGTGGGTAACACAACAGCAATGCTAATGAAAGCCCTTTATGCTGCCTGGCTCCCATTCAGTAAATTTGCCCCAAAGAGTAGTTAGGCCCCTTAGTTGCTCATTCCAGTTACAGATTTTGTTTGGTAGAGTAATTTAAGATTCCAGATATTACCTGGATTCCACTGTAAGGCACTTTCAACCTTTAAATCTTTTAAACTGTTTTTTGCATTTGTCAATTTTACAGTTTTTTCCCCCTAGTAACTGTCAACATTTAAATTTATGTCAACAAAAAGTCCCAATTTGACCTTTTAGGCAACTCAGGAAAAGTGACTTTGTTTCCAGAGATGCTGGGAGCTCACTGGCTTCAGTATTTCAGTGCCTCTGGATATTAGGCTGTTTCTATTTATATGCCTATGCATATATGTTGGAGTCTAGCTTTATGTTCCCAAGCCTGAAAACTTTGGTGGTAATGAATACCAATACACCATAACGAATGGTCTCCCAAGCTGGGGAAAGCTCTGGGGAGCCGGCTGCTAAAATTCCACCAGCCACTTAAAGGGAAGTTTGAGTGATGGCCCTGCTTCTGCTGGAGTTTTCTTCTGTCCTGGATATAAACATGCTGTCCTAGTTAGTTAACTGTTATTCTTAGCTATTACAAAAGTGCATCTGAAAAGCCTGTTTTCTTTCTATTGCATTTGGAAAAAAACAGATTGCTCAAAGTGCCAAATATTCTGGGAAAAAGAAAACATTCCTGGAGAAGGATTGTCCTGGACAGTCTATGAGAACTCTTCGCTACTTCCTCTGCTCTCTTTCCCCCCCCCCCCCCACATGCACGCACACACGCACACACAGCAAGCTGAATTGCACAAGCTGATTGGTTAACTCACCCATACTCAGGGTATTTTTTTTTCAGGGACAAATTCAGAGCATGTCCAGTATATTCATTTGCCTAACTTAATCTAAGCCTCTTTGCCAAGCAGTGTTATTTCTTTATTTGGTTATAAAAGGTGTTTTTATTTGAATGGTAAAAAAGATTAATAGAGTCCGTATTTTTCTGTTTTCTGAAAGAGCCATGGCCACATAACCTTTATATGTGGCCGAGCAGAAGAACTGAACAAGGCCTTTCCTTGGGTGAGAGTTATTGGGAGTCACTAATACAAGCAAGGAAATATATGGGAGAGGATGGGCTCCAACACAACACAGCCATTAAAATAATGCTTTGGAAGAGGCAGGTCTCAGGTGATTTTGGAAGGAGCATGCATGATGGACCAAAGTAGGGAAAACAAGTCCCATGGCACCAAAATGCCTTCCCAGCCTGCAGGACAAGGTGGGGGGCTGTTTGGGATAGATGGTGCTGCAGTGTGGATGCCGTGGAGTAGTGTGGATGCTGCGGATGCCGTGGAGCAGCGCGGATGCTGTGGAGCAGCATGAGTGCTGCGGATGCCGTGGAGCAGCGTGGATGCCGTGGAGCAGCATGGATGCTGTGGAGCAGCGTGGATGCCGTGGAGCAGCGTGGAGCTGGCTGGGCCGTTCCCGCTCCCAGGTGAATGCAGGGCGGAGGGAGGCTGGTCCCGGCGGGCCCGGCCGTGAAGGGGGGATGGAGGCGGGGGAAGGCAGAGCCCCTCGCAGCGGGGAGCACAGCTTTGCCCTCGCGTCCTGCAAGCGACGGGGCGAACTTGCCACACCGGGTCCGTCGAGGCGGCGCTTCGCCCCCGGGCTCCGCTCCCAGCCCAAGCAGCACCCTCTGCCCGCCGGTGCCGGTGCCGGGGCTCCCCGGTGCGGGGGGCCGCGACCCCGGGCCGAGCCCGCGCCGGCGGCGGGCCGAGGTGCGGGAAGGGGGGTGACAGCGCAGCAAGGAGCATGCGTGCGGGGGGGGGGGGGAGGAGGAGGCGAGGAGGAGGAGGAGGAGGAGAGAGGAGGAGGAGGGATGGCGAGGGGAGGCGGCTGCTGTTTATTTGCAGCCGGGCCGGCCGCGGCTCGGCACAGCGCGAGCGGCCGGCGGCGGCGGTCGCGCTGCCCGCCCCGCGCCATGCGGGCGCCGCTGCCTCCCCGCGCCGTGGCGGCGGCGGCGGCGGGGGAGCAGCAGCGCCCCGGAGCGCCCCGCCCGGCGGCCCCCGGCGCCGGCCCGGCCCGACCATGGTGACGGGCTCGGCGCGGGGCTCCCGCAGCCGGGACCGCGCCGCGCCGCGGCCGCCCGGCCCGGGCTGCGCGGGGGGCGGCGGGCGCGGCGGGGCGGCGGCGGCGGCGGCGCTGGCGGCGCTGTGCGCCCTGTGCTACGGCAACTCGCTGCGGGGCGAGTTCGTGCACGACGACGTCTGGGCCATCGTGCACAACCCGGACGTGCGGGCGGCCGCCCCCGTGGCCGCCGCCTTCGCCAACGACTTCTGGGGCAAGCGGATGGCCGAGAACACCAGCCACAAGTCCTACCGGCCCCTCTGCGTCCTCACCTTCAAGTAAGTGCCGCTGCCCCGCGCCGCCCTCCGTGCCCCGACGGGCCGGGGACGGGCGGCGGGCGCCTCCTCGCTCGCCCTGCGCGCCCGCCCGCGGCTCCGTGCCCGGGCCGGCGCTGGCAGCGGCGCCGCGGGCCGCCCCCGGGGCGGCGGGGTGGCGGGGAGCCTCCCCGGCGCCGCCGCCGCCGGTTTCCTGCCCTCGGCTCCGTGATTCAGCATTTCTGCCGGGCAGCGCCGGCCCGGGACGGGGAGCCCCCGGGTCCGCGGCTGCCGCCTCCCCCCGGGGGGACCCCGGCCCGTGGGGCTCCTCCCGGCGAGGAGCTGTCCTGTGGGAACTTCCCGCTTCCCGGCGGGCGCCCGGCTCCCCTCCTGCCTAGGGAGCAGGTGTCGCGTCTGCTGAGGGCTGCGCGGAATAAAAGGGAGAATTGGGGAATAAAAGGGAGAGTCGAGCATTTCAGAAAGCTTTCTTCGCTGAGAAGGGTGCGCACGCAGAATTCCCCTTAAGTTCCTCCTGCCACTCGTCCCTCTGCTTTACCTGCAGGACTTTTCTCCGCAGTTGAATGATGGTGTCTGAAACTTCCCAGCTGCTGTTTTGAAGCAGACCCGTAGTTATTCTTACCTGTCTTTCCAACATTAAGCTAAGGGGTCTGCCTCGAGGATGCTGCGCTGTTTCTTGTAGCCAGCCCGGCAGCTGCAAGTCTCTCCTGTCGGTCACTGAGTTTTCAGTCAGCCTTGTCTGCTTCAGATGTTCTCTGCGTACAGCGCGCAGAGGAGTTGAGGAGGAGTTTCGGTTGTAAAGGAATAAAGAGGAGTTGGGCAGCTGCAGAGTAACTGACTGTTACCCTCCCTAATCCTAGAAGGAAAACCAAGGCCTCCCTCTCTTGCAGGGGAGAAGAAGCTGTAGCAGCCCAACTTAGTTACAATTCATGCAGTTAGCATGTTGTTCTTTGCATTAGCGTGTTCTCTTCGTACTATATTCTGATGAAATGCTAATGAGGGTGAATGTTTATCATATTTTAGTATGTAAAAATTATTTGGGACAGGGGGGCTGTGCTGTGGAAAGGGTGTAGCTAGGTGCAGAGTTACGGGTCATGTTTAGCGCTCGGGTTTTGTCTGTAAGTGAGCGGTAAAGATGTTCATTACCAACCCATGGCAGGCAAAGGAACAAGCTACATAGACAGCAGAAAGTATAGCAGGAGGAGGTGTTACTGGTGGCTAGAACCTGGTAGACTCTTCTCATTGAGTCACTATTCATTAGAATACCTGATATTTATAAATAACATTCATGACTGTCTGAAAAGAGCGTGTTTCTATAATGCAAGACGAATTTAGGGAAATGCAGCATCCCTTCGGTACTCCCACAGAGCACCTGCCACCCTTCCTGTTGTAAAGGCAGGCTTGGAGACGATGGCAATCGATACCCAGCTGCCCGGGGAAGCAGGGACTGCAGGGGTCAATGGATGGAATATCCCTGATAAAGCAAAACTGCCAACAGTACAAATACTTGCAAGCTGGATTGTTCAGAGCAGATTTTATACATTCTCCTTGAAAATGTTCTAAGCAGATTTCTGTAAAGAGCAATGGGGAAGTAGGCAGCAATGGACAGAGTTAGCTTGGCGCACGCAGAATGCCTTCTCCATCATGCATTCAGCCAAATTGTTGGTGTGGTCTGATTAATCCATTACTCCACTGTGGGTAATTTGAGAGGTGAGTGGACCTGCATATATCACTGCTGACTGCATTGCATGCTGTGTTGGTGCTAGGCTCGGCCTCATAGATCAGATTGCAGGGGTGAGGTTATGTTATGCAAATTAGCAGAAGAATATTAAACTTTAATAATGCAATGGAAACTTAATAATGCAATGGAAACTATGTGCTTTAATTCACATTTTAATTCACATTTTACATGTCTTTACTCTGAACTGACTTGGCTTTTACTATTTTACTGTTTTTTACTATTTACTACTACTTCTTACTATTTGTTTTTACTATTTCCAAAAAGTGTGTGTGTGTGTGTGTGTGTATAGGATGAAGTGCTGTCCCCATCTAGTCCTTTATAAAATCAGTGATACTAATTCTGTGAGCAAGACTTCATCCTCAAGTGCTTATAATAACCATACTGAAGTATACCGATAAAATATAGGGTCAACGCCTCAGTCATTTGCTCACTGGCTGGCATTGCATTTGGAATAAGGAAGGAATCATTTATCTTCCTGATCCCTGGCTGCAGAGGAAGATTATTTCCAGTGTGTCCCAAATATTCTTTCAGCCCTCTGCTCCCCCCCCCCCCCCCCATTTCTACCAGCAGGGTGTCCAAAGAAGACCTTAGGATCTGGGTGGAGTGGATCGTCCAAACCCAGCGCTTCCAAATAGCATCCAGGGAGCTCTTGTCAAGTAAAGCTGAGCTCATGGTTGAGCTGCATACTGCTTGCCTGAGCCGTCGGCCCCTGCCTGCCTGTCATGATGTTGCTGGTTGCACTCTACCCAGAGAAAGGATTTACCCTGCTGGCTGTAAAATGCTCCACAGAAGTGGCCTTTTAACAAAACTGAAAGGAACATACTTTGTCGATACTCTTGCTAGAGATTAGTGCATCCATTTAGGAAACTCAAGAAAATTGTGTGATGCATGCATTGCAGGATCTCATTGAAAATGGGGAGCAGGAACCAAACCATTCTGGTCTCTCTCTTTTTTTTTTCTTTTTTTTTCTCCTTGTTTTACTTTCTGCTGTGCTAGTTTGACAGGTTAAAACCAATGCATTTTAACAGTTGTATGAATCTTTATACCTGACTGGTGATTGTGCTGCTGTGGTGTGAAATTTTCATCTGAAAAGGCTTGTTTTGAATCTTGCTGTAATAAGATTCAAAAACTGGGAGATCTCCAAACTGCATATACAGAACAGATGTGAAGGGTGGGCTGAAATTTATACCTACAGATCCATCAATCTTCAGAAACTTTGTCTCCATCTCTTTGCTGTCCTTTGTGCCTGCAAAAATAAGAGGAAGGACTTGCCCTGGGGACTCTTCATTAGACTGAACATATATTACATATATGCTACATATTCTGGAAGTGATCTCAATTAAAAAAAAAAATTATCATCAATCTGTCAGAAAATTCTTAAGGAGACTTTGCTGAAATTCTGTAACAGTAGTTCAGCATGCCTCAGTTATTGGAAATCTTAAATGACAGTCCTTATTCCAGTAGACTAATGCTCTGGAGCCAAACAGTGAAAAGAGCTGGAGCGTTTGACAGTATTCACGCAGGATCTGTCATGTGAATGTTCAGAGGAAAATATGAGTAGCCTGTGTTACTAAAACCATTAAGCAAAACTTAAAATATTCACAGAACTGCTGCATTTTTTTTGTGTGGGTGAGCATCAGAAGAAAAAGAAAACCCCAACAGTGAACATGAATTCTTCAGTTAAATTAGTTTGTGTATTTGAACTTCTCACCTTCTTTCTTGATTTCAATAAACTAAAGAAATGTTAAAACTAGTTGATTTACAAACATTTCTATTGTACTTTTGTAACTGCTAGGTGTCAAATCTAGCAGAACTCCCGATCTGTGAAGGGTTTGAAATGATAGGGAATGGTGTTGTTTAGTCCTTAGGAAACACTTACTTCCTGCTATCCAGTGCTGTCACTTAGTTGTTAACCTGCAGCTATTTTCTACTTGAAGAAGGGATTTGACTTCCTTTTTTAAGGAAGAAGAAAGCTTTTGGGACTCAGGATATACTATTTCTTGGTGACTTACATATAAAATGTTAAGAGGAAGAAAAAAAACCTTATCAGTTCTGTATTCACTCCAGTTTTTATATTTAAATGGGGTGCTTTCTGGCTTACACCTTGTCTCCAATAACAGAAGTTCTGTAAATCATTCATTCCCTTCATAGCACTTCAGCTATTCCCTGGTTCCAGTGGTTTTGCAAAAATATTACTCAGCTGTTGAAGCAGAAGGTGAAATCCTGCCCACTCGGCCTGTCTGATGCTGGGTTGGAGGCACCGTGTACCAGCCTGGCACAAGGCATGTGTCGGTGAGGGAGGCGCTGCAGAACCCAAAATGACAGCTCACGAGAGACGAAAGGCTGGGGGAAAAGGAAAAGGGAGTGACAAGTTTAGGCCACAAAGCCATTACAAAGACTAGGGAGGGTGACACTGGGCAAAGAGCCCCAACTGATACCTGGCTCCCCTTGAGGGAGGTGGAAGTCACCATTCGCTGGAAATTTACTTGGATCTGTGAGAAAAGGGTACAGACAGGCGATCCAGCGGTGCTTGGGCTGCTGGGCGGCCGTCTTGGCTCTTGAGGCTCTAGGGGGGAGAGGAGCTGGGGGAGATCCGCACTCAAGGGGAACTGGACTCTCCCACTGGACATACTAAAAGTCTCCTGCACACAATTTGCTCACAGAAATCCTAGTAGTACTCTGATTACTTTAAAAAAAAAAAAAAAAAAAAAAAAAAAAAGCAGTCTGTGCTCACCTGTTCACTGCAGAATGGATGTCCTGCCAGCTCGGCTGGCAGAGGCTACTGATCAGGGATGGTTTGGGTAACATACATGTTTAGGAAATAAATGGTATCCTTCAGCAACAGTTCAGTATTCTGTGTGGGCACCGAGAGCCAAATATAAGACTACCGGTGGCTTTGGATCAAAGCCTAAAGTGACTGTGAGCTTGGGTTAGATGTAAATATACAGCCAAAAGGAGAATTAATTCAATAATTCACTGCCAACCTTCTGATCTATCTAGTTGCTTACAGCTGATCCTTCTGCTTTTTCAACTATATCGATGGCACAAGTTTCAAGGACAGGGAGCTTAAAAAAAAAGGCAGAGAGAGAAGAAAGAGACCTTAGATTTTATTTGTTCTTGATTTAATGTTGTATTCCAGTTTGATATCACAGAGTAATATAGTGAGCTATAATATGTCAGGTTAAATGCACAATGCACAAGTATTCTCTTCTCTCTGTACATCTATGTTAGGGCAATATCACAATGTTTAAGATTATGTCAGTATTTCTTCTCTATAGCTTAGTCTAATATTTCTACGCTAGCAATAGCAATCACTCTCCATGCCGATATTGTGATACCTGCCATGAAATTGATGTAGGATTGCTGGAGCCACAATGGGCTTAAGTTATAGGCAAGGTGAGGTTTGTGAAGAGAGACAGTTGCTTTTATTAGGCCAGTTGTGTTAAAATTGGAATATATGGACACTTTTCTAGACACGTAAGTCTTCCTTCTGACTAACAACAGACTGTTTTGCTGCCGTTTTAGATCTGGGAGAGGGTGCGTGTGCCTCAAAGCTTGCCTTTCTTCCAGCTCTGGGAGTTGCCCATATGAAACAGATGCACAGAAGATTATTTTTCTTCCAGCAGACTGAGTGTAAATATTGTTTTGAAGTAGAAAAGGTGAGCTAGAATGGAATGGTTAATGTATGGTAGCACTTGTCTGATTTTTTTCTTCCTTTGGTTATAGGCCTGGGTTGTGTTCCTTTAGAGATGCCAGCAGGGTCACTTGGGCTCCTGTGGACGGAGGCCGGAGAGTTGCTCACAAGGTGGAATATTTGCGGGGAGACTTTCAGAGATGGCAGGCCATGACTGGGAGCTGCAGTTTGGGGCTGCCTTTTGAGTTTAAAAGCCTTTTATTTTGAGGGGAAGGGTTCCTTAAAAGATCCAAGCAGCTCTTCCTCAAAGGTTTGGCTGACATAAATCCTGTCACACCTATGTTTGCTGCTTTTCTTCATTGGTGTGTTGTCTATTTAACACTTACTTTAATTTGTAGACATTTTTTCTCATCCAGCCTACTATTCCTCTTGCACTAGTGTTACACTTGATTCTCTTTTGTCTTCTTTTGCCAAAAAGGCTCGGCTTTGGACCAACCTTCTTCCCCACAGGAACATCCCTGTCAGTACTCTTCAGAGTACATGAAAATGAGAGAGCCAGTGCTCTGGCTGCTGCTGGTTAGCTAAGGGCATTTCTCTGCATTTACGCACTGTGTTTCTGACTGCTTTCCTGGGCTTTCTCGTTTATTGTCTCTCTCATCTTAAAAAACAAAGCAACCCCTCCACCTCCCCCAAAAAAACCCTGTAAGTGTCTGTCTGTTTTCATACAGTGTGCTTCTTTGTTTCATTATAAATTAATTGGCACTCCCTCCATGGTCTGAGGCTACAGCTGAAAGATTACCAAATTATTTCAAATATGATGAAAAATTTTTGTGTCCAGTTTGAAATGTGCTCTCGATTAGGCCTAATAACTCTAGACTATATTTCTGTTAGTGTTGTTTTCTATTCCTGATGAAAACTGTCCTAGCTGGGTTCTTGAATACGGCTCATTTCTTATTCTGTACATGCTTGAGAGAGGACAGCTCGATGGGTTAAAACATCCGAGTCATTCCCTCATATCGCTATTAAACCCTGGGATGTATTTTACTCTCTGTCTATATTTACTCTGGGAAACTTCCTATCAGTGCAGAGCTGTACAGCATCGCAGGCTGCTTCTTTGTGTTTAGCAGTACGTTCTGGTCAGTAGTGGGATGGTAAAAAGTTTTGTGATATGTTAATTTCCTTCATTGTATTGCTGCTACAGAGACAATATTTAAGATTAATTTGTAAGACAAACTCTCCTTTGTTCACAATGTGGCTAAAATGACGCTTGGTTTGTCAGCTTGTACATTGCCACAGTGGTCTGACTTCTTTTAATTTTCCAGGGCCTTTTTATGGAGACAAATCTAAAGCCATGTGAATAACACATTCAATATCCTTAACACAGGATTGATCATCAACCCACACTTTCTAGTGTTTCACTAGAAATTTCTAACATATTTCCCACTTCCAAGGTGCTGTCTCTTCTCAGTCTAATTGTGATTTCTGTTTTCTTTTCCTAACCATGCTGGAAAGCAATAAGCTGCTTGGAATCCCAACCCTTAGCTGGTGCTCTTGCAAGTGATGACTGTCGTGCTCTAAGGGAATTGCTCTAGCCTGGGGATTGGTGTGCCTCTGTCTTCTTGTCCTTCCCCATTATATACTCAAGTAACAAACCATTTAAACCTTATTCTCCATTTAATTCTGAGGTATTCATATAATCACATTCTACTGTACTGTGAAAAGGCTGCCAGCCCAAAGTACTGCTATGCCGGGAGCGCTTTGCTGTGCTTGTGCTAGCCATCGTCTAAACATTAGTGCAAATTGGGCTTATTTTCCTTTTACTGCTATAGATTTTTCATTAATCTTTGAGTTGTTTCCATGTAGAACTTCAACCACTGTTGTCACTGGTGCAGCTGTGCCATTTTTGGAGTACAAATGCTCATTTTCCTAGCACACAATAGATGCGTCCGTGGAAACTATTAGGAGATTTCACCATGCTCTGAAATCTTGCATTAGTTTACATAAACTTTTTCTTTGTCATACATATCACATAATCATAAAAGGAATGGAAGATCACAGGAAGCCTAACCGATTGTTGTATATTAGTTTAACTCATATAAATCTGCATGTGAGCCTGCCTCTGTAAAAACTGTGGTGTTTTTATGAAGTGTGGGATGCTCTGAGAATTTCCATTAAGTGTTACTTGCTATAACAGATTATCATTATTATGCTGTGCATTTCTATTTCATAATTCTGTGATAACATGTTTTGTTTTTGTTAGTCTGTTGAAAATAATAAAACAGATTAAACTAAACAAGAGCTGCCCAGGGATAATAACAAGGTCTATAAAAAGAGAAACTCTCCAATTATGGTTTATGGTATTATTAAATCATAAGAGGTCTTATAAAAGGTTGAATGAGTCTTTGTGTGCATAAGTGGATAAAAAGCACTGTATTAGAGCCTGGGGTGCTGGTGATTATATAACATAACTGGCTTTGGGTTTTAAAAATGGAATTGGCTTGGGAGCCCTTACTCTTGCGGCATAGTCTCCTTTGGTTCTGGGTCTGTGAGGGTGAAGTCACTGAATCCCTTTGGTTTCCAGGGCTTTTGAGTGCTCTGCAGGTGAATTACTTACCCGAGGAGACGTGTCCCTGCCTGACTTGTCTAGAGGAAGAGTAAGTGCCCTTTGCTTGAGAGTAGTGTTGTGCAGAGTCCTGGCTCTGCAAATACCGCTCCTCGCACAAGTAGCTGAGGCTAGGGGGAGGGAGGGAAAGTGGTTAGCTGGGCATGCGGATAGAAGCTGCCTGTTCTTTTAAGAGCAAGAGTAATTTGCTTTCTTTTAGAGAGCTCTTTTACAAGCTCTTTGATGACATGTTTACTCAGCAGACCTTCAGCAGTTGGTGCCTCTGAAAGTCTCTTTCTGAGACTGCAGCTACATAATTACTTTTCCTCGATTGGGGAGTGGAGGAAAGGAAAAGCTGCCACGTTTATACCGTTGGAGGCGAGGCAAACTACGCCAAAAGCAAAGGATCACGTGCACGGTGCTGCTCCTGAACAACATCTGTTAGCCTTAACAAAAGCAAGGGATTTCTGTGTTAGGGCACATACCTCTTCTTTTGGTATACCTCCCGCTTTGGCATGTAGTTTTGGCAGTGCTCTGCCTCGGGTGTGACTCTGCAAACTGTGGATGCTGCAACACTCGGACACAAAGAGCAGTGCTGGGACTGGAGTCTTTGCTTGGATTTGTGTTATCATGCAGCTGGCTTCTCCCTGAGGGGCACAGTGATCCACGCCTTTTTTTTTCGACAAATTTTTCTACTGATGATGGTTTAGGTGATACAGATCACCTCTATTAGAAGATGCCTGTGACATCTCCTAGTCTCAAGAGATTGTTCCTTGGTATACTTGCTCTTCCCCTCTATTCCCCAGGGGCTTTTGAGGGCCTTTGCATTTGAACTGTTATTCTCCACTTTTCCGCAGCCTTAGCACACTCTTTCCCTTCAAGGATGCTTTCAGACTACAGGAAGGCAGCCTCGTGCAGGGCTGCAGGTTTTATCTACAATTTCACTCCCATTTAACTTTGTTGTAAAACACTCACTCACTTATGTCAGGCAGTGAAGGATCATGCCCTGTGCTGCCAGTTACTTTAATCATTTCTAAACTTTTGCTCAGGAGGGAAGAAAGACCCATTTGGGTGTGTTGCTCCCCCCTAGATCCATGTGTGAACTCATCACCAATACCCCCCTGGTTGCCCTTCTGCAGGCTGCGGAGGGCATCCCATGAGGGCTGGCAGGGACATGGTGCACTCTCACCCCACCGTTCGCACCTGTTGCAGGGCAGGTGTTGGAGCCGTGCCGAACTCTTATTTCCTGAGCGTTGCACAGAGGGCTCCCCTTGAGGAAAGACCTCGCTCCTCTGAGATGATGGTGGTGTCTCCCCAACAAGCGTCCCATGGAGCGTGGTCACTTGTTTTATTCAGCCCCGCATATTTAGAATACTATTTGCAGACACCTTTCTGGCTTGACAGACAGTTCAAAAAGTCTGGTCAGCCCAAAGCATCTGTTTTCCTAGCTGAGCTCTCTTACAAGGCTGTAACATCTACATCTTTCTTACAGGTAGTGCTTTAATGCAAATGGATGTTACGCTCTTCATACAGAAATGGCTAAGGTTCTCAGGCCTGTACAATGCTGCATGTTAGAAAAGATGATAGTGTTGGTGCCTTTTGGGCTTACAACTTAAAAAATAAAAGATTTCCCCATCTGTGGGCCAGCTTAGAAATAGGAACATTAGAAAACCTCCCTCCCATAGCAGAGTACTGTTCCTGTTCATGAACTTTGTGTTGGAGAACCACCACTTCTTATTGAAGGCTAATTTTGAGGTTCCTATGTCTATTTTTCTTCCTTTGTTTGCTGAGCCATATACTGTGTGTAGTTACTGCAAGACTTTGTGGTAACGCTGATGCCCGTAAACAAAGCGAAGGTTGAATCTCTGCAAGAGTATTAAAATTTAAGAAGGGACAAGTCTTTCTGGTTGATTTGCTTAGGCTTTCTCACTCCCCCATGCAGAAGTTGCTTTGTTGTTGCTCTGCTGTGGAGCAAATTTGGCTTTCCATAGCACGCTGCCTTTTTTTCCCGGGGTGGCTGAGTGTGCTGGGGAGCTTTGCGACATTCTCGTGATTCGGATCAGAGCTGTTTGGAGCCCTAGGTTTGCTCACCTGTTTGACATATAATAAACTCAACCACTGTTAACGTTTCAAAATCATTCTACTGGGATTGTTTCAGGACAAAAGAATGTTTCCTTCATTGCGGTTTGGCCTAATTTCTTATGACAAAGAGCTGTAGCAGCAAAAAAAACTACTGTGAGTATAGCACCTGCACACATTCGCATTTAATGGTTATGGACCACCAAAGATGGTATTCAAAACACACAGAGGCATGCTTGTGCTCATATTTTGCTCTTTACTGGAAGGCTTATTCTAATAGCATGGTGGTGTTCTGTTTGTGTCTTGTTATTGTTTTGTTTGGCTTTTTCTTAAAAGAATACAAAGGGGAAAAGCCAGGCAGGGAGGCTGTTGTTTTTACATAGCTGTTTTCAATACCTTAGAATGGGTAATTCTCAGCTCTTACAGGCCTTTTGGGCTTTGTGTTTGGGCCAAGGAGGGGCATGAAGAGCACATCCCACCTTTGGGATAGCTGGCCTAATGGGGACAGGAGGATTGACCTCCTGCAAGGTCCTGATTTTTGCTTATAGACCTGTTTTGCTGGATGGGAAGTGATGTTCAGACATGATCCATGTAGATACATGTAAGATTTACATGAGCGTTGTCCCAGGTTGTGTTTTTAGTGATCGGTCCTCATGTCTTGGTCAAACAGAAAAATAGGAATTCCTCACATTGTGGTGTGTGGGTCCATATCACCTGATAACCTGAGCCTGAGCACTTGCTGTCTCCACTGTCCTCACCCGCTCAGAAGGGCCCTGGCCCTCATAGGCCTTCTCCAGAAATTGGGCTGCCAGAGCGTACTGTTGGCGTTTTTAAAGGGACTGTGCTCCATCCAGCTGATTTACAGCCAGGAACAATTCATTTGTATAAGGAACTGGTCTTGCAGGTGGTCCTTGCTGTTGTGCGCATCTGCAGGTGCCTCTGGGTGGGAATTTTGCTTAGACTGTCATTTTGAGTAGTTTGACTCCTTTTTGAGCAGGGTGGCCTGTGCTGCCTCTCATCCCAGAGGGGTGCTCTGAAACCAAGATTTAGGCCTGGGGGTTCCCACTGCCGCAGCATATTTCTAACTGAAGCTTTGTCTGGGCGTCTGTTACTGACATTTGTTGTGTTTTTGTCGTCTGGTTCTGGTAGAAATGAGGGAAAGTGATGTGTACTACAGACCTGAAGTGCTTTGCAGGAGAAAAGGAAAAAAATACCCCAAAACAACCCCCCCCCCCCCCGTCAGGTATTCTTGGATCACACAGACTGATGTCTTGTCAAAATGTAGTTGCATCAACCTGTACTTCAAAGTGAAAGGTCAAGTCATGCTAAAATCACACTTCTAAACTGTGCTGGCTTCAGCTATTGCATCCGCAAATACTCCAGTGGGAACAAAACCGGAATGCACAAGTGAGACTCCTGTTAAAGTTACACTGACCTGGAAAAGGCAGCCCAGGACAGATAGCACTCTGCTTGTGAGTAAGGAATGTGGAGGGTATTTATAAAAAGCGTACGTTGTGTGGCCTTCGCAGACACAACATACCTCCTTTGTCTTACAAAAATTAAGGTGTTTGCATAGTAGCACCGACTCAGTGGCGTTGCTGTTGAACCATGTGTATTGTGGCAAAGCTGAAACCTTCGTAACCACAGGAAGAAGCATTGCTATCCCTTTAACGTGTTTACATCTACATGTAAAATATTTGGATTGATTCTTTTCTTCTTTACTGGGTGTCTTGTCTTTTTTTTTTTTTTTTTAAGCATGCTTTAACAGTAATACTTCCAAATTCCTTGTTTGTATATGGAATCTTCATTATATAGAGACACCATGTATATAGGTATTTGTCCAAATGTACAGATATGGTTAATTCTAAAGAGAGACAAGTTATCTTCAACTGCTAATAAAGCAAAGCCTGTCCGCAGCTGTTAAGCAAGTTGGCTGTAAAAAACAGCGACCAGAAAAATATGTGAATACACGTTGTGGATTAAGTGTCATAACAGCTACTTGTTTATTTTCTTTTTATGGCAGCCACAAATAATGAACCCTAATTGTCTCATCAAGATTGAGTCTAAAGAGATGTTAGCCAACTTAAGTCATCACTGTACTTATCATAAAAATGATGCTGACTATTAAGGCAGCTTGGTAGTGTAGACCTGATTTCAGTAAAGCACTTAAATAAATGCTTAGCCTTCAGTACGTGAAAGTATTTTGAAAGTTAAATGGGAATAAATGTGCCTGTAACTTCAAGCATATGCTCCAGTGCTCGGCTGAATCCTTGTTGTTCACAAGGAAATCATCTATTCCATAGTAGAAAATAACTACCCATATTGTAAAGCTGCCATGTGGCTGAGACTACTGCAGAAGATGCCAACAGGGAAATAGGACAAGCGCTGTACTTCTAACATTGGGCTGCATTATTTCCTGCTGCAGAAGCACGTATATTGCTTAACAGCAGTAAACTTGACTTAATGTTACGGCACAAGCCTCTCCCATCTTTGTGTTGTAAAGTTTGCCAAATTCAACCACATATTTTAAAAGGAGAGTCGGGGAAGTGGTTTCTTTTTAATCAGATAAAATAGAAGTTCAGAGTAATTTTCCCTAATTAGTTTAAGACCACTTACATTAGAAGACTGGAAACAAGGCAAAAAACATGAGTCAGAGTATTTGAAAGATGTCCTGCCATTACAAGGTCTAGTTACAGTTCTGTTTTGTTTTCTTACAGGCTAAACATATTATTGGGTGGTATGAACCCCTTCTATTTCCATGCAGTGAACGTAATTTTACACTGTCTAGTGACTCTTGTGCTGATGTATACTTGTGACAAAGCCGTGTTCAAGGACTGTCGACTTGCTTTTGTCACAGCGCTGTTCTTTGCTGTGCATCCCATTCACACCGAGGCTGTAAGTATGTGACACAGGCTAAAAATAAATGTATACTTTAACTTTTTTAAAAAAAGCTCTGAGTCATACAGAATGTGGTACTTGTAATATTTGCTTGGAGGATCATAGGTGAAAGTATGCTATATTTAAAATAATTGTCGGAAATCATTAAAAAGAAGTGTATTAATGCTTGCCATTTTTCTGCTCTGGTGCTAAATTCTAATTGACAGTCCTCATCAGTTTTAGCTAGGAATGAATAGACAGTCATTCGGATGGCAAAAATGCGGAGTGCCACTGTCTCCTCAAACCAAAGCACTTGGTGAGGCAGCCATCTCCTGCTGAGACGTTGTTCCATGCCTTGAGTCTTTCTCCATAGCCCTCAATTTAAGGGAGAAAAAGTGAAGGGAGCATTAGCGTGTGTTGTGGACAAGATTGCTTAGATAGATGTGATATGACCCATGGATTAATTTACATTGCTCTCAATTAAAAGCTAGGAATATCATCCTTGGAAAAAGTCATTAGTTTAATAGAAAAACATCATGGCAAGTTTACAGTGTAGTAGCTCATATTGGGTTTTTTTCTTTTTATTGTAAGAAAGCATTTAAAGATGTAGTCATTCTAAAATTACAGTCTATTAGTTTTGAGAGTTACTTTTGTGGATAAAAAGAGTCTTGCTGTTTTTGAAAAGGAAATGTGATGTCTAGCTATCCGTACTTTAAAAAGAAATGCATTTTTGCCTAAGATACTACTGACATCATAGTGTCCTGTTACAAGCCTTTGTAAATTAGTGAGTAAAATGACTCTAATGGCTGAGAACTTTTGAGGAGAGATTACCTTAATAACGAAAAGCCCTGAGCTTTACAGTTACTCCCTGCGCTGTCTCGTGTGAACTAATCAGCTAGGTTCCTTTTCATAATACAGCTTTAAAATACAAGGGAGGTTTTAGAAGAGTTACTCTTTGTGTTTATTTTTGTCTGGGTCAGAACTTAAAAAGGTTAAAGTAAATGCCAGAGCACTGAGGATAGCTTAATTGTGTAATGTCAAAAGAGGCAAAATTTCAAAGGGCCTTTTGTTTGCTTTGTGTACAACTTTTAGATCTTTATGAAATGAAATATTGAAATATTTTGTAACAAGAATGTTTATACATTCTTCTTCAGTATTCCATTTCTTACGTAAAAGAACTCATCAATTAATATCAAGACAAAAACTCTCCTAAAATAGATAATTCAGAAAGACAATAAATTACATACCACTCTATTACTTTTTGATGGTAAAGTTTGTTCAAATATTAATTATTAAGTCATTCCTATACAATAAGTCTACTCCAAAGACTTGTTCTTTCATAGTCTTTAACAAATCTCAGTTCTGGGAGTTAAGACATGTATCTCATTTGAGCCTTATTATGTAAAATTAAAACAGATTCCCCCCAAAATGGAATTGTTCTATG
This sequence comes from Apteryx mantelli, assembly GCF_036417845.1. Taxonomy (NCBI): domain Eukaryota; kingdom Metazoa; phylum Chordata; class Aves; order Apterygiformes; family Apterygidae; genus Apteryx; species Apteryx mantelli. Next base: position 154,813,527 of record NC_089978.1, on the reverse strand, counting down.
CAATTTTATTAATTTTTTTAAAAATAACTTAAAAAATGACTTCATTGTTGGATTATTTGTTTGTTTTACCAAGGGGGAAATGCAGCAGACAAAACTGAGTATATCCTACACTAGCCAAATAATGTTTCAATATGATGAGGGAGGATAACACTTAAAAAAATCCCTTGATGCTAGCAGTTAGCATGAATCACTGAAACAGACACTGAATACACCTGCCTTTTTAAATACCTGCTTTTACATCTATGTGTTTCTTTTCCTCTTAGGTAACAGGTATTGTAGGCAGAGCGGATGTCTTAGCTTGTCTACTCTTTCTGTTGGCTTTTCTCTCCTATAATAGGTATGGATCTTTGATATCAATTTTTATAATATGATGAGATGTTCTAGTCTGATGAGGAGGCAAAAAGAAAATCTGTCAGCTTTGCTTAATGTTGGCAGAGTTGCTTCTCCCAGCACTGTAGCGCATTGAAGCACTCTGGTCCCTGCTTCCAGTTGAGTGCCAAATAAGTATTGCTTATAAAAATGAGTAAACATGAGAAGAGAACTCAACATTTGAGATGCCCTCTTCCACTGACATTTTTAATTGACTATACATCAGACAAGTGTTTGTAGAGCTGGGCCTAGAATTATAAAGAAATGTTTCAACTGAAAGCAGATTGTCTGTGTGCCGAGTGAAGAACGGTAACGTCTGCTTTCAAAATACATGGTGCAACTATGGGACTCTGAAATATCCCATCTGTGAGAACTGAGGGTTGGCTCTAGACCCATAGCAGTCCTTTTCAGTTCAAAACCAGCATTGTTTGCTGGTCTGTGTCCTAAAACTGTAACTGAAAATGTATAAATAAGAAACTGTAATTGAAAATGTATAAATAAGAAACTCCTCAGATGGGGTTTCAGTCCCTTGCATGGTGTTATTTCATTTAGGAATTGCACCGTGTCATCATGGTCACATGGAAGAAAAATGCTTATGCCCCTTCTAGGGTGTCTGCTACAAATCTATAACACTGTGTTTATCAGGAGGTTTCAAAGGAGAAAAATTGCTTGTCACCCCTGTAGGGATTGGTTAGTTTGTTTTTGTTTGGCTTTGATTCTTTCCCTTTCTTTCTTAACTTCTTCCTTCTCATATGGGTTTAGTGGCCAGTTTTGTAATAATTAGGACACATCTTTGACCAAGACAAGCATGGGTGAGATGGAGGGATTTTTAATTGTATGGTGCATTTTGTCACATAAGGAAAACTAAGCATGCGTGTTTTATATGATGGAAAGCAGGTGTTTTTCTGTCCCTTCTGTCTTTCTGCTTATTTGGCCTTCCTCTTCCTTGCTTGTCTTTTTTTTTTCCTTTTCTGCTCAAATTCTTGTTGCATCTCTGTTAATTTTTATGTCTTCTCTTAATGCCCTAGTGCCTAAACCTTTTTTCATTTATCTGTGAACAGTGTAGATTATTCATGTTACTTATTACCATAATCCTAAGAAATTAAGGAAAAGTGCCTCAATGTTTGTGTGAATGCAGTAGATATGAAATTAGTAGATGAATTGAAAGATTTATATCAAATCTGTTTTTCAGGAGCGTGGATCAGCTTTATGTTGGGGAACATTTCCCTCCCACTGCCTCCCCATTCTTTTTACTGCTTAGTTTATTTCTTGGGACGTGTGCAATGCTGGTGAAAGAAACTGGAGTCACGGTGTTTGGTGTGTGCTTGGTTTATGACTTCTTTTCCCTCTCCTGCAATGGACTCAAACTGTAAGTAACTTGCTATACTTGCTATAGTTTTCAAGTGTTATCACCTGTATGTGCAAAATATGTTATTATTTTTATATAGCACAGTGGGACATAATCTTGCCCTGCTGAACTACATGGCACATGTTTGACAAATTTGAAAGGCACCAAGATTTCATTCTATATACTTTTTTGTTACTTTATTCCTGCCTGATACTTTTGCTGGGTAGATAGAGCAGATTATTAAATGTGAAGAACTGATTTCTGAAAGCCTCAATTCACTTATGGAGAGCTCTGATAAGTCTAACGCTTAATTTTTCCATGGAAATTTTGACTGAAAGCATCAACATCTTAGAAATTCTGTGGCTTAACTTCTTCCATTAGCAGCATCTACTTAATTATTCAGTCACAATGACAGTTGTAGAAATATGATATGAATTTTAGTAGTACAATCAAGTTTGATCATTTCTGTCCTTACATAAAAGAAAAAAGGGAAAATATCCAGTCAGTTTTGGAATGACTGGAATAATTAGCAACTATCAGCAGTCGTTGGAGGAAAAATCAAATCCTTTCAAGACTGTGTCACTCACCCACTTAGTTTCACAAGTAATTATGCAACTCTGTATCTCCATTGAAAGTCATAAGTCTTTCAGTTAACAGAGGCTGTTTTTTATCCATCTCTCCCAAACCATACCTGGTGCAGACCTGTCGCCAAGTGAGTGAACATAACAGCTTACTGCCACTGAAAATGGGAGGTCTCACTCTTGTCGTCACTTCCTGTGTTCCTACCTGTGCTGTTCCACGGGTTCTGCAGCTTGTCACACCCCTGCGTGAGCTCATTTATCTAGGTTAAAAGAAGACAGAGAATTCATGTTTCTGCAGTAGTGAATTAAAGCAGCTCCGAGAAGGGTTTGGGGAGTGCCAGAGCTGGCACAAGGCAAGAGCAGCAGGATGCAGGGAGGAGGAGAGGGACTTCCCTGCTTCATGAGCACCAAGCTGTTAAATTGGCTCCATGTGTGCGTCGGTGCACCCGCCTGCTTTCTGCGTGTCCCACGCCCTGTCTTCCCTCCCATGTCAGCCCTTCCTCTAGATCCTAACTGGATTTGGATCAAAACTCAGGCCCCTCCCTCTGGCCCCTTTTTGCAGCAGTAGCAATCAGAGGGCAGGAACGACAAATTGGCAGAGGATTTCTTCTGTTTTGACTAGATAAGTAATTCATAGCTGTGCAAATGGTGGGCAAGTGGCCAGTGAGGAATTTTCTGGGGACTGACCGCCAGCATGCCTGTATGCTTGCATTTACAGTGTGTCAGGTGGCGTTCCAGGAGCTGTCTGGCTAAAGATAACAGAAATTTTAATTAATCAGGGGAAAATCCGTGCATTCCTCCTTTTTACCCCTCCCCTCAGTCTCCCCCTTTCCTTAGGTTCACATTCTAACAGTCTCTTCAAGTTTTTTCCTTGCTTCAGTGACAACCAGTAGCCCAGATGTAGCAGTTTATTTAGCTTGCAGGAGTGAAGCTCTGTGGTCCAGATGTGCTCCATCTAAATACTTGCTCTAATTGCATGTATCATGCACTTTTCTATCTATTTGTAGTGCTCAAGATTTTATGATTGTATTTGATTTTTAAGTGGTAACAGAAAAGCGTCAGCCTTCTGTGTGCTGCTGAAACTCATCTCCTTCTGTTCCCTCCTCCAGCCCCTACCTTTTCCAGATATTTTTTTTTAAACAAGGCAGAAAGCTTTTTGTTGCAGAAAATAACTGGTTAAGAATTACACTGTGTTCTTCCACACTGCTCTCCCCGTCACACCGGGGTCTAGAGAGCAGCTTTCATACCAGAGGGCTCTTCTTCTGGTCTCTTACTCTAGTTCTAGTTAGGAACCAATAAATTCTGTCTTTCCAGCATGTAGAGACTTTATGTTTTGGACTAAATAAAATGTTGACTGCAGTAAGGTGTGCTGGTTGCCTAATGTGCAACCCTTTGATAAGTAAATGTGGGGAAAAAAATAATCAAATCCTAAACAGCCTTTCCTCTCTTTCCCCTTCCTGTCTTTTTTTTTTTTTTCCTTTTCTCTGCTGCCAAATTCACTGTGTCATCAGGAGAAATGGGGGGATCCACCAGAGGCCAGCACGGCAGCCCGCGGCCTCTCCATCTGCCTCGCTGCAGGTGCCTCCGTCGGGCAGGGAGAACGGAAAGCACCGCTTTGCTCACCAGGGCACCTGGAACTCCTGCCACCCCGCGGCGCCCGATGAGCCGCGGTCCGGCAGCCTCTCCGTGCCCAGCAAAGCCATGTGGGCCATTCGTAGGTACTGCCGGCTACCAGCCATTCCGTTTTTTCTTTTTCTTTTCTTTTTTTAAATTGTATCATACTAGGTATTTTATACTTCATCATATCTTAACATGTTCAGAAACATTCAATTTGCCTTAGGCATTCTTATCCTGAAATGTGCTGTGATTTTCCTGATGGTATTGGGGAGGGAGGTCAGGAGAAGGTGGAAGGAAGGGCAAGGGAAGAAAGAGGAGGGAATCAAATGGAGTATTTCTTCTGCTTGGGAGGAGGGGAATATCTGAGGAATGTAGATACCTGGAGACTTCCTATGCTATCATGGTATTTGTAGGCTTTCCTTCCCAGTTTCACCACAGAGAAAGTCAAATCTCTAATGTTAGTTTGAATTTGAAGAGTGGGAATATGCACACGAATACAGTAATGTCTGAAGTTGGGTGAGGGCAATGTGAGCAGGATGTTATGTGATATTGCTACATATGTATGCTACATATGCTACATGTATACATATATGGGTGTAATTTCTGCATGTGTGTGTGCATATATATGAAAATAGAGGTAACGCCCATTTTTGCTTTATGCCTAAGAATTTGCATATAAATGGTGAAAGCTGGGCTTGGGCAGTGATGGAATGGTTTTTATTGGTGACATGTAGCAGTTCTTTGCACATTCACTGTGCATCTCATGTAGAAAGGAAGGGCTCTCCCTTAATTCAGGGCCGTGCTCTGACATGGCGCCAGTGCTTGGCACCCTTACCCATTTTGAATAGCACTGAGTTGATAAGAGCATTTAGCAGGGTATGACCTCATCAGCCATGTTGCGGATCTGTGCCTGAGTGTTTTTTCTTGTAACCTTGACCTTGTGTGAGCTCCCCCGTAGCCCCAACCCAGCTTGCCCTTGGCTGGGTGATGGGCTTTCTACTCGCTTGGATTCTGAGGCTAGGCAGAAAGTCACGGTGTCTGTGTTTAACTCTGAGGCTCCCTGAGAGACTATGTGAAACTGATATGTGGATTTAACCCAAGTGGGAAGTGTAGCCAGCCCGCAGGATGTACAGCTATATGTAGAAATAAATAATTTTATACATGCACTGCCTGCCTGTCCAGAAAAACAAGACAGCTTCTCTAAAACAAGCAGTTATCTAAAAGCCCCGTGAATACAAAATCAAGTGTTCTGGTCACAATGCCACGATGGCAAAGTTTTTGTCTGTCACACAAAGACCTTTTGGAGTCTTCTCTGAAACCCAACAAGGATTTTGTCAATGTGTCTCTGTCTCTGGAGGAAGCCACCTTCTTTCTGGGTTTATTTTCCTCAACCATTCTCCCTCTAATGGAGTTTTCCTTTGAAAAGGACAGTTCACTGTTGATATCCAAGTGATGCCCTCATTGTCTCTTCCAAAGTGTCTTCAAGTATTTTGCATTATTCAAGTTCTGAAGAGCCACCTAAATCCAGTGAGCTGATGAGCTTCAGCTGATTCCTCCTTCTAGAAATGCCATACTGCGGAATGGTGATTTCTGCAGGCTGAAGTGCAGCTGTCCCAATGAAAAATACCACAGCTTTTAGAATCAGCATAATGCTTTGTTGCTGGTTTTTGTTTTTAACTACAAAATAGTCATAATATGATTTCAGCTGGAGATCTATAACTGTGAGTTGCCCCACACTACCTGTTCCTTGGAGGAAGTGTTTTGTTCCCTAAATAAATCAGAGATTATTTATTGCAGTTCTTTGTTCACTTAACAGTTGGCACCTGAACAGACCCCATATGGCATTTCTAAAGTCTAGGAAAGTCTAGGATGTTTTACTTCCTGCATAATATTCCTTATTAACCAGTTCAGTAAGGGCTGGCTTTTTTTTTGTTTTGTTCTTGTTTAATAATCTTCTTGCTGCATCAATATTGATTGTATAGAGGCTGTTATATGAAACCCATAACTTGTCAGATCATGGAATATGTTTCGTCTAGACATAGTTTAAATGGTTAAACACATTCAAGAGCTTCCAAGATGCAAAACGATAGTCCTTATGTTTTGTCTGATTGGTCTGACTTGTGTATGATTGGCTTTTTGGTTTTGTTTTTAACAAGGAGCTGAGTGGGCTTGGTTGTGTTGCATCTATGTGTGGGAACCCATGACAGAAAAGTGAAGAGGAGGTCAAGACTTTTCAGAGTGGCTGAGCGCCAGCTGCTCCAGCATTGAGACTCTTTTGGCAGTTGGAAACAGCTTCTAAAATTGTTTTTTCAAATCTAGTTCTTTTCCTGTATCCCTGAATGAATAGGGCAATTAGATAAGCATGGATGACCTCAGTTCTTTCTGATATGCCAGGCCAGAATGGGCTGTCCAAATGCATCTTTTAATATCTTGCCTCAAAATTTTAGTTTCTGATTACTATTCCAGGAGTAATTGGAGCTCAGACACTGGTGCAGCTGCTATTCCTGGCCTTTGTTCTCTCCCTACCTCTTTGAATGCTTTCTCTCCGTTATTTGTAGTTATTTCCTTTTTCCATGACAGATACTATGGTGGAGGGTTTCAGTATAAGAAATGTCTTTTGTCTTGCTCCATCTTCTCATTCCTTGTTTCATTTACCCCTCTTCCTTTCCTTCATCCTACTGCTCCTTCCCCCGACTTTGCTTTATGTTTGTTCCAGACTCCCCTTTTGGGACCCTTCCTTTTTCACACTGAGAAAAGCCTCTGGTTTCCTAGCTTCTTGAGGAGAGGCTGCAGAAGTTGCGTTGCAGTGACTGTGCATGTGGAACAGCTTCAGGGGGAACTTGTCCAGGTGGCCAACTGGCATTTGCTTTTCTGCAGCTGCCTCTTCAAGTGTTTTAAAGGATTTCTGCACATGGCAAATCAAGCTCTGCATGCACATAGCTGCTTTCTTTTTGAAAAGGGGCTCTCATGGTGTAAGCTTCTCGGCTTCTCTTTTCAACTCACTATGTGCAAAACAAGTGCAATTGCCTGTTGTGTGATGGCTCATTGTGAGATGCGCAAAGTGCATTTGGCTTGATCCTCGGTGGCTGAGAGGGAAGACTGTTGTGGCGTGTTCGTGTGGCAGTTATGCTTGAGACCTTTGGAAGAAAGCATGGGAAGGGTTGATGTATGCTGCTGTAACACAGTATGTCCCAAGGTTATGTTAGGATTTCCTCTAATAGTCACACTCACACACTCACTCCCAGTAAAAAATTTTCTTCTTCTATGCTGCTCTCATACCTTACAGGAGATGGTCCTGACCTTGGTATTAGTGGTCCTCATCAGGGCCAAACACAGGAGTTTTGGCTTATCAGGGCCTCATTCTGCATGACCCTGGACTAATCCCTTGAAATGATGGAAAAGGGAGCAGCAGGGTGGTGTAGCCACGTTGCAGTGACATGGTAGAAGCGGTCAAGGTAGGTTCATGGCAAAGAAGATCAAGCCTTCGGGGTTTATGGTCATTCCTCCCTTCCTCATGTGCCCTAATAACCTAGATATTTGCATTTAGAATTTGCCAAATAATGACAAAATATCGCTGAAATGCTATTAGTGTTTCTTGCTCATTAACTTGCTGTGTTGCTGCTGTAGCTAAGCTGTCTTCTGGCTGTCATATTCATTAAGTAAGAATTGTCTTGGTGTGTTTATCATAAGCCTCATTAGAAGCTTTTCTGGGGACTGTCCAAATGCATCTTTTAATATGGCTGCATAAACAGAGCCATTTGAGAAAGGAGAGCTGATATGAGCAATGTTATCACTCCCCAAAGTAATCATATTTTTAAAAGAAACTTCTCTAGAACACTGTTGGCAACCTTCTTTGCTAGTTTTTGCCTTGCTCCAAATTCTTGTTTCCTCTGAAGGCAGTATATGGCCAGATAACATCATCTTGTTGGAGTGTGACTATGTCCATGGAATAACAGCCATATAGAGCTTGAGCAATTTGACCAGTGCCTGCTAGTCTAATGTTGAAGTTTACTAGTCACTGTAAAAAAAAATGCTGCCACAAGCTTTACAATTTGAAGAGATCTTCTCAGTTATTAATGACACTGAAGAGTGCTTGCAGTTGTATGGGACAGCAGGATTAAATGTACCGCAGCTCTGCTGACTCTCAAAATGACATCCATATCAAATGGAGGTCTGTGGGCCACTACCTAATCATGACTGTGGTCTTTCTCTTCCTTCATTTGCTGAGTCCTATCACAAGACGGATTAAAATAGTTTAAGCACTTTCTGTACGCAGTCTTTCTCTAGTTGGTGTTGGCACGTTATGTGAGATGAGTTAGCACATAAAACAGTTGTTTTATTAAAATACAGTCCCATCTTAAAAAACAATGTGAATCCTTGTTATATCTGATAAAAGATAGGAGAAAAAAAATAAAATTGCTGTCAAATATACAAAATTAATTACTCAGTTTCTCCTCTGTAATCATTGTTTCTCTGACTTGTGTAGGTCTTTTCCATAGCAGAAGGGAGGGGAAAAGATTTTAAACATTTCAAAAACTCAGAGGTTGGAGGGCAGATTGGGCAAAATCATGTAGCTTCAAGTACCTTATTTAGTGCACCAGGTTGCTAGTTGTAAGCTCTTTATTTAAATAAAATAGTTGTCTACTGCTTAGTCTGTACTCATAAGTAATTATAATGTCATCAATTAGCTTTCTATGTAATAATAATTTATTATCTATCTTGCTACTAGAGCTAACTGAAAAATGCAGGAAAAGATAATGGAGGAGTTATGGGAATCATTCTAATTAGCAGTAACTAGAGCTAGTTATGTAAATTCTCGGTGCAGAGAGATTTCTGTTCTTTATTGTCATTTGCTCTTATCTTCACCCATCCAGTGGACATGTGGGTTGCAGTTCTCCGTGTGTTCAGGAGTGAAGGATGAGTTAGTCTGGAAGAAAGTGTAGGTCTTCTCACCATAATTTATTGCAATTTTGGGGGTTGCTGGCATATACTACTGAAATGAGGTAACTAGGATCTCTTATGAGTTTTATCTGTTCCCCTGAGTTTTCAGTTTTAGGGCCTCAAAGAGGCTGTTATGGCTATATGCCCTCCCATATGACACAAGCTGAGAATACAAGACAGGAACTTCCATGACAAGCTTGTAACTTCTGTTTGGGATAAAGCCAGAGCTTCAGTACTTTCCCTAGGATGCTACAGTGAACATATATGTACACTGTGCTTATACATGTCCTATTAAACAGTGGTATCAGTACCAATACCTCTTTGTGCACCGCAGCGATAGCTTGCTAGATCCATGAAGGCGTTTAGCAAGAACTATCTATGTAAAGCAACAAGTTGTCATAGCTGCTTGTGCAAGTTGTGTCCATAGTTATTGTCTATCATTCTCTTTTGATTTCTTGAACCCACTGGTAACTGAAAATTGAGATCTATTTCTTGACCTGTTTTTTTCTTTCAAGGCCGGTATAGCTGTAGCCATGTCATGTCACACAGAATTCATGCCTCGTGCTGATCATTGCAAAATGCTGTCCTGCCCGTGACCTCTCCCTCATACCACTTAGCGACCCTGATGGTTTCAGGCATTGTAAATTAATCTGTGGCAGGCCAGGCATCTAAACATCAGTTGTTCTTGAAAAACAAGACTCCTCAGTATCTTAGATGCTTTTGAAACTGAAATCTCTGCTTGGTTTTGGTGATCCAGAAACTCAGTTTTATCACATGTGCTGTTGATGTTTTAGCTGGTGAGACTCTTCCCTTAGAATTAACAGTTGACCAGTGTCCAGTGCTGCCATTTTCCATGTACACAAACTATTGTTTAGTGTATTGTTGTGTTTCTTTTTTCTTTTTTGCCAACTGACAAAATGGGAGAAGAAGCAGGCATACTTGGAGCTATGCCCAACAGTGTCACTTTAAATCTCTGTGTATGTGTGAGCGAGCTCACTATGTTGTAGCCCTGTTGGATCCAGGAACAAAACACTTTGATCCAAAATTCAGTGAAATCCGTTAGGTTATAGCAGGGAAAAATGTGTTCAGATGTCTAAACCGGCAGCAATGTTGTTTCCTTTTGCAGTAGCAGGAGAAGGAAAGTTGAAACAGCCTAGAGAGCAGGGTGCATTCCAGAGAGGGCTGCGCCGACCTGGAGATTGATGTGCTAGGAGAAGAAGTATGTCGAGGTCATAACATATCTTCCCTGTGTCCCGGCGCAGTGTTTCTGTAATTGAACTGAAGCAGATGCCATCCTCCAACAGGAAGGAAGAGTTGGGGGGGGGTGGGAGGGAGGATCCCTGTTGCACATGAGGTGCAACAGGGTAGCAATTGCTTGGTGTTGATTTGACTTTTCCTCATTGGCTGCTGAAAGGACTTCTATGCAATCTTGCAATCTTCATGTAGCAATGATTTTTTTTTTTCCAAATAACAAATTGTAGCACATTTCTGCTTTAACATGAAATTACTGTTTAAAAAGTAGAAATCTCGGCTGCATGTCTAATACTTCCCCTTTCAGCCTTCCGTAAGGATACCTACTAGATTCGTAACTGATACAGACAGAACAGAATGATAGGTTTCACAGATACAGGATTTACATTTTTTTACTTTACATTTTCCTGAATTTGTCAGAGTTTTGTGGCAAGGTGTGGCTCAGAGTGTAAAACTCCATGAGTTAGAAGTGGAACACAAAAAGTCCCTTACTGATTAATAGAAGTACTAAGAGTACATTTTCTGTTAGGTTTCTTATAACTTTCTTAAACTTCAGTAAGTCATTCTTTGTTGCATTCACTTTCCCTGAAGGTCAGTGGTGGTTGCATTCATTTACAAAGTACAGCTTAAAAAGCACTGCATACCTCCAACAAAACACTAAAGTTTAACTATTACTAATTTTTTATTATTTTGGTCAGGGGCGAACATGCAATAGAAGAAAAACCTGGGTACTTAACACTAGCCATCTGTCTAACAGGTCCTTGCTGTGCAACAGCAAAATAACGAGGATGGGATCTGGGACTTTGCAAAAATCAAAGCAACAGTTAGGGGAGAAATTCCAGGACAGTGACCTAGTTTTAGCATTCAGTCTGTGGTGAAAAAGGAGTCAAGCAGTAGAAATGATTCTCTACTGTGGGAAAGTAAGTGGGCATTTTGCAGTGGAGCCAGCCTAGACTTTTCCCTCCCTTCCTCTTTCACTGATGATCTCCTTAGGGTTGTGAGGTGTTGAAAACAAAGGAGCAAACTCCTGGTCTGCAATGCTCTGAACAAACTTTAGTGCTGAATTTTTCCCACGTAAAAGGAAAGAAAAGGGAGTGCCACATTGTCACTGATTTTTGGAAACTGCAGTTTAAAATTGAATGGAGAATAGGGCAACACAGTTTCACCCTGAAAGACAAGCAGGACCTGGAGTCCCAGGACCTGGGAAGGCATAGCGTGTGCTGAAGGAGAACGGGCTCAGTAAGCCTTGTTGTTATTTTGGTAACTGTGGGGTGCATGTCTTCTATGGTGCTGCATGCTTTTTGTTTTTAATTGTAGCAAGGTTGCTAAGGCCCTGCCATTCTTATTGTTTAGTAAGTTTAAGTTAGGTGTGAAGTTCAGCCCTCTTTGGGGAGGAGTATTGCAGAGGTACTTTGGGGGGGGGGGGGTTTGCTTTTCTCTAAACTCAGTTCTTTAGACCCCCTTCTCCATTGTGACTCTGAGCTCTAGTGTTAGCTCATATTGTTTCCTTACCCTTTTAAGAAATGTTCACTAGCAATAACGTGTGAGTCTTGTTCCTGTCCTTTGCCTACAGTCACTGATGTGTATTTATCATCTTGCTCAGGTGGCACCTGAGGCCACCAGCGGATTCTGTCAAAGTCCAGAAACACATGAAAGAGGGATGCTCCTATGGTTAAAGCCTGGAATTCACCCTGGGATTTACATGCACTAGTCAGTGGCTGTCGTCAGAATCCTAGTGTAATCTTGGGAAAATAATTTCATCTCTCTGTTCCCATCGTGCGTGATGGAAAATGAGGCACAGTGATGCTTCCTTTCTATCTCCATTTGTGTGGTGTGATTATTGTTTTAAGACTGTATATTTCTAAGGTCAAGGACTGTCTGTCTTAGGCATACTTGTGGCATTATGTGTCTTAATCTTGGAAATCTGCAAATGCTTCTTCAATACAAGTAGTTGAACTCATTGCTTACTAACTAAAGTTTGTTTAAAGGTAGCACCACTTTGGTATGACGATGACTAATGTTGCCTGCACACACACGAAAAGGCATGTTAAGACATCATTAGGGTTGAAAAATCATGCACCCACCATGTAAGAAATGCCTGATTTAATTTTGGCTCTCTTGTATATTTATATTATGATAATCTTTAATTACATGATCATACAACTTTTTTTTTTCCCCACATGATCCCTGGTCTATTCAGTGCCCAGAATGGATGGTGCTCACTTAATGAGCAGCTATTCAATATTTTGTCTCTTCCTTGCTCAGAGCGTGGCCCCCATGCCCTATTTACTTCATGCTATTCAAGCCCTGCTCTAAAACAGATTTATTTCTCCTTGATAATTTTTCTGTGTACAAGCTACTTAGTGCTGGTATTTCCTCACAGTTTGTTGCTTCAATCTGTAGTCTTTAAAGTGCTTTTGGCATAGTTTCTGCATGTGTAATTTCCTTGTTTTTCAAAACAAGGAAAGTGAATAAACAGACATTTTACAGTGAGGAGCCACATGCGTGTGAACAGTTGGATTGCTACCATGAAGGCCACCTTGCAGACGTCTACCACTTGAGCTAGCAGACTAGCTGGTGGCAGCAGTAAGAAGTGCTCGGCAGGAGCCTGTGTTAGAGGAGATGGGGGACTTTTCTCCTTAGATATTTACTGACAGAGGAGGCACAATGATGTGGGGTTCCCTTCCAGACTCAGGGAAAAAAAACACTGGTGTGTGCAACTTCTTCTCGCAGCCCCTTCCTTCTTACCCCAGCTTGTTGTCCTGCCCTGTCTACACCAGCCTGCCATCATCTCTTCCCTTCCTTGCATCTCCTTACAGTCATTTAATTGCTTCCAATCTTTGTTCCTTAGGCTTTGCTTTTTGTATCTTGTCACTTTGTCCAAAAGGCCTTATTTTCGCTGCGATAAACTCCCCCTTCCAGGATCCCTCCCATACTCCTAGTCTCAAAGTACTTGCCCAGCCTCTTCGAGAGCCCCTCACCTATGTCCTGTCCAGTTTATTGCATCCCACGTTGTTCCGCATTCCTCCAGTTCATGTACTCCCTCCAGGATGGGTTTAAGCCCCTGTGCCTGGCTGGTCGGCATTTTCCTCTCAGACCCCAGCTTTCCACAATATCTGTCTCCTTACTTATCTCCTTCTCTCCTCTGCATGGGTTGCTGGTCTGTGCCCTGCCTTTCCCAGTTTCCTTTTGACCTCCCTTTTCAAGCTTTGTGGGTTCAGTTCTCCTTTACTCTGCATTTAAATTAGGAAATTTCCCTTTGCTTGTTGCCTAGGTCTGAGGAGGAGAGAGCGTGGAGAGCCATGTAAAAACCAGGAGCCTTCTCTGTTGTGGTGCTTGGTGTGGCATAGAGCCACAATTGTTTATATTGTTGGTTTATTTGTATATGCAAAAGTAGGTACTTGCAGATGCAGTTGCTAGAATATAAGAAGCTCATTTAAAAGTTTGACTTCCTTTGTTAGATCATTTTAGCTGCTATTTTGGATAGTGTTTTTTATTTTGCAGTACAGAATAAAAACCTCTCTTTCTCTTTTTAAATCCTTCCAAGGAGGAAGTAGAAAGTAAATAATATCTCCTGGATCATTAGCATGTGACAGTGTTCAGGAGGCCCTGTTTATTTCAGTAAGCAGCAAATAAACTCAAGTAATTTGGCCTCACATACATTAAATGTCAGAACAAAGGGGCAAGACTGAGTTTATGTTAGTTTTCTTAGTTCATGATGACTTAACATGTGCTAGCTATTTTTTAGAAAAGACTTTCAGGTGTTTTAAAGATCATTTAGTCCATGAAAATCCATTTTTGTGAATTCATAAGTGGAAACTATGCCTGGGACAAAGAACCAGACTGAGCAAAACAAACTCAGGAGGAAAAAGCTGCTGTTTTTGTTTCTATGCTGTCTTCTAAATGATGTTGATCAGTTACTTATTCATGTGCAGAGAGAGTGGGTTGTTTTTTTTCCCCCCTTAATAGACGTTGCATTTAAATCCTGTGGTTGCAGTCACTTTACTGTACATCAGTCTGCTCTGTTCCCTGTGTTGCTAATTGGAAATCCCTAATTTGTAGGTGCAGCCTGTGTGTCCCAGAGCTGACTCACAGGAGAGTGTTCATTCCATTAACTTCGCAGGACTGCCTCTCTATTCACAGGTCATGGCAGTGGCATTAAACTGGTATTTGAAACAGCAGCATGTCCATGTTCATTGGCTTTCTCTGAAAGTCCTGTAAACCAGTGGCTGAGAAATAGAAAAACTTCAATAGCATGGTTTCCCAGGTCACTTTCCTGCAGTAAATCTGGGTAAGTATGGCACAGAATGGTATTTCTGTCACCTAGAAAATAAGAAAAAAAAACCAACCTGAGATAGATGATGCCCATGTTATTACAGATATTTTCCTAGACCTTTTGTAGTTGTACAGTTTTTCCCTTCCATCTTTGACCTCCAGACACTTTTGGACATCTAGTGGAAACTTTTAGGCTGTTCTCAGGAGCGAAGGATCCAGCTGTAACTTTCTACCTCATTAATGACTGATGCTTTCTGAGCTGGTCCATGTCTCCTTTGTGAACCTGGCAATTGCAGTGTTTTCAGTGAAGAACAACAGACTCTTAGAACTAAGCTACATGGCTTTAGGTTTTCACAGGCTGATAAAAGCAGTCATTTGCTCAAAAACCATGAGGGCACCAGTCTCATCAAATGTGACTTTAGGCGGAGGGCTACAGTTGCGTGACAGGTTACTTAGATCTTTAATGTGAAGTAGCTGTTGAGATTAAAGATTCAGTTTAAAAAAACCAAAATCTGTTAGCATGCTTAATGCTTCTCCTATCCTCCATGTATGCTTTCCAAGATGAATAGATCCTTCCCTGACTATAAACTTAATCTTCATCTCGATCTAAAGAAGAGTAGTAGTAAATCTGCATTCACATTTCTAATTCAGTTATCCCAGTATCCTTTTCCCACTAGTGCATTAGAAACCTTAATTCTGTAGTTGGCTTGGAAATGCTGGAACACACGTTTCTTGCCTAACAGCAGATCTTTGAAATGCAGATTTTTTTTTTTCCCTTTATTTTAAGCAGTTTCCAGATTGCAAATGTCCAGGAAGCTGTAGTGTAGAAGGGACTCTTGTAAATGCTTTCCACATTTCCAAACATCTGTGTTGAAATTCAGATAATGTCCAAAGTGAGCCTTGAAAGACGACGTTTGCACTTATGCTGTTGGAACATTGCTATCAATTGTTTGCTTTCGAAGTCTGACAGGTCTCTTAGCATCTGGCAGCACTGTGCTTTGCCTTATGAATTCTCATTACCTGTCACAACTGATCATGAGACGTCTTAAAAAAATCTTCCATTAAAATATGTTCTGGTTGTTATTATTTTTTTTAGCCGCTTTTCTTAAAAGTTAGGTTTGGTTATATTAAGAAAGTATCATCCTTTTACCATCTGAATAATACAGTTGCTCCCTATGTTTAAAGCTTTTGTTATAACCCTGTGTTTAAAGCTTTTGTTATAAGGTCAATCCAGTCTGTCTGCCATAGATTTACTGTTCTGTGGCTCTGGGCTAAAGTCTGCTAAAATATGTCCTTGTATGACCTGTTAATTCCTTATCTTTGCAAATCAACTGTAGAGTAAGGAAATATTAAGCATAAAATTTGTACTTTGAAACTAACTGTGGTTGCACTTTGGTTGTACTAGTACAGAAGCTATGGAATAAAATTCAGTTCCTTTTAATCTATAAAAGATGCCAACAAACCTATTGGGCTTTCATTTTAGTCAAGGAAAATAAGAAGGAAAAATGTCTATTTTCTGTCTTCCAGGGAGACAAGGACTAGACTGATTGTTCAACAGAAAGCTCAGGGAAAGAGTAATTATCAGTTGGGGATGGAAGGGAAAGGGAACATTGCCTTTATTTTCCTCCCTTATAAACAGTTTTGTGTGATCCTGCAACACCATTACACATACTGTACTTGCAAAACCATGCTAGGAATTTCTGTGGAGACAAAGCTGCTGTAAAATTATGGCCTTTGGTTCTCTTGCCAGATTTTGACACTGCTTGATTTAATTGCATTTAACAATAGTCTCTGCCTAATCTGTGCACGACAGCAGTTTATATCACTGCCGTGCCTGGGAGTTATCTGTAAAGGTTTGAAGTAGGGATGTTCCTCTTGTATTTGGTTAATAAGCTCATTTTCTTTATTTTTGTTCTTCACCCTTTTCTCCTCCTCTCTCTCCAGTGTTAATTGTAAGTCACACATACTTATTCCAGAAGATGAAAGAGTACAAACATTTTTGATATAAGCATTAGGAATTGGCATCTTTACAAAGCTGTTACCTGGTCTGTGACCTAAATCACTGTTAATGCCAGTCTTTCTAGTCTCTCCTGTACAGAGCAGCATTCTTTTGCTCATCTTGGCTGATGTACTGTGGAATCACTGTCATTACCTTGTATATGATCCTGAGTGGTGTCTCTGTCATGGAATTACTGAACATGGAAAACCAAACTCCTTCATTCATTGCCCATATAAACTTTTGGAGATGATGGATAGCTTTACACCCATAGAGCATTTGTTAGTGCATTTGCTCTAGTGCTATGCATGAATATGAATATAGGAATTTTTGCATGGTATTTCTTCAGAAAAAATAGACAGACTTTACTTTACATTAGGATTTGTCCATTAAACTCACATGAGTATATTCAACATGAAGAACAGGGGAGTGGGAACATCATGCCAAACCATCTAGCCCTAGTATCTGTTCTCTGACTCTAGGCATTATTAGATGCTTACAGAAAAGAAAAGAAAAAGAACAGGAAAAGAGGGCCACTCACCATACACTCTGAACATCTGCCAGCCATTTAGGGTCTATGAATCCGGAAACTTTACCCAGAAGACTGTGTTTAAAACTCTCAATGGACCTGTCCTCCATGGATTTGCCTAATCCCATTTTTAGAACCCCTTTTTCTCCTTCTCTGACTTTGACAACATCTTGTAGCAATGAGTTCCACAATTTAATTACACATAGTGTGAAGAAGTCTTTCCCTTTGTTTGAAACATGACACCTAATAATTTCATCAGGGGCCCCTTTGTCTTTGTATTACAAGAAATAGAAAATAATTATTCTGGTTCATTTCCCCAAACCATTCATAATTATACAGTATCCTTATATGTACTCTTTTTTTCCAAGCTGGAGAGTCCTGTTGTGTTGAATATCTCCTCATGCAAAAGCCATTCCACATGCCTGATGAACCTTGTTACCCTTTTCTGTACCTCCTTGAATTCTATTAGATCCTTTGGAAACTGGACAGAAGAAGGGGAGATCTCAGAACAACACGCAGTACTGCAGGGGCATGCTGGAGTTTTATTCAGTGTATTATTGCTTGTTGTTTCTGTTCTGTTTCTTTCTAAATGTGCCAGAACCTTATGCTATTCACAAGTTGCATTTTCAGTGCTGATTTATGACACCTCAGAGCCTTTTGCTTCATTTATTTTTTGTTATTTATTTTTTGTTCTAACTGTGAGTGTGCAGTCTGTGTAGATAATTGAGATATACAGTAAAAACCTGAATGGAAAATCTGAATATCTTTTATTAGTGTGTTCTGAAGTCTGTGTGCTGGCTTTGGCTGAAGACCATCCTGCCTATTGCCCAGCCTGTTGCATCTTAGTTACAGGGATAAGCAGTAGAGCAAAACACTGAATGAAGCTAAGATGTGCCTGGTTGGTTTTAGGGATGGAGAGAACTCCATCAAACATGGTAGCTGGTGTGTCTTGGCCTCAATTACCTAGATGAGAGTTTAAAATGCCTTCTCCATTTCTTAACTGCTATTGGGGGTGAGAGCTAACTCAGAGTAACCTGGGTTGAATAAAGCTCACAGGCTTCCTCAGGGCGCTGGCTGGTGAGACTTAAGTCTTTCTCATTGCTTTTCTCAACTTAAGCAGTTTTGCTCTTCTCGTTCATGGTGTAGTTATCGTGCAAAGGGACTGTAGCCAGTATCGTGGCTGCACAGTGTACGTGTCTGCTCAGTTCTGAGTGTATTTATGCTCTGTCAGATAGGGGAGAAGCAGTATCCCTCTAAACCAAAGGGAGGAAAATCCTGGGTATTTGCCCAAATTCAAATAGGAAATCTGAGGTGAAGCAGAGACTTAATCCTGGATTTCCGAAATCTTAAGCAAATCTACCATACCAACAGTCTTTCCTTTCTCCAGTGAACTGACAATTTCTCTCTTAACATTTGCTGAAACGATAGAGCCCGTGGCCTCTCCCCCTCCCCTTTCCTACAAACTGAAAGTGTCGGTATTTGTTGTGTTTGAGTATGAAGATCTAGATGGTCCAAGCCGTGATAGCTGCTATCCCAGGGCTCTCGTCACAATTTATTGCATTATTTACTTTGATCTGATTTGGCCTCTTGACTCCACCAAAAGCTCTTTACAATGTGAATTAATAAAGATAACAGTATTTTCTTCTTTCAATTGCATTAAAAAAAAAAAGTTCCTAGATGACACCCTGGTATTAAGAAAGGGGGGAAGATGTTTTTCTCTGTGCAAAAGCTGTGCTTTTTTTGTAGTCCAAAGGCTTTCTCTGCCCTTTGTTACACTTCGGGAGTCTGCTTTGTTACCGTTCTGATGGATTTAAGGTGCTCTATCCTAGGAGCTCAGAAATGCCAGAACCTAATAAAAGCCCTCAGTGACAACTCAGTCCAAATGAACAGCTTTCTAATAACAAAGATGATTTTAATATTGCAGCATCCTGTCTCCACAGAGCAGTCAGTTAATTATGAGGTGTGAATAAGGAATATGTTTCACAGTGCCTTGGCAATTTTCTGAGTTCACTGATCTGTAAACAAGATTATTCCTTAATAGTCCTTCATCTCTGCCATTATTACACAATGATGTTCAACTTTAAATTAAATTAAAAATGATCATCCTTAAAGTTTGTTGGGCCATGGCTGATCTTTTGAGATTGTTTCCAGGATTAACTCTTTTTAAATTGCTTAGTTATTTGGGGAAGAGAGGCTTTTCTGTAGGTCTTGCTGCATTTTTCAAAGACCATACTGCAGTAACTTCCCACTAAGAAATGAAAATTCGACATGTTTTTCTTTCTTTCCTTTCAAAGTCCCTGACACCGTCAGACAGACGATGTCTTGGGAGGAAGCTGCCTCACCAAGGTACATGAAGCTTTTTACAGTGCTTTTTACACCCCAGGAGTGAGGGACTAAATTTGGTACCCGAATGCTAGCTGTCCAGCATGGCTCTGCCCCTGGCTCTCAGGCAGTTTGTATGGGAGGAAGATGACACAGGCTGTTGGTGCAAAGGTGTCACACAGCTTTGCTATTTCTCAGTGTTATGCAGAGCTGCAACTGCTTGAAGACATTTTTACTGTTATTAGAACTGTCTTTGAAAATTTTCAAATTTTATGGTCATCTAATCTGAGTTAGAACATGGTGCAGAAGGCAGAACTTCGTCTAGGAATTACTGCATTAAGCCTGAATTTCACTTTGAGCTATAGCACATCTGTCAATGAGGCAGTGCAGCCCTGACTTTGAAGACTTGATGTGATGGCGTATTTGAGGTATTCTTTGGTGAATAGTTGCAGTGGTATACTATTCTCGCTGTTAAAAATGTGTACCTATTTCTAGTCCAATTTATCTAAATTCATCTTTCACACACTGCATCTCATTATGTTTTTTTCTATTAGATTAAGCAGAGCTCTCCTAACTGAAAGTAAGTTTTGCAGGCTATGGTAGTTGCATTTTATTCTTCTTTGAGATAGAGAGAAAGGCTGAGCTCACTAAAGAAGATGTCTGCCCAGCAGTCACTGCTGCGATGCAGCTCAGGTACTCATATCCGAACAAGTTTCATATTAGGTAGCTTGGATCCTGCTAATAATATATCTGCAATGCTATGGAGCTTGGAGTAGGTGAAGCAAGCTATCTGAGCAATTATCAATGGCTTTTTATATTTTTTTCCTTAATGTCATGCAGGATTGTTTCAAAACACTAAAATGCAGTGAATTTTTGCAGCATAAAATTTACATAATGTAAAAACAAATACTTTGCAAAGTAAAAAAAGTAGATTAGAGTAAAATTAGCTTATCTTTGATGATAAATTCCTATGGGGCAAGAATGAGATCTTCCCATGTGTTTGTACGTTTCAAGCACAACAGTGTTTCAATCTTAATTGGAAAATTAGTCATATGAGGAGGTGCACTTGATACTGCATCTGCACACACAGATGACATTTGGATGGGGCACTGCCCTTGATCTTGTGAGCATTGCTGTGGAATCCTTAACGACTGCGAGTGCTCAGAGGCTGGATTTGATCTTTTGTCTGGAAGGACTGTGTGAGTGAAGGCGTTATCTTTAAAATACTGTACCGAGCCCTTGTTCACCATAGTAAAGTTGGAGAAAGGGAGTTGGAGAACATTTGAGTAGATCATCTTTTCTAACACAAGATTGTCCCTCACAATATACTTTCTAGTGGGTTTTTATTCAGTCTAGTTTTAGAAACAAGACAAGATATCTTTATTTCACACTCACAATGTTTCATAATCAGGCAGTATAATTCAGAGGGTGTCAGGCAGTATAATTCAGAGGGTGAAAATGCCTGCTACTGAATTGCTGTCAGTCTTACCTAGAATAATGTATAGGAAACTCTCAGGAAATCAGGAAAGCCAAATATTGACCTATGTTGATGATGTGTCATTTGTGAGATTTAGTCAGATTAATGGACAAGGTAATATGGTTAATTTGCTTGCAGGTTCAGTGTTTAAGAAGATACAAGATCAGATCATCAGCATAGTTACTTTGTAACAGCTGAGACGGTGGCCCAATTGTCAGACTGTTCCATGGGTACCATTATCTTTTATATACCAAGTTTCATATTCTTGCATTTCATTTTCTTAAGCACCTGTCATTACCTCTTCAGAAATCCCTTACAAATTAGAGGTGCAGCTTGCATAACTGAAGAGCAATTATTGTTCCATTACCAAGTAATGAAGTGCACACTTACGTGGTAAGAATTATGACTCCAAATATGATAAATTCAGCAAGAATTCCAAGATAATTTCTAATGTATTTTCTACCTGCAAATTGTCAGTTTATATTTTAATAGGTGGCAGATCTAATCTGATCTGATCAGATCTAAGGTCTAATACATTCTTTAGGAAATATTAGGCAAACAAATGCATATGTGAGAATCAGCGTGAAAAAAGGGAGCTGTGTCCTTATCAAAATCAAGAGAGGTGTTTTGCATCATCATGAACAATGCCTCTCTGGCATTACCCAGAGTTTGATGTTTTTGACTTCTGATTTACTGTGGTGGTTCAGAGCACGTTGTAGTGTGTTATTGGCTACCTGGTGGTAATTCTGCTGGGACATGAAAGAGGCTTCTGGGGACACAGGAGTTCTTGGATTTCAGTATATTATGATTGTCCCCCAAGTAAGTAGTAAGACTTTAGTTTTTGAATGGATAAAGTTGCAGGGCTCTTGAGTGAGTCCAGATGGCAGCCTAAGGACTGCTTTGTGATGTTTGATTCCTTTTGCGGTCATTTGAAGTGGTAAGAGTGCTCTGCCATTTAGGAGTGACTTGTCTCCTCTCAGGCTCCCAAACATTGTGGTTTTTAAGCAGGAAATGATTTTGAACGTTTAGTCCTCATATTTAATGCTTTTTTGAGTAGAGCTTAGTGTGATGATCACGACCTGCTAATCCCTCTAGCAGAGTCCCACAGTAACTGGGACACATAATCATGATGATTACTGGGTCATTGCAACTGAACAGCTGGTGTCGATTGCTGTAGCTCTGTTTGAATTCAGTAGAGCTAAGGTTTCCATGTCTCCGTTATTCCCATGACAAGAGTCAATCCCCTGCAAGCTTAGTGAACGGGATGGCTAACAGCAAGGACCTGATCGGCTCTCTAAGCCTGGCTGTGGTCATGCAATATATACAAGCTGACATCTGTGGAATTCTTCTCTCCTCCTTAAATTAGTCTTGGTGTATTTTTGAACATTAATGTTATAAGCCTTTTCCAATCTGTTAATGCTTATTTCCTTCAATAGCTTGTCTGATGGGAGTTGCTGTGCCTTGAGCAGAAAGAGATGTATACTGTCTGATTTATTAAAAAACTAAACAACCCTGAAGATAATCTGCAGGTGATAACTTCTTAAAGTAGTGTCTTTTCCTCTGTCAAATGAACATGAGATGGTGAGGGACTACCGGGTTTATCAAACACAGTCATCTGTTACCATCAAAACGCAATTATGTAATCCCAGTTGTAAACTGGCTCGGTACTTTCTTGAGTCCACTTGGATCATCTCCATGGCTCTCTTTGGAAGGCTGTCCCCCAGTATAAGCAGTTTGCCTAGAAAGCTTTCTTTTCCCAGCCTAAATTCCTCAGTGGCCAATTTATTCCCAATTATTCTTGTGTTGATGTTGTCTTTTAGCATGTGTGCATCACTTTCTGTCTTTCTTCTTTTCTTTGTGTGTCTGCATGTTTTATTGTGTGTGAACACATGCATGTAAAGCTAAAGGAGTCAAACCAGGTACAGAACTGGTGTTACTGTGTGAGAACCTAACAGCAGGTCTTTATTTCATAAGTGTTGGGGAGGGGAAATTGCCATTCTTACTGGGATTTTTCTGTGCAAACTGTGTGGGTTGAAAAGACTGAGAGTCTCCACAGAAGCTGCCTTCGCTTTTGTCAATGAGAAGGGTATGTTTGGAATGCTTATTTTTAATTTTATTTTTATTTATTTCCTTTGGTCAAATGCCATGAAAATCTCAGCAGCTTCAATAACTTCATGCTTTTCATTCTGACTTGCAGCCATTTGGAGAAAGCATAGAACAAAAAAAAAAAAAAAAAAAAATCAGCAACTGGAAATGCATTCGATAAAAAATATACCACCAGTATCCCCACCAAATATGTTTTAAGTTCCCTTCATAGGAGAGTGAAGCAATAGAGAACATCCTGCTATGGCTTGGCAACTGCAGAACAAGGAAAATGAAACTGAAATATTTTAGATGGTAGCTCTTGCTTATGCCTTGTTGCACACTGGTGCAAAACTGGTCTAAGTGAGATGAGAACCGAACCCTAGACTTAGACTGGACCCAGGATTTAAATGCCAACACTTTCCTTTCATTTTAGTCAAGAAACTTGTTTCTTCTTGCTTTCCTCTGGATTCCCAGAGTCATTAGTCACTGTTGTATCAGGCCTTTTGGAGACTACAGCTCCCTTTTCATGAGTATGCTGTAGACTTCCTTTGCCATGCGTATGGAGTGCTTTTTGCTCACTGCATGAAAATCTGAATGATTATGTGAAAATGATGTAACTTGTAAGCAAAGATGGTATGACAGTTTAAAAAAAGATGATCGTCTTTTCTTTCCTGGCATTGTACTTCCCAGAGAAAGTTTTGCTCTCTTTGCCGTGGTTTTCCATCAGAGTCAGAGTGGTGTGAAGTCCCACGGAAAGAGTGCCTTTACCCAGCAAGAGTGACTTGCTCTTTTTTGGCCAGACAGTTTAAAAGGGCTGCCTTTGTCAGGAGTAGGGTATGCACTTCTACCACCTCTGTCTCCTTTGGCGGGTGCGTAGGCATAGTTGTCTCAGTAACCTGTCGAGCAGCAGTCTCGGGGACTGGCTGCAAAGCGTGGCTCTCCAGATCTGCAGTAAAAAGCACTCGTTGCTCAGCCATGGTACCAGCTCTTTTTAACTAACGTGAAGGAAAAAAAAAAGGAAAGAGGAAATAACTTGAAACTGTGTAAATTAATGTTCTGAAGTGTTTCTGGTTCAGAGGAGACAAAATAAACCAAGCATTAGCTCAGATATGTGGTGCTTAGCTCCCTCACCATCCTCTGACAGCAGTGTGAGGTGAAGAAGGCATTTAACACCTTTCAGTATTGGCATCAGGAAGAAACTGAGGCTTCTCAACACCTCCCAGTACTCAGGTAACTTTAATTTCCTGAAAGCGGAGGTAGGAATGTTGTCTTTCCCCTCCCCTCTCCCTGGCAGACTGTGGAAGGTGAATTCCTTTGTTTTGGAAACAAATTTGATTTTAAAATGCTCTTTTCCATAACAAAATAGGCTGTGTGGTAGGGCCTCTGGACTTAATGTGAGGGTTGAATGTGTCTGCGGTAAAGCAGTGCCCTTGGCGTCGGGCAGTAAATGGCTCCATGCGTGGATGCCAGGGCTTCCTGCTCTGAACGGACACTACGGTACCAGTTATGTCCTGGGGTACAAAGAGCTAAAAATGTGCAAGTGTGAGGGGGTTCAGATTTCCTTTTCAGTTTTTCTGTTTGCCTGGTTTGGTAAAGTCTTTTATATGGGGCTATTTATGTTAAGAAAAAGAGAACAGATGAGCGCTTAAATGGCTAGGAAGCTAGATAGCTATGCTCCTTCATTTCTTCTGCTTTCTTCCTCCCTCCTTCCCCCCGTGCTGTTATAGCTCTAGATTGCTCAAATCAAAAGGATCTCTGCTCAAAATGTGTGTTGGCCTTTTAAATGAAAACTTCTTGCATTGTGTGGTGAATTGCGACAGCCCGTCCAAGGGCATCCTGTACCTTGACCTGTTGCCTTCTTGAAATCATTGTCGTTTTGCTGTTGAACTCTCAGCTTTCCAGGCTGTTCTTTTGGTCCGCAAAGCTACTGATCAGTTACTGCTTACCGAGAAGCTAGTTTTTGTTGGTGTTATTTTTAATGGAAGTCACCATACCCAAAACAGCAAAAAATGCCTGATGTGAATTCTAGTCCCCTTTATTTAACTTTTTAGCCTGACCATGTTGATGGCATGTATTAATGGCTTACCTAGTATTAGTTCACTCTGATGGAATGATGTTTATGTATTATGAAGTCATAAATGTGTGCTATTCAGCAGAAATTAAATTGTCAGTTTAGTTCTACTTTTTTTTTTGTCCATAAATTCGTTAACCAAATGGATGTGTATTTATGGATTAGATACCTGATGTAAGAAAATGTTCCCAGAGGACTGTAAGAAATTAATACATATAGACCATGTTGCAAATTGCATTTAAATAGCTGTTGCCTTCATTTTCCCACACTTGAGTGGAAAATCATGCTGCAGACAGAAATAATGATTCTGATAAATCTTGAAAGAAGTACAGATGAGGCATCATTATAATGAGATATAACAATTAGCAACTGCTTTGTTTCATATGATATGGATGGTATATTTTGATGTGGCAATTGTGTAGGTGTGGTGAGAAAGCAAGCAAAGGCAAGAATTAAGAGATCTGCCTCTTAAATCCCTGTTTTCAATCCAAAGCAACCTAATTTTGCACAGTAAAAGCATCATCTAGTAAAAGCACTGACTGGGAGATAAAATGCTGGATTCTGCTCTTCCTTCCCCACCTCTCTGCCCTCCCATTTGGTTTTCTGTGTGACAGTTGGTATGTTGTCAAATCTTTTTGTGCCTTTTCTTCTATTTTCCTTGCTGTGAAACAAGGATCCATCCTTACCCCCTTCTCCTTGCTGTGTGAGTTTTAATTAATGCTTTTGCAATGTGTGTTAAGATCCTTGGACAGCGGTGCAATTTTGGCAGTAGTTCAGTCTCCTGGAGAAAAGTGTGTGCCTTACAGAGTCTAGAGGGGAAAAAAAAAAGAATCTCACAGGCTTTTAGGGTTAAAAATAGACAGTGAGGTTAAAAAAAAGTTAGGTTAAAAAAAATGCTTTTCTTTGACTCCTATACTCTGAAGCTCTAGACTTGTAACCACAAAGTTTTTAATAAATAGGGTGTCTTTCCTCCTGGAGTTGGGAGTTATCCCTGTTGAAGTCTTAGGAACAATGTTCGTTTTGCACTGTTTTACCTCCCAAAAAATATATACTTGTGTAGCCTTACCCTTTGCTACTTCCTTCTGTGCACAGAAATCAAAAGGAACTTGACAGTTCTTAATTTGGCTGAGGCGCATCCTTTTCTAAACAATCAAAAGTAACAGAAACCAGAAAAACCTCTGGATCGCTGTCAGTCCAAAGTGGGATGAAGATCCAAAATGCATCCCCCATATT
This sequence comes from Apteryx mantelli, assembly GCF_036417845.1. Classification (NCBI taxonomy): domain Eukaryota; kingdom Metazoa; phylum Chordata; class Aves; order Apterygiformes; family Apterygidae; genus Apteryx; species Apteryx mantelli. The sequence goes on along the minus strand of NC_089978.1, from coordinate 154,787,432 downwards.
CTGAGCCATGGCTGTCTATCTCAACTCTGTTAATCACTGATATTAATGCTTTGAAACAGGTCTCCGTTTCAGATGGTACCATGGTGTTGAGTCATAAAATCGTCAGTGGGACAATGAAATAATTACCAAATTCATAATGTTAAACCCAAATGTAACAAAAGGTTTGTTTGTAAGGTGCCGATGGGAGGCTGTTGTAGTGTGCCATGCTTGCAGGCAGCCAGGGCTCCTGCGATGCCTCTGCCAGCACAGAGCTTTTGAGGGACAGGCACACGCAACGCAGAAACGGCAAATGTTGCAGAGCTATGAAATAGTCTTGCAAATTTTGTGTAATGGTATGTATTGAGAAGTCCCGAAGAAAAACTTGTTGGTCAGGGCTTTTTTTAAAGCCATTATTCTCATTAGGGTTTTTGGTGTTTTTAGGTTTTTTTGCATGATTGGCTTGACTGAAGTGACTGCTTACAAAATACATTCATGCAAACAAGGGAAACTGATGTTTTGTGTTAAAAATGTTGAGAGCCACATTTGCAGCTCCTGTGAAACAGCTTCTTTTTGGGATTGGTTCTACGTTTTCCACATTTACTGAAAAAACTGGCCATGAAGCAACTTGAGGACTTTTAGAAGGTTAGATAACTAGTACTTCTGAATAAAGCAGGGAAGTCGTTCAGGATGGAGAGCCCTGTGTTGCAGTTTGACAAAATGTTAACTTGCTGGCAAAGATGCATTGTACCAAATACAATCACTAGTTGCTTTTTTGAAAGCACAAGGAAATTTGCATCCCATGTTCTCCCATTTCATTTCCAGTGGTGATATTGTTCTTAACTTTTCTGTGCTAGATATTACTTTAAATTCTTTGGTTTAATCCACACTGCCATTCTGGAGGCCAAGTGCTTGAAACTTCTCATACGAAGTATGACCACGAGCTAAGTTTCTGGAGAGCCATCTGATAATTACTGTAGACTGTGGGGTGGGCAGCTTGGTGACGTACAGAGGGACACAGATAACGGCTATCAAAATCTTCATCTCCAAGAACAAGCCAAGCAGCCCGCTGCTCGCTCAGTTCTGCAGTGATTTTCTAGAGATGGATTCGCAGATGAAATTCGATAGCTGCGGGGCAGTCAGGCGCTCTCCTCTCATACCAGAGATGTGCAGTCCCAAAGAGCCTGTTTGAATTCAGCATCTTGGTAACTGTCTGGTCTCTGGGTTTTGGCTAGAGCAGATGACTGAGGTATGAGTGCACTGACCCAGACAATCTGCAAGCCATAAAGCAGATATATCCCCCCCCTTGTTTTTCCACAGTTGTCTCTGCCAAAGTGCTGTAAGAGTGGCTGGCACTGGGGGCTCTGGATAAGCTCTCCTCTGGCCTTTTCATTACTGGCTTTAAACATGCGTTACCATATCAACTTTATTTTTAATGTTATTTTATTTTTCCCTGTCAAGAGACAGTCTGTCTATGTGCTGCTGTTGAAAGATGACAGACGCTGTTCCATTTGTGAATCTGGCTCTTTGACTGACCCACAGAGCGTCAAATGAATAGCTAGCTCTCTGCTTTTTGAGCCTCTGCAGCACTTTTTTTCCATCCAAGCTGGCATTGGTTGCTTGGAGCTCAAGGACAGGACTGCCAGCATGGTAACGACATCTTGCACTCTTTTGCCCAGTAAACACCAGACCCAAAAGGTGTTTTACTCCATCGGTAGCCCTAATTATTTTATTAGAGCCAGCAAAACTTGTCACTGTGCTGTGTCTGGACAATGTGGATTTTGCAGGAACTTTTAGACTGAGGGAGGTTAGCTCCCTCTGTAGTCGATGGAGAGAAAGAGGGTCCCAAGGGAGTGATTCAGAGGAAAGGATAGCTCTGCATTTCACCTCTCCTCCCCTTTCTCTACTGACTAAAAGAGGTGTCTAGAGGGGCTCATTTCCCTTGGCAAAACTTAGCCTTGTGACTATCCCCTCTGGTGCTACTCTTCTCATGGAGGTTTCCAGCAGCTGTCACCAAGATGTTAGTATGCGGCTTGGAGCACCTTGTTTCAGGAGAGGAGATTGATCCATCAAGCTCGCAGCGTGGTTCTCCTGGCGATAGTTACACGGGAAGAGCAAAGAGTATAGGAGAGAGCGCGTGCTCTCCAGGGTGCGAGAGTGGTGATGTGTCTGCACAAGCGTTGTAAATCCCGAGCAGTGGGTTGGTCAGCGTGAGGAATGCTGACCGGACACGGATGAACAGCACCCAGTGGGATTGTCTCATTCTTGATCAAGTGCTGGCCGTGTACCAAGCGTTGTTTTAAAAAATAGTAATAAAGAAGTGGAAAGAAGTCATGGTTCCTGCCATGAAATCAGTGAGAGGCTGCTGTTGACAGAAATGAAAGTGGGATTGAGTCCGTAAGGTTTCAGCTTCCCTTTCTTTAACTTGGGGGATGCTGGTATTATTATTTATATCAGGTGTGATCTTGCAGAGTCAGTAAGAGAGAAAAAGAAATGGAAATAAGAAACTTACCTGGCACATTAGGCTTTTAAAAGTGAGTTTGTGTGCAGTTGTTTTGGGGGATGGTTGGCTGGGGTGGGGGTATGCTCTGGCGCAATACAGCCCTTATTCTGTAGATGTTACTGGAGAGGCATACCAATTAGAGAGGATCCCAATTATACGTCCTGAAAATACATACATGGACACCCATGTTCGCATCTGGTCAAAACTATGGAGTTGGCCATAAGCCTTGCTCTGCTCAGGCAACAAGTAAAGTGCATGAAGAGCCTCTGTGCAACCAGCTTCGCCATAATGTATGCTGGGGAGATAGCAGCAGCTGCCAGGCTACTAATCCCCTTCCCGAGCAGATGAGCAGCAGCGGGAGGAGCCTCCAGTCTGCGGCCAGCACAGGAGCTGCCAAAATGAGAGCACGGCTCATGCCAGCACAGAGCCAGAGCAGAGTGCAGCCTGCTGACCTTGGAGAAAGGAAGGAGCAACCAGGTGCTCCCCTAACTCCCAAAAGAGCAAAAATTCATTTATTAGATTTGTCCTAATTTAAAGAAAAAAAAAATTGGACATACTAAAAAGCTTTGATTAAACCAGAATATTTTTTCATTAACCCTAACCATCTGCAAAAACAAAACAAAAATAAAGAAGAAGCATTTCTCAGTCAGCAGACTGGTTTGTGCCTATTTCAGACATTTTCTAAATAAGAAATGTAGAAGAAGCGTTCGACTGAACAATAGTCGCACATTTTCCAGGGGCAAGGTAGAAAGAGGAGATGAGTAAGATGCTGCCCCTGCTCCCAGCCAGCCTGGATTGCTGGGACGTGGCCCATGCAACTCTAAAGGCCACAGTGGCCTTTTTCTATAGACCTCGCAAAACTGCTGTTTGGGGCAGGCAGAGTTATTTGCAAATCTAGCTTGAAATAACCAAAAAGTTTCAACTGAAACAAACATTTCCTTTCTTTAAAGGCATTTTAGAAATTTCACTGCTTTCCTGTGAAACTATCAGTATGGCATATATAATATCTGTGTAACAGAAAGGGAAAACTAAACTAAGTAAGCAAAGAATCAGCTCCTGTTCTCTTCTGGAAGTGCTGTTTCACCCAACAGTAAAAGCCTTCTTTTGAGACATGGCAGAATGGGTTCAATTTAGCACTTTTTATGAGGGGATCTGAATTGCATCTCACCTGAGTGCCTGTCTGCTGTGGTCAGAGGAACTCTGGGTAAATGGCATTGCTCTGTTTCCTCCCTTGATATTGCTCATTTTTGTAAAAGATTGTAGGAGACGGTCTGCTTCCTTAATCCATATTTACATACAGATGCAATAACCTCCCTTCCCTCTCTCTATCTCTCCTCTTCCTCCCTCCCCCTCCACCTCTCCAAATTAAATGTTTGAGAATGAATTAGGAGCTTTGCTTCATGCGATGCCTATAGCACTCATGGCTGACCTTCAGGAGTTTTTTTTTTTTTTCCTTGAGTATGTTCATAAGGAAGCCAAATCATTTAAACCAGCTGGAAGATCCCCTAACTGCTACAGTTCTATAATCATTTCCCTCCCAGCTTGTAAAACTGGCTCTCTGCAGTTTACTGCCAGGCCCTTTCATTGCAGACTGAAAAAATAAAGGTCTCCAAGGACCATGTGCTTCTCAACTCTCCTACAGATCGATTGGATCAATTTGCCTCTGTGTGTTTCAATGTCTCTGTCCTAATTCTGGAGAATGTCACTCTGGCATGTTGTCAGGTGGCTGTTTGCAAAGGGCACACAAGAAGTGGAAACTTCTGGATCTGATCAGGGCATTAAAATAAGCTCATTAGAGGTTAAAAAAAAGTGTGGGGGTGGTACAGTGGGTTATTCCTTTGTAATAGGTACCGGTGAATCTGACAGAATTTTTCTTTTTTACCCAAGGTGACCAGCCTCTGGGGTAATGCAGCACGTATGGTTTGGTCAAGACTTTAAACTCATGCAGATGATTTGTAGTGATTTCTTAATATGAGTTTTATTAAGTTGCCTGAGGCACAGTATGTTCATCAACATTTTGACTTGGTTCACTCCACCCATCTTGTAAAATTCTTCTCTTTTTGGCCTTTGGGGAAAGTGCTTTTTTCTGTCTTCTCTGTCATAGCCCTGAGCTATCAATTCAAGAAAACAAAAGTGAAGCAGGAGAAATAGCTTTACTCAAGTAAAGTGCACTTAGACAAGTTTGTGCTCTCTAGAGGAAGCTTTGATGAGCAGCAGCCACCTAAAGTAAACTTAGTGCTTCTCTGCTCAGAAAATACAGTAATAAAACCCCTGCCCAGAGCATGCCTTTTCAGCCAGCTGTGCAACTTTGGCTTAGAAACATGTCACCAAACAGGAGCAGCTCTGAAACGGAGCTAGTGTGTAGTACTTGTGCCTATCTCACTGACCACCACAGCAGCAACATGTGTTGACTAAATTTAATAGAAACTGCTATTGTTCCATTGCTCCATTCTTAGAAATGTGGGATCAACAGGTTGAACTTGATTTGAAAGGTTAGGCTCTCAATGAAGATGTACGACTATTCTCTTCCAAAATGCCCAGCCTTACTCCTCAGTGGGAGATAGCAGCACACAGACTCAATGCTCGCTTCGCTGGGCTCCACGGTCTCGCAGTAGCTGCTGGAGCAGTCCCCAGTGTCCCCATTGGCATGGGTTTTGCCTCTGCTTCTGGCCATTTACTCTCTATCAGTCCATCATTCTTCAGTGAGGGTATTGCTTTCTTCAGTTTCCTTAATTTTCATTTCTGGTGATCAAACTGAGATAGCTAAATCAATACATTTGTTTGGTATTATTCTTAAACTCTTTTATTTTTCTCAAAATAATCTTCATTCCTTAGGGTATGAGGGCAAGAGTTACTCATAGTTAATTCAAACATGTTTCTTGTCCCTCTTCCCATCCATTTTACCACTTAAGAAACTTCAAATAAAAAGCACAAAACATTGCAGGGAAAGAGTTTTTTGGAATAAGTAAAACATTACTATTTCAGAAGGTTTTTCCTACCATGAAGTATTTTGGGAAAAGACTCTTTTCCCTGTCTATAAATAATACATATACATTTCATCTGAAAGTTTTTGCAATGTTTTGCAAACAGACAGTATTGACACCTTCATTTTTGAATTATGTTTTAAAATATTGACTTTTTTTTTTTTTTGCCCTACAGCTCAGGTTTCTGTGATTTGTTTTTGTTTAGCTTGTGGGTATATTGGAAGCTTTACTTGTTTAATTGCATTTTAACTGCAAGAGTGTATGTGATTGGCACTTGGAACAAGTCTTTATTTCTCTCAGAATGTTTGTGGAATAACAATTCTGATTGCTATGTTACGGATGTAACATTTAGTCAATAACTCAAATAAGGAAATAATGTCAGCTGTTTGAATCCTGTCTTGGTTGGCAATATAACCCACAGTGGCTGATACATTTTTTTTAAATCACTCAACAAGGGCCTATTTATTATGTTTAATGATAGGATCAAACAAATGCAGTACAAATATTAAAGGCGAAAAAGAAAAGAAAAAGAATTAGTATAATGAAAAGGTCTGTTTCTTGTGAGCAAATTTATGCAAGAGTCTTTAGATCATCTTTGGTAAAACTTTACTTCTCCTGGGTCTTCTATATAAATAAATTTTGGAGAATCAGTTCTCTTTTCTTGAATTGAATCAAATTGCTGTGAAACTGAGGAGCTCAGGCGGCCCCTCCGCTCTTTCCTAGCGGTGCTCCTTTCAGCCTGCAGGGTCCCAGCTGTGTCCATGGAGCCCATGGGCTCCCGCGAGCTACCCTGGGCTGCTCTCGCAGCTCAGGGCCGCCCTGTGGAGCCTGTACCACTCTGCAGTCACGCTGGGCCTTGGCGCCTGCGCCTCTATCAGCTCTTTCTGATACCTCCGTGGCCCAGACAGGACAGCTGACCTTGCTCTGTCCTGGCGACGATGAGCACGGAGCCAGCGGGGCAGCAAGCCGGTGAGACGGCAGCAACCACACCGTGGCTTGTCTGTGTCATGGCCAGCATGTCCTTCTTGCCTGAGCACCAAGACTGGGATCCATGTCCAAACCCGGGACAACGCAGTCCTGTTGCAGCACCTATGTGACCTATTCAACTGCATGTGCCTATTTTATGCTGTCTAGTCCCTTAAAAATGAGCAGGCATGGTTGTGGTAGCTCAAATATTGCTTCTCACCTTTCCCCTCCTCCATCAGCTTTGTCTTCTTGTCTGGGCATCTGCACCATTTTTGGTCAGATCCCATCACTGCCTAGTGCCGACTACCAGAACGACCCAGACCATGGCACTGTTGGAGGGTAATGAAGCCATGCTTTGGACAAACTTCATGAAGTGTTTCCATGCATTTACCTCAAGCCGAATGGGTGACAAGCCTTCTAGTGACTGGTTTCTGGGGAAGAGAGGCTATCAGTTGTGTGGGAATGTTTGGTTATCCTTATAAATTGCATCTGAAAATTACTAAGTGTCAGCTCCAGTCCCATCCCATGAAAGTTTCAGAGGATGTGTTATAGGCTGTTGCGAAATCCCTATGGCAGAAATTACTTGTATTTTTGGCTAAGTAAAACCTCCTGTAAGCTTTCTTGTGAGCAACTGGGCAGGATCTTTCATGATTGCTGGGCTTTTAAATATAAGAATTTAAACCCACTTCTGTAGAGGTAGGAGACTACAAAATGATGTGGTTTTCTTGCTATTACTTATCCTTGAAAGCTGCCAATGCAGTTCAAAGTGAATTAAAAGAATAATTCAAAAGATTTTAGGGACTAAAACAAAATTGGAATATTTGCAGCTTTATTTTTCTGGCAATGGATGAGACTGAATTGTGGTCAAAATAGGATAACATGTAATTATTTTTTCTAATTCTGCCAAGTTTCAGAATTATTCTTTTATTGATGTGATTTTGGCTTTCACCATTTATTATCTATTTAGATGATATGTAAAGAATAGCTTTGCAAAGGAAGTCTGTTTAAAGCAAGGCACTGATCTTTACTGGCTGTTGCAGATTTTAATATTTATTTTTTAGAAATGAACCCTGTCATACCAGAACCATGAGTGTCTGTGATGAAAGAATTGGTACAATTTTTTAATTGAAGAATTTAATGATTTGTGTGTATATGATTGAGTGGGAAAGTGACAGAGATGAAAGTTGTTGGAAGTGTATTGTTTGGTATCTCATGCCAACAGTAATAGCACAAGCACAATTTACTTACAGGGCTGCTGGCAAAAGAAGTCATGTGCTGCCAATTTTTGAATTGTTTTCTTTCAGATTCTTTCTGTGTTGCAGTATAACTTTGGCACTGAGTTGCATTTGATTGCAAACATCAAAAAGTTTTACTGAAAGGATACCATCTCTGAAGAATGAACTATTTTTCTTCTTCACTGTATTGCTATCAGGCTTGTGTCATTCATATTTAGAAAGAACAAGCTATTTTTGAGGCTGTTAAAAATAACATGCTGTTTCCTAACCAGAAAAGAGTAAGGAAGTTTTTTACCATTTATTTTGTATTTAGACATGGCTGGGACATATTTAGAGATTGCTTTATTTAATCTGACAGAAGCAAAGGGGCATGCTAGATCAAACTGTCAGATTAGGATTTTTCCAGAAAGGAAATACCTTTTTCCTGAAGTATTTAGCATTGACATCTAGTAAACTGCTTCTTAAATAGCTGGTATGTGGGTTTCATTTTGATGGAAACATTTGTGGAAAAAGGGCCAAGCTTCAGTTTTAAGACACTGAAAGTGAATTTAGTGTCTCTGCCACCAGTATTTTTGACAGTAAGTCTGGATCGAAACCATGGCCATCGCTTTTCCTTTCCATCATGCAAATTTGATAAAACCCTTGGTGTAAATGAATGGATTATACACCTTTTAATTGAGAGAGTCTTCAGGAGAAGTCATGCAAGCTTTTCTGTCTTCATGAGTGTTTTTTGTAAGCAAACTTGTTGCTGTTGCAGTAATACCTTGTATACTAGCTCTTGCACAGACATGTCTGTATAGTGCCAAGTTTTCTCTGCCTGCTCCCCTGAAGGCACTGCTAACACTGTCCTTTAACCTAGCCCTGTCCTTTAGAGTTTACTGCCCCAAGGCAAAGGCAGCTAAGGGAGGAGGAGGAGGAGGGAAGACTGACAAATGCGTGAATGCCACCCTAATTTATTCCTGTCATTTCTTCTCACTTGTTCTCTCATTATCACTTGCTGTTTGGTTCTAGATGTCCATAAACTGGTCATGGACATTAAAGCTGATAACTCCCCATATGTTCTCTGCTTTACTGTCCTGAAGGTCCACAGCCCCTCTGCCCCATCACTGCGGTTTAATAACTCCTCCTTTTTCCACACTGTTATCTTCAACTCAAGGATTCAAACTTGGCATGGGTGGGGTTTTTCCTTCTCCAATTAAGTGAAAAATGTGAGTTCAAGCTGAACTTGACAAGTAGTTTCAGATTACAAGTAATTTATGGAAGAGTTAAAGAAATTTCAAAACAAACCAATTTTGAAATAAAGCAATATTTCTTTCAGGCTATATTCACAGGGAATTAAGGCACTTATTCCCCCCCACCCCCTGACTTCTTTGCAAATTGTGCCAAAGCCTCCTTCTGAAACCAGCCTTTGGCTTGCCAGTTTCACTTGATTTAACAGAAATGCTTGCCTAAAAAACCTAAAACATTATTTGACTCTCAAAGCACTGCAAAAAGTTATCCTTTGGGGTCAACCCAAAAAGAGACTTGAAAAGTGGAATTCAGTTTGGCAAACGTAATGTTTTTAAAAATCAGGTATTCACCCTGGCTGAAAGGGTGAAAGGCTCAGCTGTGAAATTTCCTTTCTTCCCATCCTACCTCAAATCAAAGTCTTTAGTTGGACCAGTAAGTTATTTACACTCTTTAAAGAGCTGTTTCAGGAGCTCTGCAGCTTGGGACCAGTTGAGCCTTGCCCACCCCTGTGCTTACTATTGGCTCCTGCCACTTTTCTTAGAGCTGATCAACAGAGAAGGTGCTGGGTCTTTTCTCCTTGAGGCAGGGACCTCATCCGCTCCCTGTGTTGTCTGGTAGCTGTGGTGAGGGCGGACATATCCAGTCCTGCCTCCAGGCTGGGTGGTTGGGGAGCCTTCCTTTGCTGGACATATCTTCTGGTGAAATATGTTCCTGCTCACTGAGTTGCTACTGCATTTGCTGGTGGACTGTTGCCGGTGCAGTGCCACGTGTTTGTCCATGTGGAGTAATTAGACTGCTGAAATGTGTTAGTGTCTTTTTTTGTTCTATTCTTTGTGCTGTTTTCTCCTTCCTTACTCGATCCTTTTGGGGACTTGATTTGAATCCTAGACAGTTCACTGTTGTTAGAAGTTGTCTGTATTATTTCCTGCTTTGAGATGTGTATCTTTCCTCTGCTGTACTAACTACAGGCGGCTCACTGCAAAGGAACTGCAGATCTCGCAGCCATTGATTTCTGCACTCTTTCTCTGACAGACTTTACTGATGAAGGGGATTTCTTCTTCCTCTTCTAGCCTATTGGAAACTTTTGCCATTTCTCTCTCTTTCTCTCTCTATTTTTTTTAAGTTTGCTGACTGGGTTCCCAGGTAAAAACAGCAGCAAAAAGCTAGGGCCCTATTCCCTAATTCCACATACGTAATTTTGAGTCACCACAGTTTACTCCTGTAAATAAGCAGAATACTTGGACCAAAGTTTGTATTTAATGGCATGAAACACTTTATGGAGACATGAAAGTAATGCAGCAGCCCTCCACATCTTCTATGTTTTTTATTTTTGTAAATTTTTACAGTGCCACTTGCTTCATGGGGACACCTAAATAATTTCCCCTCAGAAAAATGGAGCCTTGTGCCCTGCCAGGGCATAGTGGGTCTGCACGCTCCTGGGAAATCCTCTGCAGCCCCCTTGCCAAGCCTGGCTCTCGCCGAGACTGAGTTTGGCCCGTGGGCATGCCACTGCTTTTGGGGGAAGGCTGTATTCGAGGACTGCCAGCTCTCTTTTCTACACAAAGACACAAAGGCAGTTGGTCTGTAGGAGTCCTGGGTATCCTCCGTGATTTCGGGTCCATCTGCTCATGCTAGATTGGTGAGGCAAAAGCACAGCTGCTTTCTTAAGCTCAGACTCGCTGGGGAAGGCAGACTGCTTCCTGCCTCCAGCGCCACAGTTCAGCTCCTAAGTGCTCACTGGGGACACGAGCGAACTGAGCTCCAGTGGCAACAGATTTCTTGGATACCGCTGCTGGATCTTTGGCAGCAACAGATGTCTGAATATCTCCCTCTATCTCCATCTTTCTCTTCCTTTCTCTGCAGTCCTAGCTTCTCTTTTCTCCTATCGCTATTTTCCTAGTGCCTGCTATCCCTTCCTTCCATTTTTTTCCCTTTTTTGCTTGTAATACATACTCCTGTAGCCTCTTCTCCAGCCATAAGTTTTCAGCCCTCTGCAGTCTGAGCAAATGATTTCCTCCAGATTGGATACTAGCATTGCAGGAGAGAAAGTCTCCTATCTCCGTTGCTTTGCCAGGAGCAACTGCAAGGAGAGTCTGATGCTGTCCCTGCAAACTCCTGCTAGATCATGCTAGAGATCTTGGAGAAGTGATTCAAATCCTTAGTGAGCAGTGCAAATGGAAAATTTCCCCAGTGGCTTGTACTGTGCCTGAAAGTGGAGTGAGCTGTCACTGGAAGGATCAACAGCGTATCTCTGCAGTCCCTCTGCTAAATTCAAATCCCTGCTCTAAAACGTGGAACTGCGGAAGTTTTCTCATGGTTGCAAGAGTTTGTTAACATGGGCAAAACAATGGTTTTCTCTCTAACTGCTTTTTCAGAAACGGCCTAATTGTTTTAGCTGAGACTTTCAAGGCAAAAAATAAATTCGACTTGACACAAACTCCTGGAATGGAAAACTTTCAGCCTGAATGAACTGTCAAAGCAAACAAGCTTCTTGTCAAAAGAGCAAGTAGCTGAAAACAGGGGCTTATAACAGAATGTGTGGAGCAGCCAAAGCCTAGGCATTGCTACCAGTGTGGCTTTTAATGCAGTTATTTGAAATATCTCTACACAAGCCCTTAATTGCTGTAGGACAGGGAATCACCAGCCTCATGTGGATTTCAATGCCTCAGGTATGTGTGATACAGAGGAAATAAAATGGCTGAAATCAATGAAAGTTTTAAATTGCGAGTGCTGCGCTTTGGTTTCCTGAGATCTGGCGGAAGGTGGCCATGCTTTGATGAGGTCTTATTTTTCCTGTTAGCCTTGCCCCACCTTGTCTACTCATTGCATCAGTGGAATGTCTGGTATGACAGGAAGCCCTTTTTCATCTTCTTGGTCACGTCTTTGATCTGTTAAGGGTATTCTGTTAGTTTTTTGTTTTTTTTCTTCTCCTCCTCTCTTTCTCTCTCTCTCCTTCCATTCTCCCTCTTCCTTTCCCTATTCCCTCTGCTTGCACCCTGCACATAAAAAGGTATGCATTGCCTAAAAGAACATAAAATGGCCATAAGTGGAATCTTCTTCTCTGATATATATGCCGACATAGTTATGCGTTGCTCCACTATCCCTGAGAATCCTGTAGAAGGCAAAAATACAAAACTTGTGGTCACATCTGAAAATGTGTGTGAAACGTATGTGCCATTAGCAGTGCAAGCAATTTAAAACACTTGTGACTTTCATAAAATCTTTCCATGGCCCTTTAAAGCATCAGTAATGCAGCTTTCTGTTTGTATGTATTTATGCATGTGTGTCTGCGTGGGTAGTGGTGGCTGGAGTTTAAGGCTCTCCAGGGAGATAAGGGGCAAGGATACCACACATATGCTGCAGGGAAAGTCAAGACTACTCATAAAGAGGAAAGCAGGAGGGCTTTTCTTTCTTCTCACTTGCAGAGGCTGTAGCTATGACTGATATTTTATTTCCCTGCATTGACAGATATTTTAAGCAAGTTAAAAATCCAGACGTGTCTGGAATACATTGGTTTTTCTTCTTTTCCTTCAATTTTTTTGCTCCATGATGGATTTCAGCTCTAGTTTTCTCCCTGGTGTGTCACATACACTTGCCCCCGATGGCTGTCCTCGAGAAGGAGTAAGGTGAAAAGATACTTCTCCAATATAAGATGTAGCTGGCTGGAAAGATTATGAGGAAGCCATTTGTAAGTAGAAAAAGTAAGGATGTTCTCCACAGACAAAATATGGCTCCTGTAAAAATTTTGCATTCCCAAAAGGGGAGTCTGCTTAATTGCTTTGGAATTAGGTGTGTATCTAACCATGATCTAACACTTTGAAATTCACCTGGAATAGCCCCTTCCAAGTTTAAAAATGTCTTGATTAGAGGTCTCTTACTGCCATTGATCACTAAGAATAAATTAACAGTTTTAAACTCATCCTTTTAATGTTTACCTTAATATTAGGGATTTTAAAATGTTATTTATAAACTGGCATTTGCTTGGAGTTGGATCTGTTTCCTGAGAAGCCTACCATCAGCATATAAATGGGATCAATGATCTTCTCACAGCAGAGCAACCTGGGCAAAGCAAGCTCTCGAAACACCTGAGCTTATTCTGCTGCATGCTCACCTTGGTCTTCTAGATGTCCTCAAGGGGGGAGCATCCATCCGAGGGGTTTGTTTGCTTTTCTTGAGAAAGCTTTCAAAGAGAAGAGGAAAGCGAGTTCACATTTTATACCAAAACTGAGTCTGCTACAGTGTGGGATAAATGTGCTGCTGATACCTGTTTGGGATAGCTTACAAAGTCGTGGCAATTAACTGCAGCTGAGGAGCTGTCCTGTTATTTGCTGTAAACTCGAGATGTCGTCAATGTTAAAGGCAAATTAAAAAAGCTGTCTGCTCCTTAGAGAAGTTTGTTTTGATTAACACAAAGTCCATCTGGTACCAGCAAAGTTTACATTCCTGTAAACTGCATGGTATTGAGTTTTACTAGGCCACCTACCCTGCTGTCTTCAATTATAACATCTCCGAATGCTCTGGTGATGTAATTGATTTCAGGATGAGCTGTGCTTTTCAGGAAGCCAAAGCTGTCAAGTATCTGTCTTGGCCTCTGTTCGAACTGTGTGAGAGAAATCCCTGCGTTATTAAGCATTTCTTGGATTTATTGTTTGTTGTGATTCTGGTTGCTTTAGGGAGTATTCCTGAAGGGCTTTTAAAAGATAGCAAGTAGCCAATTACACGCTGTTTCTCTTTGTGGGAAAGCTGGCACCAAGCGGAGGTTCAACCGCTGTCCAAATGTGCTCTTTTCACACTCGTTTAGCAAACCTGGCCATCTGGATTTCCTGCTCTAATTTTATCTTTCCATTATGAAAATCCGTGAGACCCACACATCTTGAAATGTTCACCTTTCTTTACACTCCGGAGGTAGCATTTTGGTGCATGGAGCTACTGTCAATACAGTTTTCTTACATGTGTCCCACGCCTGCTCTCATGGGGGAACGCGCGCGCGTGCGTGTTTTGGCTGGGGGAGCCGCATTGCGATGCTCGGGGTGGAGCAGGTGATGGGGAGTGGTTCCTGCTAACAGCGGGCTGTTTGGCAGCCTTGCGTGGCTCGCAACTGCGCAGAAACCTGACCTGTAAATGACTTTATAAAAGGCAGCTGTCTTAAACAGGTATAAAACAGTAAAACATTTGTAATAGTAGTTTCTTCGATTAGCCTAGGTAAAGTACAAAATAAAGGGGTTTGTTGCCTGACTTTGTTTTTAAGGTGGCCTGAGCGAAGTTCAACCTAGTTTTGGATGCATTTGCAAGCTGCAATTTTACATGTATATGATGTGCACACGGAGTGTCACTGACATTAAGCAAAATTCCTCTTCCAGGTGCCATTTGCAGTTCCTTTGAATTTAATACTTAAATGGTGTATCGTTCTTTGCCTACACCAGACATAAGAAAAATAATTTCCTAGTTACCTTTCCTGAACCAAGCAGTGGCCTCCATAAGGTACTCAGGAATACCACATGGTTCTTGTCAAAACAATACCTTGATCCACTGTGTGCAACCTGTATGTTTATGCTGCTTGTGCAGATTGATTTGATGGGCAGACAGCTGGATTACAAGCAAAGAGCAATGTTATCTTTCATGGTTTCCAGGCAAGCTTCATAACAACAGTTTCCTTAAGATGGAAAACTTTTACTTCTTGATTGAATGGCCATGGAAAAAATTTCTTGACTGAAGCTGCCAAGTGGTAAAAGCATTTGCAGAAAGGATCAGAAAGTTCAGGGCGCTTTGATCTCGCTTGCTTCACCCATTCCCAGTTATCTTTCTCTTCCATTCTGGTGCCTTTGTACTTGCTGCTGATCGTTCTTCAGTGCAGAGCGGTGATTTGCAATTAGTGTCAAGGTTAGAGGGTGGGTTTTTTTGTTTTTTGTTTTTTTCTTTTTCCTTCCTTCCCCTCTTCTCTCTTAGATATGCTATCACGGCACAACTTAGAACTGTGAGAGACCAGTTAGGATTTTGAAATTAACTTTGACTTGTAGATTAGCTGATGCCTTGAACTGTGTTTGGTAACATGCATAGTGCTGTACTTGCTGCAAGAAAGGTGTGAAAATGCTGCGAACATTTTAGTTATTCCTAGGCAGACCAAAAAAAGTCAAAATCAGAATGTGTAAAGAGGAAGCTTTCCTGCACTTTACTACCAAGGATGAAAGAACAACTACTGCCTTCCATTTACATTTATTTTCCATCTTTAATTTTCTCCTCAGGCCAGGCTTGATGGAGAACAAAGAGATGGCAATGGTGAGGGTTCCTGGTTGGCAGTCTTTAGATCTAGATCAGGCTCCTGTTTTACAAGCCCTGAAGCACAGAAGCAGTTTCCAGAGCATCAACAGTCTAAAATGAAGCTTAACCTTCCCACTGAATTGCTTCCCCCTCAAATAGCATGTTGTTTCTAGCAGTTGTTCCAGCTGGAACATCTTTGATGCAAATTGGGGAACTTTATCTGTTAAATGCTAGGTGATCTCTACCAGGAATGTGCAAAGTGGGGTCTGCCTGTCTCCCCATCCCTGCAGTCGCTTCCTGGGAGCTTATAAGTTGCATGAATGTGTGTGGCTGTTCTGGAGGGTGACAAAAGACATGGCCCCAAGACGATGGCAGCTTCACAAGTTTTTCACTGGTCCAAGGCATGGAGGTGATACAGTTTCTCAAGGACAAAGTTGCCAGACTTCTTAATATTGGTAAAAGTGTTCCTCTTTCTCTAAATGAAGTCTTGGAAAAAGCTGAGCTGTTCTGGCTCCCCCTTCTTCACCTCCCCCCCCCCCAGCACCTATTTGTAATGGAAATTTTCAGCCCAAAGTGTTACAGTTTGTCAAAACTACAAGCAAGTGAAAACAGGTTCCTTGTAACAAAAAGAGTCAGGCAACATGAATACTAGAAGGCACTGCCCCCCTCCACCCATAAAAATATAAACAAAATGCAACCTAACACTTCTGTTCTTACTAAAATTCACAAGGGGGTTGAGTTTCATAAAATGTTCCAATAGGGAACAAAAGACCAGGGTTTGATCCAAATGCTATTAAACTCGCTGAGAGTCTTTCCCTTTGGCTCCAGTGGATTTTGGAGCAGGGCCATGGTGAATGCTTGAAGGCCAACCTGACCTTTCATGGAGACTGAAAACTGAAAACTTAGTTTCATCTCGCTTGTACTTGCTGGAGCCTGATTAAAATCAGTGGGAGCTCAAAAACTTTGTACTTTGCAGAGTTCAGCCCTTGAAGACTAATCTGACATTTAAGTTAGATTCTGTGCTTAAATGTCAACATTTGTAAATAAGTAGACACCAAAGACCTAAGGTCATTCGGCTTTCTTTACAATATATGGTTTGGTTACTGAGTTTTAGGTATGACACTTACAGAAGTTTTCTGAAAAGCAGTTATTTTCTAGAGAGCACCCAGATGTACTTCTTGTTAAATTCTAACTCTGTTTCATGCCGGCTTTGCCGCTACTGCTTCTATTTGCAGCGTAATCTTTTCTCCATCTTTCCATGGTGACCAGAATTGCAAACTTCCTACTACAGAAATTTTGAACAGAAAGCCAGATATTAAGGATTCTTGGCAACATTGGGAAGTGTTGCAATCTTCTTTTTTCTAAAGATTTAAGGGGTAGAAGTGGTCAGATGATAGACTGTATTGAGGAATCTAGAGAGGAAGTAAGGTGTATTTTATATGCTAGACGTTCAGGAAAAAATGTATGGCTTGCAGAGCTAACTTATGTGCAGGTTGTTGTGATTTGTTCTGTAGTTTTTGTAAATCTTATAAATGGACTGTCCCAGGACAGATGACTTTTACTGATTGTATGTTACACAGAGGAACCTACAAATATTTCAGTTCTGTATTTATTTTGTTTGCTTGTTACTTATAACTGAAAATTATTTGTCAATTTTTCAACAGTTGTCTAGTTTCTCTTGGCTTAAAATATTCTCTCTCTACTTTCTTGTCATCTTATTGTCTTTTTCTGTATTTACTTCTTTATTTTTGTTTCTTATCACTTGTTTTGCGATGACAAAAAACTGTAAGGTTCTACAAAGTGAAATTATGATTGAATTAATGTCATAGGGATGGTACCATTTGTTATGTTAAAAAAGCTCATTAGAATTTGGGAAGTGCTTTTGCCTTATATTAAACTATATCTAGAGCCAAAACTACATATTTCAAAATTATTTTAATTTTACTCATTGAGAAACAGGACAGTTTTCATGAATGCTTTTAGAACAATAAACTACCTGTGTGTCTGACTTGTTGCTGTTAATTATCGTAGCACTCTGTCAGTTGACTTGTAATGGAACTTATGTGCGTAGAATATACTTTTAGGAAAAAATGCTTAAAACAAGTTCAGTTCTACTAGACCGTTCTTCCCTTCTCTAGAGACCGAGTAGAGAGCTGGGAACAAGGAGTTTTTGCATTTTAATCATGGCCTGAAATTGAATTGCTCTGTTTGAGTGACCTTTTAAAAACGTGTCTCAATATATTCTTCTGGGAAATCGGAGACAGCAATCTTAGAGAGACACACATGGGTTTTTTATAAGGATTAAGAAGTTAATTGATGATTAAAAAAAAATTTTGGGGGGGAAACTGCAGTGTATTGTGTTATGTATTATTTGAAATATTCTCAGTATTTTACCGGTGTAATTAAGTCACATGGAAAGGGCTTTGAAGAATAGAAGTGATAACCATTTATTATTATAGCAAGTTAGTTTAGGGTGGTTAAAACAATGCACAGGCTTTTTTTTTCCCCAGTTTGAAAAATGAGTTATTGTTCCAAAGTATTTCAATAAATATTTGTTCCTTATATTTCAGCTACCTGACTGCAAATAACAACCAGAATTTCTTGTATACTGCAAGGCCATTTTTAAAGAGAGCTGCTTTGGTAATAAGCTATGTAAGTATGGATGGAGTTGACCTTGTATTTGTGTACATGTGCCTAGAATGATAATTGTCTGGTTGGATCCCACAAGAGTCAGAAAGCTGAGATGGTGGGCCTTAACACACAGTCTTGGGAAATAGTCTAGAAAATTTCGGCTGGACAGAGACAAGAATATTGCTATGTTGTATTTTCAGTTCAAATTTTCTTATAATTTATTAGTGGTTGTCATTACAACCTTGAAATCATCTGCAAGTATTTCTGGCCCTAAATATGGGGGGAATCTGTAGCATTGAGCTGACTGGCAAATACTGACTTTTCAATGGCACGCTGCTAGTTTCAAAGCAGGCTCACTAAGAGTCACAAGAAAAGCTCTGCCTTCAAATACCTGGTGCTTGGGGCACTCCAAGCAGGGCTTCACAAATTGCAGGAGGAAAAAATGGACACCAGCAGGAGCCTGCTGGATGTGCAGCTCCCTGTGCTCCTCTGTAGGCCAGATCCTCTTGTTCATCTTGCAATGACCAGTGGTTCCCAGGAAGGCGGTGAAGTGCCAGCCAGCAGAAGCCCTTTCAGAATCTAAGGTTACACAGTATGAGAAAGATCAGTGGAGCTTGTCCTTAGACCTATGCCAACATGAGTGAATAATGGTGGCTTTTAAGACATCAGCCCTGTCTTTCCCTCTGTATTTAGGTAGAGGTTGATGGCAAAACTCTGTAGTTGGAGTCACAACAGGGTGACAGATTTGTCCTTCAAAATCCTGCTTGTGCTGTGGGTAGCCTTGATATGCCAGTTCCTGTCAGTAATGTGCACATGAGCAGGATGGGGACAAGCATAGCATGCTGTCTGTGAGAACTGGGATGTTCATCACTTGGATACTCATAGTCTTCTAGATGATGTTGAGAAGACTAGTGCATTCATCTGCCATGGAGGGTTTTGTTCCAAAGCTCTCCTGGACTCTGCGCCATAGCGAGTGCATATGAGGTGGCTCATGGGGGGGAAATGGGGACAGCAGTGCTGGGGACTGCGTAGGTCTAGAAAGTCAGGGGTAGGTTCTTCCTCCCGGGCAGCCCACTTGGCCTCCTGCCCATGTGAGCCCTGGGCACTGCCACTTCCCCTTCCTAGCAGCCTCAGAGAGTCAGGAAGATGAACAAGGACCCCAGGGTTGAATTTTGCCACCTGAAGGATGCTTAGGGTTGCAAAATTGAAGTTTTACTGTATGCTCAGAAGCAAGTCAGCTAGTGGTTTAGTCAAAATAAGTGAGCTATCAAAAAAAATTTTGCTGGAGGCCTTAGTTCTTTAATAGCATATTACTAAGCTAGATGTTCTTCTTTGAAGGTGATTCTCGTTTTGTATTTCCGCCTCTGGATAATGGGAGGATCCATGCCAATGTTTTCAGAACAGGACAATCCAGCTTCGTTCTCACCATATTTACTGACAAGGTACAATACCACTAATCAAAAAAACTTTTGCAAAGTGTAGTCTCAATGTTATTTTTTTCCTAAACTAAAATGTTTTACAGATGGCGAATGAGAACTTGTTTTGTTGTGTTAACTTAATTGCTTTTTATTGCTCTGTCTAGAATAGAAAACAATCAGCATTATTTGAACCCTAAAGCATGTTCCAGTTCCTGTAGAATTATGTTACATACGCTTGCTTACTGAAAACTGTGGTTTTATTTTTATGCAAAGCCCAAAGCATATAATTTAATTGTCTGAGCACAGACCTAGAAAGCCCAGTGACTAAGGCCTGATCCCAAACCTTAAAACTGATTCCTTCTGAGATATGAGACACAAGCGTTCAGTCTTTGCTTCAGATGAAGCTTGTATAAGAAGAGGGTGACCATGCCTCTTAGTGGAATATTGATGGCTTATTAGTACTCTGAAAGTGGAAGGCAAGATCCAAGCAATGCCTGTTACTGATGTAGTACTACACAGTTCTAGCTGAAAGTAGAATGGGCTGCCAGGAATTAATTAAAAATAACAAACTTGAAATTCACATTAGCAGATTTTCATTTTGTTATTTTATCAGTGAATTTTTTTTAAAGAGAGAAAAAGATGCTTAAGTCCTGCAAAGTTTTTCATTGCCTGGTACCCAGTGTATGGTCAAGTTGATGTCACGTTCCTCCGGCTCTGCTGGGCCAGACCAGGAAGGCAGTGGTGGTAGTGATTTAACAAGCGACACTCTTTCCTCCAGGTCTAACCAGAAGACTGCTCCAAGAAAGTGGTAGGAAGTTGATTTTCTTTTAAGACAGGGCAGGTGAATAACTGATTGTTCTGGTTTGCTACTAAACTGGGGAAAGACATTGAAGGGTCACCTGGGGAAGGTGGATTGAGAACTGGCTGAATGGCAGAGCTCAGAGAGTTGTGATCAGCGGCACAGAGTCTAGTTGGAGGCCTGTAGCTAGCGGTGTCCCCCAGGGGTCAGTCCTGGGTCCGGTCTTGTTCAGCTTCTTCATCAATGACCTAGATGAAGGGACAGAGTGCACCCTCAGCAAGTTTGCTGGCGATACAAAACTGGGAGGAGTGGTGGATACCCCAGAGGGCTGTGCTGCCATTCAAAGAGACTTGGACAGGCTGGAGAGGTGGGCAGAGAGGAACCTCATGAACTTCAACAAAGGCAAGTGCAGGGTCCTGCACCTGGGGAGGAATAACCCCATGCACCAGGACAGGTTGGGGATTGACCTGCTGGAAAGCAGCTCTGCCGAGAAGGACCTGGGAGTGCTGGCGGACACCAAGTTAAGCATGAGGCAGCAATGTGCCCTTGTGGCCAAGAAGGCCAATGGTCTCCTGGGGTGCATCAGGAAGAGTGTTGCCAGCAGGTCGAGGGAGGTGATCCTCCCCCTCTACTCAGCCCTGGTGAGGCCACATCTGGAGTACTGCATCCAGTTCTGGGCTCCCCAGTACAAGAGGGATGTGGCACTACTGGAGCAAGTCCAGCGAAGGGCTACAAAGATGATTAGGGGACTGGAACATCTCTCTTATGAGGAAAGACTGAGAGAGCTGGGCCTGTTTAGCTTGGAGAAGAGAAGGCTGAGAGGGGATCTTATCAACGTGTTCAAGTATCTGAAGGGAGGGTGTCGAGAGGATGGGACCAGACTCTTTTCAGTGGTGCCGAGCGACAGGACGCGAGGCAACGGGCACAAACTGAAACACAGACAGTTCCATCTGAACATGAGGAAAAACTTCTTTACTGTGAAGGTGACAGAGCACTAGAACAGTTGCCCAGAGAGGTTGTGGAGTCTCCACCCTTGGAGATACTCAAAAGCTGTCTAGACATGATCCTGGGCAACATGCTCTAGCTGACCCTGCTTGAGTAGGGGGTTGGACTAGATGATCTCCGGAGGTCCCTTCCAACCTCAACCATTCTTTGATTCTTTGATTCTTTGATTTCGGAAATTTCTGGAGGTATTTCCTGAGGTCTCAATGAAAAGGGGAACAGTCCTCCTCTGTGCCAGTTTTTGGCCTTGCTGGTTCCTAATTCCAGCAGTGCAAGCTGAGACACAATTTAAGATCAAGAAATTCTTATTCAGCATCTGCTGCAAAACCAGACTGGATCTCTTTTGGGAGATCCTTATGATAATGTGACAACAGCTCCTATTACCATCAAGGCACAAACTACTTTCAGGAAACATGATGTCTGATTTGAAAAGCTCTGATCTGTGCACAGCATTTCTGGTGGAGAAATTAATACTGGACTCCTTGTAGCACAATGTGAAGGATTTACTGTTGTCTGTTTTTGACAAATTTATGTTAAGACGGGGGTCATCAAGTTATAAATGATCCTGGGCTGATTCCAGTTACTTCTATCTCTGCAAATGTCTTTGTGTGTTTGACTCGTTACACTTTGTAATGACAGGGGAAGATTCTTAAACCCAAAAGCTAAGTCATTCTTGGGGTATTGAACAGTGACTATTTTTACAATCTGTGCTGTGGATTTTATAAGCCTTATGAAAGACAG
The DNA here is from genome assembly GCF_036417845.1 of Apteryx mantelli. Lineage (NCBI taxonomy): Eukaryota > Metazoa > Chordata > Aves > Apterygiformes > Apterygidae > Apteryx > Apteryx mantelli. The sequence goes on along the minus strand of NC_089978.1, from coordinate 154,765,689 downwards.
GTGAGAGCACTGCTGGCTGAGCTCTTCCCTACTGCCAGCAGTAACCCTGATGTCGCCTGTAGTCCGGCGACACCTACTTGCTCCAAACAGTCATTTCCCCTTGCCAGTGATAACCGCTATTATAGCTCTCAAGGCATTCTAAAATCCCTCAGTAAGCCTAGCTCTTCCACTCCTGCTGAGCTTGATCCTAACCCTCACTTTTGCCAATTGATCCAGAAGCCTCTATCTTCCATCCAAAAAAAAAAAAAAAAAAACCTTCAGAAAGCTCTGATCCTAGCCATTTTATGGCTTTCTATTATACACAGTTAAATTTAGCTTGTCAGTTCCTTTTCTCCTAAACTAGCACCAACCTATCGTGGCTAATGCTTGAGTATGGGTCTTGACAACAGGAGCTAAAGATTAGTTTTGTGTCTAAATCCTGCAAAGACTCCTCCTTGCTGAATACCAAAACCATAAGGTGAGTTCTGCTGCCAGGAGCAAGAACAGCTGTGCTTGGCTCAACAGCTCTTGGAAGAATTAGGGTTAGGGCTGGCTGTGAGTTAGGGGAAAAGGGGCTGCGATTGTGTCAGGGAGCAGCAAGGGCAGGTGAGCCGGGGGCTAAGGGTGATCCCTGTGCAGGCCAGGCCCTCATGAAGGGGGCGCAGCCCCACGGGACTGAACACAGGGGCAGAGCAGGGTGTGGTGATGGGGTCCATCAGCTGCCCCTGGCACAGCAAGGTGATGAACCAGGCCCAGGGTCCATCCAGAGCATCCCATGAGGAGATGGGGCCAAAGACAGGGCTAGTGACAAGACAACGATGTGAGTCCAAAATCCAGCCAGCAGCCGGGGCTGAACTTAAATGGGGCTCCTGGAGCAATGGGCAGTGGGTGGAGGTCCCAAGCCCTCCTGGCTGGTCAGGGCCATTAAGGCCTGTTAGTGTCTTCAGGGCCCTGACAACTCTTGCCACAGTTCAGTACTTGTCACTATCCCTGTTGTGGATCTGGTCACTGACCTTCTGCAGTAGACACCTGTCCTCACCCTCTGGGCCTTTAGAGTCTAGAAAGAAGCTGGGCCTTGAGCTCCTGTTCACCTTAACCTTAACCCTAGTTAGCTGGCATGAGCCTTCATCTTAGGTCTGTGGGACCTGCAGAGTCTGCTCCAATTCTTGTTTTCCTGAACTCAAACCTTAACCCAACCATTATGCTGAGCTGCAACCAAAAAACCTGACAGAGGCCAAAATCCAATTGTCCTGATACTGTGTATTATCTGAAGCCTGCAGTGTGCACCTGCCAGCAAGTTAAGCTTGCTAAGCAATGCCTTCTTTCCTGAACCCAAACAATAATCCTTGGCTTCAAAATAGTCAATGACCCACTGACTGCCTCAGAGCTAACTAAAGGCGCAAATACGCTGGCAGCATTAGTCTTCATGCTAGACCCGCAGGATCCATCTACAAATGAGAAAACAGGGATCAGGGAGCTGTTCTCTATTACTCTGTCTTGCCAGTCTCATAGAGCTGGGGGAGGACTCATTCATCTATATGTATGATACCTTAGCATAAGTTTCTGGACAGCTGTGGATGGCAAATTTTTGCAGAATATTTGGGGAGTTGGGCTTGCAACAGCAGGGTTAGAGCAGCTCGAGTGAGTGGTGAATCCTGCAAGGTGGGCAGTGATCTAGTGACTGTCTCTGTGCTAACAGCCCATGATCCATCCACTGGCCGTAGCCCTTACCTTGGCAGCAAGGCTTTTTCCTCCTCACCTTCTTGCTCAAACTGTAACTCTTACCTGAGAGCTCTTGGAAGAATTGGGGATAGAGCTGGCTGTGAGTTAGGGGAAAAGGGGTTGCATCTTACCATGGTCAGAACCCAAATTATCGCTGCAGAACTAACATTACACCAGTCAATGTGACTGTATCAGATGTCAGCTGGAGCCAGCAAGGTTGAATGGTATTGGCCTAGTTTTCAGGAAGGTCTGTGTGTCTGGCTAGCTGGAAATGCAGGCTGAAGTTCAGGGCTGGCGTTCAGTTTAGGTGTAAGGAAGAGAGGCTGAAGAAAGAAGATTCTTTTTCAAACCTGGTATTTCCACAGGGTGAAAATAAGATGTGTTGTCAGCTGAGTACATTGCTTGAGGGTGGATTTGGATCTGATGCTGGCCTCAGGGTTAGTGGTGGTGTTAGGTGAGGTTCTGGGATATCAAGGCTTGAGGAGACCTTGGATATCCAGGCTTGTGCTAGTGTGTGTAGTCACTTAACCAGCTGGTGGTTATCCTGGCAATCGGGAGAGTTTTTGGTTATGTACCAACGTAGGAGAAGCTGTGGAACATTAGATGTTCTTCAGTCGTGGGTGCTTGAAGCAGTAGGATGTGAAAAGTTAGTGTGAGAGGCTCTTAGTGAGTTTTGAGGCAGCAATTAGGTCACAGCACTGAATGCAAAGCTAGTATGTTATTTGCAGTTTGTTTTAGGATTTAGGAGGATGGGGGTGGAAGAGCTAAGCTTAGTGCCAAGTCCTGCACTTCCTTCAATTCTGGATGGAGTCTGGTGTCAGTGAGGGCAAATGGCTTCAGATCTACCTGTGCTTGGAGACTTTAAGTATCACTTCGTTGCCAGAAGGGAGAAACCCCATGAAACCGAAAGAAAGGTCAGTATTGGCCAGGGGAATCTTGGGGTGGTTACTAATGCCTGAGCTATCACTAAAGCCAGAGTTAGTGCTTGGGCAGCAGGGGAGTTGTTTTTCTAACTCTCTGAAGATTACACAGGGCACAAATGGGAGTTGCTGTTTGCAAATAAAAGTCTTTTTATTTGTACTGAGCTGGAAATGTGGTTACTGTGCATACCTTGCCAGGCTAAATGTTATGGTTTTCAACAGGCTTGAGAAGTTGTTACAAGACTTTGCCGAGTCTGTGGGGCTAGGAGGAAGGCTGGTGACAACAAATGGGATTAAAAACCCAGTAGTTTGGAAATGTGGGGTTGTCACTGAGAAGTGCATTAAGTTCGGACTGGAGGTTGGGGTCTTGGCTGACATGGGATGAAAACAAAGAAGTATTGCTAACTCCTGCAAGATTTCTATGTGGACTGGTGAGGTGTTCAGGTGTGGTTTGTTTTGAGGCTGGCAAGGATTATTGGAGTACAGCTAAGATTAGGGGTAGGTCTAAGTTATGATTGGGTTTGAAAAGTATTTGCTAATGAGGTCAGATTTTGTCAGCCCTTATGATACTTGTAGTGTAAATTAGATGACTGAGGGTGTGAGGGAGAGGTCTACACATCCATGACTGCATGGAGGAGGGCAGTATTGATTCACCTGGATTTTTTTTTCCCCAACACAGAAATTAAGATGAATCAAATGAATCTAAGAGGAGACAGGTTCAAAACAAGCCAAAGGAGGTGGTTCTGTATGCAACAGGTAATTGAGCTCTGGAACTCTTCCTGAAGGATGCTGTAGATGTGCTGAAAGCTTATACAGGCTCAAAGAGAGATTCACCAAGTTAAAGAAAGAAATCCAGACCGCTAAATATGCAGAAACCACATCCAACTGAGGGATATCTTGCTAGCTAGAAACTGGAAAAAAGTTTTGTGTGTTCTTATCCTGTTCCTATATGCTTTGCTCGACATTCATTTTTGGTTACTGCTGGAGAGAGGATCCTGGTCTAGGCAGACCTTTGGTATGGCCCAGTTTGGCCTTAGAACATGTGCATGTGTTCTGTGTGACATGAATTCAATCCTCTCAAATATTGGAAAGCACAAATTTCCACTGTAACATGGACAGAAAATTGATTTATTTAACCATTAGAAGTAGAAATGTTCTGAAATACTGACAATTTTTCAGTCTTTAAAAGAATTTATAATCTGTTCAAAATCTTCATTAAATTACTGTAATTACAATTACAAATGAACAGGGATGCAAATAAGAACATTGGAGGTCAGAGTATGAATGCTTCAGTCCCTGCGAGGTACTGGGTTTTCTAATTTTGCCAAATACCTTAAAACTTGTAGTAAGATAAATGAAAGCCACATTTTATGTGTCCTTGAGTATGTTGCCTGCCAAGAGGAATCTAGGAAGAAGAAATCTGTCCATCACTCCCCTTCTCAGCTGAGGCAGAAATGAAAGTGTTGGAAATCCTGCTATTCTTAAACACTCCCATTAGAGTCTGTCCACACAATCTGTTGTACACTACAGAAAGGAAGTATCTTTTCCCGTGACCTACCTTAAAGAACGCAGATTTCCAGTCACTGTAATCTGCCAGCCCAAAATCTGCTATGGGTAAGCTACTGCAATACAGGAACCAATACCAAACCTCTGCTGCCACATTCTTGCTTAAATTAGATGGAAATTGAAGAAGAATGTAATTAGGAAGGTTTTGAGAGCTATCCAGCTTTATGTAAACAGTGTACTGAAGTGCAGCTAGAGTGTTAGCAGAGTGTTGAGCAGCGGGCTGTCATGCTTCAGACATTTTGCACGTTTCTTTATTCTGCCATTCTTGGGCGGGGGGGAGAGTAGGAGGCCTCTGAATAAACAGATTGTATTACTAACACCATGGTAAGGCAAGAAAAAAAATGTCCAGTGCACAGCATGTCTCAAGGTGTGTGAAAAAGATTAAATCCTGTCAATTTCAAACTAAGAAAATATATTTTTTTAACATATATCTTTGGGAATCAAATTGTAGTAATTCCTGCTGGCATTTGCCTTGTGACATCTCTAGGCCTGTTTTTCTGGGCATGAGAGCAGCCTTATTTGTGTTGTCACTATTTAAATAATTAATGTATTTTTAGTAAGACTGTCTTGAGATAACATTCTCCTATGGTCGAGCTGTTCTCTCTATAAGCTGGCTTTCTACATATCTTTGGTGTTTCAATCAGGTAAATGAGAATTCAGTCCGACAGAAAGGTGAAGAAATGCTCATACATTAAAAACTGACATATATTCCTTTTCACACAGATTTGTGACTGTTTTCTGAGCAATATGTTTAATCATCCTAATTGTAACTTCAAAGGGAATGAACTACCAAGAGGCATATGGCAGATCTGTGCTGAAGAAAGGTCCTTGTGCCAGTCGTTTCTGCCAAGGCAATAGAAGTCAAGTGCATGCTCTTCTGGTATGGGATCTGCACTAGACCTTAGGCTAGGAACTGTCATTAAAATGGGCTCCTGCAATATATCAGCCCTTAAGTAGCCAGGCTTGCACATGCTTCCTTAGTGGAAAAGCTCTGCCTGTTTTGTCAGTGCTTTTTACCGTTTGCCAAAAGGTGCTTAAATTCAACCCTGACATGTAATCTCTAGTCACCTGGAGTGCAGGGCTCATCTCTAGACAAAGGGAGAAAAACGGTGTCAATAAGAATTGCTATCATGCCCACCCAGTGGCCAGGCCATCCATATGTTAAACTTAAAATATATTTTTTTTATTCCAAGAGGGGTGGAAAAAAAAAAAGCCAGTCTGAAAGGTGATATTATAAAGCAAAGACCACCCTACGGTAGCTTTCTATTCCCAGAGGAACCTGTTTTCCCAGGGCCATGTGAAAGATTTGAGCATCTCCCTTAGTTAGGGTTTTTTGGCTTAATGAACAAACCTGGGTAGGCAGTACTGCTCTGGAGAGCAGCTTGTTAGGCATTTTTAATGAGCTGTGGAGCTCATTACAAATGCTGGTTAGGCAACAAGCCTTCCATGCCAAAAGCCAACGTATGGAGTGAAGGGTGCCCAGCTGAAGCATAGGCCACTTACTCCCAAAGGCAACGCATTTCAATTTTAAAATACTTTCATATTGGAGGGCTAGACCACAGACAATTTCTGAGGCAAAGCAGCATGTTCAGGACATTCCTTTCCCTCCTGCTAGTGCCGGGTAGGTAACTCTCTGGGGGCACAACGGACTGTTTCCAGAAATGTTATCACAGCGGGTTTATGAGCTCTGTTTTTTAATTTCCTGAGGATCAGTGACGACCAGTATCTCAGCTGCTGTCCAGAGGACCCTCCATGCCCTGCTGCCTCGGTAAGCCTTTTCTGCAGCAGTCACCCATGGGTGGTTGGCGCTGGAAGCTTAGTTTGAGTGACTTCTGGAGCACATTGCTGTCAGTGGTGAGCTGAGGATCATGGCTGATCACAAGGCATGCTCTCACCTACAACACCTCAGGGGTTTACAAAGGCAAACAGAACAAGATCAATCCCAGGTTTTCCAGTACTGCAACTTTGACAGCAGGCTCAGGTTTCATTGGAAAGGCACAGGCTCTTTGAAAGTATTACTCTTCAAGAATTTGATATTTTTCAGATTGTTAGCTACAGTGTTGAAACCATTAAGAAACAGCCATCCACCAGATCAGAACTCTCCAGGCTTTAAAGCTGTATAGGACAATATAATCTGCCTTTCCCCATATGCCCCTGTTGCATGCAAACTTACCTTCCAATGAGGTTATCTTACTATTCAGCAAGTTGCAGCTGTCTGTTTAATCAGTGTCTCTTTATCCTTCGTACTCCTATCCTCCACTGACTGGCAGCTCTCTTCCCTTGGATGTAAAAGTTTTGATGAAAGAGAATACACAGACACTTTTATGGGTTATGAGTGTTTTCCATCTAACTGATACTTCCATTTGGGTGTTAAATTGGAATTAGTCTGTCTTTTCCTTTTTTATGTGCAGTCTTACTCTGCCTTCACAGAATGCACTGGAGAGACACAGTATGATTTTCTTTTCAGGTTGTGAAAAGAAAATGTTTAGGCTGACAATATGCAGATCAGGAAAATAAACTCACGTGGAAGGTATGACTGGACTGGCGGTTCCCTAGGGGAAGCACAAATACATACAATTCAAAGACAATACCCTTAAATAACACCCACTGGTTATAATTGCAGCAGCATGTGTTCTAGGAGGACTTTATTGTGAAGTGGCTCATCAAACACACTTGGTTTTAGGGCTTTGTAGAAGATGAAGAGAGCCTTGAGCTATAATCAGTTCAGTTGTTAATGCAAGTGAGAAACTTTTTCCTAATAAAGGAATCCTTCTTACCATTACAATGAGCTGAAACCTCCTTGAGCACCTGGCAAATGCACAGGACTTCTTCAAAGAAGAGCATTAACAAGGTTCATGATTTCTGAAAAGGCAGCAACCTTCTTTCTGCTTGTGTTTCAGATCATCCCTTCTTCATACAACCTCTTCTTTTCCCAAATACCAGTTCAGTTGCATTTTTATCACCTGTCTTCCGGATATGTCCTTCCCCCCGCCCCTCACAGGAGAATATTTTTCCTTTAACTACCTCACTGAAATCCCCGGTGTAGGGAGATTTTCCATTTGTAGGTCCGTATGCACTGGGGCCTTTGGGCATAAGGTGGGAACCCTGTTACTTGTCAGGAACGTGAAGTGCTGCCCTGGCTCTTGGGGAGTTGAGTAGATGGTAAGTTGCACCACTGCATGCACTGAGGAAGAATAGTGTCACTGGCTGAAGGTATGGTCTGAGTCTTGCGATCACTCATGTAGCAGTTTTGGGAGGAAATCTATAGTGCAGGTCCCTGGGAGCTGGGGGAAAAAGCTTAAAATGCTCCAAAATCAGAAAGCAAATGAAACTCCTCATAAACTTCTATAAATCTCATAATTTTTTAGCTTGCCTCACAATCCTCATGTGTTCTGATTGTCTGGGTTTGGCTGTGGTGAGATGAGGGCTTTTCCAAGCTCATTAGTCTCTATTACATCAAAAGGGTAACAGACAATCCCTCAAGTATTTTTATGTCATATTGTTTATGGCTTTAAGTAGCACCCTTTAACTTTCATTTTTGCACTAGAAACGATCAGTTCTGATGGCAGAATTGTAACACTCTTTTCTCCAATGGTCTCCAGATAAGAGTCATCCTGTATTTATCTCAAATAAAGCATGCAACAGTACATTTCAACTAAAAAATTTTAAACTAAACAAACTGAATTGCCATGACAACACCTGCTACCTAAAGGAGTAGTTGTGTTTTCTGAACACGCCAGAGAATCTGAGACTGGAAAAGAAACATTTGACACCTGCTGAAAGCTGGATTTCCATGTTCAATTTGCAAATAAAAAATGACTCTGTGTAGTGCAAATGCTGTTAACCAGCCTGGGGGAAAACTGATTGCCAATTAAGAGGCAAATTCTTCCAATCACATCACCAGTAATACTGTCTTGTCTGGGATTAACTGATAGAGAGAGAGATGTTATAAGCAGGGATTTTTCTCCCATGGAATTCCAGCCAACATGAACAGCAATACAGAGAAGATCATTAATTTAAAATGTAATTCACTTAATCAACTAATTAAATTAAAATACTTTTGTTGCTGTTTACAGGTAGGCTTCTGAAATGTAATTAGCTCCTGGAATGATTCCATGAATCTTCACGTCTTTTCAAAATTTGCAAGTTATTTCCTTGTTTTGGAGAGATTATTTTTCAAAAATTTCTCCTGCATTTAGCGTTCTCTTTAGTTAGCCTTGTGTTACAAGAGCCATACTGGTGAATGTGAAGGAATATCACATGCTTTTGAGATCCCTAAGTAGCAGCGCAGAAGGGTCAGTAACTATTATTAGCAACCTGTTATTTTTCTGCCTTAGTTGTAGTACCTGTTATAGTGATAGTTTTCTAGTGCTTTATTTTATACAGCTATCAGTCTCATTCAAGGACAGGTTTCCAAAGCTGAAAGCATATCCAAGTTCTTACTTGGATTAGAGGTCACTCGTGTCTTTCTTGCAGCTTAAAAAGGCTGCTAAAATCGGGTAGATCCCTGCTGGATCCTTCTTCGGTGTCTGCTTTTAGAATGTGCAAGTTCAATGAGCACTTTCAGGCTTGATGATGAGAGACGTGGCCAAGGGTCCTCTGGTAGGATGTCTAGAGATGTGAACCAGTCGACTGTGCGTAGACAGTAATGGATGTCACAGGCTTTAAAATAGCTCACTGCTGCTGGCAGAGCACATTTAAGAAGCTAATTATTGCCATAATATAACAGCACAATTGTCCATCTATTCTGGGACCTGCCTCTGGCAGTGAGCTGTGCACGTTGCTCCCAAGGAAGATGAAAACCCTACAAGCACAGGAAAAGATAGACTTGTTTACAAACCTCTCCTGATGAGTGTGTGTCCCAGAGCCTGTGTTCCCATCCTCAGCAATGTAAGCTAACCTTCCATCATTGTGAAATGCTTTAAGGCCCACGAACCTACCTACCCAGAATTCCTTTTAAAATTTGTTAAACTGACTCAATTTGCCACGGCAGCAAATTGTGTTTGTTTATTCTGTGCTGCATAAAGGTTTATGAACTCCTGTTTTATCAGTGAAGATGCAGAAAAGTGACTGGTCTGTCTTTATGGAAATACAGCAATTTGCAAGGATCCGAAAAGTCTTGTTTTTTCCTGCATAGAAGCTCAATAGCTGAAGTAAGTAGAAGAGGGTTTCTGATGTGTGGTGTGTTGTGGTTTGTTATACAACTTCCACGTGGAATGAATGTCAAGATGCTTATTGAAAATCTTAATACAAGTGCATGAAAGGACATTGATTCCAAAAAACTGGGCCCTCCTGAGACATCAAGTACAAAACTAACTCAATGCTTTTGAAAATCCTGTCTAATATACGCACTTGTAACAATATTATAGGCCACAACATTATTCAGCTTTTTATTTTAGAAGTAAAGTTACAAAGGGATCTCAGTTTGGCTTTTAAGTGAAGTAAATAGTTGAAAGTAAGCGTTGGCAACCTATTCCAGACATCATATTAAGGCTGATACATAATTCTGTTCTGTACTGCAGCCTAGCAGAGTCATGGCCATACCACATACAGTATCACAAGTGAACGGCCTGGCATAATTAAGCTACATCAGATTTTTGTGTTGATGTATTTCTGAGTAATGCAGACCAGAGAAGGTTGGCTTGGTGACTAGAAAAAGCAATTTTTTAAATTAGAAATAGTGTACATTCAAAATTCTAAGAAGATTTTGAGCAGAATTAGATTACATTTTTGAGGGATGCTTCCTTAAAAGGAGCTGGTCTTTTAGTCAATTCCTCTGTTAAGAGAGAAGAGGGATTTTCTCCTTGTTTTTCGTTGTTTAGTACTTCTTTTGGCGTGGGAATTGGGGGAGAAGAAAAATATAAGAGTGGAAGGGAAATGTACTAAATAGTTGAAAACCTTGGAAATGTGAGAATTTTCTACTTCCCATCAGAACTTAGAAAGATTTGGGAGGAACATAGATAAGTGCATTTTTTCCACTGTTTTCAGTGAAGCATTTGGGCTATTTAAGCCTCCCTGTTGTTAGGTCACTGTGCTGCTGGAGATGTTTGTTTTTCAGATGAGAAGGGAGACTGATATCCTAGCTCTTTGTGGTTATTAGAAATGTTTCACAAAATTTCAGACCTGTTTCATCCCTGTGTCTTGGCCAAAGACCCAAATTCCATCCTGCCTGCATAAAGTCACATTTAGCTACAATATCTTAGCCCTTTGGCCACAAATATATTATAATGTTGTGAATGCTGTTGAGTAAGGGCTTTATCTTGATCCCAGAGAGGCCTGCACGTAAATGGCAAATGAAACAATCCTCTATCTACATATCTCTGCATCTCTTGGGGATCCTCTGTTATCATTTTAATAAACCTGCTAAGGTACCATGGCAACTGGGCATGATAATAACAGCTAAAGCAAGCTTAGATGGAAGAAATCCTGTGCAGGATAGAATACCAGTTCATTTCTGTTTGAGTGTTTGCCCTTTCTGGTGCTGTATGTAACTTGTCTTTTTCCATTAGCAAACCAAGGAAGGGGTTGTCTATTCTAAGGCTGCTGCAGTTCTGCTTGGTAGACTTCAAGATTGCTGGAATAACCTCAGCTGCTTGCATACAAATGCATTCAAACTTTTAAATGTGATTCGAGGGGGATGCTTTCTTTGGCAAGTAGGTGCCAAGCAGCAAAATGGGGGTGGAAGGGGTCAGTTTTTTCTTTTTTTTTTTTCTTTTTTCTTTAACACAGTTGCACACATGCTGTTTTTATTCAAACTCATGAAAGCCCTGCATACTTCCCAGAGGTCAGCATGGTTCCCCATCTCAATTCCCTATTAACTTCCTCTTTATTGAGAATACCAATTAATGAAGATTACAACAATTTAAACAGCTCCCTCCTTCCCCCCTCACTTTTGTCAACATCTCATGCAAGCTGTCCCCATCCCTAATAAGCCATGATGGGATCAGCCAAGAATCGGCCTGTGCCTGCTTTGTTCTGTATTTTCTGTCTGTGCCAGGATGCAAAGAGAAAAGACAGAGAGGTCTGAGTTTAATTGCTCAGTATTGTGCACCTAGGAGTAATCCTAAATGGTAAGTTAAATCCAGGTACAGGGATATTTTGTATTGCTGGAGCTATGCATTGTAATGTGTAACAGATTGATATGTGTGTACCTGATTAGTTACTATTAATTTAGAATTGCAGCTGGTAGAAAGTCACTTCTAAATCTAGCATTCAAGGGAGAGATGAAGTTTTGTTAGGTCTTCTGAAGGCTGATGCAGAGAAACCACAGAAATATCACTGATCTTCTGTTATTTTTTTAAATGACAGTTGTTGAAGTGACCCCCCATGTATCTCACTGACAGAGAGGTATATGGTGTTGCCTGTTTGCACATAGTCATTTTTTTTCTCCTCCTGTATAATAAATGGTAACTGACAAAGCCTCCCTTAGTATGAACTCAGCTCTCTTCTCAGTAGAAGGAAAATGTTTCATGGAGTTGGCAGTCATTGCGTGTATTACGTTACCTGTTTTCTTTTGCAGGTTTCTAACTTATTCCTACCTTCTGGCCTTCAACGCATGGCTCCTGCTGGCACCCATAACTCTGTGCTATGACTGGCAAGTCGGCAGTATCCCTTTAATCGAGTCTGTCTGGGATGCGAGGAACTTAGCCACAGTCTTCCTGGTGCTGGTGCTGATGCTGCTCAGCCTACACTGTATAGCTGCATTCAAGGTAACCCCGAAAAATGTGCAGTAGTGTGTGTTGTTCAAAATCTTTTGTTTCTTAATCTTCAGAGGAAATGGTTAGTGAGCACAAATACGGTTTTCTCCCAAATAAATCGGAGTGAGATGAAAAATACACCTACGTAACTGAAGTAGGCAAACTTAGCAGATGAAAATTTCCTGCTAGCTGTATGTCTCAGTCTCTGATTGGTCTGATTTGAGGGCAAAACTTGGCCTAGAATCCTGCATTCAATTACTGCTAATGATCCAAATCCCACTGAAGTTAGCTGAAAGTCTCAGTCTCCCTCACAGTCAATAGACTATTTGTTTCTTGCTTCAAATGGGACTGTGAACCATCATCTGCAGAGCCATTTGAAAATGAAATCAATTATTATGTCCATACCTTTACTGTATTGCTAAAACCTAAATATTGGATACATCTTAATGAGAAAATTTGACATCAGAGAAGTAATGGAATGCTGGAAGTTTGAAATGGTTTGAAAAATGTTATTTAGCTTAAATAATATAGTCTTCAAATCCAGCTTCACAATTGAGCATTTCGGATCCACCATTAATTATATTGCAGAAATGAAAGTGAGGTTATACTAGACTTGTGGGGGGTCAGAGATCAGATATGGATTTGTGCGGAGAAGGTATCTCTGTGGGTTGTGGAGAGTTGAAAACTTTTCCTTCTGCAATTGTATTTTGGAAGTGTCTTTAGGTAGGGCATTGGTAATCATTTTTGAAATAGTATGAAAATTTCTCCTCCTTAAACAAACAGCTCACTCATCCAAAAAGCATAGTAGGGGAGTGACAGCTTTTTTAATACCTACGTTATGCTAAAATGTGCAGGTTGTCTACAGGCTTCAGTCTACCCTGACAGTCTTCTCTGTGCTCCTGATAAGAGATGGAAAATGAACAACACAGTTTGAGACTGCAGAGTCATTAATTTAGATTATACATTGACAGATGCTGTATGGAAAATATGGCAAATACCCTATTAGGTATTCACTAGTTCTACCTACAGGTTTTGTATCATCTTTCATTCCTCCTGCTTTCATTACTCACTGCTAGAGATGTTCAGAAGTGTTTGTATTAGACCTAATGCTATTCTCAGGGAAATTAATGATAAAATTCTCATTAGCCCAGCACTGAACACTTCTGAAAAATCTTATCCCATGTTCTTTGAAGTTTCAGTTGCTCTCTATTTCTTCCTCTGTTTTCAGAATTGGTCCTATGTGCAAGATTAATGTTGTGGGTTTGCTGGAAAAAAGATCTTTCAGGATTATCCAAAAGACTTTTTGTGTTATTTTATTTTGCATAAAATTGACAATCCAGAAGAATTCCTCTGGGTAACTAAATTGTGTGTCTTCTGTCAAAATTCAGAACATAATATTTCAAAACACTTTGTGCATTGAATATCTAGATTCTATCACATTTTTATTCCTTCTCATTTTTTCTTAAAACAATTCAGTATGGATTTATGAATAGCACTGTTTGACTTGAAACTGCAACTTCTAATTTTTTGTGAGAATAAATTCACTACTCTAATCACTGTTAATTTTGCATTAAGCAAAGTGAATTGCACTTTCCAGGCGTGTACTTACAGGATGCTTTGAAATCCGTCTTTTAGATCCCCTTGTGTTTATGCTTGAAAATCCCAAGCACAGTACAAATTGGATCCTAAGTGATCTGCTTTGGTGTCTAAACAAAGTAAAACCAGAACTATCACACAGTTTTGACCAAGAGCTTTAACTGGCTTCAGCTCACCAGCCCCCAGCAAACCTAGTGTGACTGTGGAACTGGCGATGGCTCCTAGGGGTGAACTTGGGCATGCTTCACCCAGCCCTGGGCATAATTAGAGATGTTGAAATCGTCTGATTTCCAGGAAGTCCTGAATTTCTGAAACTATTTTCCATTTTATTTTTATCAGTTCTCATAATGACCTGATTGTGATACTGCCATTAAGTGGTATGAAGATGATTACGATGTACTGAGCAGTATGAATTACTGAGGAAAGCAAACAGTAGAAAGAGACACATTTCCTGGAAATGGGTGAGAAGAGGGTAGTTCAGAGCACAGGAACCGCAGGCACAGCTCTTTATGTTAGGCTCTTAAGAAGGCTTGTTTCCAAATGCAGTGGCAGTGGCTTTTAATATGACATTGCTCCCTGCAGGAAAGCCCATCCTTCAGTCACATCCCTGACAGACGGCTTCTGACTTTTGCAGTTTGTAGGCAGCATGAGATGCATCAGGTGATTTTTCACATTTCGTATAGTGTAAGATGTTCTGCTTTCTCTTTGAAGCAAATACATAAAACTATCTTAGCTGCCATTTTCTCTCCCTTTTCAAAGCAAAGTCTAACCTAGAAGTAATAGCTTGCAATCTTCTAAGGAATGGTTTCAGTGTGAACAGACAAATCGTTTGTGTGTCTTTCATGTGAGTGTGTAGGTGCACATGGCTGAGAGAGGACACACATTCATGTATTCATTCTGGTTGGCACTAACATTTTCCTTTCTGCGGCATGTAAAATGGAAACACTATGAATGGTTTTGGCAAAATTAAAGCCACTTGTGCAGTGAACGCCAAACTGATTTTCGGTGGCGATAGGTGGTCTGTGTGTATCCACAAAACAAGCTCACAAGATACTTGCAGAATGTATTACATGGAATGTAATTAGAGAATGCATGTATTGGATTTCTGCCTTTGTTGCCATTGAATTTTAAGCAGGCCTAATTTGTTGTTGACACTTGTGATTAGGGTAATAACCCTGTTGGCATGTATGTGTAGTGCTGACAAAGGACATCTAAGGCATGAAGGTTTCTTGTTCCATTTCCTTTTGTGAATGTTATTATACCTCAGAAGGAGAAGAGACAGTGCAAGGTTTCTACCCACAAGTGCTTTGCTTGGAATATGTCTGTGTACTAGATTTGACAGAAATTTATGCTGAAAACTACAGAAATAGAAAAGGCAGCTGTCCAGTTCGTTATTGGTTAGAGGGATAAAACCCACTCCTCATCCTATTTGTGCATTTTCATCGTTCTCCTTCTTGCATAATGAGGAAGTAGCTTGATAAATTACATTGTTAATTCCTTGTATGCAACCTTCATTATTAACCTTCAGTTATTATTAGCCTCATCATTAACCTTCCATTCTTGGGTTCCAGTGCAGGTCCCCTCCTTTTGCGTGCATGGTGCTAATCCCTCTTGCTTATCGGCCAAAGGGGAGGGAAAGGACTCATGCCCTGCGAGTGGCTCCCCAGGTACGACGTGCTGCTCTGCACAGTGTTTGGGTGTGCAGCCCTGCTCTTCTCTTGCTGTAGCCAGCCCTGTTGCACATGACGATTAGTCTTCCAGATGCTGTCAGGAGTAAGGAGAAGGCCTGCTCCTTGTCACACTTTCAGCATCTCTGCTGTGGGAGTGAAGGACCTCACCATTATCGCTGTCCAAGATTTTTCCAGTGACTAATGTGGCAAAGTTCAGTCTGTTTTTAAGCATCTCCTTGAAATCTTTAGAGACTTGACTTTTCAGCATGTATTTGGCCCAGCACGCTCTGTGAGTCAGCTTCTGTTGAGCAGTTTTAGCCAAGGCACCAGGAGTCATGAGTTGGTCTTGGAAACCTCAGCTTCCCGTTGTCCTCAGATCCTGCTCAGCTCTCAGTGCTGAACCTCCTCACCTGGTCTGACCTGGCTTCAAGTAACGTATTGGGAATGTGACAAAAGACAGGGAACTCTATTGTAAATGCCTACATCCCGGAGAAATAATAATTATTGGAAAAAAGGGAAGGGATTTGATTATTGTATTTGTGCTCAAAGACAACCTCAGCTACAAGGAATGGATTTGATCTGTTTTCCAGCTTTGGGACTAGGTAGATTACAAAAGTGTCAAGGAAATGGATGAACCACTTTTGCATTCTAGCCACCAAGCAAGCCAGTTACAGGGCCAAACAAGCAATCTCACTGATGCTTCAAATGTCTACGAGTATACCCAGGGACTTACTGCACTGCCTTTCTATCCTGGAAGAAATAGTGAGTACCTGGTGAACTAGTGGGAGGAAAACAATTCTTGGCATATTGTCAGGATGACAACTATTTCTTTGACATGTCATAATAATTCAAAGAGCCTGAAAGGAAAAGCCTTTGGATGTTTGAAATGCCACTCCATATGGCATTTTTAGGTCACTGCTTAATTAGCAATGTGATTAAAATGCAGCTTGTCCTGTAGTTGTAGCTGTAAATTTATGTACAGCTGTACAGAGCACATGATGGATCAGATTCCACTTTCCATATGGTGCCAAAACTCCTGGGAGAATAGCCCTGCCATGGTCAGGACAGGGCTGACGGTGGAAAAACTAAGACCTATGGGTAAGGGAGTCATTCAGAGCAAGGTAAATCTGGAAAACTAGTTCAAAACTGTGGCTTTTATACCTGGCCAGTCTGGAGGAATTTAATGCACCTCATTTCGCTCAGCCCTCATCTTGCATTTATACTCATGACCAATGCTACCGAAGTACATTGTGGCAGTTCACAGCACAGTCTATTTGTTCAGCAGGAATAAACAATGATGTGCAGTGGTTTGTTCTTGTCTGAGGAGGGAATGTTACTTATGTTTCAGATTAAAAACAGAAACCCTCTAGTGTCCTCCTTTTTTTTTTTTTTTTTTTTTTTAAAGAACGTGTTTTGCTGCTGTGTGTGGCATACCTACATATTGTATAGGAAGCTGTGATGATTTTCAGGTTGTAATTGTTGTATGCAACTGATGTAAATACTATTACTGTGTTCTTCTATACACTACAGTTGGTTATTTTTTTACTTCAGATCTAATTTTGAGGTAATGCTGCTTCTTACCTTTCTCTGCAGAGTGCTCCTTAGCCAAGACAAGGCATTTTATACCAAATTATGATGACATTAATTCTTGCTGTAATTGGCATCATATTGCCATTTATCCAGTGGTTTATATGTACAGACATCATCTAAGCACATTCCTCAGTCACTCACAGACTGTGTTTCTTGGCTGTCAATGTTTAATAACATCACAGGAGGGGAACGTATTTGTGTCTTCCCTTTGTGTGCGTGTTTCTGTTCTTTTTGCTAGCATTCATTATATGTATTCTGTCATGCTATTTACTTTACCCTGCACTCCTGAGACCCCTGCCTGGTTTCCCAGGTTTTGGCATTTCATTAATAAATCACTGCTTATAGACCTTTCTGGGGAACAATTGCCTTTTATACTATTCTACGGTAGTAACAGCACAGTTAAAAAGTATGCCTAGCAAAATTCATATGCCACAACACTTTCAGAACGATACCTGCTTCAAAGGCACTGCAAGGTGAATAAGGCTATTTATCGACTGAGTATATCTGACGAGCTGGAAACCACAGTCATTTTCATAAAAGGTCCATTTAAAATAAATCCTGCTTTCATTTTCCTGAGGGCCCACTTGAATTCCTTCCACATAGAGAAGGTCAGTACTGATGTTCTTAATCCTTAGCAGCGAGGTTTTTCTGTGCTGCTGCTGTTAATGTTTGCTTCAGGGAGAGAGTAATAAGCCAGAAAGACTCTGTTTAGTAAAAGCTGAAGGAAGAGGGGGAGACCCTTGCAGGCACTCTGCGTGCCTTGCTAGCTGAGTTTCTCCTTTGTGCAGTGCTGCAAGCTGAGCAGCTGCGTATCCTCAGTGGTGCTGGAAAAAACACGAAAGCCTTTCCAGGGTGCTTGCACTGTCAGCCAAAAAACTCCAGCAAAACAAGAAACCTTCCGTAGTCTGTCTGTATGCGACTGCCAACCTGAATTAAAAAAGCAAACACTGGAACTATAGAAGTATGTTTTGTATAGGATTTTTTTTTTTCTTGGTAGCCATTTGAACTAAAAGGTTTTGAGTGTGGTACTCTAAGCAAATACGACCATAGCTGAGGTGAGTCTGTTGATTTTTATTACCATGAAGAAATTTAGCACCTCACCAAATGGGCTCATAACAAAGATTTTATTTTTTTTTGGCTTGCTATCAATTTCATCCTCTCACTTGGGTTAACATTTCAAGGCCCACCTAGACTTAAAGACTTTGGAGTGGCACAGTAGGAGGGGTGAGAAGGAAAGGAGTGAGAACTAAGAAACTCGCAGCTCAGGCAGATAATGCTGCTGGTTGTTCTCGGTTGGTCTGAGTTGTATAGTAGGGTGCCAAAATGCTACATGATTTTGATTAGGATTCTCTTGTTCAGTGTTACATTTTCCAGGCAAGCCTCACCACGAGCAGAGCTGCTCTCCAAAGATTATGCTTGTACATACCACAAGCAGTGTGCATGTGTTTAAATTTTCCTTCTTTTTACATGTAGTGAAGCAGCCTGCAGTCACAGAAGGAAAGAGAAAAGGGAAAAACAGCCACAAGGTCAAAAGCATTTTTCTAATTCCTGGAGCAATTTGTTGACTTTCCTGTTTCCTTTTGGAATGTTCCACTTCTGTTTTAAAGATGCAAGTGCTCCTGCATCCTGTTCAAATCAGCTCATGAAGTGGAATTAGAGACTGTGGAGATTAAGGATAAGGAAAATGAGCTCACATCTTCAGGGAGTTTTAGAAACTTGATAAGAAAGACTGTAAATTCACAGCTGAATGGATGGGTAGCTGATGTACACAGAAAAAAAATAAAACAGTTAATATCAAAAATTTACATTAAGATATTCAAATAAAAAATGAAATATTGGGAGATTTCATTTCTGTGCCTTGCACTGAGTTATGGAATTTGAAAAGGCCTATTTTCTGTTTTTACTCCATAACCGAGAGCCTGATTCCTAGAGCTGTTGAACGTCTGCAGTTCCCATTGATGTAAATAGAATTTTTAGGCACTTTCAGCATTTCTGAAAAATAGGCTCTGTTTTACCTAACGGTAGAGACCAAGACTTCCTTCCTTCTGAAAACAGAAAGTGAATGATCTCATAAGGGTCATCTGTGCCAAGGATTTCTCTTCAGATAATCCCTGATTAGGAAGCCAATAATACCTTCAGAGATTCTGGATCTGACTGATGTGTGTTTGCCTGTACAACAGCTCCTGAGTATGTGCTGCTACTGATGAACTGGAAAGCAGCTTTTGTTGCTGTTGAATGTTAGAAATGGGACTGACGTGTCAGGTAGTTAATAAGCAGTCAGTAGGGACGCTCAAAATAGCATTGTAAATCTTCATGGCTTGGACTGTTTGTGAAGTATTAGATTTGCCTAATTCTAGTCAGTAGTAACTATGGGTGATTTTATCAGCACTAGATGATCACCAAGGAAAACTGAGTTATTTTAGGAAGACACTGACTTGCTAAGCCTGGTATTCAAGCAGCTGACACTACTGAAGATGCTGATTTTTTTGGATGAGATGAAAGAATACAATTCCTGATGAACTGTAGTGACTAAAGAATTTGTGGCAGTTTTTGTAGGAGTAGGCTGATGAAGCCCGGTGTCTGAGCCAGCTTTGAAGCTGGGCAGTTACCTTTGTCTTACCAAATGTTTGAGTTTTTCAGACCATCTGTTGACATCTGATGTTTGGCACTGTTTACTTGGCTGTGGCCGCACAGGCGGTAGAGTGAGACAGCCGCAGCTCTGCAGCGCCCTCCTGTTTGGCCACAGGAGATGAAGATGTAGGTGGCCAGTCCTGATTTCTGCTGGTGACCTAATGGAGACCATGCTGCAGGGCACAACACACCTTTGCCGTGGCCTCCCTGTGCCTCCACCTGTGAAGTGGGACTAGGGATCACCCAGTACCGATTGCAGTTCCCTTGCTTCTGCTAGATTTACACTGATGGAGAATTCTTCCGATGAAGGAATGAATCTCCAGGGTTGATTTCTAATTAGCTTAAGTTTGCTTTGTGCCATCTTTGTGAATGCAGAGTGAATTTGACACATTTCTACACCATCCCTTTTATCTGTAATATCGTACTGGTCGAAAGGTCAAGTGTAGAGGTTTGCAGATGCTAATCTCTTGCCATATGAGCTGCTGCCAGAGGTTTAGCACAGGTGAGTGAGAGGTTGCATTCCCTAGCTGCTTGTGACTCCATGAATGACTGATACTATAGCAACACATGAATTAAGTCTGTGTGCAGCCTGCATTAAGGGACTGCGCAAATGGGTGCTAGGAATAAACTGAAGAATTATAATCTTCTCTCTGTTACTCTCAGCAGTCTACAGATAGTCATGTAGACTCTTTGAATCTCTGTTTCTCTCTTGATGGATAACATACGTCCCAGGCCTGCAAGCATTTATTGTTATTATACAGTCATGCACAACCAGCTTTCCTGGATACAAGCTTCTCTGTGCTTGCAGTCAAATGTTCCAAGCATAAAATCTCATTGACAGTAATGGACCATCCATAGCTCATGGCAGAGGGTGACTTATGCTTCTGTTAGGAAGGAAGTCTTTACTCTGTGGAGCTGTTGATTCTAAATGGTGGAGAAGTGACTCTTGCCTCATTCTCAAAATGAACTGTTAGAGGAAGAAATTAAATCCATCTGATATTGCCACCTTCCCATCAAACAGGCAAACATGTATAAACCCCTTGGGAAACACTTCAAGTTATAATGGAACTCTGTTTACTTGGACTTGCTGGCCCAGCTGCTGTCTTCTCCAAGCTGCAGATGTGTCCTGCTGGGAGGAGATTGTCCTCACAGCTCAGCTTGCTGAAGCCTCAGCCCTTGGAGGTGCCGGCTGTACCAGGGGATTGGGCATGAACATGAGTCTTGCAATCACAGGGTAAGACTTCATGGATCTGGCATCTCAGACAGAGCTTTCTCAATGGGAAAGATAGGGAATTTACAGTATGCTTATGCAAGTCTGTAAATTATGACAGATAGATCAAGGCAATCTGCATACATCCTGCAGTCTTAATTTGTGGGCTCTGGCTTGTAGGAAGCTCTTGTCATCTAACAGTAGTCAGAAAATATTTATTTGTAGTTCAGGAATATATCTTATGTACAGTATTGGAAGATCTCTCTCGGTTGTAAACTTAAGATTTTCTTCCTTTTTCCCCAAATTGCTAAGCAAGCAATTTATGAGATTTATTGCAGTATTGATTTTTTTGGCCTTAGAATGACTCAGAATTCTTTGCTGTTTTTTTTGAGATAGTGTGACAATTTTTTGTCGTGCCTTTGGCAAAAGGAGTAATATTCTTTAGTTCTTTGCTAAGTGTATGAAAAGTAGCACATTTAAATAAATCTTCTGTATTGATTTTTTTTTTTTTTTTTGGTTACAGTATAATGAAGGTCTAATTGTAATCAATGGTAGATGTGAATTTACCCCTTCCCCCCCTGACCAGAATGAAATAATGAATGCTAATTTAATTTAAGTTGGTTTGCCTTTAACTAAAGGAATCATTCTAAGGTTAATTCAAAGGTGCCTTTTGTCAGAGACCTCTTTGACAGGTAGGAAAGTTTTATATTTCCAAAAGAAAGCACTGTTAAGAGAAAAGGAAATGTCTCTTTGTAAAAGGAATTAAGTGATCTGTAATTTCTAGCCCTAGCTTTTTCTTTTAAGGAAAAAGAAAGATAAACGAAATTACCTATCATTCTTCAAAGACTTTCACTATTACTCCAGGCATCTGGAAGAAGCTGGTTCTGCTCTCTGCTCAGCTGTCTCTAAGTGGCCTCAGATGACCAGACTAATTAAACAATAAGCCTACAACCAAATAAATGGTCCAAATATTTCTTTTTTTTCCCTGCGAAAGTATTGTAAAAATTATAACAAGCTACAAGTTATTTTTTTATTAAAAAAAAGTGTGGAGGACATCTCCTATGATTTGTCTTCAGTGGAAGATCCTGCCGCCCTCTGTTTTTAAAGACCTATGGTGCCAGTCCCTGATGTTCTTGCACCATCCTGTCTTGCTTGTCTGCTCATCAATAAATGTATCAGCTCCTCCTGGGGAAGGGAGAATAAAAGGTGAATCTGCTGAGTAAATTTTTATAGGGAAAAAGATAAAGGAGAAAACCGTACCCTGTGAGACTTTTGCCTTTAGCTTTAGCGGTCTAAGGTTATCACCAGGGTTACAAAAGATCCTTTCAATGTGATGTGGTTGTGTTTTTGTCCTTTGCTCTGTTTCCTCTGAGCTGTCTAGGTGAGTAGATGTTAGCACTTGCTAAGAAGTCAGGACTATATAGCTCTGCTGTACACCCGGCCTTCTCAAGGCTGTGACAACGTGCAGAATAGGGTGAGACCAAAGGCCAGTTTTGCTCAGTTTCTGATTGCCCACAGTAGTCAGTAGGAACTATTTAGGGAAGGGGGAATAAGACCTGGCTGTGAATAAGGTGACTTTTTCTCCAGTATAAAATCCCAGGTTCTGGCAGCCAGTGATTTAGGGATTGCTTGCACCAGAGGCTGCATTCAGAGCATCTTATTAATTGCTGGAGATGAGTTTCCAAATGACCTTCCATTCCTGCCCAAGTGATGTCTTCCACCAGCCCTCCCTAGATGGGATGCAGTAGCAGGGCCAAGGTGTCAAATACACAAAGCGCACTTACAAATTTTGGAAGTGTTAATGAAGGATAGAAGAAGGGAGCCCTGGGATGACTTCAGTGCAAGCTCAGCAGTTATGGGTCTCTTTGACCTGCTATCTGACCAGCGAGGCCGCATATAGCAGAAGACCAGACTGAGCCTGGCCTGCGCTGTTTAGGGAGGGCACACGGAGGGAGATGCATGGGGTGGTGGCGTTAGGGGATGTAATGGGGCCTAGAGTAGGGAGGAGGGGGCCGGAAGGTCGGGCCTTGGGGAAGTGAGGAGCTGAGGTTACTGGAGGAGGGATGACACAAACCCACAGGGCACCAGGCTCCCTTAGACCCCTGGCTCACAGAACTGCTGGGGCTCATTTCTTTTGTTTTGTGTACTTGTTTTAGAGTAACAGAGACAAAGCGTCACCGTTTCCTCTGAAGAGAAGTAATAACTGCTTTGTTATTTTTGCTGGGGTACCATTTTGTCACCTGAGGTTGGAACAACTTGATAGAAGGGCAGAAGAATATTGACCTCGTTTTTGGGAATGGAAGGCTGAAATACAGCCAAACAGCACTGAGTATAGTGCACTTAAACCTAAAGGCCTTCAAGGACTGGTTCTTGACAAATGCCTCTGTGTGAACTGAATGCTTTAAAAAGGGCACTGCCAGCTGCCAGGTACTTCATATTTCAGGAATACGGAGCGCCATGGTGTTCCCATAGTATCTGGTTTGTGGCTCTCTCTATGTGCTCTGCCTCTCCATCAGGCTGGCGCATAAGACTGCTGGGCTGCTGCCTCCGAGCCCTGCTGGAGGGACTGAACTGGCAGTGTTCAGTGGCGTTAGTCTAGAGCTGTGATTCTTTATGGAGGGAGAGGAGGCAGGCAATAGCGTTTTTCTCCTTCAGTCTAGCTAACTCCACATTTTCCTTTTTTCCCATTTGATGTGCATGTTTTGTTTTGTTTTTCTCCAGTGTTCGGTTTCTTTTCCTTAACTGCAGTGCCGCAGCCTTGAATAACACTGTGTCCTTCCTGGAGATGGTAACCAGGGTTTGCTTTCCCAGTTACTGATTTAACAAACAACAACTGGAAAAATGATTGATAGCTGATTCATTTAAAAGCAAGAGGGTATCCGGGGGATAGAGAAAATTTTATCCTTTAGCAGAGCACTGCCCTTGGCCCAACATACTTTCCTGTGCCTTCCAGTCTCAGTTGCCAGTCTCCCAGGGTAGCACAGTGGCAGCAAAGCGAGCGCCATAATTAGGCCAGACAAGGTGGGAATGCAGTGTCAAGAGACAGGAGGGAAATGGAGTATATGTCCAGAGCTAGGTAGGAGGGGAGTTTGGGATTGAGCTGGGACTGATAATTTGCATTCATAGTTGAGAACTAATTTTTTAATCTTTTTTTTTTCTATTCAATTTTCTGTTGTAATTACAAGCCAGTGACCATTACAGGGCACCTCTGCTCATCAGCTTTTTGTGGACTGGTGTCTGCTTCAGCTCTGGGAATAATTTATTCTAGCTTCCTGTTGTGACTGCAGAAGGGCACTGGTAACTGTTTCAACACACGGAAAAGGGAGATAATAGAAGTATGCAATTGTGGGGCTTTATAAAGCAGGTATTTATAAAGAAGTCTGGAGAGACAGGTTCTGCTTCCCTCTCTGCCTTGTTTCCTCTGAACTAGGGGAAGTCATTGCACCTTTTTTCTACCCTGCAGTTCCATGGGGGTAGGAAGACTCTTCTTTAAAGTGACATCAGGTCTTTATTTATTCCTGGGTTTCTAAACACTGTGTATGGTCTGTTGTCTATACTGAGGGGGAAGAGTCTTCCTTCCTGTGGGCAAATGCACAATGTATAACCCCTCTGCAGCGCAAATGTGTGTATCTCTACAGCAACTGGTGTTGTTTGAAAAGTTGCACTCAAAAACATGGTCGTTTTGGCAAAAACATTTTCCAACTTTGTTATCTCTCAGTGGCAAGTGTATCTACATCATTCAGACTCATCCTTTGCTTTTGCTTTTTATTAAGATGCAGTTCAATTTATTTTTTCTCTCTCCTTCTAAATGGCCTCTGGCACAATTCATGCTTTTGTGGTGGTGTCTCTTCTTCAAAGAGCATTTGCTGAACAGGCTAACCTTGGTCATTGCAAACAGATATTAAAGTGGAGTCTGTAGTAAAAGGTATTGCTACATGGTTGTGAGAAGTACTGTACCACTGCTGTGTTTGAGAAGATATTTGAGTACTACTTGTCATTCTTGCTTGTGTGAAAGCTGAGGCACAACCGAAGATATACCACCGTGATCCACTTTTAAGCCACCTTGCTAGTGTTATGTACTCCCAGTAGGCACAGTCTGAACCATCTAAATGTAGCATCCTTTGGAGTCATGGCAGAGAGGCCCCTTTAGCAGGTGCATGATGTGTCCCCCTATCTTAGTCACTTGGGATGCTTAGTCACCTGGCAGATGTGCTTTTCACCTCCCTTTGGCAACAGAGGTAGATAAGATATAAACTTCACAATAGACGCCTAGCTTTTAGGTAAAGAAGACAGATCCTGCCCTCAGTAAATATGCTTAGCATGTGTAAATGATTCAGTCCTGTAGTTGGAGTAGGTTGATATATGGCAGTATGCCATGTTAGCCTTCAAATGTGTACACTTCCATTTTTGCACCCCTCCAAAATTTTATTGTCTTTTTCACAGAATAGGATTAATATATTTTATACTGAGACTTCAGAATTTCAACCACTAACTATGCTAGCAGTTACTGGTGTCACTGTCTCTAGCTGTGAAAAAACAAAACAAGTTGTAGTGCTCAAAGTGAGAGCAGAATTTGGCCCTGCATCATTGATTGGACTCCCTTCCTCTATCCCAAAATCATGTTCAACATTTCTATTTTTAGATCCCTCCAGTAAAAGCTTTGGAACTCAATTTGTTCTCCAAAGTTGAGAAATTGCCCAAAACAATTAGAAAATACTACAACCATTAAGTGCATCTGTTTCTAAGTGTGACAATGCTACGCTTCTTTAAATGAATTTAGAATGGAGCTGCAGCGGCTGATTAGACCGTGGTATTACAGGGCAGGGCGAGAAAGCACAGATGTCTAGCTGGGTGATTTAACAGACCTAAATGCCATACTTTCACCTAAAGAAATCTAACTTGGGTGCTTTTAAATTAGGTATAGCTCTGTTAGCTTGATTTCATCCGTATAGATCAGCAAGAGAAAGCATGAACCGATTCAACCTCTTGGACTGGAGCTAGTAGTGAAGCTAAACTTACCTGAAAAGGCTTTGGTCTCCCCATGTCAGGAATGGAGGCTGCTGTTGATTACAAAGTCTTGAGATTTTTGGTGCTGGCCGTGCAAATAACAGTTGTTTTGAACTGCATGTGGCAATTTGATTTCTCCTCAAATAGCAAGCCAACATTAAACAGGAGGCCAAATGGAAGACTTTTAATGTTAGTATACAGTATGTCTCAAATTTTCAACTCTGTATTGGGTATAGAGATCTTTTGTGAGAAGGTATCATTTCAAGTTTAGATATTGTCTCCAAAGGGATAAAGTGACTACGTTAGTGTGCCATTTAGGGCTAGTTTTCTTTATAGAAAACATGACTGATTGAACTGCTTTTTCTCAGTTATAAACATTTAGGATTGGACACAGCAGTCTGTGTGTATGTGATGTGCCCTTGTATATTTACATACAGCCATACTGCCATAGACATGTTAATATATACATTCACACTATTGTATACTGATGTATACCAATATGTGGTATATCTGAGGTAGTACATACGCCATCTAAAGAGATGTGCATACAGAGGAGCTGACCTTGGAAAAGATGCCAAGAGTAATACATGCTGTGGTTAATGTTTATATACATTCTGGGTATATCAGAAGCACAGAATACAAACAGTATATAAATATGGAAGAAGAGTATCTTGGAATAATTTATATTTTAAATGCAATACATAGATCAAACATGAATCTGAGTTGCTTATTTTATGAATAAGAATCCAAAAGTGAAAGGGGAAACATAGTGGTGAAAAAGTTGGCCTTTTTTTTAGTTGATATTTGTTTAATTTTGTGTTATTGCAGAAACTGGAACACAAAGAAGTTTTGGTTGGCTTGTTGTTCCTGGTTTTCCCATTCATCCCAGCCAGCAACCTCTTCTTCAGGGTGGGATTTGTGGTGGCAGAGCGAGTCCTTTACATGCCGAGGTAACTATTGAAATTGAACTCCTTTCTAATGAGACCCCCATCACATTTTGTAAAAGCAGGAAAGATTACTTTTCCCTTTTACAATACTTCAAACATTATATGGTTAGTCAGCGTGCTCTCTGCTTTTGAGTTTTAGTGCAATAGCATGAAAAATTTTATAGTCAGTTGAGAGCAGACTGCTTGGCAGAAGGAAAGCTAGCCAAATTCCATTCATTTTTTTAACACAGATTTTTTGATGTGCTGGAAACAGCTCAATACAGTGATGAGGTGTTGTTTCTTAGGGATTGTCCTTTTGTGTAGCTCACTCTTTCTCTTGGTAGCATTATGAACTTAAATTGTCTGATGTCTTTACTGTAAAGACAGTATCTAAAGGGTTAACCTGTAATATTTTTATTGTGGTTTTGCTCAGCTTTCCCACTGCGTTAGGTGGTCAGTAAAAACAAAGAAGACAGTATTGGTGTCTTAAAAGGCTGCTGACTTAAATTGTGGAATATGCACATGACCTTCTGTCTGTATGCTATTGACTGCATCCATGTTTAAGAGTGACAGGTTTGCAGTTATTGAAGGGTATGAGGAAAATCCAGCCACCCCTTCATCTCTCAGCCTTTCCCCCCCCAGATTTCTCTCGGTTTGCAGCCTCTAACAATTGTCTCTTCAGAGCTCTGTGTGCTTCCAATTGCTTTTACTTGAAGTACAGCTTCGGTGTTATTTTTGACATCTCCACTGTATCCAGTCCTGAGGCTGAAGTGGCCATTATATTCATCCAAGACACACCAGGCGATTGCCCATTTTTTCCAGCCAGGAATGTGATGTCCTGCTTGGATCCCCCACATGAGAAGGCCCACTTCTACCTGCAGCTGTGGAGCCACCTCCTGCCGTCTCCAGTGGGAGTTACGTTTGTGGAGCTGTTGACAAGGCAGAGTCCTAAATTTCACCTTGGATTGCTTTATGATGACTGAAACAATAGTTTTATTTCACAGAGTGTTTAAATTGAATTCCTCAGAAAATGTGAACCCCCTAACCCTAGGAAAAACACTTTTAGGCCTTCTTTTGCAAAGCCTTATGCGTATTCTTAAGGTCATTTGTATAAGCACTGTCACAAAAGGACTACTTAACTGGTGTAAAACTCAGGCTGTAGTAGTTGTTGCATTTATTACTCGCTTCTTATGCAGTTCAGCTATATCTCTGTGCTCTGCTATATACTGACTTGCTTTTTGGATCAAATCCTGCTGACTGTATTCAGATCACTAGCCCTGCTTGTGTTTGAGAAGAAACCTGAAAATATAGTGAGTGAAAGTTGTCCCTCTGTTTTGCAAATGATACCCGCAACTAATGGATCCTGCATCATTTCAAATTAACTTGAAATTCAGATTGCTTTAAATTCATGTAACAAAAAATGAGGAAACACATGAAAGCGCAAAGCTATTAAGGAAACAGTCAGCTGAACACAGGGCTGTGTTGAGTGGTTGCATTTCAGAATCTGAAAAGAAAAACTGCGGAAAATACTTCAGCTGTCAGCAGTTCCCCATCCTCCTCCAGATGAGACTGCTGATATAATGAGAGGAGGGGCAATGAAGAAGAAAAAAGGATATGTTTGCACAGAGAAAATTAATCAGTGTTAACATGTGTGCATATAGTTCATATAATGCTTTTCAGCTCCCTAAGGGCTTTGCAAATGTATGACCTACAGAGTAGGTAATTGGTAGTTACTCCTTTTTTTCAGATAGAGAAACTGAGGCAGGGGATTGAAATGATTTCTCCAGAGCAGGTCTGTGTCAGAGTCCCTGGATCTCATTCTGTGCTCAGACCACACATGTCCTGGTTGGCAGGGCTTGGTTTTGCCCTTACCCCAGCTAGCGGGCAGCTCATGGGAGAGGGAAAGGGAGCCCGAGCCCAGGAGCTCACGGGAGGGCGGGCTGGCCCCACGCAGCGCTGCCGAGGGAGGTCAGCCAAGGGATGGCCAGAGAATGAAACTCTTGGGGCAGGGAGTTGCTAAGACATGAGCTCTCCTTACGTCCTCTTGGTTCAAAATAACGTGTGGTATGGGGGACTTTTTTGAGCATTCATGACTATTGCTTCCTATCTCTGTTTAAAATAATAGCCTTTTATCAGTCTGTATGGATGTTAGGTTGTACATATTGCAAATGTGGATCACAGCTTGAAGTCCTGATTCAGTTTTGCTCAGTAGTTACCTGGGCAGAATGTCAAGCATTTTGTTTTCCGTAAAAGTTAAATAAGGACCCAAGGATTTATGTAAAAGGTGTTGTAAATGGGAAGGAAGAAGGAATAAGCCTTTGCTTGGTGTCTAATTATATGTCTGGGCCAGGCCTTCTGGAGGTTGATGTGTATTTTGAACAGTCCGTCTTCTGTCTGCAGCTGTGCCTCAGGGGGGCAGATATAAGATAAGTCAAACTGGTTGAATGTTTTATTTAATTGGCTTTGGCAAAACAGAAATATTTGTAGAAAATATTTCTTGTATTTAGTTTTCATTTTGGGGTTACAAAGACTTATTCGTCTAAATCAGAACTTTAAAAAAAATTCTATATCTCTTAAGCCTGAAAATTTTCAAAGGGAATCAATTTTTTGTCTTTATTTAATTTTTTAATTTTAATTTTTTGTTGTTGTTTTCTTATTCCAAAGAGGAGAAAATTTGTTTCATGGAAGGGCTGGAGGTGTGAAATGTGTATCTTGGGAGAGGTGGACGGTATACAGCTCCATGGGGCTGCAGTTTTCAGAAGAGGCATTGAAATAAATAGCTGGATCAGTGAAAGATTCAAACCATTGGATGTTTTTCCCCCTTTAAAAGATAAATGTAATTATAAGTACTGGATATTTGATAATGCTGCTCAGAACACCACAGATACCCTAGTGTTTTGTTTTGTTTTTTTAATGGAGAACAACTATGTGCATCCAGTTATTCTAAGCTATGAGTGATTTGGCTGAACTCAAATGGGAGCACTAGCTCTTGCTCTGTCTTGTCCCTCATATGGAGAAATTGGACAGGCAGTGCAAACTCCCTGGTACCTCCCATGGACCATCCACAGTTTGCCAGTCCCACTGTCACCAGCAGAGCCAGGGTTGTTCTCTAGCTCATGGGATTGGACCTTTCCTAGGTGAGCAATTTCTAGGCTTTCCTCATCTTCTACTACTACTCTGGTATCAGTGGACCCTGGCTGGGCCACTCTATTATAGTTGGACATCTTAAGTTGTTTCTATAACATCATACCAACAAACAAATCAACCAAAACATTGCTACATGGTTTTTTTCTGACTTGGAGAACCACCCTGCTTAAAGCAATAGGCAACTCAGTTGTACCTGCATGATTTTTATGGCTAACTCATTTGTGGTGCCTATTGCAATGACAGAGCTGGAGAGTGCACAATTACTTTTTCCTAGATGAGACAATTATGGGTTGCTGTCATTTTTTTTTTTCACCAGCTCCTCACTTTCTCCAACTCTTCACTTTGCCAAAAGCTCATGTTGCAACTCTAATTTTCAGTACCAAAAGATGAGATCACTATTTTACGCAGTGTGGCATTTTGCTTAGTGTCTATCTTAAAATCTGCAAGAAAGCTAGAATCCAGAAAAAAGTGGCCTTCTATTTTTCAGGAACTTAATGTGATCATGTTAAAACTTTCCTTAAGACATAACAAAACCGGGGCCATATGGAATTTTTTGCCTTTGCATGGAGCACATTTTTGATTCTTCGTGGTAATGTGTTCATTCCAATTAGTGCAATTCCATATGTTATTAACTTTTGTAATTGAAAAAAATAGAACCTGATGGGTAATGGAATCGTTTGTAATTTTTATGAACATGAATACCCCTGAGCAGAAGACCCCTCTACTTACAAGGCAGCCATTCAAGGATGGGACTTACTGGTGCTTCTCTCTTCTGGGAGCATGTTATTCACTCCCATTATCCTCATTTTCTCAAAGGTCAGTTATGCAATGTAATGTATTTTCACTCTCCTCTGCCACCTCTTTCTTTGAAGTCATTTGAAGCTACAAGTTAACCAAGCCTGAGGAGCTGGGTTCCTGCTTACCTTTAGCATTCCTTTAATATTAGATCAGATCCCACAAGTGATAATATAATTTACAGAAGAACCTTCTACTTTCAATTAGAGTCAAATCCTGACACCAGCAAAGTCAGCAGTGAAAGGGAGATGGTGGCGGGCCCTTGTGAGCTGTCTCTACCTTCAGGGCCATGTGACTGGCCCAGGCTGTCTGCGAGAGCCATGGTCTCCAAAATGGCTCATGGTGGAGTCTGATGGGTCCAGAGCCTTCGGTCGATGCACCAAGCATATTGGCTATGGCAAGTGGCTCTGACCGTGTTTCCCCATCTGTTAAACAGGGATAACAACTCAGATTTCTCCTTCAGAAGGGGACTGTGAGAATTAACTACTCTGTGTCTTCACAGAGCTTTGAATGGACACAGTTTTGCAGAAAGGCTAAATGCTGTAAGCATCTACCTTTCAGATGTGTATCCAAACTGAAGCTCCTAGCTCTTGAAGGTTTCCTCACCCCTATTAAACGCTTCAGGAGAAGTCAAAGCAGCCATCCTCTATTAATGCAAGCAAGAAATGCTGAGATGCTAGTGCCAGATATTTTGACAAAAGGCAATAAAGATGTAGGAATAAAAGCTGAAATAATTCTGTAAAGCTGAAAAGGATTAGCTCATGGTGCGTTTGGTCTAGACTGCAGTCTTACATTATTTTAACTAAATTTAAAACATGCTTTTGAAAAGCATGTTGCATTTTGGCCATGTTCAATTGATTCAGGAAAAAGCTAAATTTGTGTTGATTGTGAGCATTATTGGATATACTGGATTTTTGATTTTGTTGTGATACATTAGATTAAAGGAAAATCTTCAAATGCATTTATTGTGCTCTTGAAAATAATACAGATATGTAAAGATACTGCTTTTGAAAAATAGTAATAAGTTAATGTCATCTTGTGGAAATAATCTATTTGGTCATGTTGATTAAAGAGGAATTCTCATTTACAAGGTAATATGGTTACCTTAAGAAAATGACTTGTGAAATTTAATAGAAAATGATTTCTTATATGAAGATTTTGGAGACTTGATATAGAATTGAATGGAAAATTATATTCCTCCTGTAGAATTCCATAATTTATTATAGTATTTTAATTAAAATTATGTTATGTAGACCCTTTTCCATTAAAATATGTAAGATCTTAGGACATTTCTGTGGAATGCCTGTGGAATTATATAGGATTTTTCCTTTATTAACTATGTTTTCTTTCTGAAATGTGTACAGTAATCAAAAGTGAGAAAATATCTGTATTAGCTGGAAATATTTCAGATAGGAATCTGTTCAAAGGGAAATCTTGGACTCAAAGACTGTAATGAAGTGAATTCGTTTATCATATGACTTATATTGGAAGGGAGCAAAGGAAAGTGTGTCCAAATGTTAAATAGCCATTCAACGGTTAGCTAAATCATTCATTTCCAGTCCATATTTTCTCTCTAATAAGGAAGCTAAGAGTTCCTGGATTTTCTCTAATTACATCATATTTTGAATAGAGGGCCACATTGCTAGTGGATGTAAATCACTTTGATGTCTTAACCAATCATGTCAGTATCTTTAATATAGGCCTACATAGCTTTTAATTTAAAGCTAAGGACAAAGTCGAACACTAACTCATAAGATACCCTTCCAAATTAGATATACTCTGCCAGTGTTTATGGTTCTCTCTGTCTTTGTATTACGATTTGCAGACCTTATTCCAGTAAAAGGCCTCTTAATTCTGGTGGAAATTTGACATTTTATTCAGCAGACTCAGTAGAAAGTTAAGTATGCTGCCCATTACTTTGTTACTATAGTGGCATTTCTAAGCCATGAGGCTTGGTTTTTGTCAACAGGATCTACGTTATACACAAACTATTATATCTTGATGGTGGTTCTGGTGTCTTTTAAAACCTCTGTTAACCCCAAATTGGCAGAAAAGGATATTCATTCCATGTTATCATTACTGGGAAATAGTTAATCCAAACAAATCCAAATCCTTTTCCCTTTGTCCCCAATACTCAGTATTGCTGTAGAAGCAGAGATACATAGCACATGCCGGTGGCTGTCCGTGTATGACAGAGACACGTCCCACATCCTGCTTGCCTTTGAACGTTTAATCCAAAAACTTGACTGTCCTAGGAGGTTTTGCTTTGTCATCCTGATTGGTTGAGAAAGCTCTGATACAGTATTTTTCCTTTGAAAGTACAACATTTTAGTTAACCCAAAACTTTTTGTCAAGATGCACTGGTTGCAATGAAACTTGAAATAAAAAGGCTAGAATTAAAGACTTCTCCAGGCCAAGATCCAGTTCACAGTCAAAAGGACATGGGTGACAAGGCAGGGAAGATGGACAGAAACAGAGAATTGGATGGATGTGGCCCAGAGTTGCCTTGGGGGGTGAGGAAAAGGCACTTCTGTGAGGAGTGAGAGATCCAGGTCCATCTGCCCG
Source organism: Apteryx mantelli (assembly GCF_036417845.1). Taxonomy (NCBI): domain Eukaryota; kingdom Metazoa; phylum Chordata; class Aves; order Apterygiformes; family Apterygidae; genus Apteryx; species Apteryx mantelli. The sequence continues at coordinate 154,732,668 of NC_089978.1, read as the reverse complement.
CACACCAGCGTGTTTAATGCTGGATCTACACCCTGATCCAGACACATGCTTGCAGTTATGTCAAATTAGCCAGCCAATAACTTACAGGATTTAGGCTAGCCTTGCACCAGCTGTAGAAAAAAACCTTTGTCTTACCAGCAGTAAGGCTGGTAGTACCAAGTTAACTTGTCAAAATTTCTGGAGATGTTTGACCGAGCAGGGAGTGGTTATTCCAGATCAGCGCTTTGGGTTTGGTGGGATTTTTTGGGCATCCAGAACTCAGAGCCCTACAGTTGCGCTAGCTGTATCCCCAGCCCCAGCCTGCTGGGGTGCAGCGGTTTGAGTCTGGGCGATCCCTGTCGCAAAGAGTGTTCTCACCTTGGAGTCTCTGGCTATTCTGGGTGACCTGGGTGCAAGCGTCCCTTGGCTAACATGCATGTGTGCGTATTTTTCCACCAGAAGAAAACACTTTTTAGAAGTCCAGGTTCTGTCCTGGCCCAGAACAGCACCAGCCTTGGAAAACTTGACGTTTTTCATTAAACAGCACCTTCGTTACCCAGCGAGTGCCCCTCGGGCTGGAGTGCCTTGGAGAGCTGTTTGCAGGCAGGGCGAGCCCTCTCCGGCTGCTCCTTTTTGCCAGGGCTGCTTGCTGCGGCCTTTCGCTGTGTGCACAGTGAGGCAGAAGCAGCCTAAATGGCAAGACAAGCTCTCCTTTTGCAATCAATTACTCTCCATTAGAGAAGTGTGAGCACAGCCATTTAGTTTAGCAGAGATGAACTGCCCGTAAAGCTTTTTCCCCTGCAGCAACAGCCCTGCCTGCAAGCTTCATTTCAGATGACTTTGGCTCTCGGTCATCAGTCTCTGTGTGCTTTCTCAGCTCAGGCTACGGAGCTGGAGCAGCTTGGACCGGGAGCGTACATGTGTTGCGCCTGGTACCCTGTGTGTGGGACTGGAACTAGGAAGCTTGTGGGGAACTTTAAAAAGAAGAGGAGCAAATGTTTGTGTTCACCGTTTGATTTGGCAGCAGATTCACAAAGTGGCTCCCCCTGCTCTCTGAAGGGCAACAGCAGCAAAGTGTGCACTTAATTTAAGTGATGCATGCAAGGGTTAAATGTACTTCAGAACGGCTTGAAAGTGAGGGTTAGTTTTTACAGGGGGAAGGGGAGTCATCTTAAATAAGTGCTAGAAATCAAGAACAAGGTTTGCAGCCCAGAAAGAGCCTCCGGGGCGAAATGTCAAAGCCAAGCGTGTTTTCTGGTCTCAGTATAGTTTTGAGATAATCCCTTTTGTTGCATTAACAGCCCCTAAACGGGGCAGTATTTCTTCCATGCTTTGACAGGCTGCTTTCAGACAGCTCTTTTCCTGACTGATATGCCTGCATCTAGACTCTTATCTTGGTTGAGCTGGCTGAAATCTGGAGTAACTGCTTTGAAAACAGTGGATTTACTCCAAGTTTGTATGCATGCAATAGAGATTAAATCTGTTTAAAAAGAAAAGAAAAAGACTTGACAAGTTTTGGACATCCCCCAAATAACCATTAAAAACTGAAGGAGGGCAGCTTTTATGCATATTTTCTATCATCCTTTTTAACTCCTTAGTTTACAACCCTACCTCAGTTGATAAGAAATAGTTAATACTGCTGTACAGTTGTCCAGAGAGGTTCCTGCAGAGCAGTGTGAATGCTAGGAATTGCCTCTTGTGCAGCACCTCCAAATTAAAGCTTTTAGTCTGCTCTGCCCACACACTTCTCATTGGAATGGAGCTATAGTTTGGAAAGTCACAATTTGCAAAATGCAGTAAAACGTGTGACTAAAAACCGCTTCAGTTTTAAGGAGGCTTCTTCAGTGGTAGATCTCCAAGCACTTTCCAGAGGAGGTAAGATGATTTCAGCTGTAGGCAGATTGCTGTAACAGAACATCCTGATAATCTTGGGCTGCAGCACTAAGCGCAGCATGTGTCAGATGAGACACCATCACCAAGAACTCAATGCAGCAAAGCCACTCTTGATTTTTAATGAAAAATGAGAAGTCTGATCCAAATAGGGAGAGAGGAAGCGTTTTTAAGCATTGTCAGTAACATCTTTGGCTTCTGAAAGGAGGCATAATGGCCAAAGACAAGGCTGAATTGGTGGTCTAATTACTGAAGCAGTGTTTGCAAATATATCTGCTGTCTGGCTCTTGTTTTAATCAGGTGACATGTATAGTACACCATGGGAAATGGGGTCTTTGTGCCACCTCTTTCCCATCTGTTTGTGCCTCCTCTCAGTTTGCTTACTTGCAGGTGGAATGATATTAACAAATTGCAGAAATTATAGATGAAAATCTGTCATTCCACAGCTCTGTGTGCGTGCACTCTGCCAGAAATATAAGTATATAGTGCACAGAGTTTGCCTACCAAGCACAGTCCCTGCCTTTGTTTTAATTCAGGACATTCCTAAGGTACCACTTTAGTACAGTAGGAGTCAAAAACTCGAGAAATCATGAAACTATTGGCCTGTTGGTCTGTGTGCCAAGCAGGAAGCTCTTGTGTGAGGTCTCCTGCAGGGTCATTGAATTTCTGCCAACACTGGTGCTCCAGTTAAGGAGGGTTCTCATTGTGAGCCCACGGAAAAGCTATTAACATGTTAAACTGTCTATCTGTTCCTCAGGTCCTGCTTCACATCTGATCCTGGGGCCAAATAGTCATGGAATTTCACAGTGGGAAACAGTTGCTGCAGCAAGCTATTGCTTATCCCACAAAATAAAAAAAACTTAGCAGTTTTACAGTCATCTAGTAGAAAATGGACTTCAAAGAAAATAGAAATAGTAGTGGGCTGGGGATTTTGCTTGTTTTCCATTTTGGCTACAATGTATTTTAGAAAAGTCTGTGCATGACATGGTATGACAGTGGCCTGGACAAAAGCCTTTCAAGAGGGATGACCTCCTCCCCTCCCTCGGAAAAGCCAGAGTCAACAAGCCCACCCAACCCACAACCCTACAGCCACAGATGCATAGACCGGTAGCCACAAAGATGTCCAGAATGGAGTACTTAAGAGTAAATCGTTTAGGTGGAAAATGGGTCTTTGATGAAAGATACTTTTGAATCATTTCTATTTTTTACTTAAATACATGTGAGTAAAAAATGATTTCCTAGCAAGACAGCTCTAATGTTTAATATGGAATTGAGTCCCCCAGCACTTGGAGAAGAAAGGCCAATGAATTTGAAATGTTCTCCCATGTGTTTGTAGGTGGTGATGGGGTCATGGTAGAGTTAACCACATAGTAAGTATCTTAGAGACACTTGGTAAGTTACTTTAATTAGATAAGTGCAGTCTCACCTGTACTCGTCCTACCGACTCAGTTGTGCCTGGATTGCTACCGACTTGCCAAAACTCAGTGCAGCTTCAAACAGCTTCCTATATTTGAAGCTCTGTGAGGTCAGGAACAAGTGGAATACAAAGAATTTATTTCTTATGGTGAAGTACGGCAGGGTCCGTGATGGTGCAAATTCTTATTGATGTTTTCCTTGACATTTGCTGGGGTCCCCCTACTGTTGTGACAGTCACCTGTCTGGAGAGATGGGTCGTCCGCCCTGGCCATCCCTCAGTGCACCCCTGCTGGGGTGCTGTGCTGCCTGCCCACTTACTGCTGCTGGGATAGTGTGGGAATTTCATTGTCCGGAAGACCTCCACCCTCTGACAAATGTGGTTGAAAAGTTACGGGGATGGAATACACAGAAGGGCAAACCCACAGGTAGCAGGGTGTCATCAGCCTCATTTCCATAAGAAAGCAGGTAAAATTTGCAGGTTCTCTTTCTCCCTTTTCCCTCTGTTGGTCACAGAATTCCCACCTATACTGTTTGCAGAATGGGTGATCCCAGGCTGTCCAGGTCTAGCGAATGTCAGGGCAGATTTCCATTGCAACAACTCCGTTATAAGTGTGGTGCTTTATTGTTTCAAAATTTTATGGTTTCTATAATAAAGTTAATTCCTGTACCAGGAGCATTTAGTCTAGTGTGAAACAAGTGGGTTGTAGGGTATGAGGGAATATGCAATTAGGGGAATATGAAACAATAGTAAGATAATTTTTTTGATGGATGCACAACATATTGATGTGAATGCTCTTGTGTTTTGTTTTGTTTAGTGTAGATTTGCCTGATTCCACAATAATTACTTGACCTCAAAGTAGAAATGAATCTTAGGTGCAAAAATGGCTAACGGTAATAAGTTTGGGGATGTTGCAGGGAGGGTGTTTCACAAACAGTTTGTGACATAGAAATCGCACACATGCATACGCTTTCCTGGCAGAAAAGGACATGGGAGTGTGCTGAGTGATTCTGGAGTCCTTGGTCTGGAAGAGTCCTACAGACAGGAATGTTACTCCCTTACCTCAACTAGTGACAGAGTTTAAATAACCATGTCGTAAAAAGAAGCCGTGCAAAGAGATGTGGCTCTACCTGCCATCTCCGCTGAAAGGTCCCTGACAAGATAATACGGGCTTCTCTTCCCCTCCCTCTTTTTGATGATCAGTGATGGGAAATTATTGTCTGAAGTTTTAAGCCAAACTTAGCAGGCTGTATCTGAAGATAAAAGTATTTACCTGCCTCCCATTTTCTGATCCTTTTCTCCTTCCCTTTCTTTCTATGCATTTAACTATATGCTACTTAGGCTGTAATTTAAGTGCAGCTACGGCTCAGTCCTAATTTTGTCACAACTGCCTCCAGCTTATTAAAGTGTAAACTGTGCTTCAGCTCTGCCCTTTTTAGCGTTACTCCTTAATCTTAAATTTTTGCAGATCGGGATTCCAGTATGCGAGTGACATGGTCACCCTCCAGCAGCTATTTGGGAAACCGTTCCCTTCGGTGTACATACTTACTGCAGGATCCTACAGTTCTGCCACCTTTCTGAGGGTGGATGCAGAGACTGCCCTTGAATTACTTCCCTATTTATCTCTCGGGGAGTCCTGCGGGCTTTTCAGTGAGACACTTGGTTTCCATGTGCACTCCTCTGTGCTGTGGGCAGAGGACGGCGCTCAGACTTCAGTGCCTTGGTTACCGTTCCCACCTCTGCCTGCCAGCGCAGCAAGCCACTTCATCGCCAGCTTTCAGGTTCCTGCTCTGTTAAATGAGGAAAAATTGCAGTGGCCCTCCCTTACACAGTGCTTTGGGAGCTGCTGATGGAAAGTGCCATTTTGGAGCTAGGCGCTGCTGTGTACCTATACTATGTCAGTGCCTGTGTGGTTCTTCAGGTGGGAATTGTAGTCTGAGATGAACCCTCATTCCCATCTAGTACCTGGCATCCGTGTGTAACTACTGTGAAACTGCATCACAGATGTTAGAAAACAACCCCTGACAGCAGCACCTTTGCAGTGGCAGTGGCTGGGTAAGCTGTAATGCAGTGTTGGCTGTGCCAGGACAAACACACTGAGCACGGCTGCTGAGGCAAAAATTCTCAACAGCTGGGGCAGGGTTTGATATAAATACCAAGACATTGACGTTTGCATTTTTTGTTTTCTGGGCACATTCACTATTCTGTTTGAAAAGGCCCGTCCTTAAAAATGTGAAGGTGTAGGGGACTTCCATTGAAAACTGCTTTGTATTAAAGCAATCAAATAATGCTTATGTCAGGTAATTAATTCCAAGGGAAGGATTAAATTGCTGAAAGGCAAAATAACAGAGTGAAAACAGTCTACAGGTTTTTGAGGCATTTCTTATTGGAAAGGGAGTGCTTATGACTGAGATTAGCTTTTCAGAGGTTTTAAAGTAGAGTTCAATAGCTATAAAGGCTGGATTGTTTGACACCAGCATCTCAGTCTGTAGCTCTAAGTGTCTGCTTGCAATTAATGTAGGTGCGATAAACATGCGTGCAAAAGAATTTATGGAAAAAAACAGTGCGAGTGCTGTAGGAAATGTGTTGCAGCAAAATACAAGCATTGCTAAGTAAAAATGATTACTGATATCCACTTCTGAAAAAGGGGAAAAAAACCCTAAAACAACAGTGAAAAAGCTTTTAATGAGCTGTAGAAGTGATGTTTTCCCTCAATTGTCCCCTATGTCTATACTTCCCTCAGTGTACTACGTGGACAACAGAGGCACTTGGGAAAAGCAGGAGTTACGGTGTCTCTCCATTCTGTGCACTGAGGGCCCTGACACGACAGCGATATGCCTGGCCCTCCAAGAGGGCAGAGAAACCGCACAGGGAAGTGCCTTAGCAGCTCCTTGAGGATGTGGCACGTTTCTGGTTTCTGGACTGACTCTTACCGTATTGTGTGTTTGCTTGCAAGATTACCTCTGACAGGGGAATTACGTCCGTAGTTCTTTTTACCTCGTAACAGCCTGGCAGGGGAGTTCCTTAGACCTCCAGGCACAGGCCACAGAAGCGTGTGGACCTTTGGCCAGAGCATGAGCAGGCGAGAGCTCCCTGCCTGCAGTTTTCCTGCGGTTCTTGGTGAGACACGTTCAATTGTGTCAGCGGGGATTCAAGACATGGTAGCGTCTGAGAACTGCTTTTCTTTTTTCTCAGTGTATTGATAGTCCGTAACTTTATTCCAGATCCTTCTGCTCCTTTTTCCTTCAGTGGCAGCTGCCTGGACTAAGATACCTTTTAGGTCTGAAACTAAATCAGGTGCTAAGTAACTTCCTTTGAATAGCTGCAGATAAACTTATGAAATTCCCCAGGCAATAGAAATTCCTTCACAAAAATGCCAAGTAAAATTAGCAATAAACTAAGTACAGCCTTGAAAGTATAGGGAGACTGGAAGCTGGAAACTGTATGTAGTTTCATGAAACAGCAGCTAACAAGCTCCGTTAACTAATTTCAGGTCTGTAATTGAACTTCTGATTGCTTTGTAGGAATCACACACATCAAAGGGAGAACTTCATTGTTGCTGCTGCTAGTGCCATTGGTGTTAATACAGTTATTTACTGGGATTTTAATAAATTAAAAAATACATATATAAAGCATGAGATTAAAGTGGTAGTAGTTAGTTATCCAGGCACAGAGCATTCTTAGTGGTCACTGCCTGTATGAATTGAGAATTGTACTGCAGTTACACTGCTGTCAGAGTGAAGCTAACCTCCGCATATGATGAAATATGTCCCATTTTCTTCCTGTTTTGCAATTAGCAATCCCTTTAAATCATGTAAATGTTATGGGCCTGACCAGTGGCATCAGCTGTGTGGACAAGCCCACCCGTCCCTGGGGCTGGCCGTGCAAGGCAGGCGGTGGTGGCACCTCGCTGCCCCTTCCGTGGGGCTGGCCACGCTGTCTCCCCGGCATGCTCTGTTCCAGGACAGAGCACTGAAAGGCACTGGCTGGCCGTGATGGAAATGACATTGTTCTCTGCTCAGCATTGTCTGTGCTCAGAACAGAATCACATGTAGCTTGCTTAAGTTCTCCAAACAAGAAAGTTGCCCCTGGCACGGGGGGCACAACAAGCTGCGAGCAGGGATTCCTGCGTTTCAATGTGGCCTCGGACACCCAGCCCTGTTACGGCTTCAGGGAAAACGCTCAGTCCTGCTGCCTCAGTTTCACCATTTGTAAAATAGAATTAATAACAGCCACTGCTGTTTAGAGAATTCATTGCATTGTAATGCTTTTCACTTGTAAGCTACTTTAGTACTGCTAAATATTACTATTAATACATTATGCTTTCTTAGCTTTCTGTTAGAAAAGCAACTGCCTTCCATAGAGCAGAGTGTAAGCTACCATTATACTGTGTGGTGTTACGTACGCCATTATACTTTTGGCATCCGGGTCTGTCATTTAGATTAATTTGGAAATTGTGTAGTGACTTGAGGAAAAATGCTGTTGAGTTTGTTATCCTGGAAAATATAATTAGTCTAAAAAACCTGTAATTGCAAAATAAATGCAATACTGAATTTGTCCAGAATAACCAGAATACTGGGATATAACTTTTTGTACCTTTTCTTTTTTTTTTCCAGTATGGGGTACTGCATTCTTTTTGTCCACGGCCTAAGAAAGCTCTCTGCATGGTTAGATAAGTGGAGAATTACTCTTCTGACTCTCTTTGCTTTAGTACTGCTGCTGTTCTCTTGGAAGACCGTGAAACAGAATGAAATCTGGTTGTCAAGAGAATCCCTTTTCAGGTATGAGTGACCACAGGAAAACACTTGCATTTTCTCTGTTGTTTAAAATAAATTGTACTTGTTTGTTACATGGAATAAATAGTTTTCTTTAACAATAGGAGTAATCCTGCTATTAATGCATTGTTGTGATTAACATTATAAAATAACACCTACTTTCTGTTTTCTGAAGCAATTGTGCAAAAACTGGTATAGCACTTTATAAGCTTATGCACAGACTTTGATTCTGGCGATAGCATTTTTAAGACGCTCTGTTTTTAAATAACTTCAGCTCTGTCGATTCACCAATAATGTAACACTTTCCCCTTATTAAAGATTGGGTAGAATTTCATTGCAACCCTGCAGAACACCATAGTAACACCATTGAACATATTGAATTTTCTTTAGCGATATTCTTAATGACAAAAATGAAATACCATGAAGTGCCAAACTTAATGTACCATATTTCATTTTATTTGATTACTCTTTGCCAAACAGCTCTCTTTACAACCTCATTTGTATATTTTTGCATTGAAACAGATCGTTTCATTTTCTGTTTTGCTAGCAAATGTATTGCATTTGCCTCCAGCTGCTTTCAGCAGTTGTCTAATTGTGAGGTAATCGTAGAAATGCAGGTGATTTGCACACTGGTTGCTTAGCTTTATTTTCTAAGTTATTGGCCAGAGCAAAGTTTAATTTACTCGGCACTAAAGAGTATGAAATTACTTTTTATAGGCACCCTTCAGTCTTCAGGACACGCTATTGAAGTGGTTGGAGCTCTGGTAGTGGGATTTGTTTGAAAAACCTGGAATAAGGATTTTTTCAGTCTAACATGATTCATTGCCCATCCCCTTGAAGCACTGTTTGCTCTTTAAACAATGGCAACCATGGTGACTGCTCTTGGCTCATGCGGCGATCCATTTTAAGCACAGCTCCAATCCAAATTCTTCCTGGTTAGCGCTAGAAAGGAGCCATTCAGGAGAAAGCAGGATGGCCTTCCAACCTGGAAAACTCTTTTTGAAAGGGGGGTGGGAAGATGGCAATTCCATATGCCATGTTTCAGCACCACCTGATATTGTATTGCATGCAGCTCTGGTCACCTGTGTTTAAGAAAGATGAAGTTGAACTGAAGCAGATGAAAGGAGCGCTAGTGCTGCCACTGAGGAGCGCTCCTGTGGTGATATGGGGTACAGGAGGGCCTGTCACAGGACAAAGGTCACAGTTATGTCTCTGTAGCTGGATGCAAGCGGACTTGTGTCCATCCTGCCTCCACTCCAAGCTGGGTGGCCATCTGCAAAGCAGAAAAATATAAGCCCAGGAGAGCAAAGCCTTCCTTCTCACAACTTGTGTCCCCCCACAGACAGCTGCAGCTCTCCCTGGCCCCACCTCTGCCCTGTTCCCGTGTGCAGGGAGAGCAGGGCATGGGAAGATGTGCAGGGGCTTGGCACCGCTGTGATCGGGGCCTTTTGGGGCAGAGGGATTTGCCCTGGGCTTATTGAGAAGAATGTGAGAGCGTGGGTGAGCTCCTGCTGGGTCATCCAACGTCGTGGCCCGCCTCTGACAGTGATTGGCAGCAGATGCCAGGAGAAGTCATGCAAGAACAGGGCAAGTAACAGTGATGTGTCCCTCCCGTCCTTCCCCAGCTTGCAGTAATCTGCAGTTTAAACTGGAGTTATTTGCTTTCTTTTGCATTTAACAGCCACTGGTGGACTTTGCTTCCACTAACGTCTCTGATTACTTTTTTGAATCTATTTATAGTTTTGGCATCCTGTACTCTGGGTTCCATCGTTAAATTACACAGTGTGAAAAATAAGACTTTCCTTTGCATGTCACAAGCCTTCTGCCTCATCATCTTGTTTGGCATCCCCTGTTTCTGGGTTTTGTCATTCCCTTTGGTGTTTTGCATGACCAGTGAATAACCATTAGCTCGTCACTTTTCCTCTACCTGTCGGGCCTTTACGCCCCAGGTTCTCCTCTGTGCCCTCGCCCAGGCTGTCTCTTTTCCACACTGGAGTGTGCTAGATTTAAACTCTCCTCATATGGAAGCTGTTTTGCATTTGTGATCCTTCTTGTCACTCTTGTCTGTATGCTTTCAAATCTGCCCTTTTTGGAAAGGGGACCAGAATCACATATACCTTTCAAGAGATTTGTGCAGAACAGTAACATAGGACTGTTGTCTGTTTTGTTCTCTACTCTTTTCCTAGTAATTCCTAATCTCCCGCTTGCCTCTTCTGACCACTCCTGAGCACTGAACAATGTTTTCACAGAACTGTCCACAATAATTCCAATATGTTTATCTTGAGTGGAAATGTCTGATTTACAGACATCAATCTCTATGCAGATTTAGAGCGCGTATATGTACACTGATACTTGTGCATGTATCAGAATTGAATTTCATCTGCCATCTTGTCGGCCAGCCTTCAATACCATGGGATCCTTCTGCAACTCTTTGCACTTAGCTTTGGTTCCTGCAATGTGATTCATGCTGATGTCATCAGAAACCTGTTGTCTCTGATTTCCTTTAGATGAATATCCCAGGGCCCTGAGGATGTATAACTCTTCTTGGTGTTGATTTGTTTTAAAGCTTTCTTTACTGACACTTTAGTTTGAGACAGTGCTTCAGACTTGTCCCCGTAAGGAAAGGCTCCAGTGTGGGAACATCCTTCAGTTCTTCCGCAGTGAGCACCCCTCTGGTACAAATAATTCATTTAGCTTTTCTGCTGTGGCCTTTTATTCTTTAAGCACTTCTTTTAGACCTCCATCATCTATTGGCCTTAGGGGATCTTTGGCAGGTTTCCTGTCTCTGATATATTTTATTAGCTTTGATGTCTTCAGCAAGTTGTTCCTCAAATCTCTTTTGGTCTGCCTAATTATGGTTTATGTTTAACTTGCCAAAGTTTATATTCTTTTCTGTTTTCCTTCTTCAGCTGTGACTTTCACTTTTTAAACAGTCTTCTTCATTTCTCTTCACCTTCTTTACTGTGCTTTTTAAACATGTTGTCTTTCTTGTTGTCCTTCTAAAATCTTCCTTGGTGGGCAGTATACATCTAGTGTGAGTCTGTAATATGGTAGGGCTGTTCTTGTTGGTGATAGGAAAATGCAAAAGGAGAACGGTATAGCAAGAAGATAATGCCATTCCGGGAGTGAGAGATTTCCTCTCTGGGGCAGGAGTAGGAGGATCTACATAGGATGGTGTGGAGAGGAGGAAGGGGGGGAGAAGTGGATAGAGGCATATGAAACAGCAATAAATTAGAAGGGACAGGGCAGGAGGAGGAGATAAGGAACAGCAAAGAAATATGGGAGGAAATAATAAGGGAACCCAGAACAAATCTGTAGAAGGGGAAAGGAGACATAAATCAACTTACTTGGTAGTCTCTGTGTGTTGACTTTTTAAAAAAAGCGCGTACTAGGAGAATCCTAGTTCTTCATTCTTCTTTCTGTCTCCAGTTGCTGTTTTAATTAATTACTGCTCTTTTCTCCCCCTCTCATTTTGTTTCCTTAACAACTACATTTCATTCCTGTATTAGCTTGGATGTATTTTTTCAGTGTAGATCTGTCTAGACTCCCTGGCCTTTGGCTGAGACCTGTTCTGTCATACAGATTTTCTCTGTACTGGTCCAGGAGGCGTTTGTATACTCAGCATGTTATCGGTTATCTGCTTTGCACTCCATTTGTCCTGGTCTTGAGGCTTACCCTGCTTTGGTGTTGTGCTGCCTGTGTCAGCAGTGTTGCCCGACTCACAGTCTCCAGCACAAAGGCCAAGTCTGAAGGATGCAGAAATCCCTCCAGGTCCTGGCTGAAGCAGCAGTGTCGTGGAGGATGATACTATCTGAGGAGATGATGTATGTACACATAGGTGCACAAGCATATATGTGAGGACTAAATGAAAAGCAAATGAACCATAAGTATAATAAATAAGTGGCCAAATATACAGAGAGATACAGATATATGAGGCATATTATTCCAATAGATCTCTAGAAGCCCCAAGTTGTTTGTATTGACAAGTGAGCAAGGAGGGCTTGCTGTTGAATATTTAAGGAACTATCCTGCAGACCAGATACGCAGGCCAGGAGGTCAGGCTCCAACTGCAGTCAGTGTTAAAGTCTCAAACCAGGGATAGGGAGGTGAGAGGGCTGTGGGCTAACCTCTGCATCCGATGTCCTGACCTTTCCAAGGTTTGTGAAGCTGCTACATTTTGTCCTGCTCCGGGAGGATATTTGTGTATTGCCCACATTTGTGACAGTGTCTGAAAGTGTAGCTGTAACCCGCAAAGGAACTGTATAAATGTGGTACTTTCTTAGCAGACTTCCTTCCCAAGCCAGGTCTGCTGACTTCAGTAATTTTCCAAAGAAAAAGAAAAAGAAAAATCCCCAAAGGTAGCACCTACTTTCCGTGTGCTCTTGTTAATTCTGAAAGCCAGCTCAGCTGAGAGGAGCACGTCTTATTACATTTTGTGCATCTTCTATAGAATAGTTTAATAAGTTCCAACACTGATATCTGGGAAAATCAATACAAGGGTATGAGGCCAAGGAAAACAGTTGTTTGTGTCATCGAGAGAATAATTTGCTGCAGAGAACCTTTATTGGTACTAATGATTTCCAAAGCAGAGGAGATCCCATCAGTTTCCCAGGGCTCATATTGAGGCAGGAGTGGCCTCATTTCCTTGTAAACTGAGCTTTTTTCATATGAAAATCACCGAAAAATCAATGAATCAATGAACTCCCTGCCCTACACCAAGTCACTTTGCACCGAGGAAAACAGCAGAGAGGATGGCAGGAGATTTTTCCCAACTGAAGTGGGATTTGAGTAATGATGACATTTGAGGTTGGAAGTGCCAATAATATTTTATTTCTCTGCATTATGACTAATAGGCTTTTGCTTTTCCATGGAGAGGAAGCGTTACGTAAAATGGCTTGCATATTGTTTACTTTTCATTTATGTCACTTACTGCTGTCATAGAAGTCTAAAGGGAAGGAAATCCTCCTGAGAAGTGACGTTCATTCTCAATGGACTTGTTTCTGGCTGGAATGAATTCGCGTCCACAGATTTGCAGAAGGGCACGTGTGTGCTGGGCTGGGGAGGAGGGAAACAGGAGAGTTTGGAAAAGCATGTTGAAAAAATAGATTGAGGTTTTGAGAGACTGGGAGCTTGCGGGAAGCAGAAATGGAAAGCCATTGTGTTCTGCATTGTTATTTATACTCCACCCTTTCCCACTTGGCTTTCATTATGGATGTTATTGCTTCCTCTGTCAATGAGCTAACAGTGTTCTCAGCTGGTCAAGAATCAATTAGCTGAAGTGTTTACCTAAACTCTCCTAAAAAAACCCACTCCACATCCAGTACTGTGTGCGCTACTACAGCTGATGGTGCAGATACTCCAAGCAGTTAACATCGGGCATTAATGTGTGCATTTGCAAAGTCAGACACAAATCCCCCACAAGAAGAATAAATAAGTCAGGGAGTGTGAGTGGTGTGGAGCAGAAGAGAGAGCATCCTAAAAGCCCCAAACTGAACCAATTTCTTTCTTTCCTATGTCACTCTCCACCACCACAGAAGCACGCAGAATGAAAGAAGAACCTTTATTAATGCAATTTTAATAAATGGGGCCAGCATGATTAATAATTGTCTATTTAAAGGGATACCATCCAAAATTAAAATATTTAAAAATATGCATCTTACTGTTAAAGCTGTGTCTCATTAGAATTGAAGTACTTGTGCATGTGTAGTGCTTCTCACCGTTAACTCGGTTTGCTCTGTTTCAGCAGGGGCTATAACAGAGCCAACAACTCATTGCACATAGCTCTGAGACAGCAGCAGCTCTGAGTCCCTGTCTGTGTCTTTGCCTATAACATGCTGATGTAATGAAAGCCTTTCTGTATGAGAATTAATATTCCAGTAATGCCCAGAGGTTGTAAGTGTGTGGTTAATAGCTCCCAAGGCCAGTGGAAATTAACACAGTCATAGCAGTCACACATTACTTGCTGCTGGTGCCGTATATCTTTGTGAAAACTAATATAGAAAATCATTCTCTTAAGAATAGCATCAATTAAGTGATTTAATTCAGCGATTAGTCACAAAATGTCTTGTTCCTGTAGTGCTCCCAGTTAGTAACTTAGAAATACCTGATGATTAGGAAGCCAAATGCAAGGTATATTCTTAATTTGCGTAGGCAAACGGTGGCTGTGTTGTGCTGAGCTCTGCGAGGTGGCCGTCGGCGAACCTTTGAAACCTCTTGGAAGTAGGCATTAGCAATGCTTGATACTGCTGGCTGCAGATAACCAGGCAGATGCCACAGTGCTGCTAAGGCTCTCCAACCCCCCTCTTTTCTTTACAAGGAAATCCCTGACAAAGGGTTTCAGCAGCTGTGGCTATGTTCTCCCTCATCAGCCCCTTTGCAGGCTGCACTGCTCCGTAGAGGCTGTGTGTGACCCTGTCTCTTCTTGATTAACTTCTTCATTACCCACTGAAGCTAAATAGCAGAGACAAACAAGGCAAGGCAAAAAGGCTTGAGAATTTCCTAGTGCCTGCAGTTCCTACCTGAGGTAGCAGGCTTGGAGATGGTGGGAGGAAAGAAGGCAGCAGCTAGCAGCAATCTGCCTGTGACCTGGGAACAAGACATGGTGCTTCCTCTGGTTTTACATGAACAGGTTCATCCAGCTGTATTTCCTATTACCTCAGAGAGCCCCTGTTTATATGCTGGAAAGTATTCCCCTGTTAAATGGAGTACCAACCTCTTGGGATTCTTGCAGGAGAAATGTTTCCATGGTGTATGTGCTCCTGTGATTTCTTTCTGTCTCTAGCCGCAGAACAGCATTTTCTCTAGTTATGCAACTATCATCTAGTGTGCCCTGCTTTCTGAGCTCTGGATTAAGTTAACAAGCATTTACTAGCTCTTCTTCTTCTTCTTCTTCTTTTTTTTTAAATTTATGCCCTCATTATGAATTCCAAATGTCCAGCTCAATCTACATGGCTAGAAAGGGAAAGCGGAGGGATGGGGCAGTTGTATAGCTGCATGGCCACAGTCATATGTTATAATGTGAGAGTGTATGACTTGTAAGCTAAGGGTAAACTAGGGCAAGAGACCCTAATGTCCCTCCTGGCTGTACTCTCTGCTCAGCACTATGCAGTGCAGAAGTGCTAGCTCAGTAGTCAGAGTATGCTGTGCATCCCCTCTAGTGGCTGACGCATATGGAAAAGATACCTTCTCTCCAGTACCTCCAGCTCATAGCTTTAACTCAAGATTTTCATGAGGAACTTCATGACACTCTAGTTTAAGCAGAGGTGGAGATGAAGGAGCCTGTTATGACTATATTTTAGAAAGTAGTACATACTTGCCCTCTAAGTATTAGGGTTTTTAGGGCCTTACAATTTAATAATCTAGACTTTGAACTATCCATGGTATCCAGTCACAGGAAGTGTTGCTGAGGTATCTGTGACGGTGATAGGGGAGGTGAATTGCTGCCACATATTTATGTCCCACTGGGGGCACATGGTTTGCAGTGCACTGCACAGTTTGCAAGTGTGGGGCAAGCTTGGGTTTGTAATGCTAGTTCTGTTGGTGTGAGTGCACGGGAGGTAACAAGGCACTCAGAATATGGGCAAATTTTTCTTTTGAGAAAGCAACGATTAGAAGAAGAAAGACCTTGAGGAAGAGGGGGTAACCTGGCTGGCTAACACCTTCCTGCTTCTGTTCCCATTTGCAGCTCAGGAGTGAAGACTCTACCCCATAACGCCAAGGTGCACTACAACTATGCCAATTTTCTGAAAGACCAGGGACGTAACATTGAAGCTATCTACCACTACAAAACTGCTCTCAAGTAAGTTCTTTGAAGGCCTGGTTATGCTCTGACTGCACTTTCCAGCCTGTGGTTTATGCAGCCCTTCCTGGCATGGCAAACAGCGCATTGTGTGCTCCTCGCTCCCAGCTCCATGGGGGCTGCACAGGTTTTGGAGGCTGGGAAAGTTCTTTGGCTCAGGGTTTGTATGTCATTAAATGAGGTAGCTTGGCTTCCCTCCAACTCCGTGTGTGTGTGTGTGTGTGTGTGTGTGTGTTTGTGTGCACACTTGAATATATGAGATATAAACGTTACCGTAGCTATGCATTGAGCAATGAGGTGTCATTTATTCAGCTGAATGAATGCTGGTATGCAGGAAGCAGTTGTCATAAATGTGTTTTCAGGTTCCTGGGCCATTTATCTTAGTAAATTGTTAATGGCGCATGCCTGGAAAATGCCAACACTGTAACCATCTGAAGTAGAGTAATAATAATAGCACTTACTACTTGTATTGAGGCTGCTGTCCACAAAGCTTTGCATGAACGCTAAGTAATTGATCCTGAAAATGCTCCTGTGTGGTAGTTGAGTAAATACCATTACTGTAGTTCTGTAACGGAGGAGGCTGAAGCAGGAAGGTGAATTGCATTGCTCATGGCCACATGATAAATTTGGGGCAAAGACAAGGCCATGACATGCAGCATCTCCTGGCCCAAGAGTTGCGTATGACAGCATGCAGTCCTGTGATATCTGTAGGTAGGGACCAGGCTTTTGCCTGCAGTACTGAGAGGGCTATGGAGCTTTTCTGTTGTGCCAGATCTCCTGGGGCAGAGAAGAGGAGCAGGGGGTTGTGAACCTGCAAAATGCCTTCTGCACCGTAACTCAGAGGTGCACTCCCAGGTCTGCCAGTGGGGGAGGCAGCTCGTGGTGAGCAGCGCTCCCCAGCTCCCTGCTCCTGCGGATGCTGGTGGTGCCACTCAGCCAGAGCTGCAGGTGCTCTCCTCTGCCCACGCGGCACTCGGTACAGTGGCAGCAAGGAAGCAGCTGGCCACCACAGTTCCCCCAAAATCTCCTCCTTGCTGCATTATTTCTCCCTCTGGTCCTGTGGGGCTGGGAGAAGGGATTAGCCCTTCAGGTAGATGAGTGCAAGAAAAACAGAGCAGCAGTGCGGGGGAAGCGAGAGAAAGCAAGCATCAAGAGTACAGAAAATATCATCAGGAAAAAAAGGCGAATGTGGAAAGGACAGACAAAGTGAGGAGTGGCTCTGACAGCTAGGGCAGAGCTTGGCATGGAAGGACATGTAAAAAGGTGCAACAGACATCGGTTGGAAGTGTTTCTTCCTGGCATAGGAAGGAAACTCCAGAAATTACATCTATGTTTTGTCCTCTGGCCAACTGACAGGGTTATACCCAGGGCTCTCCACGGGCTCCTTACTCACCCAGGTAAGCTGGGAGGAGAGAGTTCATGTCACTGAGGAGGGCCTGAAAATGGGTCAAAGTGTTTTTTAGCTTTTTGAGCTGCATCCTGTTCTGTGTTCTCTGCTGGGCATTTAGGAAATCATTTAGAAAAACTTCCATCCAATTTTTTAATGTTTCTAGGAATGGAAAATCCGGCACAACCATCAGTAAACTGTCCCAAAGGTTAATTACCCTGTCTGTTGAAAATGTTCTTTATTTTTAGTCTGATTTTGTTTAACATCAGCTTCCAGTCATTGGATTTGCTTATACCTTTAAATGCCACACTACTGAGCCCATTATCAAAAATCTGTTTTCCACACAGTGATCAGGTCTTTTCTTAACCTGCTGTTTGATGCAACAAACTGATGTGGTTGCTGGCTTTTTCAATGTTATGCAAGTTTTTGCAGTCCTCTAATCACTCCTGTAACTCTTCTCTGTAACTTCCCTCGTTTACCAGAAAAGACCACTGCAAGTTAAAAAGAAGAGGGACTAGCAAATTTTATCCGAGCCTTGCAGTGAACTTGTTAGTACAGAGTATTGTATCTGCTTTCTGCGCCTACTGATGCTGCCTCTGCCTGTGCAAATGGCATTTGCTGACAAAAGATTTTGCTCTTCTCTAACTCAGCATCACCCATTTATTATAATTGTAATGCTGTCTTCTGCTCTGCAGTATTTCATTTATGAATGAGTCTGTTTTGAGATCTGATTGCAAACATTTCTGAAACTTATTAAATAACACAGTTTGTGCTGATGATATTGTTTATAGAGCATCCAAAGTCAAGTCAGGTCTTTGAGCCACACAGAACTGAACTCTTCTAGATGGTCCATGTTCCAGTGGCACTGGGCAGTTTTGCAGTTGCTTCAGTAATTTCAGGATTACTTGGCTCTTCTGAAAATCAAGCCACCTGTGCCCTCCTTGCACATTCCCTCTGACACCGTGGAGCGCTGGCAGAGCCTGCAGTGCAAACCAGGAGTCTCCAGCTAGCTCTGTGACTGGAAACCAGTATTACTTGGTCCCATCACCTCATCTGCAGTTATGCTTTCCCCATTTTTACCCTTTCTTTCCACCCTGGTCACAGGCTACTGGAGCCCATATAATAAGCAGTAAAACAATGTAAGTAAAAAGTGTAGCTTGGACTCATGTTAAAAAATACATTCCAGACGTTTCCCCCAGACGTTGCCCCTTCTGAAATGTCTGGGGTTTGTACATAGGCCTTGCAACATGCACTAGGTACCTATATGTGCTGGCTATGTTGAAGCAAAGGAGAAGGTGATGGATGTGGGATAGGAAATATGGCGATGGATATAGTGCAAGACCCTTGGCTAATATCGCAGACAAGAACAAATTTTACATCCAAGCTATTCACAGAGAATCACAGATTCGAGCTTTTCAATTGCTGCTCTGATTGAAGACTAATTATGCTATGATTAGAAGGAAGGAAGTAGTGGCTGTAATATTCCAAAAAGATTTTGATGGTACAGGATATTTTTGGCCACTGGCCTGACCCGAAAATGCAAGAACGGCTGGGAAGCTGAAGGACCACTCAGTCCATGAATTTCCTCACTGGTGAGGAGGCAGATCACCAGCTCAGGTGCTAACGCAAGAAGTCTCCTTGACGTTGCCCCCAGGGAGCCATCGCCAGGCACAGGCTGCCTGGGTGAGTCTTGGTAGATCAACACTCCCCAGATTACAGGAGATAGATACAAATTAATCAAGAGGTATAGCAATCCGGCGGCAGCACCATAAGAAGTATGGTACCGTATCTGCCTAGTGCGCATTACGGAGCAGTAGGGCAGATCTGTAAGGAAATAATAAAGCAAGGGAGTCAATAAAGCAGTGGACTGCTGCCACAGCCACCCGAGAGCTGCTGGGAGGTAGGAGAGGGAGAGCAGCATTGCCCAGTACCTGCTTGGTCTGAGGCACATGGTTGATGGCTCATTAATCATTTCAGCTTGCTTCTAAAGCTTGTGCCAAATTGTAATGTAGGTCTGCTTGATCTTTGATAAATGAGTTTAACTGTTTGCTAAACAAAAGTGATCTTGTCAGTACATACTTGGCTGTTTTAACTGCCTGCAATTACCATTCCACCAACATAATAATGCGTTTCTACTTGCTACTTTTCTGCCAAAAGTGTCAGTTGCCATGTAGCTATTTAGTTAAGCAACCTATTGCTCCTGTGAAGTAGGCAGGTAATATTATAGCTATAGTTGTGTGAAAAGACATCGAAGTGTGCATAGGTTACACAATGAAATAATAGCAATTGAGACTAAATCCCAGGAAACTTGATCCTCAGTGATTTAATCACTTGTTCCCATTCCTGCTTTTAAAGGCATTTTGCAGGCAAGATGGCTAATGTTGGTGTCTCTCCATTAACTTCACGGCAGATAAAATGGTGGAGGAGAAGAATATGTTTCTTCTGACAGTATAACTGCAGGGCATGTTTCCATGGGAAACTCGGCAATTGATCCCATCCACCACGGTTGATACGTTGTTGATGTTTGAGAATAATTGCAGGTGGCCCTTTGGAAAATTCATTACTCACCCCAGCAGACGGCCCAGTGATGCAACATCCTGACTTAGCCAGGTTTAGGTAATTAGAGTGTAATCTAATTATACTGTCTAAGAATGGGGGAAATGAAAAATGAAATGAAATGCAAAAATAGAGAACATCATCATTTGAGTTGGAAGGGGGGGGGAATGAATAGAAAAGAAAGTTCTGTATGTGTATATGTGGGAACAAGCCTCTCCTGTATGTCAGGTTCGTAAAAGAAAAATGGAATCACAGCCCTCTGGAGATGCAAAATGAGTTATCCATAAACCAGGTTTTATGTACAGCTGGCATTCTGGAATTGTACTGATGGGTTATAAACCTTTTAGCTTACTATCAGTAAAGAATAAAAACACACTGCTGGATTAGACTGCTTTGATGGTTTGTCTGACATATGGTAGGGACCCCAGAAAATATTTGTTTTGTTTTTTTTTCAAAAAATAAAGGCAACAAATACTCTGTCTGAGATATGAGTTGACCATGACTATTCTGAAACCTAGCCTTAAAATTCTTGCTACTGCTCCTGCTGCAGATTTGCTACAATTGCTAGGAATTTCAGAGAGCCTCCTGTTGCTTGAGATCAAATACTGCTAGTCTTATCTGAAATAAAACTTATTTCACAACCCTCATGTTTGTGAGTGAGAATATGAGGTCATGCAACCTCACACAAATATGAATAATATCTATGATGTGCTAATGAAGACTTTGTTGGTGGTAGTGATAGCTACGAAGCTTTTGCTTTATTTCTCCCCTCCCCGCAACATGCCCCCTTAGCTTTCCTATGTTTGATTTTTCTGTTGAGCATTTTGCTGTTTTGTTACTCCTCAGGAATGCGTATGAGCTGACATGCAGAGAGAGAAAACAGGAGAGCTTTAAACACCATTTGACCAACATTAGTTAGCTCTTTAATAACACTTCCAACAATGAAGGGAAAAACTTTACCTTCCCTGCTACAACCAAACTCATTCAAATTTTAATTCCCCAAACACCTTCATCCTACTCTCTGTATTTCCATGGCCAGCACTGCAGAATGCAGTTCTTAGGCATGCGGTTTTTGTTGCCAGGGTCATGCTTCCCATGAATCTCAGATCAATGTGAGCAAACAGCAGGTGGGTCTGAAGGAAGCTTCTAGGTTTCTTGCTGGAATTGGATGAATAAATATAAATCTGTGCTATCTAAGCCACATTTCTGTGCCCGGCAAAAAGATCGACAGTTAAAATTTCATGTTTGCACTTTTGGACATAAAAACATATAGATTGGCCCTTAATTATAAAACATCAGTAGAATATAGTGTTTAAGCTAGTAGTGGAGGAGAAAGAGTTATCTGGGTGAAGGTGGATATTATGACCATCAAATGATCCAGAATGGTTTTGTCATAACTGAATTACTTCTTTATAACTGAATTTTGCTGCTGAATTTTTGCCGGTTAACAGCTCACAAAAATGAACTGGGATTGGGGGAGCTAAAAAAGCAAAGGTGCTGGAAAGAAAGAAAACAGCAAGTTAGGTCAGGAGAGAGAGAGTGCCTCAGGCTGGGGCTGGAGCTGCTCTCTGGGGTGCTGCCCTTTCCCAAGGGAAGCGTGGACGAGTGTGTGAACTGACTCTGACCATCAGTAGAGGATCTGATAGTATATAGTACTGCAGAAAGTATCTGCAATATATGTAGTACTGTGAGTTTATGTACATAAATGCATCATTGTGCGTTCATGTGGATGGTATATGCACATAACGCATTTGGGGTGTGTGTGTGTGTGTGTGTGTGTGTGTGTATCTCCATGTTCACAGTCACATACCCCCTTTGGACTTTCCCTAACAAACTCTGCTGACCAAACAGAGCATGGAAGGGATCAGCTTGCCATTCAGCGGGTCCATGCAAAACCTCCATCCTCCCCTGTGGTATCTGAAGGCGAAGGAAGCCTCAGGGCTGCAAGTGGGAGCCCTTGGACTGGCTTTCCTTGTGGCTCAGGGAGCTGCCCTGAACATCTGCCTCCAGAGAGAGGAGAGAGTGGGCCAGCAAGCAGACCAGCCAACATGAAAATATGTGTGCAGTGGCATGTGGAGTCTGGCTCTTGCAGAACATGCAAATAATACAGCTTCAAGCATTGCTGACAGCATGAAAACTGGAAATATTGGCTTGTGGCATCAAAAAGTGTTATGAGATCATGTGAATGTATACTTGGTGCTCAAACGCAGGCTGGATGAGGGAGGAAGGAGGAGCAAGTACTGTGGGTGCCATATCCATATCCCTCACTGAGAAAAAATTGGTTCATAACATCACTGGAATGGGTAGAAAAGTAGCACACTAGGCAGCTCTTTCTCCCCACTGCACTTAGAAATATAACCCTAATGCCTATAAGGGAGGCTCAGGTTTCTCGCTAAGCTTTCCCACACACCTACCCACTGGGTTTTTATATATCTTAAATCAACAGTGTCTGGGGTTGTTTAAATTTGGTTAAATTGCACTCTCCATGCAGTAAAAAAAATTGTGTTCATATAGGCCTTTGTGTGTGTGTGTGTGTGTGTGTGTCTGTGTGTGCCTTGAAAATGCCTCTCAGCATGGACTGCAGGTGGCCTTGGATACCATCTGTGATTTATTTCTGGAAAGAATTAAAATACCGGCACCATTTGTTAGCCTGTTTTTACAGTGAGTCAAAAATGTGCACTGCTGCTTTGCTGCGATTGCCAGGGCTGCATTTGCTCCCAAAGCCTTGAGTGCCCTTATGACACTTAGGTCACTTAGGTCAGGCTCTTGGAGCAATCCCTCCGGTTAAGCATTTGATGAAACATCTTCAGAGAGACTAACATAACACCCTGTGTTAGTGGATGTTACAAACTCGAGGGAGATTGTATCCAAGCTGTCGGAAACATCTTCCTGCTGTGTTCTTCTAAACCACGCTTTGACAACAGGCTTTTGGAGTCTTGGCTCTCTCATGTATGTATGTGGTGGCCGTCCTGAAGCTAGATAAAAGTGTTGAGTGATTTATTAATAATTGATGTTTGAAAAGGGTGCCTGATAACTTGAATCAGAGACTTAATGGACTCTACAACACAGTGCGTGAGATGATGGCCAAATTACTTCAGCCAGTGTAATTTATTTTTGAACCTGTTCTCTGCAAAGCACAAATCCCTGCCTGCTTGGGGGTGTACTCCACCCTTGCTCAGTTGTTCTGCTTTGTTTTGATCAAATACCAGTCAAGGTCCAAACTTTTATTTACTTAAAACCAAACTGGTGTAAGTGGAACCATGAGCCCTGGTGCAAAAGCAGGACGTATGCAGTGTAACAGCATTGACAACAATAGAAACTGCATATTCCTGCTGGGATGGACTGGTGTATAGCTCTTCCCTGGACATTGGTATTCACAGACAGGATCTCTTCCTACACTGAGGCTTCTACCTTGGGTGCAGATCTTTCTACACTATCCTTCAGGGCCTTGCTAAGATTTCAAATGCATCTTCCTAGAGAGGATCCCCATCAGCTACAAGAATGACTGCTCATTAACGTTCCTGAGACACTGTGTCATTGCTATGAATGTGTCTGCAGTGAATTAAATATACTTACTTATTGGGGATTGATGCTAAAAAATCTGGGGAATGGAAGATGCTTCCCTAATGAAGCCACAAAGCTCCTGTCCTATTCAGATGAGAGATCTATCTTGATTTCATGTGGCCTATGTAGATAGAAACTTCAGGGGTGTATTTTGCCAATGTTCAAGCCTACTTTTCACTTTGGGCTAGCATGAGCACCAAATCCAAGGCTCAGTCACCCTTTGTTCCCAGCAGCCCTGTCTTTTCCCCCAGTCTCCTGTCCTTTGTCTAAATGAAATCTTTGGGTGACCATTCTTTTTTGAGGAATGACCAGGTAGCACTGATTATTGTTGTACCTAATCATCAGAGATTTGCCTTCTCCTATCCTTACCAAGGGGTGGCATAAAAATTGATTTCCAGTGAACATCTCTCATATGAGAGGGTAACCTTGTGGCAGGAGAAGTTGAGGTGCTCTGCTTATCTCCAGACGTTTGAATGGCCCCTTGGAGCAATTTGGGCAGTGCTGGAATGGGGCTGCTCTGATTTATCCTGGAAACTGAGACAACCTTCAGACTGCTCAGAGACGGCTGTGACCAAAGCACTACAGGGCTGGACTACAGCATCCTCCTGTACCTGTGATCTCTGGGAGAGGACAGGCATGATTTTGTCCCATCTACTTAGACAAGATATATATGTCATTAGGTAGTCCCCTCATGTTTGGCTGAAGAACTTGGCTGATAGACTCCTGCTTGCTGCTATATTCCTGTAGTTTCTCTGGACTCCACGGAGATGTCTGCGCTGTTCTCTGTCTCTGTCAGTCAGGCGTATTGTGCCTTAATAGTCCTTTGTTGGACTTGAGTGATTTCTGAGATTTTCAGGGTTTACATGGATCCTGCATAAATTCTTTATGTGAGAGTGTAAGTAGGCAACCCAGCTCCGATAACCCCATGTTGCCTCGACATTGCAGGAAATATGAGAGTTTAGCAGGAGGGGGTTTATTTTTTTACATAAGTTTAGCTTTAACGTTGTTGGACATGAAATCCTTTTTTTCTCCTCAGCTCTAAATCTGCAGCTTTTCTCCCTGCCCAAGTTTGAAGATTTAATGAAAATTCATAAATTGTAATATTGTTTAATGTGCTACAGGCTTGTTTTTGTAATGTAATGCTTCTGGATATGCTTTTTTTACGGATGCCAGGCTTAAGGAATTCATGTGGCTTTTGTCAATTTACAGATTAAATATATGCAGCTTCTCTTTTCTTCACATTTCTGTCCTGTAGATGTTTCCCTTGGTACTAGGGTATAGCATGACCACTGTGCCCTGTGCTGTGCTCGTTGGAGCTGGTATGAGCAGCCTTGAAGGCTGACCCTGGTAAAAAGGATTTGCTGACGGGTGGGAGCCAGCGGGCCGAGTCGGCTGATGTTCCTGCTGCTCTGAGCTGCCGGAGAGGGAGAGAAGCAGCCTAGCCAGGATGTTTCTTCCTTCCAGCAATCCCTGGCAGCGATTCAGCACTTGCTGTTTATACTGAATCGGTCTCTGGAGGTCCCAGCGAGATGGAGATCCTGTTTTACTGGCCACTGAAAGTAGATGGGGATTGTCCTCACCCCAAAGGGCTTGTGCAGAGAGGCAAGAGCAAGGGAAAGGGAAGTGTTGTTGCTGCTTTACCGATGGGGCATGGAGACCATGCGGGACGGCTTGTCCCAGGTGCCGTGGGCAGCCGTGGCAGAGATGAGCGCTGTGTCCCAGCATCCGTGTCGGTGCTGGCCAGGTGCTTGACCAAGGGCCAGCTGGGATGCCCTGGGGTGGTGTCCAAAATAGCTGCAGGTGTGGGCGATTGGGCACCCTGCTGGCACCTGCAACTCTAGTGAGGGTCCCAAAGGGCGACCCGCGGCCCCGGGAGGGAGCTCTAAGTGCTCTGGGGAGCAAATATTAGAGCAGCCAGCACCAGGCTGGGGCAGGGTCACTCCCCGCCTTGTTCCTAGCGCTGTGAACCAGCCCATCTCACAGCCGAAAACAGGGCAGTGAATGTGCTGTACTGCTGACCTTGGGGCCGGGCTACATACAGCCAGGGGGCCAGCTGCTTTGTCGTGCTTTCTCTGACGATTACGCTGAGGGTTTTCAAAGGAGCCTCAAAGCCTTAGATCTCTCACTTGCCTGACTTTCAGCAGGATTTCCAGGTTTTTAAAGAAATCCCAGCCTGCCACAAATCTTCAGCCAAGCTGAAGGGTGTTAACTTTAGGGAAATACTGATGCACCTTATAAAAGTCTTCGAGAGAAACGAACTGCTGCTTGATACTGCAGGATTGTCTCTCCCTTTAGAGCAAGAATTCAAATGCTGTAAATGGGAGGTCTTTTTGAGAAAGGATCTGGCTCCGTGACCTGCAAGTCTCCACAGCATGTAGAGCAGTGTTTAGCAGAAGGTGCTGTGCTATCGTGAGGTTGTAGTGTGAGTCCTTGCCAGCGCAGGAGCGTTCCCTGGGGGATGACGGCTCTTAGAAATGCATCAAGTCAAGTTTTAAATCAACCTCACATAGAGCTTTATTGAGAGCGTACGTAAACATGTGAAAATGAATGTGATGTAATAATAAAATGGGAGAATTGGCTTGAAATGGAGTAAATATAAAGGGGGTAGTATAAAAATTTGGCACAGATGAAACATTATTCATGTAGCATTCTTACTTTTGTTGGCAAGATGATGCTAATAAAATATTACAGCATGTGTTGGCATGGGGCAAAATGTGTCTTAAAAACAAATTGCCATCCTGCCAGCAAGTAATTGGGCTTGTGTGATTAAGGCCTGATTCTGCACACTTAATCTGGCTGAAGTCAGTGTTTGCCTTCCACTCTTGTGGACACTGGGCGTTGCAATGGGATCACACAAGCGCTGGAAGAATTGAGAGCTGTTGCAGGGAGGTGACCTACAGGCCGAGGGAACGGTGAGACAAGGTCTGTCACGGGGCTCTTCAGACGCTGTTCTCCTTTTACCAGAGAAGAGATAACACAACCTGTTTTCTCACAGAAGCCCAGAGGTGATAATTAATCACAGCTGCCTCAAAGGGGAAAAGTTCCTTGTGAGTGCTAAGTTTAAATGCATTCCTTAATCAAAAATGCATTAAGGAAAAAAAAAAAGAAAGGCATGCTAGATCTCCGCACTTGAGTTAGTTGCTGATTTTTCCCTATAGCAAGAATGGGTTTGCCTGGAGTCTCTTGGGATATTGTGCGAGATGATGCAGGCAGCTCTCACCTTCCCGCTGGTGCCATGGCGTGGCCATTAGGTTAACCATGTCCAGAGCTGCTTTACTTTCATGTCCCACATCCGAGGGAGGGCTCTGGCCTTCTTTGCAAAAACCTCTTTTGTTGTGTGGCTGAAGGAGGCCGCGAGCATCCCTGAAACGTGGCGCTCCAGCTGCTTTCTGTGCTGCTCGCCGCCGATTCCCCAGATAATTGCACATTAGCCTGCCCTGATCCCCTCTAGCTCGCTGCCCTGGCACAACGATGGCTGTGCAGAACCCACCTGACGCTCTCTCAAAGAGCGAGAGGAGATCTGTCATGCTAATAACTTTTGCCCCCTTAATACCTCTGGCACCAGATCAAGAGCTGCTTTTAAAGGGAGTACTGTGAACTGAGCTTGCCAATTGTTTCCCCATATCTGAATTAAAAGAATTAAAATGCTTGGTGTATTATAAGTTGTATCCATGACAACAAATTCCCTCCCTTTCTCTTTTTTCTGGATTTGTCTCATAGTACATTGCCAACAAACAAAACCTTTCATTTTTTTTAACTATTGTTTCAGGTAATAACAGCATTAAGCTAAAAAAGCAAAGAAAATAGTCATCAGCATTTTGGTGACTACATGTTTTATGCCTCGTGTCTTATGAAACTGGAAATCTCTCGACTGTGCAAGTCAATAAGGCTCTTGTTCAATGGTATTAGAGGGAATTTTGCTAGCCTAAAAGAAGTGGGGATAATTACTGACAGGGGTTTTGTGCAGTGTATACCTGTAATAGTTAAAGGGAAAGCTGCTGAAATTTATTCTGACAATTGCAGCAACAACACTGAAGGAATCGTTTGAATTATTCATTCTGCAGCAAGGAAACATCCCACTTGTCTTCTCCTTAGAAATGAAAGCCCAGCCTGATTTAAAATAAACTTTTAAGGGTTGGTTTCTTTTTTCTTTCTTAAGGTAATTGTGCTGTTTCAGGACTTTTCTTATAATCACCTGTGAAAACAGATTCTTAAGGAAAGTTCTTCTGATTTCTAAAAGAAGGGAGAAATATATTTTTACATATACTGCTTCTTGTAGAAGTTTAATGAAATTCAGCTTTCTTTCATAAATAATGCAGCACTTGCATTTGATTAGGTGAAGCCTAGAGGAATTTCTACCTAATCAGATACATAGCAAGAAGGATATTGCCTGCAGACTGTTACCATTATCAATGGTGGTGGCAGGGAAAATGCAGCTCTGTGTGTGTCCACATAGAAAGCTCTGCTTCTTAAGAGAAGTTATAAAACAATGTATACCTTTTAACAACAGTTTTTTTGCATCTCAGAATGTCTCAGCTATTTGTAAAACAAGGTCTGGGTTCTGAATATTATTATTATTGTGGCAGGAAGAGACTCTAGGTTAGCCAGAGACATCATTGTCCTGGTAGTCTGTTTCTGACTTTTGCAAGAAATAAATACAGATGGGAAGAGACAGTCTTTGCATCAGAGAGCTTACAGTCAAGATAAGCAAGGTAGGCAATGGGGAACCATTGGGTCCGATTCCAAGAGTCTTGAAAAACAACAGAAAACCGCCAATAAGAATAAAAGGAAAAAACATACACATGCCTCCATTCATTAGGATAATACATCACATACAGCAAAAAGGATAAAAAACAATTTACAAACAGTATATCTGCAAATTTTGCAGAAACACTTTGAGAGTTCTTTAGTAAATGTTGCTTTAATTAGTCACCTGTGGTCAAGTTTTATGATGTTCTGTAAATCTGGCCATGAGACTTTGTTCTACTCCATTTTTATGCCCAGGAAGCTGCTAATAACAGCAGTGAGTGTGCATGAAGAGAAGGTAGATGGAGTAAGGCCATTATTCCTTTAGTCAACATCCATATTAAGCAATAAAAGGGGCCGGGCCCCATTCTCTGGCCCTGAGGCCAACTGGCATGAGCTGGCCTGCAGCCATTCAGGGAGCACCTCTCCCCTCCGAGAGTGGGTGGCAGAGCCCTTCCTCTACTGCCATAGGAAAGTAGTATTCCAAATAAAAACATAAAGAACTGAAGCCCAACTCAAAAGCCCAATGCCACTGTCTTATCTCTGCATTCAGGTTTTTCCTCTTAACATGTGTTTGGATATGTAAAATTGCAAATGTTGTAAGTTCTTCAGGCTAGATGCTAAGCTGGTTTAAGCTGACAATTTGTGCTAGCTGAGGTTCTGGTTTCTTACTTACATTTCTTGGAAAGGGCAATGAGATGTAATAAGTAAATCTAAAACACAAGGAAGAGAGCCCAGCATACATGGGAGATGTGTTTGCATCCTGTGATTTGCTGTCGAAAGGTTTTAGCACTGAGCTCAGAACTGTGCAGTTTAAAGGTGAAATCAGTTCTCTCTTTTTGTCTTAACTGAGTTTTCATTCCTTTCCAAATCAGTTCAAGCAAATCTCCTGGGCCTAAAATGTCATGGGAACACTAGAAGCCAAGAGGAGAATTAATTTCTGAAAGTTTTAGAGCAAAAACATCAGGTTTAGGGCTGTAAAATGTTAATCTGTTTCTGACTTTCCCAGGAATTGTCTGAAATACTTGCCCACTTGTAACTCAAGCAACTTCATGCCAGATATTAGAACTTTTTGTTATATGTGAGTACTGACAAAAGTAATGCATGGCTTCTATCATAGCCAAAAGAAAAAAAAAAGGCTCAGAAATATAATTTCCAAACCTTTTAAATTAAAAACAATGTCAGAATTCCCATGGATGAAATAGAAAAAAGGTTGAGCCCTCAGTTATTTGCCCTAAGATAGATAGGACCTTCTTCATTCAAGATCCTGGCCAAGGTATCACATACTGATACATCCCACCCAGCGAAGCCCAAGCAAGCTTGGTCCTTTCCCTTGCTCCCTGCTGTTCCTGTGGGAAGGGTTTGCCACAGGCTGCGCCAGCTCGTCAGGCTCGCTGAGTAGCTTCAGGGACGGAAAGTGATACTATTTCAGTGCTAATACCACTTCAGTGAGCAGCAAATGCAGGTACTGTGGGTGAACAGTTGTGCCACTGGACAATGCAAATACCTAAGACACCAGCTTATACAGTAAACTGCCCCTGAGCGCTTGCAGCAGAAGAGGTTACCTCTGGGAGATGGGATGTTATCTCTGCATAAGGGATGTTGACACTGTAGTGGTCATTTTTTATTATTATTAGTTATTATGTGTACTGGTTATTACATTTATCCTTTGTTAAAGTAGGCTAAATTTTAAAAAACATATGTTGCTGTATCTTTGAACATCCTCTTCTCAACTATGTGGCTTTGCAATGCTTGTCTATTAGGCTTGGTGTTGGGCAGAAAAAGAATTTTGGGATTCCTTTCTTCTGTAGTTGTAGAAAAGATCCCAAGTTCGTTATCAGACCATGTCCCCTTCTCCTAGGGAACATGCACATTCCCGGCTTCGTCCCCAAATCAGACCCCTGCCCACCACTTACGTGCTGTGGAACCAGAATGTGACTGATGCAAATGTTGCAGCAGTGTATAAAATGCTGAATTATTCATGGTACTTAAGTACAGAAAATCCCAGGGCGGAACTGACATAATGAAAAACTCCAGGTAAAAAAACCCATAGGAAGACTTAGATTAAGAGCAGTCTCAAACTTGAGAGTCAGACTGCATTGTAGAGCCTTAATCTCTTCTTCCTTTAAATGCCTCTCCTCATGCTGTACCCTGGGCTATCATAGCCAGCTACTTTTAACATCATTATCCATATCAATTTCCCATGAATTACAAAGCTATTATTCATATTTTACAAATAGGGACCTAAAGCACAGAAATGTCAAATGATTTGTCATGGTCCAAAGTAGAAAATCTGCAGGGGCAGCGGGATTTGAGACTAGACCTTCTCAAACTAAAGCCTTGACCATCTTAAAAAGCTTCCTCCCTATCATGAATAAAATGATCACCTGGAGGGCTTCAGAGGGCAAGCTGCTGTGCACTGTTTCATAACAGAGCATCAGTGGGGGCTTCTGCATATCTTCTTACACAGCTCTTCTCCCAAATTGACTGGGATTTCTGTGGGCTACTATAATGTATTTATTTCATTGTCGTCATAATGAGCTTCAGTTTTCATCCTTTTATGACACAAAGGGTTGTAGACGCTAAATCTCACCCTTGATCACTTTCACCTCTAGCGTTTTCTGGTGAAAAACCTAGGGAAGGGTGTCCTTGTGTCCTTCCCTTTATTGAGTGCAGAACTGCAGTGGTAGCAGCACTAGCAACCTGAGCTTTATTTGTCAGTTTGTGAGTGTCCGTGATTTGACATTTCCATTTTTCCAGGCTGTACCCTCGTCATGCAAGTGCTCTCAACAACTTGGGGACATTGACCAAAGATGTGGTGGATGCAAAGGACTATTACAGACGGGCCCTTCAGTTAAATCCTCAGCACAATCGCGCGCTATTCAATCTCGGCAACCTGCTCAAGTAAGTTGAAAGCAGAACTGACTTCAAGGAAATTCATGTTTTTTCTATGCGGATCACCAACATAGTTTTTTTTACCAGCTGATGAGGGAATGACATTATTTCTTATTGGCAACCAAGACTGCCAGCACAGAAACAAGGCTTAGTTTGGACACCCATCATCTGTCTGCCAGGCCAGTTTGGGTGCTGTTAGCCATCGTGCTTCAGCTTAAGGGAATTCATCTACTCCAAACTAGGCATCAAAAACTCAGATATCTAAAACAAAACTGGCCACTTGAGATTCCCACCTCAATGGTAAGCCTTTCCAGTGGAGCAAATCACATCATTCAAAGACAGCCATCTGTTGCAGACCTAATGAACAATGAACTTCTCTCTTGATGTTCCTATTTCTCTTCATTAGCTGAAAATGGAAGGTTGGATGTGTAGTTTAGGCGTAAACACCTAACTCTGAGCTGCTCAGAGCAGGAGATGGTTCATCCCTATGGGAGGGGGGATGGTCTGAACTTGAGGGGAAAGTTGGCTTACATCCCTGCATTGGTACTCTGCTGAGTTAGAACATGAATTAATCAGCTCGTAATTTGACTCATCGTTATTTAGATTGCCAGTGAGTAACAAGGAGAATATTAGACAATCATAATCATGCAAATTAATTTGAATAACTATTTCTGAAGTCAGATCTATGTGAGAATCTTTGCCAGTGTGATCTAAGAGCTGCTAGAGGTGCAATTTGAAAAAAAAAGCGCAAATATTTCTATTCCTGCACTACTATTTTGCACTAGCAACCCCCCCCCCCCATTTTTGTCAAGATAGCTTATTTTGCTAGCAGACTGTATAAACTGCAGCAGTAAAAGTGTACATTTTTGCTGGTATAAACTGCACCTATTTTGTAGGGGGATGTTGCTGGTAATAGCTCTCTGGTAAATCTTGTAGAGCAGATCTGGCTTTAGTGTTGGGCTGGTTATAAAATGACACTGTCTCATCAAAACATGCTTGATCTCTCTAGTTCTAAAAAGTCGCTTTCATTGTGAGTTTATATGAAGGACATTAAGTAGTTTGCTGAAGTTCTACCTAGCCTGTTGGGTAATGCAGAAGTTATCAGGATAACATTCCAAGAAACTGTGATTGTTTTGGGTTAGAATATGGCAGATGAGTAACTCTTAAATAAAAAGTAGGCTAGTGCTTTACTGGAAATACTCACAAAAAAGGAAAATGGTAAAGACAGACATATTACAAGAGGAATGGAAGGTATTTGTATTATTCATCAGGTTTGGTTGACTGAAATTAATCTTAGATGGCAGAGCTGTTTAAAAATATATATTGTCCTTTTAATCCATCACATATGCCTTAGTTATTACTCTCTGTGATTCTTTTTTTTAAATATAACATGTTAATACAAAAGGACACAAACCAGAAGTAGCATCAGGACATCCTATGTCAATAACACTTAAATCTGGCCTGTTGGTGGGCTTTTGCAACCCAGCAGATGGGCAGATTTGTTGCACCTGCAAAGCACACAGGAAGCATCTGGAAAATCCTCGTAGAACTGCTGTTTATTTTGTGTGCAAAATGTCATGTTTTTCCTAATGTGATATTTAAGATACTGTGTGTCCCATCAGGTTGTACTCACTCTTCATCTTTCTGTAATACCATGTAGTGCTATACATTAAAGGTGTGTGATACTCACTTCTGCTGAGCTCTTTAAAAGAATGCACTCAGGTTTCACCCCCACCTTTTCCCACACCCACTCACTCCTATTTTTTGAAACTTTTTTAGGCTTCAAAAGCAACCTGTTGCATCTGGACACACTAATAGTATTAATTATAATGGAAACCAGGTGTCTTCATCTCCATATACAGCTTTAAAAAAAAGTTCAAAACTGCATAGAATTCATGGTGGAGGGATTAACACACATGTGCACCAGATGCTGTGCAGTCACATCCTTCGTGAATGTCTCCCCTCGAACCTGAGCCATTCTCTCAAACCTGTTTTCCTGCACATTTCCTGGATCATCAGTCAAATTCACAGAGATCATCAGCCATGCTAGAGCTTAAGGTGACTCATGAGATGACCAAATGGAAACTAGGCAGATTCCAGACTCACCCTTTCTCTGACTTTGTGTCTATTTTCTACCTAGCTCTCTGAATTATCTTTTTATTCAACCTAATATGGAGCATGCACTGAGAAACTGTGACCTACTGGAAAGAGAGACCTGTTCGGTGCTGTGTATATAGGACAACTAGTATTCTGCAGACCCTAAATGCATATAAGTTAAGAAAGAAATGAAAATATGCAGAATATTACAAGCAGATATTACTTTCTGGCTGTGTTATGAGACATTATGAAGGGTGTTTCGATTTTTAAAATTATGGCCAAGAGGGGATAAAAGGTCAAGACCTAAAAACATTTTCTGTCCTCTTTACAGAGGTTTCAGTGACTACACATGGTATAGATCGGGAGAGCCAGATCTGCAATACTTAAAGCATGTGCAGTAACAACATTACTTATATGAGGACATGTAATGAAACCGTCTGGCATGGGGAATTCAGAGGCTTATTCTGCAGAGTTCCTTATACCCACTGCAGCTTCTAGTGTGGAAATTTGATTGCAAATATTAAATTTCACTACCTATGAGGTTTGAGAAAGGGGAACTCCTGGATTTTGGAAGGATGGGTTTGCTGTTCCCGTGTGGGAATCTGCCTCTCATTATTCCCTGGAAATAGGCTGTCTGTTCAAGCAACTGTTCCTTGTGATTTAAGCTTGCATAAAAATTTGTTTTGGAGAGCACAGGGTGGAATATTTAGGGTTTTTTTTCTGTGAAAGACCTGGATGAAAAAATGTTTCCATTTTCTGTTTCACATAATGAAGACAGCTAGGTGCCAGAAGATGAATGTTCTCAGGAAGCACTGCATGATAATGGTTGAATAAGCCCCTGATTTTGTTTACATATTGTAAAATAAAGTTGTATGTCATCATTTTCTTGCCCTGTATAAATATTGGACAGTGGCTAATTAAACAATGCAGGCAGAGCCAAAGACCCAAAAGAATGGTCTATCTAAAAATGAAGAATCACCTTCTCCCCTTTTTTAGTCTATGATCAGTGTTACAAAGCAGCCTGTTGCTGCTTTCTTTTGTTTTGTTTAAGTTTCACCTTATATAAATATTTAACTCCTATATATAGATTCAGTTTTGCTGAGGTACAACTTGAAAAACTGAGATAAATATGGATCATTCAGAATACCTCACATAAATTTATAGCCTGTGGGATATTCTGTAAAGAGACAGTAAATAAAATGTTATGAACATTTGAAGTAAATATTTAGGATCTCAGCTTGCTATTGCAGGAAGAATGGGAGGGAACTTATTCTTTGCCGTATTGTATCTATACATATGTAAAGCACTTTAATATTCAGTATGGCGGTTCTTATGAAGAAAAGCCTCATAACTCTTACATGCTTTGAGCATGTTAAGACTATGTTTTCAAGGGGAAAAGGAAATGCCTAGAAATAATATTCACTGAAATCTTGGGTTTATTCAAAACACTTATTCTCTACTGAATGTAGAGTGACACACAAGATGTCCTGTGCATTTGTTAGTGTGATTTAATCTAAGTTTAGCAAACTCATCTATTCATAGGAAGGACTGCCTTGCCCTCTGTAATACAGGCTTTGGGATGTATGTGTATGTGAATATCCTGACACAGGCTTGTGTAATTGTCTGAAGGGGCTGGAAAATGTCAGATAGATATTAAACGCATTGAAATTTAAGATCTTTCAGAAAGTGAAACATTTCTCCATTCCATTTAGACAAGCAAACTGAGTGATACTCTTCATGCCTCTCGTCATGTCACCGAGAAGAGTGTGGCGCTGGCTTCTCTGTGTCCTCTGATCAGCTAGTTGCAGACAGCAATAAGGCCACTCCTGAACCTTCTCTTGTTCTGGCCCAACAGAGCAGCTCTCTCAGCCTCTCCTTGTGTGCCATGTGCTCCAGCCCTGACTATCTTGGTGGCCCTCCATTGGGCTTCCGTCAGTATGTCCATGTCTTTCCTATAATGGGGAGCCCAATACAGCACGTTTCTCCAGATGTGGTCTCCCAAGTGTCAAATAGAGGGAAGATCACCTCCCTGGACCAGCTGGCTACTTTCTAGCCAGTCAGCCCCAGTCTATCCTGTAGCATCCTGGGGTTATCCCATCCCAGGCATAGGACCTGCATTTGCTTTTGTCGAAATTCATGAGTTTCTTGTGAGTCCATTTCTTCAGCCTGTGCAGGTCCTTCCAAATAGCAGTCCTGCCCTTCAGCGTATTGCCTGCTCCTGCCAATTTGGTGTCATCCACATAGTATAAATGAATGCCAAAGGAATGTGTCTAAATAATCTGAATCATTCTTAACACAGGAAGTCAAACAGGCTTAGAGGTTTACTTTCAGATAGGCATAGCTGGATGACAGAAAACCAAAATTACATGCTCAGAATAGTTGTGGAGCCCTTACTGAGTTGTGTGTTTCTGGCTTTACTGCAGTAAGAACTAACTTGACAAAATAAGACAAATCATCTTGAAAGTTAAAAAGTGCACTCGAACACTAATTCCTAGGCTACCCTTTCAATCTGTTGTGGATGAAATTTGCTCCAGTGCTAACAGCCCACACACAGCCCTTGTGTATCGCCAGACCTCTAGTTAATGGTTTAAGCTGATGTTTCTCAATCTGTGGGTCACTTGCAAAATTGTGGAAGAGATGCTCTGGGTGGAAAGAGCCATTCCTTGCACACTGCTTGAACACGCTAGCTGCAGTGAAAGGCTGGGAGCACAAGTGGCAGAGGGAATCGGGAGAGGACATTTTAAGTCAAGGTAATTTGGGGAAAAATTGGATTAAGTGATCATAGACTCCTTCTGTCAGGTGAATTTGTTCCTCTCTCTGTCATAGTGAAGGTATGTATTACCCACCTTTTCCTGCTGCAGATACCCAATTCATAGTAAATTAGTGTATCGGACCGTTCTCCCAGTGTTCTGCGTTCTCCCAGATTACATCAGATTTATATGAGCTATGGCCTCGATCCTGCAAAGTGCTGAATATGCTGGCCTTGCTCCAGGAAAGCACTTCAACCAGTAATTAATTTTCAACTTGCATGCATAAAATTTAAGTATGTGTTTAAGTGCTTGGCCAGAGCACTTGGTATCTTGCAGGCCTGAGCCCTCTTAGAAACTGTTGGATCTGCTTTTTTTAGTATAATTCAGTCTGTCACATAAAAAGATGCCTTAATCTTTCCCTCTCTACCCCCGCTTTCAGGAGACAAACATTGTTCTTGGATCAAACAAAAAAAAAGGCCATTTAGAAAAAAAGAGCAATTAAGAGGGCTGCCCTGTGTTCAGAGTGCATACTTGTGGTTAATGGGAACTTTTAGTGCTGCTGAGTGGATCACTTAATCCTTTTATTTTTGTAGCTGGCATTTCCTACATTTTTGCCAAACATCAATACCTTTATAAAGCAGTCATCTGTTTTTGCTTTATGAAAATGTGTCATGAAACTCCAGCCAAGGGACCCAAAAGTTTTATAAATTGACAAGCTAGCTAGTCTTTAATTAGTGCAGAGGAAAAGTGGTTCTTTATTTGTTTTTGCTTCAGTTGTGTAATTTATACAAAGCAGCACTGAAGAAAAAGACTAGCACAACTGGTTTTACTTAACTTAATGCACAGGCAAACTATCCTTCCAGTTATATAACTAGAAAAGGAAAAAATCTGCAAAGCCACATATATTATCAGCTGAAATTTGCACCTTATAAACAAGATCTGGTTACCTGATCATGTTGCTCAGATGAAATCCAAGGCCAAAGTGGCAAGGTGTGCACGTATTTTCTGTGTGCCAGAGTCTTTTGTTCTTTTTTATAAGCTGTGCTATTCATATTTTTTGTACACCCAACACAAGGAAAATGTTGTTCCCGTCCAAATAAGCATCCTTAGATATTTGTTCAGGAAACTTCTTTTTCCAAGGAAAGAAATATGGAGCAGTACTGGAGAAATTGTAGCTCAAATAAACATCCTTAAATGTTTGCTTGGGAAACCTTCTCCTTTTCCCAAGGCAATAAAAGCAGAGTAATACTGGAAAAATTGTAGCTCATCAGTGTAGCCATCCCTCAGATATCTCTGTTTATAATCATTAAGATCTGAAGCACAGGCTAATGACTGAGGTGCATGGGATCCCAGACAGAGATCCCAGACAGATTTGATTTACCAATACTTTTAATTTAAAAGTAGTAATTTAACTAAGACATAAGTCCTGATATATAACAGCACTTCTTGTCTAGGAACATGCAAAGACTCTGCAGTGTTTTTAGAAAATATACTTTATATTTGGGGACCCTTTTGCTGACTTGCCCTTCATATATCTTTAACTCCTGATTGGATGGATGAGGCAGAATTTGATATATTTGTCATAAAGAGAAATACTGAGAGTAGGACTACAGGACTGGAGAATTTTACAGAATATCATGGTTATGACTCATCAGACAGAGAACTAATACTGATTGTCTGACAGTCAAAATATTTTTTGCTCTTCAGTGTGGGGTTTTGGGGAATACATTATTTTTGGGGGTGTTTTACCTTTGTTGGGATCATTGGATAATGCCCAGTGCGACAGTCACCAGACAGCCCAGCCTGTCGGCTCCCTTCTCCTCCCCTCGCAGCTGCCACTCAAATCAAAAATGAGAAGTCATTGCAGGGAGCCTGTGTGCTGCTCCAGGGACTTTGAAAAACCGTGTGCAGAAAGTGCATGTGCCAGCATATAAAATTTAGCATGCATCCCATGTCTGCATGTATTCAGTGACCACAGCCCCTCCCTGCAGTCCTGTATGCACAGAGAAAGGCCAAGGGAGTTGCTCGGGCTCAGGGGATGCTCTCAGACCATGGAGAGAAGGTGAGAGTTAATTATTTAGTCTTTGCTGAAAAGAACAAGACAGAGACTTTTACATCTCTTTAAAGCAGTTAATCAATGGGTGACCTAAACATCTATTAAAGGAACTTTTCTTTTCCCCCCTTTTTTTTTAAATTTCATTATTTCCTGTATTTTTTGGCATGCAGGTCCCAAGGGAAGAAGGAGGAGGCTATAATCCTGCTGAGGGATTCCATTAAATACGGCCCGGAGTTCGCAGACGCTTACTCAAGCCTGGCTTCCCTCTTAGCCGAGCAGGTAACGGGTTTCGTCCAAAGCTCACGTTCCTTCTGTGCGTGATGCCCTGACATTGCAGGTGTGGTTCTCAGCCGAATGCCTTCGAAAAGCTCTCACGTCGCACACAGGCACTGAATCTATGGCTGTCTGGAGAGATCTTTTGGGCTGCTTTAGAGCTGACTTTTTCAGTATAGGAGGCAACTCATTCTCAGTGAGTAATTACACCCACCTGATGTGGCTTTGAATTAAATTGCTATTAAAATTGTGAGTAAATATCCTTTTTGCAGCTCTTCATGTCTTTAGCAAAGGCTTGATCCATTATTATAGTGTACCTAGAGTGTTTTGACAGCAGAATATATAAGCCCTTCCCCCCCTCACACACGCACACAGATAACATTAAGATTTTATAATAAAACACTCCAAAGTTAGGAAATGTCCAAAATAAGGTTGCCTCTGCAGCCTGAATTCAGCCCTTTGCATATGTGCATTAGGATGCAGCTCTTAATTATGCAGGTGGATGGTCACGTACTGGGAGTGGGAAGGTTCACTTGCTTTATGTTGCTCTTAATGAGCAGCTGTTTGATATTTTATTTAACCTCATTGTTCAGTATGTGGCCCCAGGCCTTATTTACTGCACACCGTCCAGACTGCACTCTGGAGGCAGGATTACTCATTTCCTCTTGGGCTTTTTCACCATGCTTATTATTCTGGTCCCTTAGTACTCTCTGTACGTTATGTAATTTATTTCTGCAAATTCCCTGTGAGGTGAACTATTGCTGTTCCCGCTGAAGAAAGAGGAAATGGAGGCACAAAACGCTTGAGTTCAAAAGAAGCCGTGAAGTGTGGGTGCCCATTTGGAGACCGTCAGGGTCTGGTTTTCCCCAAGCATGGAGCAGTAGCCAAAGGAGGCTGTGCTTCCGGCATTGCTCCCATGGACGTCAGCTGCATCTTGCCGCAGCTTCCCCTCTGGGCGTCAGGGAATATCATCTTTCACTATTTTCCATTAGTCTGATTAACAGAATTAGCTGAAACCTTCTCTCCAAAAAAGGAGGTGGTTAAATTTTGGCAAAACTATAAGCGAAGGTCTTACTCTGGCTTATTCTGGCTTCTTTCATGATATAGGCACTCCACAAAATCCACCTTTGATAAATATGGGTTACTAAAAGGTTTTGTGCTATTTTCTTCTCCCTTTTAAGTGACTTTCAATTATTATCAGATATACAGCTGCAGAGACCTAGAAATAGAGTGTATGAATTGAAAGAAGAACCTTGCTGAATGGGATCTGTGATTTGAATCAGCCCTTTAATGAAGTCTCTTGCAAGTATAGGAAATGAGTTCTCTGCAGTAATACCTGGTTTTATTACTAATTGAATTAATTAATTAGAACCATCGGTCATAAGGTCAACAGAGCAATAAAAACATTATAGAGTCCCGAAGCCATCTGCCCAAAGCAACTGTTGTTAGTAAGTCCAGCAATAATTCACCTACTCTTAGTTTGTTCATCATCTTGAGGCTTGAGTAAGTGGAAGTGAAAAAAGATAGTTTGTACAGTTTCCTCAGAAAATAACGATTTCCTGCAGGCTTTTAACACCTTCTCATGTTCAGCCATAGCAGATGACTACCTGACTGTGCAGCTTGCGTGTTGCAAGCTGCGTCCTTGCCCAGCCATCGTAGTGACTGCAGTAGGAGCCGTCCTGCAAATACGCACCGCTCCCCATGGCTGAGGGCTGCAGAATGATGCTGTGCAGTTCCCGGAGGGGTACGGGCAGAGACTTTGGCAGCTCCAGCCCAGAGGATGATATACCTGCCAGGAGGGAGAAATGGGATCCTGTTTTTTGGTTTGGGGTTTTCCTCCTTGCCTGAGCAATAGTTTCCGAAAGGGCTAAAAGTTACAAAGCTGTTTTCCTTTCTGCTTGTAGCCCAGAGTTCTTCTCACACCTCTTCAGCTATCACTGATGCCAGGCAGTATGCTCAAAGTTATCCCAGCGGGCTGCATTAACAGACTCTCTGCGTAGCTTTGAGGAAGGGAGTATGAACTAGTTCCTTCCCATGGGGATGTGAGAGAAAAGGGGCTGAAGTGCTAGAAGCTGCATATTTAAATAACTCTCATGAAGTGACCATGCTTGTGACAAACTTCTGTTCCTCTAGCTTTGTGCTAAGGCTAAGACGGGAGGAAGCAGATGGAAGTGACACAGTGAAATAGTGTCCTGTTTGCCTTGGTTGGTCCTGCACAGTGTGCCCCTGTAATTTAAAGGCTCTGAATCTGAAATCGGGCTTACGGTTCCTTTCCTTCTGTAGCTGTGAAAAATGCTCTTAAGAGGAATGTCTCATGCTCCAGGGAATTAGCCTGTAACTCAGTGTAATTGCCCTTTTCTCTCCTTGATAGCTGATTCTGAAACCAGAACAACCTTGGGAAAGAAAAAAACAACACATTGTATAAAACAGTTTGCCTGGTCTGTGCCTTTTATAAGTGCTTGTCCTTCTTACAGCTTTTTCTACTTGATCTCATAACTCAGTCACGGTGTGTGGTAGTATTCCATGACAGTCTATTACCATTTCAGTGCTGCTAATATCAGAAATCAAATATTTTTGTCTGCGGGTTTCACACTCCTGTAACAACACCGGTTCCCTTGGCTTTACTCTGACTCTCTTGAGTATACCTTCTTGCCCACTTTTGAAGTTTCATCAGCCATCTCAAGCTACTTGATGGCTTTTTTAGGCTCTAGCTTCTGGAGTCAAGGGTTTTTTTTGTTTTTGTTTTTTTGTGAGAACATCAGCATACCCTAAGAAAAAGAAACTTTTTAACCTAGCTGCAGAGGAAACCCTGCAGATGTGACTCAGACATACCGAGTCTGAAAAAAAACATAAAAAAAAAGAAACAGACTTAAAAACCCTGGAGTTCAACTGAGAGATCTTCAGATGCATAATTTTCTTAAAATCATAAAAATCTCATACATTTTTTAAGGCAGCCTTCTGAGTTTTGTGAGCTTGATAAATGTTTCATGAAGATCTGGAAGTGGCATTAATAAGTGCTAATGAGAATCAAGCCTTGGTTATCTTATTGCATTTTTCCTAAGGAGAAGATAGGCTATGAGGGAGAAAGCTCTGACACACCTTTCTTAATTTCTGACTGAACTTAATAGAAACAGTTGGTTAGAGAAATTGTTTCAGACTTGCACTGAGCCTGCTGCATGCAAGGTCAGGATGTTAGATGCCAAAAAAGTGTTTTACGAGTGCATGTGCAGTGCAACAATGATAAAAGTGCACCTAATGCTAAGTTTCTGTGAGCGTGAATACTTTGACTTGGGACACTGCTAATCCAGTTTAACACAGCACTTCCTTATTTTGAAGATAGGATTTAGGTTCAGTAAATTAAATGCAGAAAACTTTCATGTATGCATGCAGAGCCATATACCACTGCTGAAAACTAAAATTAGAGGAAAAGAAATCAATACAGAAATCTGAAAATATACCTGTTAATGTCTCTCTGACAGATGTTTTCTGAGAAAGCTGCTCATCATTTTAGTCAGTTCTGATGATTACTACACTTTTCCTGACCCCACAGACTAATGATGTTAAATCTATATAAATTTATCCAAAATGTCCAAATTTAAGCACTTCTTAAAAATGTGTTTCTGTGTTTTATCACACACTATCTTTTCTGCTGGTTGACCTTTATCATGTAAATGTGAAAGCATTTAACTGTGACAAACGATTTGCTTTCATCAAGTCATAGTCTTCAAATGCTATTAATTCCAGCTTTCAAGTTCTGAAATAGGAGGTAAGAAAGGAGTCCACGCATTTAAACAACTGCAGATTACATGCTGCTGTCAGGTACACCCCTTAAATCCAGAGAGAGCCCAGCATGCTCTGAGATTTGCAGGTTTTGAGGAGAGAAGAATTCAAAGCTGGACTAAACAGCAAAATCAGTTCCGTTTCCCACAGACAATTAACAGAGTCGTCTGAGAAAAATATTTTTTCAAGGCCTGCCTTGACTGCTAGAAGTGGTCTTCATCTTGCCTCAGCGTGTGGGGCCGTCCAAGAGGACGCTGTCTGCCTGAAGCCTGGCTCCTTGGCAGGTCCCAGTGGCAAGGCGCAGTGGGTCACTGGGAGCATTGGTGGGGCAGTGCATTAGTGGACCTGTCTTTTGTTTCAGCATGGATTCAGCTCCCGACCATGAGATTTCTCTGGGTGTCTCCAAGCCCACCTCAGTGGAGAGCCCAGTGGCCCGTTTCACCCAGGCCTTCAGGAAGAAGCCGTGGGGGTTGTCTTCACGGGGCTCTTCCAGCCCACCTGGGTGGACAAATTGAGAAAAGAGCCTCGCTGCTGGAGGTTTTACCCTCTGCACCCTGCTTGCTTCCACTGTAAAAAGCTTTCCCTCCATAAATAACATGCCAATAGCAAAGCTCTGAGATTGGGGGGAGAAAAATGCAATAACTGTGGTGTTAATGAGCCTGCAGGCAGCTGGCACGTACTGTCTGGCTAGAGGGAAATGAAAACCTTATTAGGTTGCTGCTTGATCCAAACTAGACACCTTATTTTCATTTCAGGACCTGGATGCCCATGCACGTAGTGCAGACTAGACAGGGCACAGTCCGTAGAGCACTTGCATAGGCAAGATGGTCCCAAAGAACAGATCTGTAATTTCCATAAACTCTCAGCACCATCAAACCTCATTGAAATCTGTGCAAAATGAAAAGGCTCAGCACATCTGAAAATCAGGCCAATGGCACATCCCATTGATCTCAGTGAGCTACATCTCACACA
This sequence comes from Apteryx mantelli, assembly GCF_036417845.1. Lineage (NCBI taxonomy): Eukaryota > Metazoa > Chordata > Aves > Apterygiformes > Apterygidae > Apteryx > Apteryx mantelli. The sequence goes on along the minus strand of NC_089978.1, from coordinate 154,689,736 downwards.
TTGACAAAACCTGCTTTTAATCTGGATCTGTCTGATTTGTCCCACTCCCTCTTTGCTCCTGATCTTCCTCCTCCTTCCCCCATTCCCCTGCACTAGCTCTCTCCTTCCCCCAGCTGTCACACATACCCCAGGCTTTTGTTCCCCGTGTTTTTCCTGCTGCTTAGGGAACCAAGAGCAGAGCTCCTGAGGGGAAAAGCTAGCCAGCAAGATGCTTATTAAACAAATAAAATATATCGGCCCCCAAATGACAGATATTTCTTAACTCTATCACTGTGCATTTCCCAGCTAGGTGTGTGCCCAGCTGAGTCTCACTGACATTACACACAAGCCACTGAAGCTCCTGAAAAGTAACCTTTTCCAGCTGTTATTACTGTTTTACAGGTAGCTCCAATTGCAAATGTATGGGGAAAAATTGTCAGAATTGCTGTGGGGCACCAGACAGCAGATTCTGATCTTTTAATCACATCCAGGACGTGGGGTGTAATTTTGGCCTCCTCGAGGCAATGGCCACTGCCAGGTTCTCCCGGGGAGCTGTAAGCACCTGGTCCATGGGGAGAGAAAAGGGTTCGCAGTGATTCAGCCCAGGTAGTGTCCAGACTGACCTCAGGAGTTGCCTCTCTCCCCCCAGGGCTATAGGGCAGCCTAGGACCCCCAACTTCAACACCTTGGCTAGTCCCTGCGGCTTGGTGGGGTGGGCCAGCGAGGGAGGTGGCCCCCGCGGTGCAGGACTGTAAGTGGTATTTTCACTACGTGCAGGTATGCAGCTGATGCTGACACTGTTTCTGCCACAGCTAAGACATCTCTTTCTGTTTTAAGGAACGATTTAAAGAAGCAGAGGAGGTTTATAAGGCCGGCATAGAGAATTGTCCAGAGAGCTCTGATCTGCATAACAACTATGGTGTTTTCTTAGTTGATACTGGTAAGTGAGATGGAGCAAGGAATTTTCTCTTTCTGACTTATTTGCTTTGATTTGTTTTATTTAGTAGTACATTTTTAAAAGATTGTCAAAAAATTCCAGAGCAGTGGGTATGCTTCCACTATAGCTTAGAAGTAAATATCCCTGCTCTGCTGAGATGGCACAGTGTACTGAAATTTGCAGTCAAAGCAGTCAGTGTATGGCAGTGGCATTCAGCCTCTGTTTCCTACAGTGTTTCTCACCTTATTAGCACAGGCAGTTGCCTTCTTTAATTTGAACTAGGCAGCATCCCAACAACACTGCCATTTCTCCAGGATAGCATGGCCACATAAAACAAAATCCCAGATGCACAAATGGATCATTATGGTCTTTGGGGCACTTGCTACCCTACTTGGTGACAAAGCAGCTCTTTGACTGTAAAGGCTGAGTGCCACTGCTGTAAAACAAACATGGCTTTTAAACCAAAATCATCCGTGAAAACAAAACCTAAGATCCTGTGGGCTGAATTGATTTCTCAGGAGCTCCATAATGAAATACAAAGCCTTTCTCTTCTGGGCTACTGGTTCCCATCCAGCTTCCAAGGACTCAGGCACTTCCTGGCATTCACATAATAAAAAAAAAACACCACTATAATTGCCACCTTTTATTGACAGCTTTATAAGCAAGTCCAACTTTGAACTGAGAAACTACTAGTAGAAACCAAACTACTCCTTCACCCGCATTCCTCCAGAACAGAGCTGAGAGTCACTGATGAAGTATTTCAGGCTTAATGAGCGCAGTTACTACTGATTCTGCTCCTTTCACACAATGCCAGGCGCTAGTAACGCTTGGGAAGGAAGGGCAGTGGCAAAGAGCAGTGTCCATCCTTCTGTAGGTGGTGGTCCTACCTCCAAGTTGATGCTCAGTCATCATCATTCTTCTGTGGTATCAGTGTGAAATAAATATGAAGCCAAAATGATGAGTATTTATAATCAAAAAAGGAAACATGGCATTAATGACATAGGTGGAGATTCTAAGTTTTTGTCCTGCCAAAATTCAAATTTTTAAATAATAAAAATTTGTCAGTAATTCCACTCTGATATTGTGCTCCTTTCGCTCCCTGACCCAGCTAAACTGCTCTATTCCTGCCAAAATTATTTATTCTGATATAGTGTACTCCACTTTCTTTTTGCACTTGTGTATTCTGCCAAAGTAAAAACTATTTTTTCTGTTTTGTTACCACATTTTCCTATGTACAAACAATTAAAAAAAACCCCTGAATTTTGAAACTTTAGGCATGATATGTAAATAATACTCCTGAACACAAGATGAAGTGTGAAGGAAGTAGCTTCCCTGGGGGTCCTAGGCTTCCCTGATGGGGCTAGAGGGAATCGCCATGAAGCACTGCTCCAATTCAGTTGTAGAATTTTGTGCAGCAAGCCTCAAGCTGGCATCAGCTCAGGGGAGCCATACCTCTAGCTAACTCCGCAGTGAAAGTAGACACTCATTGTGCCTCCCTTAATGACATGTGTTACCCCCATGCGTTTAACAGTGTAGACGCTGGCTGACCTTAAGGACTTCGGTGCATGCCCAGCTGCTTCCCAGCATGTTTTGTAGATACGATTTTCAAAAACATCTGCCTGCTCAGCAGCAGGAGCAGAGTGAGGCTGCTGCTTGATATTTAAAAAATTCCTACCCTGAAAGATGTGTTGTTGGCCTTTTGAATCTTAAGTGCTTCTGAATCTCCCTACAGATGTCTCTCTTCTCTCCTTTAAAGGAAAGACTGAGACATGATAATGTTACTTTTATGTTGCATAGATAATCTCAAGAAAAATCAAACTAAATCTGAAATGCTACGAAAATAGAAATTCAGCAACATATGTGCAGTGCCCCAACAAGTGCAGGCCATTTTCAAGTTCTTTTTTCCAGCTAGAAATGGAATTAAATACACTGTAAATTGATGTGACTTAAAAAATATCAGTGCTCTACGGCTTTGCTGGTGGACAAAGCTCCATGAGTGTCAGTTTTCATCAGAAATATCTGGCCTAAAGTATGCAAACTAGTTAAATCATCATTGTGGCTAAAAATCTGACAATTGCATTGCTGAACTGCCAGGACTTTTGACTGTGCCCCATTAATGTATTTTGTAGTTAGTATGCAGGCTGTGCCTGAGGAAAGCACTGCATGGTCCTTCAAGAGGAAAGCCATTATTTAGATAAATAAAAATATACTTTCATAAGTAGAACTTAAGGCCTCTGGCATAGTGGTTTGGCACCTTTCTTCAATTCAAATTGAAAATTGGCATTTCCTAAAAATATGAGGCACTGTTATTATAGGCTTTTGAGGTCATTTGCAGTGTTGTATTTTGTTGCGGTGTTTGGTGATGTCATGGGTTGTAGAACCTTGCATAGGTAGATGTTTTCTTACAGTGGAGCAGTGCCACCCAATGGCTCCTCTGAAACATGGAGATAGTGCCTGTGTGCTCCAAAATAGGCATCCTAGACACCTTTTGTCCTGGATTTATTGTATCAAAGTGGGAATTAGCTGGTTACTGGCACCTACTCACATTCTTTTTGAGCCATGCACAAAGATTGAGTAAAGACAGACACAAAAGAGATATAGAGAATATTTTCTGTTTTGATACAGCTGAAACTCTTTGCGGCTCTGATCGGGTTATAAGGTGTACGTGGCGGCTTGTTCTCTGTGTCCCTTGTCCTCTCCCAAATGGGTGGTGGGCCAGCGTGGGAGAGACTCCCTTGCACGTGGGTGGAAGGGTGCTCTGCTGGGAGGTGGGATTCAATGACTTGATGATTTTGCAAATTGTTTGGTGTACAGCAGCAGCAGGGCAGACTGCAAGATACCCACCCGGTCGTACCCTGCAGCCAGCTGGGGAGCTGTTCACTGCAGTGTGTGTTCCTGGGGGATTTTAGGGTAGGCTCTGTCCTTACACGGGGGTACCTTCCCCAAGGAGTGTGGTAGGAGGAGTGCTTTCAGTCAGGAGTCGTCTTCTGGTGACTGTACCCACAAAGTGCAAAAACCTAGACGAAGTAAACCTTTTTCTCAGGATCATCTTTGAATATTGGGCCCTAAATCGTTATTTGGACAGCAGTTTTCCTTATGCTCAATCTCTAGAAAGGCTGAGGCAGGATTCCCTCTCAAAATGGTTCCCAAGCATACAGCAATAGCTGGAAGAAAACCTAAAGCATTACTGCATGCTGAAGTTGCTAGATGATTTTCTTGAGGCACCAGCTTAACAGCTGTTTTCCTGTCCAGGGGCTCCGGAGAGGGCTGTGTCCCACTACAGAGAGGCCATCAGTCTGAGCCCAAATCACCATGTCGCCATGGTGAACCTGGGCAGGCTTTACCGCTCGTTGGGTCAGAACAAAGAGGCTGAAGCATGGTACAAAAGGTAAGAACTTGAGTTGAGAGACCGATGTTTCCCTTACCCCCAGGTACGGCTTGTCCTTGCTAAAGGGCCTCATTAAAAAGTTTGGTGACATTTCAATCTGCCAGTGTAGCATTTGCATTTTTTTCTCCCCTTCTCCATCCATTTGAAATTGGGTTTGCCTTTGCTTGGTTGGCTATTTAATGGGTGTGGTTTGTTGGTAAGCACTGACTCAGGCAGTGCTGACTTCCCTGGACTGTTCCCAAGCTGCCACAATGTACGCTGCCACTTTCGGCTGGGGAATTCATGCCCTTCACAGCAATGCGCCAACATTGCCTGCTGGTATGAAACAGGGTGGACTATTTTTTTTCCTCCTTTTTGGCATCCTGATTTGTGCTAGCACTCCCCTGCCTCTGCCACTGTCAGCCTTCCCCACCCCTGCTGCTTGTTTGTCCACACTTTGGAGGTGGTCTTCTCTCCTTCTAAGTTTGCCAGAGGGATGGCTGCCATGGGCACCCTCATCACTCCCCAAGAACTTCAGACTGTGCTTTCTGGGATGGGACTATGCCATGCAGAGTGCAGAGGTTTGCTACTTTGTCCCAGCGCAAACCACACCCTGCTCTTTTGCTTTGATCCTCAAATTACCTGGAAACCTCTCTTTTTCCCAACATTCAGGGCACTGAAGGTATCCCAGAAAACTGAAATCCTGTCCCCACTTGGGGCTCTGTATTACAACACTGGGAGGTATGAAGAAGCTTTGCAGGTTTATAGAGAAGCCGTGTCACTGCAGCCTTCGAATAAAGAGATTCATCTGGCACTGGTGAGTGTAGGACTAGCATGGTCAGGACAGGGCCATGATACACTATCACTATGGAAAGGGATGGCCATGTTAGTGTGAAAATTACCCAAGGGTGAAGCTCTGCAGAGAGGCCAGACAGAACTTGGCTATATATCCATGCTGGCCATCAAGCGAACATCTCTTCTTGTTTCCTCCTCACACCCTCCCTACCTCAGACCCTGTGTCTCAGCCACCACCTTTCCAGCTAAGCAGGACCTGTCACAGATCAAATCTGATCTGCCCCTTACTCACTAGGAAGGGTTACTGCTAGTCTTTCTGGCTTTCCTTGATGAACAGTTGCCTCTTAGCACTGCCAGCCCCTGCCTTGCCACAAAGCAAGAGGCCAGGACCATTCACTGGGTACAACACGGAATATTAAAGGGAGCTGAGTCTTTAAAAATTATAACTCTTCATAATGTGCATCTCTAGGCCCAGGTTTTAGCAATGATGGGGCGGACAAAGGAAGCTGAAAAGATGACAAACCATATACTCTACGAAGATGCGGAGTGTCTGGAGTGCTACCGTCTTCTATCAGCAATCTACAGCAAGCAGGAGCACTATGCTAAGGTACAGAGGTCTCCGTGCTGGTGTCCCAAGGGCTCAGATACAGCGCTCAAGTTGAATTTTACACTCTGCCTCTCCAGAGACATGTCAGGTGCCTTAGCACACATGCAGTAGGTTTAGTTTTGTTACTAAACCCTTCTGTTTATCTGGGTAATGGGTCTGAAGCTAAGCAGTGTGATTTTTCAAAGGTTGTGAGTCTTTACTGCTCCTACCGCTGTCAGCCCCACTGCACGTCAGCCAAAAGCATCTAAAACTCTCATTTCCAAATGTGATAACAGTGTGGGACAAATGAGGGAAGCAGATGATGACTTGTTACTTTGGCTCCTATGTCAAGAGACCCTGGTGGTGGAGTGAGCATAAGAAGGTGAAAGGAGCAGAATACAGTAATACAAATCCTCTGCTTTTTCACAGGCACTTGAAGTTATAGATAAAGCTCTTCAGCTAAAACCAAAGGATCCAAAAGTCATATCAGAGCTCTTTTTCACTAAAGGAAACCAGCTAAGAGAACAGAATCTCCTTGACAAGGCTTTTGAGGTATGACTGCTCTAAGCCCAATAGATTTATAGGTTAAAGAATGGAGTTAACTCATTGCAGCTAATACTCCATGCTGCATGTACCATGGGTTTTGACCTTGGGAGCTCATCAGTTCACCAGAGGTACAGCTAAAGCTATGGAGCAGTGATGTCTTTGCCAGAGTTAGTTAAAACTGTTTTTCTCATTAGAGGACCGGTTTCTACCCCTCACCTCTGCCTTTTTTATTAATGTGTGGAAATACAGCACCCTGCCTTGAGAGGTTAAGTACAGAGTCAAGGTGAGACTATGGAGGAGTCCAGGCCTTGTCGTACTGACTGGAGTCTTGGTCCATACAGCCACAGCCCCTCTTGCTGACAATGCCCAACTCCATGTGACTCAACTGAAAGCTCAGGGACTCAGGGACCCAGTGAGAGGCCACCATGTCATTATATCTGACCCCATTACTTACTAGCTAAGAGATTGGTTTATCCTATGGAGCAGGAGGCTTGATAGCTCAGAAATTGTGTTAGCACAGAATAACAGCACAGAAAATTATGTTATTTGGGCAGTTCTGAATATTCTTGGTATCCTTAGAGATGTCTAATACTGGTTTGAATCCTCTTCTGTTGTGATACCATAAAAATGGTGCTATTTGACAGAGTCCAGAAGGTCCTTGTTGCTTCTTCTTCCATATACATTGGCAGAAGCAATGGGGAGGGATAGCACTGCCCCCAGATCCTTGTGAAACTTCCACACAGGTGGCTGTACCATAGGTCTGCAGCCAGCTCCAAATAAAAGCCTTGCAAATAAGGAGCATCCCAACCCACACACTGCTTTTGGGAGACAGGCACCTGCTGGTGGGAATGACCTTGACATGCAGGACACCCTTGTGGTGCAGGGCAGCAGGGAGAAGGTCGCAGATGTGGTGTGGATTCTCATGTGATGCAGTGGGCATGGCAAAGCCTGTGAGATGAACTCAGTGGGGAAAAAGTACAATCTGTCATCTCTACTAAAAGAGACTGAATTTCAGCATGTGTACTGTATATAAGAAGAATTTGAAACTATATTTTAAATGGATGCAGGGAGGGGAAGCTTAGTCTCTTTCCCCTCTTTTAACTGGTTTTGACTGAAGATTCAGACTTCTAACCTAAAAATGTTTCATATTTATTTAGAGCTATAAACGGGCTGTGGAGCTCAACCCAGACCAAGCACAAGCCTGGATGAACATGGGAGGCATTGAACACATCAAGGTTTGAAAATTTTGCTTTTCCTTAAGCTGTCAACTCCAGGGACCACTACTCAGGACAGAAAGCTAAACTTGCCTTAGACTGCCAAGAGCTACGTATTTGTGGGCAGTAAGTGACCACGACCTATTTTGTTCAAAAAGGAAGAAAGTCTATTCCAGCCCCAGCTAGAATTTCCCTACCAGGTTGCTTGGGAATATGTATCCTGTAATTTAAATACATGTTTTAAGAGGACAAGCAGCTTGTCCATCTCCAAAGCTTTCCGGCTTGAATTGTTGACCTGCCTTAGAGAAATGTCCCCATGAGTCAAATTTTAAAATTCCTCTCTACCTAGTTCATTTAATGAAGATGTCTGCTGTAGAATACTGACATGACATTATGGAAATACATAGACAGACCTGTGGCCTCTTCTTCTTTTTTTTCTTTTGATTACTTTAGCCTAACATTATGATTTGGGTCTTGAGTCACAGTGAAGGATGTCGTCAAGCTATGTTCTTATGCTACCTATGAGTAAAACTAGTTACTTCTTGCCATGGGTGTTTGATCTAATTTAGGCTAACACCACTAGGTGATCCATTTCATAAAGAAGTGTTCCTGTTATGAAAGTTTTAAAAACTCTTTTTCCTTTGTGTTACGGTGTTCACCATTCCCAAGCAATGAACCTTTCTATGTCAGGAAATGTGAATGAGATCTGTCACTCTTTTTCTTCATAGGGGAACTACATCACTGCCCGTAGCTACTATGAGAAAGCTTTACAGCTGGTTCCAAACAGCAAGTTGCTGAAGGAGAATCTGGCCAAATTGGATCGATTAGAGAAGAGGTTACAAGAAGTCCAGGAGAAAGATCAGACATAGCATTCAGTCACCAGTGGAAAGAAACTCATGATCCTTGGAGAAGAGTATGGTGGAAGCCTAAGTGCGACACTGAAGGAACTTTGATATGATTCAGAATTATGGAAGGCAAATTTTGGACGCATGCTTGTTTGACCAAAGTTACAGGAGACACTCAGCTCACGTGGAACGTGCTGGAGAACGAATGAAAACCTCCCTGTTATCAAGATTCATGTTTAGGTTGACCCCATCTTAATCACACAAGTAGTGTGGGTGGGACATGTACCTTCAATATCTTGATCATCACTGGGGAAGCTGTGGAGACAGCACTCATCCACTGCCGTGAGGGTGAAGTAGCACCTCTTGTTACTCAACACAGACTCACCTAGTCCGCTTAAAGTATCACTAATGGGCTTTATTGCAAGTGCTGCCAGGTCCTTCTGAGCCAGGAAGATGGACATAATGGTCATATAATAGGATTTCAAAGGGTTAATGTTGAGGAAGTGGTGGCCACTTCTACAACTCTAAATGTGACTTGAAAGTGATCCTAAAGAAAGGGAAAATAGTGTCTAAATATCAACTTAGAAGGATGATTCTACAATTAGGACAAATGATCCTTTGAGGGAAAACCGCAGCTGAATGTTTTACTCATAAGATAGTCATTTTGTAATAATTCAGGTTCACGATATCAGTATTGTCAAATATCATATGGCTTTACCCTTTGCCCTCTCCCTCCAGGCCAAATAACTATTACTCTGAAAAAACTGGAAGCATCCAAAAGCAATGTGAAGCTCTAGAATTACTTGTCCTCCTGTCCAGTCCCCAGTAAAAAACAAACAAACAAAAACCCAACTAATCTGATCAACATAGGTAAAGTAAAACTACAGAGAGATTAGGGAAGATTTGGTAGGCTGGAAAGGTACTAAGGAGGCTTTTTATGGGTGTGCAGGAACAAAGCCCATTTATCATGGTGATAACACTGATAAAACATGTTATCAAAGTGTTCTCACCTCCTCCCCCAAGAGATGCAGAAAATGAGCTATAGCTGATCAGTCATAAATCTATATTTTTAAATACTGAAGTGGGGAAATGAGTTCTCTTCAGAACTGAGGATTTTATTTTTGAGCTTTATTTATTTAACTTATGATCAAATAATTAATATATTTTCTCTGTTTTATAAGAATTGGCCAGTGTCCTTCACAGCTAGCCACATGGCTGGGCATTGTGACTCGTATTGTCTGAAGTTAGAAAATGCAGCACCACTGAGGCATGCTTGAATAATTCGCCCTGATGGTATTTCTAAAGCATATGGCTATAAAGCATGTTGGACCAAACTGTCATTGCAATGACAGCACTTTTACTGACTCCAACAAGGTTTGCAACAGTTCAGCACAAAAAACATGAAGCGTTGGTGGGATGGTGCTTGGTGCCACTGCCTTTTGGCTTGGACAGCTGGGTAGGCCATCAGCTTGTTCCTCTTGTAGCAGGAAACTGCCATAAAGCTTGTTATATTTGAGCTTGATTTTGCCTAGTCTTGGCAGAAGAGCAGCCCAAGGTTTGGTACTGTTAGTTAGGGAGACTTCAGATTAGGACTGTGCTGCCTTGATACACATCTGTGGGGAAAAGCCCATGTGGCGGTAGCCCTTGCGGTGCCTGGGCTTAGCCAGTGCTGACCTGATGTCCCCTCTGTGAGCGCCAAGTTCCCTCCATAGGGGGAGAGAGCCATGCACTGGTGGCTGTGCTGGCCTCGTTGGAAAAGCTCGGTCTGGGAGACCAGCCCGTGCCAAGAGCTGGGCAGAGGCCGGCTCATACGGTTGATGGGAGGGAGAAGATGGTCACAGGAGGACTGGTGCAGACACAGGTTCCTGGGCTTTCTTGGGCTTCAAATCAACTTCCTTAGTCTTGAGAGAGCAGCTGGGACCACGACCATGCAAATTTTTAGCTAGCGAATCTTCCACTTTCACCCCAGGCCAAGCAGCCTACTTTTCTTTCCAGGACCAAGGGCTTGGGGCTGGGTCAGCAACCATTTTGTCACACAACTTTTATGGCCCTAGACTTAATGAATGGGTGTTTTTGCAGAGGCCTAGTGCAAGTGCTCTGCTGGGTCCTTCCCATGGAGTAGCTCTCAGGTGTCCAGTGTTGCAGTGCCAGGGTGTTACTGGAGTGGCTGGAAGGAGAGAAGGTGGTAGTCCCGGAGCTAGTAGCCACACTGGCAAAGCCCCACAGGACACAGCGTGGGGAAACCAAAATTTAAATGGCCTCTGAGAGCTATCAGTTCCCTGGTGGGCATTGCATAATTGTAGACAGTTCATAATGGAGGTATATAGAAGTGCCCAGGCCATGCTGAACTGCAGGGAAAGTTAGTTGGTTCCGACTTGGGCACCACAGGTTCCCCGTCAGGGTCTCTCCATGACAGTGGCAGTAAAAAGTCATTGTATTCACATAAAGCTTGCTGCCTTTTTCCAAGGAAAGCATGTCTTCCCGGCACCAACACTGGTCCCAGCCTATGGTGCTGCTTCATGGTGGCGAGTTTGCCAGTGGTGGAGCTGCACTTGAGGCAGGCCCTGACAGTGTTGTTGTACAAAGTCCCCCACATATGGGGCATATGTAGAGAGCAAGCCAACACCTAGCTGGTGGGGAGAGCAATGGCTCATTTAAAAAGGTGTATGAGCTGTAAACTTAGTCTCAAAAAGGCACGTTAAAGACTATATATTCTACAAGACACACACTACTATGGCTTTAAATTGTGGCCAATGAAGCATATTTTTTCAAATATAAAAGAAGGTGTATTTTTTATAGCAGTGCTTTGGGAGGGAGATGACTTGATTTTGTGTTTTCAGTTTTGACCTGAAGGTGAGTTTGTCTTTCCTGAGACACCTAGTACAAATGGTGATCTCATTCTTGTCCTAGAATCTGATCAAAGCCATCTTGACCTCCTAAAACTGATGCATGTGTAAAGGTATAATACAGCTTTTAGGTGTCCCTCTGAGCTCCTGGAAAAGGATTACCTTTTTTGCCAGGCTAGCTTACCTGCAGAAGAATATAGGGAGACCATCCTTCCAGTGAGGGAGGCAGTGTAGCTGGAAGGCATGTCCTGTGTTCATCTAGAATTAGGTAGGTAACATATCCATGTAGTTCAATCCCAACCAAACTGCATTATGTTTATATGTTGAAAGGTGGAGTCTCCACATCTGAGAGCTGGGTTTATGGTAGTTATGGGGAGAGGAGGGGTCATTAATGAATCCCACATTCCTAAACCAGCACTTTATAGCCTACATCTATGCAGGATGGCAGTCTGCAAACTGGCAGAGTATTTGGAGAATGACTCAGGCAACAAGCTACCAAAGCAGTTAAACCCTTGAGAAGATTTGAGTTCTCTCCCTGTCTCATTGGCTTCCATGCTAAAATGCTGTGTTTGTCCAGGACATTAATCCTGTGAAAAGTTTACTGTAGGTGAAGAAGAACAATGGACTATAATATGAAATGCATTACCTCCACCAAAAGGGAATGTTTTTGTGAAGATAAACAGAGCAACTTACCTTGTGATAAACTGGATGTTATCCTAATTAATCATAGGAAATGGTCTCTTCCTTTAGCATTACACAGTTTATCAAGTAATGAATTCTAAATACATTGGTTTCTGCCGACGGCGTGGTGCTCATGCATGGTTAGCAGAGATTGCAGATCAATAAATGGCTGATGCTCTATGTAGTGGTGGTGGGGTTCATTCTGTGTCTAAGTGGCATTGGCTAAACCTCAACGCTTGTATGGATGCTCAGCAATATTAAAGTGGAGAATTAACACAAAGCTCGTTAGACAGGACTCGTGTAATCACTATACATTTCAATTGTAAATGAAAAACAAAATAACTGTGTTGCTTTTTCCCTTCCCTATGAATAATATTTTCAGCTGATGTATTTTGTTTTATTTTCTTGTTTATTTAAAGTCCAGCAATCTTTGCTTCCATTCCTTTTCCATCCCTCAAGATGATGCAAGGGGGGACATTTTATGTCTCTCATAGATTGTTTGGACTAGATTTTCCTAAAAATGTGCAGGCAAGTTGTTTTGACCAAGCAGGAAGTGAAACTGGTCTTTATTGCAGAGATCTGAATGAGGGATGGGATGTGTGTGCATGCATGCGCATGGGTATGTGTGCATGCTAAGTCAAGCGATCCAAAATACAGAGCCTAACTTGCAGGGGAGGCTGGACATACCTGGAACTATCTAAAACTCTCAAAAGCTTCTCAACACATAGGGAAAGCAGGCCAAATATGGTGTAGCCTACTTGGTGAAAGAAGATAACTATCATTCTAATTTTAATAATTAGCACAATTTATGAGAATATAATTGTATGATCTTTTTCCTCATTTGTCCTCCAACTCGGTGAAGCAGTTGGCATGTGCTTAAGTCTCCTCAAACTGTATGTGCATTAAATTGACCAAGTGTTCAATTTCTGTTTTTCACACATGAAATTATGTACAATCTTTGGAAAAATCTAGCCCTTAAAGGTTTTTTCTCCCAACAGTCAGTCTCTTGCAGCAGTTTTAAAATGTCCCATTTGGCTTTCATGTACATTTAAACCCAGCAACAAAAAAAAAAAAAGAAAAAAGAAAAAAAGAAAAATGTGCTTGGCATTCACTAGTGTTTCAATGTGGCAAAGTTGTGTCAAATAATCTTGATAACTGTGCAAAAGTTCATTGCCATGTTTGTACTGACTTGCTGAAAATTCTTTTCTGGGAAATAGCCCCAACAGTATCCTCTGTAAAAGTTATGGCTTCTACAAGTATATTACTGTAGAAATCTCTGCCTGAAGTGGATGTCATGCTGCGTGTTCCTATCATGTGGGAGTTTTTTGCATTGGCTGTTGTTCATATGGTTCTTATTTCTGTACCTAATTTTTTTAATCAGTTGTGCATATCTTTTTTAAAAAAAAACATGAAAACAGCCCATGGATTTGAAATCTTTCAAAAATAAATTCACACTTAGCAGCAGCTGGATGTATGTCAGCGATAAAGGAGTTTTCAAAGTCTTTGCTTTTCACTGTGGGATTTATGGATAGATTTCATGTAAAGGAGTTATGCTCGAAGTCTTCGCAAAAGAAAAATGTATGTAAATGTCTATTTTATATAAAAAGTAAAAAAAGTAACTGATGTGTCCAGTTTTGTTCTGTTGGCTACAAGGTTAGTCCGTTCCTTAGGACCAACCAGGAATAGATGCTTCTAGAGATGGAAGGGCCTAAGATTCTTACTCCAGTTGACTTGTCTTTTACTGCCCAAGGAGTTCAAATGATTGCTCACATAGGAGCAACTATACAGCACATGTATTGGAGTCTGGCCATATAAAATATAATAGAGTAGGCATTTTTTTGGAGCCTGAGCATGAGAAAGGATGAGGGCTGGTGCTTACACACAGTCTTGAGGATTTGGACATGTTATACTGTAATGAGTTCTTCATGTCAGGGGTTATACATCAGTAGGAAATGCATCAAACAAACTTCAGTCTACAGAGAGTAAAGAGAAGAGAGAAAATGGAAAAGAAAAAGAAATTCATTATGTTCTAATTCCCTCCTTCAGACTGTTGTTTATTCCGGGACCTGTCCTGGCAGATGTTCCCAGATGTTCCTGCATGCTCCCAGGACTTGGGATAGTTGATGGTGGTAGACACCTCTGCTGAAAATGGACCTGGATGAAAATCGAAATGGAAGCCATAGTGTTTTCCGCCATCTTGATGTGTGCATCACCCTTTGCAGCATAAATGGGAATTGCACGCTTGCTTTGAAGTCAGTATCTATACCCTAGTGTTCTCCAGGATCTAGACAGTGCAGGATTTCTTAATGGAGCTTGTTATCTAACTCCCACACTCAGGTCCTAGTTCTGTACGGTTGAAGGGCTTCTTGTTACACTAGAGAAATAAGATGTACTACCAGATCATAGCCTGGATCCTCCCCTGTGGAACAGCATGCAGGTTTTATCCTTTCAGCAGAAGAATGATGAACGTGGGACAGGCAGGGGAGGGGAGGAGGGGGATGAGTATTTTGTCTTTTTGGCCTTGAGCAAATCAGACCAGAGGCTGCAGGACAGTCCCCACACAGCCCCTCTGCAGGGCCAGCCTGCCCGGGGCTGTGGACATCAGCAGACCTGTTCTGCCTTGTGCCTGGCAGGACCAGCCCATGGGCAGGGCACGGGCATTGGGCCGAAATGTTTGCTCTGCGCTTCTCACTCTGGAAATCCTGCGAAGGGGACAGAGCCGCATGCTGGCCATGAAAGAGGCTACCTAGGCAAGGTAGCCCCTTCCTAGTGCTATCAAGCAAACCTCAGCAAGATGTGGCAGACTCCAGCCTGCACCGCTTGCGAGACTGTCACCAATGGGGAGCAGAGGAAGTGACAAGGTGACTCTGCTCTGCAAAATCTGCAAAAGAAACCCTCTTTGTGTCAGAATATGGCCGAGGGGAGGCTGCTGAAAATTACTGCAATGTCATCAGCACGTGCCAGCTTGTGGGACAGAGTTTTTTTCATACATGTCAAAGTATAACCATGGGGAAAGCAACAGCCCAAATATTAATAAGGTTACACTGGTCTGTATGTGGCAGTGTTGGAAGTTAACGCAACGAAGTGTAGGGTCCAGTGGCTGAGGTGCAATGGGTACAGAAGGGAGCGTGGCCAGGAGAGCGGCTGGATCCTGGGGCCTATCTTATTCACTGTGGGTGAGTCCCTGGGCCCCTCTCCGTCCATCAGCCCTGGAGCACCTGGAGAGCTGTGTAATTCCAGAGCCAAAACAAGGGCAGCTCCATGCCTTGTTTGCTCATGCAATGTGTGGATAGTGGTTCTCCTTGTGAAAAACACCAAATAATTTCCATCCCTGTGGCAGCATACTGCCATGCCTTATAAACACATCCATCAGAAACCCTCATCTCCTCCCACCTTGTGTTGCTCAGCTCTTCAGGCGTGCTCCTCCTGTCTGGCCCAGAATCCTGCTCTGCCCCTGGGGAGCTACACGCTGGGAGACCATGGGGCGAGGAACTAAGCTAAACTTTTCTTCTGTGTTAACCAGCTTGAGCAAAAGAGAAAGAAGAGCTTCACTGCAGACTCCAGGGGTGGCTGGTATGGATGGGCAGGCAGGAGCAGGGGGAGCACAGACAGCAGTGGCTGTGTTTTACAGCAGCCTCAGCAGAGGTGGGGAGGCCTCCCTCTGCGCCAATGTGGAGCTGAGAGCAAATGACAAAGCCTGGGGCAGCCAGAGACCCCCAGAGAGGCATGACTGGGAGCCCCCAAACCTCTCTGATTTGCAGCCCTGCAGCTGCACCTGCCAAAACTGATCGGCCCCCTTGTCTGTTAAAGGGGCTCGTTAGGAGGGGAGGAAAAGGACTCTTCTGTGCATAGTAGAGTACTGCCCAAGTTGGAGGGTCCAGGCCAGCTGAGCCTCTGCAGTGTCCAACAGAGGCTGCTGCACCATGGCAGGAGCAGGACGCCTCTTCCTGCTGGCATCCCTTCTCGCTGGGTGCAGTGAGTCCTTGAGCACAGGCAGCAGTTGTGGGGAGCTGTGCTCCTGGTTGGGGGCTGTGACAGGCAGCACAAGCCGTCTGCTGCTCCTGTAACATGCCAAACAAGTAAGAGTCCCAAATCAGTTTTTGTGAAGCACCCCAGATCTTGGTGTGCTCATGCTATTTGAGTCATTTTTGGGCTGCTATTGCTGTCCTGGAAGCCTTTCTTACCCTTTTCATCTACACACTGCTTTGCAGAGCAGTTGCTTTGGTTGCTGAGGTGAGTGAACCTTTCTCCAAGCAGGCTGCTCTGCTCTCCCTTGGCTGTGAAAGAAAGAGAAATAGCGTGGTCCTACTGAGCTTGCTAACTGTGACCTTGGGGCAGTCACTTCAGAGAAGTGTCTTGAAGAGCAATGAGCAACACTTTGCTGCTGACACCATGTTCTCAATTCCTTCTTGTGCATCCTCCTGGGGAGGCTGAAATATTAATAACTCCCTCCCTGGCCTGTCTCTTCCCCCCCCAGCCATATAAAGAAATTTCTTTCTTAGGAATACTTCTAGGTAAGAGAGAGAAATGATGCCTTGTGGAAGGACAGTTCCCTCTAGAGAGGGCAGACTGCAAAGGCAGGGGTCATGTTGGGCAGAGGAATGGTGCTCTTCAGAGCAACTTGCCCTTAATAATAAAACTAGCACTAAAAAGATTGGCCCACCTGGGGCAAGAAATGGTGTAAGTGTCCAGCTGCCATTCCTTCCGTTCCATGTCAGTTTGATGCTGGTCACACTGTGTTTACCAACACTGTTTCTCTCTCCATTTAAGTAAATGGTGTTTTCTCCATCACTTATCTCTGTGATAAAATCTATTTACTTTCCATTGCTGTGGTAGACTTGCTATTATAGCAATAACCACCAGTCTCTTGTCAGTAAACTTAGTCCAGGAGCTGGGGGAAATGTGGTCCAGGCAAATGGCCAAGAAAATAGTGCAGAGTTTTGTGACGGAGCTTTCTTTGGCAGTCAAACACTTTGAGGCCAGCTGTGGATGCAGGAGTGCCCTGGGTTTGGGAAAAAAATGCTATATTAAAAAAAGAAGAGAGAGAAACTGGGTTGGATGGAGCAGCAAGGAGCTCAGTTTGCCTCTCCATGGAAGTGGGTGCTGTAGGAGTTGTGTGAGGATCAACAAAACCTTGTGTCAGTGAGTCCTGCTTCTTGCTGCTGAGGTCTTGGGAAGGTTTGCTAAGCAGGTAGAGGAGAAGGATGAGGGATCCTTGGCTCACTGGAACTTGCCCAATCTGTTGGGAAAGCCCTGCGGGCTGTCTGGTGCTGTCATCCAGACTGAAAGGTTAAGCAAGGAAAAAAATCACTTTTAAGTCTACAGAGAAGACATACGACCTAAAACTAAAGGGGGGGGGGGGTTTGGAGGGGTGGTGTTGTGATAGTTGGTGATACTTAGGAGCCAGGCTCTTAGTCCTCCACTGGCTTGTTTACGAAAGTAAGTTATTAATCCAAAGTGACTCCAGTGGAGTTAATCCAGACTCACATCAGGGCAAACACAGTGTGAATACCTCTTGAATCCTAAGTGTTTTATTGCTTATGCTCTGTATGGCTGAAAACTGAATTTGTGTCTAGGTCTCCCAGGGCTTGGCCTGGGAGGGGGCAGGGGATCCCCACCTATTGGCTTGTAGTCATGAGAAATGCAATGGATGTGAACTAACAAAGGAATTTCAGCTGGTGCAGCTTTAGACACAAGCCAGCTGAAGGGAGTGGAAGAAGAACAGCTGTCCTCTTCTCAGCAAAGGAGCCAGAAGCTTGAAACTATCCCTCTCTCCAAACCATCCAGCCTGGAGAAACAGACACCTGGTATGAGGAGTTACAATCACTTCCTTTTCTCTGTGCCACAAGTATTTAAAATAGCCCTTTGCAATGCTGTTTGCTGTGATTAACATGTTCTGCAGCTGATCTAGTGGGGTAGTACACCCTTTTCCTTCCCACCCCAGCATGTGGTCTGGCAGGCCTATCAAGTGTATGTGTTATTCCCTGCTGGGCAAGGATTGATATTTTTTTCTCATGCTTTTTCCCAGAAAATTTAAATGGGATGGCAACAAACTTATCTCAAATTGCACAGTTTGCTGAAGTATCTAAAACTTAATCGGACCCAAACATCCCTGGCTGGCCTCTGCTTTAAGTCAAACTTTCCCTGTGCTCATCATCCACATTTCTGAGGCACAATCAGTGCCAAAAGCAATGTGAGAAAGCTCTGTCTCCTTGCAGTGCATTTCAGACTGAAGCCAAGACTGAGTGCTAGGCCAACTCAATTCAGAGATGAGATCTTTCATGATGACTTTAGTTGATTTGGTTGTTAAATGCCACTGGGCACTTTTTAGATGTGGGAGTGTCAAGTAATAAACTTTGAATAAAGTCAGGTGGCATTCTTATAGTCTGCACTTGTTACTTAATTTTGCAAGTCCCAGTTGTGTTTTATTAGGAATAATTAGGTTACTGGATGAAATCTAAATTAGATTTTATGATGTGTGTACAGCCATAAAAAAAAAGTACCTCACAGGAGACCTCAGCTTTGCATACATCAGCTCCTTATCAAGGCATGCAGTTTCTGTGTGTTTTCTTTTTACCTCTGCATAATTGCCTTCAGCTTGGAGCTCAGGCTGGAGTCAGGAAAGCTGTAACACCTGGGATGTGTCCCATCACTCTCCCATCCTCCAGGAGAGCCTGAAGCCTGAGGTTTGAGCGTGTGGGAGGCTGTCTCACTGCAAAATACTCTTGTTTCTTTTATGCAGGCCTGAAATGTGGACTTCATCCCGTTGATCTGAAGAGCCCAGAGGATTTTCTGCCACTTGGATCCTTCTCTCAAATTGTTGGTGGGAGAGACTCTGTGCCTGGAGGACAGCCTTGGCAGGTCTGTCTGTTTTATAATGCACTATTCCCAACCTCACAGGGAAGGGAAAGGAAGAGGGAGGAGAGGCAAGAGCAATCTCTCATTTTTCCTCAAGCCATTGAATGCTGCTTGCTTGGGGTGGGATCTGTTCCAGAAGTCCCTCCTGCCTGGTTCCCCTGGTCTGATCCCCTCCTTCCTCCAGTAACCCCTGAGGTAGGGAGGGCCTGAGCTGATTTAATGGTTAGGGTGAGATCTCTGGCTGGTGGAAGCTCATGTAGCTGCAGAGCTTTTGTGATGCTTGCCAGACGAGGATCTGCTGGGTTTTAAGGTGCAGAAACTGGAAACAAGGACTCCTCTCCAGTTCCTTGCTACAGAAGAATGTTACTTTCCCTAATGACTTGGATTCATGTAATGAAAAAAAATGAGTGATGACAATAGGGCTATGATTTAGAAGTAACTTAGCAAGACATGGTTCTAGTTAAAAAGAAACCACTGTAATAGCCATCTCCTTCACAAGAAAAGTATTCCTTGTTTGCATGTTGCCAGAGCTAAGTCTGAGATCTGTGGCAAACAGCATTTGCCACCTCCTTCTCCCCAGAGCCCTGCCCCTACATGTGTAGTAGCTTGGAAATGCATGCAGCACGAGAGGCTGGAGGGAGCAGGAGGTGGTGGGACAGGGAGAGGGAAGGGTGCTGGGGTCAGGGGCATGGATCCTCTGGATCCCTGTCTGGTGTTGAGCCATGGGGAGGTTCCCACAGCAGTGAGACCTCTGTCCAGTCACCTCCATTTCAGGGAACTCTGGGGTTTCAGTGCTGGTGGTGTTACAGTGGGACTGAAGATGGGTGTTGAGGGTCAGCCACAGCTGAGAAATGGCTTCCCTGGGCTCCACGCAGCTGGGAGTCCCACATGAATATTGAGAAGAAAAGGCAAGGCTATGAAGCTTTTCTGAGCTGGTCTGATTTTTGATGCTTTAACATTTTGGGAGGAAACAGAACTTGCCTCATCTTAAAGTGTACCTGACTCTCTTTGAAGGTGTCTCTCAAACTGGGTCGTTTCCAATTCTGTGGTGGCAGTTTAGTCTGAGAAGATGTGGTTATCACTGCAGCTCACTGTGTGGCCAACCTGGAGCAGTAAGTCAGTCTGTCCTCCTAACTCTCTCTCAACTTCTTGTAGCAAAAGTTCCCATTACAACAGGGGCGGCTCATGAGCATGGTGTGCTCCCTGAGGAAGAGGAATGGCACCCACATGATCTAGTGGGACTAGTGCTCAGCAACATGCAGCTCTGTGGTGCAGGTCACTCCAGAGCAAATCGTGCCCAGCACCCTCTCACTTGGGGAGAAACACCCAGAAAACCAAACCAAAGACCCATGAGAGGGCTCCCCTGCACAGGGAGTTTGTAAATCAGATTTAAATGCCCTGTTCAGTCCAAAGACTGGATTAGGAGTTGGATTTTGCTCACTGAATTCTGTCTCCTGAAGAATTAACATCCTGTCTGAATAAAGAATAGTCTAGAGTGAAAAATCTTTACAAAACAAAAGTAAAATCAGCCCTGGCAGCTGTCCTATTACTCATAGCAGTCACATTGGTTTCTGTACTTTAAATGCAAGACCAGCTTTACAAAGTGTGTTAAAGACCTCTTAACGGGCAGAGACAATGCCTTAACTGGCACCTTTGTCACCCTTTTATAATCCATTATAATGTAATTGCAGACCAGTCAGCTTCACATCTGTGTCTTACTGAACTTGGGCACTGTTTTTAAGGATGATGTTGAATAACGAAAAAGTTGCCATGGTGTAAAAAACTTTCATGTGCAAGCTAATGAGATACCTCCTTGTTTCTATATTCACTGCAAAATTAGCCAGTGCTTTTACTCTCAACTGTTATGGCATTAATGCTGCTTGATGTTCCCATCTATTGCAACTTTTTGCATTGCCAGGCAATCCTGGTGTCAAACTGCTGGGAAGTACGCGAACAGTTCATTGTTCCAGTAAACAGTCTCCTGAGATTAAAATGGAGCTGTGTCATCAGTGGGTCTGAAGGGAAGAGACAATCATCTCTGGTCTGGATTTTGTCCAGTTTCTGTAATAGTTCAGGTAGACCTGTAAATCAGCCCTAATTGCCAAGATTTCTAGATAATGCGATGCAGTGGCAATCTTATGTGCTGTGTGAGCCCATAACAGGAGATGCAGACAACAGAAATAGAAAAGATGAGTAGTGCTTCTGTCTACTGTGGGGCACAAGGAGTCTCAAGTCCCAATTTTAGGTTATGGCAGATCTAAGGATCCAGTTCACATCTCCTGTTAAGCACAAAACTGTCCCACTCTGCAGCTTTCCAGTGTGCTTACTGTAGTCCAAAGAGGAGAATAAATTACTTTAGTAAAGATCTGATTTTTCTACCCATCTATTTGTTGGGTACTACTGCTTTGATAGCATAGTTATCTCCGTAATTGTGAAAAGAAACATCTGAATAGCATTTTGACTCTGCTTGAGCTGATTGCTCTAAGTTTAGCTGTGACATTATATTGCTTATAAAATATGCAACAAAAACATAATTGTCTAGCATTAATTTAAACTACATATATTTGCCTAAAACCATCATAAAGCTCTTAAATGTAGGTGTCTGCTCATCTCCTAAATGCTTTGGTAACAAAATTAGAAAGGATTTAAGGGATCAAAATGACTTTGGCACTCAATTCCTGTTGTTTTTAAGGATCCTCATGTGACTTTTAGGATCCCAGATTGCAGGTAACAAGGGCTGAGCCACAGATTATCTCCTATCATGGGTGTCTGAAACATCACAGATCCTGTGGGAGGCCCAGGGCGAAAGGTAAAACTGTCCTTTCCCCCTCTACAGGGCTGGCTATAAAGAAATCTGCTAGGACCTTCCCTGGCCTCCTGGCAGCTCTGCCCTGCCTGGATCTGAATAGTGGCTTGATGGATAACAGATGAAACAAAACCTGTATATCCTTTTAGTTAATAAAATAATAAAAAACCTAATGTGAGGCAGGGGCCCAGTGAAATGTCCAGTTGCTGAGGGTCAGCTCCCCAGGATGGGAGGGTGTCGTGGGGTTGAATTTTGGCATCTGGGCAGGGTTTTGAGGGAAACTGCCTGCCTTGTGGCTGCAGCCCCCTTCCCTCCATAATGAGGTCCCTTTCCACCAGGAAGCTCCTGGGGAGGCTGGTGGTGACGGAGGGGGAGCACCACCTCCGGCAGGCGGACTGGCAGGAGCAGACCATCCCTGTCTCGCACGTCGCCATCCACCCGGGGTTCAACAAGCCAGCGCTACATGGACTGCGATGTGGTGGTGCAGCGCCTGGCGCAGTGCAGTGAGCCTCCAAGGGCTGGGTTGCTGCTGCAGGAAGATGCTTTATGTGGTGAAAGTGCTAATCTCATTTGCTGCTCTGGGAAAAACACTTCTCTTCCTTCCCCTGCTTTCTAGGCTAGAAACACGTCTCTGCAGCTATGCCTTTAATTCCCATCGGAGTAATCCGGTTAGGGTAATTCTAATCCAGTCTTAGTGACTTTGATTAATTGTTAGGGAAGTCTAGCCCTCAGGTCAGGCACTGTGCTTCGGATGTGCCTGTGCTCCTTTACAGCACCAGACTCCTGCCTGCTTCTGCTCCCCTTGCACAAGCTGTACCAGCGCTGCGTTTCCTTGAGCCCTGTTGTGCCAATGCCAGATTTCTGTTAGCTGCCGGAAAGCTGTCGGCTTCCTCTTGGCCATGACCCTGTGCTGATTATTAGCAACGGATTGCCAGCATCCTGCCAACTGAGAAGAGGGCTGGATTAAAACCTGCTCTCTCCAAGTACTTTTACTGGCAAAAGCAAAATCTCTGGAGGTAATCTGAGGGTTTTTGGTATTAGGGAGGTGGCCTAAGTCTCTAACTTTCCAGGCTTTTGGAAGGTGCTGCTCTGGGTTATACAGAGTTAGGGTGAGCTGCAGCCAGCTGGCCACGACTGACTGTGGCTGTCAGATGGCAGATCAGCCAATGTAGAATAAACCTTTGTCACTGTCTTGAGTCACCATCTCAGGCAGTGCTAACCTCACGTCTGCTCCCATCAGCCCTATCACATTCTTGCCTTCTCCCTCTTTTGTCCCCTTCCCAACTATCCTTCTGCTTCCTGCTCTTATGCTAACATTTAAAGGTAGTTAACAAGCTTCCTGATCTCTATCTGAGTTTGCCATGGCTCAGTATAAACTCAATTAAATGCCACTAACTTCAGTTTGTATTGCTGTTTTATAAATACTTGTGTGACTGAGCAATTTGGGGGGAAGGAAGAATGGAACAGCACAACTTGAAGGATGCTGTTTGTGCCTGTTATGAGACTTGTTTCTGGAAGCATTGGGTTTGCACGCTCACCTGCACACCCTTTCCTCTGCAGGGGGATGAGGTTCACCCCATCTGCCTTCCCCACAGAGATGAGGACTTTGAGGCTGGGACCCTCTGTGTGGCTAGTGGCTGGGGCAAAGTGTCAGAGGGTGAGTAAAATGGCATGGTCTTTTGGTGGCAGTTGCTGGAATACAGGTAATGAATCAGAAAGACATTTTATTTCAGAAATAGAAACACAAGGAAAGGTGACTCTTGCCAGATGGAAAATTAAAGGTCTCCTCTGCTTGTCAGAGGACTGGCCCCTGGCAGGGATGTGCAGATCAGTGGGTTTTTGCCCCTGTAGGATCTTGAGTCCCTTAGCGATGGTTGCGCTTTGCAGTGATGCTGTCCATGCATACGTGTGCCTGGGTGTCAAACCCTTGCACAAGCAGAACTGTCCTTACAAGGTGCTACAAAAGGGACAATTGTTCCCTTGTACTTGAAATATATGCAGCTTTCTATACTGTCTTTTCCAGATATGAGCAAGCTGTTTCCTCAAAGGAATTGCACTTGTTTGAATTTTGGCAGATTTCAAAGAAGCTGGAAATCTGTGAGCATTGCTTTCTGCCAGTTCCCTCTTCCTTCCCCCTCTCCCCAACAAGGACATGTCCTGCTCTCACCCTGTTCAGAGGCACTTCTCTGCCCTAGCTGAGGGCAAACCAATGCATTTACTTGCCTAGCTCAGGGATCGCTGAAGAGAGGTGCAGAACTGCCTCAAAACGTCACCTTCAGGCAGGCAATGGGCACCGAGCACCCCAGCTACTGATGGCACTGGCTGTGGCTCCCAAAAGTGGAGGGTGCTGGCTACTGTTCAGCCTGGGGGGGTGAGCTGTCTTGCAGAGCACAGCTGCCACAGTGGGTGCTGGACATGATCCTGTTGCTCCTGCAGGTGCTGAGGAGCCGGCTCCTGTGCTGCAGGAGGTGGAGCTGCCCCTCATCAACAGCGAGACCTGCAGTGCCCTGCTGAGGGAGATGAACCTGCCGCCACCACAGCAGAGCTCCATGCTGTGTGCTGGCTTTCCTGATGGTGGGAAGGACACCTGCAAGCTAATGGCCTGTCCCCTGCTGCTTGCCTGGCCTGAGAGCTCCTGCTGGGCAGCAGGCCTGTGCTTTCCACCAGCAAATCTTTCTCTTGGGAAAAAGGAAAGGCTGCGTTGACAGTGCTGTCAGCTCTCTGCTGAGCAAGGGCTTTACAAGGAGCTTCAGGATAACAAACGCAGGAGGAGTCTTTTGCTGGTGGGAATACTGATGTGGGCAGAAACCAAAGTGAAACTGCTCCCCTGCCCAGACCTGCCCTGAGCATTGCTAACAGGAGGAGCCTTGTCCCAGTATGCAGATGCCACCACCTCTGCTTGGACTGGGAGGGACCTTCAGTGGTGGCACTCCATGCAACAGCCAAGAGAGCTGGCATGGGCAGTCCTACCAGGAGGATGGAAAGAAGGAAATTCCCACCTTCTCCTTGGTGCTGCCCCTACATGCACTAAAGTTTTCCTACATGGCAAATTGATATGTCCTCTGTCCCAGCCCTTTCTCCAGTGGGACTGTTGGATTGGAGTTTGCTCAACACTAGTCCTCCCTGTGCTGTTCCTAATAGCAGGAGTGGGTCTTGTCTTGCCCTGACCCTGGAAAGTAGTCTGCTGTGCTGCCACTGGTCTGCTTCAGTTGTACTTGCATGAATGCTTTCTTTAGTACTAAGAGGTAGTTTGAGAAGCTCCCTGCCCTCTACCATAGCTTGCACAAACACTTGCAAGGTTGTGCTGTAGCTGGTGTTAGTGCAACAGCTCTTGCTGGGGGAGGGGATAGGGTGCTAAACTACAAGTCAGATCAGGGGATTGAAGCAACAGAGCTTAGACTTGGCCTGGTTAGGTAATTTGATGCAGCTGAATGAACAGCAAACATGCCAGGCCCAGGTGACTGGGGAGACGCAAGCAATATTATGTTGGTCTCCATGGTAGAGCTGGCCTGTCATGTAACCCTGGCAAGACCTGTGCTGCTGGTATGTGAATAACAGGCATTTTTCTTCCCCAGTGGGATGAACAGGGTGACTCTGGAGGCCCCCTTGCCTGCATGAGACCCAGCGGTGCCTGGACCCTGACTGGTGTGGTGTCCTGGGGGGTCAGCTGTGTGAGGGGCTGGGATACCCCGAGGAGGCATACTGTGGCCTGGGGCTCCCTGGGCATCTTCTCCCGGGTGGCTGCATTCGTGGACTTCATTGCTCAGCACATGACACCTGGTAGGTGTGAGTACCCTGAGGCTTTTCTCTCCTATATGTTCACCTTAGATTCAAAACTGTCCTGCCGTTTTTGCCTTCCCCCTCTACCCACGGTGGTCCTGTTTCGTTTCCACTCACTTCATAAGTAGCAAAGTATTTTCTGAATTTGGGATGGTAGAAACAAAGGTTTGAACATTTACTCCCCCTTTCAGAAACACGGTTATAATATCAGCATTGACCTTCACATCCCCTGAGGGCAAAAGCAGAAGGCTACTCACGCTGCCCTCTTTCTGGATGAATGCAGTCCTTCTAGCTCGGAGAAGTGTCCCTCGAGCACTGAATACCCATCCTGTTCTCATAAAGGCTCTTTGAACGTTTGCCAGCTAGAGAGCTGAGCGGCTGTTGTGTTCCTGAAATGGCACACAGGATTGATTAGGGGTTATCTCCTAAACAAACACAACTTTGAATGCATATGGGAAGAAGTGCACTAGATTAAGTGCATCAGTTATAGTGGCTTGTCATAAGTGCCTTTTACAGCTAGGCATGGGTCTAGTCACTCCCTGCGGGCCACTTGTATTTTTCTCTACAGATGATTGTAGTACTAATAAGTTGTTAGAAAGATGTCATTATTTCCATCATAGCCCTCAAAGCTGGGGTGCTGGTTATAAATAATACCTGACCTATTGCAGCTTTGCTAGGGTTCCTTAATGATTATGCTTTCTAAAGGGGACTGTGTGCAGCTAGGGATGTGCCTCTTAATTGGGAATGGTAACTGCAAGGAGTAGAAACCATGTGGCTACAAACAAAGTGGCTGCGTTAGCCTTTGCAAAGCAGAGCTATCAGGATTCACACAAATCAAATGCCCATAGATGAAGGGAATACTAACATTAAAATGGTGTTTAATTAAAAATAAACTTGGAGGCAGCTATTTCAGTTCTTAGTAGGCTAAATGAATGCAGGTCTACTGTATTGGCAGGATAACTTCAGAGATTTGGGAGGATTTTTAAATAGGGCTTTGGGAAGAAATTGTGTGTTAGTATCTGAGACTTCTCTCAGTTGCATGTCAAGTGTTTAGTGTTTGAAACAACTGTAGTGCCATAGCCTGTGCCTTGACCGATAGGGCCTGTATTGAAATATCCCTTACAATGCTTTTCTCTCACTAGCTGCTGTGCCAAGCCCTCTTTCTGCGCCAGCTCAGTGCAGTTCCCAAGGCATACTGGTTTTTGGACAAAGTGGTCGTGTTCAATATCCCCAGTCTTTGGAGGATAATTACCCTGACAACAGGTATCTGCTCTGGTAGCCAAACACTGGATTTTCTGCAGAACACCTATTGAAGCATTTTCCAGTGCTCAGAAACACTCCTGACTGCTCTTGGTCTCTTGCCCAATGCTGGCCAGGGAACAGCTTTCAGCAGTGTCTGGATTACAGTGGATGTGTGTTCTCTGCTACACAAATCCCCTGTTATGTTTGCTGGGCAGGACATCCCTGAGGACAGGAAGACAAAGTCTGTTTGTAATACAGATTCTGCATGAGCCACACTCATAAAATCGTGGATGGAGATCTGTTATATCCTTTATCCTTTGTAGTCTGATCATATCTATGTCAGCTCATGCTAAGAAGCTTTTAGCTCTTGCAAAGTACACAGGAATGAGGTGACCTGGGCTGGCAGCGTGTCCTTTGTACAACACAGAGCTGCTATAAGGAAGTGTCAGTCCTCAACTAGTACTGAGCAGACTCACATCAATCCTTTGCTATTGGTGACCCTCTTCCCAGACAGCTTATGTAAAGAGGGAAGACTATAAACTTTGTGAAGAAACAGGTGAAGCTGGTGACATCAGTCATTAGCTTGTGGCCTGTGCTAGCAGGAAAGTGGTCACTGGACATTCCCAACCAAAGGTGGGACCAACAAGGGCGAAGCTCAGCCATGCAGATATATGCCTTTACTATCGCTTGCTTCTAGCCTGTGCACCTGGAATATAACAGTGCCAGAAGAGAAGATCATCTTGATACATTTCACCAAACTAGACATAGAGAGTCAAGTCGGATGTGACTGTGATTATGTGTCCCTCTATTCGAACAGAAGAGAGCTAATCAGTAAGTCTCTGTGCCTTGGAATGAGGGTTACTGGGTGTAATCTCTTGTCATTGCTTGCCATGAATAATAGCAAATTTAGCCAGCTTTTGAGAAGCCTTTTGTATTTTGCACTGCAATCCTAACTGAGTGAGAAGAGACACCCGAATGGAGCAAGCCAGGTGGGACTGAGGCACATGTTCATATTTGTACTGGCATCCAAGGTAAGGTCGTGGGCTAAAAAGTGTCTCAATGTCTTACAGCTGTACACAAATCCTTTGTGCCCAAGCTGCTTTGTCTCCCTTATACCTATGAATCCTGGATAGCAGAATAAATTGAGTGCTTAGCCTTGCTTAGCTGGTGCATGCCCAAGTGAGTTTCTGATGTGGGAGTGTGTTAGCATAGCCAGCAAGTGTTGTGTGTGTTGGAGACACAGCATGTAAGTCTGGCTGTTTGTCTCAAATTTGATTATATGGCCGAATAAATATGCAGATTACTCAATAACTGTAGAGAGGAGACTAAGAAAAGTGGTCTGTTCTCCCTCTATGAGATGCTCTTGATTCTGAACTCAGACTAAATGTTTCATGCAAATATTGTCTGCTTCTCCACTCTACCTTAGTATTAATGGCTGCATGCTAATAATAGCCTAATGGTAATCCTTAGACCATGCAATTCATCCTCCAGGAATGTTCGTATGGTTGTTTTGGATAAAGTCCAATTTCTTCAGTTTTTCCTCTACAGCCTCTAAATATTTTCAGGTAACTAAAGCAGAGTAGTGTCTCTATTCAGTGTGAGAAGAGACCTTCCCGATGGGATCTAATGTAATGAATTGTTAAGATTTGCCTGAATAAATATGTGCTCTGTCTGCCCTTAACACCAGCTCCATGTCTTCCCTCAGGTAAGGTCTGCGGCGATGTGCTACCAGCCCCTCTGCTGATAGAGTCGGACAGAGCCACCGTCAGGTTTGTTTCTGACGGAGGCAACACTGGCCGTGGTTTTGAGCTTGCCTTCACAGCCATCCATAAGGAATCTGAAGCAGGTGACCTTGTGTATACTGTAGAAACTTCTTTCACCTTCTTTCTGACCTCCTTAAAACAATAACTATCCTTAATGTGCCTGGGTGCCTTAAAAATCAAGTTGTTGAGGTGGGTTTATTAAAAATACTGTATAATTCCATCTATTAAATCTGTCTCCTTTCTTGTCTGTAGGTTCAGGCTGTGGGAGTGTGGCAATGTTAGTGGAAGAGGGGAAGATTGATACTGCTAATTATCCTGGCTTGTATCCCAGGAACACAAAGTGCCACTGGCTCATTGAGGCTCCAGTAGCGTATATTGTAAAGGTAATAAAAGGAGAAGCTGTGCTTAAACATCTGCACTAAGAGCTATTCAGGGAAGCAGTTCAATAAAATCCTGCCAGAAACATCTGTGACATGCAAGCCTGTAAACTGTAAGGTTTCCAGGTCACTGACTCTTTGCAGGGCATATTTTGCCAATTAGGCATTGCCTCTGAGCTGGTGTATGGAGCTGCTGTAACTGCTCCATAATAACTGTGGTAAGCGCTTGAAGTCTGTAGGCACCAATCTGATCTATAGATAGCTTTATCTTGAAGTCCAGCACAAAGTTTTGAGGGAAAGGGAAAGGTAGGGATCATGCTGGAAGCAACATAGTCATCCTTTTCCTCAAGGCAGCATCAGAGCAACTAAGATACTCTTTAGCTCCATATCAAGGCATTTGCTTCTCACTGTACGTGAGCTGTGTGTTAATAGTTCCCATAGTACCAGCATCCTTTATTATTTGTACTGCCTGTCACTGAGTGCAGCGAGCATCCTACTGAACTAGTCCCACCTTGTGATAGAAGTCACGTGGCCATCTTGCATTGCTGAAAGCAACATCCTTCATCTACTGCCTTGGCAAAGAGGTGGAAAAATTATTAAACTTAGGACTGTTCAGTGGCATGTAGACCTGTTACTTGGTTGCCATTGCTGTGTTTATGTGAGAACTTGCTGTTTGGCAAAAAATAGGAAGGTGGAACCCTCCTCTCTCCCTCCCCTCCCCAAATTCTTGAAGGCAAAGCTCTTGAAAGGGCACTCCATATAGGACACAGACCCTTCAGAAATACACTGAGTGGTGAAGTAAAGATGTAGTAAAAGTGTGATGCAGCAAAGATGACCTGGGAAATCCCTTAAGGCAAAGCTTAGGCCTGCTTCATCCTCTGCACCCCTGTTCTGTAGCCCTGCATGGAGGGAGCAGTTGAGACAGTCTGGCCAAGGTCTCCAACAGACAGTGTTTGGATGCAAAATGTGGCCCCTCAGCAAGGGAAGCCATGCTGAAATTCTCCCTAAATGTAACTTTTCTCCAGCCCATCATTAAGAAGGTTAAATACTTCAGTTATTACTCCAACCTTGATGATTCTCTTTGGCTTGCCCTCTTTGCAGCTGGAGTTTGAAGACTTTGCTGTTGAACTGAGCCCAGGCTGTATTTATGATGCGGTTACTGTTTACAGTGATGCAGAAGAGGAAAACCAGTTGGGTGAGCACTGATTGCTTCAGTCTTAAATTAGAATTCGCTGTAAAAACAGGCCTATTTTTATCATTAAAATGCTC
Organism: Apteryx mantelli; assembly: GCF_036417845.1. Taxonomy (NCBI): domain Eukaryota; kingdom Metazoa; phylum Chordata; class Aves; order Apterygiformes; family Apterygidae; genus Apteryx; species Apteryx mantelli. The sequence continues at coordinate 154,659,845 of NC_089978.1, read as the reverse complement.
CCTCCAGTAATGTGGTTGACATATCACTGGAAGGGTAAGGTAAGTGCCTCTGCAGTAACCTTGATGTTTCTGCCTTGCATATGGCACTATGGCTAAGCTCCATCAGTACAGGCGTTCCCGTGTCCTGATGGAGACAACGCTTTGCCAAGGAGAGCTGGCTGACATTGCAGGACTGATACAAGACCATAGCTGACATTCTGCTGTGGATCCAGCAAAGCACACAAGTGTGTCTTGCTGTACCTTGCTCTCTAAGGAGACAGCAAGAGCAACTCTGCTCTAAGTGCACTTCTGAAGATAAACTTTAAGGCAGAGTGAAAGAACCACTGCTGATTGGTATCTAATTTCACTGAAATGGAGATGAATTCTTCATGAATTGAGCTAACGCTTCTGGAATTTCACTAATGAAAAATTGCCTGAGGCATCACACTGCCACGTTTTCAAAAGGAAACATTTTTCAGTTCTTCACTTTAAACTACTTCAGTTTTATCGATATTAAAATTTAAAATTAATATAAGTGAAAATGTTCTTAACCCTCCTTTCTTGAGGAGAACTGTGTTTCCAGATCTTCTTCATGCTTGGACCAAACTGAAGCATGTTGCAACACTTCAGTTGCTTAAACAGCTTCCAGGCATTACACTCTCTAGCCGAGCTCGATATCTGTTCTTAAGGTGAAAAGCAATCTGGTGCTCAGAAAAGACACTTGAGTCAAACTTTGGCTGCCTCTTCACAGGCTGACATACGACTCAAAAGACAGATGAGGATGGCGAGGGACTGGTGCTCTTTTTCTACAGAAAATAAGCTGAATACCAGGCTTGCATTGTCCTGGGTTTGCCACTGACAGGTGATCTTCCCCTCTTTTGTGGTGATAATTTAGTTTCACATGTTTACTAAGTGCTGAGTAAGTATTAACATTAGAGCTCCCCTGAAAAAGAAATCTGGTTTCCATTGAAAATGAGAGCATATTTAAATGGAGAAAGAAGGTTGACAAAGGAATCTGGAATCTTTCAAGGGAAAACTTTCAGCATCCTGAAGTATTTCACTCAATGCTTTCCAGCACAACTTTGCCTTAGGAAATTGTGATCCTTAAAGGAAAACTCCTCTGGAATATGCTGCAAGCTTCCTGCCCAGCTCTAATTACGGGGCTCCCATATGACCTGCAAACTGAGTGCTCTCCAGAGGAAGGAGCAGTGCTACAAGTCCTTCTCTATACATGTAGCTCATTCAGGAGAGACTTTGCTTGTACCCCATAATGATGGGAAATACAGTTCTCCAAAGTTTTTGTGCAGTGGAGGGCACTCACACTGTCTGAGGTTACTTTTAACTCCACCATGAGAAAAGAAGGATTATTTTTGTATACCTGTAAAATAGTTATAGTACACTAATCCTGGCTGCTCCTGTTGTGTACTGGGGTTCCTTATGGAGGTAGCTAATGAACGCTGTCAAATGTGTCTTCTGGAAAAGTTCTTGCTTTTAGAAAGTCACGAAGTCCAGATTGTCATGGGTTTTTCTGTTCTTCTTCTTCTTTTTTTTTTTTTTTTTTGGGAAACCTTGATTAGCTAAAGCCAGAAGTGCTTAAGTGATGATATTTCTCATCTTAAGTAGAGCCTATTCTTTCCTACAGCTAATCTCTGTGGATTCTCAATTCCTAAACCAGTACTGAGCCCTGAGAATACAATGCTGGTGCATTTTGAAAGTGATGGGGAGAACAGCTTCAGAGGATTCAGAGCCAGGCTCACTTTTCATTCAGGTTAGTAGAGATGCTTGCTGTGTGCAACAATGTCTACATCATCTGCATCTATTTTTAGACTCCTGAGCGCTGCTCTTTTTTTTTTTTTTTTTTTAGACTAATCCTGCTGCAGTCTGTCAGGGTAATTTTAAAACAGAATAGCTGCTTGTGGCTGAATGCCCTTCTCTGAATAAGGGAGATGAATCAAGTTTTTTCTCTCTGAGAAATGACTAACTTCTGTTACATGAAATGAGTAGCCTTGTTAATTCTGTCAGTCTGATACCCCCAACCCCTCCTTGAAAATCTCATTATACAGGAGAGCTTTGAACCTGGGGGTGAGCCTGCTATTATTGCTTCCTCATTTCATGAATGTGTGCCAGCTGCTGCTTGGTGGGGACTGGTGGTGAATAACACTTCCCTTCCAGAGTGGGGATTTTTTTTGGGGGGGGGAGGGAGGGAGGGAGACAAGCCAGAGCTGCTGATCCAAGTCAGGTAGAGCTGACTCTTACTTCCTCTCTTCTAGAGGAAGCAGGAAGAGAAGACTTGGGATCAACTATTGTACCAATATTGCCTCTGAAAGATGTCCCTTTGGGTAAAGAAATTAAATTCTGCTCAGTTGATCTGCTTTTAGAAGCTTTCCCTAATGTATAACAGGATTTTGCAGTGAAGCAGATTTCTGACCTCAAGCCCTCTTTTGTGCACATCATGTACAGAAGAAAAGCAATGGGGAAATGCCCTGACTCCTTCTCTGGACATGCAGGTCCTCTCTGTTCTAGTTGCATGCACTTCCTATCTGCAATAGGAAACACAGGGTGAGAGGATGGGAGATACCTGCTTTCAGTCCTGGGCCTTGCTTGTTCCCTGAAGTGTTAAACAAAAACTTGAGTCCTGAGGAAATTATCTGTACTATTTCCTTCTCCCACCCCGTCCAGACAGAGCAGACAAACTTGGTGTCTCCCCCACCTTTGATCTAACAGTATCCACCAGGTAAGATTATCCAACAAAATAAGAAACTTACATTTAAGTTGCTGATTAGCTCTCTGTCTTGCAGATGCCTGTGGACTTTCCATGGTTGCTCCCCAGTGGCTGTTCAAAAGTCTTACCAGGGCTGAAGAGGCCTGCCCCCACTGCTGGCCTTGGCATGGGGCCTTGAAACTCCTTGGAGACTACCAGTGTGACGGGGTTGTTGTCAGCCCCGTGTGCCTGCTGACAGCTGCCCGCTGTGTGCAGCTGTGAGTGTCGCATGGCCAGGGTGTTGTGGGTGGCCAATGCTCCTCTGGGCTGGAGTCTTACTTGTGTGACTACCCATAAATTACATCCACATCTTTGCTTCTTCTACTGTGTTTTCATTCTGCCCTTCCTCTTTGACTGATTTTAGAGATGGCAGTTTTAGTCTTGTCTGTACTTGATATGTTAAAGTTAATGGCACTATCTGGCTTTGCTACAGCTCTGATTGCAGAGCTGATGTAAAGCACTTGCTGTGGCAACAAGCTTTTACTCAGCATTCCTGGGAATAAGTGACTAATTAGAGAAGAGCCAGAAAGTGTGTGTGACTGCTGAATAAGGGAGCTGTAAGGCTGACTATAAGTAGCTCCAGTATATTTGCTTTTGTTATACAGATCCAATAAACCCTTGCACTGGACTGTGACAGTAGGAGACCATGACAGAGCCCTGAGAGAGTCAACAGAACAGGTAAAAAGTAAGCAATACCATTTTAAAAACATTGACTGCACTGCATTTGCCCTTACAGGTCTGTTTGGAGGAATCTGGTATGCGTAGATAATATGGTGCTGACAGCAAGACAAAGTAACCAGTATATAGCGCATGTTAAGGGATGAGAAAGGAAATCCAGTAACTCTGGTCTTACAGCTAACTTGCAGCCTGTAGAAGAGTGTTTTATATCTGTCTCTTCTCACCATCATTAAAAAATCTAACAGATGACTGAGTGTTCTCATGGTCTTGCTCTCTTGGTGCTGAGCAATATATCTGTCCATAAAAAAGCTTGCTGACTATGACCTCTTAGTAGGGAGGGGGAGGAAGAAATGCACATGGAAAAGAAGCAAAAAGGATTCACACTAGACTTCTGCAAAACCTTCTTGGCTTGTGTTTGCACAATGATAGTCTTCTCTCTAGGCTCAGGAGATCTAAATAAGCTGTCCCAGCAATCTTTGCAACAAAAACTGACAAGTGAGGGATTCATCTTCTAAGTCCTCACACCTTTTTGCTTATTTTCATGAAATATTGAGTCTTCTCTGGCCCGACAATTGTTCGTGGGATTTTTGCCCCTCTTCCTTTACAAGTAGGCTTTCAGAAAGCACTTTGGAGAGCAGTTGTTCCTTCTCTGCACTAACCCCTCTGGTCTTGTTACAGATGAGACAGGTGAAAACCACCATGGTGCATCCCAATTTTGACATAGTGAGCTATGACTCTGACATTGCCCTGGTTCAACTAGATGTCCCTCTGGAGTACAATGCTGCTGTGAGGCCAGCGTGTTTGCCCAACAGCACAGAGCCCTTATCTTCCTCTTCCCTCTGTGCTGTGTCTGGATGGGGGATCATCGAAGAAGGTGGGTCTTCTGATTTTGCCTATCTGCCCATTATGAGCAGAACATACTTTTCCATCTTGAATTTTATTCATCTGTTCAGACTTACTCTAGCGATTGCTCGTTTCTAAGGTGCAGTGGGTTTGTGTCTTAATTCAAGCCTTGTTGTGAGTGAAGGGGAGATCTTTTCATGTTAATAAACTGTTTAGGGATGTAAGCAATTCATATAGTGAGTACAAGTCACTTTGTGTGGAAAACCTTGGAATAGATAGAGCACTGGCTTCTATTTGCAGAACCCGAATTTGAGTTTAATTACTTTGCCACAGAAAGTAATGAGAATCAGTTTCTGCCCTGGATTGACACTCCTTTTGTCAGATGATTGCCTGCAGCTAAGGTCTGTACTAGTACCAGTTCTGAGGAAGGGGAAATGCCTCCTGCAACTAAAGAGCTGACATGTGAGTAAGCTATAAGCAGAAGGTTTGGACAATCTGGAGTGAAGCTGAATTCCTTTACTGAGTTGCCCTGTTGGATCCAATTTACTTTAGATATGGGCAGCGGGAAACTTGTCTCTTCTAGGTGAAACCTTTCAGATATTTGTAGTGGTGAGCTTTCTAGGCCTGCAAGTCATTTATGGTGTAAATATTGTGTATGTGTGTTGCCAATTTATTTCCCAAGCAGATGGGAGCTGAGCTAGGCGATTGCAGCAGACACAAATTCCTGTGCTTGAGAATGAAATCTGCGAGAGAAACTACTACTTAAATCACCCTGGAGGGATCACAGCCAGGATGCTCTGTTCAGGCTTTGTTTCTGCTGGAGGGCAGGACTCTTGCCAGGTGAGGAGAAACAAGAGCTGAGTGCTCTTGAAGGTGTCTGCTTCTGTCTGCATGCAGATGTTGGTAGATCATCTGGAGGAAGGGATGGGAGAAGATGGGAGAGGATGAAGGGTGTGTGGGGGGAACATTATACATCAAATGGCAATTAAAAGCTACAACAGTTGTCCATCCATGGAATAGACAGTACTTAAAAGAGCAGTAGGTGCAGTCGATGTATACTGGAGTTGCATGCAAGGCATAGTGCTGCTTGAAACTATGACCACAGATCTTAGTAATGTTTCTCTAGACAGTGATCTCTGAGAACTATGAAGGAGAGGATGTTCTGCCCTTACACTTCCTGAAACCTCTCACTTAGCTCAGTGAAATACATTCTAATTGTAGCTTGCTTGCAACCCCTTCTAAGACCCTTTCTCAATAAGAGAAATAAATTATTATGATTTCTATTGGTTTTATAGAACTTCCTGTATTTAGAGCACTATCCAGGAACTAACTAATCTCCCTGAGATCATAATGCAAGTAGGTAAGAACAGCTGAGGAAATAAAAGGCAAAGTAATTTTGACCAAAGCATTGTCAAGCTTACAAAGCAGATTCTGCTTAATACTGCAATCTTATGGCAGACTAATAAATTACATGTGCCATAAAATGATTGATCCTAGTGCTCCTAAGTCTTCAGCCTGCGCTCAGTCTTTATTCCACACTGTCCTTCTGATGACCAAACCTTTAAATTGGTGTCCTCATTTCAGCTTGTGCAGGAACTATATACCCTGTTCTTGTACGGAGGCTTTTCCTTGTCAAATCTGATCTGTCACTATTCTTTCAGCTTGCAGCATTGTGGAGGCCAAACAAAATAACTGAGTCCATTGGTCTCTGGTTCTTAGGGTAGTTCTGGTGGCCCTTTGGTTTGCAACAAGGAAAATGGACCATTTATTCTTTACAGCCTTGCCAGCTGGGGAGTTGGCTGTGCCAGACCAAAGAAACCAGGAGTCTATTCAAGAGTGCGGACTTTTCTGGACTGGATCAGACTAACAATAAAAGGTGAGTTCTTTGTCTAAACAAGCTATAGAAAACATTCCAAGTACATCAAGGTTTTTTCTGGTAGATTTTCTGAGGAAACTTGGGAGGAATAAAAAAAAAAAAATCCAGGTGTCACTAATTTCCTGCAGGAAATCATCCTCTTCCTCCTCTTCCTCATCCCTTTCTCCTAACCAAAACTTGGTGGAAATTGGAATGGGATTTTTTTAGTAGTATAACACATGTATTTAACACTTCTGCCTCTTAAATTGAATATAATCTTTGGACAGACTTTTTTCTCAGTAAAAAGAAGCTACTGCTGAAAATTCCAGCCTGACTCAGGCTTTGATATACAGAACAGTTTGGGACAACACCATAAACTGAACTAGTGTGTGTGTGTGTGTGTATCTAGATATAAATAACACCACACTCTGCAGGATAAATTTTGCTAGAGAAGGAGTAATTTATAATACATAGGAGTGAATAAGGACTGATCTTGCCTACAGTAGTGATAGGCCCCTTACAAAAGGAAGAGGCCCATGTCCTTAAATTGGTGGCTCTTACGTACAGAAGTGAGGGGAGCAAAATTGAGGTGACTTACGTGACCCCCAGCAGCATCATATCCTCCCTGCGCCAGCCTGCTCTTTCTCTTACCCAGCAGTTTCATTCCTGCTGAAGTCCCCCTGGCCAAGGGTAACTTAGCTCTGTAGTTTCATTGGCAAATGGAGAAATCTACCACTTCAATTTCTTTAATCTGATGGGATATTTTTTGAAAGATCCCAAAGAGCCACCAAATTGCTTCAAGTCTTTTTTTTTTTTTTTTTTTTTTCCATGTTAAATAAACTGATCTGTCATTCAGGAGAAATGTTTCACTTTGGACTTTGGCTCAAAGTAGTTGCACTGGGGAAAAAGCTGATGCCAAACATTTGTCTTCCAAAGTCTTATCCCTCCCTCTTGCCTGCATGTGCACACATACAGCCAAGAATGTAATTCTCTCTTTAGTGAATAGCTTTGATTGTCCCACAGCGTTTCTTGGGAAAGAGGAAAGAGCTAATCCTGGACAGAGTTTTCATATTCCTACCCATTCAGTATTTTATTATATTTCTGCTAATGAAAAATGGAGGATTTCTGGTAACAAGAATACATTTTTTGCTGTATCCTGAATAAAGTGTGTTGCAGTTATGAACAGGAAATTAAAGTGTATACTAAAGAAAAGAATAGTGTGGATAATGCTTCATTCATTCAAGTCAGATGAGAATTCATTCTTCTGCTTTGATGCTGACATCTCTCACTTTTTCCTTGCAGAGTCATTCTTAGTCCCACATTGATCTAAAAGAGAAATGTTAGTACAGGTGTGAACTAAGTATGAGAACTTTCTGCTAAACTAACTAAAACCCATTTTAAAAAAGTAATCACTTGTATAGTAGCCAGATCATCTCTACAAGTAAGCTGAGAGCTGGCTGGAGATCTCTTCCATTCACTTGGATCCAGTACAACTGGCTGCTGACCATTGTCTATCAGCTGTAACTGCTTTTGTAGATTTACTGAAGGTCGGGCAGTTTATGCAGGGGAATTGTACAGCTCTGTAGCTGTAAATCCTTGCTAGTGGTGGAGGCTTTAGTGATGCATATGTATCCTTACATGCAGCTTCATACAAAAGGTTTAAAGCTCCAAGAGCTCTTTGAACCAGCTACTGACCATTGGCTTCTGTATATGACTTTCATGCAAGTAAAATAGCCTTCCCATTGCAGGAAGTGTTTGACCATAATGTTGCTTAGTAAGCTCTGCATTAAAGTGGCTGTAAGCGTGTTGTGCCTCTTCAGATGGTGAACAGAGCACGCCGCAGGGAACTGACGGTGGACCCAGGACCTCAGCATGGGAACAGCCAATGAGCTTGCCCACAAAGCGTACAAACTTTGTGGAAGTGGCCCGCAAACAAGGTAACAGCTCCTTGCCTCTGTAAAACCGCATGTAGCTGTCATGTGCAAGGGGCTGCAGCACTTCCTTTGTAGAGGATGGAGGAGCTGACTCAGTTTGAGCAGCTCTGGACAGTGCATGATAACAAGTGCGAGACCCCAAACATCTCAGTGCAAATGGAGCGTGTGATTTAAAACTCTGATTTTTGTCCTCAAAGTGTTGGTGCATTCACTGGGAGAGGGAAGGGAGGAAGACTGAGTGTAGCCTGGAGAAGAGACCCTGTTGTGTCTAGAAGCAACAGGCTCACCCTGAATAACAGGGATCCATTAACATTGTTGCTACAGGTTCCCTGTGCCCTTGGGTATGTTGCCTTAGTCTCCTGTACTTCTATCTTACCATCTATGAAATGGGGTGATAGTTTTTCTTTAATCTTCTGTCTTTTAGACCCTGAATTCCTCAGAGCAGGGACTATTGCTTAAGATCTATTTACACCTGCACTTAGCATGACCAGAGCCCTGATCATGGGTGAGACATGCTCTCATGCTTTAATAGCACCAGCAGGCACACAAACAATTCTTCCTGTTGTGCTTCCTCCTGCTTATTAAGCATTTAAATGTTTCTCCACAACTATTACTGTGATCCTGTTGGAGTGATGAAAAGGCTGAAGTACCCTCAAGGAATCAGATGACACTAGCTCTGGTGACAAATCAGTGAATGCTATTGTTCATGGCTTTAAAAAGCAATCTGTTCAGGAGGGAATGTGTTACCAGCTCTGCTTGCTGACTTGTGCAGTAACGAGGGTGTTGGCACGCAGTGTGTGCTCTCCTGTTCTTCTAATTGGCATCCTTGTTGGTGCTCTGGGACATTAGGCCACTGAAATAAAAATAGGCCCCCTGAAGCAATAATGTGATAGGAGGTGGAGATGCTTTCCCTCCCTGGGAAGGCAAAGCACTGTGGGAACAACATCAGCACAGCACCCCAGAGCTGAGCTTGCAGAAGCTCTGGAAATGTACCCAGGCTCTTGCCTCAACAGGAGCAGCACACCCATGGGTAAGCTCAAAGCAGAGGCATGTGCAAGGTGCTGGAATGACCTGAATTGGGGGTGACCTTAAATGCCAAACCAGTTTTTAAAATGAACTGTGGGAAAAGCTATAATGCCTTCACCTGATGGGCTTTACTGTCCTTCCCCATGCCTGCGCTGCCTTTTTCCTGTCTTCTGCAAGCACAGGGCCCAGTTTCTCCCAGAGGGATAGAGCGTGTGTGTAGGAGCCCTTGTTTTGCCCTTGTGCAAAGGTGTGCAACTAACTCATTGCTTTTTAACCTTGATTGTAATGGAAGAATAATTCTGGGCCAGCTTTTCTGGAGGAAGGGCACCCTATCCATAATTAAGCTTGGCTGAGCTCTTTTCCACTGTGTGTCAAGCCAAGTTGTACTTCCCCACATGTACCTGGGCTTGCACGCACCCTCAGACAGTCACTGCTTCTCTGCTGCTGTGCAGTGCTGTTCATGCCACAGTACCTCCTCAAGAGAAAAATGCTCTGCTCCTCTCCCTTTGGCACTTGAAGGATTGCCAGCCTGCCAAGGGATTCAGCTCTCTCTTCCCTTTCCCACTCTGTGCTGTTGGCATCCTGCACAGGTACACAGACACTGAGGTGCCAGCATCTCATCCTAGCAGAAAGCTCATAAATGTTGGTGTAGGAGGAAACATACTTACACAGAATTAAAGCTGTTCTGCAGAGCGTATGACTTTAAAATTTGCTGCCTTGGGAGGTGAGCAACCCCATTATGCTAGGTACTAAAGGGATGCACAGTTCTCATTAGTGATTTTGTTTTCTCTCCTGCACTGCTATAACTACTCAGTGCTTCCGAATATTTCCCTGTTGATTTGGTCTGTTATTTGACTGTGCTGTGTGTGCAAGCTAACCCAGCTCTGTTGCTGTGTTTCTAGAGAATCAGAGAATGTGCAGACAAAAGCATGATATTTCATAATATTTCATAACTCTTGTCAAAGGCTGGTCACAAGGTCAATATTAAAAAAACAAAACAAAACACACACACACACACACACACACACACACACACACACACATATTTCTTTGAGACTCAGCAGTGAAAATCCTTGAGCTTGGCTGGCTTGTTAGCCTGGGTGCTTGGCCAACCTGCTATCTGTTTTCCAGGCACTGATTTGAATCACAGTTCAAAATGGTGCTCTGACTGAATTCGTAAGCAAGCCTGCTTTCCTCTAAGGCCTGGCATCTCACCTAGTTGCATTGTCTAGCTTGCCTCTGCTGCCTGGGTTTATGAGGCTAAGGTGGTGGGACTTACCTTTTGACACTATACGCTTAAATTCCTACAGGCTTGTGCCAGTCTGCATATTGTAGTCTAAATAATGACTGAATATTGCTGATGGCAACTTTTTTTTTTTTTTTTTAAAGAAATTCCAATGTAGGGTTAGGCTTGTTAACAGAGCCATTCATTGTTGCTGATTAAATGTGTCCCCTTCCAATGGTGCCAGTAGCTGTGCTCTTGCCCATTATATCAGAATATTCAAAGTTCCAGCAGGCCATCACCATTTCCTGCTGATTTTATTTAGCTTCATTCATGGGCAGAACTGGCAGACTTTCTAGAAAGCTCTTACTGTCTTCTCTTGATGCTTTTATCACTGAATTGTGCATTTATTCACAGAATGCATGTCAAAAGTGGAGTCAGAAGAGCCCAGGGGCTTTATCTCAGCTCCTTCCTCGTCAGGATATGTGAAAAGCGGAGAGCTCTCAGATGCTCTGAATGTCTCTGAAGGGCATGGCAAAGATTATAGTAAAGCATCTGTCAATACCAACATCACTGAACTGCCAGGAGGAGTTTCTTGGGATTTTTGAAGAGAGCCAAAGAGGCAGAAAAGTGCTAGATAACAATAAATAATCCATTTGAGGCCATTCAATCCTAGAAATTTCTCACTTTTGCTTGGTCCAGTTTCAGAAAGTGTTTCCATCTCCAGTTGTATGGCTCTGTGTTGCAGCCTTAAGTTAAACTTCAGAACCCAGACTATCTGGGTGTAAAATTGGCTTAATCCCCTCAATCCCTTTGTAAGCATCCTGTGTAGACCTGATGGGAGAATAGTTCTCAGCCTCTTTTACCATTCATACTAGAGGACTATGTAGAAATAAGCTGTGGTATTCAGGCAAGCTGTGTTATGGAAGAGACTTGTCCATACAAGTGACTTGTGACCTCCTATACTGGCAGCTTCTTACTCAAAGTTAACCCCCTTCCTCTGTACCCCCAGAAATCTCCGACTACAGTGAAGTGCAAAGACAGTATGTATTACATAAGTCTTGGAAATGGAATAAATGAGTGTTAAGGTCTGGGGAGTAGGGGTGTGACTCTTTTTGCACTAGAAGATGACATATCTTCTGTGCAGAATGCTCCAGCCTTCCCACATGTTCCTCCTGACTCTGCCAAAGTACAGCCCGCTCACTGAAACGTGGGTCTAAATAGCACATCCTGCAGAAGTAAGAGAAGGCTAAAGCAAGAGCTTTAATGCTGTTCTACAAAAAGCTTAGATTTCTTTGGAGGCCTGTATGTTCACAGGTGTGCAAGCACACTATAAAGAGTGATCCAGTTAAGTAAAACCTGGCTTGAGGGGTGGTGTGGCTGGGGTAGGAGCACATCAGGTGAGTACTCATCCCAGGGAACTGGACCACTGCGAAGTGCAGGGACAAAATGCTTCTTGCTTCCTCTTTTAAAGGGTCTGTGTGCAGAGCAGGGAAAAAGGAGGAGGGATGGAAAAGTGGAAGAGATAGGAAGATGCAGGGCGGTAACATACTCTTACATCTGTTTGAAATGGCAACTCAAATACCAGCTTTCTTGACTACTGTGTAAACTGTATTGTATGAAAATATTTATGTATAAATAAAATCAGTCCTTTCCTTCACTGTGTTAGAGTCTTGGGACAGATGGGAGAACAATCTATATGTGCACAAGTGATAGGCTCTAATTTAGCAACTACTACTGAAACATTGGGAAGTTGTTGTAGTACATTCCTAGCCATGAAAAACACAAACAACGGTGCTGGTGTCTGAAGGGGTGAAGAACAAAACACTGAGCAGTTTTTTTTTTAATTATTATAAACAGCAGAGAAAGGTTAGTGGCTTTAGACTGCTATGAAGGTCATGGAAAGGTGACTAAGGAATGCTTAGTCCCTAGTTTTTACAACATAAGGAGTAGGGGCACCTTGAAAGCAAAAGGAATTAGTTGGAACACATTGACACAAAATGTTAATGGGAGGGGGGGAGAGTAATTGGAAAGGAATGGGGGAAGAATGCTGAAGGCTAGATCTTGCAGAGGTTATAAGTGTGCTTCAAAATCTCTAACTTGGGAAAATGCTCCTTTCCCCAGTATCTCCTTTCCTCAGTGTGTTTCTGTCTCTTCCCCTTCTGCATTGTCTTTGTATAGGCATAATTTATTGTGATTATAGAACTTATAAACTAGTTAGGCAGAAGCATTTTTCCTGGGCAGGCATCCACACTGACATCCTAGTAGACACAAGGTGCTGTTGGGAAATCCACCATCAACCCTTGGGAGGTAGATGATTTCTTTTGGTGAATTTGAAGGGCTGGAACTTGTTCTCCAAATATTTTCAAAATTAAGTAATGCCTCTGCAGAGAACATTTTTTGAATAATGGCTATTCTGTGTAGACCCTTGTCATCTTACGTCACACCAGTGATGATGGCTAATGCTTTAGGGAAGAGGGCCCATTTAACTACCCCCTGCTTGTAGATGATGGTTTATGCACATGATCATCATTGCTCCTGGATAGGAAAAATACCACCTCCCCCAACCCCAAACACTTGGACAAGAATGCCTTTTTGTAACCAAATAAAACAGCAATTTTTCCAGGCAAAGACCTTTAGATTAAAGGAATGTGCGAGGTATATTTTTTTGCTTGAAAAAAAATCTTAAATATAGCATGTCAGTTCTCTCTGAGACGGGAGAGAGAGGGGAAATGGAAGATGTGGTAAGGAGCTCTTAGAGCACTTCACAGCTATCCTCCTCCAAGAACCTATTTGTAAAAGAATACATAAAAAATTTCTGAAAGTATGCCCATTACATCTGAGAATAGCAGTTTAACTATGATAACTATTTACATGTAGAACAGAGGAAAATACTATCAGAAATAAGGCCATCACTCAAACTTTCCCTCTGAATGGGGGCTCCCTTGAGCTTCCTCCAGCACACACTCAGGGCTATGATGTAATAGCATTTGCTATGGCTGGCAGTTTTTCAGGTTTCGGTATATTCAACTAGATTCTTATATCTACTCCCATGCCAACATATAGAAACAGCCTGACTTCTTTCTTTTTTTCCTCCTTGGAGCTAGGGAGCAACTGAAGTCAGTGGGTGACTGTCTCTAAACCAGGTCACTTTTACTGAGAAACCCAGAATATAGCCTTGGGTTTTAAAGTCAGCATGAGTTAAAACTTTGAGGATGATTGTAGGATGAGGGAGAACAGGGCTGGAAAATTCACAAACCCCAAGAAACAATCCAAAAGCAGTTTAGCAGTCTTAACAACTAAAAGCACCCATCAGTGGAGTTGGGATTAATACTAAAAGTTCTCTGTCCAATCCCTGTTTACAGTTTAAGGTCAGGAACAAATTTCTTAGTCTAGCAGTTCTTCAGGACGAGTATAGCAAATGAAGCTTCAAGAACGTACAAGTAGCCTTGTGGGCTTTCTAGAGATCTTCCAACAGGTGTTCTCCAAACATATGTAAAAACAGAGTTCTCCTAAGCTCTAGCCTGGATAAAATTGACAAATGTGGGGAGGAGAAAGCAAAATGCTGAAGCTTGAAACAAGGCCAAAAGGAATTTGAATTGTTTTGCAGAGCTACGATGAGCAAGGTGTAGCATAGCAGAAAAAGAATATAACAGCTTTCTTAAATAGTTTGTCTTCTAATTGTGCATGTATCTTTTTTCCAGATGAACCTTAAAATGAGCACTTCAAGGTTCTTGCTCTTTGGATTGGCTCTCACCTATGCTTTTCCATGGGGGTGGTGCAACATATTGGAATTATCCTAGTCCCTGAAGAAAGTCCATCTAAAACTTAATACTAGAGCTAAATTTCATGCTCTACATTCTGACTCTTTCTAGGACAAAAAAATGGAAAGGCCCAGAAAAAAACCCATCAAGGACATGAACTCAGAGTTGTCACAATGCAAGGATGCTGTCCTTATAGTTTGGGAAGGAACGATGCAGTCAGCAGGATATCCCGTTAGATTCAGGTGAGAACCTGAGTTCGTCTGACTCTTGGAACTCTTGCATTAAAATCTGCAAATATCTGGTAGATAGTTTTTAATGAATCCATAGGTATTTCAGTGCACATTAGAAAACTGGGCAAGTTCCTCAAAGACTGTTAGGAAGACGGGGCAGGCGGGGGTGGCATAAATACCTTCTTTTCAACAAGCAGCAGAAAGATTTGATGCCTCAGGGCAAAGCTCTCCTCATGAAGCATGTCACAAGCCTGAACATAATGCATCTGAGGGGTTAAAAATGGCAGTGCTGAACTGTGTTATTAAAAGTCTTTTGGCACTTTCATCCATTTCCTTTTCTTCCTCCCCTGCTGTGTTTAGTTAGGATAAGAGATAACTACCCATTTGCATGGTGATAGCGGAGACTTCTAAACTGTTTGAAAGCTTAACTTCAGAAGTAATGAATCATATACCTGAAACAGATTCAGACCAATATCTCATCTTGGGCTTCTTTTTCTTTTTTAATGGGTTTTACAATCTTTTTTCCCTTTGCTCACATTTCGATGGTTATCCCTCAGAAAAAAGAGCTAATTGTAGAATATACCATCGCTGAGACTTTGTTCTTTGCTTTGTGCTGCAGCTGCCACTGGAGAATTATAGCCCCATTAATATTCATTATTCAGCTTGATTTCCTGGACTTCTGGACTGAAAGAAATCTAATTGTCATGGCCAGCTGATGGTGCATAAAGGACTTGGACTAACCAGAGTTAACAGGAGAGAAGGAGCTCACCTTAATGCTGGGGTGGGAGAAACAGAAGCCGAACTGTTCCTATGCAGATGGATGGGGACTTCTACGTGGCCCTCTTCCATGCACTTAGAGGGTCTGCTGATAATACTTGCAGCTACTTTAGTTAGCTCATTGTCTTTCCCTTCCTAGAAATGCTGTTGTAATCAAATGTGTGCAATTAATGGTGACATGGCTGTAACTTGGAACAACATGAGTCTGTCTGGGTTGCTTTTTCCCAGGATGGACTCAAAGCGTGACAGCTTGCTGTGTACAACTGAAGTTGTGTGCCAAACAGGAGGCACAGGTCATAGCAATGAGGCCAAGGAAAGGGAAACTTTTTCTACTGCTCTGAGTGAGAGGAGATACCTACCCACCCTGACAAAGGAGCTATTGGGGAAGTGAAGGTGTGTAAGCCTCTTCTGCATTTGGAGCAGGAAGCATAGACTGGAAATCTAAAATATCCAAGCATTTATAGATATAAGGTTCTTCAAGAGTCTCATATAAGTGAAACCGAAGTCACAGAAGTGACTTATTCCCCAGGGGCAATGTGGATGTCCTGCAGTCCTGAGGGCTTTGCATAGTGTCTTGTATGAAAGACCTGCCCATCAGAGCAGGAATACCTTCTGAGCAGGATAGTTCAAGTAGTTTAATGGAAAAATAAATCAGCCAGTGCCACCAGAACATGCCTGGGTAGCTTTCCTGTGTGATCTCCAGGTGTTTGCCACTAGTGCTTCACAGTGGTTATAATGGGTGTCTTTAACCAGTGGTCTGTTTGGAGAAGGCCCCCCATTTTGGTTATAAACATAGCAAGCTATCTTCTGGAGTTGTGCTGTAGTCCGGTGTGTGAATTAAAAGAACAGTGTCATCTGGAGTTCATTAAGAGTCTTTTAAAAAGGAAAGATTCTGCCTTAGAGGGCTCAGGAGAAAAAATGGGAAAGTGGAAGGTTCAGATCCCTATTTTGCCTGACCTATTTTGCAGGCAACTTCTGTGGTGATGCTTCGCCCTATCCCATCTCAAGTTTCAGTGGTGACAGTGACCTTCATTTCCAGAGCTGAGGCAGCCATGAAAGGCTTTCTCCTGGCTTACTCTGCCGAGGAAATATCACATGGTAAGTCTGCTACGCTTTTTTTTTTTTTTTTTGAGGAGAGGAGGGCACTAGGTGTGTGTGTGTGTATGTGTGCTAAGAGTCTAAAGAAAGGTCAGTACAAAACTAAGAGAAATACATAGAGTTATAAGGTAATATACTGTTTAGATGGTATTTTGAAGATGTCAAGTGGTGTATTAAATATTTAGAGTCTCAAAACTACCTATTCCAGAGAGATTTGGCATTGAGAAAATAAGATGTAGAAGGCATCTTGAGTGCTGATGATCAAATACATATTTAGTAATCTAACTTCTGTGCTCATTCCCCATATAAACCTGTAAACAAGAGATACTGGCTTAAATGTCTCTTTGTATACCCCTTGCCATTCTGTTCTAGAAAAAAAGCACTCCCTGTCCCCACAGTCTCTATTACTACTATAATCTCTCTTCTGCTTCTTCATCTAGTAGGTGATGCTGCTGTCAGGCCCTGCTGATACCTCTGCCTCACACAGAGGAAACTATGCAGTTAATTGAGGTCTAAGTTTTAATGAATAATAATAAAAAATCCTCAATTTCTTACATCTTTCTCTTGCTTCCCAGGCCAGGGTACAGCTGGTGACAGAAGCAGTCACTTTCCTCTGTGGATAGTACTATCCTGGCACCATAAAACAAATTAGCACTTTGATATCTCAGATCAAAGAAACTCAGAGCTAGAAAGAGGTGTCCAGTCTGAATCTCCTGATTTCATGGAAGCAAACTGCTCTTTACTCCTAGCAACCTGAACCATTTTTAATCTCCTTCCCCTGTCCCTTCTCCTCCTGTATTTCCTGCACTCCTTGTTGTGTAAGTGAGCAATCTGCTTATCCATGCATTGGGCAAGTGTGTCGGGCTTCAGAACTAAATTCTAGCATTTAAATTTCTCTCATTAAAATTCATCAGACTAGCACCCCTTCAATTATGGATGGAGGGAGGGAAGCAACACTATCTGATTAAGTACCTGAAGTTGAAAACCCACGTGGCACGAACAAGTAGGCTTCTCTTGCAAGGGGAGAGAGCAGGTCTGTTGCCCAGGGCATGTTAGATGGAAGTGGCCTGGACTCAAGCAGCTCTTGACTTCTAGTATTCCTCTCTAGACCTAATCATGGATGCATCTGAGAGGATACTTCTATCAATACCTCTTTTTGCCTCCTTTTCCTTAACCCTTTGTGTCTTAGTACTTTTCTCATTCCATGTGTGGAAATACATTTTGAGTGGTTACTGCTGGGAGTACCGAAGCTGCCCTGGCCATATGGGCATCAGGATCTTTGGGTCCTGAAGTGTTGCTTGAAATGGTTTCTTGCCTTTCTGGGTCATATGCATCCATCTGTCTTCCCGCTCCTCCCCCAAGCCCCACACAGACATTTGGAGAACTGGCTATTAATTTAATCTTGTTAAAGCATAAGAGATATGCGTTCATTAAAGCATAAGAGATATACATTCACAGAGAGTATAAGAATAATTTGACCATTGACCTAGGCTTCAGCTCTTCAACCTGGACAGGGAGTGATGTTGCACAGGCCATAGAAGGCTTACCTCTGGAGCACCTCAGAGCTGACTGCAGCGGTCTTGGTATCCACTATTATCTTTGAGTAACAAATGGCTCAGATTAAAAAGTCTGTCCCTGAAAATAATAAGTATAGGGGCTGCGTGTCATATTGTACTTGGCAACAACTACAACTGCAGCAGTTGTTCTTGCCCCCTAGCAAACTCAGGCGGCTAGAAAAAATCTTCACCATATTCTCTGGCAGTAGCTTCCTGACCCTGCATTTCAAGACTGATGAATCTATGGGACACTGAGGCTTCAAAATCTTTCCTGAGGAGGTGGATCAGCAGCCAGCCCAAAAGAGCTGGGACTTGGAAGCCAATGTAAGTAAGGCTCTGGGTCTTTCCTTGCCCCTTCCAGAAAGTCATTTTGTTGCTAAAGTAATGTTGAAAGTTGCAGGCAGGAACATCTGTAATGTTCATCATAGCGCTCCTGCTGCCCCTGAAGCTATTGTCCTGAGACCACTTGCAGATATTCCTCTGCACTGTGGTGGATTCAAAACTAGAAAATTCATTCAGTGCTCACTGCAGGCACTTCATGTTAGAGGGTAGGTCTCATAACTCCACAGTTCGCACTTTAAGTGAGCTAGATAGAAATGTCCCTGTGGAATGACTGTTTATTTAAACACACACACACACACACACACACACACACACACACACACACACACTTTGGGCTTACTGGGAAGAATGACTGGTCTTTTGTAACTGGCCTCTGATTAGCTGATAACCATTATCTGGAACCTGACACTATAAATAGGAAGTGGAGAGCCAAACAGTTTCATCTGCCCGTGCTAATTTCTTCTTGAGAATTTGGCTGTTCTTACTATAACAGGTCATGTCTTTTCCTGGGGCATGCAGAAGGGATAGAGGAGCCTATTCTGAAAGGGTTAGTTCCCATGGCACAGCCCAGGGTGTCACTGAGAGAGGGGAATAAGGGATTTGTTGTGCCTTAGCCCTTGAAGTTCTCAGTAGGTTTCCCTGATGAACCAGCTCTGCCAATGACAAATTTTTAATGGACTTATTTCTTGTTAAAGTTTTTTTCCTGGACTATTAGTTATGACTAAAAAGAAAAAAAAAAGTTTCAGGAAATGCTTCTCACCTGCAGAATGTGACTTCCTGAAAAATTCATGGAGAACCACTTTACAACATGCTGGCTGGCATGTACAAATTTGGGAGATCAAGGTTCAAGTCTTCACTCAACTGGTATAAGTTGAGGTCTTTTTTTTTTTGGCATAGCACTTGTGGGCAATTTTTTGTCATTTTGAAGAGGAAATTAGAGCACCAGTCTCTAGCACTGACACTTTAATCCCACCAGAGGGTTATTGTGGGATATTTCCGTTGGACACGGCCATCCAGAACAAGTCTGGTGCTTGTTTGGTGTTCGAGCACCCAGCTGTGTCCAATTAAAAAAGCACTAACAATGGAGAATTACTTCCAGAGAAATGTAGATTTTCAGTGGAGGATCCATTCGCTGTGCTCGGGCCTGAGACAAGTGCAGGAGCACTGAGGGAGCAGCACAGGGAGCCCAGGATGGCCAAAAGCAGCCTGGCACCCCGCTGTCCTGGCCTGGGCTGGCCAGTCTGCAATACAAGGTTCAATATTGCTGTGGAGGCTTTCTTCTTGATGAAAAATAAGTCGTGACAGCTCCACCCTGCAACTTCAGGTGGGCAAAGCTTTCTCACCCCAAAGCATTATAAGGGCTGGTTAGCCTGCAGACCAGGACAATTTCTAAGCCATCTTGTCAGTCCTGGCAAATGCTGCTGGGGTCACCATTGCCCACCATTTCCCTGAGCTGCCCTCCTGCTGCTTGAACCTTTCTGAATAGCTTCATGTTAGCCTCAGTTAGCCCAGGCAAAGGTGGCAGTGCAGGGGGAGTGTGGGCTTTAGCATGCACCAGGGAATTAACATATGTGCACAGTCCTGGGAGAGCTTGGGAAAATGCTGACACCTGTATTATGTCCCTGATACTTACAGCACCGATTAGGCTGAGGTACCACATGCTGCTGCTGCTGAATCTTCATTTTTATTGTGTGTGGATATCTACGATTGTGGCAGAGGTCTTGAGTGTTTCATCAAACTCATTACACAGCCCAGAACTGTAGCTTCAGGGTAAGCTCCAGCCATGTTAGAGTCTGGTTCCTGGGAAGGCGAGCGACTGACTTGCCTCTGGACTCCTTTTGTTAATAGCACCAGCAGCAAATCTTTAGAGGTGGAAATTAAAGCTCTCTGTAGGCACAGTACAGAAAGCACTGACCACCTGGACTGGGATTTTCGAAGGTGGCCCTGTGAGGTAATGTTTTAACTCTTGGAGCATGAGTGCTGCTGGCAGCAAATGTTACAGTGGACTTTAGACTCTGGCTGTTGTCTGTTGAGTTACGCTGGTGTTGCACATGTTTTGTTTTTTGTTTTTAAACTGAAAATGTATTTGTTCTGTTTCTTCCTTGTCCAGTGCTCAGATGGACAGAACAGTTGTGAGGAAAAAAAACCACTTGTTGCCAAATGTAGAGGATAACCCCATTATGCTTGTGAAGCTGTGCATGCTCACTATGACTTCAGTGGATTTCCTTCTAGAAGTGGTATTGCACTGTTGGAACTGCAGAAACCACTCAAGGCAGTTAGTGCATGGAGCCCAGGTATAACGACATTCAGCTATGTTGGGATTAATGCTTACAAGATGACTTTGACATGGGGGACAGTGTTTAGTGTGTGGGGGGCATTTGTGTATCTTACACACACAATGAGGGATGCTAAGATTAAAAGGAACAGCAAGCCTTTGGGGAGGCTTGCATCTTCCATTTAAAATACAGTATAAGAATTAGCAATGCTTCTGCTGTCTTCAGTGGGCTTTGAACAGGCTCCTCTGAACATAGACTTGTCTGTGATTTTAATAAGGTGTAAGAGCAGGCTAGACTCTATACAGAGGTTAGCAAAGATTTCCTATTCTGCCTGTCTTCCCAACCTGTCACTGCTGTGCTATGAACATTAAAGTCAGCGGGCCAAAAGTAGGTGTGTGTTTCCCAGGAGAGCTGTCCTTTTCTTTTTTTTTTTTTTGTTCCCATAAAGATTCGTATGTACAACACTAATACGATAGACATCTCAGTCAGTAGCAGAGCAATGTGTCTGAGGTAGCGGGTGCTTGAAATTTGGAGAAAAAGCTTGTATGTTGCCTGTGCCCTTTACCTAAAGTACTCAGAAGATTCTTAGTAGAGGGATGTTTTGTTGCAGCATATAATTTACATTTTATAGAACAAAATGCAATGCTTGAATATAGCTGAGAGAAGTTATTCTTCCCAATTAATGTTACATGCAGCTTGGGGCAGGAAGTAGGGGAGGGAAAGGGGAAGATTTGGAGACAAATGTTAAATAATGGGGAAATGAGATCAAATTAGAGCTAGTGCACACAAATAGAGAATATTGAATAAGGAGGCTACAAGCATACAGCCCTCACCATGTCATGTTAATAATACCCACAAAGAAAATATTGTAATTCTTCTAATAACTGCTTAACTACATGCACCAATGATGGGAGATTTCTGCCCTTAGGGAGTGAGGTCCAGGGGCAAACTGGCCTGAGGAAAGTGTCTTCCTCCATCCTGCCACTCTGTGCCTCTTTGGAGGGTCTCCCCTCCCATCTTCTTAGAAGCTACCTTCAAAATATGTTCAGTTTGACTATACTGTGGCCTCAGACATTGATACTAGGAGAAAGCCAGATTTCTTTGACTCATTAAAACAGCGCTCTTGGGTATTCAGAGAGTATGGCGAGAGCACATATGCATTATTAAAGCTCTGGCTCATCTTTTTTGTGCTCTTCTTATGAAATATTTGTGGGTGGATAAAGCAGAGAATTAAGAGGCTAGAAAAGCAAGGGACTGAGAGGCTGTGCCTGGTGCTGACATGACTTTGCTTTCCGACACAGGAGATTTGGTAGTGGTAATTTGCTTACCAAACAAAGGCAGATATAGAGTGCCATAATTAGAGGACACCAAGTAGTTTCTAAAAGCGTAGACTCTAATAAGCCCTTTCTTCTAGTTCTAGACGTGTTTTATGCAAAAGCAGATCATAAATTAGTCTATACAGCATTGCTTTTTGGAGGAATAACTCTGCTCTCTGGAACTACAACTTTTACCACCACTGCAAAAGCTATTCCTGATTCAGCCATTCCAGAAATATCTTCTTGTGCACAAATCCCACAGCACTAATGTTTTTCCACTTAAAGAGGGCAAGATGAGTTTACTGCACCAATTGTAAATGCTTCTGCATGCTTTGACTGTATTGCCAACACAAGCATTCGAAATCAGTAGACAAGTTCTCCCTACCACCAGTTCCTCCACTAGCCCAAAGATGCAGTTGAAATTAACTTGTCTTTCAAGTTTTGCAGACTTTGGGATTCATATGTAACACTTGGCCTTACTAGATGTGCTTGAACTCTGTGTGCAAGTTTCTTGTAGCAAAAGAAGTGAGACTACGAGATCTGAAATGGGATTCTTGTTAAAATTTCTGGAGTAGCTAGAACTACAGCATGTCCTGGTGCTTCTAGAAGTGTCCCGGCGTTAGTAATAACTGCATGAAGTTGATTCTCCTGTCAGAGAGACATGTTCTGCTCTGTTGCAATGGAGAGGTTATTCTGTTTCACTGTTTTTGCCTTGTGGATTTTTTCTCTTTGCTTGAAGTAGTTCAGCATGAAACTACAAGTAGTTGAATGCAGAAGGAAACGTCTTTTTTTTTTTAATTTGGTAAGTGCAGGTTTAAGATCTAAGTGATATGAAGTTTTTTTTAAAAAACAAGCAAACAAATAAAGTTTTGCATACTTTCCTTTTGTCCCAGAATAGCATTGGCCAAAGAAAGCAGGTCAGTGTGCTGGTAAAATGACTTTTCAACAGTTATCTGCAGCTGGAGTTTAAGAAAATGAGATGTGTAGCACTGACAGACTTTGAAGAAGTGCCTGAACAAATAACTATTCCTTTGTGAGAAGGTCAAATGGAAAAAGTGGGAAGCTGTGGAAAATGACCCAATACATCTCTTACGCTCGTGCTTAATGTTTTGGCTCAGATTTCTTCCTTTTAATGTTCTAAGTAGCCTGGCACATTTGTATATAGGCTGAAAGGCCTCAAAAAGAGATCTGTAAGATTTGACATAATTAAAACATGCAGACTCAAAAGCAGATCAGTATGTCCTTGAAGTAGACGAGATGCTGCTTTTCCCTCCTTACTGGCTGGAAACTGCATTCTAGCATCTAGGTTTCCCTCACAAGAGCCAATTCTCTGTGTATGTTTTCTTTGGACACAGAATGTATGCACCCACACACAAATAAGGAACAGTTGCTATTTTTCTTCTCAAGATACATACAGGATTTGAACTATGCTTGCTGCACTGTGCTCTCCCTTGGTTTACTGGCACCATTTATAATTGCTTCTTTTCTGATTAAAGTGCATAAGTACAAGCTGAAAGTTGGACACAGGACAGCCAACACTTTTTAATTGACTTTAGTTCAACTCTAGCTGTGGCATATCTCTTTGAACACAGCTGACTTGCAAGAAATTTTGGGAGAGAAATGATGCACATTTTATTTATGCTTTTTCTCTGGCTAAATTGCTCTGTGAGTTTTTACTGCCTAATGGTTTCTCTGACACCTTTTTAAACTGTTTAACTCTACACCAAGAGACTATTTATATTAGACTTGGGCTTGTAAACCATTTCTGTGGTCTGGGAAGTGCTATCCTTCCTTTACAGAGCAAACCATTTTGAAATTAGCTGGGACTGCCTGCTCAGGAAGAACTTACTGTTGCTTGGCTACTATTCCTGAATGGGCACATTAAATGCCATATTTCTGTTAAAAGGAGCAAGAATCTACTGCTGACTAGCAGGTCCTGGAATTCATGTGTATCAAGGGTAGCATAAATAGTTTCAGTGTGTGATTTTTGAGAGTACAGTGGTTCTCTCTTGGCTTAGTAAATACCAACTTCTATCCAGTCTGCTGAAAAAGGTGATTATATGACATGTAAGTCAGTAGGGAAGAGTTGGGGCTTGAGCAGAGCTGGTAGGAAATGGCTTCTCTTATATTCAAAATGCTTTTTAAAATTTACATCACTTAGCGACAAGGTTGCTAATTGACTTACGCTGTATTAAGCTATGTCCACCCTTATTGTCCTTTTCCCTTATGGTTCCAAAGCTGGGTGTAAAGCTCCAGGTCCTTTCTCTGCGTTGGCCAGTGTCTGGTAGAAATGCCCTCACCCCAATTAACATACAAGGAAGGTTCAGTCTGAGGTAATTTAGATGAGATGTTGCTGCTGTCTCTGACCAACAATGTCAAGCTGAGCTAGATTTAAATGCTTTGAATTTCCTTCCAGAAATGTGTGTGTTATCAGTAGGTGTCTGCTTGCTGCAGCAAATTTTAACTACGGACTCCTGGCAAGTGACACGCTGCTTCCTGCTGTTTCGAGAGAAATGTTTCCAACATGCACCCGAAACTATATTTAACTTGCGTTTGCAAGTTAAATAAATAAATGTATTTGTATAGGAGATCTAGTACTTAGAAAGGGAGAGGAGAGTTGAGAGATTAGAGGTATGGTGAAGAACCCCAGGGAAAGGCCTGAGGATGTGTCATAGGCTGAGATCAGGGACTTGTGTGTGTATGTGGGGCGTCAGGAGCAGCCCAGTGCTTTACAGTCATGACAGTTTCCACACTTTGACTTGCAAACAAAAAAGAAGGTTCCCGAAGAGGAGGACACAGATGTTTTTATTGGGTATGAAAGCTCTTTAAAGCTAGCAATAGATCGAAGGGCAGAACTGGGTCCTGGAGACTTGTAGTTGGTCACCAGTGAAGACAGTCAACAACAGGCTTCCCAATATCCCTAACTGCTGCCATTTCCTCCCCTTCTTGCACCGACCATGGACAGGAATCCTAGTTAATGACAACTTCAGAGCATGCTTGCACTTGGTTTCTGATACCCTCCATGATAAAGAGCTGCCCTAAATGCTAATCTCAGCGCTCGGTCCCAATCTGTAGAGAGCTATGCTTATGCTTTCCTGTCTCCCAAAGGACATATACTCCATCATATGCAGAGGTACTACTGCCAGACGCTGCCTGAAATTGGTGTACAAGCCTCTCCTTCGCTGTTGATCTATTGTTGGCCCTGCACATGTCAGGAAAGGAGTTTACTGCCCTGTGAGCACAGCACTTTTTAGGATCTCTACTAATGAAACCGGTTGTGAAGGATCTGTTCTTGTTGTTTGACCAGGAAGTGAAAATACTTAAACGGGGGTGAATTGAGTTGAAATCCTTCTTAATTGTCACCATCCTCATCCTGCCAGTTCCTGAGAAAGTACAGTTCCTGTGAAAAGTAAGAGTCACACCAGAAGACACACCAGTCCTGTCTCTAGCTTGGCTCAAATTCAGTACATTTTTGCACCAAAGCAAAGGCATCAGTCTTAGTGAAAGCATGTGCTGTAGCCTCCTCCTCCCTTGTACCTCCCTTGGAGATCTGCTCGGGGGTGACCTGACTAGAAATACATGCACAGACCCCTACTGTAAAGGAATATGAGGACTGCTGAGTGCCTTGTTTAGCTATTGGAGCCTTTAATAGTGGTGGGGCAGCGGAAAGGATCCACCTAACCTGTAAGAGGCAAAGCAGAGCTGACTTTTTAAAACATGCAACAGACCCAATTATGCCAGGTATTTTTCAGTGTAGAAAACTACTCTTTAGTTGCTTGGGTTTTTTTTATGTCTGCCTCTGTTTTTATTAAGCTCATTTTTCTTTATTCCTCATCTATGACAGCTGAAACAGGCTTCCTGGGAGAGCAAACATGATTATATATGTGCAAGGAGCTGGAGGAGTAGCTGCCTGGCCCTTTTGTCCTATGAAGGATGCTGTTAAGAATTTTGATTCAACAAAGATCCGCCTTGTCCTGTGGTTCCTGCACAAGGCTGGAAGTCCAAGATGAGCTTTTATTTCCCAGAGTTACAAGCAATAGTGAGAGCTTCTTTATGGATGCATGTCACGCTGCTAACGTACAGGCCAGGCTGCACATCATAAAGTGTACCTCCAGAGAACAGAGAGAAACCTTAGCAGATCTTCCTGCCTTCTACCTGTTCTTCCTGTTCTGTTTCCAGCTGAAGTCTGCTCCTTGCTTCTAGGTGCTGTTGGATGTTGAGAGAATACATGAGGCACAGGAATGAAAATGTGTCTTTATGGTAACATGGAGCACTGTAAATTTAGACATCTGCCTCCCCTCTTTAGAATAGTTTCACTCGTAAATACTGCAGGTGATAAAGTGTTTGTCATGGAGATGGTGCAAGACTCCTGTCTCCTGGCTTGGGATGGGTTGTAACAGATGCTTGGTGTATCGTTCCTGGGAGGGTCGCAGTGCTGATTTTGAGGATGCATGCAATAGTGTAACTTTAACTAAGAACTGCTCCAGTTCAGGTCACTAACACTTATCGTCTGGATTCTTGTGAATATTTTCTCATTTTCCACCTCTGCTGCCACCACGTGGATATGTCATTGTGTTCATTTAAGGCTTATACTAATCTTTGAGTAGAATATTCTCCATTCTTCGTTGTATCACAATTTTTACCTATTATGTTTGACACGTTTCCTCACTTGCTATCAAATTTAGCAAGATGTAATCAGTGGCTGGAAGAATCTGACACATTAAAATAGCAAAGCAAGGAGAGAGAATCTTCATGATTTATTCTTAACCATTTTTCTATTGAAAGACTTTTAAAGAGTGTGCTTTTTTTCCACAATTTAGAAAAGGTTATGTAGAGTAAATGAGTGTGCATACCAAGTTATGAATCTCAGACATAAGTTTCACAGACATCTTAATCAAGAGCTACTCAAGCCTGTGCAAAAATTTTCTAAAGAGCTATTTATGAAACAATTATATGCAGAAAAATCTATGTCACTGATTGACTGGCTTCTACATGCCATACATTCAACTCTGGAAAATGTACTTGGGACTGTATGCCATTTATACACTTCTGGAAATAGTATTTTGTGAAGAGAACTCTATTAAAACTACAAGCCTCGATTCTGAAAAGGCGGAAGGACTAATGAAGATGTGTGGTGCAGCTCATACAGTTATATGATATATGGGCACTGATGCAACTGTGCAACCTATATTCTGTTCACTTTGGGGCTTATTCTGGCCCAAGCCAAATGGAATAACTGTATTTGAAATTGGACACAGACAAGGATGATTTAATTTTAGATAAAACAATAACCTATTTTTCTACATTTTTCCATCAATAACCTTCACCTTTAAATTCATCATTCATAATTTGTTGCTACACAGCTAAGGTGAAAAAAAATGGCCTGTAAATGCAACTTCACTGGAACTGGTGGCATTATGCTGGGGCTGGTCTCTGCAACTTCAGTTTTTGTACAGTTAACTTATTTGTTTCAATATTACACAGGATCTATGAGCAAAACATTTAGCTAGTCCTTACTTTGTCTAGTTATGGGGTACAGAAGGGAAGAGAAGGCTACCCCTTCCCTGAGTAATGAAAATATAGTTCAGAGGATATTTGCTGGAAGTAAAGATCTGGGAGTGCTTTCTCCTCACTTTCTGTCAAACAATGTCTTTATGCATGGCGGGGCGGGGGGGTCATTTGATCATTTTATACCTTTGCTAGGGGGAGAAAAAGATTAAAGGAGACACAGACTTTAGTGTATCAATCAAATGCAATTCCAGGTTTATGGAAGCCTATGGTGGGTCCAGTTGTCCACAGTGACATGTCAACTGACACTGAAGTCTACAGCTGGATTCACTGCTTGATATGAGCAATGTAGCCTGATCTTCAGTGTGGTTCCAATATGTAAAGAATAACTGAATCTCATGTGGTTTCACCTATTATTGTAGTTCTGAGAGAGTAAGAGTTTGGCCTCGAAGCTGTGAAGTCCTGATACCAATATGAAAGAACACTTATATTCAGCCTCAGAGAGTCAAGAATAACTCTCTTCCATTTTCTCTCTTTTTCCTCCCCCTACTGGACAATCGAATAAAATCATAAAATGTTTTGGTTTTTTTTTTTTTTGAGACAGCTTTCAGAAAAATTTCCAACTCTTACTCATCTTGAAGCTAGAGTTAAGATGAGCAAAAATAGGTTCGTGGAAGAGCCAATGGAGGCTTCCTTCTTGTTCCATGGCTAATCTTGGTGTGTTAGTGCCCGACTAGCATCTGTCATAGTAGTGCTCCATAAAGGCCAATGTCTACTAGTGCTTTAGAAGAAAAATGCTTTGATAGAGCTGCTGGTGCATTTGGTTGCCTGGGGTCAGGTCAATAATTATCACTACAGAATTATGGAAGAGTTGAAATGGGAAGACACGTCCGGAGATCGTCCATCCAAAACCCCTGCTCAAAGCAGGGTCACCTAGAGCACATTGCCCAGGACCTTGTCTAGTCAGGCTGTGAATATCTCTAAGGATGAAGGCTTCACAACCTCTCCGGGCAACCTGTGCCAGTGCTCTGTCACCCTCACAGTAAAAAAGTTTTTTCTTAGATTCAGATGGAACTTCCTGTGTTTCAGTTTGTGCCCATTGCCTCTCATCCTATTGTTGGGCACCACTGAGAAGAGTCTGGCCTCATCCTCTTTGCACCCTCCTTTCACATACTTATACACATTGATCAGATCCCCCCTCAGTCTTGTCTTCTCCAGGCTGAACAGGCCCAGCTCTCTCAGCCTTTCCTCATATGAGAGATGCTCCAATCCCTTCATCATCTTCATAGCCCTCCACTGGACTTGCTCCAGTAGCTCCATGTCTCTCTTGTACTGGGGAGCACAGAACTGGACGCAGCTCACTGGAACTGAGGAGAGGGGGAGTATCATGTCCCTCGACCTGCTGAAAATGCTCTTCCTAATGCAACCCAGGATGCTATTTGGCCTTCTTTGCTGCAAGGGCACATTGCTGGCTCGTGGTCAACCTTGTGTCCACCAGGACCCCCAGGTCCTTCTCTGCAAAGCTGCTTTCCAGCAGGTCAACCCCCAACCTGTACTGGTGCATGGGATTATTCCTTCCTAGGTGCAGGTCCCAGCACTTCCCTTTGCTGAAGTTCCGGAGGTTCCTCTCTACCCATCTCTCCAGCCTGTTGAGGTCTCTCTGAATGGCAGCACAGCCTTCTGGGGTATTGGCCACTCCTCCCAGCTTTGGATTATCTGCAAACCTGCTGAGGCTGCACTTGGTCCCATCATCTACGTCATTAATGAAGATGTTCAACAATACTGGACCCAGTATCAAGCCCTCAGGGGGCACCACTAGTTTCTGGCCTCCAGCTGGACTTCATGCTGCTGATCACACCCTCTGAGCCCAGTAGTTGAGCCAGTCTACAGTTTACCTCACCATCCACTAATCTAGCCTGTACTACTGACCTGTACTATCAGCTTCCCTGAGGATGTTATGGGAGACTGTGTCAAAAGCCTTGCTGAAGTGAAGATAAACAACATCCACTGCTCTCCCCTCATCCACTAAGCCAGTCATCTCATCACAGAAGGCTGTCAGGTTGGTTAAACACAATATCCCCTTCATAAATCTGTGATTACTACTCCCAGTCATCTTTTTGTCCTTAATATGTTTGGAAATGGTTTCCAGGATTAGTTGCTCCACCTCTTTCCCAGGGATCAAGGTGATGCTGACCAGCCTGTAGTTCCACAGATTCTCCTTCTTGCCCTTCTTGAAGATGGAAGTGATATTTGCTCTCTTCCAGTCCTCAGGCACCTCTCCCAGTTACCATGACCTTTCAAAGGTGATAGATAGTGGCTTCACACCAACATTGGCCAGCTCCCTCAGCACTTATGGGTGCATCCCATCAAATCCCATGAACTTGTGTATGTCTAGTTTGCTTAAATGTCCCCTAACCTGATCTTCCTCCACCAAGGGTAAGTCTTCCTTGCTCCAGACTGGTCTCAGGGGCCTGGGATTTCTGAAGGCCAGTCTTACTAGAAAAGACTGAGGTGAAAAAGACATTCAGTAGCTCAGCCTTTTCTGTATCCTTTGTCACCAGGACCCCTGCCCCACTATGGTGGTGATAATTCAGGGCTTGGCCAGGTGAGGCAAATATCTGCCAGTGACATAGAGCTTCCTCCGAATCATTAAGGAAAAACTGCTGTGGAGGTGTAGCACATAGGCTGTGTCCGTGCTATCCTGCAGAGCTCTTCAAGCCCCAAACCCTGTTGTTTGGTGTTAGAGCATACAGAGGAGCATCCTGAATGGCCTGTTTTGTGCAGTGGGGCAGGAAACAGCTGGGGCATCTGGTCATGCGTTCACCCTCCCAACAACCTGAGTTTTCTGATCTCTGGCACCTCCCCTGCTAACATAGTAAAGTCTCCAAGGTGGCATATGTGCAAGAGTACCTAATTACACTTAATGATGCTCCATCCAGGACTCTGGGTGCCTTTCTGCCAAAACAAACAAACAAACAAACAAACAAACAAAAAAACCCCAACAGATGGAGCTTCTTTTAGCCTGGTCTTCGAGGATCAGGAAATTAAAACAATAGAAGGAATCACCGGATATAAAAACACAAACTACAAATGCTCAACTCTGTGTTATAGCAAGAGGAAGGGGGAAAAAAAAAAAACCACAAAGATGCAAAAATGGTGAAATACTACAATAACTCCTTCTTGTGGCAAGGTGTTAATTCCTTAGGACTGTGGAGGAAAGATTTTCAGACATCACTGCATTTATTACAACATGAACTCTTGAGAGACTATTTTTTCCTCCTTTTTCTGGATATCCAGCTACTTGTGATTATTATCAAACTCTGTTTTCCTTTTAAGTGTTAAGTTTCTACTTCTCTGAGCCCTAGAGCTTTTCAGTTTTTCTGTACCTTAAAAACGATAGAAGTGTGATTTCTATTCATACCAGATTCTCAAGTTCAGAGTTTTCTGTTCAGGTATGTTATCTTCACTAACTATGATCTGGTTCTTGCCTACAGATCCTTCCTTTAGAAGATCTCCCAACTTTTCTTGCTAACGATGATGGCGCTGGAAAGGACATCCCTGTCTGTGGTGCATGAGGAACCAAGAAGAAGGTAGGACTGAGGAATAGCACTGTTTAGTTGCAAATCTAATCTGAGGAATTTTACTTTGTGAATTTGGACTTTGTACCACACAGTCTGCTTTCCGAAGTCCTACCCAAAGGACTGCGTAAAATTTTTAACAAAGCTTATGATAATTTAGTGCCAGTTGATCATCTACAGTTTCGTTTACAACCTACTAGTTTACCAGCTCTTTGTCAATGGGGTTTACTCATCTGTTGTTGATTTCTTACATGGGATGACCTGTCTGTTATATAAGTAGAAAGGTAGAGGCCAATATGACAATATGCCTGTTGGTATTTGGTCATTATGTAAAGCAAAAGTGAAGGGACCTTCTATCCCCCTAGCATGATCATCTATAAGGTGTAGTCATAGCCTTTAGACCTAAAAACAGTGGTCACATCTGCTGAAGACCTCAAAGGTGCTTATAGCTAGAGAAAACTGAAAAGTTGCATGAGAAACTGGAATAGTCATTAAAAAAAAGAAAGAGAAAAACAATACTCAGCAATATGGCTTTTTTTGAAAGCAACCCAAGTTAATTTTAAAAAAAGGTGAAAGAGTTCCACTGCTAAATCTGACAGTATCCCCTCTGCAAGCCCAAGACTGACTTCTTTCTGCTTTTTTTTCCCAATAACCTTTTTCATTAATTTTGCAAGTAGCATTTAGACTTTTACAGACATAAATGTCTGGGGTTACATATTAACAGCATTTTCTCCTAAATATCATAATTGTTTCATTATTAGCCAGCAACTCAAGTTAAAGATAGGTGAGGATCTGCTCCTTTGGGGCTAATGGACTGTACAAGAAAGTAAAGACTTTGCGTGTTCAGTAGACATATTAATTTTTAGCCCTTCAATCATAGCAAACTTCACCAGGAAATTGAGGGCTGGAAAGAATATTTTTCCCACTTTTTTATTTGTTTCACACTGGAAAAACAGTTACATTGGCCCTTTGTCCAGGTGGAGTACTAAGGGCTGGACAGCATGATGTTCTGAGAGAAAGCAGAATGGCATAGGAACAGCAAGGATGAAACTTCTGGCTTAATGAAAGGGCTGGCCTGTTATTGTCAGCAAGCTGGCAGTGCTCTGCAGCAGGGTTGGACCTCCTGAACAGGAAGGAGATCATGTAAAAGGCAGAGAAGTCCTTTCCTCCACAGAAGGCGCTTTAATGTGTATTGGTAAAATGACACCTTAATCTTCTAGAATGTAACCTTTGTGTCCAACTGCTTGGACAGGTCCTGGGTTTTTTAATTTCCAAAATAGCACTTTTCCTTCCAGGCATCTGCAGTGAACAGAGAGGGAAAAATATTCATCTCCATTTCTGATGCTGTTGAGCATCTCAGACAAAAAACATATCAAGATTAGTCATACGTTAGTGGTCAGGGAATTAAAACTGGGAAACCATAACAGAAAGAAAGGGTTTTTCTTGATTGTCAGATACAGAATAAACTTATCTGGACAATCTGGGAACATGAATGGAAGGCTGGAATGGGCTTAGATAAAGGAAATCATGGATTTCTTGAACAAAGTCCTGTTGCCCTGGCCTCTAGAACATGGTTTCTTTGAGGGAGGGCTAATGTTATTGCTATGTGGTACAAATTAAAATAAGGTGAAGAAATTTAATTGTTTTTATCCTTCTGAAAATGGAACTGATGGCTACACTCTTGGGCCTACCAAAGCCTTTCAAGATGCATTGGACTCTCTCTCAAATTATTTTTGAAGTGCTAGAGGTTTTAGTATAGTATGAAGTCCTTTTTTCCCCATCTTAGTGCTAGAATGAGCAGTGAACTTATGTTCCTGCAATCTGGCACATGTGCAGAGAAAAGGCAGCAGGAGACTTTCAGCCCCATGGCTGAGGGGGGCTCTCCTGGGAGCTGCTGCCTGGTGGGCTGCAGTGCTGCTGCAGGAAAGGTACAATAAAACCGGCTAATCTGGCATATGGAAGAGAAACTTAAAAAAAATCCGCATCTCTTATAGAAATTGCATGTTGTCCCATGTAGTGCACAAATCAAGGAAAAGAAAATGAATTTGTTGTTGATTTCTGTACATGAGAAGAGGTGCATTTATGGAGCTGCCCAAGCAGGATGGAGGCTGCTGAGTGACAAATGGCTCAGTTGTTTCCAATCTGTGAGGAAAACTTGGCCAAAGGGAAAAGCTTCCAACCCTGCTAGTGAGGGACATCCTGATGAACTTGTTCAGTAGTTGTTTTCCTTGGATCTTGAGATTTCATCATGCAGCTCATGATAATATTGCTTGGGTTTCTTGGAAACATGCCACAGCCTGTGTCCGTCACAGGAATCTGTATCATACCTGTTTCCCTGATAAAACATATTCTGGACCAAAAGAATCACTGTTCACCTGAATACGACCTATGCCATTCTGTTCCTTCTAGAAGCTTTCTGAGGATGCTAACAATAAACTTTACAAATATCCAGGACGGAATTAAATGCTTTTACACCCCAGAGTTTTAAATTAACAGTTGACTTGTTCTTCTGTGTTGACTACTCATTTATACTTTCTAAAAAGCAATCCCTGGGTATAAAATGACATGATGTAGCAGCAAGTCCTTTTTAAAGTCTACTTCTGGTGAAAGAAAGCCTGTCCAGCTGCATTAAGAGATATACGACCCTCTTAAAACTGCCCATCTACCCGACAGAAGAGAGCTATATTTTGTTCTGCCTTAGACAATTTAGTAGCAGCCATCTAAGTAGCTACAGAAACATTTCTGACAAGACCCCCTAAAAAAGGACCCCCATAAAAAGCCTGAGTAGTAAAACATTTTCTCTTAAAAGCAGCAGGTGAAATAGTGGGAGGGTTACTGGACTGCACCTAAATTTTGCTGTGTTTTTGATTACTAGGACCACTACGCATAGTTTTTTTTCTCTCTGCAGGTCTGTATGGGAGTTATTTGAAACATGTCTATTTTAGATTTAGTACTCTCTTCAGACCTAAAGTGAGAAACACCATCTTTAACCATCTCTGTCCCCTCAGGAGAGCCCTCTTCATCTTTCTTCACAGCTTCTTCCAAGTTTTTAATCTACACCAGAGCAGATGTATCACAGCTTTTCTTCTGAGAGACTCAGAAGCATCCAGCGTGTTATGCCATGATGTGTTTCTTATAAGACTCCTTGAAAACCTCTGTATGGCAGATCCATTTTAAAACAGCTTTGAAGATGTACCCTAAAACGCCTTTGGCAATGCTTTACATGGCTGTTTTAAATTAGCATTTAGTAGTCTCCAACTCTTCTTTCCCCCAAAATGCAGTTTTTCAAAAGAGAATAGTCCTGTTTCCATAGATCACAGAGAATCCCATATACTGAGGAGGAATATTCCATCCAGACTACATAAGACATCCATAATTTTCACCATCAAAATGGTACTTGTTGCCTTGGGAATTTTTTTAAACTTCAGAGTTTTTCAGGGGACACAGCTTAACTTCACCTTGCCAAAATAGAGACCTGTTGGTTCTGATCTGAAATTATTCCAGTGCAATGCAATGCCAGTAGGATGTTTACGTACAGGAGTATAATGTAGTTAGTCATAAGCAATGGTAACAAATTTATTGGCTTTTTTTTTTTTTCCCCTGGATAAGTATGCAACATAACAGTGATGCAAAAGGCCTGCAAATACTGGTATTCTGTGGTGTCTGTTAATGGCTACAAAAAGTTGAATCCTTTGGGAGTATTTGTAAAAAGAGGAACTTAAAGGATTTTCTGATGTATGGGTGTCCCTAAGATAACATGGTGAAAAATGTCTAAGTGCTAGCCAAAGCTTTCAGGTTAATTTATCTCCAAGCACATCATCGATTAGGGCTAGCTCAGGCGTTACAGACTGCCATGTTACACTTTGGAGCAGTAATCTCTGAAGGACTAAACAAAAGCCCAGTTGCACACAGCCCCTCTGTTTCTTACCCATATAAGAGATTTTTGAAAGAGTGTCTTCCAGTTACAGCACTGGAGTGTTTCTGTTAAATTTATTTCCCAGGCGATCCAAGGGCGTAACTAACTGCACTGGAAAAGCAGATTTGGTTACTGTTGGAATATGCAAGTGCTGACATTGCTGGGAAGAGTGATGGAAACCTCCCCATTACATATTCTTTCTTGAAAGCATCACATCTGAGTATTGCAGACATAGGAAATTTCCTCCCAAGTGTGGGATTTAGGAAGCCATTCTGATCAGTTCAGCAATAATCACTTTCCTGTTTTTAGTAGAATAATTCTTTCAGCACAGCAAACTGTGCTGTTTGGCATGAGTGTTTTGCAGTTCTTCAGAGTAATAATAACCAAGAATCATCCCATCCTTGTAGTCCTTCATTTGGTACAGGATTTTCTGTGACAGATTAATGTCTTAATTTATTACTGTGAAAGTGTCATCAGCAAGCAATTGCCCATAAAATTACTCAATAGCGACTCTGGATTTAGATGCTTTCAGACGGTCCCTTTTCTTAGAAAGATGGAACATTTCTTTCTTTAAAAAACTTCTTATAAATAGTTTCCCAAACTTTCTGGGAATTCGACAGATTCACAACCTCAAGGCTCGTATATGCATTTCTGTGAAAGCTGCAGTTAGCACTGGTACATAAACACTGCTAATACATCAATGCAGCAAAATGTATTGTGGGTTGTAAAACACCTCTGCATCTTAGATTTTAAAGTGCTGTTAAATTGCTTTGCAACATCAGTGTTGACTTCCTTATTAGTACCAAAGTGGTGAACATGCTGTTTTGTTTAAAGACTTGTTTAAAAATTCTTTATCTTAATGTAGATGTAATTTTGAGACATGCAAAAATGGTGCCTGCCAAAGTAGTGGCAACTTAATCTTCCCTTTTTTTTAGCTTAAAGATCTCATCTTAGGCATATTTAGATAGAGCACATATCACTACTGTGGTCTTCTGAGAACTGACCAGCCTGGCCTGATGTTGTGCAGCCATGTCTGAAACAATAATTTTGTTTCTTTTCAAAAGTATTTGTGCCATCCAGGGACAAAGCATGTGCAACGTGCTATAAGAGCCCTGCTCCTGTCTGTTTGGCTTCTTGGAAAAGAACAAGTGCCTTGCCAGCTCTGTTGGGTTTGTAATACATTTTCTTTAGCAGTGACACATTTAACCTTTCTCAGAACCAGTGCTATTGTAAA
Source organism: Apteryx mantelli (assembly GCF_036417845.1). Classification (NCBI taxonomy): domain Eukaryota; kingdom Metazoa; phylum Chordata; class Aves; order Apterygiformes; family Apterygidae; genus Apteryx; species Apteryx mantelli. The sequence continues at coordinate 154,623,952 of NC_089978.1, read as the reverse complement.
TATATGGTGCTTTTCAAATGCACAGCAAAAATCACCCTATAAAACATGATTTATTAACCATGTGTGGAAACCCAATATTTTACAATAGTCTTCAGACCTTTTAATCTGTAGTTATCCAGAGTTCTCCTCATCTGGGCAAGAACAGCACTGGGTTGCATGCATAGGCTTCACTCACACCCGTTTATTCACAGCCCAGTGCTGAGATTCAAGCAGTTTGGGAGGGTCCTCATGGAGACCCTCTTCAGCCCCTGCCCTGAGCAGCTGGGGCCCTGGGTTTGCCTCCAGCTTGCCCTCAGCTTCCCCTTCCTCCACACCACTGCTGCAGCAGTGCTGTCTCTGCAATGACCTAAAAGTCCATCGAAGAAAACCACACCTGTGCTAGAAATAAACCTAAATAGTCACCAGACTGGCATCCCTGCACCAGAAATCCCTCCACACTCCTGTCCGCCCCCAAGCCTTGGCTAACACCCTGCTTATCACAACCTCTCTTTGAAGGAGCCACAGCCAGACTCGTTTCCAGGATTTGGGCATTGCCAGAAAAAGCCAAATGGTCATGACTGCTGCTGTTCCCAACTTTGCTTATGCCTTAAACCTCCTTAGCTAGAAAGCACACAGGGTCAACGCTCACTCTCTGCAGTTCGGAGACCAAGAACCTGCCAGGCACAGGAACAGAAACCTCAGTCCTTCTAAGAAAGCAAGGGCTGAGACCTTCTGAAGACAGATGCCTTTAAGATACAAACGAAGAATGCCAGATACTGGATGGTGTTTTTATAACCTGACTCTAGTAGTGGGAATGTTAATGGGGGAAGGAGTAACCTGCAAACAGGATGAGGTGGGTTAGTTGTGTACCAGATGCTGCGTGCACATCTGGAGGGCTGTGGCACTGTGCTGGGGAATGGCATGATGTCCCTGGTAAAACACAGATCTGAGAGCTGGGAAGCCTGTGCACTGCACCAGACTGTGCCTAAATCTGAATTTCTCAGAAGGGGAATATGCGTTCAATGCAGAATGGTTTTAAGCCTGGTTTCCAAAGGAAACAAAGCTTATCCAAGCCTGATCTTTCTGTCTGTCCATGTTTGCTGTCTCTTTACCAGCCATTCCCTAATCATCTGTGAACTCATTTACCAATGTAACCAGATCTGACTGGAGGAGGGTGGTCCAAAGGATATGAAGTCACTGCAGTTTTTGGAGGCTGGGTCACTGGCTGACTTTATGGTAGTACTTCTGGTAGAGCCAAATTAGTACAACAACTGAAGGAAAGGCTTCTGTATTGCTACTAGTCTTTAGCCACTGAGTCATTAGCCATACAAGCCAGCTCCAAATTGCTCCCAGCAGATGCTGTTTGCAGCCCAGAAAGGAAGGAAGGAAAGCCTAGGAGAAGAGCAGGAAAAAGATGTGTGCTGTGAGGGACTTCAGGAGATACGAAGGAGTTAGAAGAAACATATGGGAAGAGAAAGGAATGGGAGTTACATGATGGGAGAGAGGTGATGGGAGAGAAGGGAGGAAAGGAAAAGACATAAGGATGTGGGATAGAAATACGAAACCTGGCTCCATTAGTTGTGCTCTCACAGAGATGCTGCTGTTTTGTGTCACTGTGGCCTTAGGGGTGCCATTTCGGTTGACAGAGGTTGTTACACTTCCACAAGAAGGGAAGAGGACCAAGTAACTTGCATTTGCTTTCTATTTGTCCTAATCCACATTTTGGCAACAGCAAATTCAGGTTTTCCTTTAGACTGCTTTTCCTGCCCTCATTTTCCCTTTCCAAAGGTCTGCAAATTAACAGAGACCCTTCACGTGTTCTCGACATTTCTAGTGAACTCTTCTCTTGCTTCCCAGCTCTGAAATGTCACTATTTCCCTTATTGTTTCTTGGCATCTTTAATTTCTTCTGTCATTTTACATCAGGCTATTTTTTTTTCTGTCTCTCCACCTTCTCTATGTTTTATTATTCCTTCATTTCATACTTTCCTTTTCCTGTTTCTCATCGTCCTTTCTTCTGTCATTTCCATTCTGAAATGCATTTCTTTTCCTATCTTTTTCCTTTTTCCTTTTTTTCTTTTTCTCTACCATTGCTTTTTTCCCAGTGTACATGCTTTTCTTCTTTTTTTACCATCTAGTCTCCTCTTGCACCTTCTCATTTTCCATTGTATGTGCTTTCTTTTTTCTGTTTCTCTTAACTGTCTATTCTTCTGTATCTTTTGTTTCCCAGTGTATCTGCTCTTCTCTTGTCTTGTCCTCTTTCTCTGCTCATACTACACTTCTTTCTTAATGGAAACCTGCTGACTGCTTCAAAAGATACTATCTAAACAAGCATGGAACAGTACCTTAGAGAGATGCTCTCTCAAGTTTTATACACACAAGTTTACTTTTCTGTCACACTTCTAAGAAAAAAAGTTTGTTTTCTTAGGCTTTTCTCTTCTGCACAGCACTCTTCCAACAGATTATTTTTAAACTTTCATTGCAAAAATGAAAAAAAACCTTAAGTAATAAAATGAAATGATCCTGATTTGGTTATATTACTAAATTATAGTAATTCATATTCAAATTACTTGGAATTTGATCTTGAAAGTCTAGCTATGGTGTGAAACCTTATGGAGATCACATGGAGACAGATAAACCAACAAGGTTGAGGGGAGATGCACTTTTAAAAATTTTGGGAAATACAGAATCACAGAATGGTTGAAGTTGGAAAGGAACTCTGGAGATCTAGTCCAACCCCTCCTCTGCTCAAGCAGGGTCACCTAGAGCACATTGCCTAGGAACCTATCCAGATGGCTTTTGAACATCTCTAAGGAAGTTCTCCACAACCTCTCTGGGCAACCTGTGCCAGTGCTCTGTCACCCTCACAGTGAAGAAGTTTTTCCTCATGTTCAGATGGAACTGTCTGTGTTTCAGTTTGTGCCTGTTACCTCACGTCCAGTCTCTGGGCTCCACTGAAAAGAGTCTGGTCCCATCCTCTCGACACCCTCCCTTCAGATATTTGTACACATTAATAAGATCCCTCTCAGTCTTCTCTTCTCTAGGCTAAACAGGCCCAGCTCTCTCAGCCTTTCCTCATAAGAGAATGCTTCAGGCCTTTAATCATCTTTGTAGCCCTTCGCTGGACTTGCTCCAGTAGTGCCACATCCCTCTTGTACTGGGGAGCCCACAACTGGACGCAGTACTCCAGATGTGGCCTCACCAGGGCTGAGTAGAGGGGGAGGATCACCTCCCTCCACCTGCTGGCAACACTCTTCCTGATGCAGCCCAGGATGCCATTGGCCTTCTTGGCCACAAGGGCACACCGCTGCCTCATGCTTAACTTGGTGTCCACCAGCACTCCCAGGTCCTTCTCCGCAGAGCTGCTTTCCAGCAGGTCAACCCCCAACCTGTACTGGTGCATGGGGTTATTCCTCCCCAAGTGCAGGTCCCAGCACTTCCCCTTGTTGAAGTTCATGAGGTTCCTCTCTGCCCACCTCTCCAGCCTGTCCAGGTCTCTCTGAATGGCAGCACAGCCTTCTGGGGTATTGGCCACTCCTCCGTTTTGTATCATCAGCAAACTTGCTGAGGAGGCACTCTGTCCCTTTATCCAGGTCATTGATGAAGTTGAACAAGACTGGACCCAGGACTGACCCCTGGGGGACACTGCTAGCTACAAGCCTCCAACTAGACTTCGTGCTGCTGATCACAACCCTCTGAGCTCTGCTGTTCAACCAGTTCTCAATCCACCTCACCGCCCACTCATCTAGTCCGCACTTCCTGAGCTTGTCTATAAGGATGCTATGGGAGAAAGTATCAAAAGCCTTACTGAAGTCAAGGTAGACAACATCCACTGCTCTCCCCTCATCTACCCAGCCAGTTAACCCATCATAAAAGGCTATCAGGTTGGTTAAGAATGATTTCCCCTTGGTGAATCCACGCTGACTACTCCTGACCACCTTCTTATCCTTCACATGCTTGGAAATGACATTCAGGATGAGCTGTTCCATCACTTTTCCAGGGATGGCAGTGAGGCTGACTGGCCTGTAGTTCCCTGGATCCTCCTTCTTGCCCTTTTTGAAGACTGGAGTGACACTGGCTTTCTTCCAGTCCTCAGGCACCTCTCCTGTTCTCCATGACCTTTCAAAGATGATGGAGAATGTCCTAGCAATGATACTGCCAGCTCCCTCAGCACTCGTGGGTGCATCCCATCAGGGCCCATACACTTGTGGATGTCAAGTTTGGCTAACTGATCTCTAAACCAATCCTCCTCCACCAAGGGAAAGTCGTCCTTTCTCCAGACTTTCTCCGTGGTCTCTAGGGTCTGGGAGTCCTGAGGGCTGGTCTTAGCAGTAAAGACTGAAGCAAAGAAGGCATTCAGTATCTCTGCCTTTTCTGTGTCCTTTGTCACCAGGACCCCTGCCCCATTCAGTAGTGGGCCCACATTTCCCCTAGTCTTCCCTTTGTTGCTGATGTATTTAAAGAAGTCCTTCTTGCTGTCCTTGACATCCCTTGCCAGATTAAAGCAGAAAGCAGCTCTGCCGAGAAGGACCTGGGAATGCTGGTGGACACCAAGTTAAGCATGAGGCAGCAATGTGCCCTTGTGGCCAGGAAGGCCAATGGTATGCTGGGGTGCATCAGGAGGAGTGTTGCCAGCAGGTGGAGGGAGGTGATCCTCCCCCTCTACTCAGCCCTGGTGAGGCCACATCTGGAGTACTGCGTCCAGTTCTGGGCTCCCCAGTACAAGAGGGATGTGGCACTACTGGAGCAAGTCCAGCGAAGGGCTACAAAGATGATTAGGGGACTGGAGCATCTCTCTTATGAGGAAAGGCTGAGAGAGCTGGGCCTGTTTAGCTTGGAGAAGAGAAGGCTGAGAGGGGATCTTATTAATGTGTACAAGTATCTGAAGGGAGGGTGTCAAGAAGATGGGACCAGACTCTTTTCAGTGGAGCCCAGAGACTGGACGCGAGGCAATGGGCACAAACTGAAACACAGACAGTTCCATCTGAACATGAGGAAAAACTTCTTTACTGTGAAGGTGACAGACACTGGAACAGGTTGCCCAGAGAGGTTGTGGAGTCTCCTTCTCTGGAGATATTCAAAACCCGCCTGGATGCAATCCTGTGCAACGTGCTCTAGGTGACCCTGCTTGAGCAGGGGGGTTGGACTAGATGATCTCCAGAGGTCCCTTCCAACCTCAACCATTCTGTGATTCTGTGACTAAGCTCCAAACGGGCCTTGCCCTTCCTAGTCCCATCCCTGCATACTCTGACAATATTCCTATATTCCTCTCAAGTGGCCTGTCCCTGCTTCCACCTCCTGTACACTTCCTTCTTAATGTTTGAGTTTTGCCAGGCACTCCCTGTTCATCCATGCAGGTCTCCTGCCCCCTTTGCTCGACTTGTTGAACAGCATCCCAGAGAGAAATAGGTTCAGCCAGCTGGGGACTATATCACTGGGTGAGATGATAGTCCACAATTCTGGGTGGTCCCAGTTTGAATGGATGACAGCGATTTTTCTTAAGGCTGGCTGCTCTAAGGGTAAGTTTTGAGGATCGATGCATAGCCACTGTATTCTTGTAATACCATCCCTAACCAATAGACCTGTCCCCAAAAGGCATGGCCACCTGTGAAGGCACTTTGGAGCTTCTTCTGCTTGGTTGCCCAAATGAGAGAAATGAGAGTCCTCCCTCACATCACAGAGTGCCTGGCTAAAAGGAGCTCTCAGTTTTTATGGTCTGTCAGACTGGTCTGATGGTTGGTAAGGCAGTTCAATGGAAAGTCAGCCATTTTATCACCTTTACACCAGTTCACCTCTTCATTGTCTCAAGATGCAGATAACTTAATGCCTAGCTGGGAAAAAGAACTGAGGATAAGAAGTATCTGTATTTTTAAACATATCAGGCATTTCCCATAATTTATTACATTAACTTGCTGATGGACGAGAAGAGGATTTAGCTGCATACATATAAACAGAATTCCTGCTGTTACATTTTTCAGACTTCCAAAGAGGTTTGTTTTTTTTTTTCTCTCTCTCTCTTTCCTCAGCCATTATCTGAAGTCTGCATCATTTCTTTCTACATTGGCTTTGGTGTCTAGACTCTCTTGTACATCTTTCTTTACAACAGTGTTGTTTTCCCTCACCCTCTGGTTATTTCTTTTAGCTTTGTTACTGCAGAGGATAAACTGGCTTTCATTTGGAAGGAACTCCAGTACTGAGACATTCAGAAGCTCATAATATTTAAAAGACCTTACCTTAAACTTAGGCTTTTATGTTTTTCTCCTGTTTCTTCTGAAGACTTGCACTCTCAAAAAAGGCACTCTTCTTATATGGGAATGCAGCTCATTCAGATATACGTACATCACCCTGCCACACTGGTGAGAGGCCATAGGTAAGTTAGAGACTACCTTAAAGTGTATCTATTACCTCTGACTGAGAGAGCTGTAAATACAAATGGGAAGGGTTGAGAGCAATTGTTTGGGAAGAGCTACCTGAGGTGTGAATTTGCCTTTAATAATTGTCTTGTTATTGTTTTTTTTAGTGCTAAATTCAACTTTCTCTATTGACACAAAAACCTGCGCATTTCATGGGAGCTCCAGGAGGAGCAGCGGACTCCAGCAGTGAACAGTGGAGGAGCCTCTCTGCAAGACTGCGGTGGTTGTATATACAGAAAGTATTGCTGCAGAGGGCAGGGTCAGCTCCTCAGTAGCATGGCAGGAAAGAAGAAAGAATCAAGACACTGAACAACAGAGCTGCTGTGAAGATATTGCACATACCTGTTAGTTTCATGCATCAGATTGGCCAAGGGAAGGAGCATATCATCTTGCAGATGTTTGTCTAGGGAGCACTAGGGAGCCTAGACTGAGACTTAGCTTCCAGTTGTTCAGACTCCCTTACTTCTGCAGATGCCTCCAAAACTGTCAATAGCCTCTTCCCTTTTGGTTTCCATGAACAGCAAGCTCCCTGAGGGCTCTCAAGGTTCAAGTGCACCCTGCAGAATTTTGCTATATTCCAGAGAGCCTTCCTGGATGTCCCTGGCTGCTGTAAAACAGCTTTTCCTCTCCTAATGTCTGTGACAGCAGCTTTCCACCTGGCCTGAGCAGCTTCCACAGGGTCAGCTCCTATCCTTTCTACACTCTGCTAGGAAATGGAGTGCATGTTAAAGCACCTCTTAATTTTCTCCACAGCCCGGTGTTGAGAGATGGGAAGATTGACTCAGGAAGAAGCCATAGAGTGAGTAGAGAAGCATGAAGGGAATGAAGGTCCATTTGCAAAACCCAAAGATCAAAGATACAAGGAAGCCATGAATGAAAGTGTTTGGTGCCGTTAGGAGGCAAGGAAGACATGAGTGGAATAGGGACCCTGAGAAGCAGTGAGCAAGAACAGCAGTTTTAGTGGAGCAGGTAGGCAGAAGCAAGACAAGAAGAGATTAAGGACAGAGAGGAGGCAGAGAACTCAGGGTGATGGCTGCTAGTTCTGTACATGCAAAAAAAGCAAGAAAAATACATAGGTGAGGTTAATCCTTCTTAGGACTGAGGAAAGCATAGTGCCCTTGCATTGTGAAGAAGCACAGCTGAATGGATACAGGCACTGTGGAGAGAAACGACGGAGCATGGGGGCAGCTCACGCCATAACAGAGACAGGAATCGCACCCTACAAACAACCCACCCTTCCCTGGGGTTCAGTGTTAGATACACACTGCCTCGAGACGGGGACAATACTTCCCACCTTCACGGCAGTGACATGCCCACAAACCATCCTTGGGAGCGCTCAGCTATCCATCAGCCCTCCCCACAGCCGCAGAGCCCGTGGCCACTTCTGCACTGGTGTGCTCAGAGCACGGCCAAGGCTCATGTCCTTTGCTTTTATTTCTAGGCAGCCAAACCTGTTGTGATCACTGCTTCCCAGAAGCCTTCCAGAAAACATGGGGATGACAATAAATATTTCTCTAGCTATATTTCCATGGTGCCAGAAGGTACTTTTATGTAATAATGCTGGCTGAGATATAGTTATATATTTAATTCACAGAAAGCACTTGCCATTCCCTAGATAGTTGGTAATTATAGTGTGCTTGTGCTCTGGAGCTGAAAGCCTGACTTTATTATTTCCCATCAGCCAGTACAATCTCCATTACACATTCAGTGAGAAAAACCCTGTTAAAACACAGTGAAGATGGCCCATGAATATAATGTGCTGTGCATCTCTGCACAGGCTCCCCTTTCAGAATAAATTTCTCTTCTATACAACAGTAAATGTATTCTTCTCCCCTTCTCCTGCTCTGACCCCCCACAGGCCAGAGTCCCTTTCCTCCCTTTTTTGCCCTGTTCTTTTTTTGCTGTACTCTAGGTGAACCACAGCATTTTATGGAGGGAGAGCAAATTGGGTGAGACCTGTCTGCAGCACTGTGTCATCACAGGTGTGTGTGTACCTGGAGATGTCCAGTCTGCTACCTTCCTGTGGCAGAGCACAGAGGACTGTGAATCAGGAGCTTAAATAAATATGATGCACAGCAGTGAAGGACACTGCACTCTTTCTGTGGAGTAAATGCCAACCTTCAGAAAACTATACTTTGTTCTCGTTCAGTACAATGAAAAGAATATGTGTATTTTGGGCACAGCAAGATACTGCTAAACAACATCGGCTGGGCTTAGTATAGCACTGCACATGTTAATCAAGTACAAAATTGTTAGCACTGGGCTTATCATGTTGTGTGTGAATGCAGACTAAGGGTGCTTGAACTATAAAACTGAACCCCAGCGCTGCTCAGGATCTCTGTGCAGACATAGCAGATGGTTGCAAAGTGCCATGACCAGAAGCTCTAAGAACTGAATGTATATTTGCTTCTCTGGTTAAGGCCAGGATTAATATTGGGTGGGTTCTAATTTGAATTCCAGGAATGTATTTCAAGAATCTAGCCTTGCACAGCCAGGATGTCTAGCTGAGGCAAAAGTGAAATTGATTTTGGTTTAAAAGGGCTGTAAAGGAATATATGAGTAAATATGGAGGAAAATAATCTAAAATTGATTAGACAAGATCCATTACCCAGCAGGCAGTAAACCATCAAAGACAGGCCATGGAATAACTATGAGAAGAAAATGAGAATGCTCTGGTATATACAAAAAAGGAGTCAGAACACTGCAGTACTGCAGTGCTATTTTTTCCATCAGCCCATGTGTCACTCTTTTGTGGTTTAAGATTATAAACTGCCCTGAAAGACAAGAGATACACCCTGTAACTTGGAAAGAACTCTGTAGTTTTACATAGCAGACAATGCTATGCTTCAAATAACAGAGTAAATACCATTGTACAGGAATGACAGGTGCTATGTGCCAGGAATATTCTTCAGGCTTGGGGGAAAAAACATTTCATATTATGCAGATGAAATACTCCCTAAAGCTGCCAGCACTGCTTGTATGGGAGATATGGAGGACCTTATTAAAGCTCTTATAAAACCTTATACTAAAATTATTGCAATAACTGAATGAATGGTAATGTAAGACCCTTCTGATCACAGAATCCCAGCAGGAACTGTAATTCCTCTATTATATTCGATGAGTTCTATAATAAAAGTAGAGAAAATGACCATACTAACAGTAAAATTTAATCTAACTAAATGAAATGGGAGTAAACCATACCCAGACTGCTCACAAGACATTCATTGGGCTCAGTGCAAGTTGTGAACAGAAAGTAAATTTCACCATTGGGGAGTGCTGAACTGGATGTTATTCTTAATGAAAGAAAAGGGATTTGGGAAAGATTTTTAGAAGGAACATAACATAAAACTAGAATCCCAGACTCCATAAGCTGAAAATCAATTGCAAAGAAGCTCACTGTTGCAGGAAAAGACCTTGAATCCTACCAAGCTTTCCATCAAACATTGCAGAGTTAGATGAAGCCCAAATGCAGATAAAAAGTTAGTGGAGGCCCTGACTAAGCAACAGATCTTGCTTTAAACAATCTCAGAGCAGCGCAATCAGAACTTGGGATACATATGGTCTCTGGGATCCAGCTGTGTCTTTTGTTTTGCAAAGACAAGAACTTGGAATAGGATTGGTACCTATCAGAAGGATTTATACCAAAGTTCCCCCTAGAAATGCAGCAGTGGGGATGTATTCTGGGAGCTGAGCAGGACATGTGCGAAATTATGTCACAGGTATCAAACAGAAGGAAAAAAGATGCATTCCTCACTTGCTGCTGGCATGGAAAAGGAAAACCTGGCTGTCTACCTGCAGTATCAAGAACACAAAATTGTGGCAATAGTTTTAATTACAAGGATGGAACTTACCAAACACAGCAATTTGGAGACTCTCAAGAGATTCCTAATGAATGGCTGTATCACACACAGGAAATTACTGTGCAGATTTTAACGGTGTTTTTACACCTGTACAATGGACTTTGAGCCTTTACTTACATGTTTCAGGCAGGGAAGCTTCTGTCTTCCTTAGTTTTCTGTTCAACCTGGATTCAATACTATATATAAGTCACGTCTAATGTGTTAATGAGAAAATAAAATGATTCATTCCACTTTGACCTTGGGAATTTATAGTGGCTATACTGCCCAATATATCTGTAAACTCCTTATACTTACAGATTTATTCCAAGAGAGTGAAATAATTAATGTCTCACCAAGCTATGTATGAGGCTTCATTAATTATATTAAGAGTAAGGGAGCAACTGCTAGGTTAACCATTCAACTTGATAAAGTATCACATTTAGAATATTGCATATGATCTTTAAAAATCACTCACAGAATTCTTGATGGGAAGTGTTTTTAGGATAGTCATCACAACAACCAGGACACTAAGTTTAATCTTGCACCCAGCTGTAATAATATTTATGTTTCAAATAATTACATTGATATTAACTATATTATTTGTAACATAATTAACTGGCCTGCAATTTCATGTTGAATGGCTGGTTTCAAGACGAAGGTTTGGGAAAAGCAATGTTTGAGATACTACCTCCTTACCTCCAAGGCTGGAGATGGCTCATGTTAGTTTGGTCCCTGGCTGGTTAGACAATGAACCAAGAAGAAGGACCTGCAAAGGGACCAGAGGTTAGGTTTTTACATGCCTCTTGAATAGACCTTCCTGTAAAACTGTTGTGTGGTGCCTTGGGTGCTGTAAGTGGTTCACATGATAGCATGTAAGATATGTAAACCTGTGGCTTAGATTTTAAAAAACGTGCTACCTCTGTCTGAGATGCAGAGTTAGCATCTCATCTCCTTCTGCTAGGTGGCAGTAAAGCCAGACCGGTGCCTCCCTCTTGCATGCAGCTCCCAAAACTTTGCGGCCATGAAAGAGTGAGCTGGTATGGCACTCTGCGGTGCTGGAGACCCTCTGCCTCACTCCAGAGGTGAGTGCGGGTGGCTGGTAAGTGATAAGATCACCAGCGTTTTTTGCAACAAGCCAAGCAGGGCTGTGAGAGCTGGCAGGAGAGTTTAGGAGATCTGTGGAAGCTGGGGTCAATTCATACAGCACTGCTATAAAACCAGACACTGCATAGCTGCTTACAGACCCTAGAGATCCAGGTATGTGGTGGAAGTTGAACTGGATTAGGGGAACTCTCTTTGTAGCCCCGGGACCCTTCCTGATTTTATCCAGGTTCCCTGAATGAAGTTCCTTTGTCCCTGGAGCAATGGATACCGGAGCCTTTTAGGTGTATTTCCTATCTGTCCAGATTACTTCTCCCCTCGGAAGAGAAAGTGGTTGGTTAGATGCTTTAAAATCAGGAGATAAAGCACCTTGCTATGGTAGTTGTATTATCTTCAGCACACTCAAGGACAGAACCTCTCTCATAAACTGATACTCTCCATAGCATCAATATTGCTGTTTTATAGAGCTGTGCCACAAGTGCCTGACACTTGTCTTATGCAGTTGTAGTAATTAAGCAATGGGTTCCTGAATGTGCAATTATACTCATGGTTGTTTGTCTCAAAAAAGGTAATCCAGCTCTCAGCTGGATTCAGTATTCACACTTCCCTAATCCTACTTGTTCCCATACTGGTCATTGTCTTCAATCTGTGGCATTGCATTAAGTCTCTGGAGGGACCAGCTTTTCCCTATATAAAGTAATATGCTGCAGGGGGATCTGACTGAAGAAAAGGATGGCATTAAAAGCAGCTGGTGGTGTGGGATGGAAATACAGTACTTCTATCTCTTGGGATTTCTTTTTCTTATGATTTTTTTTCTTGTGAGATTTGAGTTTTTCCTTCAGTTATCTGTGTCTGAAATCCTGTGTTTTTACACTAGAATTTCAGCCTTTAAGTGGGAAGATTATGTTTCTGCCCAACCTACATGAATATGGAGGGCCTGAGGACAAAGCTTCCAAGTTTTGCTGTGTGGTGATATCAACTCAATGGAACCAAGAGAAAATGTTTACTGTGCAGAAGGAAGAGAGGGTTTGGGGTGAATGACCCAGAGTGGGGTGAATCCTCCAAGGAGCACATTTAATTCCCCTGCCTCTGCTTGCCCCCAGGAAAGATGTAAAGGGTTATACTGCAGCAAAGGGAAAATGAGTTGTCTGTGGAAACAGCCAGCTGCTAAGTGCCTGAAGGCAACAAATCTTCCAGAAAGTCAGCTGAAAGGGGCCTTTGCAAGCAGCCTGCTGCTCTTGCAGCTGGGAGTCATGATCCTGCTGGGGGGCAGCAGCAGAGATCTAGTTCGCATTTCCCTGCTCCCTGGGACTACTTCCCAGACTCGTCCTTCCCCCTTTCCTTCCGTGGCACTGCTACGCTCATCCAAGGGCCTCTGGCCCTCCTCCTCCTCCAGCTGTTGTGTCTTTCTGCTCCCTGCCCAGCACTTTTTCCTGTCAAATATTCCATTTTTGCCTGTTCTCTGGCATCAGTTCTCCTCCTCCCCTTTGTCAGTTTCCATATGTAGTGTTTGCATCTGATCCCTGGGCCTTAATTTCCTGCCAGTGCCAAGGATGAAGAGACTAAAAGAGGGCTGTAAAGATGATGACATTGCCTCCTTCAGAGGAACAGTGAGAACAGGTCTGAGCAAGTTAGACACAGAGATTTATCCTTGCCCTGGTCCTTATACTCTTTGTTATATATTTAGTTTGTTATAGCTGCTGGAAACAAAGACCCAATATTACATTTGAAAACATGACTTATATAAGAAAAAGAAAACCAGAAATACAACGCACATAAATATGAGAAAAGGGAATTGCTTGGTCTCAGCAACATGGAATAAATTTGCAGAGGCACAGTAAAAGATGAGAGATTATAAAAAGGCATTAAGGCTGTCACTGTAAAGGAGTTGGGAAATTACACAGCAAGCTCATATTACCAAATCAAACTGGAGTTTGCTGTAAAGAATGGGCTGGTCTTTGGAGGTAACAGAATAGCAGTGCAAAGTGCATTGAAAGCTGATATCCTTTGGAGAATTCAGCAGGCTCATATGGGTACAGAAAACCTAAATGAAAAGCACAAGATATGTTCATGTAGCAGCTTCATACAAACTCAGAGATACATAAAATTGTAATAATGAGCCATTTGTTCAAAATATCAACCTAGAAAAGAAAAGAATTCATGTAGATAGATCAGAACACATTACAGCAAGAGGCTGAAATAAATGTAGATACATTTATGCTTTGCTTTTTTGGCAGAGACTATGTTGCAGTGTTAGATTATTATTTGTGTTTCCCTGTGGTTGTGTTGTTGGGACTCTAGCATTAGAGCATGTCACAGTGCACATCATATCTGCATTTGCCAGGCACAGGATTCCAGACAGGGTCCAAGTAATAAGCTGCAGTCTGAAGGACAGGATTTTCAGCTGTTTGCAAGGTATGATGGGGAAGGATTCTGCCATGTAACATCCAGTTCCAGATATCCAGTATTGAATGGTCTTATGGAATTAAGATACTTAAGATTTCTTTAAAAAGCTACCAGATCGAGTACAAGTTCTTCTGTTGAACTTGAGAAGAGTGCCTTTAAAACACGGTCCATTTCCTTTTATTTTAAGAGGCAGCTGAAAACCAGACTTAGTACTATGGAACTGATCTGGGTGCCTATAAATACAGATGAAGCTATACAAAAGTCATATTATTTCATGGGGAACAAGGATACTAAAGGGCAAGGAGATGCAGTCTGCATACAGAAGACACTTCATGGACTCACAAAGCTCTGACTGTTAAGGAGCTTGCTTCTTATTCCTTCAGAGTACAAACTCCTGAAGGACAAGCTTTTGGGAGACAAGAATATGGAAAGACAGTTGCATGCTGTTAAAGCACTTAATGCCATTTTATTTGTTTTTAATAGGAACCATATCAGAAGTCACAAGGCAAGTTAGTTTTCTATTTAAAAAATGGTAGAGGGAGGGAGGTGAGATGCATATGCTATTATTAAGAGGATTAGTGAGAACTGGTCTGAGAGGATCAGACTCAAGAGAAACTGGGGCAGAGAGGCCAGATCTGGTACTTCTATTTTGCTCACCTACTGTATTCACTTTCCCTCATATAAGCTCTACTTAATGTCTGCTTGTCAAGGAACGTGAAAACCACTGAGATGGCATTTTAATCTTGTGTGTTTGGATGCTCTTGGTTTTTGAGTTTTTTAAAGATATGATTCAAGGATTTACAGAACAGCTAAAAGTAACTTTGCATGTATTAAGTCTGTGTCTTTTCAGCTGTGTTAATGCAACTAATACTCAGGCACTGATGGATGCACTGGGAGCCCAGACATCACCAACAAGATCTCTCTCAAGATACTTGTTTCACTTCAATGGTTTGAAGGCACACTTTGCCTTGGGTGTTTTTTTGCACTGTGTTTCATTTTCTTCCTCTTCACATAGCAAGTTATAGCAGAGTACAAGAGCCTACAGAGAGCCCTCCTGCTGCGTCTTCGAAAGAAGGAGGAAAGGAGGTTCAGGGGAGACCCTGCAGCAGAAAACAGGGGTGGCCACCTCTATAAGCACGACTTTGCTGGGAGGAAGGGGGAGCTCCCTGTGGGTGAGTACAATTTTGGTAAACTCCCAAGACTGCTTCATGGGGCCGGGCAACAGGCACCAGGAAGGCGGTGGGGCCAGGGTCTCCCAGGAAGGCCTGGGGGCAGCTCCTCCTTGCTTCATTAGTGGAAAAGTTGACGAGGGGGATGAGGAAGGGGATCCCCACTGAGGACAGATGCTGGGAAGGGGCCTCAGTACTGTTGAGGGCAGTGCAGAAACGGCTTGGTGTCCAGTCTGTGCTGGCCAAACACCAGTGGGTCTGCACAGGGAGTGACTGTGTCCTCACTACAAAGGCAGCGAACGTTCAGTGGCACCTCCTTCCTTATCCTCACCAGTGCACCCGCATGGGGGCAGCCTTATAAGCGCAGGCGTTGCAGGAGGAGCTTCAGCTGAAGCTCCTGCCTCACCTCCCACCAGCAGGTCCACGCTACCCCAAGCCCTGTGCCTGCACGGAGGTGGGGAGCAACGGCCCAGGCAGCTCTCTCTGCCTCAGACATGCCAGGCTACGGGCAGGGGCTGGGCCTTATTGGTGTGGGAAGGTGTGTGGGAGGGGTTGCAGTGACAGCTCAGCCCAACACGGAGGAGACCCAACACCCAACACCGCCACGTCACACTGCGGAGAAACTGTCCTAGTACAGGTGATGCTGCAGCTAGAGCTCGGCCCTGGCACAGCATGGGGTGGTTCACACACGGACGAGCCCTACAAGCATAGCGCCTGTGGGAATGCCTTCAGCCAACGCTGGGGGCTTGCCCGGCACCCACTGCAAGTCAGGGACTGCACTGGACTGCCCTTCAGGGCCCTGCTCTCCCTACCTGCCTGGGGCTTGCTGGGGAAGCATGCACACGGGATCGCACTGGAGGCACTGCTGTCTTCAGGCCTCCACTGCCCCAAGGTTAGCTCAGGTAGCTCAAAGCTCTGCCCTCCTTCTCTGCTTCTCCTCAATATTAAAGTTTCCCTTGAAGCATCATGGTACAGTTATGCCACACCGCTGTGCTAGCAGATCAGCAGTGGTGAGGCAATGTGGTGAGGCTTCAGCAGCATCTCAGATTTTATTTCACTTCAGAGAACCTCTATAGACACAAGAAACAATGTCCATTTGTACTATCTGACTGTCTGTGAGGAAATACATCCAAAGAGCTTCTTGTTCTTTGTTTTGGAATGGTTGCATGGCTGAGGGTACCCATTCCACTGCCTCTTCGGGCCCCAGGAGCACTGCCCTGCTGCTTGTCAGATGTTTATAAGCTTTTTAGGACGGACACATCTTACAGTTGTGAACACTTAAAAAAGAAAAAGAATCTCTTTTCCCTCTACCCTACTGCCACCTTCCACTTCATGTTCTTTCACAGCACTTCTGGGAAGCTTACAGAAGTCAATTCTGTGCATCATATTCTTTACATAAACAGCTTCCTGACCACTGCTAGAGAAAACATGCCTGACTAGATGGACCTTTGGGTTTGAGACCGACGGCTTTTCATCCTTATCTTAAAATTGAAGAAGACATCATTAATTTTGCAAGTTAGACTTATAGACCTGACTATGGATCACGGGTCTTTGGGTTTACTGCTTTCCTGTTCACAGGTTGCCTTTTAACACTATTTTCTCCCACTTGTATGACTTTAATGCCATCCATTTAGGTGTTCTGTATGAGTAATTGCTGTCTAGATGGCTAGTGACACCTGTATAATCAGAGATTCATGGTCACTTAGTGGTAGAATATGATTGCCTCAGTAAGCTTTTAATACAGAACTAGACAAGCCAGAGATTTACTTTTCTATTATTTGTGAAAGGAATGAAGCTCCTCTGTTACACAAATGGAAGTTAAAAAATGAGCTTGTTTTGCAGTCATGGAAAAATAAACCTGACTTTCTCCTAGTTCTCAAAGCATTGCTCTTGGAGCAGAGTAATGTCTTTGAGAGACTTTTTACTGTGTTTTTGAGAATGTTCAAATGTTTTGTTTTCTTTGAAAGTTACCTGCAAAGAAACCAGAGTTCCTTGTTGCCTCTCCAACATATCTTTTGGTTTCCTAAAAGCCTCTAAAGTAATATACCTGTAAATTAGAAACTCAGATCTCGTCTGTTTTGAAAGACTGTGCCTAACGGGCAAAGTAATTAAGATTTCCAGCCAGCTGAAGCCAAGTTTAGCCACAAAACAGTTCATTTCAGAGGGAGCTGGAATGATTGACTCAGTTTCAGTCTGCTTTGAAAAATTTAAACAGTAGTTTCAGAATACTGGCACAAAATTGCCAGTGAAGTTGGATTCAATGAATGGGGCATTGGTGGTTTAGTTTTCATGTTTGAGTTTTCAGGATTATTAAGGTGTTGCTTTCTGACACAGGCTGTTTTTTTAACCCCTTAATTAGCAAATAAGATTTTTTTTAGGGACTTGAGTCCTTCACTGAAGGAAGACACTCTTAAGATGTGTGAGACTTCCAAAGATCATCATCACCAAGGAAATTAGAAAACGGTGACCCTATTACTGTTGAGATTCAAAAAAGGAAATGGAGGGTTAGAGGACATGTTTTGGAGAGACTTTGTGAAATATAGTCTGAGGAGACTGGCCAGGGCGTCTTTGTACAGTCATGAAGAAGCAAAGGCTTGTTAACCTTTTTTTTTCCTCAGTTCCATCTTCCTTTACATTTAAACCAGAATGGTAGTTTCCTTTTTTCTCCATTAGT
The DNA here is from genome assembly GCF_036417845.1 of Apteryx mantelli. Classification (NCBI taxonomy): domain Eukaryota; kingdom Metazoa; phylum Chordata; class Aves; order Apterygiformes; family Apterygidae; genus Apteryx; species Apteryx mantelli. The sequence goes on along the minus strand of NC_089978.1, from coordinate 154,606,372 downwards.
ATAGTATAATACAGTTACTGTTGCTGTTAACCTTCAGGCAGACAGAAAATCAGTGAAGTTGATAACTGTGACACACTTTTATCTGGAATTAATAGCCCTTGCCTCAGATTTAGAGAAAATATTACAAGACTTGATCTGTGATAAAGGTAGCAGGAATGAGAGGTAATGTGGCTCAGAAAAGCCATTTTCTGTTGTCTGATGGCGATCTCTACTTTTCTCGGCTATTGGTGTCTCACAATGCAGAGAAAACAGCTAAAGAAAGCAGAGACACCTAAACTCCTGCAAGAGCCTAATGCTCCATAAATGGCATTTTTAGAAAGCATTATATTAGCTATTGTTGAATCTCCTGTGAAGAAAAGCTCTGCCTGATGTAACCAGCTGTTACCACTGTAGGGAATGGAATAGCAGAACTGTTATAAAGATGTCATCAAATCTGCTTTGTTAGGCAGGGACTGGTGAATACATGTCCACTGGGACTGGTGGATATATGTCCCCTCTGGGACTGCTGTCAGGAACTGTGTTGAAAAGATGTGGAAATGTCCTTTGTCCAAATGAATGGCAAAATCTCTTTACTGGGGAATGAGTTTAGTGGGTGCTAACATTCAGTTTTAGACACCAGCATTTGTGGGGAAAGAGGTGGAACTTGATAGGGCTAAGGAGCGGGACAACTCGTGTTGCATTTTCACAATTTTTGCTTTTGTGTAAGCTGCAGTGTTGTTTCATTCATACTGAGAACATCTGCGGGAGGGACCTGCTGCACTGGGTTGCTGAAGATGCAGCTGCCAATAACATGGTGCAACTGATTTAGTCTGAAACCAGGTTTAAAGGACACACTGCGACAGTCAGTATCCAGGTGAACAGTCAGAGGCAGGACCATCGCGTCCTTATTTTGAGTTTAAAAATTGAGATTTTTCTGAGTGATGTTTAAACTGATCAAAGACATTTAGCTAATGCCCTGGTACTACTTTGAAAAATTCAGCTGACAGTTCTGCTTGAAACCCAAGCCGGTCACATACAGGATACTCACAGACGTATGCCCCTCAGGAGGCAGAAAACAGCATGCAAGCGAAAGGCAGAAAGGTAGACAGGTTGGAAGACTGCAGCAGAGAAGCCACAGGTGATAACTGGGCTTAGGTTCATAAACCACAGGGCAAACTCCGATAGGTATGAACAGTCTTAGTGTGCAATACTGATTAGCACAGTTAGTAAATGACAATTTGGCTCTTTCGTAATTTGCTTTTTATGCAAACTGTAGCTAGAACAAATTTTTCCTACGTCTCTTCAAGTTTGCGTTATCATAGCCATGCCGCACGTGGTCCTTTGCAGCACTCAGCACAATAAAAGGCAGAGGAGCCTTGTTCTGACTGCCCATGAAAAATGCTTTCCCTTCCACCCTTTGCCCCTTGCTGTTTGAACCTGTGCTTCCTGTGCTTTGGTAGCAGGGCTTTTTGCAGGGCGTTTTTTTTTTTTTTTTCCTACCAGTAGTATTAATTTTGTCTGCCTATGCCAGGAGGGAGAAGCGTCTTCTTCAAACGAGAGGCAGACGGGGCTGCGGCCAGGGCCTCACGAGAGAGCAGGCGCTATTTGCGCAAAGCCCTTCGCTCCGCAAAGGCGAGGCTGCGGCGTCCAGATGTGCCCCAGCGGCACCTCCCACCCCGCACCGGCGCCCCCCGCCGCCCGCCCACACGGCGGCGCGGCCCGGCGCCGGGAAGGGTTAAAACCAGCGAGCTCCGGCGCCGCGGCCGCGGAGCGGGGCCGCAGCGCCGCCGCCAGGAGCCGCCACCGCCACCACCACCGCTGCCGCCGCCGCCGCCACCACGGCCCTGCCGCTGCGCACATGGCCGCGGGCGGCCCGCGGTAAGTGTGGGGGGGGCGCCGGGGGGTGGCTTAAGTGGGGCTGTCTGCAGGCTGCGGCCCTGCCGGTGCCCGCGCCCCGGGGCAGGGTCCCCCCGCGGGCGGCGCGCAGCCTGCGCGGGGCGGCGCGGAGCTCGGGGTTTGGGGTCGCTGAGGCCGGCACAGCGCGGGTCCGGCCGCCCTGGGGGCTGCTGCTCGGGGCCGGGGGAGGGCGGTGGAAAGCGCCCCTGCGGTGCGGCTGGGGGAAGCGCCCCGGCGGTGCCCGTTGCTGGGGCTGCCGCCGGTTTGGAGGGAGCCGGAGGGGGACACGAAGCCCTGGTGCCTTGAGGTGACGTCCGGCAGCTTAGGGAGAAGGGCAGCGAGCTGTCTGCCAGGGTGAGGCCAGGGCATCCTGTGTTTTGTAATGAAAAGGCAGCGGTTCCCCCCCAGTAAGGACAATGCTTTGCGGAGTCCTCCACGGAAACAGGCAAGCAGCCTATTCAAGCACTCACACACCTCCTGTGTGTGGCCTGCCTTCAGCCTTGAAAAAGATTTTGCTTCCCCAGACAACCGGGGGGATCTGTAATTCTGAGATCCAGGGGCACGGCTAAGTATTGCAGTCTTAACCAGTGCTTGAGTCCCTCTCGCACTTTACTCCTGTGTCTGGAGCTTGAAAATCATGGGATCTGTTTTAAATGATCGACATTGAGGTCATCTTTGTTGCCCCATTTTTTTTTTTTTTTTAACAGTGTATTCTCCAACATTAGTCCCTCTTGCAAGCGCTTGGAACGCACCATTTCTGACAGGAGAAATCATAGATATGGTATTAATCTTCTTTGACCGTTTATTTGCAAAAAAGTTGTGAATGTGGAAGGTACTCTTCCTCTAAGGACTTCCCTCAGTGGATATAAAATCAGAATCTATGCTTCACTAAGCTGTTTCTGTGTCACTTAAGCATTATGAAGGGAACCTGGACGTCCCAGACCTCCTCCACTAGGAGATGCTTGGTGTGGTACAACCCCTAGGAAACCTGTCTTTGGTTTCTTTCTCCTCCTAGCCCTCAGTGGAATAGTTTACAAAAAAGCATGTGGGAAGAAAGGTGAACGGGGGATTCTGGCCTCAACAGGGATCTCTCGAAAGCTAAAACTGACTGATTTAGTTTAGAATAGCTTTGAGGGAGCTCTAAACTCTTCCTGGGTGGAAATTCAGAAAATCAGAGCTGGTTCCCTAAGAGTTTCCACTTTGCTGTTTGCAGCAATTGCTGACACCAGGTATCTTCATGCAGTTTTTACTTACAGATGCATTCAGTGTTTACAAAAGGAACAGCACTATAGCCAAAGTTCCCATAAATCAGCCTCTGTTACTTATTTTCTGACAGAGACAAGAGGAGCTTCTTAATATGAATATTTATCCTGTGTGTTTCATATCATCTGTTTCAGAAGTAGATAACAACCATGTACAAACAGCAATATAAGAAGAACACTAGATCAGTTTCCTTGCAGGGTAAAGCCTTTCTGCATTTAGAGAGCACCCCTTGTTTGATTCAGCTGATTATATATATATATAAAATATATATTTATTTTTCAAAGAAGATTCTTCTCTTCATGCCTCTGAACAGAAACATCTGTATTTGATGAAGAAAGGCCGGCATTACCCCATGACATTCACTGAATGACACACCAAACCGCAGCTGTCTGCGCAGGCCACAGAGTTGGTGGTGGTGGTTCAAGCCCAGAGTAGGCAAAATGACTTGCTTTTCTCCATCTTGCCTTGTCCAGAAATAGAGATGTCCCAGATTAAACAACAGTAACTGAACAGTTTGTGTGGAAGAAGACAAAATCCCTTTAATACAGTTATTTCTGAGAGGAAAGCATCTTTCCTTTTGAATCCCAACCAGTAACATTTCAGATGCCTGGATTTTCCCTTGCACTCAGAACAGATGGTTATTCCTCTTGGTTTCCACAGTGTTGGCCTGGGAGAGCGCTGGCAGACTTGATGATGCCTTGGGCCTAGGAAGGAGGACTCCTTGTCTAGTTCTGATAGTCTCATGTGTCCCCTCTGAGTCAGAGTATCTTACCAGACAGCGTGCAGAAGAGCCACAATGGCTGATCCTCCCTTGCAGCTCAATTTTTTCTTTCATGCCTTGCATCAGTGGTGGTCGTCTGGGAGTCCTGAGACACACTTGCATTGTTCATGGCCACCAGCAGCTTCAGGGCAGCAGCCTGCAACTCGTCCTCCCCTACTGCCTTCCCCATGTTCAACAACTGCTGCAGTGTCTGCAGCGAACTCTGCACATGGATATCCTGTAGCCTCAGGAAGAGATCCTGGAGGTCACTAGTGGGCAGCTGTCCTCGCTGCTGGCCACTAACCGTCACCTCTGGGACATGTATGTCAGAAGGATTTAGTTGCATGCTCCTTGACCACGGTGCACCCTCAGGTAAGGAGGTGGAGATCACAGCTACTTCCATGTCAGGGCTGGAGTGGACTGGCTGGGCAGCTGTGGGAAATGTGGGGAAAACAGGCTGGGAACTGGGGACCATTACGGACAATGCAGCATCACCATTTGTAGTCTGGTTGTTGAAGGCTTGTGCGCTTCCCAGCTTGGCTTTGCTCTCTCCTGGGCAGGCAGTCCTCTGTGGAGGAGAAAACATACCTCTGTAAGAGGTGGCAGCACAGAGAGTGGGCACTCAGCCATCCCTGTGTTCTGTGGGATTAGCACTTGCTGCACTATCCTATCTTTCCCATTCCCTAAAAAGTTGGCTTCCTCACAGGCCTGGGGGGGGGAGAAAAGAAAGCTTCATCTCCTCTCCTTGTCATGTCTTCCCATAAGTCTTCTTTTGCAACTCCTAGTTGTGTTCCTCTTTACTCTCCTTCTCTTTTAGCCTGTATGAGTGATCTTTTCTCCTGCAGTAGCCTAGATTGTCTCACCATGCTTGGGAATGACAGCTGGAGATAGGGACTGAGGTGGTCTTCAGAGGTTCATTTTCTTCAAGAATTCCTTCCTCGAAGTCTCCTTTTTGGCAAGTGGCTGCAGATCCCATCTGTAAACTAGTCAGCTTGGTGGAAGGTTGGGCTACCCGTGGCTCTCTTCTAGCTTCCCTGTCTCTTTAGCTTTCTGTTTTCCCACTTCCTGATTCTCAGGGCTCTCCTTTTTGCCTGGTCTTTGCTTGGGGCACACTATGGTCTCCAGAAAATAGTTAAATAACTCACCTTAATGAAATACCTTTTCCTAGTACAGCGATAAAAAGAAAAGGCACAGAAGTCTGGGAAGAAAGGAATTCCTGGCAGTTCTGAGCAAATGGGCCCTAGAAAGAGGCAAATAATGAAACAGCGATAAACTCCAGTGCAGCCAGTTGCTTCACACCTGCCCTCAGCACTATGGAATGATCTGCATCCCTCCATGAAAACCCTATGGCCTTCAGATGCCTCCCTGAACCTCAGTGAGAAACTCCATTGCTTCCTGGTCATCTCCATGACCCTCAGCGAGAAGAGGCTGGCCCTAGGGACACGTGGCTGCTGTTGGAGAGCAGGTGTGAAAGAGGACGCTCATGAGCGGATGTCTTTCCCCTCATCCTGGGATTGCTTTCTGTCCCTCTCCCCCCACCAGCTCCTGAGTCTCCTTCACCTCCAATCGATCAAATCCAGTGCTGGCTGTGCAAGACCCCCGTCTGTCTACCTGCCCACAGGAGTTATGGTCAGTTTTACCCTCAGGGATGACTCCGTGGTTTTCATACTCATCCAGTCTCCGGACCAGGGGGTTCTGGCAGCCATACAGTGTGCGAATGAGGCAGGCAGTGCTGGCACGGTGGGCAGCCCGAAGGGGCCTGAAGAACTGGCGATACTCGTGATCAGAGAGTGGCATTCCCTGTCGCTGTGCCTTCCCGCCCTGAGGGCTGGCTGTGCAGCCCCAACCTGAGAGCACTGCTGAAAAATAAAATGCAGGGAGGTGGAGGGAGGAGGAAATGCTGACCATGACACACTCATAAGAGCTGGAAGGCTCAATCCAAATCTATAATCCATTCTCTTCTATGCAGGGTCCCGAGCATTGGAAATGCAGTAACTGGCTCAGGATGGGGGTCTAGAACTAAGGGTGACACCTCAGGCCTGTGTCAAATGGTGTAGTATTTTGGTGACATGACCAGAACTCTGGTGATTGAAGTCCTCATCTACAAGAAAGGTCTTGGAGGCATGGGTGGAACTGGTAATGCAGCTGTGCTGTGGGGGCACAGGAACTGAGGATTCAGTTTCCTTTCAAGAATTCTGTCTCTGCAAATTCTCTTCCTCTGGGTAAGTGGGTCCAGAATCCCTGAATTAACAGAGAACGTTCCAATGGACATGTGTATGCCCTTTCAGTGGTCCAAGTATTCATTGAACCCATATGCAAAACTTACTGCAGTTTCTTGCCTGTAAAGAACATTATGAAAGCTTGCAAAATCAAACACTTGGACATTAGATGTGCCCAAATAAAAGTTTCATATGCAATCGTAGTTTCATCTGCTTGTGCATATGCATTTTATACATTCTTTAAGTACACAGCAACTTACTGTTCTTTCCATCTGACTTCCAGCTCCTTCAGTTAGAGACTGGACCTGCCCTATCAGGAAATCAAAGTTTTTCAGGCTAGGCAGTTATTATCTTCAGGACATGTGCCTCATTTTACACAGCTTGGAAGGTGTATGGAAGAATGAGGCAGGAAGATGCTGGAAGAGGAAGGGTAGTCTTATGGATGCTCTTCCGAGAAGTAGATTTTATTCCTGCCTTCACTGCTAGGCAAGCAATTAAAGCAAGTTTCTCAGAGTGTTATTAATGGCATTTTCCTTACCTTGTGGGTTGCCATTTATAGGAAGGCCAAGCTCTTGCACTTTTGGAGTCTGTATGTGCTATATTTTGGACAGCCAGTAAGTGCTACATTAGCATATGTACTCTGAGAAGAGAGGGCTGAAATATCTCAAACTGAGATTCTAAAAGCAGTGGATAGCTTTGAGTCTGATCCCTCTCTGCCTTGTTTTGCCATTTGCAAAATCACTATAAACCAATTAATAGCTGTGAAGCACTAAAATACAGAGTATTTGAAAAAGTTCATGAGGAAATGAGTCATTCTGTGTAGAGCAGAGTTTGGATGGGATCAGTAAATAAATCAAAGGATCAAACACTGGACACTAAAGGTGACATAAAATACTGACTAGCTGCTTATTAAAAAGGCATTGTCCATCCTGGAATTGAAGAGGCCAACCCTTGTGAAAAAAGTAAAGCCGTGTAATTAAAGAATTGTGTTACCATGTCCCCATGCAGGGGGAACAAATATAAAGTTACAAAAGTAACTGTGATTTAGGCATGCTCTAGGCATTCTGTTTGACTTTGCAGCCTCTTTTTAACCTAAGAAGTTTTCTTAACTTCAAAAGTCCTGAACTTAAAAATTTCCCCGTGGCCTCTGTCTTACTAACATCTGTGTTTCTGTAGATGCAGCAGGACTAAAACAAAAGCAAGTAACTTTGCCTGTTGAAAGATTAACTGAGGTTACAGAGCACTCTGTGAGACAGTATTAGATGAGGATGCAACACTTGGCCAAATAACATAGAGAATTGCTGAAAGAAGGAAAATGATGAGATCTGGAAATATGGGACCCCTCTGCAGTCTCTAGGTAGGAGGTGGCCTGATAAGGCAGACCTTTCTAGCCATTTCTTCCAGCTCTAGCACTTTCTGTTCGTCTCTAACCAAGGTCCTCTCTCAGATTTCTCTCTTCTCCTACCTAGCCTCCTCCTTCTTCCTCTTGTCCCTTCATCTAGCTAGTCCTTCCCTTCCCTTTCCCTTTTTCCCTTCCCAGCTTGTGGTTCAAATCCAAATCTCTGCCTTTGCACTCATTTCTGGTTTCTGAGTCCAGCTGTCTCAGTTCTTGTGCCTCGAGTCTTTGCTGAACCAACCTCTGCTTTTCTCATTCTCTTGTCCTCTGCTCAGTTACTTCCAACTCTGAGTCTTCCTCATTTTCTCATTCAGCGGGTCTCCTCACTTTAGCCAGTTTTCTCCCAGATTGCTGGTCCTTGCTATATCTCTCTCCATTTTGCCATCTGTCTCCTCCAAACACTGGCTACTAATCCTTGTATTCCAACCCATCTCTGTAGCAGGAGCTAATCACACTATTGCACCCTCTTCCCCATCTTCAGGCTGGCTGTTTCTTCTTTGCAGCTATCCTGGTGGATCTGCTTTCCACTTCCAGCTGTTTCTGGTTTCCTTTTCTCTTGTGCTGCCTCTGTGGAAGCACAAAAGCTCAGGAACCAGAAGAACAACCCTGCCAGAGAGCAGCATACATTTTACATTGCTGCTTTCTTGGAAATGACTGAACTGATTGGGGGGAGGAAAGAAGGAAGTCTAGAAAAATTTGGTTTGGTTCACACCTTTAGTATATAAAATATCAGCACCAGTGGTTAAAGACTGGCAAAATCATAAGCATCCAAAATCTTTGTAGCTGAGGATTTGAGGCAACTGATGATACCTGGGGCTGTGAGGCCTTTTTATATAGTCCAGCACCTCAGAGTTTGCTGATGAAGGATGCTTTCCTCATCAAATGGTCTAGCTGTAGCCCTCTCCCAGCGCTTAGCTCTGCTGCCAGGGCTAAGTTCATGTATATTCCTAACTAGCTTTTCTCTTTGGGGTTGTGTTTGCTTTCGTTAAAATGTGGAAATTGGAGACAGAGGCTTTGCGTCTGCTGAGCAATTCAAAGGTGTGTCACCCACCCGCAAGGAAGTAACTAATTTAAACTATTTGGAGGACTGCAGGCAGAGAGGTAGTGCTCTGCACAGCCAGTGCTAAGCTGGGCATATTTGTGGTATTCAGGGGTACTCTTGTCTCTTCCTTTCACTTCCAAAACGCCAAAGCTGAAGTGCTCTGGGAATGAAAGGGTATAGAGCAGCCGATTCTGCCATCCTTTCTCACAACCTTGGTTTTAAGGAGAGCAGTGGAGACATTTCCTACTCACCAGAAAAAATCAGGAGAGCCCGCGTGGCTGAAATCGCACCTTATTGCCGTAGGTGCAGTATCTGACAGAGCCTGAAGGCCAAGCTGTTAGAGGTGTCACAGTGTGACAGCAACACTGCTTGTCTTTTGCCTGTTTACCTCCTCTTGTCTTCCTCCAGCAGCCGGGTGCCCGTGGGGAGCTGGGGGGAGAAGATGGGGAGAAGCAGCGCAGTGTCCCCCAGGCTGTGTGTGATGTCACAAGCCCCTCTGGGCTCGTCACCGGCTGTCCCGGCTCCCCTGTCCCCTCCCATCCGGGCTTCCCCAGCTCCTCTTTGTGTTATCGCTGCGGTCCGATTGCTGGGGCAGCGTTTGCTAGCAGAAACTTTCAGAAGTCCAGGAGTTGGCTCATGGAGCCTAGCAGCTCTGGGTGGGCGTGTATAAGAAAACTGGATTCACGGTTGGGGACCCTGACTATAAAGTATGCCCAGTGGGAACACCCTGCTTGGTCTAGATGCAGACTCGCTGGCTCTTCTGTGCAGGCACAGCAACTGGCAGGGGTTTGTGAAGCCACCGAGTCCTTGCTGGCTGGCGGAGCTGTTGCATCCCGCGGAGGTCAGGAGAGTGCTCCCGCCGTAGTGGAGATCTGCTCTGCCAGTGAGCCAAGTGCCAGGATGCAGTGCTGGAGACCGGGGATGCTGGGGAGGGACGGCTGGGAACATCTGAGTACGGCCAGACCTGGCGTGAGAAGAGAGTTTATAGTAAGGGGAAATGGGGAGGAAGAGGCATGGGGCAGAACTTTTGTCTTGTTTTTCATTTTAGCCACAGGAGAGGATGCTTCCCTCTGAGCACTCGCAGTACAATCATTTCCTACCAGTGCTGAAAGGGGCTTGCTTGCAGTTTTATCTGGAGGCCTGACTCCCCTGAAAAGCAAGGCTGAGGAGCCTTTACTGAGGGCCAAATGTGGACTTTCTTTGGTTTTTGGGGGGCCATGTCTTAGTGTTCTCCTGTGTAACCTCCGGCAACACTGACTGGCAACAGAAGGGCCCAGGTTCTGTTTTCGTAGGCATTATATTGTTAATCATTTTCACTGAAAAAATATCATCTTAGGTCCCCCCCCCTCCAGTCCAAGGAACTAAATAACACTCCCTGGATGCTCAAGAAAAGAGGTACTTCCCCACACTCCAGTAAAATAATGAGGCTTCAAAGAGGCAGAAAGTTTACATGGGGAAGAAAAAGTAGCCCAAACAAGCCATAGCAGGGAAGAAAACAGCTACTGAGTATATGAGCCTGAGTTTGGACACAGTCTGCCTCCTGCAGCAGTGGGGTCTGCTGATAAGTCATTACTACCCTCCTCCTCACTGTGCTTGTCACACACAGTCTGGCTCAAACTCAGAGAAATACTGATGGCAGCAGCTTCTATAGAGGATATTTGGTTTCCCAGGTTTGACATCCACTGCTTTGGGCTTCTGCCTCACCAAAGTTTGTGCTCTCAGTGGCTTGTCTGTCATTGGCCGGCAGTGTCCTTCACTGGGCAGTCCCTTGGTGGGGGCTTCTCTCCGTCCGTCATCTCAGGAGCTTGGTGCAGCTCATCTTCCCAATGCCAACAGGTCACCTCTCTCATTCCTTATTTGGCCTTACTAGGACTGTTGTCTCATCAACCAGCATGTTTCTTCAGGACTCAGCCTGTCAGCACGTCCTTGCTGTGGAGACTGGCATGTTGTCTCTATGTGGCTGTTCAGTGGTGTCTTAGGACAGATAGTGGTTAGTGGTGTCCTACGGACAGATCTTTACTACACATCAAATAACGTGCTTTCTGCTGTATTCCATAATATTCTTGAGTCTGTATGTAGTAAGCAGTTTTCTGTATCTGCTTTCCATCTTGTATAGTTCTTGCTATTTTACAGCACTAATTGTTGGTCAACATTAAATGCTAGTCACACTAAGGCTCTAGTGACTGTTTGCTCAAAGCTGCTCTTGAAAGGCAACAGATAGGGACTGAATCAGAAGGGTGTTTTTGTCCTTCTAAAATCAGAAGGATGGTTTAGTAGGATCAGGCTTACTTGCTGAATGTTACTGTGTCATAGAATTGAAGGGGGCTGTGGGTGAAGGGAGACCTCAGCTTCCCTGTCTTTTACCTGGGCAACAAGTCTCAGGGTCTGTATCCTGAGACTGTAACCTCTGCCTGCTGTGAGGAGGACTGCAAATATCCTCTATCCAAGGGGTGATACCGACCAACTCCCTGGCTGACACCTCTTCCATTCAGTTCTGTGGAGCAGAAGGCAGGGAGCAGGAAGGATTTGACTCCAGGCTGAGGCAGACCCAACAAAATATCATTTCTCTGTCCCTTCAGGGGCCTTCTTTTACCCCAATAACAATACATAGATTTGTAAATCTTTCCTCTGTCCTTGGAAGGGCCTAGGGATCTATTGTGATACCCTCCTCAGAGCCTCACACATGTTATTATGCCATACCATAGTAGGAACATAGGAATCACGTGGGCAAGATGGTTAACGGCCAACAAGAGGGTGTTTTACATTGCTTTCCTGTAAGGCATCCGTGGGTATAGACGGGGCATTTATCTCACATACAGACAATCCTCTGTTTTAGCAGGACACTTGGTGCAAAAAATAGAGGGATACCATTTACTTAAAATATTGCAAAGAGGAAGGATGCGTGGGTTGATTGAAAATTAAAAAAAGAGATAACTTCTGTTTAGTTAGTGTATCATTTTGAAAGGAAAGAATGTTGGTTTACTTTTCTTTTTCTCATGAACACTCTGTAATTAATAATTTTGTGTGTGTTTAATTACCATGTTCCTGGTCGCATGGTGGGAATCCACGTGACTAAAATGGCAAAGTGCCATTGCAGAGTTGATATGCAGAGATGCAGTTTTTAAGTGTCTTCTTTCCCTAAGCTGTACACTTCTAGGAGTTTGCAAGTCATTGGGTCCTCAGTATCTTAAAATGCTTCTATCTTCTACTGCTGCAAAATGTAGTGCTAAAACTACATAGGTGATCTAATTTTCTATCCCACAAAACCAACTCCCATACAGCATAGTTTGCTCTGAAAAGAGATTCTTGAGAAATGGGATTGCATATTGGCTCTCAAAAACATCAACCTAATTCACCTCTTTGTTCCTGTATAAAAAGGTGTGTGTGTGTGTGTGTTTGTTTTTTCTGCTCACTGCCAGCCCTGTAAACTCAATCTGGAATGAGGCAGTCAAATTGTTATTTTTCTGGAGTGCAGGGATGGGAAATTCTGCCTTTTGACCATTGCTGTTGATAATGTGTGAATAGAATAAAATCTTTTCTCTCTCCCAGACCTATGAATGCCTGGCTGAGCTACTGAGAGTAACCACGCAAAATCCTCTTGGTAAAGGCAATAAACAGAACCCTGAACAGACCCAGAAAGCAAAGCAGTTGTGAAGATGGCATTTTCCTTCCATCTCCAGAACAGAACTGCATCAGGTTCTCAGTTCAGTAGGAAGCATGGTGATAGAGAGAAAATGATTTGAAGAATTTATATTTTCTTATATAGAACTCAGTGGGAGGCATTTTTTGTTTGGAATTCCAGCAGGAGGAATGCCCAGCTGCTTTTGATAAGGCAGCACATTGATGGGCAGCTCTATGTGGCGCGTGTAGATGATACCCATGTTCACTGCGGGAGCTAGCCTTGGTTAGCAGATCTGAGCTGTGGTGCCACGGTGTGTATGGCTGTGACCCTGAAGAAGTAACTGGTTTTAGGCAAAATTTATTGGATATCAGCTTGGATATCTCTGACAGCCCTGCCTGTCATGACACAGAGATTTGGTGCTATTCCTACAGATCAGTCCCTTGGTTCCTCTCTTGCTGGGGAGAAGAGGCTGCTGCACATGGAGCAGTACCTGTCATGGTGAATGGGACTCTGTCAAGGTCTCAGATGTGGTTGCTGATGTACATTGAATAACTGAGCCTTGTCACAGTCAAGGGCAGAACTTCTGTGGCTGTGGTCAGGCTAGGCTTCAGTCATGTTTCTGGGCTTAGTTTTCCTCTGGTTTAGGTTTCTTCCATTTCCTAAATACTTATTCTCTTGTAATCTCAATCTACAGCACTGCTGCTATGACTGGTATTTATTACATTTGTTTTCTTTCCTCTGATCAGGATCTGCTGTCCCTGACGTTGCTTTAATCTCCTGCTTGCAGTGAGGGGAAACAACTTTGTGGCCAGAAGCAGCTAAACACTGAGAGAGTAGAGCTATTGCTCACAAGGTGAGAAATTGATTTGGCTAAGATAGAGAATGACTGGGAAAGGAAGAAAAGAGCTGAATGCTGAACATTTGGTGTGTGCTTTGATGCGCACTCATCCTGCTTCCTCTGTTCCCATATTATATAGGTTCTTCTTTCTGCTTTCAAGAAGATTCATAGGGCAGGGTATGATAAAGATGAAACACAAACACACAGTCTTTGGGAATCTAATATCTTTTCAAAAGGAGCCTATCCAAAATGAAATCAAATCCCATGTATTTTTCAGCATTAACACTATACTTAGAATGTTAGAAGGAGCAAATAACTAAAGCATGGCTTTTCTTCCTTTCCTTCTGACAATATTTTTAATGTTTTATTGGCCAGTTAGCTGCCTCAGGGTTCATTCCTTGGGCCAATGCTATACATTTGTTTGTATTACAAATGTTTTTCAGCCCTGATTTTTGTAAAAAACAACTTTGGAAATCAGTGTAGCCAATGTGCTGTTGTATCCCAAAGTCAACAAATCACCTGAAACAAAACCTGAGGGGCTAATCCTACTGTATTCATCTCATATTCTGACCTCCCACGAGTAAATGGACATGTTAACTGGCTCACTGCTGACTCTGTAAGCATTGCTGTCCAGCTGATCTCATCTATCACATTCCAAGATTCATTTCCAAGTTGTGTTCTCCAATATAAATAATAAAAACCAGGAGCCTCTAAATGTTTCAGTCTAAATGTTCATTTCCATGCTTGATCAATAAAAACATTTTATCATACTGCTCAATTGCCTATTTGTTCTGTAGACAAAATTCAGATACAATTTGCTGCAGAATACTTAGGGCTTTCTTATTAAGGAAAAGGTCTATGCCTGAAAAGAAGGAAAATAATCTACTTAGCAGGTGTAGACGTTCCTGTGGTGTCATCTGGTTCCTTACATGATTAAGCATGGGAATGCTGGAAGAAGAGCAGCCATAGGTGATGGGAAGAGAAGGAGGAAGAGAAATAGTTACATTGGGGGTTGTTGAGGAGAGTGGGAATTTTGAGGACAAGCAAGTGACAGGTTTTGTCCCTACAGCTGTCACTTTATGATAGAGGATGCTCTTTGCAATCGATGCTACAGTAGCCACCCATTCTCGTTTCACACTTTCTTCCTCTCTCCCTTTCCATGTTTCTCGGTCTCAGGTCCCTCACTCTGCCCAGAGAAGAATAGCGGGGGCCTGGTTCCTGCGGTACTAGCTAACAGAGACTGATGTGCAGCAGATCTCTGGCAGTTGCCTTTTTTGGATTTCTCTCTCAGAGAAGCGGAGGGGATTATTTATTGCTAGTTCCTCTGTTCACTCCAGCAGGTGTCAGGACCATGAGTGACACAAAGAAGGGCAAGCTTCATCAGGAAAGTCCTGTGAAAGCAGAGCTGCATCTGCTCTCCTCCAGAAGGCTCACAGGAGATATCCCTCAGGACTCCAGTCAAAGACAAGACTGCAAGCAGGAGTTGGAGTCAGAAAATGAGGTGGACCTGTCTTTTGGAAAGAGACAAGGAATAATAACTCCCTGTGGGATGGAAGTCTGGGAGTGCAAGGATGGTGGCAGCACCCGCATCAGCAAGGTTATCCTCGCAGGGGACAATCATGGCCCACCTGTGTGTGAGAATGGCTCCATTTGGGTTCAGCAGGTGGGAGAGAAAACCTACGAGTGTCCTGAATGTGGGAAGAGCTTCAGCCGGAACTCATACTTGAGTCAGCATCAGAGGATCCACCTGGCAGAGAAACCCTTCAGCTGCTCCGAATGCGGGAAGAGTTTCACGCGAAACTCGGACCTAATCAAACACCAGCGTATCCACACCGGTGAGAAGCCCTACCAGTGCAACGAGTGTGAAAAGACCTTCAGCCAGAGGTCCAATGTGATCAGGCACCAGCGGACCCACACAGGAGAGAGACACTACCAATGCAATGAATGTGGGAAAAGCTTCAGCCAGAACTCGCATCTCATTGTCCATCAGAGAAGCCACAAGGGTGAGAAACCGTTCAATTGCCCACGGTGTGAGAAAAGCTTCAGTGACCGCTCTTCCCTGATCATCCACCGGAGAGTCCACACTGGAGAGAAGCCTCACAAGTGCCAGGAGTGTGGGAAGCGTTTCCGGGACAGCTCAGCCATCATTCGGCATCAGAGGATCCACACAGGAGAGAAACCGTATGAGTGTACAGAGTGTGGGAAAACCTTCCGCCAGAGCTCCTCGCTGGTGACCCACATGAGGACACACACGGGTGAGAAGCCCTACAAATGTCCTGTGTGCGGAAAGGGCTTTAGCCAGAGCTCGGCACTTACCACTCATCGTCGGATCCATGCGGGAAAGGCCTTACCCATGTTCCACAATAGCCTGCTGTCCAACCCTTACCAGTGCGCTGAGTGCGGCCGGAGGTGCAGCGACCGCTCCACTCTTGTCAAACACCAGAGCGCGCATGCAGAAGAGAGGCCCTACATCTGTGTGGAGTGCGGGGACAGCTTCCGACGGAGCTCAGCCCTCAACGTGCACCTGAGGATCCACCGAGGGGAGAGACCCTACAAATGCGAGGAATGCGGAAAAACCTTCAGGCATAGCTCAGCTCTCGGTGCGCATATGAGGATCCACGCAGGAGCCAAGCCCTACGAGTGCAGTGAGTGTGGGAAAAGCTTCCGGAAAAGCTCAACACTTAAAGTGCATTTGAAAATCCATGCAGCCAAGAAACCTCATAAATGTACAGTGGGTAGGAGAGCTCTCAGTTCCCGCTCACTTCTTCCATAGTCCAGAATAGTCTTCTGTTGTGTTGAGGACACATGAAAAAGGGTGGGTGATGAGAACCACAATCGAGAAAGAATAACTGGTGACAGGGTCACTCTGATATCAGGGCTGGATGCTTAATTCCAGTAGTACAAAAAAACATTATGAGGTCTGGAAGGAGTGAATTAGTCCCAAGAGTCAAGTGCTGGTGGTTTAGGAAGAGATTACTGACAGCCTGAGGAACGGGGACCAAGTTCTGGGTAATTCGGCGATTATGAATCTGTGGTAGAATGGAAATGGAAAACTAAGCTTTTAAAGTAACTTTTTAACTAAAGAAAAGATCAAAATAAAAAGTTCCAGGTTGGTTCTGACTCAGAACTTTGGCTTGTTAGACACTGTAGCAGTCTTAGAAACTCTGTCTGTTACCTTCTCTTATTTTTCATGAATTTTTCACGAAGGCACTTCCAATTCTTTGAGTCTGAGACTCTGGAGCTAGACCTCAGTCTGTCTTTTCTTCCTCTTTTCCAAATGACAATGGATTCCTACCTCCACATGCAAAATCTGTGTGACATGATATCTGAGTAATGCAGAACTGATGTGACTGTTCCAGAAAACATGGATGCAAACTCTGGTTTTGGTTGGAATGCAGCCCATTTGGCAGCTTTACCAAAATTTGTCTTCTCTGGTTTGAAACACCTTGGGACATCAATAAAACACAGGCAAAAATGTGGCCTTACCTTGTTTAACAAAAAAAATAATAAAATCCCCTAGATGTCCTAGTCAGATTGAGTGCACATCACGGGTTACTATTGGTAGTCTAGAGATTATTTACAATTTTCTAGTCCTTTTTATGATAGAGTACTCTTCTTTAGCTTACTATTGTTTGTAAAGCATTAACATATGAAGCTTAGCGTAACAGTTAGGAATTACTGTAACTAAATTTACTACTATCTTAATGACTGTATATTACATAAACCTTCTTTATATTGCTATGTTTTATTACTAGGTATGTGTTTCCATCCTGATTAAAACCTCTTTTCTCTGCATAACCCTATTTTCTGTCCTCATGTGTTACATAGATGGGAGTGAAATTACAAATGGGGATCAGCCCCACACTGAGTTTGGTTTGGCGAGGGGCTCACGCCCGGGGAGTCGCATGGGACGACCTGATGGGGAAGGCAGGACGGATGGACGGCAGTTGTGGTGGATAGACTTTGCGTCCCCGAGCCAGGGACTTGTCTGCCCAAGTCTACGGCAGAGCTAGTTGCCCGTCGTGGCTTTTGTACCTGGTGATACGCTCCCTGCCTCTGGTGTTTCATTTGTGATAGCTCAACAAAGAGAAAAGGCGCAGAAAATGTCTAGAGAAAGAAATTATTAGAAACAGCACAGGGATATATTTTTAATGAAAGAAGGTTTAAAGAACCAGGATTTAAGGCTACAAAGAAAGAATAGCTCAAGTTTGTAAAAGATGAATATCAGAGCTCTAACTACTGTGCTGCTTGGTGAAAGGACGGAGGCGGGCGCGGCGAGGCCGCCCGGGTCGGAGGGAGCAGCTCGGGGAGGCCGCGGCCGGCTGGACACGCCACGGAAGGGCCCGTCTCCGAGCACAAGCGCCGCCTGGCAACGGCCAGCACCGGCAAGTCTCACGTTAGGCGCCGCGCCGCCGCCGTCCCTGTCGCGGGGCGGTGCGAGCCCTCCGCGCGGCTGCTGACGTCGCCGCGCCGTCACAGCGAGAGGGGCGGGGCTTCTCGGGCGCCCTGTTCGAAGCGGGGCCGGTGGCGGTGGCGGCGCGCGAGATGGAAGGCGGGCCGGGGGCGGTTGGCGCTGAGGTGGGCGCGCGGGGAGGCGGTTGGCGCTGAGGCGGGCGCGCGCGGGGACAGTTGACGCTGAGGCCGGCGCGCGGGGTGGGGGTTGGCGCTGAGGCGGGCGCGCGCGGGGACGGTTGACGCTGAGGCCGGCGCGCGGGGTGGGGGCGGTTGGCGCTGAGGCGGGAGCGCAGGGAGGCGGTTGGCGCTGAGGCGGGCGCGCGGGGCGGGGGCGGGGGCGGGGAGGCGGTTGGCCTTGAGGCGGTTGGCGCCCGGTGCCGGGCTCACGCGCGGTCCGTGTGCCTGCAGGCGGCGGGCGGCGCCGCGCAGAGGCCGGGCCCGGCCCGCTTCCCGTTCCCCTACAAGCCTTACCTCATCCAAGAGCGGTTCATGGCTGCGCTGTACAGCGCACTGGAGGCCGGCCAGGTCGGGATCTTCGAGAGCCCCACGGGCACGGTGAGCCAGTGCGGCAGGACCACTCCCGCCGGCGACAGGGAGGGTGGTACGGTGTTAGGGAGCCGGTCCTGGGCGGGCGGTCACGTGGGAGGCGGAAGGCGGCCCCGCTTGGGGGGACGGTGGTGCTTAGGACTCGGCTGCCTCAAACTGTGAGCCCGTGGTTCTGGCTTGGAGGCATGTTGGCCCCCCTCTGTGGTGCTTGTGGCAGGACTGTGCTGGCACTGGCGTCAACACCCAGACAGGTGCAGGGGGAAAAGCTGAAATAAACCATTTACAAGGGAAATGCTGAATAATGAAATGTGAAATCTCCTGTATCTGTGCACATGGTCTTGGCTTGATCCTGCTAAGCTGGATCGCCACATGCGTCTCTTCTCTGGAGAAGCATTACTGTGTGACTGCCAGTGACACCAATGCTTCAGCTATGTGTGGCTTGTCTTGTTTGTTTTCAATGACAGGGAAAATCTTTAAGTCTTATCTGCGGAGCCCTCTCCTGGCTCAGAGACTTTGAGGAAAAAAAGAAGCAGGAGGAGGCCCGACTTCTAGCACTTGAGCACAATGGGCAGGAGGAGAAAAAGCTGCTGACTTTGGATGAGTCCCTTTGGAAGGAGCCTTTGGATGAGCCTGGGTGTCCAGATAGCAAAGGCTCAGCCAGGGAACCAGACTGGATTACTGCATTTGTGCGGAAGAAAGAAGAACGGGATATGGTGGACAGACTAAAGGTTGAGAAATGCTCCTTTGTAGAGGAAAGGGAAAATAGCAAGGTGTGAGGATCAGAATGGGCAATACCATGGGTGATAACTGGAGAAACAAGTGATGCAGTCTTCAGTGGTCGTGGTCCTGTGTCAAAGGACTTAGTTTCAGTTAAAAAGGATGAAGCATTGCTGTGTGGATGGCATAAGACAGGAAACTACATTGCTCCAAACTTAGTAATGTGTAATAGACATGCACTCAAGGAGAAAGGGACTGCGTACTGACAATTTTGATTCAGAGGTTTTTTTTTTTTTTTTTTTTTTTTTGTATCTCCAGGGCACTGGAAAGTAATTATACCTGAGTTTTAGGGTTAAACCCATTTCATCCTTCCTTCACTTTCCCTTTATTTTAGGAAGAGCAGATCAGGAAGAAAAAGCGAGAAGATCGTCTTGAGAAAATTCGCCATAATGTGCAGTTAAAATATGCAGCAAAGAGAAAAGTGAGTTGTTCTACAAAGCTTAGAAGTTTCTATATTGGTTATATCAAGTCTTTTTCATTCTTGCATGCATGACATGACTCTGAATTTTCCAAATGAAATCAGGTGAGCTCCCCAAGCATATGGGGAGCATTAGATTGCTGAATTGGCCATTCCAAATTTCTGGTTGGATTCTTTTTATAAAGTACAGATATGAAAAACAATTTGTGTATAGAGAATTTACTGTGACAACACTTGTATATTTAGATGGAGAGGGGAAGTATTCTGATAGCCTTCCATCCCTTTGCTTTTATTTCAAAAGCTTTGATATTTACAGGCATACCTTGGAGATATTGCGGGTTTGGTTCCAGATCACCGCAATAAAGCAAATATCACAATAAAGTGAGTCACACAAAGTTTTTGATTTCCCAGTGCATATAAAAGTTATGTTTATGCTGTACTGTAGTCTATTAAGTGTGCAATAGCATTGTGTCTAAAAAAAAAAAAAAAAGTACATGCGTTAATTAAAAAAAACTTTATTGCTAAAAAATGCTAACCATCATCTGAGCCTTCAGCGAGTCGTAATCTTTTTGCTGATGGAGTCAATCCTCTCCAACCCTGCTGCTGCTTTCTCAACTAAGCTTATGTAATCTAAATCCTTTGTTGTCATTTCAACAAAGTTCACAGCATCTTCTTCAGGAGTAGATTCCATCTCAAGAAACCACTTTCTTTGCTCATCCATAGGAAACAACTCCTCATCCATTAAAGTTTTATCATGAGATTGCAGCAATTCAGTCACATCTTCAGGCTCCACTTCTAATTCTAGTTCTCTTGCTATTTCCACCACATCTGCAGTTACTTCCTCCAGTGAAGTCTTGAACCCCTCAAAGTCATCCATGAGGGCTGGAATCAACTTCTTCTAAACTCCTGTAATGTTGATATTTTGATCTCCTTCTATGAATCACAAATGTTCTTAATGGCATCTAGAATGGTGAATCCTTTCCAGAAGGTTTTCAGTTTACTTTGCCCAGATGCATCAGAGGAATCACTATCCATGGCAGCTATAGCCTTACGAAATGTATTTCTTAAATAATAAGACTTGAAAGTCGAAATTACTCCTTGATCCATGGGCTGCAGAATGGATGTTGTGTTAGCAGGCATGAAAACAACATTAATCACTGATCACAGATCACCATAACAGATATAATAATAATGAAAAAGTTTGAAATATTGCGAGAATTACCAAAATGTGACACAGAGACATGAAGTGAGCACGTGCTGTTGGAAAAATGGTGCCGATAGACTTGTTCGACGCAGGATTGCCCCAAACCTTCAATTTGTAAAAAAACAATATCTGCAAAGCGCAATAAAGTAAAGCGCAATAAAACGAGGTATGCCTATAGTTTCTTAGAAAGCTGGCTGTTCAAAAGCTCTCATGAGCATGCGTGACCACTGATTGTGTGTAACCAGAATAAAACCTGTAGAGCTGGGATTAAATTTAAGATCGTGGGACTGAAAAAAAAAAAAAAGGTCAAGTCAGGCTTTGGTTGTACTTTGCTCACCACTAGTGAACAACTGTATTTGTTTACTTTCATGGAAAATATGATTGTATTGTTCAGAAAATGCTCTTTTCTATATATAAAGTTGGTATGTATTTTTCTTCCATTTAGATGGATTAACTGGTTGCAACACTCTTGACTTTAAGAGCTTTTTGATGATGAGTCAAACTTCCCAGAAATATCCACTGTAGGTCCCCAAGCAGGCAGACTTATTAGGCTGTCAGGCTATTAGTTTCTAGTGTGCTCCATCTGAAGTTCTGGCTTCAGTTTTGGTCAAATCCTGTCAAAAGAGTATAGCAGAAATGGCAAAGGTTCAGAGGTAAATGGTAAATAAAAAACAAATGGAACAAAGAACTTCTGTCTCTAAAAAAAGAATGAGAAGCATGAAAATGAGAAGCATGATAAAAGGGGAGGAAGCAGATGAGAGAAATAGTATAGAGATTTGAAAAAACAAATGATTCATCTGCTCTATAGCACTTGCTAACTGCCTTTCTTCATAATAACATGCTAAAGGAATGCTCGCCGAAGCTGGAAGGTACTGTTTTCAGATTGACAAAAGAACTCTTCTTTAACAGAACATAATTAACCATCAAAACTGTTCTTCAGCAGTTTAATAGAATTTTTGTAGAGGAGTAGATCTGTGTTAGAATAAGAATCACAGAATTAGGAAAAGAACCAGCAAGAGAAATCTTGTGCTCCTCAATTTAAAACAATTACTGAGTTTATCCTAACCTTAACCACGAACAGATTATTTCATTATGTCCTTATAGGTTTGTTTGGTTGGGCTTTTTTTACTTACTGTTTTTCCCCAGTCAGTCATCTTTTGTTGGCCTCTTCAAGGAATTGGGTACTGAATTATGTGCCTGTTGTCATTTCAGGAGTTAGGAGTTCAGTGGGCCTTTTGCACAGAAGTTCTTGGGTTTTTTTTTTGTTTTTTTCTTTTGCTTTCATGTATGTCTATGTGGGCAAATTTTGGCTATTGATATCAGCTGCGTTCTGTGCAGTTGAATAGCTTGATGTATTCATTTGTCCTTCTGGGGATTTGCCCATCAGGCCATTCCCTGTGTTATGGATGAGAGACTGTGCTGTCTTCTGACCTGTCCATGGTATAAAGTGATGTCAGTTTTACCTCTTATTCTGAATGAGAAATAATGTGATCATGTGCTCCTTTCAGAGATCTGAGGAGGATGAGACAAAGCGCCTTCTTCAGCTCAGCAAGGAGGTTCTTTTGGAGGGGGGAGGAACAGATGTTCTAGAGCAGCTGGATCACAATGAGGAGGAGCTGATTCTTGCTGAATATGAGAGTGATGAGGAGAAGAAAGTGGTATCTGGGTAAGGACAGGGACTTGAGGGGGTTCCATACCAATGCAATGCTTTCTGTATTGTGCTTGGCTTCCCTTAATTATAGGGTTTCTAGGTGTGATTACTTCCTTGGGTGTCTCTCTGGGATTCTTTTACTGAGTATTTATCCTCCTGGATCTAAAGTTGGCTCTGTATTGTGCAGATCTGGAATTTCTTCTTCTGGAGTTTGAGCTGTGGAAGGTAAATTTTTGTTGTAGTGCGTGCAAATGGGTGAATTTCAAAGGTTTTTGTTAGGCTGGATCTGCCTTGTGTTGACAGCACAGTGACCTGAAGTGTCACTGAGAAAGTGCATCTTTCTTAAAATGCATAGCAATGTCCTCCCTTCACCAGGCTTGGGTCCCCAAAGAAGCCTTCTGGCTGCTGGATATATGACTTGAGATCAAATTTCTTACATTAGAAAAACAAAATGTTCCTCAGGGCATCAGAGGAAGTTCCTGCAGATTAGCATTGACGTCTTTTGGTATTCTAAAGGGAGAGATGTTCACATTTCTAAAGACTGAGCTTCAGCATAAAAAACACGTGCACACTTTTCTCTCTTGTATGTGATTGTTCCTTTTGCTTTATGCAGAAATCCAGAAGCCATATTTTAGCAAGAAAAGTCAAATATATTTAAAATACAAATTTACTAATTAGTATCATTATCTAGACAGATCCTTCTGCCTTAAATTGCAAAACACTTAAACTACGTATTAAAGAAATACTAGTTATCAAACATTCAACTGCTTTGACCTTTGAGGAATTATATGGCAACTAAACATCTTCCTGAAGCTTGTCTTTATGCAATAGCTTGAGGGTGGTATATTGTCTCTAAGGGAAAAAACAATAAATAAATAAACACACCAAAGAATAGTGTAACACTGATTAGCTCATGCTGGGGGCTCAGGAGCACCAGATTTATTAAAAAAAAAAAAAAAAGAAAGTCATGAAGTTGCTAAACACAGCCCTACAGATATTTTTATTTTTAAAGAACAAGGCTTGACTTGATCATGCATACTTGCACTATTTTTATAAGCTCAATTTTTATTTTAACTCCTGAGTTAAGATGGGAGGTTGTTCTTGAGATGATACAGCCATCTCTTTTGAGATTGCTGTCTTCTGGTAGAGCAGCAGTTTATACCAACTCTCAGTGACCTGATGAAAGGAAACTCTTTGGGCTTTTCTTTCTTTTCCTAGGCTGGAGGAAGATGACGATGATGTGGAAGAGGAGCATGTTACTAAGGTGAGATGAGGAGGGCAGATAGTGGCAAACAGAACAGTGTATCACTTTATGTGTGAGCAGAATCATGGCTTCCTTGCACCCTTCCCAAAGTAATGCAGTACAGAGGGATTTAGAAACTAGCAACCAACAACTGCCAAGTTTGTTGATAATAGCAACCAGTAATGCTGCCATTATCTCCTTTTGAACTACACTGGCTGCCTAAGCAGCTTGCTCTGCTAATGTTGCTGAAAGTTTGCTGTGACTTGCTGTAAAAGCACAATGCTAGAATTATTATTTTTTTATTATTCTCCAATGGTGATTCCCTGTTATCATAGGGACTCTGGGAAATTCAACTGAAACAAAGGCCAGATGCATAGGAGTTAACAGGAAGGATAGGCCTGATGATCTCGGCAGTTGTAAGGTGATACTCAGACATATGCCTTCCCTTGTCTTTGTGAAGGCTTGAAGAAGGTAACCTGGTTGAGGTGCTTGCCTGCCTCCTTGCAGGATTGGTCATAGCTGGGGTTTTGGCTTCCATGTTCTTATCTTCCCTTCATTTTTCCTCACTGTAGATTTACTACTGTAGCCGCACCCACTCGCAGCTGTCTCAGTTTGTGCATGAGGTGCAGAAAAGTCCTTTTGGCAAAGACACGCGTCTGGTCTCCTTGGGATCCAGGCAGGTATGTGGTATGTTCACAGGGGAACCAGCATGCACCTTAACCTGGTATAAAAAAGTTTGCTAGGAGGCGTGTGGATGTAACGACTCACAAGGCATCTCAGGGATTGACTGACTCTCCCATTGAAAACTAAAGCAGTAGTGAGTCATGACACAGATCTGGGTGATGTGCATTCTTCTTTGAGCTGTGTTTTTGCCATTTATCTTTTGACATAAATTCAAGAGTCTGTCTTCCCTCTGACATGGAAGATTACAGATTTCTGAATCTCTGGGAAGGTGCTTTGTTCTTTCTCTTAGTATTGCTTCTGTGAGCATCTGTTAGAAGCTGTTGGGTAGCAGTGAGCTGTCTCAGGGCACCTTTTCTAATTTTTCCTCTGTTAATTTTTTAATGGAATTGGAGCATATTCGTAGCAGCTAGTACACATTGTCTGACCCATAGACTTTTCTGTTTTGAAATCTAGTCTTATATTCCTTTAGAGAAATCTTTTATTTTACAGCAAAGGGAACACACAGGGTGCTCTCTTTTAAATAACCACCTACTGCTTTCTCTCTTTGCATGTCTAAGAACCTGTGTGTGAATGAGGAGGTGCGCCGCTTGGGGGCTCTCCAACTCATCAATGACCGCTGTATGGAGATGCAGAAGAACAAACATGGTACGAGCGCTTTCAGCCTGGGAAAGCAATCACTGATAAAGCTGGTATGCATGAGAGTCTGGAGACAGTGCTCTCTGCCAATCAGTTTTAGCAAGAGAGTGGCAGGAGCTTGAAAATGGTAGGTTGGAGAAGCAGAGCTAGAGGTCATTAGTGCTTTTACTTTTCTTGTCCTTCCAGGCTAGAAGAGATCCTCTGAGATTTGTATATTTTTGGAGAGTCTTATGTCAGTTCAGGACTTCTGCAGTAGAAGTTGTCTCTGCAACTTAGTACTAGAAATATGGGAAAATGTCACATGGCTAAATCTAACTGGCAGGAGCAGCGACCACTGCAGGGATGGGAATGTCACTGCTGGATGCTCTTTAAATAGATGATAGGTAAAAAAATACATGGAAAAACCTGCTTTGAAATCCATGAGGTTCAGCTGTAAGGATTCAAAGTAGCTGTTTTAGGTTGTTTTGTATGTTGGTCATGACTTTCTTCTGATTTTTGCTGTCAGAAAAGAAAAGTGATGGAGAGGAGATGGAGGGGAAGAAGAGACATGTGAGTCGCACTGTATGCCCATTTTACTCCTATGAGCAAATGCAGTTTCTCCGTGATGAAGTTCTAGTGGAAGTGAAAGATATTGAGCAGTTGGTGGCTTTGGGAAAGGAGACAAAAGCTTGCCCGTATTATGGGAGTCGATATGCCATTCCTGCTGCTCAGGTAAGGTATACATGCTGTTTAGGGGGATTAGTGCCAGGGCCTCCAAGAATAAACCAATTACCTGCTCCCTCCAGTACTGTGTTACCCAGTGTTCTGGGTGTTTGTAAGCAGTCTGAATGTTTGTCAGCTGTAGTTTTGCTGAGAAAGCACAGGAAGAAAAGAATACCCATCTGGAGCTAGTAGGGAGGCTGTAAGTCAGTAGTGAGTCAAGCATTCTGAAGTACCTGAATGTCTCAATAATTGTGAAACAATACTGGTGCATGGGTATAATCTTAGCACTTACCACTCTCTTCCTCCTCACTTGGTACTCTGTCAGAGGACATCCTTTCAGTGCTTCAAAGGAGATTAGGAATGTAACCTGCTCTTGTGCTGCTGGGCTTTTCTTACTATTATTGTTTGAGGCTTGAACAGGATCCCTGTCCATGTGTAGTTGTAGTACAGTCATTTCCATTTAGCTCACCTCCCAGTGCCTCTCTCCAAACACATGCCCCTGTCTCTCCTCCTCCCTTTCCCACCTAGAATAAGAGCACATAACTTGACTGACTTCTGCAGGGCCATCTGCTATGGGCCTTTTATGAGTGGTTGGTGGGTGCTCTATGTTTGTAAGGATGAGAGTGGGAGTCAGGGTACTGTGCACTTTTCCTGCAGCTGGTGGTGCTGCCCTATCAGATGCTCTTGCATGAGGCCACCAGGAGTGCTGCTGGGATCAGTCTGAAGGACCAGGTTGTAATCATTGATGAGGCCCACAACCTCATAGACACCATCACTTGTATCCACAGTGCAGAGGTCAGCGGCTCTCAGGTGAGTCATGTCCTGGTCTATTAACCATGGCTGAGCTCTAAATCTGGCAGAGTGCCCTTTTTTGGCTCCTCTGTAATGCTAGGTCCTTACTTTGTTCTTGTAGTTGTGCTGTGCCCACTCGCAGCTGCTGCAGTACATGGAACGATACAGGTGAGGATCTCAGATGAAAATAGCACAAGAACAGTGGCAGGCAGCATGGATGCCACAGCTTATGCCTCATATCTGCAGGGCCTTTCTTGCTTTTTCCCTAGTGGAAGGTTATTTGCATTAATGCTCTTGCAGATGAAGAGCTACTGGCTTCATTATCTCTGTCTAGAACCCATCTTAAGTCAGACTCCTGGGGCTGGTATTAAGCAGTGAAAAGGGGGGTACCCTGGGGATTCTGGCTTTCCCTTATCCTCTCAGTTTCTTTCCCAGTATCTCCTTCTAATCACTTCTGCTTTGTGATACCCAGTTTCAAAAGCTCCAGTCTTTCATGACTCTCGTGGTCCTTAGCCTTTCATGTGCTGAGTAAGCTCTGAGGAGGAGGAAGCTGTATGTGGTTCTTGGCTCTGGTCAGATCTTGCATCTTGACATCCCTGCAGTGATTGATTACTGTGCTCACTGCTAATACCTTTGAATTAGTGCAGCATTATCGCAACATGGACTTGGGGCATCACTGCCGTTATAATAAGCAAACTATAATTAGTATGTAAGGAGAGAGGTGATGATAGGAACAGTGAAGTGCCTGGGCTGCAGGGGTGAATGCTCTGTGGTGACTTCAGGCAGGATATTCAGGGGTCTGTGCCCTGTCACAAACAGGGAGAGTGAACCTAGGAGAAGTCATTCTTGGTTCCTGTCTCCCTAAAATGAAGGCAAGTTCAGATGCTTGTCTCTGCAGCTTAGGAAGCTGTGTGTGAGTTAGTCCCTGAAGATGTTTTGGGGTCTAATACCTGTCTGTTATTTCATAGGAAACGTCTAAAGGCAAAGAACCTCATGTACATTAAACAGATCCTGTATTTGCTGCAGCAGTTTGTGTCTGTGCTGGGAGGTAAGAAAATGTTCTGTCTCTGTGGATGTGTTTAGACTCTGAGCTAGTTGGTGCTTCCTCAGAGCACTATGTCCCCATTCCTCCTCTGCAGAGGCAGAAAGTTGTTGCTCACATATAGGTTTGGACACTAGTAATTTCTTTCCTCAGTCTGTTTTGTACCATGGGGATGTGGACTAGTGTCTGCCTGAACCCCTCTTTTGTTTGATAAGCTGAGGAGCAGCAGATGATGGTGTAAGTTGAGGCAGTTTCCTTCTCTTTCTGTGCAGTTCTCAGATGTGATTTGAGCGGGGGGGGAGCTGGGGTGCTAAGTGAGGAAGATGGCAAACATGACAGTGATCCGGGCAGAATAAAAATGGCACAGAATAAATCTCCTGTGTCATCTGGTGGCAAGGCCTCTGTGTATGGCAGGCATTCCTCTGCAGAGGGAATCTTTTTTGAGTGAAGTCTTTCCTTTGTGGAAGAAATATTACTTTGCTTTGATTTTTGAATCCACAGGCATTCACAGGGCTCCTTTCCTGTAATGCCTTGAGGAGAGTCTGTTTTTCATAAAGAAATTCCTCCTCACCCAGAAGAAATGCAGCTGTTTGGGACAGGGGCCTGTTGGTGCTCTCTTCCCTTCTCTCAAATGCACCATTTCTTTTCCTCCTTTGTTCCTGCCAGTCTTCTCTTCCCCACACCTGGCTAAGTGCTTTCATGAGAAAATGCAGCCTGTGTACAGCTTCATGATTGAGGCTGCAAAAATGAGATGTGAGGTGGGTGTTAAACACTAGGACATAAAACAGTGAGTGGCAGCAGTTAATATTGTTCTGTCTGTCAGGGTCTGGGTGCAGAGCTGTCCTCAGGCTTTCCCTTCTTCCCAATTACCTGCCAGCCTACGCACCTCCTAGCTCCCTGGTGCTGCACTGAGGAGGGGTGAGGGATGCACTGCAGTCCCTGTCCCTTCATCTTTGCAGCATGATGACTATGTAGTATGTGAGCATTTGTATGCATCCACCCTACCTGCTGCCTCCTGCTACAGAAGGAATGTAGGTGGCGTTTCTTAGGATGCAGCAGAACACTTGTCCTACACTGTAGGGCTAACCTAAAGGGGAAAGAAAAACAAACTGAGCAAGGGCTGATGTTTTGTCCCTACAGCTATTTTTTCCAGATGTATAGTTAATTTCTGTGCTGAATGTATAGTTCTGTTTCTGTGCTGGCACAATGCACCTTTCAGGTCAGTTGTTAGTCTCCTGCTTAATTTTAAGACAGACCCAGTGTAAGCCTTCCTTGAATTGATTTTGTGTTTTACAGGTAATGTGAACCAAAATCCTAACTCTCAGGCAATTTCCCAAACAGGTAAGACTGGAGTTAACACCTGGGGTGTTTAGCTATCAGGTAGGAACATGGGTGTGGGCTGTGAGGGGCTGCAGACCCAGCAGCTAATTTCTTATTTTTTCCCCCCTCTCTTTCAGGGACGGTGCTAAAATCCATCAATGACTTTCTGTTTCAGAGCCAGATTGACAATATCAACCTCTTCAAGGTAGTGCAAATGTTGTCTTCTGCTAGGGCAAAGGTGGTGAGTTGCTCAGGGTTATCAGGAAGCCTGTGTGAGAACTGGAAGTAGAGTGTAGGTCCACATGGCAGGATTTGTTTTCTGGAAGCTTCTCCCTGCTTCCTCAATGTCTAGATCTCCTGCTGCTGTCTGGATAACAGTGCACTAAAGCTGAGTGGATGGCCTTGGGGTAGGGGGAAGCAACCAGTTAAACATGTATCAGTGCAGGGACTGTCTGTAGGCAAAGCAAGACTGTAAAGGTTGAGGGTGAGGAAACTGGACCGCTCCAGTAACCCACCCCTCAAACCTCCAAACATGGTATCTTAACACAAAGTGTTTCTACTCCAGAAGCAGTGCCCTTTGTAATAAAAGGTTGTTTGGGTGGGAACACTCACAAAGAGCCTGGCACCCACCCCAGGAGCTCAGCAAGAACAGCAAGTGATATCCCTGCTGGTCAAAGATTGAGGGCAGCAGGACTGGAGAGGGGATGCTGAAAGCCAATTAATTTTTCTCTTTTCCTCCAACAGGTTCAGCGTTACTGTGAGAAGAGCCTCATCAGTAGGAAGGTACTGCTTCTTTGGCTTTGTAGTCAGTAGAGTGTTCAAATGCCACTTCACATGTTCTGTTACAAGTGGAAGATGCAGCAGCTGGCGTGGGAGTTTGTCTTCTCTACCCCCCTTTGCAAACAAAATGGTTCCTGCAAAAAGCACTGTATGTTACCTTTTGCTTATACTGCAGAGAAGCACACAGCATGTTAGTGTTGCAGTGGGTGCTATTCTGTGCTGCTTGGTCTCAAACCTGCCAGCCCAGTAGACCTCATGGCATTGGAGGAACAAGCATCAGAGACTTGTTTTGGTTTTGATTCACTGCGGGGAGGAAAGTAAGTCTGGGGGTCTGGGCTGTGTTTACAGACTCTGATTTGGCTGCTTTGTGAACATCTATCAAGGAACTTTTATCTGTGGCAGGCTAGCAAACTTGTTTTTATTCTGTCCACTCCTGCTGCTTGGTAGTCTTAGTATATCTGACTTTGGCTTGGCAGCTTTTTGGGTTTGTGGAGCGATATGGAGCCCCCACAGTTGTGAAGACCAACAAGGAGAACCAGAAGTTGGCTGGTTTACAGAACTTTCTTCTGAGCCTTCAGCAGGGATCTGATAAAGAGGGTGAGTTCTAATAGCCTCCACCTGTGCATTTATGGACAAAGTAAGGATGTGGAAAGTGGGAAGGCAGATCTGAAAAGTATGAAAGACTGCAAAAGCTGCCCTACACAGTTTTTGTAAAATATATTTGACTAGGTGACTTAGGCAACTATATATTTAACTAGAAGATCTCCTGAGGTCCCTTCCAACCAGAATGATTATATGATTCTGTGTTTACACTGCACAAATTCAAGCTTTGCAGTGCTGTGACCAACTGGCTCTGGGACCTGAGCTATCACAGGCACCTGTTTGGCGATACCAGCTACAAAAGCCAAATCTTCCTTTTCTTTATTAGCAGTGAAACAGAACTTGGGTTCCCTCCGTTACTGGGTCTTTGTTCCCTACCTGCAAGTGTAGATCATGTATCATGTTCCTGAAAAGGCCCCACCTGTATTTAGTGCTTAGTCCCTGCCTTTGAAAATGTGACCTAGGTTGCCTGCTCCTCTCTTCTGGCCAGGTGCTCTTCAGAGCCTTCCTGTGGAGGCTGAGGGCGACCAGCTCCGAACTGCCTCTCCACTGATGCAGATTGAAGGATTCCTCTCAGCCCTGACGAATGCAAACCAAGATGGCCGAGTCATTCTCAACAGGCAAGGTACTGGAATGGGAGAGCTGAGGAGAGGTGGCTTATGACTTGTGAGCAGAGCGCTCACTGATGGTGAGGGAGGTGATCCTGAGTCTGTGAGGGTCTGCAGCCCTACCAACATGCTCAGCAGAGTCTGTGGTTCAGGCTGGCAGGCTCAGTCTGTGTGAGGATTCTCATGAACCCAAAGGAAGCCTTTGCAAGGGCATTGGGGCTAGGAATCAAAAGTTGCAGAGATCTCCTCCCACTTTGAGTATGGATTTTTGTCCTGCAACTTATTGCACCTCTACAGCTCCAGGAAGGTTAGGAAGCAAAAAGTAGCTTCCAGGTCAGTATTACGTGCCACCGCCCCTGGCAGTGTTTGAATAGTAAGTCCTGGTTTTGAGAGGCAGGGATCTGCCTGAGTGCCCAAGGCAGGAAGGAAATCTCTCATATCCCTCATAACCCAGACTGTGTATCTCAGTTGCTTCCTGATGCTCTCTCTCTCCTTTTCCCAGGCACTGTTGGGCAGAGCAGCCTCAAATTTCTCTTGCTGAATCCAGCTGTACACTTTGCCAAGGTGGTGAAAGAGTGCCGAGCTGTGATCATTGCTGGGGGCACCATGCAGCCGGTGAGGGAATACGGATGCTACTCTAAGGTCTTAGGAGGTCTCTGTCACTATCTGCAAGCAAGCATGGAAAAACAGCGGCTTGACCCTGCTGGGACATGCTTTTCTATCCACTTCCTATGGCATGTGTGGGGAAAAGACCTCTCTTACCTACCCTCTTATCTTCTTGGTGCAGTTTTCCTGTATGAGGGATCATGCTGCCTATCTGTGCAAAAGTTGTAGATGCAAGGGCAGGACTGCCCTTGTCAGCCTGTTGGTCTTCAAGACTATGTTACAGGCTGAAGCAGTTTCTTGAGCTGATGGCACATTGGGACTGACTCTGACCTTCTAAAGGGATAAGGATCCCACAGGGATCATGCCATAGGGGATCTTTCAGAAGAATCGAGACTCCAGTGTTGCCATGGTGGTGGGATCTATTTCTTCAACTTGCAGCCCTTCTCCCATTGCTTTTGAATATAGGGCCTAAGAGACAGTGTATCCTTGTACAGATGCTGTGGGGTGTGTCAGATATTCCAGGTAGTTACATTTATGCAGTTCAGCCATTCCTGTTTCTGAACAGGAATGCCCTGAAATCTCCTCTTTGCTCTTGCAGAGACAAGTGAGGGAAGGACGGTGCAAAGTGCAGGGCCTCAGTGAAGTAGTGGCGTTTGGGAAGACCCTGTTCCAACTTTGAACCTTTCAGACTGCAGCCCAAGAGAGAGGATGTAATTGCAATCCAAGATGTGCTCTGTACAGTGTTTAGGAGATCTAGTTATGGGCTTTTCAGCCTGGGGAGCTCTGAAATTGGAGTGTCATGGGCCAAGAGGGGAGGGATTCCAGGCAGGGGACCTGCCCCACACAGTGAGGCCACAGCAAGGCCCAAGGGCTCTAAAAGAACAACCTCTTCCTACATTCATGCTGCCTGTTCTGCTTGGGCCAGCTTGAAGGTCCACACTGGGCATTTGGCCTCGCCTCAGCAGCAGGGAGCAATGCTGGGGTGCAGAGGGTCCCCACTCCCTCAGGAGCAGACCATGTCATTGGCTGAGCTGCGCCTCTGCCCGAGCAGCGCCGCGGGGGTGGGCCACAGGTGGGGACGTGGCTGCTCCTTGCCTGGTACAGGTGCTGAGGCATGGCTACCCACTGCTCCACACAGCCACTAGGCTGGAGCGGTTGGAAAACACAAGCTCAGGGCTGGGCAGTTGTGCCAGCAGTGGGATCACGAAGGTAGATGAGTTCTGTGCTTGGCAGTAGCTTCAGGCCATGGCTGACCTTGCAGGATTTCCACACCCCTTTCTCCTGTGTGCTCTGGTCTCCAGCACACCTCCCACCCCTGGCTTGCATGCCTATCACCTTGTTTTTTTTTTTTCTCATCATGGGACAGAGAGCCCATCTGCTCTGCTTCCATCTGTGCCATCAGCCCACTGTACTGAGCTGACCACCTCTCCAACACTGGTGCTCAAGGAGCAGCACCAGTGCTGCTGGTGCAGGGTCTCTTGGGATACTGGTGCTCCAACTCTCCTTGACTTGTGGTTCATAGGTGGCTGACTTCCGAGAGCAGTTGCTGTCCTGTGCTGGTGTGGACCCTGCACGAATTGTGGAGTTCTCTTGTGGTGAGCGTGCTGGAAAGAGGGACATGGAGGGGTCATAATCTTGCTTGTGTGGAGCACGAGTGTTGCTGTGGATGTTTGGTGCTGTTTTGTCAGCACTCTAAGCAACATGGCATCTTTCCTAGAAATCATAGCAGCAAAGAGGTGCTAGTTCCCTTCCAATCTAAGCTTCCCCAGTGGTCTCAGGCAGAATCAGCAGGCAGTGTGCCTTGCTTTCTTGCCAGGGACTTGGAGAATAGTTATAAGCAGCTGAGTGTTGAGAGACTTGTGCACTTTGGCTTAGCTTGGCAAACATGTGCTTGTGTCACTGCCCGCAGATGAAGCTGTTCAGCTAGCTGGATTTGTGCACATTGTAGTGATACTGACTCCCACTCCTCATTTTTGTCTTCAGGTCATGTGATTCCTCCAGAAAACATTTTACCCATAATCCTCTGCAATGGTCCTTCCAACCAGCAGCTAGAATTTACCTACCAGAGGAGAGACCTGCCCCAAATGGTAAGTCTTCCCTTTGTTCCCTTCCTTGGTATCTCTTCTTTGCTTCGCTTGCTGATGTTTCATAGGACACTGTGTTCTGTATCTGAAAGGTGTGCTGATCAAAAGCCGTGGGAGAGAGAGTCTGTGGGGCAGGCATGTTGCCAAGTGATTGGGGAAGAACAGCAGCAAAAGGGATTTTGAGCTGCCTGCTCAGAGGCTGCTATTGCAGACTAGGGAGACTAGCATCTCCTGTTTGCCTGTACTGAGATCCTGCAGTTTGTGTGTGCTGGCCATCAGAAAGAGAGATATCTGACTGCTTCATGGTTTGAAGGGGGCTTAGTGACAGTCGAGCATGGCAGCCCTGCAGACTGCAGCCCACCCAATTGAGAGGGGTGGCAGATGTTTCTGCACACTTCTTCATTTCTCTGTTCTGAGGTGGGCCAGTAAGCATGTAACACTGGACACTAGGTCTACTCTGTCCCTGTCTCCACCAGATGTTGAGAGCAAACTAGCACGTCTGTTCTAGTGTGGCAGTTCCTGTCCATTAGGCAACAGATATAATCATTCCTTCCCTGAGTGACCACTGCTTCACAACAGTAATGGACTGTGGCTTACAAGAGGCTAAACAGTGAATGGCTTTTTGGTGATTCCCAATGTCCCTAGAGAACTCTCTTAGACTGTGCACATCTCCCACATCTTTTCTTTCCCCAAGGCATGACTTAGGGAGGAGGTGTTCCTGGGACTGTGCACAAAATTGGAGCAGCGTTAGATGGAGCTCCTGTCAGCTGCAATATGGTCGTCTCTCTTGCAGATGGATGAGTTGGGCCGAATCCTTTGCAACGTTTGCAATGTGGTCCCAGGGGGTGTCGTGTGCTTCTTCCCTTCCTACGAGTATGAGAAGCAGGTGTACGCGCACTGGAAAAAGACAGGGCTGCTCACCCGCCTGGCAACTAAAAAGAAGGTAATTGTGCAGCCAGGGGCAGTTAGTACTTTAAATGGCGGTTTCAGAAGTCAAACAATTATCTATGCATTATAAGCCTCTCTCACTGAGCTGTTCTCATACTCTGCACAGCAGAGCAGATGTTTATCTAGCCAATCCCTCCAGTAATGAATAAATGATACTTCCCGGGCAGCTGATCACTGAGCTGGTATCTAAATTAGATTAAATGCTGCTATAGAGTCTGTAAGTGCACAGACTGTGTAGTGGCCATGGAGGGAGACAACCCTCCCTTTTCACAACCTGCAGGCTTGTTCCTCTGTGGTTGGGGGTGGGGGGGGTTAGGGTGTTCAGGTTGGGCTCTTAGAGGGATTTTGTTTTTTCCCAGGCTCAGCTATGTATCCCTTGAACACAGAATAGCACAACTAAGGGCTAGACAGGATTGTACTAATCTGCAGTTCATAGGACAGATGGCTTTTTCCAGTGAAAGTGCAGAGTTGAGAAAGACTGGTACTCTGGTCTTGCCTGTGCCACAGGCTGCCTGTATGACCTTGACTGAGGTGTTTGACTCTTCTGCCTCTTCTGCAAGGTGGCAGCAGTGACCCCTGTGTATGTTGGGGGAGGGTTGTGAAAGATTAAATGGGGAGATCCCTGTAAACATGAAATCTTTGCAGAGACTGTCACAAGTATTTGAAGGTTGGATATTGAAGTTTAGGCAGCCTGGTTGTCTTGGGCAGATCTTGGATCATGTGCCAGAAAAAAAGAATTACAGATGCTTATAGCTGTGACTTCTGTTTACCAGAAGCTAAATAACTTACCACGTGGCTTAGGAGAGCAGAGTCCCAGATATTTCACAGCCTTGGTGCTGGCATTCTGGCACGTGGATCTGCCTGTTGGTTTTCTTGGTGGAAGCACCACAATTCAGCTTTTCTGTGTACAACTAACATTCATAGTGCTTTTCAAGTATGTTCTGTCAGGGTCCTAATGGTCTGGCTAGCATCTCCAAGGGCCT
Source organism: Apteryx mantelli (assembly GCF_036417845.1). NCBI lineage: Eukaryota > Metazoa > Chordata > Aves > Apterygiformes > Apterygidae > Apteryx > Apteryx mantelli. The sequence continues at coordinate 154,571,278 of NC_089978.1, read as the reverse complement.
ATGCCACATTCATGCAACTTGTTATACCTTTCAATACTGATTTGTTCTAGTTTGGCCTTTGCAGCCTCCAGCAAATTGAATATGTGTTAGCAAAGCCTTTGGTAGAAGTGCAGCAAGTGTGACTTTCAGCTGCCTACACACAAGATCATATCATAGAAGAGGGAGGTTAAAGTCTTTCCTGAGGTGGCTATGGTGAGCTCACACTGAGATTATATAAAAATTACACAGGGAGGATTAATTTATATCAGAGGCTTAAATAGCTACTGTTTAATAAGTTAAATGGTCTTGGCTTGCTTACATTTGTACTTACCAGTTTTTTTTAACTGAAAGATTGATTCTGGCTGGTAAAAACTCACAGTGCTTCTTGCTAACCAAAAGGAAACATGTCTCTTGGGTTCTTTATTGTCATAGATAAGACAGATGTTGCACTTCTTGTTTACTAGAGAAAAAAAAAAAATGTGATTTTGGTCAAGATGCAGCACCTAGCAAAAAGTAGCTCAATTAACTGCATGGTTTTCAGTAACTTGAAATATTCAATACTAGGAAATATTATTCAATGTATTTTTTTTTTCATATAGAAAGCTAATTGATTCACTAGGCAAGGGGAACTATTACCTGTAATTAGTTGGTGATTTGAACTGTTTTGATCTTTTTACTGTTCTCGAAGATCTTGCAGCCAGAGGGTCTCCTCATTTCCCTCCCCCCCGTATCTTTACTCCTAGATGGAGGAGGTGGATCACACTTTCCTGCCTTCCAACACTCAGATGATTTTTAACTTCTTATAGAACTGGACAAGTCTGCCTAAGATGAAAGGGAATGTTTGCTGCTGCTCCCTTCAGAGCCCAGCAAACGTGCTTTTCCAGGGTGGAGGGGAAAGGTGCTGGTTAAGTTGTTTTTTCAGGCAATGTGCCTGTCCCCTATCTTACTACCATGCGGTGTTTAATAGCATGGGATTAAAATAATTTGTTTTCTTCAGTCTGTTTGCTTCCTCTTGCTGCAACTAACACATCGTACCTTTGACAGATCTTTCAGGAGCCTAAGAAAGCCAACCAGGTGGAACAGGTGCTTGTGGAATATGCCAAGTGCATAAAGGTAGGCAGAACTGGCAGTCTGCTGGGAGTGAAGCATTCCAGCTCTGTATAGGAGTGTTGCTGAAGAGGGCATTGTAGTTTTTAACAAGGAAACAAGCTTTTAACAAGGAAAGAGGGCTCTCAGGCAGGTGTGCCAGTGTTTCTGAAGCAGAGAAGTCTTCCCAACTCTGTTTAGTGTGTTGGTTCCTCTCCTGCAGTGCTGCAGCCATGTGGGAGGCCAAATGACAGGAGCCCTGCTGTTTTCTGTAGTTGGAGGGAAAATGAGCGAAGGGATCAACTTCTCTGATGACCTGGGAAGGTAAGACGGCTGCTCCTTTTAGGGTGGGCACGCAGCTTGTGGTGCTGTGACTCTGAGCAGGATGGATTGGTCAGTACTCGCATAGACAGAAAACCCTGGGGAGCGCATGACTTTGGCTCAGGCTTAAACTAATGGGACCAAGTCTGCTGGGTAGTGTAAAACTCCTGATTGGTAACTTGTCCAGAGTACTTTTCATGAGGGTAATGCAGTTAGGCTTGCTGTGCTAGATAATTCCTTGTTCTGGCACCCTGAATCCCTCTGCAGCTTTCAGTTCAGTATGTGCTTGTCAAACTGCTGTGCTTTATTGCTGCCTTTGGTTTTCAGGGCTGGCTGTCTTTCAGGGGTGCAATGACTTCTCTAATTTATCGGGCTGTTAGCAAAGTGCTCTAGCATGAGACATTAATAATAATGCACTCTTCCCTTGCCCCTTGCAGGTGTGTGATTATGGTGGGCATGCCTTACCCCAACATTAAAGCTCCAGAGCTCCAGGAAAAAATGACTTGGCTTGACAAAACAATGGTAACAGGGACTTAGACCTCTGTTTCTTTCACTTTTGCTTTTTAGTAGCAAAACTAAACTTCCCTCCTGGCACAGGAATCCCAGGGCTGCCTTCAGGGATTCTTTTCACAGAGCTTGCCCATGGTTGGTGGGACCTGGTTCTTTCACTGTGTGGTACCAAAAGCACAGCCTTCTCATGCTGCACAGGTACAGCTGGCCCTGAACACAAGAAACACCACAGGGCCTTCCTGGGAACTCTCAGCTCCAAGGGGAACAAAGGCCCTTCAGCCCAGAAGCGGCAGGGTGGTGGAGGCTGCATGCCAGGATCACTTCTCCTCTTGGCTCACTGGTTCTCACTCACTGGTCCACCAGAGATGCTATTCCTGTGCAGCTATGAGAGTCTGGGCAGCTGGGGACAAGTGTTCTGCCTTCAAGGCCTCAGGCTGCTTCTTTGGGAATGCTCAAAACAAGTTTCCTAACTGCAGCCTCTCCTCTGTTCCTTCTTACCTTCTGCTTTGGGTCTGCTTAGCTACCTGCTCGCTCTGCAAGGATAAAAGTAGTTGCCTCAGTTCTTCATTAGAGAAGCTGCCCTACTTTGATCTACAGTGTTTTTCTCTTCCAGCCAAGAGCTGCTGGCCAGGCACCTAGCAGAGTGCTGATTGAAAACCTGTGCATGAAGGCAGTAAACCAGTCAATAGGTAATTCATCCTTCCTTGGGCAGGCTGGTACTGGGGGGTACAAAATACAACTGCATTGAAGTAGGACAGTGGGGAAAAAGGAAACATTACCCAATCACTCTTTGTATAGAAGATGGGAACATAAATGTACTTGCCTGAGAACAAAAACTTGAGTGAGCCAGTTTCATGTGTTTGCACACTATACAGGGAGAGCTATTCGCCATCAGAGGGACTTTGCAAGCATCCTGCTCCTGGATCACAGGTATGCACGCTCTGCCATCTTTAATAAGCTGCCACAATGGATCAAGGAGAGAACCCAGGTTAAAGTTGCCTTTGGATCAGCATTTGCAGAGTTAAGAAAGGTCAGAACTTGTATCTTATGTACTGCTATGGAAACTCTTTCCCCTGTACTCATTTGTACTTGTCCAAATCCTCCACTGGCCCTTTAGTGTAAGGCCAGGAACAAACTGTCAGGTTTCTTCTGTTCTTAGTTCCATCGAGGGAAGTCAGACACTTCGTGATGGAGACCAGAGGACTGGCTTGTAGGTCAACTCTGTGTGAGCTACTGCTTCTGAAGAACAGCTGGGTGCTGCTTTTCTATACCAAAGATTTTGTGAATCTCCTCTTGCCTCCTTTGTGGACAGTTTTTGTTCAGTATCTGAGCACTGTGGTGGTAAGACCTGCACCTTCAGCACCATAACCAGGAGGGAAACTGGTTGTAGCCCTGATGCTGGTGAAGGCAGCAGCAGGCTCTGATTTGTTTATAAATGTTCAGGTTTTATTTAAATTGATTAAATATTTTCAACCCAGACACCTAAGTATGGGGACACCATAATTATTTTGACCAAACACATCTGCTTTTCTCCTTCAACCATGAGGGTTGGGGGGCTTGATGACCAATGAAAACAAAGCTTTTCCACAAGAATTTTAAACTAACAAACAGACCATTACACAGTGAGACTGGTGAGGCTAGCTGGGGGTACCATTTTTATCCCCTTCTCTCTGCCTTGCTTCAAGCAGTTGATAAATTCAGGGCCTGGCTCCTTCTTTCGAGGGAAGTAAGGATATGGCCACAATGCACTGCAGTACTTCTCCTCTGATCATGCTTAATCACAGGATTATGATCTTTTTATCCCTTTCTTACTGCACAGGTTTTTTGAGTTAGAAAGTAACTTGCTGTGGAAAATGGTGAAATTCTTTTTTAGTGCAACTGCCCTGAGGTTCTTTCCTAAGTAAGTCATGGGTCAGTGGTAGTGGGCAGTGATGCCATCCCACAGCCATCCCCAACTCTTTTTGTCATCAGGAACAAGCCTGTTCAAAAGAGCTGCTTTGTCTCCTTGCCCGTTTCAGCAGCTGGCTGCTACCTCTTAAGGCTCTTCTCAGTGAAATAAGTACTTCTAATTAGACACAGAACTGGTACCCCCTGCATCTAACATACAGGGAGACAGACACTCTGTAATTAGCCCCCCAGGGAAAAAACACTGCTTCTGTCTCTCCTGCACCTTCAGTGGGCACTGAGCCCCCCTGTCTGCCAAAAGCACTGCCTTAACCCCAGTGAAAGCGGCAGCTGGAGTGATGGATGCCTGCTTGTAACAGCCACTGGCTTCAGGTGCTGTGGCATATGGTGCTGGTTTCTAAGGCTCACCCTAGCCTGAGATGAGAATAGACAGCTGGGCCCTCCCTTAAGACATGCTTAATTGAGCACACTTCTCTTCTACCAGCGTGAAGGCTACAAAGACCTGCTTCCTTGAGTTTTATTGCAATTTTTTCAGAAACCAACCAGCAAAGAACTGCCATAAGTCAAGTACAAAGACAATTAAGGGTAGAGGCACCAGTAATTAGACCCCCATGAAGGGGCAGATGGACATACACGCACACACTTTTCACCATCCAGCTCATCTTTAAGAATTCACACCCAGCAATAACCAAGCAAACAAGAACTTCAGCAAGCAAACAGCATGGAGATGGATGAGGCAAAGGCTGTTTGCCTGCAAGAGATGCTCTTGCAGTCATCACCAATCACATTAGGAAAGACTGAAGGCCCCTTAAATTGGGAGAGATGCTAGTTCTGATCCTCTGAGCACAAGCCACCTCACTGCCCTGCAGCTAAGGCAGGATTTATAGAGCCAGTGTGAGCAGCAGCAGCATTTGAGATGGAATGTATTATTGGGGGTGGGGAAGAGCAAACAGAGCAGAAGTAACACTCCTTGGTAACTGTATTCAGCAGTGGTTAGTTCCTGCTGCTCCAAGTCATCTTTAAGAAGAAATGACAGGGTCCCTCTGCTGTGCCAGTGCCCACCATCCAGGGGATATTTCCATGGGCTGGTCTGCCTCAGAGGTGCTTAGTTCAAGAGTCATGGGACTCATGCTGATAGATCATGCGCAACTGATGATACCATTTATGACTCCCAATCATCCTCATCTTCCTCACCCAGGGGCTGCTGTGGGGGTGGAAGGGGTGGTATTGAGTCTGACATACGAGCAAAGGCACCAGCAGGACTTCCAGGAGCATCGGGATTTCCTGAGGCTCCTGGCCCTTTCCCCGAAATACCTAGGAGGGTGGAGGAAAAGCAGGAGTGAGTGACACTTAGGGACTGCAGAACAAGAAGGCTCAGCAAGGGTGAGGGGAAAAACATGCCTCATAACTCTGGGTCATCTGGGTGCTGAGGTAGCAGTTGTGAACAACTTTAAATTCCATCACAGCACTGCACAAGAGCTCATTGAACTAAAGCTCCACCTGCAGAAGTCCATGCCCCCCGCCCCATCCTGCATCAGGCACTGAGGAGCAGCACTGGTCCTGAATGCACCAGGTATCTGCCCAGGGCTTCGTCTGTAACTCAGGTGCCCTGATGGACAAGGGATCCAGCTTCCAGGACTGATTAATTCAAAAGGATGCCACTGTCCCTCCTTCAGCCTGCAGGGCTTGCTCACTGGCAGTTTTCAGAGCCCAGTTTCTGCCTTGGGTGCACAAACTCTAGTGTCTCCAGCCTGATTTGACTTGAGGATTCCCCTGATGTCCCTCTGTAAAGACACTCCCAGCCACCATGTGGCACACTAGGTTGGGGAAGTGTCTGTTCCTAGTTCTAGGGCTGCAGCTGACACTCAGGTGAAGGTGCCAGGAAGGCTCTTCTACCTCTTTGCTAGAGGGAAGGAGCAGCCCACTCTGCAAAACAGTACCTTTGCGCCTCAGCACCAGTTTGTTAAAGAGGTCTGACATCAAGTCTCCACCTTGTCCCGTAGCTCTCACTGAAACAAAGTAAAATACCAAGAATCAGACCAGAAGAAAGAGTCAGCTTGAACCCAGCACTAAGGGGAAAGTGTTCTGCTGTATTGCTTTCAGATTAAAGAACGAACTGTACCCTCCAATTTTGCATCACACGACTAACCTCTCCTCCCACTACAGCTCAGTTTCACTTTGGGAAACACCAGGCACTGCAGGGTAACAACATCCTCTAGAGAAAGCCAAGTGTCAGATTTGTCCAGGAGCAAGAAAGGGTTGGGCACTGTTACTCTCATTCTACCAAACCACCTAAGTCAGTAACCCTCACCAGCTACCTAAATCAATGTACTCAAACCAGCTCAGCACCAAGGCCCTCTTGGCCCAAAGTCTCCCCTCAAGCTCTCCTTTCAGTGTCTGTCTCCATGCAGCATATATGAAACTTCTAACCGTGCCCTGAGACAGGATGGGTTTCCATCAGGAACACTCATGTCCTCCTGATAGATGAGGTTTAGTGAGTTGACAAAGCGTCATCCAAACAGGAGATGCTTGAGACCTTACACCAGCCTGTGAGGATAGGCAACAGCTCTGCTCTGCACGGCCAGGTGGTCTTGGCTCCTGGCTTACCTGTCTCCCTCCAGACATATACTTCCCCAACCCAGAGGGGAGAGGAAGGCAGATTGTATAGAAGAGCCTCTGCACCTTGTTCTTGTTCCTTCTGCTTCTTCTTCTCCAGCTTCCTCTCCTTGACACTGCGGAGGTTGGCCTTCCCAATGCCACCAGCCTGGCGAATGGACTCCAGGAGACTGGCACGCCCAGTAGAGGGGTTCACCACCTCCTTTGGGGCTCCCTGGACCAGAGCTGCAGATACAGGAAGGACAGGCATCAGCCCTGGGTCAGCACATCAGCTATGGGACCAGCCAAATCCCCACAGAAAGAGCTGTTCCAACACCCTGCCAGCCTCTGCCTGGGGCTCTGAGCAGAGCACAGACGCCTCCTTCAGTGATGGGCCTGCAGCAGCCCTGCCATGGGAGGAACAGAAGGCCTGCAGCTCCCAGGCAGGAAGGAGCAGCTTCCCCTCCCACCTCAACTTCCCTCCTCTACTGGAAGGCTGAAAAGCCACAGAAGGAGAGAACCGAGGGAGTGGGCTGAAGCCCACGAGTTGGGTTAGATTCTGGCAGTGAAGCTGTGGAGATACCCAGCCCTCACCTGCAGGCACTGCCTTGCTGCTCTCCTCACTTGCTGGCCAGGCTGGTTCAGAGGGGGCTGCAGGCTGGGGCAGGGGCGGTGGGGGAGGTACAGCAGTTGGCATAACAGGAGGTGGTGGGGGAGGTGGTGGTGGGGGAGGCGGCAATAGTCCAGCATCTTGAAGGTCTGAAAGATGAAAGAAATTGCATATGAAGAGTCCTGGAGGGCACTGTGCTGAGAGCTTCGGCTCAGAGCTCCGCAGCTCTCAGCAGCAACAGATAACAATCCTCAGCACTTGAAATGTACAGCAGAGCACTCTCCTCCTGGGCAGCGTCTCCTACAGTAGGCAGAACCAAGGCTGGGTTTGCGATCTGACCTCCCAAGCTGCGTCCCACTGGGCCTGCCCAGCTTGCCTTGCATTACCAGGCTGCCATGAGGCAAGTCCCTGCACACTGCTCTCCTTCCTCCCTAGCAGAGCAGCCACTCAAGGTAAGGGGCTGGGAGCCCAGTCAGCACTTGAGCAGGTTGCAGCTCTGACTTGGACCCACGCATAAGACACCAGAGGTATTTGCAGCATCTGTCTTGAAATGAACAGGGATTTTCTGCCCTGTCCCTATCTTATCCTAGTGATCCCTCTTTCCTCCTTCACTGGGCCCTGGCAGCAGGGATTGGAAATACCTGGTTGCAAAGGCTCCACCGACTCGGTGTTGAAGGTGGGCAGCTCTGGAATAGCACTGCTTGGGGCAGACGGTGCGATGCCAGGTCCCAGATCAGCGCTGTACATGAGATCTGCAGCAATGCCAGGCAGGTCTGGCAGGTAGGATGGCACATCGATCTCGGGTACCTGGCCCAAATCTGGTACATAGAAGTAATTTTCAGCTACCTAAAGGAGATCCAAAGTAAAAAGATAAGGTGGTGACTAGGCACTCGCTTTCGCTTGCAGCAAGCAGGGGCACTGCAAGGAACAGCCTGGGTTGCAGCCAACAGCTGGGCTCATGTGCCTTGGTACAGTGCCTGCTCCTCAGCTGGCCCTGCAGGTCTGTGCTCTTGTCCTGGGACAGGTTCCCATGCCCTGAGGTTACCCCCTGCAGAACAGGCTAGGCAAAGGCAAGCTGCAGGAGGAGAGAGGTGCAGGCCTCTTCCTGGTTTCCTGCAATTAAACTTTACTCTCTCCTCCCCACAGGTTTCACCCACAACTTTTGCAGCTTACAAAGGCCAGTCTCTTTTCTTCTGCAAGAGAACAGTGCCTGGACAGCCTGTGAGATAAAGACATAGGAGAAGCAAAACAGAGTAGTCACAAAGGTCTTGTTAGTTATACATGCTGCTCTCTCCTCTGGTCCAACATGCAGGGCAAGTGGTTCCTAGGCTCTCTTTTCCCACCCCAAACCGCAGAGTCAGCCATGCAAGAGCAAAGCTTAGAAGCTCAGTACTCAGGGTGTGGCCACTAGGAGGTGTCAGAGACAAGTCTGCCACACGCTGGGGCAGCTGGGTTGGTGCATTGCCTGCCCCATGTCTACACCAAGCACAAACCCCTTTGCTCAGGTTGGCTGGCCCTTCTGGTTGCATCAGCAAGTGCCCCCTTCGGGTCACAGGCCTCCTCCTGCATGCCGTAGAACCTCACCCTCACACTCCTCATGAGGATCAGGAGTTAGCATAAGGGAGATGATCAAGTGACAGAGCCTCCAACCTCCTCTGTAGCCCTGAGGTCTAGCAGCACAATGCACTGACATTAAATTACTCTTCTCATGTCAGCCTGCAAAGGCTTGAGTGGAAAGAAACAGCTCTCAGGTTTCAGGGCTTTGTCACATCCACCAAGCCCAAACCAGGACTTTAAGCATGGAAACTGGGGCATGATTCCTCTGGCAAACAAGATACCCTACAGCCCTATGATGGGCGATTCCCCTATCTGCTCTCTGCACTCCCTGCACTACAGAAGCCCTCCTCTCCCCTCAGAGCTGAGCACAATCCCTCCCCTCTTCCCCACAGTTGCATCTCACCTGCTGGTCTAGCTGTCCCCTTTTGGTGATGGAGAGAGGAGCATCAAAGAGTTTCTCTTCTGTCTCTGTTTCCAGAGCTACATGGGTCTTGGTCACCACTCCAGCCAGAGGATCCAGGAAGACGTACTTCTTGTACCTGGAGGCAGAGAGGAAGTGATTCCATGTCCAGAGGCAAGGCTAGAGTAAGTGCAGCCAAGGTGGCCTTGGAGGTGAACAGCTCTCAGCACACCGATGCAAGTGGAGCAGGGCTGTCTCTCACAGTTTGCACATTCTGGACCCACTTTGTTTCTCCTCTCTACAGCCAGGAGCTCACCATCTTCCCCACTCTGCCAGCCTAATCTCCACACTCATCCTAAAGCAGAGCCCAGCTGCACAGTCATCGTTTCCAGGCTATACCCCCTTCCTCCTCAGCCTGGCATAAGCCCATCCAACAGCCTGCACCAGGACACCAGTCTCTCCTGGCGACATGACGCTCAAGGGGCAGCAGCAAAAGTGGGGTCAGGGAGAAAACAGTGGCTCAGGGGAAAGAAGAGGAGGTTCAGTAGGTGAAAGCTCAAGGAGGATGAACATAAAGAAGTTCTTCAGTATGGGCAGGAGGAGGAACCATGAGGCAAAGCCCAACAGGAAGGGGATCTGCAGTTGAGGCAGTGGAGACATTAGAGCAGTGACAATGGTAAAGTGCCCCTGTGAGTTACCATCAATCAGGAGAGGGTGCATTACCTAGGCAGACACATAAGGCAGAAAAGGGCAGGAGTAACAGCAGCTCTCTAGGCTGGAAAAAAAATTATAGGAGGATGACAGGAAAATCTGAGAAAGGAAATCACAGACAGGAAGCACAAAGTTGAGTTGAGAAGCAGGTGAGTGGAGATCAGATGCACACAAAACAACTCCTTCCACCCCAGTGGTGGAAGGGAAAAGAAAGGGTCGCTAGCCAGAAGCCAGTGGAGAGGTACCCAAACCCTGTCTTGTTGGGAGCCTGGTACACAAGGTCCCTGGGAAGGCAAGCAACTACTGCTGTCCCCGGGGTGGGCAGAGCTCCTCAGACTGTGCAGGGGGGGGTGAGCAGTATGGCACTGCTCCAGCTCTCACAGGTTCTCCGTAGTGTTGAAGAGCAGCAGGGAGCTGAGGGAGCTGATGTTCCTGGGGAGACTGCCAAGACCTTCTTCTGCATCATCCTCCTGGTGAATTTTGGTGCTCACGCAGACGGGGAAGTACTTGAGTTTCTCCTGCACGAAGACAGATAACAGGTAGCAAGACACTAACAAAGTAGAGCAGCTGCAACAGCTCTCCCCAGGCACTGCAACCCACACTGCTGGATCCACTGTATGGTCTGGGAATGCTACTGCTCCCCCTCCCCCTTTGAGTATGGAAGCACATGGACAGCACCACAGTCCCACACGCATACCAAATCTCAGCACTTCATACTCATGGCACGTGCTATTGGTGCCATGGATGGGTCATCTTGAACAGGTGCTTCTGTGGTAAGGCTCCACCAGAGTGAAATAACCAATGAAGCTCTATAGCCAGAGACAGGGATCAGGCATCTCAGTCTACAAAGCCATTTGCTACAGCGTCTCCAAGTGAGATATTCTAGAGCATTTGCAGGCAGACAAGGCTCCCTCAAACATCTATACTGTGTCCCCTCTGCTGCCTTCAGCTGTTATTTTGGGGACATGATCCCACCTGTGGAGTATGCAGGAAAGGTGAAGGAAAAAGAGGTTAGGACAGAACAGTGCCTGCACTAGGCAAAAGATCAGGCTGAAGGGAGTGTGCAGAGGAGAACATGTGCCAGATGGTTCTGCAAAGCCTGAGGGATTTGCAGGAGTTTTCAACTCTAATGAACTGAAATCTCCTCTCTCTCAGTTCTAAAACTTCATGCATAATATATAGAACTCCCTTTAGAAAAGGGCTTATTACATTTGAACCGCTTGACTTTTATAGAGCACAGGAATTGCCACCCCAGATCAGATCATTCAACTAGTGTGACAGCACCTGCTGCCAGATGCTCTGGGGGATGCTGTTCAGTGCCCACAATACATTTTGCTCTATGCACCATACTAGAGGAAGGAGAGGAGTTAATTCCTGAATCCAGAGACAGTCAGTTCTTTACAGTCTAAGAAACCACGAACCTTCATCCCAGACCCCTTCCTACTTCTTTCCTCAGCCCCTTCCCAATTTCTCTGTTCTTTCTTCTCAGAGAAACTAGGATAAGCAGCAGCCTCACAGCCCCAAGGTGATAAATTCTTAGACCAGAAGGCACCAGAGCACTAACCAAGGCAACCTGGCCACCTGTTACAGTTTTGTTCTGTCGCCAGAAGATGACCAAATGGGCCATTTCAAATACTGGCCACCACTTCCTACTACCTCTCTTCTTCCAGCATCTCTACTCTATCCCATTCTCTGAGTCCTCTTCCCTCTTTGTACTTGTATGGGGAAAGTGGAGACTGAGTTGCCAGTTCAGTTTTAACACCATATCTCAGCAGCATAAGCAGTTTCTGCTGACTGAAATTTCAGGCTTGAATTTGGTAGCCAGAAATCCTGGGAAATGGCTTAGTCACAGCTCAGTTAATCCACTAAGAGTTTGTATGGTGCTCTGAGCCTATAAAGTGCTATAAGAAAAGACCTGGGAGGTTTTGATTTTTTTTTTTTTTTTTAAATAATGAGTTCCAACTTGTGAAAAATACACTCAAATTAAAATCTTGAATTTTTGCAGCAGCAGCAAGTAGGCAAAAATATATAGATTGTTATTCAGAGACTGTAGAGGCAGAGATTCAGAAATAAAGGTTCTTTTGATCATTAATATTCATTTCCCAATGTTTAATTTTTAAGCATGAGGGAGTACTGACACTTCTGCTAGAATTGTTCACACTCACTTAGCCCTAGAGCCATATATATATTTTTTTAATTCTCTCCTTGCAGATTTCAATTAGTACTGGAAGACTGCATGTCACTTTAAGGGTGGAGTGAGACACCAGCTATTACCTACGTTTACTTATAAGACTAATTTCAGGCAGCTATAAAAGCACTAAGCATAAGTATTACTCTGAATGTGAGGTTCTATATAATCCTTTTCATATAAATACTACCAAAGTCCTAGTCTTACTCAAATACCTACTTCTGTTTTGAAATTCAGAATAGCCATATACCATCAATATCGTGCAACTGTGAGTTCCACAAGTTAACATGTAATTTTGAAATGAGTTTTATTCTAGTGACATTAAAGGCCCTAAGCCAAGGGTTCAGCCACTTCAATATACTGAAGTCATGGTAGGGGCTCCTGAGCACTCAACACCTGACAGAACTGGTGGTTCAACAACTGGCAGGATCACACTCCTAAATATGCTGCATTTTCAGGCTTTTCTTTCCATAAGAGCCAAAGATTAAAAAAAATATAAAGTCATCCTGGTTCTTAAGTTTAGCTAAACATCCACTCTTGTAAAGGGAGTTTGGGTGACGTATCAGTAACCCCATTCCCTCTCATGCTAACAGAGTGCCGAGGCTAGCAAGACAAGCACTTGAGGATTAGAAAGTGCCAGAAAGCTGGTTCAGCTTCCCCATACCCATCATGAACTCTGAAAGAGGCAGAATTCATAAGGACATGTTAAGTTAACAGTATTTCAGAAAACTATCAAGATTACTGCAGTGGCGGATTGCAAGTTTTGCTTGGACCTCTTCCAAACCCCAGAGAGGCCATGTCTCCCATACCCCGGTGGAACGCCCCCCACATCTCCCAGCCTCCAGAGAGGCAGCTGCAGCACTTGGAAACAGCTCCCACCTGCAAAGGTAGTGTCCAGCATCTGAAAAGCCCAACAGAGCTACAGCTGACTCACAGTTTAGTACTGCCTAGCTCCTACCACAGCAATGTGCAAAGCAAGTGAATTAGGCTTGCTATAAGGTCCTCATTTCCGGGATTTTTACCCTTAAGTGCTTGTCTTACCAACCCAAACACTGTCATAACAGCTGAGTTTTCATTTGCTTGGGGTTTGGAGGGGAAAGTAAAATATCCTGGAAGAGAGGCATTTTAAAATAAAATCACAGCACCACATACATTTCTAACTCTACCACTGTCCCTCCAGAGCACAAACCCTGAGCATCTAGCACAGGCACCACTTCTTTTAAACTGACACAAGCAGAGCTCGCTTTCCTGGTGGAGTGTGTGTGTGTGAAGTTAGCAAAGGCCACTGCAACTGCTCCCAGCAAGAGGCCCTTGTTAGAAGTTAAAAACAGGCAGAGACCCTGTGCTGAAAGCCCTGAATAATTGAGGAGGGCGTAAATGCAAACATTAGACTTCCCTCTGTCACATTTCATTACTGCAAGGCGCATCAGGCTCCTTACTCAGCTGCAGACAAGAGGAGCCTGTCCCCCTGGAACGTGATCAGTGCTTGGCCACACCAAGTCCCACTCAGCTCACCAGCTAACGCTCACACAGGCTCTTCTGTCATTCATAAGCTGACAGCCACTTGCTGGCACAGCAGCATCATTCCACCCCACGCTCCCATGGAGGAGCTGCAGTTCCACGGAAGAGTTGCAGAAGATGCATGTGAGCTAGGCAAGAGCAACAAGACCATTGCATGAGGTACGGTGAGCAGGGAGAAGCCAACAAAGTCAGAGGCCCAAGAAACTCATCAGTCCCAAGGGAGAATCCAGAGATCAGTCATAAGAGGAGGAAAGAAATACAAGCATTCCATGGGGCCTGCAGAAAGTTCCCGTGGTGAGGGCAGCTTTGGTCATGAAGGGCAGGATATTGCAATGGTAGCGAGATTGTATGGGATGGGAAAGAGGTGGCATTACAGACAGGATGGGCTGAGCAGGTAGAGCATGCAGAGTCTACAGGAGCCAGACGACCAGTTGAATGTGAACATTTCTTGATCTTTGGGGGACACTGCTTTTCACCAGCTGATCCTCTTTTCAAGCCCCTCATTGTGCAAGGGACTGTGCATCAGCACCTGCCCTTCAGCTCACGGAGGGAGAACACCTCCCTCACCCTCCTCCCAGGTACGTCTGCTCCCTCCAGGCTCTCCAGCGGGCTGGGGCCACCAGCCAGACAGCACGACTGAAATGGGTCTCCCCTAGCTGGCCAGCAGCGGGTCCCATGCAACTGTGCCCAGGGCTACTGCTTGGGCTTGAAAGAAGTATGAACTCCACTCCAGTTTGCTGGCTGTCCATCTGGCCAGCAACTCCACTCTCCTGGCCTGGCTGAAATATTCATAACTACCTCACTGTAAAGAGGTCTCAGCTCCATTAAAAACTCCGGAAAGTTTTGTGCAATAAATTATTCAGTGGCAGCTTTATTTTTGGGCTAAAGCATACAAGGGATGAGACAGGAAGTTTCTTTAGGGGTGGAAAGCAGGGAAGTTGTCCAGCTGATCCTGTCATGAAGAGCATATCTCCTACATATGGCACTGTGCATACACAACATCTTTTGAACACAATGACTCTTCCTCCCCTTCTTCCAATCCTGGTAAGGGAGCATTGACCCAAATTGAAGAATCCCTTGGTAGCAGGTCTTGCAAAGCTCACCACTTCTCAGATCTTCTTAAGAGGACACTCTCTGCCATTCAATACACAGGTTAAAAGGGAACTCGATACTTCAGCTCCTTGTCCAGCAACACCAGTTACAGACATATGTGCTATGGGATCACCTAGAAGCCCCAACTGTGCTGGGTAGTGAGAGATTCGGGCCCTATCTGAAGGGCTTGCCTTCAGCTATTGTAGGTTGCAAGCCAAGGCATAGGACAAGCAAGACAGAAACAGATGATGTAAAAAAGCAAAATGACCTTCCTACATCCCCACACGTCACAAAACTTAGCTTGGAAACAGCTGGGGACAATATCCAAGTGTAATCCTTTCCTGGGACGGGGAAATGCTCCAGTATCTCCTTTTTCTCTTCACACACTCACAAGTACTTTTATCTCTCCCTTCTCACCATTACTGTATAACAGAGAGCCTTCAGAAAGTATTTTTCAGATGAGTATCAGCCTGATCCCAGCTGCCTTGCTATGCACAGCCAAAGTCTTAAGGAGAGCCAGCAGCAGCCACTAGCACTATTGCAGGAAACCATCACATTTAAGAGAACAGAACCACAAGCAAGTCAGCAGCCAACAGGCACCCAGAGCAGCCAGTCTCCCATAGCCAAGGTCTTGTGCTGACGCAGGCCTCAAAATGGCAGCTCTGCAAGCTTCCCAGCCCATTCTCACACACAACCCAACAGGTCACATTGAAAATACAACAGATACTCTGCCCCTGGCCTATGTCCTAAAGCCCTGGTCTACTTCATCCAAGAGACTCACAGCCTCCCAATTTTTCTTTACTTGTTCATCTCAAGGTCTGTTCTCTTCCTTACCTGCAGGGATTTCTCATCCAGCATACGGTGTTTGCTCTGAATCTTGTGTCTTGGCCATTTCTGTTTAGCTGGGTCTTCTGCACCAGCAAAAATTGAGCTGTACTCCTGCAACCGTTCAGGGGCAGGATACTTAGCACTGGAAAATACCTGTAAGGAGACAAGGAGGAACTGAAAAAATCCCAACAACTAAGCAATCCTACACTACAGAAACACAAGGAGCCTAGCAAGGCACACAACCTGCACTGCCAGCAGGAATGGACAGCCTTGCTTTGGAGTCAACATGCTCCTAAGGGCTATCTGCATGGACCTGGCCATGCATGGGCTGTCACTTTTGAAAGTCCACGCGCCAGACCTTCTCTCTGTAGAAGTACTAGTAGGTCATAGGCAAAAAGGCTTCCACTGACAGGAAGAGAAGTGTAGACACTGTAACAAATGGAGCAAGAAAGGGGAAAGGAGGATTTTCCCCTAGAGTTTTACATGACACAGGCTCAACAGGATTAACATGCACTGAAGGGGAGGCTCTCCGACAGCAACTTCCATGCAAGTAGCCAAATGGCTAAGAGACTGAAATGAGAGGGTGTTGGGCTTAGCACAGCACATGCCTTCTCTCTTTATCAAAAAGCTGTTTGGGGAGCAACTTATATAGGCCTTTTAAGTCCAGAAGATGTGCAGTTCATGGGTCTAAAATCTCATCAATTGGCCAAGTCAGGAAGAAGATTCTAATCATGGCTCCTGCTCAGCAGGAAGGCAGAGAGAGGTGAACAGGCTGCAACTGGGGAAGCTGAGCACCTGCTCTGCAGAGTTCACATCAGGAGCAGAGAGAGAAGGTGGAAGGTAGAAGGGAAGCTACATAGTCTTCAGAGGCTAGCTATCAACTGTGGTCATTACCTTAATAGCCTTCCTGCTGCCCTTTATCTTCTCAATCTTTGCTTGGGCAAGCGTGACTCTCTCACTGATTGTCTGAAGCTGTGTCCGGCTGGCCTCCACCCGCTGAGAGATCCTAAGGAGCAAGCATATTTCTTAAGGGTAAGAATCCAGAACCAAAGATTTTTATGCAACAGCCAGTGCCCAAGCCTGAGGGGAAGGATGTGAATCTCAGTGGTCTGGATTGTTTCATAGGGTAAAATTAGTGCTGGTTTAGATATGCTTATCTTGGTCCCATTGAGAGTTTTCTATACTCTAACATGAAACTAAGTTTAGCCCGTGACTCACAGCACAACATTCTCCTTGCTGCTTGAGACAAGGCAAAGAAAGCTGGAGAGTTGCAAGCCCTACACCTCATTGTATATACTGCTAACAAGAAGGCCACAGCTAGTACCAGCTGCCAACACTTTTTTAATAAAAATGATCTGTTGAAAATGAAAGGCAGCACAAACTAGTGAGCAGAGTTCAGGACCCACAGGGCCCATCCTATTCTCTGCTCTAGCAGCAGCTTGTTGCATGACTTCTGCCACAACTGCTTCACAGTTTTGTGCTTCAATTTCCACAACAGTAAAACAATATTAGGTCCTCATTTGGAGTAATAATGCACACTAACTTGCATAATTTCTGCATTACTAGATCAGCAATAAAAATGCTTTCGGACTGAGAGATAAAAAGCATTCTGCAACAGCAGGCGATAGCAGTCACTGGTTAAGCACCTTTGCATTGACCTAGTGGACATACTACCCTCCCAGAAAGCTTTCAGTGGACACCTTGCAACTATGGGTAGGACTGAAGCCACCAGCACACTGCACACACTCGCTACTGTGCTGAGGAAACTGCCAAACAGGCTCAGCCCAGAGGCCAGGAGAGGCATCAGGACCAGACATCAACACCAGATTAACTATAGAGTTGCCTGCTCAGGATGTCCCCTCACATAACTAGTAGGTGCTCCTTAGCTTCAAACTAGAAGACTGACAGTTGTTTTGAATCTTCACCCCTCCTAATAAAAACAGCAAAGAATACTTTTTTGACTATATGATCTATCGGAAGAGCTAGTACTCCACTTTAACAACATTTAATAGGAATGAGTTCCAGAGGATCACCTTACGCATGTAAAAATCAATTTCAAGTATTATCTTTAAATTTCACCAAAGGTCCCTCTTTGCTTTGAAGTAGTGAGTCTCCATGTTTTTTTCATTCTATTTGTATAATTCCTTCTAGCCACCAATTTGACATCAGCAGTGATCCATGATTAAGTATTTTCACTTGATGCAACACATTCACTATTACAGTAAAAAAGGGACTCTACTAAAGGGCCCTCTTTGGTTGTATGTAGTGAAAAAACAGTAAGTGGCAGCAGCCTATTCACCTTGTATCATTCTGAAAAACCTTGATTTCTTGCTCTGAACAGCTTTAAGTATTTTTATTTGTTTATAAGCATGCTCCCCTCTCTCTGGAGGCATGAAAGTCCTTTCTTAGGCATACAGCAGGAGAGCAAGTCACCTGTTCTACTTTATTCTTTTTGGAGTGGGAGATAAGCAAAACTGAACCTCATGTGATCCTACCTCACAGTATTATTCTCCATCCTTTTATTTTAAATACATCCTAACAGCTTGTATTTTGTACCAATACTAAGTACAAATCTGTTCATGATTCCCTTCCCACACCCTCCCTCTGTCTCAGCAGAGTATGTCCATATCATTTATACACTTGCTGGGTTCTCTGAGTAGTTTAAGTTGTTCCTTTCAGTGTGCATTTCCTAGCACTTGTTTGCAGCGATTTCATGTGTCACAGGGTCATCTCATTGCTTAGTTCTGTTAAAGTGTGAGACACTTCAGAAGGATCTAAGTCTTCCCTAACTGCTCCCCCCAGCAAATTTTCCCACCTCACAGCTGATCTCTTTTCTAGATCACAGAATCACAGAATCACAGAATCACAGAATCGCTGAGGTTGGAAGGGACCTCTGGAGATCATCTAGTCCAACCCCCCTGCTCAAGCAGGGTCACCTAGAGCACATTGCACAGGATTGCATCCAGGCGGGTTTTGAATATCTCCAGAGAAGGAGACTCCACAACCTCTCTGGGCAGCCTGTTCCAGTGCTCTGTCACCCTCACAGTGAAAAAGTTTTTCCTCATGTTCAGATGGAACTGTCTGTGTTTCAGTTTGTGCCCGTTACCTCGCGTCCTGTCGCTCGGCACCACTGAAAAGAGTCTGGTCCCATCCTCTCGACACCCTCCCTTCAGATACTTGTACACATTGATAAGATCCCCTCTCAGCCTTCTCTTCTCCAGGCTGAACAGGCCCAGCTCTCTCAGCCTTTCCTCATAAGAGAGATGCTCCAGTCCCCTAATCATCTTTGTAGCCCTTCGCTGGACTTGCTCCAGTAGTGCCACATCCCTCTTGTACTGGGGAGCCCACAACTGGACGCAGTACTCTAGATGTGGCTTCACCAGGGCTGAGTAGAGGGGGAGGATCACCTCCCTCCACCTGCTGGCAACACTATTCCTGATGCACCCCAGGATGCCATTGGCCTTCTTGGCCACAAGGGCACATTGCTGCCTCATGCTTAACTTCGTGTCCACCAGCATTCCCAGGTCCTTCTCCGCAGAGCTGCTTTCCAGCAGGTCAACCCCCAACCTGTACTGGTGCATGGGGTTATTCCTCCCCAGGTGCAGGACCCTGCACTTGCCTTTGTTGAACTTCATGAGGTTCCTCTCCGCCCACCTCTCCAGCCTGTCCAGGTCTCTCTGAATGGCAGCACAGCCCTTTGGTGTATCAGCCACTCCTCCCAGCTTTGTATCATCAGCAAACTTGCTGAGGGTGCACTCTGTCCCTTCATCCAGGTCACTGATGAAGAAGTTGAACAAGACTGGACCCAGTACTGACCCCTGGGGGACACCGCTAGCTACAGGCCTCCTACTAGACTCTGTGTCACTGATCACAACTCTCTGAGCTCTGCCATTCAGCCAGTTCTCAACCCACCTCACTGTCCACTCATCTAACCCACACTTCCTGAGCTTGTCTATGAGGATGCTATGGGAGACAGTGTCAAAAGCCTTGCTGAAGTCAAGGTACACAACATCCACTGCTCTCCCCTCATCTACCCAGCCAGTCATTCCATCATAGAAGGCTATCAGATTGGTTAGGCATGATTTCCCCTTGGTGAAGCCATGCTGACTACTCCTGATCACTTTCTTGTCCTCCACATGCTTGGAGATGGCCTCCAGGGTGAGCTGCTCCATCACCTTTCCAGGGATGCAGGTGAGGCTGACTGGCCTGTAGTTCCCTGGGTCCTCCTTCTTGCCCTTTTTGAAGACTGGGGTGACATTGGCTTTCTTCCAGTCCTCAGGCACCTCTCCTGTCCTCCATGACCTTTCAAAGATGATGGAGAGTGGCTTAGCAATAATGTCTGCCAGCTCCCTCAGCACTCGTGGGTGCATCCCATCAGGGCCCATGGATTTGTGGGTGTCAAGTTTGCTTAAATGATCTCTAACCCACTCCTCCTCCACCAAGGGAAAGTCTTCCTCTCTCCAGACTTTCTCTCTTGCCTCCAGGATCTGGGGTTCCTGAGGGCTGGCCTGAGCAGTAAAGACTGAAGCAAAGAAGGCTCTCAGATGCAATTCTCAGGGGCCAACAAGGCACACATTTCTCTCACAGAAGGAAAAGTTAAGCAAATAGTCACCTAAGCTCAGGCCTGAAAACCAGTAAGTGTTCTCCTCCCTCCTACCCCATGAATTTGAGCAGGTGGAATGAGATGGTCAAATGCTCCCTTTCCTATCCCACATTATCACCACTGCTTCATTGGGTATTCCCTCTTCTCCCACACTCACTCTGTCTCCAGCTGTGAAGAGCAAAGGAGCTTTTGCAATACATCCCCAGTCCCAAAACTCTGAGCACCACAGAGTACCTCTGCAAGCAGCACTGCAAACAACCGAGGGAGACTCAGAGCAAAGCTACTCCGTGGCAGGCAACAGGCCAGTCTCACAAGGCCAGTTCTCCCACAATCTTGTCAAGATCCAACATATAGGATGTCTGCAGCATGAGATACGTTCCAAATTTTCTACTTATTTTAATAAACAGAAGCATGGCAATAGCTGGCTTACAGATAATTTGTGCTTTAGAGATGCTCATAACTTTCCGCTCCTGGGTTCTAGAGGGACGAAGAATCCTAGTTATCTTTACCTGTCATCCCTCACCACTTCCACATTTACCATTCATCCTACTAGACATCTGGTTGAAGAGAGGAACAGTGCCACAACTCCCTTTGTGCCCCCAAACACAGGCAGTGTGTGGGCTATTACAAAGTGCTCCTTGCTGCTAGGTTACTAATGCCTCCCATATTGCATGGACGGCAAGAAAAGAACACAAAGCAAAACATCTCTGAGCCCATAGGGCCACATACATCCTGCTCATTTAAGGTTTGCTGAAACCACTCTTAAAAATTAGGCATCCCTAAAAAACAGCCTATGACTGACCATTACTGTGTAATTAACCCTTTACTCTCTACCTTAGCTGTAACTGTAATGCTGCATCCAGAAGAGGAGAAGGGAGGACATATGTAGCTTCATCCATCCATACTATGCCCCTTGCTCCCAAAAATCAAGAGTGATTATTGTATTCACCCAAAACCAGACAGTATCAGACAGACAGCCTGCTCTCAGCACAAGCTGGGGAAGTCGTCCAGAACTAGCTCAGGTGTTTCAAATCATCACAGCTATTCCCTGCAGCACCTTGCACTTTCTTCTGTGATTTCCTACCCTAGGATTTGCCAGGTCTAATTCCACCAAGCTTAGGAGATCTGCCAAAAACCTTCACCTGCAGTGGTACAGATGCAGGCATACAGCACAGAAGCAATACACACAAGCCTAAGAATTAATCTATTTGTTGCTCACCAAGGTAACTATGAAAAATGATTAAGCCCGCTCAATCCAACTAATCCACCAAATTCCCATCATGTGTACAGGGTCCTAAAAACGAATGACTGTTATGCACGTACAGTTCAAATTACAGCTGCGTACGTTAAAGAGACAACATACTATACAGATACTGAAAAAAGAATACCTGAAAAAAAAGACTCGTATTCAAGGATACTCCAGCAACTTCAGTATTTCTACTGCTGTGGAAACTGAACTTAGGCCAAGGAGTCACCTTCGTGTATGCAAGGAGAGGAAACATGAAGGGATGGAGAGGCCTGCTCCTAAGGATTTCAGAGGCTAAGTGTTTGAAGTAGGGCTGCATTTAGGCTTCAGCCTCCATTTAATAAGCGGGTTTTATCTGAAAGACAATTGCACGAAGGGCAGGAGGAGTAAGCGTTAATAAAATAGCCCACCTACTGCCCCTCAGAATCCTTGTGCTCAGACAGCGGAGAATGCCTTTAGCATCTGAACCTACCATATGCCTATCCTATTAGTCATCGCTGGGTTATTTTGCTCTCGGTGTTCTTTTCTGCTTGAGAAACTCCTTTAGTTAGATTCAGTGCGACTTTGGAGTTGCAAAGAAGGAGCAGGCAGGCAGCGACAAACTTTGGCAGTATGTATGCTCTGGAACAAGTGAAAAGGGGGCCCAGAAAAGACAGAATATATCACCTGCCTTCAAATCCTGGGCACAGACCCAAACCAACCTTCCCCTCCCAGTGCTTTTCTTTGGGGAAGTAATGCATACAGTAGATTAAATCTATCTAGTGGATTATCTTTAAATCCATACAGATTTTTTTTTTAATTTATGCAGATATTAAAGCCAATCTTTCAGCTGTTTTGATTCAAGCTTTCAAATTATCTGCCAATCTGAACTCTTTTTGCAGTCAAGGCCTCCTCCCCCTCTCCCTCAGCTTAGATCTCATTTCTCCTAACACCCTCATGTCACTGCCCTGAGCTCCTGTCCCTTTTAGGTGACTCCCTTGCAGCACCCACAGTAGTTCTCAGGAATACTTCCTTCCACCTCACCAACTCCCTTGCCAGCTCTGCCTCTTCTATCCCACCTGCAGCCACAGAGCAGATCATTTCCTGTTATCTCCTTACAACTTATCTGACAATCCTCACACTCAGACAGTTAGTGGAGGACCTCCTATTGCTGCATGTGTGTCTGCTCATAGGGGAAAAATGATTGTTCTCTTACTCCCATAGGCACAAGACTTGAGGCACCAGGAAGCTGGCATCCAGGACACCGGATACAGCCTGCAAATTGCCAGCACAGACGATAATCCTGTATTCCTATGAGGGTCTCACCAAAATGCCAAAAAAAGCAATGTGATTTTCATTATCCATATTTGATCAGACAAGATTAGAAACAAGTTTAAAATAAGACCAGGTTTGAAGGCATGCTGATGGACTCCCAGAAGTGTGGCTGAGCAAAGTAGTTTGAAGAATGACAGAATTCAGCTGGAGGGAGGCATCACAGCATACAGGAACTGTGGCACTTTGGTGTCCCCACTGAGTGTGCCCATTGCCCAAAAGTGACGGGGATTACAGAACTGGGGGGAGGGGTTGGGGAGGGGGAGAGAGAAGAGATGAGCTTCATACCAAGGTGAATGAGAAAGGCAAGGTGGCAGAGGCTGGGAGCAGACCTCTCTGGAATACCAAAGAACTTCAATTTCACATCTGAAGTACAAAAGTAAGCAATCAGCCAAGGAGAAAGAACATTACAGAGCAGAATGAGAAATGAAGTTGCACAGGAGAATAAAGTAGCTGAAGTATTAAATGATTTTTTCCTTAAAAGAGGCCTGTACACACATCGCAGCAAGTCAGGCTTCTGGTCTCCTCCCAGCTTAGGCTCCAGCTCAGAGATTTCAGGGAGATGCTCACATAGCTGTTCTAAACTTCTAGGTACATGTGATAATTTTGTCCTATAAACCTTCGGCTTTTTTCCTAAAAGTCAAGCTGCCTTTTTCTAACAACAAGTGCTTTTATTAAATTCCTTCCTTACTGCAGAAGGTATGAATTAGAAGGGACTGAGTTTATAGCTCCTGTAGAGTCTAGGGATGTAATAAAACACAAGTGGCATGGTGCTGGAGCAGGGTAACAATGGCTGGCTGCCACTGATCCTTCCACAACACCAATGTCAAAATCAGCACGATACCACTACTGATGAGTGAGGTACAACTAAACCTCTAGGACAAGGTTCAGTAGGTTTCCAAAAGTGAGAGAACCAACAGGGAGGTGAGGAGACACTAGCTCCTAGGGGAAGAGAGACATCATCCTGTGATGAAAGCATTAGAACAAGGGTGGTGCTGAGGGAGCTAAGCGCCCATCCTTCTTCTCAGGCTACAGGGCCCCTTCCCTACACACTTCTCTCCTTGGACGTGCAGACATGTGGCTGATCTCTTCTGGCTTTATGCTGCAGAGAAAGAGAAAAGCTCAAACTTTTTCAACTTTTAAGTTTTGTGAGAATCCTCTTGAAAAAAAGAGGCCATGAATTTTTATGGCTCCTCAAGCTGCTGAAGTCATGGGGAAACATCAATGCATCACCCCTGGTACCCATAACTCAAGACTTAAGTCCATTAGGCTGAAAGAGGCCTACAGAGCTAGGCTAGACTGTCTAAGTGTATTCTGGCTGGCTAACAAAGGATAATATTTTATGAGACACTTGAGTGTGCTTTACAACAGCCTTACTGCATACACATGTCATTACTCACAGTGGTGGGCTGGCAGCAATGACCAGAATGGTCAGAAATGGGTTCTAAGAAGCCTGAGCCGCACTTTCACCACCCACCAACACCACCTCTGCCTCAGCAGCTACCAACAACTTAGAATAAAGATGGGGAGAGAAGAAGAAAAGCTGATAAGACATCTACAGTTTACAGCAATCCAGGGGAGCATTCAAAGTCAGTTCACAAAGCCAATTCACCTCAGAAGTTTGAAAGGCACATAGCAAAAGTGCAAGCTTTAACAAAAAGCCAAGAAAGTTCAATCACTCAAGGAAAGACCAACTTGTTTGCCTTCTGCTCTTCTCTCTCCTTCGTATTTAAGCAGTTTTTCAAAGTCTTATTTCATGTTTGAGTAAGTGTAATCAGAAACTGTCATCTTACACCTTCCTTGACAGAAAGAAATCCCAAGCGAGACAGCATAATCAACATTCCTTCCTCCATTAAGAGTTTGGGTATTATACTAATTAATGTTTATCACACTTTGATTGCTCCTTGACTCTGATTTGCAGGTGTTTCAGCACACATATATCACCCCACTCCTGCAATGCCAAACTGCTTTTCAGATTGGAGGGTGATCAAGGTTGCCAGGTTATCCTCAGCATGATCTGGTATGCACCACTCTCTAGAGGTCATGTTCTCACTCAAAAATAATTTCATTTTGATTTTGAATCTCTTATTTCACAAGGTGTTCCCACCACCATGATTTAAATTTATGTAAAACTGAAAACCATTACAGTTTTGAACTATCCTTACAACACCTTCCCCCCACATCCCCTGCAACACTGTTCTCTTTCCCAGAAAAAACAGCTTCTCTTTTAAGGTCACAAACAATGTCTTCTTCTAACCTTTATATTTGCCTGCCACCACTGACTGATCTAAAAGCTGACAGGCTTTCCTTTCTTTAGATGAAATGTATAGCAAGTTGGAAGACCGTGTTTGTGAACAAACTGTACAGTTAGATCCTTTAGCTTAACCTTACAGACTACTTTTGGTCAAACTACTTCTCCATGAACAATGTTATGATATATAAACACAATAGGTTCTACCCTCAAGGTGACAGCTTTTCGTAAAGATGGTCTATAAGATGTAGAGGGGAAATAAAGTGGTCCTCCTACCAATACTGCTAGAGTTTCATAGGTGACCTTTCCTGTTCCTCCACTCGCATTGTGGAGCCAGATACCAAACAACACTATGAAGCCGTTTCCCAGAATAACAGCTGTGGAAATAGTCTTGAGATATTAGGCAGAAATGTCTGAAGTAGTAGTAACTGGTTTGTGAATCTGTATAGTCTTAACCCATCCTTGCAAAACTCTCATGACTACTTATTACTACAAAACATAGTGCTTCAGTGAGTAACCTTAAAAAAAAAAAAAAATCCCCCACTGTTAAGTCACTATTGAAAGAAAGGTTTCCTTCTGTTCAGACAAAATTTTGCAAGACTGTCACATGTAAATCACCAAATTGTTTCCAATCCGCTTGAAGTTGTGGACCGTATTTGGCAAATGGCTTGAGAAGGTGTTGTGGCACCTTTTAACCTTAACTTAAATCAACTGTCCATACAAACATTAGGTTTCTCCTGCTTCTTTCTCACATCAGCTCCTTTCTCAGAACAGTCCAAGATTTTCCTCCCTGTCCCCAAAGAACAGAAAATGTGTATCACCACATAGAGTCACAGGAAATTTAAGTAGTAGGGAAATACCCAGGCAACCTTAGTGGGAGCCAACACCTTTAAAAGGGTTTCATCTTCCTCTGGATCACTGAGTGTAAAAGAAACTCCTACCCAGCCTTCATTTGGGCAGCTTGTCTGATTCTACACAAGCAACTCTTCTGCTATTACTTTCCTCTTAAACAACATTACACTCCGTATTTCTCATCAGCAGGAGTCAGAAAAGACAGATCACCCAGGATTTAAACATCTAACCTATGCCTTCTCCAAGAGGGATTGGGAAAGACAGAAGAGCATGAGCTGCCAGCCACTGAAGGAGCCAAGCACAGAGAAGTCTACAGCAGCTACCTCAGCCCTTTTAATCTCTGCCTCACTTCAACCAAAGATGCCTTGCTGCCTCAACACGATGGCATGGGAAGGAAGAGTGATATTTGCCTTTCTCCCTGCCAGCAAGCAGTCCACACCTACTTAACAGCGCAGAACAAGAACAGGCTGCTTTGTAGCAGAAGATCAGGAAGTGCCTTTTCATTCCCAGCTTTCCCCCATACTTCTAAATGATTTTAAATCAGTTTTCTTACTGAGGTAAGCAGCAACCACTTTTGTAAGTGTGTTAAGAGCTGATTTAATGAACATCCCTAAAGAGTCTACTACATGGGTTACACTAAAGTAAAGCTGAACATACCAGGGGAGCTGAGCTCCTAATTGCTCATTGGGATAGAGGCTTCTTATCTCAATGCAGTACGTAGCACATAAGCTGCTCCTAGTCTGTGCATCTCCACTACCCAAAACAAACCATTGTCACAAACAGTAAGAATGCTGATCAGAACAGGCCCATCTCCAGAGCAGAAAATGATTCCTTATGACACAAGTTCAAATCCTAATCATTCTCTGAGAAAAGCATTGCTTTTCCTTGCATTTAATCAAGTATCATTTGAACTTCATAGCTCCTCGCCCAAAGATCTCAAAGCAATTTCTAAGTGTTAATTAAGCCTCAGTGGCTTGTGACACAAAGAGTGGAATTATCTGTCCCATCAGAGTATAGTCCCAGGAGCCAAATTTTCAGTCCCTCATTCACTAATCTGAACAGTTTTTGCTCTAGTTCACAGGAGTTAACACATACACTCTAGTAGCTGCTTGTTTTTCAGTTTTACTGAATTTAAGACCACCTGTGTAAGTACTTCTATACTCTTCGATGCCTCCCCACTTCCCAATCTGTCCAGCTGCTGCCCTTCCAAAATAAACTGCAGGCAGTAAGCACTGACGCAAAACTGACCTATTCTCTCCATCACCTCGTTTGGATCCAAAACACACCCTAACTTCACATTAAAACACAGATTAAGGTAAAGGCTTTTGCATTAGCTTTAACAGCTATCATTTATGAGCTAGTACTCACACATGAGCACAAATCAAGCTGCTAACTGAAATTAGTCTGTATAAAACCACTGCCCACACCGTTCAAATAGCATATTCAGGAGAAGGAAAGCCTAACCAAGAGAAAGGTCTTGCTACCATAAATCAGCCTGTTTCATCAGCAGAGAAACCCTCAACAAAACCTGCACTTCATCTCTTCTCACAACTCTTAGTTCCTACCTAACTACCACTGCCTAACAAGGGTCTCCCTTTCTGGTCTTTCTTCACTTTGCCCTGACCTATTGAGTTTGTTACGAAATATTTGGTAAAGGCCCTACATAGCTTTTAAAGGATGACTCACAGAGCATGAGGTCATTTTGTTTGCTCCCAATACTGTGCTTCTGCTCATCATATTTGCTGCAGTGATAACATTTCACAACTCACTTTACCAAAATTCTTCTCTCCACTCTTCCTTTAGTTAAATACTTCTGTCAATGCCAGCACTGCCATGCAGCGCCTCTGTTCATGATCCTTCTCACTATCCTGTGACCACCAGTGCTTATTTCCCAAGATACTCCCAAAATTTTCCTACAAAGAAAACAAACCCAAACACATCAGATTAACTTTTTCTGAGAAAGAGTTATCAGCTCTTTGCTAGTTAAGAAACTTCCTTGCTAACTACATCTTCTCCCTTTCTCAGCTGTACTTCAAGTTTAAAGTTCTCCTGGTAACAGATCCTTCTCTTTCAAAAAAGGTCTCCTTCTCTTAAAGGAAAGATATCTTTTCTTATTTTTTGCAGATGGAGCTTTTTATTTCACAAGTATTTGCTCTTCAGAAACGGGAGCTGTTTAGCGTTACTTCTTCATTTTCCTCTGATCAATTGCATTCACTCAAATCTCAAAAGGCACCTTCTATGATATGCCCATCAACAAGCTAACTTGAGCATAAGTGCTTCTTCAACAAGTGAGAGTAACTCTTTGTGACATTTTTCCCATCCAGCACCTCTCTGAGTGATTACAGCACTTCCTTACTTTCTTGGGAGATTTCTAGTTACTCCCCCCAAAAAAAACTTGGGCCCCAGGCAGAGATTCTTCTAAGGGCATCAAAGAGCAGATTTCTCCCTGCTTGGGCTAGCAGCTGCCCCAGCATTTCAATGAAACAGTCTGTGGCACATTAGCAATCAGACATCAGCTTGAGAACAGTTATAGACACACACACTCATGTTCCTCATTACCCATTTTAACTCACCTTCCCCAAGTAGCAGCTCCAGAACAGTCATTAAGAATGGCACTAATGCTTTCACAATAACACCAGATCAAATTTGTACAGTACACTTTTCAACCCCTGCCCCCCGACTTCCCCTCCACAAACTGGCAAGGCCATAAATTCAGTCCAATCCCTAGTAGCCTAATTTCTCCCTTGTTCCACACCACCATAAGAAATGTTCTCCCAGACCAATTATGCCTTCAGCAGCAGCAAATCCCCTCACTCCAGCTAACGGAGTAAGCATGAAGCATAACGAAAGGCATGATTTGGGCTGCTCTTTTCATTTTTTCCTTTAAATTGTCCATGCCCTAGAAAGTAGCCCAATAGGAGTTTTGCAGGGCTAGATGACATAGCTTCTCACCCTCCCTCTCTCAAAAAAGCCACATGCAAAGTCTAAAATTGGTTCTGGAACTGGCGACAAACTCCAGGATGCCACTTTGAAAAGTATTGCTATCAAAGCAGAAACAAAGAAACCCAGTCATCGGGTCAAAATGACAGAGAGAACTGAACTGTGGAGCCCATGAACTTTCTAGCTAGGCCTGGTGCTGAGCTACTAGAGTGACTGGCATGTTATATATAAACCATAGCTAATCAGAGGAGCCATTCCTGCTGCATAAACTCAGGGCAGAAGCGCAACAGCTTTACCTTCTCTTTTACAAGAAATGTCTTGTTATGCCTCTTAGCCCCCTCTAACACTTCTTAGTCAGCTTTTAGGACAGATGTAAAATGAAAATCCTAGAAGTAAAATAAAACCAGGTACTTGCATCTTTAAATGTGTATTAATCCAGAATAAGAATCATATTCTTGGATAAATTAAGAATGGCATTGAACTCAGAAGATACTACACTATCCACCTGGGGTTTCTCTTTTACAGATTTTATGCCTAAATCCTTCACCCTCAACTCCAAAAGTATTTTTATCCCCTCCTCTCCCCAGTCACACAGCATGGTAGATTCCCTCAATAAAAATGATTATCTGGAGGATTTAGATGGGGGTGGGGGGACTCCTCCGTTATTATCTGCAAATGGATCTGCTGTCTCCAAAACTGCTACTCTGTTCTTAACTGTCAATTGCATTTACACCCAAACTCTAGCCTACCCCATTCCGAAAATGCCCAGTGACAGCATCACATCTAGTCAAAAGGAAGGACCACAGAGAGGAAGAACTTAGTCAGTCAAGTGTGAAGAACAGACCTTTGGCACTCCTGTTTCTTCCCCCAACTCTCCCCCCATGCACACACTCCCATCTATATAGGAGGAGCATGTAACACACATTTCAAGCCACTCAGTATTATTTTCCAGACAGTTTTCTCCACATTAGATCCCTGATGGAAGTCATGCCTGTAAACCAAAGTGACTTCTTTGCATCTCTTCCTCCAGGGCTTATTGAGTAGATAAAACTCATCCATAGGAAGAGAAAGGGACTCTAGCACATGTATGAAAGTCCAGCAGCAGAAGCTGGTTGAGAAGGTAGAGCTATCACTTTGTATAAGAAAAGAACGACATGGCAATTGTACTGAGGTGAGGGGGAGCTAGGGCCAGTTCAGACAGTATTGCCACACCTGCAGCCTAAAACAAGGGAGAAAAGTTTATTTTGCCGTGAAGCACACGCCAACTTGCTGTCAAATCCCCTTCTCCTTAGATAATATCAGAGACAGGTAATTGTTAGAACCATTTGAGGTGGGAGTGGGCAAGGAGATGTCTGGAGGGGCAACACAGTAGTATCTTTTCCAAACCTCTTAACAGCAACCTCCTGCTCAGTAGTTTATAGAAATAACTCATTGCTGGACAAGATCTCAGCCATTTCATCTCCCACCAAGCAGATCTGGATCCTTCCAGCCCATAGCTATTGGGAATAGTTCAAGGAAGGAAAGGTTACCTGGCTGCACAAACAGCAGAGTTTCAGAAGGCTCCAAGCTTTGCTTGGACCAGTCCTGGAGAAAGTTCTCAGGAAAGGCATACAAAGACAGGGTGTAAGCACGGACAACTGGAGCACAGGGGGCAGGGATACCAAAGCTTTCCATTCCTCACAGCTTTTCTGGGCACAAGAACAGTGGGAAGGTATTAGGGAAGGACCCTTAAAACTCGTGCTCCTATCAGCACAGGGACAGGGATTGCAGCCATGGGTGCTCTTTGCATTAGTCATTCACAGATGTGGCAGGGAGGTCAGTCCCACTTCTGTGCTTAAGGCCCAGTCACACTATGGACTTGAGATATTTTTAGCTTCTTGAGATCTGTGACGGTGTGCTCCTTTCCCCCCCACACTGGTGTGCTCTCTCCCCCTCAACCTGACCTCCCTGTAAACAGCACGTATGTAGGGGCTAGATGAGCATGCGCCTACTAAGGCCCATCTAGTATGCAAATATGACTATGAGTCAATCATCTCCCCCCCCCATAAATAGGGGGCAGCCCAGAGCCCATTGAGCTCTCCTGCATGGCAGCAGGCTGCACTGCAGAACCTCCTCTTGAGTAGGGACGCCTCTCAAGGTCACTCCTTGAGGTTGAGAGATTCCTTACACGGGACAGATCCTCAGTAAGTGATTAATAGCATGCTGAACTTTTGCGAACTTCGCGAAACTTTGCTGAGTTATATCCCTGACTGATAGCACACAATTCCTTAGACATAAACTGTTGACCAAGTCTGGGACTAGGACTGGATCCAGCCGCATCTAGGCTCCTCTTCAGAGGAGTTTAGAAAGCAAGGGGGTCCAGTCTGAACCTCATGACTCAATGGGAGGGTCTCCGTTGCACACGCATCAGACCCTGTCCTTCATGCAGTAAATAACTGAGCGGGCCTTGCCAATCGAACCTTGTTAAATCGTTCTTATTCATGATCGAACTTTGTTAAGTTGCTGTCTTACTGCAATAAACGTAGTGCTGCTTCCCTCTTACAAGTGAAGTGCATCACTCCTTTCGCAACAACATCCCATTGACCTGAGGGATCAGCACCACGACTGTTGGCAAAACACAGACACACTGTAACCCAAGTCTCTCCTCCCCTCTAAAATAAATTTCCCTCCACACCCTCCCATCACACTTACACCGAGGCATGCTTCTGAACTGCTTTCTACCTCTGCCTTTAAGGCACCCACCAGCATTTATGAACAACCCATACAAGTGATTAACATGTTAGCATCTGTCCAAATTGGTAGAAACTCTTAAGCAACTTTTAAAAGATGATCCTAGAAAAGGGATCAAATATGCCCATGCATCTGTGGCTTCAGAATCAATTGAATATAAACATGCAAAGATAGAAACTTGGTCCCATCATAAAGGCCTGCATGACTCACCAAAACAAGTCTTACTGGCATGTGGTAAGGATGACAGATCACCAGCATTTCCACCCTCTGCCAAGTTTTTTTGACTTCCTTCTCAAAGAGCTTTCAGTGTTCTTGCTATGCAGAAAAGCCTACTTGGGAGGGTCAGTGTGGGACTCTTCTCACATACCTTTATATCTTTACAGATACAACATCCATAAAGGCAGCATTTCTGAAATCCATAAGCCTCCACAAACATCAGCTCATTCAGGCCCAGTTGCACTCAGCTTCAAAGAAGGTATTTCACTGTGATTACACTGCACTTGGACTCCGGGCTACTCACACACTACCTTTTCACTTAAGAATCAGTTCAAAAAGCAGAAAGTTACATCCTGTCTATAGCGGAGAGGTCCTCTTGGGTTTCCACATCTCAAAGCAGGAAGAGCAAGGGTAATTATACCTCTGTACTTCTTGTTATAAGAAATCTCATGAAAGTTTAAGCCAATTTATAGTAGTTGGGGGTATCACAGAATCACAGAATCGCTGAGGTTGGAAGGGACCTCTGGAGATCATCTAGTCCAACCCCCCTGCTCAAGCAGGGTCACCTAGAGCACATTGCACAGGATTGCATCCAGGCGGGTTTTGAATATCTCCAGAGAAGGAGACTCCACAACCTCTCTGGGCAACCTGGTCCAGTGCTCTGTCACCCTCACAGTCACAGAAAAAGTACTTCCTCATGTTCAGATGGAATTGTCTGTGTTTCAGTTTGTGCCCGTTGCCTCGTGTCCTGTCACTAGGCACCACTGAGAAGAGTCTGGTCCCATCCTCTTGACACCCTCCCTTTAGATACTTGTACACATTGATAAGATCCCCTCTCAGCCTTCTCTTCTCCAGGCTGAACAGGCCCAGCTCTCTCAGCCTTTCCTCATAAGAGAGATGCTCCAGTCCCCTAATCATCTTTGTAGCCCTTCGCTGGACTTGCTCCAGTAGTGCCACATCCCTCTTGTACTGGGGAGCCCACAACTGGACGCAGTACTCTAGATGTGGCCTCACCAGGGCTGAGTAGAGGGGGAGAATCACCTCCCTCCACCTGCTGGCAACACTATTCCTGATGCACCCCAGGATGCCATTGGCCTTCTTGGCCACAAGGGCACATTGCTGCCTCATGCTTAACTTCGTGTCCACCAGCATTCCCAGGTCCTTCTCCGCAGAGCTGCTTTCCAGCAGGTCAACCCCCAACCTGTACTGGTGCATGGGGTTATTCCTCCCTAGGTGCAGGACCCTGCACTTGCCTTTGTTGAACTTCATGAGGTTCCTCTCTGCCCACCTCTCCAGCCTGTCCAGGTCTCTCTGAATGGCAGCACAGCCCTTTGGTGTATCAGCCACTCCTCCCAGCTTTGTATCATCAGCAAACTTGCTGAGGGTGCACTCTGTCCCTTCATCCAGGTCACTGATGAAGAAGTTGAACAAGACTGGACCCAGTACTGACCCCTGGGGGACACCGCTAGCTACAGGCCTCCTACTAGACTCTGTGTCACTGATCACAACTCTCTGAGCTCTGCCATTCAGCCAGTTCTCAACCCACCTCACTGTCCACTCATCTAGCCCACACTTCCTGAGCTTCCCTATGAGGATGTTATGGGAGACAGTGTCAAAAGCCTTGCTGAAGTCAAGGTACACAACATCCACTGCTCTCCCCTCATCTACCCAGCCAGTCATTCCATCATAGAAGGCTATCAGATTGGTTAGGCATGATTTCCCCTTGGTGAAGCCATGCTGACTACTCCTGATCACTTTCTTGTCCTCCACATGCTTGGAGATGGCCTCCAGGGTGAGCTGCTCCATCACCTTTCCAGGGATGCAGGTGAGGCTGACTGGCCTGTAGTTCCCTGGGTCCTCCTTCTTGCCCTTTTTGAAGACTGGAGTGACACTGGCTTTCTTCCAGTCCTCAGGCACCTCTCCTGTTCTCCAGGACCTTTCAAAGATGATGGAGAATGTCCTAGCAATGATACTGCCAGCTCCCTCAGCACTCGTGGGTGCATCCCATCAGGGCCCATACACTTGTGGATGTCAAGTTTGGCTAACTGATCTCTAAACCAATCCTCCTCCACCAAGGGAAAGTCGTCCTTTCTCCAGACTTTCTCCGTGGTCTCTAGGGTCTGGGAGTCCTGAGGGCTGGTCTTAGCAGTAAAGACTGAAGCAAAGAAGCCATTCAGTAACTCTGCCTCCTCTGCATCCTTCGTCACCAGGGCACCCACCCCATTCAGCAAAGGGCCCACATTTTCCCTAGTCTTCCTTTTGCTACTGATGTATTTGAAGAAGCCCTTCTTGTTGTCTTTGACATCTCTAGCCAGATTTAATTCCAAACAGGCCTTAGCCTTCCTCGTCACATCCCTGCATACTCTGACAACGTTCCTATATTCCTCCCAAGTGGCCTGTCCCCCTTTCCACTTTCTGTATGCTTCCTTCTTCTGGTTGAGTTTTGCCAGGAGCTCCTTGCTCATCCATGCAGGTCTCCTACCTCCTTTGCTTGACTTCCTACTCATAGGGATGCACCGCTCTTGAGCCTGGAGGAGGTGATGTTTGAATATTAACCAGCTCTCTTGAATGCCCCTTCCTTCTAGGGCCCTCACCCATGGGATTCCTCCAAGTAGGTCCCTGAAGAGGCCAAAGTTTGCTCTCCTGAAGTCTAGGGTTGCGATCCTACTTAGTGCCTTGCTGCCTCCTCGCAGCATCCTGAACTCCACCATCTCATGGTCACTGCAGCAAAGGCTGCCCCCGACCTTCACATCTTCAACCAGTCCTTCTTTGTTTGTTAGTATGAGGTCCAGCAGCACACCTCTCCTTGTTGGCTCCTCCACCACCTGTGTCAAGAAGTTGTCATCAATGCTCTGCAGGAACCTCCAGGACTGTTTGTGCCTAGCTGTGTTGTCTTTCCAGCAGATATCGGGGTGGTTGAAGTCCCCCATGGGAACCAGGGCCTGGGATTGTGAGGCTACTTCCAGCTGTCTGTAGAAGGCCTCATCAACTTTCTCTTCCTGATCAGGTGGCCTGTAGTAAACACCCACAACAGTGTCACCCATGCTAGCCTGCCCTTTAATCCTTCCCCATAAGCTCTCAACTCGCTCTTCAGCCACCCCTAGGCACAGCTCAATACATTCCAGTTGCTCTCTCACATAAAGAGCAACTCCACCACCTCGCTTTCCTGGCCTGTCTTTCCTAAAAGGCACGTAGCCATCCATGACAGCACTCCAGTCATGCGAGCTATCCCACCATGTCTCTGTAATGGCAATGAGATCATGGCCCTGCGACCGCACACAGATCTCTAGTTCTTCCTGTTTGTTCCCCATGCTGCGTGCATTGGTGTACAGGCATTTGAGAGAGGTGATCGAGCATGCAGGTTTCCCAGGAGGGGTAAAAGAGGATCCTCCATAGCCACATCCCACGCGCACTTCCCTGGCTGCATTCACCTGCTGGAGGCATCCCGACTTGAGCTGTCTTTTGTCAGCTACCCTGGCACTATAACTCTCCCCTTCCCCCATCTTTCCTAGTTTAAAGCCCTCCTTACCAGGTTGGCCAACCTGTTGGCAAAGACCTGCGTGCCCCGCTTTGTGAGATGGATCCCATCTCTTGCCATCAGTTGTCGATCTTCAAACAGGGTCCCATGGTCGTAGAAACCAAAACCCTGCTGCCAACACCAGCGGCGCAGCCAGTCGTTAACTTGGAAAGTCCGTCTCCTCCTCCTCTCATCCATCCCCCTCACTGGCAGGATTGAGGAGAAGATGACCCTTGACCACCATCCCCAGAGCTCGGAAATCCTGCTTGATGGTCTCCAGTTTGCCCTTGGTGTCATTGGCGCCCACATGGAAGAGCGGCAGTGGGTATACAAAATGATCCATCCTTCAACTCAGTTGCAACTCTGTCCTCAAATTGACTGTGCTTTAAATTAATCTTTGGTGAAAGAAGCTACCATTTATCAAGATGATTAGTTCTCACCTCCAACCATGGATTTAACATTTGCTTCTTCTGCCTCCTCCTGCTCAAGGTTTTATTTCCATAGATGGTTTTGAAACTGGCATTCTCTGTTTTGGAACATGGCCTTTGAACAGTAAACAATGGTAGCTACCACACATGGCATCTCTCATATTAAAATCAGAGCTCTTTAAACATTTTAAAAAGGTTTTGCTAAGCCATAGGGAGATTATAGATGGTAGGAAGTTGATTTTAGTCTACAGACATACAAAAGTCTGCTACAAACAAAAAGCAAAGAAAATTAAATCTGAAAGCCAATATGAACTACATGTGATTGGACTAAATAGATTTTTGATCAGTAATTTTCTTCAAGATGCATAGTTTTGCTGCATGAACAGAATCTACAGAGGAAGAAGTTCCTGTGCTATCAAGAACTTATTTTTAAGTGTGCTAAGATTATTACTTCTGGGACACCTCTTTTCAGGAAATCCAACCCATATAGTTGTAGATTGCAACATTCTCGTTACAAAAGATCCTCATTGCCACAACCAATCCTCTAGAAGCTAAGGTGGGATCTTCCCCTGCTCGTGACTCAGCAAAGAAAATAAACCAAACAACTTCAAAGCCAAGCTCTAATTCAAACTTTTGAAATAGGAATCAAGGAGCCAAGGCTCTTGCTGTTCTCTTTTCATACCATTCTTTCATCCTTCAAAGGACAGCAAATCTTACTTCTGAATAGAATGAATTTGATCTCCCCAGAGTTGAAAAAAGAAGTTGTCCAGAGATGAAGGAACAAACATAGGGCCCAAGAAGGGCAAGCTGCATTGCATATTCTACTTGGTATTTTCCAGCTACTGAATTGTTCTTCTGTAGGTAGCTACATCTTACATCTTTCCTACTTTTGAGCTCTTGCATGCTTTCTTGGGGAGTCTGTCTTGTCCTGTCTTTGAGAACCAGGAAGAAAATTTCCTTGGAACTTGGAAGCTGTCACTCAAAATTGAGTTTTCTCCAACAAGGCACATGGTACAAACAAGAGACTATCCTGTCACAGTTAAAAAAAAAAAAAAAAGTACCAAAGTTACATAGAACCTCTCCTTACAGTTTGCCTTTTGTATTGATGAAAACAGATGGTACATGCAAATTGACTCATGTTTCCATTACACTTTTCAGAACCATGGAAGGCCTCGTAAGTGTAGAGAAAATCTTAAGAGCTCCGTTAAGTCAAAAATTGTTGCCTGCCTCCTTTTTCTAACAAGCCTTTAGAGCAATTCCAAGGGTGACAGAACGCTTCTCCTGTAACTTCTGCATTTTGCTTTACTTCTTTACTACTTACAGCAAACTGATATATCAGCAGTTTAGCATTATTGCACCTAAACCACTCATTTTATTTTTAGTGATTGAGAATATGGCTAAGACTTGTGTTTCTTTTTGTGCTCCTGGATGGCCACTTCAGCAGCCTGGACACAATATTCCATCATTTTCCTTTCAGATATAGGATCAAGTATTAAGAGCTCTTCTTCCCCCAAAAGAATGTTTTCTGTAGCTAATGCAAAGTCATCTCCTGCCTTCAGAAACATTTCGTATTAATGCCAGTACCAAGTCTTTTAGTTATTTATTAAAATGCACCTCTATTTGCAGACTTGCTACTAGGTGCGACAACTTTAAGTCTGCTTGAAGGAGGATACTGAAGGTGAAGTACTTCAATCATTTCTTTAAATTGCTTATTTTAAACTATGCTGAAGGCCTTGTAGCCTTCTTTTTTGCTAACAAGTCTCTTATCAAGTTCAAGCCTGCCTTTCAATGACTTAAGGCAGAACAGACTGATCATCCTCATTTTGGGGGAACGGGATTCCGAGATAAACAGATCGCTAGTGAAAGAAACTGATGCTGAAGAGCTGTTAGTAGCCTCAGAACAGGGGCTTAAAGTAACCACTGCTACATTTCAATGACAATGCCATAAAGTAGTATCTCCCTTGCAGAATCAAATTTAGCTTTCTGTTCTTCTACTTCAAAAGACACATTTAATCTCTGTAAGTCCAAAAGACACAGATTTTTAGCACTTTCTGAGATGAGCAAGAATCCTGTCTTGCTAATTCTCCACTATGTTTGTTTCATTTTTAAGGAATTATCTTTTTTTAAATGACTTAATACCATTCAGTCACTTCTTTCTTACTATTCCCTTTTCATTTCAAGCTGTGACAGCTTTAACTGAGCATCCCCCTCCCCTTGGGCTGTCAAGGCAACTGAATTGGACCTAGGTCTCAGATCTCACAAGATTTTAAGCTTAGGGATTTTAGCAGCATCCAGAAACAGTCTTAATCTGGACTCCTGCTGAACACTCATTATCACTCCCCTCTTCTTGAGGGCATGGGATGCTTGCTATTGCCCACTGCCACTAGCCTTCCAGGCATGCTATCCTACTCCCTGCCCCCCCATACATCACTTCTTAAAGTCTTCCCAACAGTTTAACAACCTCTCTCAATTTCCACCTCAAATTTACTCAGATTTAGCTTCCAGAGGACCATGAGAGCTAAAACAAATGAGCAATTTCTTACAAAGCCTGCGTTATGCCAAAAAAAATAAAAAAATCCACATTATTTGGACAGAGGAAAAAAAGTTAAAAGCCTCTACAACAGTAACCAACATTCGCAGGCAAAATTTCTCACTCTGGCTTCCTCATGCTCCGTGTCCTCACATCTGCAAGACCATCCACCCACTCCTTCACCCTTTCTGCTTACTCTTCCTAAAAATGAGTGACTGCTCTTAGCTCTCCTAAGGAGAGATATCTTAAACTAAACTAGTTCTGACATCCTCTCTGAGATGGGACAACTTCGAAGTACCATCAGGTGACTCATCACTTAACAAGATTCCTGTCACTCAAATTATCTGGAGAAAAATTGTTACCCTCTGCTACAACCAGCCTCCTGGAGTGAAATCATCTGAATGGAGACCCATCAAGGTGAGGACTTCTTGACAGCTCTCTCATTAGTAAGATCAAACCCTTACAGTTAGCAAAGGAGCAAACATGATGCAGAAGCCAAGCTAAGTTGCATCCCAGAGCCATGGTGCACAAAGGGCACAATACAGTTTACTGTGAGGCTCTTCTTTGGAAATTTCCATAAACATTTAATACATTCCACAGATATCCTAACTCAAAGATACTCTTACAGAGATATTCAGTCATCCATTTCCACTATTGATCAGTGTGATTAACTACATTCACAGGTTAAAACAAAGTGGGAACACCCAAATGCACCTAGTGATTAAGTTTTTGTCTGCTTTTTCAGTTTCGGGCCAGACTGACATACAAAGAACGTCAAAGATCTGTCCAGTGCATACATCCTACAGAGTCCTCCCCACCCACATGTCAACCCTGTTCCTGTACTCAACATCCCTAACAGCTCTATGGGCCAGCCAGTAACTCCTCCTCTTCATTAGTGACTACATTTACCTGACATCCTCTCTAAGCTTCAAGGCATTTCTGCAGCGCTTTTGTTTTCTAACTACTGCTTTCAGAAGCGTGGCTCTCATTTAAATTTTTCTTTAATATTAAAGCCCTTTTCAAACATGTAATATGAAATTGATTTAGGGTCAATTTGGGAGAAGGGAGAAGAAGGGAGAAGAAGGAAATACCTGTTTATCAAAATACTACTCTAGACAAGCAGATAGTGAATAAAGATTTAAGAAGACCACTCCTCATTAAAGTGAAAAAAACAGCACAAATGAGGAAATCTAGTATACTGAACCACTTGTGGTTGGATTATAGGCAAAGGAAACCACAACCTTGATAAGAACATTCCAAACCCAAGTACTAGTTTTCTTTGTACTGCTGTAACACTAACTGAGATAACTTGGACAGGCAATTTTCCACAAATCTATTACACAAGAGTGTACAGTCTGAATAATGAACCAACATATTAGAGATTATTAACATCTCCTGGCAACAAAAGCTCTTCGCAGAAAATGAGAAATACTGAAGAGCAGACCTAGCCAACCAAGGGCCATCGCAGAAAACTACACCCATCACCTATCTGTAGCAACAATGTTTCTGTGACAAAATCCACAGCACAATTCCAATAAGAGCTCCCACCCAGAAAATGCTGGTTGAAGAAACAAACAAAAGAGAAACTGCTGGTTAATGGAGTGTTTAAATTGGTCATTGAGTACTTTTCCAAAGCTTAACTTAATAGCAGGTTGGCTTGTTTGAGAGCATTTGGAAGGAAGACAGCTTGGCAGAGATTTGTGCTATGTATTATTTCCCAGATTCCCAGGGAACAAAAAAAGAAGGGAAGGGAAGAAAAAAAAAAAAAAAAGCTGCTTATCCTCTTTCTCCCAATCCCCCAAGCTGACAGATGTCTTTCTTGGGTCTCTTTGAGAAGGCTGAATCCACTGGCACTCTTCAGCATTTTTTTCTCCTGAACAGCCATTAACTGGTCCAGGGAATATTCTCTCTATAACCACAACAATGCCACAATTGTCCTCAGCAGGTTTCCAAACAAAAAGAGCAGAAGCTCACCTCCCTTGCACAAAGGATGGACAATTTCATTTTAAGAACTCCTACTTGACTGCTATGTCAGCAACTAGCCCAAGCAGAAGTTTTGATTAGCTGCCATGAAGAGAAAAAAAAAACAAAACAAACAAACAAGCAAACAAAAAAAAGAAAAATATGGTTATGGAAAAAATCCTCTTTCCATAGATAGAAAGATTCTTTCACTCAACCTTCAATAAATTACAAGTTGGCCTGCCTCTCTTGAAAGCATAGTACCAATCCAACTGTTCCTATAAAAAACATCTGCATCTTTGTAATACCAAAGCAATGAGTCTGACACACTCAGCTGAGTCTGCCATAGTGAACAAGTTTCCTCTCCATCAGCATTGCAAGCTACTGTTTTGCAGATCAGAACAGTCAGCTCCCCCAGACAAGGCAGCTCCTTCCTGGAAATGGAATATAGAGCTGCCTTATCTGAGGAAAGGGAAGAAAAAAGGTCACTCTTCGCTAAGTGGCAAAGTTCCCACCTTGAAAGCTTTTCCCCTTGATTGGCATGGAACAGCCAAGGTCACGGAACTTTTAATTAGATGCCTGCATAATTACTAAATCGTATTAATTATATCAGAGAGCTGAGACCTTGGAGGAATGGCAAAGCAAACAAAGAACCCAAAGAAGCCTCCCCTGTTGTTGGAAAAAATCGGTAATTAAAAGTCATGAGTGCACTGAAGAGCGAGGGAACAGCATCACAGCCAGCGTTCAGGGCTCACGAATGACTCGAATACAAAACAGCAGGCCTGCCTCCCCAAGGAAATTACAGGGCACTGCTTTACAAAGCCGCAAGTGGGGGGGGGGGGGGGGGGAGGGAAGAGAGGCAGAAAGAAACTCCTGCTTGATCAATAGCTTTATTTGCCCCACAAAGAGGATTTTGGACAGGGATGGCACTGCCAGCCAGTCCCATGGGGTGCCTTCCACATGTTTCTGGCAGCTCCAGAAAGCCTTCTCCTGGCCTTTTATCAAAAGGAGTTCCTATATTGAGAAGTGTACAAGAGAATGAGGCCTTGTGTTCAAGGCAGTCCAGCCTACACAGAGCCCTCGTCCATGATTCCAGCTAAAAACTATTCCAATGAAAATACTTTATTTATCTCAATGACCTGAGCTCAGCCTCAGTGACTACCCTTTTTCTAGTGCCTGCCCTTCATGGCATCACCATCAAAAATTGAAGAACTTCAACCTGCCATTAAGAAAGCCCAACAGGAGAAAGAATGTCATGGCCCTGCTCACACCATAACAAATCATCCTAGGCAGGCACAATTCCCACTGAAACCAAGGCAAGTGCTTTTGCTTATCAGTCTACGAGAAGATAAATGCTGATCTCCTCTTTCCATATCAATGATACCACAAGCCATTTCAGGGCGCTGAGATACCAAATGTGGCACTGGATGAAAAAAGGCACCACACTATCTACTATCATTTTCAGGCAACCACAAGAATCTCCCAGATCTGCTATACAGGCAGTCTTATGGACCCAATATTAAGGAAAAGTGTATGCAAGAAATGGCAAGACTGGGCTGAATCCCTGAACAGATCAGTTTGGATGGACCATGGTGAGAAGAACAGACAGACACTTTCACACACTTAGGCCTCCCAATGTACAAAAAGAGAAGTGCAAAACACAAAAAGTCTAAAGAGAACCCAGTCTGCAAGCCCCAGAGATCAGAACAAAGAGCCATTTTCTACTCAGCTGCTTTAAGCACAATGACTAGAAAAGACACATCTTCAAGATACCTTAAGTAAGAAAGTCTCCCAATTAAAACACGAGGAAGAAGGATTTGAGTATAACTATGGCAGAAACATTACTGCAATTTGTGACAGTCTGCCACTGAATTAAAAATTAATAACAAATAACCTCTTGCTAACAGCAGCCAATTGATTATGTTTAACTTTGACAGTACGTGAATCCAGTAAACTTTTATTTGCTGCAGCCTTGTCACAGTACTCTAATTCCTACTACTGGATGCTAAGACCCAGCTCCCATCCCCAACGTGACAGCAGCATACCTGTTGAAGATATCAGCTGACACCTTTTGCAGATACTGAAGGGCATCTGCCACCTGCTGAACAGCCTCCTCCCTGCGCAAGTCCGGTTGGATCAGGGGGACTGAGTATGTCTGCCCTTCCAAAAAAGGCTTCTGGGCCACTGTAGCCATTATGCCTAAAGGAAAGAGCAAATAGGTCATTACAACAAACGCACTTCCATTTTATCACAGCTCTTATCCACAGACTTCAACCCTCTGCTCCCCAATTATTTTAGGAAAGTGTTTGCAAGGGAATCAGGAAGCGGAAGAGGTAGAAACAAGTAGTAAAGTTGACATATTGGATTTTCTAGAAATCTGAGGTAGCTATAGAGAGGTGGGAGTCTCTTGCTTACCTGAATGCTCCTGGGAAACATAATTTTATTTTTAGCATGGCATTTAACAAATCTCAGCTCAGTGTTACGCTGAAAACAAAGACCACACTTTGGAACAAAGTCAGTTCAAGATGGTGATAAGACTCTTCAGAGATCACCCTGTCCCCTCTCCCATCCTCACATTCTAGATGGATATATTTCAGGTCATTCAACAGCAAACACAACATTTTACTTCATGCTTTTGTTCCAGGAAGAACAACCACTTCTCCCTTCCAAGAACAGCAGCTATGACATTACAGGGCATGCATGTGCACACACGCCCCTGCTCCAAGTAGGTTAATGAGAGTTACTCCATTCTAGCGCTCCATTCTCAGATTCCCAGGAGCTGCTCATTCCTTCTGGTGGCTGGATTTTTCCCTCAGCAAGTATCTTGACAGAAACCTCATTTTAGGATCCTTTCATGTACAAAACTGAAATGATAACTGCAATTTTTCAGTTTTGTTCATGAATTGGAGCCACATGCACACTCCTAGATGCAGCTGGACAAATGACACTACTCCACCCCGAAAGCTAACAGTCAGGATAAGGCTGGGCATCATCCATGTTTCCATCCTGTCAGCTGTGCTCATCTATCCCTCAGTTGTTCCCAAAGAGCCTGTCTTCCATGTATTATTTTGTTCATAGTAATAACAACAAAAGTTCCAGGACATAGAGGAGGGAACAGAAAAGAAATCTTCTCTGAGCATGTTAAAAATTGAGAACTCTCAAATGCATTACTGTTAGGAGAGCCTGATCTAATGAACAGAGTAGAGTGTCCATAGAGTTTTCTAACCACAGCTCTGCCATTAGACCTGCACAACTCCCTTCAAACTTCAGACTGTAAAAAACCCACAGACAACAGCTGCTCATTACAGGACTTCACCATGCTGGGTGCTAAACATCAGTATAAGAAAATACTTATTAAGCTGAAGAAAAGCATACTAAGCAGGATCAAAAAGTAAGGTATCATAAATGGAGACACATATCTCGGGATATAGCACAATTCCTCTGCTGGTACTTGGAGGCTCACAGGAGCTAGTCCAGGGAGCGCCACTGTGTGCAAACAGTATTCTAGATACCACCACCCTTGTTAATAACAGAGGAGTGCTCTCCACCTTCCCCCAAGGGAGGGCATGCAGAGCAGGCTATGAGTACCATAGAAACACAGTCTATACTGGAGGAAGTCACAAAACTGGAGTCTGAA
The DNA here is from genome assembly GCF_036417845.1 of Apteryx mantelli. Taxonomy (NCBI): domain Eukaryota; kingdom Metazoa; phylum Chordata; class Aves; order Apterygiformes; family Apterygidae; genus Apteryx; species Apteryx mantelli. Next base: position 154,527,755 of record NC_089978.1, on the reverse strand, counting down.
GAGGTAGTTAGAGCATAACACAACAGTTTAAGAGGTGAGGATTATACAGATTACAAAATCTTCACACATTCTTTACATTCCCTATCCTGCTTCACAAAATGAAAGGATGGCCTGCAGCCATTCCTGCATATTCAGGCAACATCATTCACTCTCTCTGAATTTGTCCTTTCTGATCTGGGTTTCCTACCACAGCAGATTAGGAAAGACTTTATGTAAATGTAATGTGGGTGCTTCCTATTTTTTGGAAATTAGTCATGTGAGAGGGAAAAGGAGGAGGAAACCTAGGAGCCTTTCGACAGATAACAGATTTGCTCAAAAAAATAAGCCCAGCCATCAGAAGACCTGGCACTGCTGTAGGAGACCTAGACCTATTTGTTTAACTTCATGCATCACTGGCAGCCAAACTCTGAATCCACAGTCTTTACTGGCAGTATTTGCAGGTTGATTCTTGATTGAATGTATTCAGCAGACAGAAAATTATTTGACTTGTAAAGCATACAAGTTAATCTGAGAAGGAATATGTCTAATTCTGAGACTGCATTTTTTGATCTGCTGACCATAACCAAGCTTGAACCCTTTTGCTTTCAAGACTACCATTTGACTGACAAAGTGGAACAAAGCAACAGGCTGACTCATTGAGTGCACAGTTACAGGATACTTCAGTTTCCATAGCAAAGCCAGTTCATGATCCTCCCTGTCACAGGTCACAATCCTTTTGTTGCATCAATACTGCTGATTTTTTGGATGCCTATTTTTAAGTCAGATCCTTTTAGTGACTAGTGATCTGATTTATTGCTGCTGCATAAACATCTGTAATTGCCCAGTCATGAAACAGAGTGGGAAGAAAGGGTAAGAACAGGATGCGTTAAACTAGCTTCACCAGCAAAACCACTGTCATGTAATCTGACTCACAGTATGAGAAGGCCGAGCTTTTTCCTCTTGAGGCCAAATGAGGATGATACAGGCCCAATATCATCTCCCATAGACTTACCAACTGGCTCAGTGACCTTTCTAAAACTAGCCTCAGTTCAGCAGCCAATTGACAGGTGCTTACACTCTGAAACAACGCTGGCCTAACTTCTACCAAACTGTTTCTTTCCTAACACTCAGAAGCTAGAAACTGTCCTTCAGGTCCCATTGCTCCTTTGCAAAGAAAGGGATGCACATTAGTGAGGCAAAGCAGGAAAAGCCCAAGTTGCTCCTGCTTGCGTTGTCACAGTTTGGGTGTCAAGCAACTTCAGTTTCACAAGCTCTCAACAGGCCTCTCACACTAGGCTCCAGGTTCTCGCCTTTACAAAAAAAGGCATACTAGAGAAACGTGGCAGACTCTGTGGGAACTGCTGTCAGATACAGATGCAAGAAACAATCCTTCCTGTGCAAGGTAACAAATTAAGAGATTTATAGCAAGACAGACTAAAAACAGCAACAACCTTCCAAAGTGACTAGACTTGGGCAAAAATCACATGCTACAACTGCTATTTATTACTTCTTGTGATCAAACTAACTGGAGAAGGAAGCCAGTTTTACAAGCACTTCTGATTAATGTGCTGGCCATATGGCCATAATACAAGTGGAATTGCTTCCTACAGCAGATAGGGCCTGCAGGAACAAGAGACCTTCATGGCAAAAATTCAGCTTATTCCCAACCAAGGTGAGGAAGGAATGAATGTTCCTTCCACCAAGGAAGGAAGGAAGGAAGGAAAGGAAAGAAGGAACATTCCAAAGACTGAATGTTACTCAGCAAGACTGACTCTTCCTTTATCTCGACCTTCAGTGCATGGAGAAAGAAGTAGCAGATTTCCTTGCCACAGTCCATTATCCTTCCCCTCTCCTCAGCCCTGGTGAGGCCACATCTGGAGTACTGTGTTCAGTTCTGGGCACCCCAATACGAGAGACATGGAGCTACTGGAACAAGTCCAGCGGAAGGCTACTAAGATGACCAAGGGACTGAAGCATCTCTCATATGAGGAAAGGCTGAGAGAGTTGGGCCTGTCCAGCCTGGAGAAGATTAAGAGGAGATCTTATCAATGTGTACAAATATCTGAAGGGAGGGTGACAAGAGAATGGGGCCAGACTCTTCTCAATGGTGCCCAGCAATAGGACAAAAGGCAACAGGCACAAACTGAAACACAGGAAGTTCTGTTTGAACATAAGGAAAAACTTTTTTACTGTGAGGGTAACAGAGCACTGGCACAGGTTGCCCAGAGAGGTTGTGGAGTCTCCATCCTTAGAGATGTTCAAAAGCCATCTGGACAGGGTCCTGGGCAACATGCTCTAGGTGACCCTGCTTGAGCAGGGGGGTTGGACTAGATGTTCTGCAGAGGTCCCTTCCAACCTCAAACATTCTGGTATTATGAGAATTAGGTAGCACATCAAAACAATGTGCCACAAATTAGATCGCAATTGTCCTACCCTGCTCAAGGGATGCCAAACTTTCACATAACCTATACATCAAAAATACAAATAAATTGTTCATGAATTACACACAGAAGTGACTTCCTGCACAGCAACAAACTGGTTCCCGTATCATCACAGAAGCTTACAGAGGGAGCTAGCATGTTTCAGCAGAAAGACCTGCATGCTGGCATTACAAAGGCTAACATGAAGTACTCTGATGGTATGGTGAGAAATGGGCATATAAAAACACAAAGCAAGTATTATGAATAAGAGCAGGTGCCAGATCACCCAGATTCAATCATTAGTGGTATGACCACCTGTGGATCACAAAAGGAAGAAAAAACAGCAGCATGGCTATTTTTTGTGATTAAAGAGAGAACAGCTGCAGAATCTGGAGGCTCCAGCCAGTCTTTACTCAATTTTTTCTACACCAGCTTTCCTGATCAAGACAAATGTGCTCTGGTGTTATACAATAACCTCCCTTGCTTTATTAAATTGCTAGGGAAGAGAAATGGTTGTTTTCTCGCTGTACCACCTGCTTAGGTGTGCTGTATTCTGATTTACAAGTTCTGACTAGAGCTACCAAATGCTCAGATTTGCATTTTTGCCTTAAGTTGTCTGTGAGCTAGCACAAACCTCAGGTGAGCTGGTAAAAAGACTGCCCAGACTGGTGGTTATCTTCTGTGCCCAAAGCTGACCCCCCCTTCTCAGTTCCAGCATTTGCACTAGCAAAAGCTGAGGGAAACAACAACTGTGGGAAAGTCAACATCTGTTTCCAACATACCATCTCCTCTTTCCAAAAGACTGACATCAGGACAGATACAAGCTGATCAGTCCAGGGTTTTCAGGTATCTGGAACCAGCAACTTGTCATACTGTCCAATCATCACAGCTAAGTCTATAAAGCTCTGATGGCTACATAGAGATTTGCTGCTCCAAACACAAAGAAAGCATTACAATTCACTGCTCTGGCTAAGCAGAGAGCCATTCAACCTACTTTGCTAACCTTTGGGAACACATTTCCTCCTAGACCCAAGAATAAAACTCCTTATATCAAGGCTAAGCCCAAGAGAACTTGTTACAGGGCAAAAAGAATCCGTAAAGGAACAAAACTCCTAAGTTCTTTAGAAAATATCACTCTGTGGAGGACCAATCACTGAGATGATTATCTACCTTAAAAAAAATAAAAATCTCTTATAATACCTTCATTTTTCAAGGGAACATAAAGGAAGTCAAATAATAAGAAAATAATTTGGTTTCCCTCAACACAGGCGGTGACATCAAAGCTACCTAGGAGCACTTACCAGATGCATACTCAGCTGTGAAAATAAAGAGAAAATAAAGGAAGCCAGCAATACTAATTGCTCCCTTAACTTGCTTCAAGGGATAACAAGAGCTGGGGGTGGGGGGGCAGAAGAGGGCTTAAAAACTCTGAAAAATCAGTGTTTATTTTGCAATGTTACAAGGACTGCTTTAGAAATGACTGTGCTGCTGCTGCTGTCACTGCACTGGAAAGTCAACACCAACTAATGGCCATTAACTCCCACTTGCAGTACAGTAACATCTCAAAGTGACAGACTCCAGCCCTATGCTTCTCCTTTGTAGGGTCCTAATTAAAGATCGATTGACTTGTAGCCACCTACAAACTGATCAGCCAGCAAGGACACAGATGTAAGCAACATGCAGTAAAATACAAGTCTGCAGATCCTCCACTGCATACCACTACACCACCACCAACAGAATAGTCCCACACTGGGAACAGACCAAATCACAAATGAACTGCAGGTAAATATTAAACACCCCCAAAGATGGGGTACAGGTAAGCTTTGTGCATAGTTTGTCACAAGGCGCTGTTCCTTCTCACAGAGGAAAGTCCTATCTGTAGTTTGGTTGATAGCAAGATGCCATTCCAAATTCTTCACTGACATTAAAGTATTATGTGCAAGAGTTTATCATGTTTACTCAGACAAGCAAGTTCCATCCTGGTTGACAATAACAGGCCTCAGCTGTTCACTTTCCTCTGCTTCAACCTAGCATACATTAGCACATTACCCCCAATACCTTGTGCAGCTTTTAACACTCACAAAGCTCACAACTGCTACAGATATCTGTTGAGTGTATCATCACAAACTTACACTGTTTTGAGTGCATCATCCCCATTCTCTACTTTTTACACAGACTTCCCACAAAATTTTAAATCATGATCAATTTTGCTGGCAAATTCAAGCCATACCCCCATTCAACATCGGCTGTACAAGAAGCTTGCCTAGAGGCCATCCCAAAAAACTAGCAGAATTAACTCCTCCAAGAACTAAAGACATAGCTCACCTTCTCCTTCACCATTCCTCTGATTTTACCTGCCTCAAAACCAGAGAAATGTATTTTAAAGAAGAAAGACTTAAAATCCTAGAAGAGCAAAACATGGCATTGCATATGCCTCTCCTGTTCAGGAACAGGATAAGGAAATGCGTGTGCATGCACACACATGGATGTAGACATGCAGCTGAATGCAACGCTAGAAGTTGCTTATACTCTGCTGGTAAACGCAGCTCAAGAGCCTAGATAAGAGTCCTATTTTATTGTGAAGTAAATGATCATTCTGCCCTGTGTTGACATTCACCAGAGGGGCTGAAATTTAGTCCTCCAGCAGAACAGACTGCAGACTTATCTTGGGTAAAAAAGCAGGATGTATTTCAAGGAGTGAGGTGGGTTGCATACCATGCTCCCTGTGCTAAGCCAACCTTATGCTTGGCGGGGGAAGGGGGGAGGACGCTTTGATAAGATAAGAGGATGAAAAGTCTATTTATATTTTTTAATTAACCATGTTCTGCAGTGTTATTAAGCAGCAATCAAAGATGCAGATGGTACTGATTTGATTGGCAAGAGGTGCACCATGCTGAATATTAAGGAATCCTGCCCCTATAAATAGGCCTAATCATCATCTGATGGCTGGAAGGCAGTGATGAAAGAAAGCATTAATAAGACCATAATTAGGCCCTGTAGCAGGCTGTACTCCACCACAAGAGTGCTCATGTTAGTAGACATCTCTCACAGCAGAACCCCAAAATCCCCTGCTTGTAAGCATGACTGCTTTGTGTCTCAAGACCTTCAGTAGCTATGTTAGACAAAGTTATGGAGTGGGGCTTTTACATCTCTGTTGGAACTGTCAAGCCTGGCACCTGCTAGGATTTTACTTCCCAGTACTACCTCTGGAGTAAGAGAGCTCTCAGCTCCAGCTGTGCCCACCTTGCCCACTCCCAATAAGCTAATCAAATTGGCCAGCCAGAGCTTCCCAGGCACAGACACTGGCATGTGATACTGGGAAGTTTTAGAAGCTATTGATCTCCCTCCCCCTCATTTGAGCACATCAAGGCCAAATCTACACGATAAAGTTAAGCTAACCACACCTCTAAAAGCCACGTATACTCCTCTGCTTCAGCTTTAGAGTGAGAGATACATACCACGGATTGTCAACCTCATACTTTTAGTCTATCCTCATAGGACAGGGTATTACTACTGTGGGGCAGTAGCTTAGAAGAACAAAAAAAACATGTGGAAAAAGAATCTCACAAGGCATCTCCTATTACATGCCAATTCTTCCAAAGGTCCCCTTTGACATTGTGCTAGTTGAGCAGCCAAGACCTTTGCAAAAGGAGCTGGTCCCCCACATCATACCACAGCCCTGCAGAAACAGCAGAGCACTGAGAAGTTTGACTTCACACTTAGCGGGACTCGGGCTCCAACTGCATTTCACACGCTGTGCATCCTGGCCTTGCAGGCCAATATTCTGCCAGGAAACAGCAATCTCACCTCATCTGTCCTAGCAGCAATCATGGGAAAAGGAAAAGCTTCTTCTGCACTACTGGTATGAAGCCAGTGCTAACTACCAGATCCAGTGACATAACACTACTCAGTTCTCCATACCCAAATGGTATGGAATTACTGGCATTTATCACAAGAACATCATACTGCACCATGTCAGTTACTGTACTAGGTGTCTTTTTGTTAGCCAAATCTACGTACTACTGCATAACTGCTTAGTCCAACCCAATATACCTTGGGATCTGCCTGAAAAGTACCCAAGACTCATTCAATTTAAAGTCTATGTTTTGCTCAACTTGTTGACTACCAACATGGTACTGGAAAGAGGTATTAAGGTAACACTGTGAAGATACTCACTTTTGGGAACATCAAGAGAGACTCTAGTATGAAGCTTGCACTCCAAAACTGTAGATGCCTTTCAGTAATTCCCTGAGTTGCAGAGACAGAATACAATTAATATGCTGCTTTACAATGAAAGAGTAGCTTACTGCTGCTGACAGAGACTTGGGGAAGAGCAACGGAAGAGAAATGTAGTTTCTGCAAATCAAGTGCCTGATAGGAACATGTCCCCCTAGTCCAGGGGCTGTGTGAAAGAATAACTAAGATCAGTTGCTACTTGCCATGTGTTTGCCCTGCCCTGCTCTTTCTAGAGTACAAGGCTATCTGTGTGTAATCCTTCCTGAACACTGAGAGCTAGCAAAGGAAAACCACTAACCTGTCAAAAAGCTAGCTGTGGAAGTATGAGCCCAGTACGTAAGACAGCGTCTCTCAGGAAGCCAGGGCCTGTTACACCCTTAGCTCAGATATGTTGCTTTGCAAGAAACAGTAGCTGTTGCAGCTCCTAGAAACAGATGACATCTATGAGCAATACAACATTAAGGCAAAGACATCACTGATGGGTAACTAAATGCACATAAACTGGAGGATTTAGGTTCTTACCAGCAGTGTTATTTCTTGGATTAAATAAATGTGGGTCTGAGCCAATATATCAAGAGACTCGGTGATTGTGCTCAAATGGAGACCCTCCCTTTCTCTAAAAACTACTCAAAGAGACTTACTTTGCTCGTTTCCCACGTGCCACACTGTCCCATCCCACTTGGGGTAAAGAGAAAGATTCAAGATTTGAGGTCTTGGAGCCCTGCTTTTATGATAGCATATATCAGCAAAACACCTGACATTTAAAGTTGGATCACATAAATCAAGTGAGACTAACTCTCCAGAAGACAGAAATGCTATTATGTTAAATTATTTGGTAAACAGAATCTGAAAGGTAGAAACTTAAAGAATGAGAGATGTGCTTCAATTCTCTAAGCTCCACAAGCTAAGATAGCCTCTAAGCCACCACTGCGGGTGATAACCTTTCCTCTCAATGGAGAGCTCTGCCTTAAGAAGCTTGGGCAGCAGCCGTTAGTGCACCAAGACACTGAGCTGTTGGCTGCATATTCTTGTTGAGAAAATCTTTTCCTCTAAGAAGAGACTGAAAATGATTTCCTTCAGTTAGATACATAAAGCTCATTTTGACAGACAGATGTTGATATCCACAGTGAATCAGATAACCCATCCTGCGCTTGTCACCCTTGGCTCTCCTTATCATTACGGGAGAGAAACAGGTGCTCTAACAAACAATTGATCTTATTCTAAGGCAGGCATCTAAAACTGACCAAGTGCACTGCGCTCTCAAATTGCCTGCCTTGCCTTCTCTTCTTCTCCCTATTAACTATAAAAGAAACCTAAGTGACTAGCTTAGATAAGCCTACAACACAGGCATCTAATGCCAGGAAAACAGTCCCAGCCCAAGCATTCCAGTACAGCTCTTTATTTGACTTCCTATTAGGGGGCAATTTGTTTTTGTAAGCCTAAACCACACAGAAGCTATAAAGTCCCTTTGAAGGCCATTTACTTGCAGCAAGCTCTTAAATACTGGAGCATTCTGGAAGCAGGCTAGCTGAAATGCTGCTGTAGAGATTCCTACAGGAAGTTTGGTTCAGAAAAACAAGAAGTTGCTCAAATTTAATATCAGCCCATATCAACAAATGTGTACTTCCGCACCTTCCTGAAAACAGGATCCAGCTTATACAATTAATCACATCCAGTCTTTTGCAGAGGGACCTTAGTTGCAACCCTAATGATTGCCACAGCTCACTCTCTCAGACTCTAACAACATCCTGTTTTTCACCTCCACATAAATATGTCAGGATCTGACATATTTAACAAAGGCAATCACCAAGTCACAGCAAACTCACTAAACCCACTTCTGCCAGTTTTACACACTCAAAGGCAAAGGGAATACTTGCATTTCTGAAAGATGACAGGGCAGCAGGTAGGAACTCATTTACTAAAAGGGAATCGATTCAAGGCTGTTCATGTTTGCTAGCAGGAATACTCCTACAGGGTGGCTTGGATGACAGGAGCTGACAAAAAGTTGGGCCAAAAGAATGACAGCTGGGAAATCAATAACCCACAAAACAGACTGCTGGATGGACTGTGTTCTGGCAAAGGTTATCTTGTGAAGAAGTCCAAGCAGAGCTGATTAGCTGCAGAAATTGCTTTTTGAGTGAAAAAAAGAGATTCCCTTTAAGCCCATACACCATGGCCACAGGAAACACCACAACTTCAGATGACGTAATCCTCTTCCACCTCTGCTCACTATCTTTAATCTAAAAAATAAATAAATAAAAATCTGCCTTGCTTTCAGGTTTATCTCAGCACTATTTCTCTCCAGCCCTCAATTTCCACCCTCCTCTCTTAGCACTCAGGCTGAGCGTGCAGTGACTACGGTTACCTGCTATTACCAAACCCAGAAGCCAGACTGCAGGGTAGTCTCCAGGGATTATCTGCTTTCAGTTTTCTTGCCAATGAAGTCCAGAGTTGAGACAATACAATAGTACTTTCTATCTGAAGGAACTAAGATTAAAAACTCAGTTTAAATATCCAGAGTGACAGAAGAAAGATACATGATAAAACTAGCAGCCTGTGCTGCTCTGGGACTGCTTAAGGCATTTTTCTGCCTGAGGGCCTTGTGGAGGTGTCAATATTTCCCCTGAACCAAAGCATTCTAGGAACACACAGGTATATTGGGCAGCCTTTATATCTCAGCTCTTCATCTTAGACAAAAGAACTAAATATTAGGAGGGCTTATCATCCCCTGGCTAACCTTCCTAAAAGAAAGTCTAAGCAAGGGACAGTTGACTAGAGCATCTCTGATTCTGAGGAGAACTGAAATGCAGAAAGCCTCTATAAGGACATCCCAAGAAATAGGGACAGTTTTGCTTCTACATTATCTGTTCCAGGTATTTCATTTATTCACAACACACTGTGGATCTTAGAGCAGTTCTTTAGACCCACTTACAGGATCCTATCAGAACCTACTTGCTTGCATCAGGTCCAACTCAGAGATAACTTTCTATAAGCTCTGACTCCTCGTAATTGAGTTCAGTCTACGCTGTGTTTCTTACACCCATAAAAAACCTGATTTCTGCAAGAAATCAAGGTACACATCAAAGGAAAGTCCAAAAAGGCTACCGCAGTAATAACAATTTCTGGCTCCATCACAGACTCATTTTCTGCAAAATCGGGATTCTGACTTTCGAAATAAGTTTCTGGCCATGAGCAACTTCCAAACATAAGCCATGGATAAAACTACCACGAAGCTGGAGCATTGTTACCTGCCTGTCTCTGCAGACGGCTGCGAGCAAAGCAGCCATCCGCCACACTCGGCGCGCAGCAGCGCAACGTGGAGACGGCGCTAACGCCCGGCCCTCCCCAGGTACCTCTCCTGGGCTCGACGACGCCAGAGGCTCGAGGCCCCTGCAGCCCGGCGCCCGCGGGGCTCGGCCAGGCCGCACCGCCCGCCCAACCGCCGCTCGAAAGCAGCGCGGCCGTCAACTAGCCTTAGGGCAGCGCCTGCTCCCGGGCGGCCTGCCACACCCGCGTCGCCGCCACCCCGCGGCGGGGCCCTGCGGCCACACAGAGCCCAGCTAGCGGCACCTCGCGGCTCCCCGGCGGGGCAGCCGAGCCGAGCCGAGCCGAGCTCCCCTCACCTGCCGCCAGCCGGCCGCGCCCCCGGACCAAGCAGGAAGCAGCGTCCAGCACCCCTTCCGCCCCTAATTTCTCGTCACTTCCGCCAGACTTCCAGCGCCTCTCCAGCTCGTGGCACGCTCTTCTCCTCTAGGAGGCCCGAGCCGAGCCGAGCCGAGTGCGGGAAGGGGAGGCGGCTGCGCATGCGCGGGGTCGGAGGGACGGGCGGCCGCCCCTCCCCGACCGGGCCGGGCCTCGGGCCTCGGCCGTCCCGCGGGGTCGCCTGCCCTCGGGGCGCTGCGGGCATCATGCGCTGTGTCGCCTGCCCCGTCTCAGCCCCCTCCGCCTCCGCTGGCACTGCCGCTGGGCTCCGCACCCGCTGCCCCAGCTTCCGTGCCCGCTTGGGCCTCCGCCCCCGGCGGCCCCCCAACTCAAAATGGCGTGCCCGCCGGCGAGCCGTTGGTCACCTCACAGGCCGGCGGCGACGTCACAGGCCTGCCATGTCACAAGGCCTGCTGCCATGCTAACGAGCCTGGCCTGCCCAGCGGCCCCCGCCATGGAGGTCCCCTGCCACGTCTCCCGGCAGCCCTCCTCCCGCCGGAGGGCAGCCGAGCCCCTCGTGGGGGTGGTTGTGGGCCTCTGCCGTGCGCCACTGCCGAGCGCCATCCTGGAAAAGAGGTTCTGTGAGCAATGCGCCTGCCCTGAGGAGGTGGGAGGTGTTGTCACGCCTCTTGACCTTGCCTACCCACGTGCGGTGAAGTCATGATTTAAGAGAGGAGCCCACAAATGTTATTTTTTGTTTCCACTATCAGCCCTGCTTCTGTTCTAGCTGCTTTTCTGCTTCCATATATTGGATTTGGAGCATGGCAGACAAAAGAGGGACACTGTGACTCATACACTTGCTTGTTTTCTCTCCAGTGCTCATGTTTAGAGTTGGGCAATTTAAAAATTGATTTTATAAAATGGTGAACATTTCCTTCTTTTTTTAAAGTACATTTTCCTAGTTTGTTCCTGTGTCTCTTTTATATTCTCCTGTTATGCACACATTCAAGCAACCAACACGCACATTCCAGCACAAATATTCATGGAAAGTGAATTTCAAGATGGCATCTGTAAATATTAATACCACATTTTAAAGGGGCACATGCAAGACATAACAGAGGTGTCTGCAAGCTCATCCACTTTAGGATCAGAAACAATTCCTCACGATGTGCCTAAACAGTTAGAACATAACGCTATTTGAATAGCAAATATCGGTTTTTGAGTGCATACAGGGAACATTTGTGATTTATACATAGCATTAAAAACCGTACACAAGTAAAAAAAATTAGGCAAACCTCTTCAAATAGTGAATACATTTGAAGAAATCAGGATCTGCTCATGCATATTAAACTCAGGGAAAAAGGGTAAGTCCATTACATAAATTACCTGTTGCAGATTTTTCACTCAGTTCCACTCCTTTGCAGTGGGAGGCACAGTTAGAAATACTCGCTGCAGAATGAAGCGGAGAGGAGATATTAGACCTGATGGAAATCCAAAGCAAATTAGCAGCCAGCAGCGGTATCTCACTTGTCAGAGCCTGCAGGGGAGTGCAATGCTTGCCCCATGGTGTTTTAATGAAGGCACTGGTAAGACCCATCATTATGGAGAGCATAAAGGCACAAGGCCTCAGAGTTAAGAACCAGGCTAAGAGCTAGTGAAACTCTCTGTAAGGGAGAAAGCTTATAAGGAATGTATAATCCTGCCAAAAATTCAAAGCAGACAAAAAAGGAGATCTAGCAGAATCTGAGCAAGGAGCATGTGTGTGGGTGTCAGGACCTGTCAGAAACAAAATAGGGAAGTGGATGTAAGAAGCAACAATCCGGTCTATTCTGATTCATTTTTATTTATATATTGCTGACGGAAAGCCTTTCAACTGCTTTGTGATACTCAGATAAAAATCCAATTCAATCCATCTGTAAAATTCAAGATAAAGCAAGAGGTGATGGCAGGCTGAGGCAGCACCCTCCTTCCATATCCCTTTCCCACCCATCCTGAGGAAGAGGAAACAGCAGGTTTGCAAAATTGACCAGTAGGAGGCAAAAGGAGAGCTAACAGAACTGGACAGAGAAAAGAAAGGTAGTGAATCTAAGGCTGGGGAGGCAGAGAGATGATAAAGCAGAAGAGCAGCAGGGATGAACTGAGTCCAGCATAAGAAGTGATAGCAGGATAGCAGCATACCGGATTAGACTGGACGAAATATCAGTAAGACTGTGGTAGCAGGTGAGATGTCATAAATCATAGTGAGCTCCTGCGTAACCTTGTCATATATCAAACATCTTTCCTGCGCAGACAAGGCCTAACCAGCTGAGAACAAGTAGGAGTTAACAACAGCACACAGAAGGAATCTGGAGGCAAAATAGAGCAGCTGCTTTACACAGTGTTTAATTCAATGGTGCAGGCAAGCTGGAAGCGCTAGTGTCTGGCTGACGACACATCTCAGCCCACACAATTGGCTGGTGGATATTGAGCGACACCATGCCCAGCCAGTGAAATAATGAACACAGTTTCTTCTCTCTCTATAATATAATGTTTACTGGCTACATTTCATAAGATTTCACTGGGTAATTTTCAGTGGTCCTGAGGACAGGATCCTGTTATATAAGCTAGTGCTGCACTTGGGGAGCTGCCTGACACCCACAGCCAGCTAACTCTCTCTCCCGGTGCTTCATATTGGCAAGTCGCAGTAAACAAAAATAAAATCAGGCACAGTATTTTTCTCCCCTAACAAAAAGGAACATTATTGCCTATGATTGCCCAGATACGGGAAGATTTAGATGGAGGTCCTTCTTCCCATACAGTCAGTAGGACATGATTTTTTAGAGGGTGCCAAGAGAAAGGCCTAGTAGTGTGCCAAGTCACGTGTGACAGTGTCGCAAAAGGAGTGATGCACTTCACTCGTAAGAGGGAAGTAGCACTACATTTATGATAAGACAGCGATTTAACAAAGCTCAATAGTGAATAAGAACGATTTAATGAGGTTCGATTGGCAAGGTTCACTCAGTTATTTACTGCATGAAGGACAGGGTCTGATGCGTGTGCAACAGAGACCCTCCCGTTGAGTCACGAGGTTCAGACTGGACCCCCTTGCTTTCTAAACTCCTCCGAAGAGGAGCCTAGGTGCGGCTGGATCCAGTCCTAGTCCCAGACTTGGTCAACGGTTTATGTCTAAGGAATTGTGTGCTATCAGTCAGGGATATAACTCAGCAAAGTTTCGCAAAGTTCGCAAAAGTTCAGCATGCTATTAATCACTTACTGAGGATCTGTCCCGTGTAAGGAATCTCTCAACCTCAAGGAGTGACCTTGAGAGGCGTCCCTACTCAAGAGGAGGTTCTGCAGTGCAGCCTGCTGCCATGCAGGAGAGCTCAATGGGCTCTGGGCTGCCCCCTATTTATGGGGGGGGGGAGATGATTGACTCATAGTCATATTTGCATACTAGATGGGCCTTAGTTGGCGCATGCTCAACTAGCCCCTACATACGTGCTGTTTATAGGGAGGTCAGGTTGAGGGGGAGAGAGCACACCAGTGTGGGGGGGAAAGGAGCACACCATCACAGACAGCCTGTTGGATGGTCTGTCTGCTGGTTAGGAAAATGCCTTCTGGCTTTCCCAGAGCCATGGCCCAAATCGATACCAACAGGAGACACTAGTCCCAGAAGCTGCAAAGAGCGCCTGTCCATGGACTGTGGCATTGCCACCTTCGGTCCCCTTGTCCTGCAGTGGCAGGACAACAGTTCGGACACTCTCACCCTCAGTGAGGTTGCTTGAAGTCAGGATGGGCTTTTGCCCTTGGCCTATTGAATAAATGATACCAGATGTTTCCACCGTTTTTTCTGGCTGGCTGTGAGGAGGCTTTGCGCACTCTGCGTTGCTGTCAGTCACAGGCAGGGTCCTCACTGTGAACAAGCGGCTGATCCAGAGCAGCTCAGGGCACTTGAATTTTTCCATGCTTTTGCATGCCATTCTCTGGCTAACTGTCTACAGTGTTCATACTGTCTGCCTGCTTTTCCATCGCAGCAGTATCCAAGCACTTCCACTATGTATAGGACTCTTGCATAAAGACATTTTTTCCTGTAGCCTAGACTCACTCACTGCAATCATCTATACACAAACTGATCACTCATCTATTCTTCTGTCACAGCCACAAATTCATGTGTAAGAGCCAGCTCTTTTAGACTCACATTATATCTGTACTCGTTTTCACTTTCTGAAACTGCACTTTTCCACCAGAGTGCTTTTTCTTAAGCAAAAAAAGAAGCCACCTTCAAAACATTAAATTAATTTGCTCTTTCTCTTGCTGCAGTATCTTTTACTGAGCAAAGTCACCTTGGGCAAGTAATTAGTGCCTCATTTTCCTCACTAGAAAAATGGAAACAATAACATTTTTCCACCTTTGATATCTTTAGGATGGATCATGCTGCTACTTACTATTTATTACAATATTTTACACCAAAATTTAATAACATAATCCTCAGAACCTGAAGGGAAGAAGGAAAAAGGGAAGGTGAGCAGAATACAGAATGCTGCTTTGATTGTGTATTTTGAAGACACCGGAAATTTCTTGTAGTCCATTGAATAGCATTCGTCAAACATTCAAGAAGAGCTGGCTGAGTCTCTTTTGCACAAGGTCAGGAGAAGGCCAGAAAACAGATCAGATCTTATTCCAGACTTCCCTGTAGTTTTGCAGTCTTTCAGATCTGAGGAATGGTTTGCTGTTGCATTTGGTACATAGGACTAAGCTCACCTAATGTTTGGAAGTGTTTGGACTTCAGGTTTTGCTTCAGGCCTGACTCTTATGTTTTGCTTTCAGGATTGCCTTAGAGGAATATGCAGGATACTTCTTGGACATCTGTCCCTTATTCTGTGTCTCGTAACAACTAGCTCCTCCTCTTAGTGCATGATAATGATCAGTATGTGCTCCTGGGATGCTGAGACTGCACATTAGTAAACAATGTTTTATCAGTTGGGAAACAAAGTAATGTGCTAAGTACTTCATTTTTTCTGGAGCTGTAGATGCTCTAAGTATAACATTCAATATTCCTGTTACCTCTGATGTGGTGTTATTGCAGGCAGCTAAAATGGGACCTAGCTGCAGCCTTCTGCACATGCTTACAACTGATTCAGATTTGTGGAGAGGAGATGCTTTTCCCATACAGGTGGTTCCCCAACATGTGGCATCCCTCTTTCCCCAGTCATGAGGCTTCGGGGTAAGATGCAGCAGAGTGGAGAAAACGGGAGCCTGAAGTTCACAGAAGCACCATACCTCTCCCCCTTTTCCTCCTCCTCCTTCTCGCTTGTCAAAGCCCTCTTCCCAGCCCCTTCTGCTTCTACTTCACTTTCTTCACGATCATCCCAGCCTCCTCCTCACCCCTGAGCTCACAGCTTTAAACACCACTTGCCAGCATCACACTGCTCCTTCTTCATAGGTGCCTGAGCCCTTCTGACATCCACCTCTGCACCATCCATTAGGCTGTAAGTCCCCAGGGCACAGACTGCCACAATGTCTTGCATAGGGCTCTGGCAGTGGCTGGTTTTCAGACAGTACTGTAAGGAACATGTTTAACAACAATAATGCAACTTTTCCAATGCACACAAGAGTATCAAGTGACTGTGTATTACTAGCGTAGGTTAAATTGGTACCTTTGTGTACAACTACACAGATGTGCCGTTTCAGATGCAATGTCGCACCTTGAATGGTCTGTAAGGGCAGATTGGGTTGCAAACGATGTCCATCCAGGACGTCACTGGGCAGATGCTTAGCATGAATTCCAAAAGGCCGTGCTTAGTGTTGCATGGGCACAGTTTTGCATACTCACAGTAATTGCCTTTGCTCACTGAGAAAAAAAAAAAAAGAAGCACATTTATGAAATAATTGTATATGTGGGGAAAAAAAATGTAACCAAAACTAAGCAACAACAGAGGAAAAAGAACAGAAGCTCCCGAGAATGAAGTGCAGATGAGGAAGGAGTTTCACACACTTTTTTTTATTTTGTGGTTCCTTTCCATACTCCCACTGCACTCCCCAACAGTATGAGTCCTGAGCAGGACCGACCTTGATTAACCTTTGAGATCTGACAAGCTCACAGTCCACAGCAGTATGGCTGCAGGCTAATGCTTTTATTTTTGTAACCATAAATTCCTAAGAGCATGGTAACAGCAGTTAGGGATCAAACCCATGCTTCTTGCATAACAGAACAGAGTATTCCCGTTAGGCTACCTGGCAAGATATCAAAAATACCATACCAGGCCTTTAAAAAAAACTTATTTAACAGAAAAGAGAGAAATACTGAGAACAGCTATGGCCGATGGAAAAGCAACAAGTGTCCTGAGGCAGCCATTTAGCCGTGCTGCCAACAGGCACAAACTACTTGTTTTATAAGTCAACACATACAAGACTTGAGGAACCTGCACGTACTTCCAAATATCCAGCTATTGGTCATGCAATCACAATTACCATTGCATATGCAAACCAAAAACTAGCTATCCAAACCTTCTCTGCTTTATTTCAGATACAAACTCTTTCCAATCCGGTCTTACCAAATACTGATTGTGACTACCAGGCCCTGGGCAGAGCCATTCTTTCATCACTACAATGAAGTTACCGGTCCTGGTGAACGGACTGATCCCCTTCTGCCGCAAGAAGAGGATGTTAACCCAAGAGTTAAAGAGCCAGCTACAGCTCACTGTGTTAGCAAGACATTTAACATCGTTCTTTTGATGCTGACCATCTCTATTAAGTTCCTTTAGACCTACGTGGGTGCTAAATAATAGACCTTGTTTCAGAAAAAATTCGAGTTTCATTTCTTTTTTTTTTGCCACTCTGAGACTGAAATAAATGTCAGCATTCTGATGAAAATTCACTACACTTCCTACTCAGCTTTTGACCCACTTGTTTTTCTTCTTCTTCTTCTTCTGGCCTTAATTCCTAAGGAAAAAAGTATAGATGGAATTTTCAAGAACATTTCTTCCTATTTTTTAAATAGGTCTTTAAAAGATTCATATATTACAAATCACATATATTTAAACCAGGAACCTTTAATACTATTTTATCATTTTCTTACCTTAGCTTCAATGTTTTTAAATGTACATATTAATGCTTCAAGACATAAGTCATTGTTGGATGCAAATTAGGGGATTTCTGAATATATCTGGAAAGTCAATAAAAAGAGAAGCATGAAAAGAGATGCAAGTCCCTACATTAAAGATTAGAGTTAAATATAGCTGGAGAAAGATGTTATAATAAAAGCTTACTCAAATTATTAAGAATCTACTGACATATGTTTGTCTAAATAGTAACAGCAGGACACTTGATACATTTTAGGGCAGTCTGTTTCCAAACAAAATAATCAGGGGGCACAACATAAAGAGAAGCTTTGATGAAGCAATTCATTTTAATTATGGACAGCATCAGTTAGGGTCCTGCACGATTAAATTGTACTTTTGACATTGCCTAATAGGAGCATATTTTAGAAAAGGCACTAACGTGGTAAAAAAAAAACCTTTTCACCAAAAAAATTCCTTTCATAAAAGCTTGCTCCTGCAGAGTTAGTTTCAAGCCGAAAACAATTTTTCATCTTTTCAAATATAAAAACTAACAAAAAGAAATCAATATTCCCTGGGAATGAGCCTCGCCCCTGGGAGAAGAAGTTGATCCAAACTCTTTGTTGTCAATGGCAAGCTCCTATTTTAGGATTTAAGTGGGTGTTCAGATGGCTGGGTGGTGTGAATAATTGATTATTTGATTCCATTGTTGAACCAAAAATTAAGCTCTATTCTTACCCAAGGTCAACCCCAAAACAAATTATTTGTGGTATATCTGGTAAATTGAAAGAAATAAAACCACATCATTTCAGGGTAAATTATTTGCTATTTCTTTGGTTTGGTCCAACATTAATTCTGCCATTTTTTCCCCAGGTATATGCAATAAAATCAAAGGACTAGATTCACAGAAAAACATAGACATTGTATTCAGAGATGTTTTTGCCATTTCTACCCAAACTGGAAATGTAGTGAAAATTTGAAATTCTTATGTGAAATATTTCTTCTCTGAATGAACAGTGAAATATATGTTAAACCTTTCCAGTGATGTTATTCCTCTTGCATTTCAATCTTTCAAATGCTTTCTATTGCTGTTAAGTATTTACATGAAGTTATTTCATTTCAAAGCTTATCATATTAGGCTGTTATAATTCCTATATCCTGAAGGCCTGGTGGTCCTTAAAATTATACCATATTAACTGCATTGTAATAACTGTATACTAATGTGTCATGTTAATTTCAAACAATTTTTTCTATGGAAACATGAATTTATTTTGCATCTGTTTGATAACATTAGGTCCCTACTTAATTCTGTTTCTAAGACCTACAGATATATTCTTCCTTTTCATTTACAGGTAGGATATATATTTCCCACTTCAGCCTTTAATTCCTCTCTCCAGTTTAGAGAGATGTCAACAGGCAAAACAATATTGTGTGCAACACAACATCCATTTTAATAGTGAGTATCTTTGTCATTATCTCATAATAAAGATGGTGCATTTATTTGATAAAGATACCTAATAGTACTTCTATGTGCTAGCTAAACTGCATTGCTCATTCTTAAAAAAAATTAATAAAGTGTCAATAAATAACTGCTCCAGGTATTTCATTTTTCTCCCTGTTCTTGGGAGAAGGCAAAAGGCTCAGAAAAAAAAAATAGCTCAAAATTCGCAAATCTGGGGAATTTCATACAAGCTAGAGCATATGAAGGAGATCCAACTTATGCGCCAATGTTAAGACCTCTTCCCTGAGAAATGGGATGCGTTTGGGCACGTGTGGGATGTGACTCAGTTCTTTCTTTGTTCCTGGAAGCATCCTGACCAGGAGCTGCTGAACAGAAGGACCGTAGCCAGGTGATGGC
Source organism: Apteryx mantelli (assembly GCF_036417845.1). Lineage (NCBI taxonomy): Eukaryota > Metazoa > Chordata > Aves > Apterygiformes > Apterygidae > Apteryx > Apteryx mantelli. Next base: position 154,508,583 of record NC_089978.1, on the reverse strand, counting down.
ATGGGGCTCCCTTCTGTCCCTATCACCTTATGAATTCATTTCAGAAATCCAAACAATTTGTTTAAAAATATACAGGAAAGAAATATTTCAACATTCCTATAATGCTGTTCTCATTGTTTTAAATGTCCAAAATCTTCAGTGAGTGCATTTCAAATTCACAATTTTGCATTGACTGAATGTTTATTTTGGCAAAGAAACAATTTATGACAAACGATTCACTATTAATACATCAGTTTCAACATGGCCTTTTGTAGGAGGTGAGCACATCCACTGAAATGAGCCAGGAACCAAAAATTTGCAGCTGGAAGGAAGTTCGGACCACAGCCAAGATCCAAACCTCTCAGCTCAGGCTCATCTTCAGTCAGCAACAAAAGACGTGATCTCAAACCTATATGGACCATGAATATTTCCTTGAAATTCCTGTTGGCTGGAGAGAATGAAGGCTGAGCCCAGAAATCCAATGGGTTTGTTTGAGGGGGTCTCTCCATCCAGTCTGGTCTGAGTATTTTGCTGCCAGGCAGAGGTGTGGAGCTGGAGTCCTAATGACAAGGTGCGCCCTGCTCTGAATGGCGAGCCAGCACTGGTCTCCTCTGCCTGCAGATGCCCGGTGGCATTCCTCCTTTGCACCGGGTGGTAAAGGATGTGTCACTGCGTTGAGGGGGACCTACAGACTTGCCCTTTCCAGCAGGCAGGGAAGTCAGCTAGGCACAGAGATGGCCACAACGGGCAAGTCACACAGCATTAGGAGCAAGAAGCTGGCTTGCGAGGAAGGGAGTCAGAGAAGTCAGTCGCTTCGCAAAGCAACTTCTGGGAGTGGGAAGGAATATCTGAAAGGAAGAGGAGGGATTGTTTTGGGTAGTTCAAAATGAGTAACTACGACTTATGAGAAGGCAAATATAAAATACAAACCAGCTACAAAAATATTTCTTAAAATTCAGACTGGCCTGGCAGTGATGCTGCTGGCTCCCGTGGGGAGTAGGAGCAGTCTCTCTCTCTTGTTATGTTGACTAGTATTTACAGCTGAGAGCTCCTGGTTTTATTCTGTGCTTTACATCCTACAGCTATGCAAACTGTGGCATATTACTCCACCTTGCCTCTATCACTACAAACTACTTCATGTTCACCGCTGCACCAGGTCCACTAGGAAAGCAATGTAGATGTCATACAGGGTAAAATCTTGGCTCCCACTGAAGTCAATACAAGTTTTACTCTCTGACTTTACAAGCATGTAGTGAACCACTGCCCTTAGCTCTGCTTTTCCCACAAAAGAGGGTTTTTTCATTTTTCAGGAACCCATTGAATGAACCATCTAATGGCTATAGTGCAGCTGTTTAAGCAGGGACAAGTTTTTTCTCATGCTCATCATGTTTATATCATCTTAAATGGCACTAATGCAGCCTGATCCCTCTAAACTATGTCATACTGGCAGAAGGAGAAAAAAATGCCTGTCTGTGCTCTCCTCCTTTCTACTCTCCTTTTTTTAATTTGCTAGGCACGATGACCTCTGTGAGAGTGCTGCATTTATTTTGGCAGATTTGGCTGCTAATTCATTTATACTAGGATTGAAAGACATGATCTGAATTTTGAATGTCTCTCCATTAATAATCTGTTTGTTAATAAATATTTGTGATTTTTTATCTGACATAGATGACATGTTTATTATTACAATTATACTTATTGTTCATGATTTACATTGGTCTCTATTATTTTTGACTGTTTTCATTTATCTGTAGGCAGTTCATGCTGTTTTATATATTCTGTCACAGTTGGTTGTATTTTGCCTTTTTGTGCTGATCTCTGTAAAAAACACAGCACATAAGAAATTAAAAAAACAAAGAGAATTTTTCCAAAATCATCAGTACCACATCCATCCAGCAGTAATTTAAATGTGTATGAAAGAGAGTACAAAGCTAAACAGATGGGAAGCTTTTAAACAAATCATAACCTAAGACATCAGCATATAACTCTGGCTACTTTAGTATCCAGACCTGAAACTAAGGCAGAGTCAATGGAAAGACTGGCACTGCCTTTTGACCAAGCTCCAGGTACATACGGGCTCCTGCACAGTTATGTCTTTGGAGAGAGGACTTTGTCTGCCCATATGGCCTCGATCCCTCATTCGAGTATGTGGTGCTGTCTTTCTTCCTCATTACTACATGGTAACAGTATTAGGTACTGCTGGAGCAAAGTTGTGCCACAAAGTTGTGCTACAGGATTCTGTGAATGCTAAAAATTCAGACAGGTTCAAGAGGAGACCAGCCAAGCTGATAGGAGAAAAATCTATTGAGGGTCATTTAATACAAGGCCATAACCTCTGGCTCAGGAATTCGGGCTGAAGGACAATTTGGGGGAAGTATGACTTTGTGCTAGTCCCACTGTAAGTCTCTTTCCTAGGCATCTGATTTTGGCCCTTTTTGTTTATTTATATGTTTCGAAAGCCTTACATTGTGGATTTCAACCTCACTTTTGAGTTTTGAATCTTCCTTTCAGCCATACTCAGCATGTCTCTGTTACACCTATTCAGCCATTCTGCCTTGTTTGCTGAGGTGCTCCAGGTGCCTCCTCCCCTCACACCTCCTGTCTCCCCTGCCATTGCTGTCTCTTTATAACTTCCACATCAGCCCTGTCTGCAGACCACACACCAGCCATCCTTCCCTGCCTCGGTTCTGCTCACCCCGGTTACTAATGGCCATGCTCAGTTCCCTGTCCCTTATCAACTCTTCACCGGTCTCCCTCTGTGTCATGATTCCCAATTCACATCAGTTTTCTCTCCTCCCCATTCACCCACCCACCCACTATTACTGCTTCCAGCTGCTAAGCCCTCCCTCCAGGTAGAAACTCCTCATCCTTCTCCATTTCTCTCTCCCCTTTCCCAAGGTGAGCACTGCAGAGATGGAAGGAGTAACTGAGCTCTCATTTATGCATGGCATGGAAACGAGGAACAGAGCTGATGTGAGCTTTTGGGATTTACTGCTTTTTCCCCTCCTTTAAAAATGGGTGTTGTGTTTGAGAAGATACTTCTTCTGCCTGTTATCTGCAAAGGCCTGAAAGACTGCTTTTACACAGGGACATGGGTAAATATAGCAGCCAGCAAATCAGAGGGGAACTTCTCTCTGGCCAAGTTAAAATGTTGTAAGAAGGTTTCAGCCGCTTGCCTGGTCACTAGATTGGCTTCAGCCATTGCCAAAATCCCATCACTTGTGACGAAACTGGCAAGGCAGAATCACTTGTGCCCACAGCCTGTGTGTAATCACCACACAATTCTGCTGTTAAGCTGATGTGCACAGTGCAAAAACTAGAGCTGGGGTGTGCCGCTGCCTGACCCATCTCCTGCTCTCTGCAGCTGGGCCTCCCAAAAGACAGTGTGGCCTTTGTGTCCTTTGCAAGAGGCTGTGCAGGCAGAGGTCCTACTGTACAGACTCAGTTGCAGGAATGTGGAGGGCGGTAGCTGTCAGAAACAATTCCACTAAGTTCCTCAAAGAAAAATCAGGAGCAAATTCTTCTGGTTTTGACTCACAGGATCATTTTTGCCTCTTTATTTTTCCCTTAAAAAAATTTTTTTTTTTTAGACACTAAAATAAAACCCAGAATTTTTTATCACAAATCAACATGTCTCAGCACAGGCAATTCTGTTTATAAGTAGATTTGAAGGCAAAGGTTAACCAGAGCAGAAGCTTAACCCCCAAAATAATGGGCAACAAGAGATAGGAACACATCTGAGCAGTGACCTCTTCAGCATACAGACATTTGGCCTGCTTCTAGTAGGACCACACCGTGCATCAGCAAGTCTGAAGGATTACCTCAACGTAAAAGCCAAAAAAATGACCCAAGTTTTGAAAAAAAGGCATCATTTAAAGAGTTCAGTCTGTTTAGCTTTCTAAAAATAATATCATCAGGTGATCTGATCAGTCACCTTCAGGGAGAGAAAGGCTTTAGGACTAAAGAGCTCTTTAGCCTAGTGGAGAAGAGCATAAATACTCCTGGCTGGAAAGTAAAAAGTGATAAGTTTAAATGAGAAACATACTCCAACTTGTCAACAATTACAGGAATTAACTGTTGGGACAAAATATCAAGGAAGGGAATGAATTCTCCACCTTTTATTATCTTCACAGTGGTACAAGAAGCATTTCTGGAGATATGCTGTTCTTAAACGCAAGTTCCTGTTTCAGTAGCTGTACGCAATTATATGGTATGTGGCACGTCAGGCCAGATGCTTTATTGGTTTGTCCTGACCCTAATTTCCCTGAAAAGCCAGCATCTGCTTGTACCTGTTATGTAAACAGGCATGAAGACCGAACAAGTCACTCTTCCAAGGTTAAACAGGAGGCCATTGAGGGTCTGCAATCAGAAAGCACCGAAGTCGATGGCATTGTTCCTCCACTTCACACGGGGATTGAATAAGGCAGGAGGAGTCCTCCAGCATCCTTGTTTTTAGTCCTTCACTGAAAAGGCAGGTGGTATAGTCTGCAGTCTTACCTATGTTCTTTAAACTGAGACCTGCAACAAGGTGAACTCACTTCTGCTGGGGCTATTGAATTGTTAATTCATACTGATATCACAAAATCAGGAGCAAAGGGAAAATATCTTGTTCTATAAATCAAACATAAAGAGCTGAGACGTGGTAAGGACAAATACTTCAGTTTCTTTCATTGCTTTTTTTTCTTCTGTTCGGTGAAGCACAGCTAAGCTGACATAAATATTTTAAACAGCTGCTCGCCAGTACAAATGGTATATTGTGGCCTCAGCTGAGATGTATACTGTTCATGCATGTTTTTGTTTTCTTGACAGTATTTGATCTCTGCCACTGTGGAAAAAGCTTCTAGATGGAGTATGAGTTTAGACTTAACATTATTCCATTTCTTCATGTATTTATTTTCTCTGTATCATATGCAAGCCCAGATCACACAAGCTTGTCCTATCTGAAAATCCCCATGTAATTCAGCAGGGCTGGTCAGATAAAATTTGGAGAATCAAGCTCACATTCCATTTTTTCATTTTACTGCAGTATTTACAAAAGACTGAACAACTGTCAGTTCAAACAAAAACCTGACTGACTGAAAAAATGTCTCTGCCTAGCTTTTGCTCACTAGAATTAATCAATTAAGTGGGCAAAGCTTCATTTCATAAAAAAGACAGGAGATAATGTAACATTTAGCAACATTAAAAAGGAAGGTGCATTCTAAAGAGGGACCTTGATCTCTTTTAATTTGCTGTAAATACTGCAAGGTTGCAACAACACAGTTCAAATATAGGCAAGATTTTAAAATGTGTGAAAAGTACACATCTCAGCTAAGGCTACAATACAGAATTTGTACCTTTTTACTGATGAACAGCTGTTTTAAAATATTTATGTTAGCTTAGCTGTGCTTCACCGAACAGAAGAAAAAAAAGCAATGAAAGAAACTGAAGTATTTGTCCTTACCACATCTCAGCTCTTTATGTTTGATTTATAGAACAAGATATTTTCCCTTTGCTCCTGATTTTGTGATATCAGTATGAATTAACAATTCAACAGCCCCAACAGGAATGAGTTCACCTTGTTGCAGGTCTCAGTTTAAAGAATGTAGGTAAAATTGCAGACTATACCACCTGCCTTTTCAGTGAAGGACTAAAAACAAGGATGCTGGAGGACTCCTCCTGCCTTATTCAATCCCCGTGTGAAGCAGAGGAGCAAGATTGCAGACCCTCAATGGCCTCCTGTGTGATCCTGGGCAACGCACTTTATTTGGTCTTAGCTTCAGTTTATCCATCTACTTAACAGGGGTAAGCAGATATTGACTTGGCTGAGATTCAAGATGGTGAAATAACTCTCATTGATCTGAATAGTTTTGGATGAGGCCTTAAGCGAAGAAGTCTGAGTGAAAGAAGCATTCAGGAGATGCAGATTTTTTTTTCCATCCATGAATTATGCATGAGTACATTATGATTGTCTTGATTCTATCCTCTATTTTGAAATTATTCATCTAATTCCTGCAGAAAATTTTTGGTTTGTAGGCTGTTTGAAAGCAGTTTTTGAGAATCTCTGCTCAAGCAGCTGCTAACTTCCAGAATTGGGTGAAAAAGCCTCGGCTTCCCACAGAAATCAGAATGGAAGGTGTACACCAGACCATGATCCTTTCTTCTCCTCCCTCCCAGCTATTACTCTAATTCTGTCTTTTTAATATGATTTATGTTATGCTCCCTTGTGCACCCATCTTATGAACTGGATGAGATTGGATCCAGTGAGAAACACCGGATGCAGTGATTTCACTAGAGCCCACCATCGTTTTAAGAGGGACGTGAAGAAGAGGAGAAAATGTTAGGTTAATTAAAGTTGGTTGGACAACATTAAATCTGCCATTCCTTGAGCTCTAAGAACTTGGCTGTTGTCAAGTAATAATAACAATCTGTTATATTTAGGTGTGTTTGTACATAATTCTCATTCTCCTAAAAGAAAAACAATAGAAATACACTTGTCTCATACAATGTAATAAATCCTTATTATAACTTCGTAAGCTTATAATAAGATCATAAAATCACAGCTGGGAACCTAAGCTATATGTCCTTCATCTTAAACTGATAGCACTTTAGGTATTGAACTAGCAGGAGAAAGTTGTTACCTTGAAAGGCCTGGGGCAGGAATGGGGAGGGGTGCGGGATCAGTGCAAGGGATGGAGAGGAGCCTGCCTGGATTTCTTGAGTTGTGAGGAGCTCCCGCCCAGGAAAAGGAGATGGAGCATAACTGAGAGGAAGGAAATTCCTTGGAACAGAATTCAAAGGGAAAAACATGGGCAATCTCTACCTGTCAAAAGGCTGGAGAGATTTGTTGCCATCAAGTTTCAGTAAGCTGTTGCAAATTTAAGATGCAAGAACATTTTGCAGTAAAATTGTTCTGCAAATGAAATACATGATGATGTTACTACCTCCCTGACAGTATATGCTTATTAATATAGTTTTATTTATGGATTCACTCTACTCTGACTGAAGGAAATAGCTAAATAAATATAAAATTCAATCATGTAGCATCAGACCTTTTCATTAAATTCTGGGGCTTGATTCATTTGCATTTTGTTTTGTTTTTATAATGCATACTCATTTTAATTACTACTGCTGCACTTTAATTGTAATTGTCTGTGCAATGCCCAAGCACCTTGCTAAGTGGATAGGGGAAGCACTTTATTCCATAATAACATCATTAATCCATTATTATTCATTAATATTTCTCAGGAATGGACTGAAAAGAATCAGGACTTTGAAAAATACAATACCAACAAATTATCTATGGCAAAAATAATTTTAACTGAATTCATACTTTCATCATCTTCACCACTGTTTCCCTCTAGACATCATCTCTCCTAAAGAGGGAAGCAGCAGCATTTAATGACCTGAAGATTGGGCTAAATGCCAAAGATGCTTGAAATCAGAGATCTGCCCCCTCCCCATCCCCCCTGCTTCTTGCATGGCCTTGGACATATCATTTAACTATTCTGTGTCCCTGTTTCCCTATCTCTTTGGCTAGAAGAGATGTAGGATGGCTACAATCCTAACATTCACCTTCTGCAGAACAGTAAAGCTTACTTCACTAATGTGCAGAGCTTTGCAAAAGATATATGCTAGGTATTGTGGTAGGGTAATCAAAGGGACACAATGATGACTGGATAAAAAAGGAGGCGTTTCCTAGCTATGCAGGATTCTTGCTTATCCAGCTAGGGAAGACATTCAATTTCTTCTGATATCCTTTCAGATCCTTCTTGAATGAATACCCTGTCTTCATTGAAATTTTTTATTTCTGAGGATTATACACCTCTATTGCCTCTTGAATTTTTTTAAGTAGATCCCTGCATATTCTTTTGTGTTATGTACACAAGCATTCTGCTGTGTTTTCCTTTGGCACGTGCTGTCTGTAAAACCTGGAAGATCAGGGGCTGATTTTACCATTTTTGGCCACCAGTCACCAGACCTGTTCAAAAAATTGGCTGGTTTCTTTCTGATTCTCACAGCCTGTTTGTCACTAGTCAATGGCTGTAGGTCCCTGTCCGTTTAATTTATGACAAAGATTCTTCAGAAGAAACTGGGCTAATGAGGCTGGTGAAGCAAATGAAAGGTGCAACAAAAGTGAATGAATAAATTGTGTCCATTCTGCATGGTAAAATTCACATCTTTCAAAGGGCATTCAAGCATTTTAACACAGGACTTCCAAGCTGTTTTGCCCCATTCCCAATCATCCAGAACAGGATGATTTTTCATTTTAGTTCGTATTTCCTTAAGAATACATGCCACAGCCTGTCTTACTATTTCTAGATAGGCCAGCACAAACTTTATGACTCTTATTTCTCCATTATTTTTGTCCAGCTGAGCTGTAAAGGAATGTTATGTCCACTCTGCACAGGGCTAGCCTAAACAGTTAAAACAGCTTGGTCTATTCTGCAAGAGAAGCAATCCCCACCTTAAGTCTCTCCTAACAAGGATAAGATAGCTCTTTTCTATATGTGTGTGTGTGTGTGCGTGTGTGTGTGCGTGTACACACACAAGTGAACCCACAGCTATTCCTGGTCCTTTCCCAGCAAGTACTAATGCCAAATTTACATTATTTCCACTGGTCTCCCTGGATTCCATTCCTCTAAGACCAAAATGCTGCTGCTCAGTAATGTCTCTGAAACGAGACAGCACACCAGCTCAATTTCCCAAATGATCATTTCCACTCTTCCCCCCAAATATATTAGATGCTTTCACCTCCCCTGTTTCTCTGTGTGTGCCTTTTTTCACATTCTCCCATAACCATTTTTCTCACCTTGCTAAACAACGCTTGCTCCTGCTTAGTCAGTCCCCCATCACAAAGCATTAATGCCACACTAGAGAATGAGATGGAGGAAGGTCCCCTTTAAAATTTTCCGAGTAAAATCATAAGTGTGTGAGACTTGAAGGCTCTTATTCCTTGGAGTTCACTCCAAGGTCTTCCCTCAACTCACAAGGGACATACGGCAATATTTCATGATCCCCCAAAGCCATCTCTAAGTGCTTGCAAGAGAACTGTGAAAAGCAGCTCTTTTTTGGAAGAAATCTGTGAACAGTTTCTAATCCTGGTGATCCTGTTTGCATCAGTTTACATTTCCAAGGCTATCTGTGAACAGAATAGGCTAGAAATACACCTTTCAGCTCATCTGAAACAGAGATTTTCTTTTACATTTCTCAGTCCTTTGCTTCAGGAAATCCTTGATAGCAGAGCAGGTTTAGCTGATCTGAAAAGGCAAACCCTCAAAATCACCTACTTAAAAACAGTTGCTTTTCATTCTGTGGACTTGCACTTTTTGTGGAGGCAGTTAAATCTACTGACACGCATGCCTGAAATCAGGTTTGACTGCTTGTTACTCCTCCTGGTTCTTCAGGGCCAACAGTGATTGGAAAGGATGCTTTTCTTCCCCTTTCAGAAATCATCAAACTTGTTTATGGATCCATACAGGACTTCCTGCAAATAAGTTTATTACTCTTAGCCAGGGTATTTTTTAATGAATATTATAGAAAACACCCAGATTTCTCAGATGTCCCATGGTTTCTAAGTTTGTGAGCTTTTAAGGTGGTGGATAAGGGAGGGTGAGGGGAAGGTATTTCTACAGAAATGAACACAATATGCATGGAAACTAAGACCAAAGGCCCTGCTCGTCTTTTCTGTAGTATTATTTCCACAGCCTTCTCCCCTCCTTTTCCCCCATGAGGAATGCCGCAGTAAGTCTTGTTTTCTTCCTAAGTTAAATGAGACCAAAGATTCAAAGGAGAGGCGAACTTGTGAGGAAGCGGCACATTCCTCTAACACTCATTTTCCTTGATAACTCCTTCCCTGGGGTGCGTATTTAGTCCTGTCTTGTGCATGTTAACAGGGTGAGCGAAATATAGGAGTGTTATCTAGACAGCAGACAAAAACAGCCAAAATTATTCTAGTCACTTAAAAAAGAACAAAACACTAAGTCATCCTGGGGGGGAAAAAAAAAAAGAATAGTAACATCTAGAAATGCCATTCAGGGAGGACAGGAGAAAACGCGCAGAAGAAGCTGCAACAAGCCCCGAAGGGGGCACGGCCGGGGCGCCTCAGGCGGCGCCCGCTCCCTCCCGCCTCCCGCCTCTCGCCGCCGCTTCACCCCCGCGCAAGCCCGAGGTGGCCGGACCGGCACCGCCGCCCTCCGGGGGGCCCCGGGCAGTTTCTCCCCGAAAAGCCCCACAAGCAGCCCCGTCCCCAGCGGGGCCCGACCGCGCTCCGGCCGCAGCACAGCCCCGGCACGACCTCTCCCCCCTCCCCCCCGCGCTCCCCTCCGCGCCTGCGCGGCGCGGAGGGGCGGGGCGGGGCCTCCGCGGCGGCTGCCGCCCCCCCCTTCCCCCGGCCTCGCCGTGCGTGGCACGCGGGGGCGGGGGCAGGCGCGCGAGCCGCCTCGCCACCCGCGCGCGCGAGCGGCCGTTGGGCGCGCGCGTGCGTGCGTGCGTGCGTGCGTGTGTGCGTGTGTGTGTGTGTGTGTGTGTGTGTGCGTGCATGCGCGCATGGGGCGGTGAGGCGCCTCCCCGCAGCCCGCGCCGCTCTCGCCGGAGCGCCGGCGGCCGGGCAGGCGGGCCCGGGCCGGGAGCCGGGGCATGGAGAGCCTGCTGGAGAACCCGGTGCGCGCCGTGCTCTACCTGAAGGAGCTCACCGCCATCGTGCAGAACCAGCAGAGCCTCATCCACACCCAGCGCCAGCGCATCGACGAGCTGGAGCGGCGCCTGGACGAGCTGAGCACCGAGAACCGCAGCCTCCGCGGGCAGCAGCCGCCCCCCGCCGAGCCCCCGGCGGCCCCCGCGCCGCCCCAGGGCCCCCAGCCCGAGCAGCCCCCGCCGCCGCCGGGCCAGCCCGACCCGCTCCAGCACCACCAACAGCTCCCGGCGCAGCAGCAGCAGCAGCAGCAGCAGCAGCAGCCCCCGGGCAAGCAGGCACCGGCGGGCCCCGGCGGCGGCGGCCGGGCTCCCGGGCACCAGCACCCCCCGCACCAGCCGCACCAGCACCCCGCGGAAAAGGACGGCAGGGAGAAGGGCTGCTGCGCCGCTCTGCTCCAGCACAAGCCCCCCCAGGCCATCGGCAAAGGCGTCCTGAGCAGGAGACCGGAGTAAGTGAGAAGGGAGAAGGAGATGGGTCGGGGGGGATGGTGGGGAAAACCAGCATAAGGGGCTCTTTCCGGGCCACAGTCCAAGGGAGAAGTGGGTTATAACCCCCTGCAGCCTCGCACGGAAAGAGGCAGTGTGTGGGTGGGTGGGGAATCCCTCCCCCGATGCATTCTCACGGAGAGCAGGCAGAGTGCAAAGAGGAGCCAGGATGCTGCTTCCAAGAGGCATTTGCCTCCCAGTTTATCGCTTTTATTTTAATGTGCAAGTGTCTGTGGCCCGTTTGAACCCACTCGGACTGCTCACCCACAGTGCCTACACACAGCATCATTCCCTACTTGGCTGTCACATGTAAGTCTTTGATCAAAGATGAGTGCAGTGTAGCCCAGACAGGGAGAAGAAGCTTTGCAAAGGACAGTGACATTGTGGCAGTTGCTGTGGTATCTGTCAAAGAAAAAAAAATCTTCCTTGAAAGGAGTTGGGATTTTCTTACCCTTACTCATGTAAGGGTATAACATGTGCACTATACTGCATATGATGTATGCATGTTCATAGAGATACAGATGCTGCACATACGTTTGACATTTAGGATGCATATTGTACTTGTGTGTTGGTTGTCTTTTTTTTTTTTGGTGAGTGGCACCTGACAGTGATCTAGCTCTTGAAAGGACAAAGTATTTTTTGCTGGCCCTTCCTCTTTAGTGAAGAAAGCATGACTACTAGTACTGAATACTGATAATGCTCTATGTGCATGCATGTATAGTAAACAAGGACTAGCATTCCAGCGCTATAGGTGGTGGAAGAGGCTACTATTGAAGAGTCACATTTTCTTGGATTACTTGTCTTGTATGTGCCATCAGTATACTGGCTGGTAAATACAACTGCACTCAGTATTGTATTTGCCTTTGCTTAGGCACTTTGAAAGTAAGGGAATGTTTTCTGGTTGAAAGCCAGAGTTAGTGAAGTTAGGAGGAGAAGGAGCATAGTTTCTGTTCTGGTCTCTTTTGTGTAAGAATGATGCTCATATAAGTAGTAAAGCTAGATCTGCATTACTTTCCTAGAATGAACTCTATTGTTTTGGCTATAGTAATGTCAAAACAAATGAAGAAGGCAGCACACTCTATAGCCCAGAAGATGTTCTTTGTCTCTTTTGACACTTTAGATGAAAGGGCCCCTTCTATCTCATGTCTGATTTGAATACAAAAGCATAGCTAGAGCACAGAGCTAGGTTTTCAGCTGGTGTAAGTAGAGTTACGCCACTTCATATCAGCTAAGCATCTATCACGTGATTCTGTGAAAATCAGTGGAGAAATTACTATTGAAAGAAATACTATTAAAGGAATATGTACAGTCCAAGGCATGCTTGAATCCCAAAAGACAGATCCATACTCCTAAAATACTGCACTGCAAGGACTTAATTTTGCAAGTACAACTTAGAGGAACTGAGTGGTCTACTCAGAGTGTTAATTCAAGTAGTAAGCATTTGCAAGATCTGGCCCTTATTCATCATGCAATAGATTAAGTTTTAAGAAGACATAGGGCCTGATCCTGAACTCAAGCCCATTGTTTTAAATCCAGAATAGCTTAGGTTAAGTCACTCATGTCAAAACAGTAAGAAACCCATATAAAAATGCATAATCAACCTCATTGTTTTTTAAATATTGAGTCCCTGCAGTGAAGGCACTGTTAAGAACATCGTATCAGCAAGGGCTTTCCTTTCATCTGAACAGAGTTTCTAACATATGTCATTACACAGATGGAAGAATCAATTTCTATGCACAAATCTAAATATCTCCTTCTTATCTGAGTCTTTTTTCAGTGGGGTTTGATTAGGGGAATAAAGTTGTAGGTTTTTTCCTCACACCAAAATGCACAAGGAGAACTGTATTAAGAACACAGCTGATATCTGATATATCATAGCATAATCTATATATATCAGATAAATAGATAAATATATGTAGCCTTTTTGTGGAAAGTCAAGGCTGCTGCCGGGGATAAGAGAGCAATCCCTGCAGCACTCTTCACTCAGGAAGATTAAAATAGACTGCTTCTGTTTCCTTCTATAGCTTAGGCAAACCAAAATCTGTATAGAAAAGGAAATAGGAGAAATGCAAAACGGTCTACATTTCTCACTCCTGCAGGTTCCTGTTTTTTTTTTTTTTTCATTGATTGTATACACCGAGTTTCATCCTCTCTCATCTCTGACTGTTAGAAGGAAATCAAAGAGACCATAAAATCTAACTTAAAGTCAACTTGGATGTGAAGGATATTTCACCTCCTTTTGATGGCGTGCCCAGTATCCCTTATCATCCAACTGGCCAACCTGAGAGTTACGTTTTGGCTTTTATGTGACAGCAGGGGACATATGCTTTAATATACCTACACAGAACAGGTATCTGCACTCCCTTCCTCCCTCCTCACATCTATACTCATATCTGACACTGTATCATAAACCCTGGAATTCAACTCTGAATTTTTACCTCTTAGCAAAGAACTTAGGAACTGACTAATAATCACTATAGAAAATGGCCACTCTAAGCAGAACAGAAATGAAATTTTAGCGTGTCAGGACGCGGAGGCTGAAAGCAGGGGTTAAAGCAGCACCTGGCTGTCGCTGCCCAGCAATGGAATTTCCTCTGTCTCTCAGAAGACAAGAGGTTCTAGACAGCATGTTTAAATGTATGTGTGATGCCCCCTCTCACTTCAGACACAGCCCAGTGATTTTGTTCATTTTGAGCCAGGACTGAGGTTTTTTTGCAGCCCAGCTCACCTCAAGCCCTGTATAGAAGTGAAGATCTGAGCCCTTGGACACGTGTGACTATTCATGTCAACCGGGGTAGTCTTCTGTAGGGGGCTTGCAGGAAAAAAACAACAAAAGCCTCTCTATTTTTTTTAAAGTTCAGTCTTACTTTCTTTGTTAGTTTTCATAAAACTAATAAGTTGGGTTTTTTAAGCCTACATTTTTTAAAGAGAACAAAACCCACATCCCTAGGTTATAAATCCTCCTCTAAAGAGGGAGGAATTCTGGAGTTATGCAAAGGCCCGCTAATTCTTGCTACATGCCATTGTGTGAGAAAGGTAGCACTGAGCTTACCTATGAGAGGAAAGATAGGGAAAAAGGTATTTGAACAGATCCTCAGCAAGAATTAGGCTGATTATTATTCCATGGCATCTGTCTCTTTCTACCTTAGGAATCTATTGCATAAGTGCCTCACAGCTTTAAAAACAAAAAATAAGGTCATTTGTCATGGAATGTTTTGCTTCAAAAATACAGGTTGCCAAATTAGCATAACTTAGATCACCCCTTATTAGGCAGCCTCTTGTCTTAAGGGACCACCCCAAAGTATCGCCAAATGCTGTGAGTATAAATTTTTCTTCCTTTCATTATCAGAAAACTACCTTCTTTGCCAATCCTCAGTACCCTTCATCGAGTATCAGAGAAATGCCACAGGGCTGAATTTAGCAGATTAAGCCTAAATGGCCCGAATCCTGCAGTCATTTTATCAGTGAAACTCTTTAAATGGGAACTCTGCCTATGGAAGATTTTCAACCCGTGCATTAGCTGGAAAACTTACTTTGATAAATACAGTTAGAATAACGACTAAATACATTGTAGTTCCTTCCATCAAAAGACACGGATGCAATTTACTAACAGTCTATGTGGCAGTAAAGCCTTTTTTTAACCATGTCAACATCAGTGAAAAAAGGTGTAGAAATATTATTTATCTAGCATGACATAATGAATCTAAGCACTTCCTTTAAATTATTAGTCTATGTTTGTATTACAAGATCATCTCCTGATGCAAGAACAAACTCTTAAAACTCTTGGAAGAAATTTTCTAAAATCACATTTTCCTAGAGGTCTTAAAGCTCATTTGTATTTGCACTGGGCTGAAACCTATTTTATTTTATTTTGTATTGGTTCTGGATGATATTTTTTATCTTAGTAAAGAAGGCATGGTTTAAAAGACTTGATGTTAGAGTTGCTTAGTCTCTGTTGTAGTTTAAGGCTGTTTGCTATATTTTTGTTTAATTTCAAAAGCTCAATTATGTAACTAAAATGTAGATATTGCATATGCAGAGGTCCTGTTTTCCATAATTTCTCTTTTTAACTATGCATTAATGTTCTATTCTATGGATTATCTCCAGGGTAAAGGCATTAGACAAAATCCCACTGATTTCAATGGGTACTAACAATTACTGTAAATACTATGGCTTACTATTAACATATTTTACTATGCTTGCGCATTGCACCAGCACAAAAAAAAAAAAAAGGCCAGAACAATTGTGAATTGCTTGTGAACCCCAGAATATCCACTTCTTTCACTTTGGATGCACAAGGAATGCTACTTTTGCCCTCTGCTTCATTCTTTTGGATTTAAATTTCCCCCAACCTATTTCAGGGTTTAACTCCCTCGAGCTTTCACATACCAGAAATAGTTGCATTGATGCTGCCCTGGGTGCTGCAAATCCCTGCTAACAATGTATAGTTTCAGCATTAAAAGTTATATGGAGTAGAGTGCTGTAAGCTGGTTTCAAATGACAGAGGTTTGCATTGGCATAGCTACACAGGTGCTAAAGCCCTGCTTAGATCAGATTGAAATAAAGAGCATAGGAAAAGGAAAAAAGAAAGTAGGCTGTGACAACCTCCCATTTTAAGTTATATCCATCCATACTGGTTCCATTCACATTGTAATTAGCTGAAGACATACATTATGACATGAACACACCTGTGTCATATCTGCATCAGGGCCTGTAAAATCCCAGGCAAAGGAATATGGAATTAATGATTCATAACAATATTGTAAGAAATACCAGATGAAGCAGAAAAGGAAAAAGCCTCAGTTTAGGAAGGGTTCAGGATGAAATTCTAGCTGCAAAAAGACTTATAAAACTGCTTATTAAAGATGGAATGAGGAATCCCACCTACAGGGAGAGCACTTCAATATGATGCTGTATAAAATCCTGGCCAGAGCAACACAGGGTCAATGTCTAAAAGTGGTATTGTGGGAAATCTCACTGGCTGGATGAGAACCTCAGGAAGTAATAACAAGGAAGGAGTCTATATGAAATGCTGCCTAACTGTGCTTTAGACAGATACCACAGGGTTCTGTGTCCTGACGTCAGTTAGAGCAATACCTGTAATAACAAAGACTCATACTGATTGATCTTTTAAGAAGAGAAGCCAAGGCCGAAAGCAACAACAAAAAAGGTGAAATTTTTAATGCCTAAATGAGGAGGGATGCAAATACATTGTTTTGTTTTTCCCACAAGATAATGCAGTTCGTGTTTTTATGTCACTCAGCTGTGTGACCTGTTAATCTGTTAACAGCCAGGCTGTTCTTCTCTGGTGGCAAGGGTACATTTCTTGCATATGCTTGGATTGGCCCATTTGGTGTCACTTCCCAGGCAGATCCGATGTTAAGGTGCACATGCAATGACTTTAAAAGCAATGGGCTCACATGACAACACCGTTAGCAACCAAAAGAATTCATGCATGGATATTTGGAAATGGTATCAAAGGAAAATGGCCCCAAACGCATGGGTATTAACATCACCTTTGAGAATTCCTGCCAGGGACTCAGTTCCAGGTGACTCTTAGGCCAGCTGTCCCATTCTTTGCAGCATGTATGGTGTGGGAGGATACCCACTGTTCTGAGATTGCAACAAGTGGCTGATACTTATGTGTCCTTCATACAACCACATGTACACAGGAATATGCAGTTTAGGCATTTACACTTCAGTTTATGCATGCAGCCAGTTACTACTTACATGAAACATAGACTGTGCATGTTCCCACCACACCATACATGATATTATTTACACTTTTGGTCAGGGTAAGCCAGAGAAATCTAGCCTTGGGATACGCTTCTAGTCCTTGGATGATGCCAGACCAGAGCCTGTCAGCAAGCAGTTTGGACATTTATTAATTTTGGCTTCTATATACTCATTCAAAAAAGTGTCTGCATGATAAAATGAAGTATACTCCTGCAAGCACAAATATCTATAGATGCACAGATGTGTTGGATTGCAGTGATTTTCCTGTCTTGGCCTTATAATATTTTTCCTTCTCTCTTGGAATTCAAGTAGAAGGAGTAAAGAAGAGCTACTGTCTCTCTATCTTAATGTTTCTGAACCTTCAGTTTATTTGTCCTCTGTTTTTCCTGTTATTTTTCCTATAAGTGTCTTGTTATGTTGTTTTTCCCTTTCTTTCTTAGTTCAGCAATGGTTTATTTCCCTCTTTCTTACATCTCTAGTATGAAACCTTCTTTTGTTTCTCCCTTAGGAAAACATTATAGAAAGCCAGAAATATTCCTCTGTGCAACAGATGGAAAATACTTCATTTGTTATAAAATTACCTGTAGCCTGTGATCGTTACTTAGTCTGCAACCATGGAACCACATAAGAGCAGATGAGCAAAAGAGGAAAGAGACATTTATGAAATCAGAGCCTGAAATGTGACCTTTTTTTTTTTTATGCAAATTTTTGAAATTATATATATATTTTTTCCCCAAAGAGGTGTGTCCTGACACAAACTAATTTAACAATATTCTATTATTCATCTATTTTGGAGTTTGTTATTTCAGTCAGCTAAACCCTAGATGAGATAATGAAAGTTTTGACTATTGCATCTGTTCTGTGCAGTGGCTGTGTTTAAGAGGCAGTAAGATCTCTCAGCTAGAGCATTAGACTAGCAGTCTTAAGATCAAAGTTCAGTTCTTCCTAAATGTATTTTTAAGAGACTTTTGATGCTGGACAGTCCCTTTTTTCTCTGTGTATTTTAAGATCTGTAACAAAGCAGTTGAAGATACATTGTTACAGATAAGAGTGGGCAGACAGATCATGAACTCTCCTTTTTATAAATTTCAACACAAGAAGCAGCATAGAGCCCCTGTCATAACTTGCAATGTGTACTGCAAGGCAATATATATATTTGCACATATAAGAGAGAATGTGTTTGCATGTACATTTGTCTACAGTAAGTGTCTAAGAGAAAAGTGAAACAGCACCTAGTTTCTGTGCTTTTTATGTACAGAAAAGCAAATCTTCAGCTGGAGGAAATCAGTGTCTCTTTACTGACGTCAATACAGCCAAGGCAATTTACATCACCTGAGGATCTGTACCATATTTTGTGTATCTGTCCTCACACACAAATACACAAACATCCACTAGTGTAATGAGTGTTGACAATAGCAAAGAATAGCAGCTCATCGCAGAAATAACAGCGAACAATGAGAAAACTATCAAGCAACATTTTGATTCTTTCTGTTGTAATGTTTTCTTATGGTATTTTAATTTAAGGTGGTAGGAATTTTGTTGCTGCAGGGTTATAAAGATATATTTGTTCTGTTTGAAAATGCTTTTCTGTTCTCTACCTTGAGCATGCAGCCTCAGTCTGCTTCTTACGCAGGTATTATTTTTATAGCTTTTCCTAAGATTATGTTCATTTATCAGCTGTTATTTTCATGTGCTCTGAAGTTATAACCTTCTGAGGGGGATAGAAGGGGTTCAATATTTTCTGTGGTTAGTCCCATCTCAGAAGCATTATTTTGGGTAAATTGAACTGATTTCAAATATGAAATAAAAGATGGTAAACCTCCTCATCTTGCCTGCCCTCTTCTAGCTGAAAACAAGGGGGCCTGTGAGCTGCAGAACTGACAAAGCTTAGCTTCCAGAAGATTTGTGTCATGGCTATATTTTCTGATGTCAGAACAAGATATGAGTTCTGATCTAAGCTTTTTCTGGTATTGAGGCTTTTATAACATCTCTGTCCAGTGTGGAGTCTTCTGTGTGGAGTAATGGTTCAGTTCACTCTGCAGCCTTTCCCTCAGGGTAGACTCTACGAAGATCTCTCTGTTCTACCCAGCCACCTATTTTCATGAAACTCATAAGAAGTTAATGTATCTGAGATCACTATTACTCTGTTAAACTTTGTTGAAACTACACATTGGGATCCATAGTTAGAAAGTAGGAACCAACATATAGACACACACACACACACACACACACATACATAGAAGAACAGAGACACATATGCATAGAAGGAACAAGGAAATGGTTATGGAAAACACATTTTCCTTAGGAAACCAGGCAAAAAGACCAAACCCCAGATATTTTTTAAAATTAGCTCACCCATACTCCACTCCACTCCAAATATGGGAATGTTTCATGGAGTTGGCTTTCTGTGTGTAATTGCCTCTTAAAAGTCTTGGAATATTAAACTTACAAAGAGCTGGGAAATGATGGTAGGAGTTCAGTGGGCAGCCAGGTGAGGGTTTAACAGTGCTAAATGGAATCTCTTGCTCTTCCTAGCTTCACAAATGAATTTGGTGGATCATCTTAACCCACATGCTAACAATTGCATGGGCATGAGCTGCTGTTGAGACAGTTACTACAAGAGAGGTTAATTTATATTTACTGAAACACACTAAAACATTATGTCATTCTCAAGAGTAGTAGAAACCTGACACTGAAAATATTACAGAGGCTTGGGGTTTTCTTCAGCTTTTGCTGCACTCAGATGTTTGTTCAAATTCTGAGCTTTCTATTAAAAATCAAGGCCTTCCTATCAATCTGTTTGTCTCTCTGACATCCCCTTCCGGGCAGTCCTCCAAAGTGGTTCACACTGCTCTAATGGGAGAGTCGCTCTCACAGCACCTTTTTCAGTGTCCAACATCTTGGTGTTGCTGTGCCCAAGTGGGGCCCTGTTCCCAAGAAGCATTCTTGGATCCACCTCCTGGAGAGATGTGGTTGTGACCCTGAGGTCCTTAGTTGTCTCTACAGAAGATAGCATTTACCGAAAGGGAGGGTGCAGATTTATAGAGATTATTATCTTTCTTTCTAGTTCACTTACAGAATCAAGCTCAGCCCTTGCTTTTGCCCCTCCATGAAGAATGCTGTTTCTGTCTTTGTTGGGCTGTTCCAGGAAAAGTTTTAGCTCTGCAGTCAGTCCCAAAGACTCACAAATGTCCTTGTCTTTCATTTTCTGTTTTTTAATTTGCAAATCCATTCCCAGTAGGACACCAGTAGATTGCCTGTGTCTGCCTAGGCGCGCATGTGCCCCCCTTCACCATAGTAACTGAGTATCTGAATTTGTCCTAAGGGTCCATGCTGATTTCCATGTACAGTGGACCACTGACCTTCATCAGAACTTGCAAAGGATCTGAGGAATCTCCTCTCTTTTCTCTGAACACTCTGTGGTTCCCATGCCAAAGACTTCCCTTTAAGCGGTTTTCTTCTATAATGTTTTGTGATAATAAATCTATATCCAGTCAAACTCCTCAAGCAGATAGACTACATGGACTGGTAATATGCACTAGTTTACAATCTGTGTAGGTCTAAGAGCCAGATTCTGTTATCACTTAACGGCAAATGTGAGCAACTGAATTGCCTTTTTAAGTGGCTTCGAATTTGGAGAGATGTGAGATTACACTTTGTATACAACATCTGATGTTATGAATCTTCTTGAGCTGACTTCTGTCCCACCACTGGAGCTAGTTACTTTGAGTTAGTTATTAGCCTGTCAGATTCCTTGCATACTTGCCATGGCAGTCATGTGGGATGGCACAGCCAATTGCTGTAATGTTTCCCCCAAGAATTCTTTATTACTCATTTGGGAAAAGACTGAGCTCCTTGGTAGCTGCAGTGACATCCACTGCTGGTTCCTCATTTCTGCCAAGAAAGGACTGAGATTCTCATCTTTGTCAAGTTGAATACATAAATACTGACTTCACTAGACGTGCTCTAACTGGAACGATTATTCTACCTTTATCCCCTCATTTACTGTGGCTCTTACACAGCCAAGAAGATGGAGAATCCAGGACCAGATTGTATCCTTGATGAGTGAAAAGAGTTGGCAAAGAATTCTGATCTCAGACATTTAAAGGTATTTAGCCTCCTGAAGGTGAAAGAACGAATCCATTCCTTTTTAAGGGGTGGTTATATTTGGGTGCTTTTTTTTTTTTCCCCCAGCTAAACTCCATTTGATTTCAACAAGTTATTTTACAGGTAGGCAGGAGACAGGACATAACTAGTGATAGGGTAGGAGGGGAAAGAGAGGATGAGAGGCATCTACAGTGTGTCTCCACTTTCTGCTTATGGCAGCCTTCAGGCTGGTCTTAGTTCTATGTTAACCTGCTTTTCAAGCCCCAAGCCTGAAAGCGTGGCTGTAGTATTGCCTCAGGACTACATCCCAGGGGTGTGCACAACTGCATGCTCTTCCAAGCCTGTGCAGCAGTCATAAAATAGATACCTTACCATACTTCTGGGTTCTGCGGGGGTTACCTGTGCAGGGAGATACATGTTGGTGGAAAAGGAGACAGCAGTGGGGAGGAGTTAAAAGGGGGTGGTGAAAGGACCCACTGAAAGCTGAAGAATACAAGAATGCCAGGAGTCCCTAACCTCATCCTGTGGAAGCCGTGAAGTGCTTGAATGCCTGATTCATTTATGTGTGCTACTGTAATGATATTTTAATGTAGCTGGGGGAAGGGAGGGAAGGAATGACAGGGGGCTATGTTCTATTTTTATGAGCCTTCCTACTCAGGAGAAATTACTGATGAACACCACACACAACATTACCCTTAACAGGTACTGACTGGTTGAAGCCACCTCCCCAGTCAGCAACTCCTGTGCTTAAGGAAGGAGGTCACTACTGCATGCCCAGAGTGTATGTGACTAGCTCTCATCACAGCAGCATGGAAGCTTGTCAAATCTCAAACAAATGCAGTTTGGCCTGGTCAGAGAATCCGGGAGATCTTCAAGAAATACCTAGAGTGCTGGGAGAGGACACTAGGGTAGGTCTGCAGATAGTATCCCTTTCAGGGGATGTCCCAGCCTAGCATTAGCACCTGTTTTTCAGATTACATGTCAGGGACTTAAAACACCTGTGTCCCTTCCCAGAATACACATGTAGAAAGTAAGGACGTTATCCCTGTTCACATGCCAGCCTGAATCTGTTGTCATGTTCCTCTCACTCTTTTGCCTAATGACAGTAGGTCCCATTCTCTATTGCCTTCCCCTTGTTAAGTTATTTACCCTTGTGTGACATGGGTTTGAGATACTAGAAAATGCACTGAGCAATTCACATCCTACTATCTCGAGCACAAATGGCAAAATGACTTACAAAACAGTAAGAAATCAGGCCCATTCTTCTGTTGCAGTTTTATACAAGGATTCATTGCAGGCTGCTATGGGCAGCTGTCATATCTAACCCCAGGAATGGCTGCATTTCAGAGATGAGCACATATACACAGTAATGTTACATTTTCTAAAGTGCTTTGGGGAATAATGCGCTTATTCACAAGTGGGATATTTGCAGAGTATGTCTCTACCAATATTTAAAAGTGCAGGCAAGTAGCAAGTGTGTAAGCTTTTCTTCTAGCATATTTCTCACCATCACAAGATCTTGCTGCAGCACGGATGATAGAAAAAACATATAAGAAAAAATAATATTACTACTGTCTCTTCTACATTACTGTTTATCAGCAGACCCTTTGGTGCTTTACAAAGGAGGTTCTATGGAAGGGCATAAGAGATGGAAAATGTTCTGCTTGAGTTCACCCAACAAGTCAAAGCTGAGAATAAAACCTGTGGCCCAGGGCACTGATCTGTCAAGTAAGCTACAGTGCCTCGAAAGAAGAAGACAAACAGAACAAGAAGTGTTAAATGTTACAAGGTCAACTTCTATGGCATAAATAACATTGCTCTAACTCCTAAAATCTGATTCATTCCCTGGACAGCTTGATGTTAAGAAGAGTTTTGCCCAAACAAAGGTGCTAGAACTTGGTCAAAAATCGATAACATCTGTTCATGATTGGTGTCAGTCAGATACACTGGAAAGAAGGAGTGGTAGAGGCTGGAGATAAAGTTGAGTCTTGAATTTGAGGGAGAATTGAAACACATGGTCTCAGGTAGACAGGGCTATGAATAGGTATTGCACATAAGTCCAGCAAAGTTCACAAAGGCAGACAGCCCTTGTACTAATGAGCAAGAAAATATCACCAAATCCAAGAGATATGTAAGCCTGTTTTGTTTCTTGCAGCAGTGAACCAGTTACAGGTTGCAGAGAATGATGTGGGGAGGGAGTAGCGAGAGGAGGTAGGTTAAGCGTCTACTGTCTCTGCTGTTTTGGTCTGATTTGGTGAGAGAGAGTTCAGCAAGCACATGGAAGGCACCAAAAATCATTCCTCTCGTGGGAGCAAAAGGAAAAGCCTCCCACAGAGGCAGGCACTGCATGTGAGCTAGGGAAGCAGAAAGTAATTATCACAGCTGTGCATGTGAATAAGTTGGCAGAGTGCCTTCTCCAAAAGCCACTGCCTAGCAAGATGCAGTCCCTTCTTCCCACAACTATATTATTCCCCCCCTTTCTCCTATCAAATACAGAGTCTGCTGCCTCCATCCCCCTCCACCCCCAACACAAACACACCAGTACATGCAAACACCAAGTCACGTGTACAGTCCCCAAATCTTGCTCTGTGACATCCTTCCTGCCTTGTTCATGGAGAGCTATTGCTTGACTGGTACGCATGGCGTAATGGATTCTGGATTGAAGTTTACATTTTCAGTAAAAAGAAGAGCATTTGCCCTGTTTCCTCATCCTTCCTGTTTGTTGCACAGTGCCTGATGCTACATGTTTCATTAGCTCTGTCTGACTTGCCATTATTGACCCTTTGGACAGGGACTTGTCTTGTAACCTGACACTTTGATAGGGATCTTCCATCCTGCCCATTTTTTCATTAAGTGCTGGGCAGGTCCCACTGTTTTACATACCTGAATGGTGCTCTTTGGCACATGGTCTCTCATGCACGCATGAGAAGGGGGCACATTACGGGAATTCCTCTGCAACTTGAATCCATTTCCCACAGTCAAGGGGTGCATTCAGTATAGACCTAGCCTGCTTCTGATAATGACAGAGATGGCAAGGGAGATCTGAAACAAAGGCAAGAATGCCTTCAAGATGTGAAATGTGCCCCATATTTTTCTAGACTTCCTTTCTCTGAGCAGCAAGGAACTATTTGTGTTGGTTACTTATTCCTCTCAGCTTGTACTCTGGGAAAATACTGATTGGCCTCAAATTAAAATGACTCAGCACCTCAGAGGATCAGGACCTCACTCTTCTCTCCATGTCCCAGGACCATTTTTTATTTCTCCATTCTTATTTTATTTGTTGCTGTTTTGAATTCCTTGGGGTAAACAGTAACTGGAGGCACAATTAGCTGTTCCCTTGGGATGTAGTGCAGCACCAGTTGGAGATATGTCACAAAAAAATAGCTAAAATATTTTTCATGACATTTCCCTATTATTACTCCTTTTGTTAAAGTCATGAAGAAAATTTAGGACCTGTGTGGCTTCTGAGAGCAACAGCAGCATTTGCAGATACTGACCAGAATGAAATTGGCCTAAAGGGAGAGCATTTAGATCCTCTCTGGTCCAAACTTCACTGGCTCCTTCCAGCCAGCACTCATCTTTACTTAGCTGGCCCTTGTTCCTTTCTGACTGGTAGTTGCACCCTCCTTTTCCTCTGCAACCACCATTCTACAGCTCTGCTGCCCAGAAGCCAGTGGTGCAGATGCCACTGCATCATGAAGGCAGTATAGGAATATAACACTGCTTAGAACAAGGCTTTGATGAAGGTTTCTGCTGCCAGATTCCAAAATGGCTGTTGTTGAGAGGGCTGAGAACATGGCATGAAGAGCGAACAGGAAGGGGGAAGTGGGGTGTGAATGGTACACCTGTATCCACAAAAGAATATGTCTCCCTTCCGCACATCCCTTTGACATACCTTTGTGTACAGATAGGTGAGGTCGGCTAGGAATGAGGGGTATAAAAGTATATAAATGTATATATTCCCTCACTTATGGCTGGATGAGCAGTCTAAGTGAGATGTGCTTCATGTCACATATATCCAGTTTTTATACCTGATGACTTGTATAGGCTTTAGGAATCCTGTGAATTAACAAAATTAACAGTAAGGAAACTCTGAAGGGGAGAGTTGCCCAGTGACTTTTAAAAGAACTTATATTAAATTGTGTTGTTTAGTGGTGTGGTGATGACTATAGAAAAATCAGCTCCTTTGACCTGTGTTTTTTGCTCCAAAGAATAAATGACCACATTCTGAAACTGGGACTCAGAAAGCTGCAGAGACAGCTTTAGAAGAAGCTCTGAGTAAGCAGAAAGGAAGTCATGCTGCAAGAAGGAGCGAACTAAGAGGAGGCTTCAAGCAAGTTGCAAAAACACAAGTGGGAGTGCTCAGGAGGCAAGCAAAATGCTGATTTGTGCACCTGTAACCCAGTTCCTGCTAGTACACAGAAACAAACAGGCAAAGGTACATATTACAGAACTGAGACTGCTGAAATCAGGTGTAGACTTTCTGATCTCAGCCTCAACTGTCAGACCACAGGCCATGGACCAAAAAGATTGTATCAATATTCTTTGCCACTCCATTTCTGAGTGGCTGTAGCAAGCAGTGTGGCAGGTGCTGTGAGATCTTCAGCAGTCACAGTTTTGTTTCAATACAGCTCTAGAAGTGTATTTATGGGAATTAATACCATAGCAGGGGATGCTCCTATTTAAATGAAAACAGTACATTTTGTCTACAGGAGGCACCACGCTACTACCACTACCCTCTGCTAGATGGGGAGAGCTTTGGAGGCAGCAAGTTCATGCATTGGTTGTCATGCCTACAGGCTGCCTTGGATCTGCCTTAAGTTGAACTGCAGTGAGTTTAGTGACTTCTGTCTGACCCTTGTGTGGGTATTTCCCCAGGTGACAAACTCAGCTTTCCTCACCAGAGCCACTATGCAAGTCCAGAACTGGATTTGCAAGGTAGGGGTTGCTGGGCAGAACTGAGATGGTTGCAAGAGGTCTGCATTTAGAGGAAGAGACACTGCGAACTAGAGGAAGAGATGCTGTAGAACTCAAATGCAGGACCAGTGCTGTGCAAAGGACTAGGAGATGTTGCCTGACCAGCAGTGCTGGTGAGATAGGTGAAGGAGCGATACTGGAACAGCATGAGAAAGCATAAGTCAGGATTCTAATGCATCAGCAGAGCTGCGTGGATGATCCACACCAGAATAACAGGGCAACTTCCTGCATCAGCAGCAGAGCTGCATGAATGAATAGGTCTGGGCTAGGAGGATTCTGGTGCACTGGCAGCTGCACAGCTGCTCAGGACGAGGCTAGCGGAGGCGCTGCAGGTGAGGAGAAACTGCAGAGCTGCACAGAGGAAGTCTGCTTGTGCTCTGCTTGGCACCAAGCAGTAGCTATTAATCTTTCACTTCCCCAAGCACTGATATTCATATAAATTATGGGAAAAAAAAGTTTCTCAAATGCAGCAGAAAAGGCTCTTTAGCTTTCATATTTATGAACTTAAATAAAAGAGAACTTGATATGAATCTGGAAAAGTGACATCTCAATTCTATCTTGCCCATCATGATGATGAGTGCGAGTGTGATCTGATTACTTGCTACTGACCCCTCCCTTTCCCTCTTCCTTTGTAAAGTTCTGCTTCTCAAAGAACTACTTTTCACTGAACAGTTCAGGCTGTTCTTTGTCATCTCAGCCTAGTGATTTCCAGTAGCACCAGGCCAGAAATCGCCGCATTTGCTAACAGATATTCTAGTTAATAATAGCAAGTCCATCCATCCACTGAGGATATTTCTAGCCTGTTCTTCAAGATGGGAATGCTGCTTAATGGCACAATGCTGGCACGCAAGTGTGAATGCTGGTGCCTATTTGTGTAACAGTATGTTGACACACAGTCCATTCACCATGAGAACTTTTGATGCTCCACATGGTTCACCAAATCATAATTACAATAGTGGAGAGAGCATAGCAATTCCATAGGTAGTGGAAAATCAGGTAGCTTTCTACCTGAGTAGAAAGACTTGATGCCTTTCCACAATACAGGATTTTGGGGTATGTATTCATTGGCTGTCTAGGGATTAGACTTTGAAGAATCCAGACCAATTTTCTTGATCAGGCTTTTGTTGTTAGTGTTTTAATTATTAACTACACAAGAATAAGTTTTCAAGAAAAAATAGATCAGATCAAGCCACCTCCCAAGCAGCATTCAAACCAGTCTCCAAAACAG
The DNA here is from genome assembly GCF_036417845.1 of Apteryx mantelli. NCBI lineage: Eukaryota > Metazoa > Chordata > Aves > Apterygiformes > Apterygidae > Apteryx > Apteryx mantelli. The sequence continues at coordinate 154,481,396 of NC_089978.1, read as the reverse complement.
ATTTTCTGCAGAATTAACTAACAGTGGATGCAAACAAGAATACTATTCACATATTCTGTCTGTTCCCAGTGTCTTCTAGACACTTAGTGCATAATTCCTCTTTTGTTTACCTTGGGAAAAATTGAGAGTAACCATTGAAGGCAATGAAACCAATTCAATGGAAGCCCATAGCCATGAAGTGACATAAGTGAGGAGAGAGCAGAGGCCGTTGGAATTCTAATGAGCCCACAGGCAACAGAAGCAGATTTAATTAAAACTTTAGTAGCTGGTTGAACAGTTAATAGGGAAGGCTGTTTCAGCCTTGGTAGAGATATAAGCTGCATTGCTAACTAAAAAATACCTTGAATAAGCAAATAAGGAGAAGGGTAATGTTGTAGTCAACGATGCCTGTTGTCTGTGAGAACAATTGGCTGTAATAATGGACATGGCATGAGTCCCAATGCCACAGCAGCTGTTCTGGGCAGTGCTGCATATCTCAAGATTCGTGCCCATTCCAGTTCTATCACAAGTGAGATAAAGATGAATCGAGAAATGATTTTTTTACTTTTAATTTACCTTTTAAAGCCCCAATGGATTTTTATTTTCCAGACACTCAAAGCATGACGTCCTCATTCCTCCTATTTCCTCCTTTTTGTTGGAGAATGCAGTTGAGAAAGTTGAAGAATCACAAATAGGAATGTCACGTAAAGCTAACACTCAAAGTACTGCTTTCCTTCCATACTCCAGTATTTCATTTTTCTTAAAAGAAGTGCAAGAAGACCCCCAAGAAAACGATCATCACTAAAACTCTCCCAAAACAGAACAAAAGTTACCCTACCCTCCTCCCCAATTCCCTCATTACCCACTGTCAAGACCAAAAGCCCTACCAGGTTGCTTTCAGTAAGGATCTGGTATATGCAATATAAAAAAGAAAAAGATGGTAAGACTGAATGAAAATGGTGAGAGGAAAGGGAGTATTAATTTAAAACCACACAGTGTCATCTGAAGGCAGCCTTCAAAAATGCTAAAGAAGCAAAAAGCAAAATGCTTCATTTTGCCTTGCATTTCCCCAGAAAGCATTTACAGAGGCATGCATGAGTGCAACAGTCAGCCTGTTATAATACATGCATAGTTTTTAGTAAACCTAATCAGTTGCCTTCATTTTACCCTCTCCTTTAACAAACTGAGGGTCTTTAGACAGACTGCAAGCTTTCCCAAGGAAGAACATTGTTACAAGAACTTGTTGAGACAAATGAGTTTCAGGAAAGTGATTTATGTTGGTGAATTTATGTAAAGAATCTTGTAATCGCTCCAACCCTGGCACTGTCTGACAGCAGTTGTTTTTATGAAGGAAGTTAAACAGAAGAGTGACTGCTGAATAGCCCTCTCCCTCATAAGGCTGGGTTAATTAAACAGAGTAAAGAAAAATAAAGCAAAACAACAAACAACTGGAAAGAGAAGATGCGGTAGAAACTAATGCTATCAACTGGTCAGACCTGTTGCATTTCAGAGGTTCATGCCATTCAGAAGTCACAAAGCCTCAGCACATTCTGCAAGATGGCTTTTGAACATTTAAAGTTGCTGCTCTTGGGCCAGATGGCCATATTGCTGGAGCATGTTGAGCAATCTATTCTCAGATGCCAGCATTATTGTTTTATGGAGAGCTAAGGGTGATGTGGCAAGTTTCCCATTCTCAAATGTGCTAGTATTGCTTGGTCCTGGAGGTTCTCATTTGCCTCACAGCCCGTTGTATTTCATGTGAAGCCCAACAGTGAAGGAGCCTGCAGATATATCATTCAGGAGCAGCCTCCAGATGGGTATGAATTTCAATTCTATAAGCTTGTACAATTCCCCATTTTCTTTCTTCCTGCCTCTATCTTCAGTCTCCTTCCATTATTAACAGTTCCTCATCTTTTCTTTCACTGGAGCACTCCTTGGATTGATGTATAAGCCCTAATTTATTTAGTCACCAAGGCAGAACTGGAACTTCCAAACCACATGATAATACTCCACATCCTATTCTTGTGCTTCCATCACCCTCTGTTCCTTTTGTTTTTCTCCTGGCTCCTTGCAGGTTTTTCTTGTTATGAATCTGCCATCAGTCAAAAAGACCACGTCATCAGAAAGATGGAGGATTTTTATTTCATCTGAGGTCAAACAATAAATGTAAGTGCCTTTCCCTTGATATTTGTGAGATGCTGAGGCTGCAATGGTCTTCCTGAGCCATCACAAGCAAGAGATAGGCTGAAGAAAGGGAATGGAGTGCAGATGGCTCCTAATTTCATCCTGACACTTGGAGCTCTCAGTACCAGCTGTTACAAAAACATATAAACCCATAGGCCAGAAAGGACCAACTGAGTCACCGATTCTAGTTCCCTGCAAAACCAAGCAACCATGCATTAGATATCTTACAACAAAAATCCACCAAACTTTTATTCTATATGCATTGCAAGCTGCAAAACACTTTCCAACAAACTTGGCAGCCACTAGCAAAAGTCCGAAGACCATGACTAGAAAATGTAAAAGAAGGAAATCAAAGGAAATCAAGAATATCACATGAGTCCTAAATTACTGCAGAAGTACGGTATGGTAAATAAAACTCAATGATACTAGAAAGCAGGCCATGCTGTCCACTGGAGAGGGGGATGACTAGAGAATAATGAAAGACTGAAGAATGGAGTGAAAGAATATGGCAAATGCTTTGGGTTTAGAACCTCCCCAAAAGAGAAGGTGACACAGACATACTTACACATAATTAAACTCCTCCCTCCCCAACCACAACACCTCAGGGGCCCTAAGATTCCATTAAGGAACCTAAGTCTGTATCTAGGCATTCACACAATTTTGTTCAGAGTGCTTGGCACAGAGAAAGACCAAGCTGTTGAGCTGGACTAAGCTGGCCTGCATCTGCCATGTCTGCATGGAGACTACCAAACTGTGGGTATTATATGAAGAAAAAAAACCCTAGAGTGATTCAAACACCATCATTCCTTGTTTACTTGCAAGTGTCTCATTAGCACCTCTTGCCCTCAGCTCCATTTTAGATTCCAAAAGTTGAGAAGGAGCTAGTCTAGTTAGAGAAATATTTCCAGAGGTTTAGGAGTTTAGCTCTGGGTTATGGAGAAGAGAGTAGTAGGGAAGGAGCCAAATAATTTGTCTTTCTCATTTTAAGTATCATGAAGGAAAATGACACTGAACTGTTGAGTAAGGGATATTGAGGAATATCCTGCCAAGATCTAATATCTTACCCATTCCAGCTAACCACTGCTGGATTTCCAGATTTCCAGAATCAGTGATGTAATGTGAAACTGTGCACACCCAAGAAAGTTTAGCTCATTCCTTAGTCTCTTTGCTATGTAATTTTGCTAAGGAATGTCTGGCATACAGTTCCCTTGTGTGCAGTGCCCAGCCCTGCAGATCTTCCACAGATCAGCATCCCTTTGACACAACCATGAGGTACTTCCTATTCCCTAGCCAAAGCAGTCAGGAAATTCTCTCCTTCCATCCACATCCTTAACAAGGCTTTTCAGGAACATTTTCCCCCTTAGACACAAGACTGAATTAAAGAGTTCAGAGGATAAGTAATTGGAAACAGTTCCATCAAATAATGGTCATAGACATGGAATTTCCTTCTTGCCCTGAGGGACACCGTACTTCATTTCCAAGTCAAAAGAATATTAATTTACATTTAAAGAACCTTCTTTATCCTGAGCACTCACACTGATCATTACTTGCCACTGAGATGCAGTTGCCTCTGGGACAGAAGGCAGCAGTGCCCCTGTGATCAGCTTTGCCATTTCTCCCACAAAAACTGTTGTGCAGGTGTTAGGCTAGACCAGCTGATACCAGGACCTTGGTTGGTGTATATGAGCATAGTGATTTCTGTTAACCAAATGCAATTTGACAAAAGACTCCAGCTTTAGACATGAAAGCACAAAACAACGAAAAAATCCTTTTTGTCTTACTAGGAGTTCAAGTGGTCAGGACTTCAGCATTACATCTTGCTGGGGGCCCTGGAAGTCGTAACACCACGCCACAGCACTGGTTCAGTGGTGACTCAGATGAAAGAATACCACCTACTCTTCAGCAGCACCCCCTTCAGTTTTTCTTGGAAATCTCCAAATCAACTGCAGGCCTAAACTAACCCATTTAGCTTATAGCAGTTGATGTGAGTGCAGCCTGAGGAAGCATAGCTGCAGGCCACGGAGTGTTGCTAAACAGATTCTGTTTCAATTCAGTGAAGAAAGTCTAGCAACTGCAATGAAAACCTGTCACAGTCTGTTTGCTTTTGAATCTCCCTGAATCCAACTTTGCCATGAGTTTTATCCTCTCAAATACAAGGATCTCATTCCAATTCTTTTTAAAGGAGAGAAGCACACCCTTGCAGGTGGTGAGAATACAACACAGGCAATGTCCAGTCTTATTCCCAAAACATTTCCACCTGCCAGTTTTGAGCCAAATGAGCCTAAATTTGTACCTGTTCTCAACATTTTCCCCATTTTTCTTCTTTAAAGAATTCTCATGCTCCAAGTCCCTGCTGGTGACAGGAAACTAAGCTATCAAAAACAAGTGAAGGGGTAATTTCCCTTAGTGTAACCAGATCAACTTCAACAATTTAATGTGAAGTGAAAAAAAAATGGTGGAAAAGGATAAAGAATCAAACAGAATCTTACAGAGGTAAGAAGCTAAAAGCAATAGAATGCCATTCTTTTCTGGGAACTCAAATAATATGGACTGTGTGCTTGTGCTGGGACAGCAGAATTAGCTTAAAGAAACCAGTCATGTTTCCAGGAATATTGGTTTCTGAAGACATGCTGCCATCATTTGTGGGACTTTCAGCATACCTGCAATCCATGGTCGAGCAGGACATCTCTTCAGTTCCTACCCCAAATGGATTAGTGATCTGAGCACTTTGCTCCAAACCCTCCTGACCCAGGAGAATGGGGTTCAGTTCTAAGGCAAAGGAAACTAACTTCTCAAAAGCTCACTGTGGAGCAGCAAATCTCTGATTTGACATCTGAAGGGCAGCATTCCCATCTGCTCTGAATAAATGTATATTAACGTAAAGACTCAGGACTTCTAAAGTCACCAAGAGATTTCACGTGTTTAGTTTCCACTAACACTCATGGAAAAGGATCCTCCTAGGCAGACTTGAAGTCCTAGATAATCTTCTAGTACATTTTGCAAGAGTAAGGATTTGTTTATATGTTCCTGGCTCAGAGTTCCTCCTTACACAGCTGTGCAGCATACTGACTGCCAAATCCCACCTAAGAGATGGCTAAACATCAATGTCTCTCTCCTTTTCACACACACACACCCTTATGAAGTACTTAAGGGATTAACAGAAGCATTCAGAAAGTTGCTTATTGTTCCTATTCCAAACAGCTGCTCTGCTTTCATTGTACAAAAAATATCAGTAGTTCCATGCATGGCAAAGCATCTTCACTGTCTTCCTTGCCCAGCTATGCTCCTTACACAGATTGGGAACCCAAGACACAAGTTTAGCATCCAGACATTAGTTTTTGTCTTTCCAACACCTCTCCAGCAATCAGATTTCTAACATTCCCTCCTCCCCAAAGCAAATACAATCACATATGTATCCATGATCACCACTACTGCATGAGAAGGAGCATGTGACATGTCCCAGATCAATGAATAGCATTGAAACATCTTCACAGTTACAGCGTGAAAGCAGACATCATAATGCCAGCTCACAGCATAGCTGGGGGGTGTTTTCACAGATGGTATTGAACTGTATTATCATCATTTTGCAGAGAGATCATTACCTCAGATGAAGTTCAGTCACCCTAAACTGAGCTGGATCACATTACTAAATGAGGAAGAACATACTGCATTTGGTCCATTATGATCAAATTGTACTATCAGAATAATTCCATCTAGTGGCTGGCCTCAAAGAGGATAGCTTTTCCATGTTAAGAAGTAACACAGCTTGGTTAGGATTCAAAAGCCTTTTTCATTGAGCATAAGCATAAGTAGTTCTTTTAATCACTCTCTTGCACCATTTGAGGATATTTATGAACACTTAAAACTGGCTAAGAAACCACCCACACATTTTCAGTATAAAACAGTCTCATGAGAACCTGTATCTTTCATTAAAATGTTACACTCAAGAATCAGCAAACAGCCTTTGGTTCCTATTTTTCCCTTGGAAGATGGTTAAAAAAGGTTGACCAACATAAAAAATCTGAAAGTTTTCCTTCTGGGCCAGAAAGGCACTTGTTGTCAGGAGAATGTTTGGACTCTAACAATTTCTGACCGATTGTCATCTGATGAATTGTCATTCAGATAAAAATTTGACTTCTGGTGCTTCAACCGGAACTGATGTTGGTCATGGCATCTTTGAAGCAAGCTGTCAGAAAAAGACTCAACAATTTTTACTCTAATTGTACCCATTTAGAGACCAAGGAAACTTCCTACTCATTATTCCAAGAATAGCAACAATGCCTTTTGAAAGGGGATTAGCTGAAATTTCAAGTGTGCCAATCCTCCTCAGCTCTGAAAGCTCTTCCATTGATGCCAAGCAACAAGATTAGTCTGCAGGAGGAGGGAGCCTGCATAGCAGTGAAGTGTTATAGTGCTTACAAGATTTTCAGAATTGGTGACATTAGTTGCAGTGTGCTGAAAGCTCCTAGCTATTCAATATGAACAGGCACAGTTACAGGAAGATGGCCAAACTATGGGCAGACTCAGTAGAGGAACCTATGCCTGTGGGATCTGCAATGGTTAACAACTTTCTCAAACCTGACACCAAAGCAGAGGCACAATGTTAGAACAACACAGAAGGGGGGAAAATGACTGTTTTTCCATCCTGCATGCATTGTACGGCTGGTGCCTCTCATGCTCTTTCCTCTTACAGGAAAATGTGTTGGGATCAGTCACAGAAAGGGATAAATCACATTATGTGGGGGCTGCATTTTGTCTATATTGTTTGATTAGAAGAGAATGTCTCAAATGCTTGTATGAAGGTTTGTAGATATTTGTTCCTGTTCGCTGGCTGAGGCTTCCATTTTGCTGGGCCTCCATTTTATTTTTTCCTTTGTGTACAGTGGCTATTACTGACAATCAGTTAGTAAAAGAGAGAATATTATGGCTTGTTAGGGCATGTTGCATCTCTTCAGTCTGATTATTTTATTCTTTGTAAAATCAAACCAAATTAAATATCTTGCTTATGCTGTACTTCCCACCTCATGACGTCTTCCACCTGAATGGAAGCAGACGAGATGTGAGAACTCAACTAAATTGTTAATGTGTGCCTTGGGGAAAGATGCAGTTACCATTTTTAATGATCCCATGAAATAGACCCAAGTTCTAGGCATGTCTTTTGTCTTTAGTTTTCTACTCCCTACATACAAGCAGGTGTTTAGCCAGGTGCTGCTGTGCTCATTTACATGCTGCTGCAAGACTTTTATAAGCTTTAGTAGTAATTTCAACAGAAAGGTGTTGCTTATTTGCTGCGTTGGCAAATAACTGGAGGTTGTCACTGTATTAGTGAGGATAGATGTTTGCATTTGAAAAGGAGGAGACTTGTTAGAATACCTGTAAAGTTAGCCTGTCAGTAACAACCGTGCAGTGCAGGTCAGGTCGATTTCTGTTCCTTTGGTTTATCAGTGACATGAGCCATTTCATTCCAGCCCATTTTGTGTTGCCTTCACTACTTGTAACTACTGGTTTGGTTTGCTCAACCTGGAAGGGTCAGGTTCATACCACTCAGGTTCAAGCCCCTTTTTTGGTTGTGTGAGCTCATTTGCTATTCCAATGACAGATTACACAGCATCTGCAGCCCTGGCAGAGCAAAGATTGTACTCAGTTCAGACAGACACAGCATACTGCTTCTGAGACAGACATACTCTTTGTGACCACGATTTAGGCTATATAGAAGATCACCAGGATTCAGGTGCCATTCTTTTCAAGGAAAGGTACTTGCTTCTGTTCCTTGGGGCTGATATCCAATAAAGGAATTTACAATGACTTTTGGGGGAACATCTGGCCAGGTTAGCTGCTTGGCAGAAGTGACTTGCTCTATGTTTTCTAGAAAATTTTGCCATCATTTAAAGAGGTTTTTTGCTTTGCAAATTATCACAAATCAGAGGGGGAAGCAGCACAGGAGGGCTAGACTGCAAAATTTAGCAGTTAAACATAGGTTGTTTCTGTCTTTTAATCAGTGCACACATTCCCTCCCTTTCCCCCCACACACTTGTTGAATTTTTTGTGCTTGTTCCTTCCTCCCCAGTGAAATTAATCCTTTTGGCTCCTGCTCAATATGGTATTAAGTGCCTACTTAAGTCTTTGCAGCAGTTTGAGCTGGTGAATACAGAGGAAGTTTAGAAACCGGGACTGAGGCATAGAAAAGTAGGAGCTTCTTTCTACAGACTTGCTTGCTGTGTGACACTGGACAAATTGTACCACCTTGCTTTACCTCAGCTTCCCCCTATGTGAGCAGAGAAGTGTTACTCACCTCTCTTGCAGGGGGTAGCACGAGGTGTCTGCTAGTGGGGTTTATAAAGAGCTTTGAGACTGCTGCTTTTGAAAGATGAGGGGTTTTGCTACAGCAAGAGCTGGATGACTGGACATGTTTGACAGCACTTTGTGGAGCAAAGAAACGAGTGGGACTGTGCATTGTTGTCACAAAGAGGAGACAGTTTCAGAGACAGCTTTTGAAGCTGAATTCTATATATCATTTTAATGCAAGAATATATTTTAATTTAGACACATACAAGACACTACAACTTCAAAAACTAGAGCAGAGGCTGAATCAGGCGGCTGTGCTGGAACGTTCCTGAGCAACTGGCACTGCCCCAGAGCCAGCATTGAGCTTTGGGTCTTGAAAGCTTCTAAAGGAAAGAGCCATATACTGTACATAACAACCCCATTTTCTCTTCCAGTCAGATTAGCTGGAGCAGTTTGAGGTATAAACAGTGTTTGGTGAAAGAGCTCTTGGGATGGTAGTTTTAAATTGCTTAGCCACATTCCTATCTTTCCAGCACCTCAAAGCAAGCATAGTGATTGAGACATATAGGTAACAACACAACTTCATACCCCAACAAGTGTTCTGTTGTAGGTTAAACAAAGAAGGACCTTGAGTTGAATTGCCTTGGAAAGCTCAAGGAAAACAAAAACAGTAAGAGTGTTCTGCTAGTCTCTTATGGAGAAATAATAAAATGCCCAGTATTTAAATATGTTTTGATGATTAAATCTGTAGCTGGGTAAGGCATTCCAAATGCAATAGGACAATTTTCCAGGGAGAATACTAAGAAAAAGAATTGGAAGCTGAAATTCAGAGCCAGCCTAACGTTTCTGCAGGTAAGTTTTTTGCATTCAGAGCTCATTTGTGAAGGGGGAGAGACATAGTGTCACCAAAATTGGGAGAAAAACTCCTTAACACCAATGTAGCATTAAGAAGCAGGCATTCTCTTTATTACGGCGCCGGGTGCACGGGGGATAGCTCCAACCAATGTGCACACTGTGTGTCGCATCATCTAAAGTTTATATTGCTCTATCATATACATATGCATTAAATTTCCAGAAATTATTATACATATTCATTCTATTTCCCAGAACTAATTACTACATTTACATAATCATTACGCATGCGGTCTGAGTCTCTGGGGGGTCTTCTGTGGGGGTCTCTGGTGGTCTCTGGTGGTCCCTAGTGGTGTCAGAAGAGGTGTCACTCAACGTCTTGCCATGAACTTTGCTCTACTTTTCCATACATGGTCTCAACTTGGCCTGCTTCCTTGTTTGAGAAAAGCTGTCTTGGTCCTAATCTTGGCTCCAACTGACTTCTACTGGTTTATCTGTACTTTCTCAGGATGTATCAGTCCCAGCTGCACCTGTGTCCTTGGGTATGTTTGTCTGAGGCTCCTGTTGAGACTCCTTCTTGTCCGAGCTGGTAACAGTTCCCCCATTCCCCCCACACACACACTTTGAGACTCTTTCTTGTCTGGGGCCTTTTGGTAACAATAGGTTCAAGTCCCTGCAGATTCCGAGCAAAGGTTTTCCTCTCCAGTCGCTCTGAATTAGGTGGAACAGGAACACAGCTCACTCAGTCTCCCACATGCCCTATCAACAACCACAAAAGCCTGTTTTGCAGGTCAGTCAAGACAATCAGAGGTCTCCTTTTGGCCTTCTGGCACACTCCAGAGAGAACGTAAGACAAGAGATGGGATAGCTAAACATAGAGATCATTCCTCCTGCTCTTTTCACTTCAAAGGGAATTTAGTCCTAGTTAGAAGTTCAGAGTTGATGTTACTGAAGTCTGAGGCTTTCTATTTACCTCAGAAAAGAAGCACAGCACAGTCTGTGGCAGCTCAGGCTTCCACAGAATGCCTCAACAAATCATCTTCAGCCTTCACCTGAAGGGAGCATACCTCAGGAGCATGGAGATAGTATCCACACTGCATCCAAAGTATCCACTTTGTTCTTTCAAAGCATCTTCAGCCCAAGGATCTCAAAAGGCTTTACAAATTTTCTTAAATGATGTGCCTAGCACCTTGAGAGGGTTCACTGGTCTCAGTGAAAAGATGGAACAGCTCAGAACTACTGCTTTTTTTCCATAAGTGAAACACACACCTACTTCTACTGTGAGCTGGACCTGTTCTTAGCATCAACTTAAAGAGATACAGTAAGTCATATAGGACTTTGTAATACTGGCACTCAGACTCCGTAGAGATAAGTGGGACAGTTCACACCTCTCTTGCTGTTGCTTCAATCTTTTTGTGGCTCTTGCCAGTCATATGTTGAGGATTATCTGTGAACCACAGATTTTTCAGAACTGCATGCCTACACACATAATCTCTCTATAAACACACATTCAAGTAGTATTCAGCATAGAACCATCATGGCCTCTGAAAATCAGACCATTGATTCTGCTACCCATAGAAAAATGCTCCCATTTGAAAGTGTTTAGGAACAAATGTAAAAAGAAATGAGATAGGAAAACACAGGCATTAATAGGGGAGTTAGCTATATGAGAAGCCATATTGTTTACTGATTTTCCTGCTTGAAATGGCAGTAAGTGACATTACTCATTCAATAGACAAAAATAAGAAGGAAGAACCTTCCTTTGAATGCGGATAGTTAGCATTTGAGTCAAGATATCCCTTAAGAGCTGAATTGGCTAGGATTCACTGCATGGGACTTGATATCAGATCCTATATGAAACCAGTGAAAACACTGTTCAGCAGGAGTTGGAGGAGATCCCAGCTGAATAACAATCAGATTCCATTTCAACCCTTACTCTTGGACAGCTGCTTCTTTGTATTAGCTGGGAAAGATTAAAAAGTTTGGAAACAGTATTCGTGTGGTATCTTATCCCAGTTTGGGGGCATTTTCTGGCTCTCTGTACCAGAAGTGCTAACAGACAATTTAATAAGATCCAGGTTTGGGAGTTTTCATGAGTGTGATTGTGGAGAACTGCATATAGCCAGCCAGGGAGCAGTCTATTTCAATCAAACCCATTCTGCCTTGAGAAAATTTCAGTAACAAAGGATGATTAGATGTGGAATTGAGGCCTGCAAAGAAGTAGGTGGTCAAAGACATTACAAGCCCTTTTCTAGTTAGCATATTGATAACAGTTGCGACGTTTCCTCTGAAAAGAGTAAGAACTACACAGAGGGCTGCCTACTCCTCCATTATGTTCCAACTCTATAAAGAGGTCCACCTGTGCATCACTGTATAGCTTTGGGTCTTCTGGAATCCTTCCAAACTTTTTATTTATGGGGAATCTGCTAGTGTCGTTATGTTTTGCTTATGTTTGACTTATAGGGAGTCTTCTAATATGGTTACCCTTCACCAGAATCTCTCATCTTGTCTCAGAACCAAGTGTATGCACATAAATAAGGAAGTACCTATACAACAACATTATGTGGAAAGTTCTCATGCCCTTTCTGGGAAAACAGCACACTGCGATACCTCTCTGAAGTGCCTGTACACTAATGCATGCAGCATGAGAAACAAACAGGAGGAATTAGAAGTCTGTGTGCAGCTACGGGGCTACAATCTAATTGGGATCATGGAGATGTGGTGGGATAGTTTACACAACTGGAGTGCTGCAATGGATGGATACAGGCTCTTTAGGAAGGACAAGCCAGGAAGGCAAGGAGGAGGAGTCACCCTTTATGTGAGAGAACAGCTGGAATGCATGGAGGTCTGCCAAGGGGTAGGTGAGGGGGCAGCTGAGAGCTTATGGGTCAGGATTAGTGGGAAGACCAACATACATGATGTTGTAGTGGGTGTCTGCTATAGAGTCTTGATCAGGAAGAAGAAACAGATGAGGCCTTCTTCAGACAAATAGAAGAACGCCTCATGTTTGCAGGCCCTTGTCCTTGTGGGAGACTTTAACCACCCTGATATCTGCTGGAGATATAACACAGCAGGGCACAAGCAATCCAGGAGGTTCCTGGAGTGCATTGATGTCAGCTTCCTAATAGAGGTGATCAAGGAGCTGACAAGGAGAGGAGATCTGCTTGACCTCATGTTTACAAACAAGGAAGAACTTGTAGGGCATGTGAAGGTTGGGGGCAGCCTTGGCTGCAGTGACCAGGAAACTGGATTTCGGGATCCTGTGAGGAGGGAGCAAAGCAAAAAGCAGGATCACAACCCTGGGCTTCAGGAGACCAGACTTGGGCCTGTTCAGGGATCTGCTTGGAAGAATCCCGTGGGATACAGCCCTATAGGGAAGAGGGGTCCAAGAGAGCTGGTTGCTATTCAAGAATCACCTCTTCCAAGGTCAAGAATGGCCCATCCCTTGGAGCAGGAAATCAAGCAAAGACAGCAGGAGGCCTGCATGGATGAACAAGGGGATTCTGACTAAAATCAAACATAAAAAGGAAGTGTACAAGAGGTGGAAGCAGGGCAGGTGATTCAAGAGGAATATAGATACAGTGTCTGAGCATTCAAGGATGGAGTTAGGAAAGCTAAAGTGCATATGGAGTTTAATTTGGTGAGGTAAGTGAAGGACAACAAGAAGGGCTTCTGCAAGTACATAAGCAGCAAAAGGAAGGCCACATAAAATGTGGGCCTGCTGCTAAATGGGACAGGGGTCCTGGTGACAAAGGATACAGAAAAGGCTGAGCTACTGAATGTCTTTTTCACCTCAGTCTTTTCTAGTAAGACTGGCCTTCAGAAATCCCAGGCCCCTGAGACCAGTCTGGAGCAAGGAAGACTTACCCTTGGTGGAGGAAGATCAGGTTAGGGGACATTTAAGCAAACTAGACATACACAAGTTCATGGGATTTGATGGGATGCACCCATAAGTGCTGAGGGAGCTGGCCAATGTTGGTGTGAAGCCACTATCTATCACCTTTGAAAGGTCATGGTAACTGGGAGAGGTGCCTGAGGACTGGAAGAGAGCAAATATCACTTCCATCTTCAAGAAGGGCAAGAAGGAGAATCTGTGGAACTACAGGCTGGTCAGCATCACCTTGATCCCTGGGAAAGAGGTGGAGCAACTAATCCTGGAAACCATTTCCAAACATATTAAGGACAAAAAGATGACTGGGAGTAGTAATCACAGATTTATGAAGGGGATATTGTGTTTAACCAACCTGACAGCCTTCTGTGATGAGATGACTGGCTTAGTGGATGAGGGGAGAGCAGTGGATGTTGTTTATCTTCACTTCAGCAAGGCTTTTGACACAGTCTCCCATAACATCCTCAGGGAAGCTGATAGTACAGGTCAGTAGTACAGGCTAGATTAGTGGATGGTGAGGTAAACTGTAGACTGGCTCAACTACTGGGCTCAGAGGGTGTGATCAGCAGCATGAAGTCCAGCTGGAGGCCAGAAACTAGTGGTGCCCCCTGAGGGCTTGATACTGGGTCCAGTATTGTTGAACATCTTCATTAATGACGTAGATGATGGGACCAAGTGCAGCCTCAGCAGGTTTGCAGATAATCCAAAGCTGGGAGGAGTGGCCAATACCCCAGAAGGCTGTGCTGCCATTCAGAGAGACCTCAACAGGCTGGAGAGATGGGTAGAGAGGAACCTCCGGAACTTCAGCAAAGGGAAGTGCTGGGACCTGCACCTAGGAAGGAATAATCCCATGCACCAGTACAGGTTGGGGGCTGACCTGCTGGAAAGCAGCTTTGCAGAGAAGGACCTGGGGGTCCTGGTGGACACAAGGTTGACCACGAGCCAGCAATGTGCCCTTGCAGCAAAGAAGGCCAAATAGCATCCTGGGTTGCATTAGGAAGAGCATTTTCAGCAGGTCGAGGGACATGATCCTCCCCCTCTCCTCAGCCCTGGTGAGGCTACATCTGGAGCGTGGTGTCCAGGTCTGTGCTCCCCAGCAGCAGAGAGACATGGACCTACTGGAGAAAGTCCAGCGATGGGCTGTGAATACCATTAAGGGACTGGAGTGTCTGTCATACAAGGAGAGGCAGAGAGAGCTGGGGCTGTTGTGCCTGAAGAGAAGGCTAAGAGGGGATCTTATCAATGTGCATAAATATCTGAAGGGAGGGTGTAAGGAGCCAGACACTTCTTAGTGGTACCCAGTAACAGGACACAGAATGGTTGGGGTTGGAAGGGATCTCTGGAGTTCATCTAGTCCAACCTTCCTGCTCAAGCAGGGTTACAGGTTGCCCAGGACTGTGTCCAGACAGCAGGACAGGAGTCAATGAGTACAAATGTAAACACATGAAATTCCATCTGAACATAAGAACAACATTTTTCACTGTGAGGGTGATCAAATCCTGGAATAGGTTGCCAGAGAGACTGCAGAGGTTCCATTCTTGGAGATATTCAAACCCTGCTCTAGTTGACCCTACCTGAGTAGAGGATTGGACTAGATGATCTCCAGAGGTCCCTTCCAACCTCAGCAATTCTATGATTTTGTAACTGTTGATTAGTGGATTGCATGGAAACATTACCATGGCACCTAGAAAGTTCTCAAATAAAGCTGGACAAACTGATTCTAGCATAAAAAATATTGCAAAGTTCACTGAATACATTATTCATTGATTTTCATTTTTTTCCCCACTCAGCTACAGAGTGAATAAGAACAAATTATAAAATGATTCAATTAATGTTATTTGCCTAGCTACTAAATAAGAACAGAATCCTACTTCTCCTGACCTTCCCTGTAACCTGGTTGATTAGATAGGAGCTGCAAGTCTCCAAGCCAGATCCACCTGTGCAGAGGCTATGCAAATGCCAGTGATGCCAATAAATTTACAGTAGGTTTGTATTTTGCCCTGAGTGTCCTTTTAGGTGTCTTTTCTCCACAAAATCCAGTGTCCCTTTGATACTTTGATTTCACACTAACACAAATTCACCCTGGGTTTTACTATTGAGTTTTAAAAATAGCTTTGTATCTTGAAAGCACGTGAACCAACTACTATTATATGTATTAGGTTGTTTATTCTAAAAGGCATTTACAGCCATGTAAACAATGAAAGCTGACTACTCCACAAAACATCTTTACAGTAGCACTTAAACCATGCAATTGGGTCATTGCATACATTACCACCCAGTGGCTGAAGAAGCAAATACCCCTATTTTTCCCCCTTGGTGCCTACTGCACAATTCAGCACTGTTTTGCACAGGCTGAAGCTGTCGTATGACAGTAATCACCATGAAATTTCAACGAAATGTCAGAAGAGAGTGGTCCATTTCAAGTGCAACCTAGCCATCAGACTCTAATCTATAATGCAACCTGTTTTTTCAAGATGGGAAATTCTGTGTCCATCCAACTAAGAATGGGTCACTGCATGGAAAATCCTATTAGTGAAGTGGAGCTGTAGCAAGTAGGAATGGAATCCAAGTCCTGCCATCATAAGACCTGAAGAAGAAGACAGCGTCTTACATTTAAGTTATTTGAAGAGTATTACTTTGGCAAGAGAGGAAAAATTATTGCTATTCTAAGACCTTGCAAGTTCCAAAATAACAACCCTCTGGAATTTCCCAAGATACTGGTCCAGTGAGCCTTTTCTGTGCTGGGTCAAAACTTTGGCAATTTGATCTTCATTGTCTGAGTATTATACAGTGCAGAAACAGCTGGTACACAAGGAAGACAATTGCTGATGTAGTGGTTGTTCCTAGGGATTTAATCTCCTACTAACTCAGCACATAGAAATAACGTTTGAGATGTCCTAGGAATTCCAGTTACTGTGTTCATTTACTTAGGAAAAGAGAGATGGTGGTGAGCATTATGGGGTCTTCAACATGCCTAAAAAGATGGATGAATACAATTGTTCTGCACAGGCATGCAAAAAACAAGCAAACACACCCTCAGACCCACAGTGACGTCACTTACTGTGAGCTTGGGTATTAGGAAGGTGTGCTTCAAATAATGGAGTAGAGCAGAGAGAGAATAAATCAGACTCAGGCATGTATCACCTTGCCCTTTACAGACAGAGAGTCATGGAATGAAGTAGCAAAGCAGTCCCTCCGCCAGTTACCAGAGGCTAATGTTACAAGGGGATGAAAAAGGCATTAGAATCTGCCCTTTTCTTTGAAGAGAGAAACCTGAAGCTTTTTATATACTTGCTGCCCCCAGTTTCCCTTCCCTCCCATGCTTCCTTGAACAAGGGAGCCTGGCACCAGCAGAAGGAATTCCACAGCAGCACAATTAAAAATTGTTATCAGGGAAAGAAGCTTCTGACTTGCAAGAATCAATTTAATTTCTTTTCATCATTCAGATTTATTCAAAGTGCTAATATCTCAGGACTCTAATGCACTGCTCCCTTCTCCCGCCTACAGATGCACACCAGTACTTTTAATAATATCTCTTTGGTCTTTTGGTAGATAGTACATAATACATCCTTACTTGCAAAAGCAAAGTCCCTCCTGATAGAAACCACCTCCCAGAGTACACATATTCTGTAGTGACCATTGTTATAGTTAATCTCTTGCCAAGGTATCTTTTGCTTATGATGATTCAGATCCTAGTAAAGTCCACTATGTACTGAACCCCATCCCAGTTGTATTGTGGGCATAACTGCTGCCACACAGACTAGAGAGAGAAATCTGTTACCTTCAAGCTTAATTTGAAAAAAATGGTGGGTAGAAGGAGAAATGAGCAAATCAACTAAGGATGAGTTTATATAGTTTGAGTAAGTACCAACTAGAGTGGTCATTGAAGCAATCAATATTCAGCTGAGAAAGTGTATAAACTGTTATGAGAAGTACAACAAGAAGGAAAATAAAATGCTGCACAAAGTAAGTTTAGTTTGAGCTGGGAGGTCTCTTAGATGATGGAGAGGTCAGCTGAGGAACATGGTGCTATTGATGGAACCATTCTAATCTATGTTGGACATGCTGTTGGCAGGTATATTGAAGTAGTCAAGACCAGGAAGGAGAGAGAGATAAGGAGAGTGTTGAGGAGGTGCTTTTCTAGTTAAAACAGAAGGCAGATGTATAAAAAGTGAGTTTGCTTCTCAGTGTTATTTACTTGTTGGCTTTGCAAGGCAGAACAACTTTTGTCTCAGATGGAAAGAGGATGCCCCTCCCTCACCCCATTCAGAAGTTTTTGTCAGTTTGCTGTGAGATTGGAGATTAATGAGTATTCTTGCCCTGCAAAATGAATCACTGCTGATGTTTTTTATCAGGTGCTTGCTGACTGTCCAGCAAGAATTTCACTTTATAAATGGTCCCTGGATCTCTGTTCAAAATGGCCTTGGAGGCCCCAGCCTGCTGAGACTATATAGTAGGCAGCAGCTGCACCCCAGATTCTACCTTTCTCAAGGGCACTCAGGGAGCACCCCAGGACTGCATCCCTGCTTCTTTGTACATTTCAAGAACACTTTCGTTGTGTGAACATGCTGGTCTCTGCCAGCTATGTAGGGAATCAGCTACTAATCCTTTAGAAGAAGAAATAGAAGCTGTTGGAAGACAGGAATTCTGGGATTTCATAGTCAAGACATCAGGCTTGAAGGATCTTATTTCTCTGTAGGGTAGGGTCGGAGTGGAGCAGTGGAGCAGCATGTAAACAGGATAGAACTAGATGACCCTGGAGACATAGTACCCCTCCTAGCACAGGAGAGAGGGTATATAGTCTGATGGCACATTAAACAAGCTGTTTCATCTCCATGAAGGAAATCCAGTGACTAATGAATTCCTGTCACAATTTGTTTGATCTGGAGTCACCCTGAGAATCCTGTTATGTGTAGCTACTCCCTGAATGTTTCAGCTTCAAGCAAAAACTGACCCTTGCAGCCTGGGAAGTGTAATAATTGCTTTCCCATCTTCATACCTGTGCTTAGGGAACGGGAAGGAAGATGCCTGTCTTTTCCAATCCAGAGTTCTACTTCTGTTCTTCTCACTGTTTGGCACTTGTTTGATTAAAATCTTATTTGTACTAGGCTGCTTTTCCTTTGAAAGGCTGAAGTGTCTCTTCCTGCCACCTCTTCTACAGCTCGGGAATTTCTACATACTCTATACCCCTGTTATACAGAATAGCAGCTACCAAAAGTGGAATTTCACCCACCACACAACTTCTGAGGCTAAACTAGAGTCTAGGCAGAATGCATTCATCACAAGAAACAAGATTTCAACAGCTCCTAGTGTTGAAGTAACTACAGATGCAGATACTGTGGATAGTGTGTGCGCTGCTGTTGCCTCCTCCAAACATGGAAAGTATTGTCACATCCCAGCATACAGGATCTGGAACCATCACTGATGTAGCTTTACAGCTGAAGTGTGAAAGCAGAAATAGCACTGCCAGCTTATGCTGAGCCACATGGTGTCAGCTTATGCTAAAGCCCTGCTGGCACCAGGGTACTGAGGCATGCTTATTAAATCTCAGTTGTTAGAGGAGATTGCCCAGCTGTAGTACCACAAGGTTCAGATCTGCATCAGACATCTTGTTTCAGGAGCAGAAACATAATCAGTCCCACAGTTCCTGACTCTGATTGCCAGTAATTGTGTTTGCAACTTCCCTGAAATATCTCAACAGACTTCAGGCTCCTGTAGTATAGAAAACTTTCTTATGTTTATGGTTCCAGAACCACTCCTTAGATATTTTTTCCAAATAGAGGAAAAGAAATAAGAGCTTAAGCACACTGATGAGAATCTCAAAGCTTTATTAAATAGAGAACAACAAAGGATTTGTAAGTCAGATGCTTTAGCAAGGTAAGACTCCCCACAAGGCACAAGTTAGCTGCAATAAGGCACTACAGAACAATCCACAGTATAGAAAGACATGAGCAGCTCATTTAATTCAAGAGTAGCTCTACAGCTGGTTGTAAATGCAGGCTGTAGGTTCCTATGGTCATTACTGACTGAGGCACTGCTTTTTTGGCCAGGAATATGAGTGCAGATGGACATTTGTATCCTAGTACTGAGACAGGGTATGGATGAATAATTAGTGTAGGCAGAGCATCAGTTTAGGAAGTGATGCCTTCTCAGTTATTGTGGTGATTTTTTCCCAAAGCAACTCCACTGGACATGGAGTATAACACAATCCAATTTCTGGGATTGAGAGCAACCTAAACTGTCTGTCATCATCTTGATAAATTTGCAGAGGATATTGACTTGACAGTACACTGTGTGTTCCTATGGTTTTAAATCTCAGGAATTATTGAGCAGTTTAGATGGAGAAAGAGAACAATTTCCGTAGCTTTTCCAAATCTTAGACAGCTCATTAATCCCACCTGCACTCCTGCTACCCTATGAAGGCTGGGAGTATATGAAGCCTCAAGAGACTTTGAAGTCTTCTCTTAATGCACAACCACGTATCCATGATGTTCAAATGTTGAACTACAGCTTTCAAATCCCATCCTCTCCCCACCTGAAGGGAAGCTTTGAGGCACAGTTCATTAGCGTCAAAGGCACTAATGCCTTTCCAGGGCAACTACATATGCAAATACAGCTGCTGTCCACCTCAGCAGGCTTCTGACAACACACAGACTTGAACTCTGCATACTTTTCCTATGCCAAAGCGCTGGCACAAACACATGGGTGTGCATGGCAGGGAAAACAGGAAAGTAGCTTTCCTCTGAAGCAATGGTCACTATTACCTTCTCTTCTATCTGTTGCCTGAAGCAGAAGAACCAGCTCTGCAGCTGGTTCAGCCTTTTTCCTCTGCTTCTCTCCCACAGCAGAAGCAACTCAGCTCTGATGCATCCTCTGCAGAACAGCACAATTCAGTCTTGCCTATGCCACAAAGCAGCCTATGTCCAATTCTACATTTCTAATTCCCCTTGTCATGCTTCCCAGTTAGGTAGCCACTTCACCTTCAATTGTAGGTGTCATCGGTGTGGCATGGACAACACCCTGCTAGTTGCAGAAGCTGGTAGCAACGGGGTTTCCATAGCCAAGGTAACAGACAAAGGGCCTGAAGCAGCCTTCTGCAAGCCAAGCCAAACCAAGCTAAGGTCTTTCTCACTGTACTCAACTGCACTCCTCTTGTTATATTTTGTTTTGTTTGTGTCAAGCCTCAATATATAGTAGAGTTCTAAGCAGCTGAATACTAGGCAGCAGGACTTACCCCATAGAACAATCTTGATAATCTTTGGTGGGTGGTATGCAGAATAAAACCAGTATTTAAATACAGTACATCAGCCCAATGGGGTAGTAATAAGCTTTTAAGCACTGCACTGCTGGTGCAATTCACTATTGTGCTAGTGTGGTATCTGGCAGCAAAGACAGAGCTGCCTGTAAGTGTTCAGGATTGCAGCAACAGAAGCAGAAAATCAGGCCATGCATTTCTGTGCAGGGGCAAGTCTACAAAAGGCAGTGGTGCTAAGGCGCATAAAGAGCTCAGTGGTGAGCCATTTCTATGTATGCAGTTAATTTGCATGTTTATGGGATTCTGCAATGTTGAACAGTACTCCTTTTACAGCTTTGTGTCATTCTCCAGTGCTGAAATACAGTTTGATTTCAACCTCTGGAAAGTTCCATGGCTTTCTTCCTGTGCTAAAGGGTTAAACATGAGCTGCATGACTGAGCAGCCAGTAAAATGTCTAAACCTGATTAAAAGCAGACCTAAGTCAAAACAAAAATCCTAAGTTGAATTCTGACACTTATTCAAAATGTAAAAATAATTTATTCTTACTGAGGAGGAGATCTAAATTCCATTTATATCTCTTAGTCCCAGTAATTACGAAAAAGGTTGCCAATTCCACTAACATGAACCTTAGCTTTTTTATAGCGTTCATACATATTAGTCCAAAATGGGAGAGGAAAAAAAAGGTGTTTACTCTGCTAGCAGAGTATCCAGGCAGAGTGCTAGTGCTGGATCTCTTTAGGAGGACTATACACTCATTGGTATTAGGCTGACAAACTATAATTAGTATATGAAGAACTGGAGGGGGTTTGGAGGATGTTCATCAGTGTAATTAAAAGTGAGCTTTTGTCAGTTACTTTCATTCTACATAGTTATAAATCTATTATTTGAACAGAGGAGAAAGGGCCTTTATATAGTGCAAAACAGCAGAGATATGAAAAGATGTTTCAAAGCTACAGAAGGGCATTATCAGTATGCATTTGCAGACATGTAATTATTCCTTTACATATATAACCTTTAAAAGAAATGATGATATTGAAGATAGCTAAAGTTGAGGGAAGGAAGTACTTGTATACAAGATGAGATGCTGTCTTGGAAAAGTAGTGTTGTATGTATATACCATCTTTTCATTAAGAAATTAATCAATACAACTTCTGTTTATGGTAATTGTTTCATTGAAAGAATTTAGGAATTTACACACCAGAACTCCACTTCACTTTTGCATAATAGCTTCCTATTTGTGATATTTGAAATATACAACTCCTTAACCCCCTCCTCACTGCCAGTGAGTGTGTCATGTATCACTATAGGAGCAATCCACATGATTGGCTCTACCTGTACACGTAGAATATCAGATTGCTCTTTAATACAGTAGCTGCTCTTCCTGGGTACTGCTATTGACTCCAATAGCAAGGCAGAGCAAATGGTATTGTGGCTTGTCTATCACAGCAGATCATCAGCTGTGTCCACCCTTGACAGAGGATCTAAACAAGACTGATGGTGCACATTGGACTATTGCTTAGTCTCACAAACAGCATTTCCTCCCATCATGGCTGCTTTGCCTTCAACCCCTTAGTGCTAAGAAGGCACCAGTCCAGCTAGCAGACAGCCAAGCTCTTTGTGTCTGGGGTTCCTCTGGAAGAGAGAAATACAATTTAAATGGAATGAAGAGACTCCCCATTGACATGTGATTCTAAAACGTCTGCAGGGAGGCAGCCCTCCAAGCCCTCTTGATGGTGCTTTCATAGTCACTTTGGTTCACTCTCCCTTCCCCACTTCCATTCCTTTGCCTCCCTTGTTTTCTTATTTCCTGCTTCTTTTACTCTGCTACATTCTGTCTTTCCGCTCCTCAGAGCACTTGGACTCTAACTCATACTTACAACATGCCTTCCTGCTACCAAGAATTCAAGTCATCTAGCAGCTGGTGACAAACTCTTTTCCACCCAGCAAGCTTCTTTCTGGGAACTGCAATCATTTCCCTCATCCCTGTTCCCACTATGCCTTAAGAAAGAAACTAATGGCAAAAAGAGAAGCTTCAGAGTGAATCACTGCTGGGCAAATGTGAGAGCATGAGAAGCATCCCCCATAAACCTAAAGAGTATTTCCTCAACTAGTAACTCTACAAGAGACACCAACATAGCTACCTCAGAGATACAAGTGCCCCTCACTCTACAGGAGAGCTTTCAGCAATGCAAGCTTCTCTCAGGCCATCCACATGTCCCAAACCTGACAGTTTTGTTCAGTCCAAGTTGAATACTTTTTCCAAGTCTGTTCAAGCTGTTGTCTTTTATTAAGACACTGCATGTGTATGCAAGGCATTATGTTTACTGCCTTAAGGATCAGACTTTTTTGTACAGTAGATATTTCATCTTAAACTTCCTCCTGTGGACAATCATTGTCATCTAGGCTTAACACAGTTATGATGAAGTTAGCCCACAGATAATTGAGGGTCAGTGGATCATCCTTACCTCACCTTAAATAGGTTATTTCATCCCACTGTAGCTGAAACAGCAGGAGTCACAAAACTGCACAAAGAATAATGCACCACATAGCATGAGAAAGGATGGAAGTGGGTCCAAAAGCTGGCTACAGACTTTGAACCCCCTCACATTTTGTGAGCTCCAGATAGAGGCATTTGCTTTTAGATATTACAAGAGGAGGTTATCTGGCAAACTGGACCCAGAAGCCAGACTATACTCTCCCTCTTTGATTCCAGGGGCCTGTATGAATACCAGCTACTCCTTCCATTCCTTTTTCTGCTCTTGCCTATTTCTAGCACCTAAGGGAGTTTCTGGTAGTCAGCCCAGCCACTCCTCATAGGTTTAACAAATGGATTAGATTTCCTTCAAGTGTTTCTGGGTAACAAAATGGACTTATCAGCAGCAATTTTCACTGAATAAAGAAGTCTGCAAGTGACATCTTTCCAATCTCCCTCACTCTTGCTACTGAAGTCTGGCGCCCAGGTGCTTGGGGAAGGAAATTTCTGTCAGGTGGGCTGTCACCAACAAGCAAAAGGAGAGAGTCTAGGTCCGTGGCAGAGGAGCAGACCCCACTGAGCTAGAACACCAGAGGCCACAGTTCTTATTCATTGTCTCTCGGGCTCATTGCTGGCTCTGACCTTGAGCCTGTGGATGCAGCTCGCACTATCAGACCCCCCCCTTAGTAAACATCCACACACATTTTTCCACCACTCATGTTCTTCACACTGAAGTTGGTGCAAAACACCCCTACTTTTTTCTCAAATCTACACACTCACCATGCTCACTCTTGTCCCCAAGAGCTTCTTCAAGGTATGAATAAGGATGTACAGGAGGAATGCCTGCCATAGATATGGATGAAAGTGATCTGAGAAAGCAACTGTTCAGGAAGATATGGCATTAATATCTCTATCCCTAGAAGCAGATGGTGATAAGTGAATGGCATATTTGACATATTTGTTATATTCACCCAATCGGTTAACCAAAAAAAGTTCAGATCACACCAGCATTGGCTCAGATTTTCTTCCTCCAACACAGGAAATTCCATTTCCTCAACACGGATGCCTTGTGCTTATCTTTCCAAGCTGTGCTGTTCTGAAGAACCCACAATAGCTGAAAGACACACATTTGTGTCAGCATGTCATATTGAATTTTCACTTTCCAAATAATAGTGTATGCATATGGCATTTTATACTACTGAGGTGAATTTGTCTTAAGATATTTTATAGATATATCTGTATAATCCTGTATAATCAGTATATATCTAGATATCTAGATATACATTTTATATAGATAGATAGATGGATAGATAGATAGATAGATAGATAGATAATACTAATCAATACATTCTGGTGAGAAGCTGAAACCGCTCTGTCAGTGGGCCTCCCCTCTTCATCCCATCCTCTAGCACCAGAAAGGCAGATTTACAGTAATGCTAGAGAAGGATAACCACACAGAATGTATTAACTTAAACTAAATTTGTACCAAGAAACAGTATAATGATTAAGCAGGTGCTAAATATGTTTTAGAGAATGAGCTCTGATCTTTTGATCTTCGAATTGCCAAAGAAACATCGTGGAAGAAGATATTCTCTCCAAGAATCATGAGGCATTCAAGGCAGGCCAAGTTCTAGACTACAAAATATATTTGATTTTTCATCTGTCAGGCAAGCAGAAAGGATAAGTGTTCCTGGTGAGTTCCACCCTTCCCCTCCCCCTTGTCTTGACTTTGAAGGGGGTGGAGGAGAGGGGAAGGAAGAGCAGCTTTGAAAATGCTGAAGAAAGAGTCATAGAACAGGAAGCTCTCAAGTGGACTGAAAGAAGAGCTACCATGTCCCCTGGCAAGGCTGAGCATGTATGTGTATGCCATACATTCATCCATTATGCTGAAACACTCAGGGGATTTCATCAGCAATTTGTTGTTGTAGACAGTAGTGGCATGCTGGCGTCTAGACATTACTAAGATCCATCCTTAGCTTTCCATAAATTCCACCAGCGATCTAAACCTGTGAAGGGCTGCAGAGTTAGACAATCCCCAGACTGAAATACACAAGTTAAGAAAATCCTACTTTGAGATAATGTAGCTGGCACTCAGCACATAGATATGTTATGAGCATCTACCCCTGGATGCACAGACCTGAAAGCCAATGACAAGTATGTGGAACAGGTGTGAAGTGGTTCTGCATAGACTGTGTTGGCGTCTGCAAGCCCTTTACAAACAAATATAGCACTGACCTTCCAGATAGTTGAAGGGCTAAGGATGGTCACTGCCACTTGAGAGGCCTCTGATGAGAGTGGAGGCAGTGATGACTTGAGGAGCAAAGAAAATCACCAGCCATAAGGAATAATAGATATTAAGTGGAGTATTAGATGAGGCAGAGGTTGAGAACTTAGGAAAGGGGAAATACAACCAAAGTAGCCCAGAAGCCTCCATAGGAACTTAGTGGGTCCACACACAAACACAGATTCCAAATCATCTTCCTATTGTCCTTTACTCAATTCTTCCCCCTGCTTCATTCTTTGTAGTTTCATCCTCAGCCACCTACCATGCAAATCTGACTCCAAACTGCCGCAGTCTTGTTCTGCTCTTTGGGGATTAATATTGGAAGATTTTTGAACTGACTCCAAGGGCTTTTGGGAATTTAGAGAAGAATACTAAATCAGTCCATTCCCAAGATGTATCCCTGGGACTGTCAGGTTGGGACTGCTGTTGTTATTAGGAATGTAAAATAAAGCAATGATTTCAGCTATCTTTTGTTGCACTCCCACAGAAGATAGACAGCCACTGCCCATTTAGCTTCTTTGACAACGGGAGATTAAACCAAGCATTTTTCAGAGGCAGGAGTTAAGACAAAATCTCCCTTGCCCTCTAACACAGGATTTGTTAGACAGTCTGGTTCAGTCTGGTCTGTGTAGCTGTCTTCCAGAGATGGCCACCATCAGATGCTCAAGAGGAAGAGCAAGAAGTGTAACAGTGAAGAGCCATGGGACACCCATAAAAGCCTTCTAATGCTGAAAAGTTTGAGTCCTAAACATTGGCTTTGGGAAGGATGTAAAAACTCATCTGCATTAACTGTTCTAGTAGGATAGTCTTATCATTCTTTTAAGTATCCAGACCCTCTCTGAATCTTTCCAAATTCTTGCCATCAACAGAATCACATAACAATGAGGAGGCCATCAGACTTACAAGGAGTTGAAGAACTTAAAGTCTGGAAATTAACTAGAATTTATTTTTAATGACGCACCTCCACAAAGTAAACTGGCTATACTCAACTCCCCCCAAAACATCAGTCTAATGACCTATGGTTGAGACCAATAATTAAGACAGCTAGAAAGTTTTAGCCAGGGTATTTCAGAGAAAAGGGTGAAGGGTGTTAGAGCAAAACAGCTAGTTATTTAAAGGTACTCTTCTTTTTAAAACACTGCCTCCTTCAAATCTCACCTATGCTGTTCCAGGCAGACTGCAGTCAGAAATAGATCTAACACAGGAGGGAGATGCTAAAATGAGTAAGGCTTATAGCTAATTTTAGATAGGTTATATTGCAGCTCTGGCGGTAGTGGTAGCATTGAGCTGTACATTTTGGGGGAGTAAGAAGTAAGATTGTGCGACCACGTTTTCATAAACTTTGTACTACTAAATAGATACTGTTTGCAGTTCTCCAGCTGTCATCTTTGGAAAGAAAACAGCCAGTAAAACCTAATCTGAGATGAATTCAATTCTCCTTCGACTCTTTCTGCCTTTAATCATCCAATTCTAGACCGTACTTTTTTGTGACTCCATTTGTTCTCATGGCAGTCATCCGAAAAAATGCAAGATAAAGACAACTAGCAAAAGGCTCCAGGAAAGCTGAGATATGCAGCACTACAAACAATGACCTTTGATCAAAACCTCTAGCATTTCTCCAAAAGGCGGAGCTTTAAAGAGAAACCAGAAAGGTTATAAGAGTTGACCTAGTTATTTACTAATAGAACATTGCTTGAGGAAGGAGCATTTGCCTGTCAGCATTGTCAGATTTCTAAGAATTGAAGTGCATTTGGACAAAGGGCAAAGCTACTGAGCGAGCAGGCTGGTAGGGCCCAGGTACCAGGCTACAGAATTTAGGCAAGTACTGGTAATTGGAGAACTCAGTGATCTTCACTGTCCTCCTTGCAGTGGGGGCCGTTACAGCTATGCTACATAAGTGGTCAGGACAGGAATCACAGGGCAAGGCAGGGTGATGCAGCATGTTAGAAAAAAGCATGATCTGTACACTCACAGTGAGACTAATTTTTATTCTATCTTGATTTGTCATTTCTTGTAGTCTAAAATCATTCAGGCAGAAAAACACAGAGCTGCTCTTTGTCTATGGGAACAGGCCACCCTGGGTATTTGTTTAATTAAAGCTGACTACTAGAGAGCAGGGAGCACGACAGCTTTCCATATGCTGACTGGGTTGGGGGTTTGTTTTGTTTTGGGGGAGGGAGAAAAAGAAGGGGTTAGAACACATGAATTGTTTACCTCAATCCAGCTTTCAGCAGACAGGCATCTCTATTTTAGGACAGCTACGATCAGTGCCAGATTTATGGATACTGATGCCCTGGAGGGGCAACAAGACTGAATGAACACAAAACTCCAGGTGCTTGTCTTAATGAGAGATGCAACATTAAGGTAACATTAGGAAAGTTTGCACTCTTTAGGCCCTGTGGTGTGCAGTCTGGATTGCTACGGAGACTAGGTTTTTGGAGCTCAACTCAAGTACCTTCTACAACACCAGTTTTAAGACAAAAGATGCTCAGCCCTTTGGGATCCGTAGCTGTAAAGGCCAAGGTAATAGTGGCAGAGGGCCCCTTTGCAGCCCAGTCTAACTTTCTAAGAAGCCAGAAAGGTCTAAGAAGCTTTGCACTAACTCCTAAGCCAGCTAGACAGCTCATGTTAGCCACAAGGTTCAATACAGGCCTCTCTAAAGTTCCTCACAGAACAGGAATTGGTGTGGCCGGATGGTTCATTCACCGATACCCCCAACGAGCCTGCAGGCAGCTGTCTGGAGGGTACCTCTTGTCAGGAGCAATGTTAAAGACAGCTGAATAAAAGTCAGTCATTTTTGCTCAGAGGAGAAGAGGCTAACATTTCAGTTGACAACAGAGGTTGCTACTGGGCCTAGCACAGCTTTCCCTGAATTTAAGATAGGTCTGGGCTGTCAAATCCTTGCCTCTGGAGCATGCGTCCCAGCTGGACAGAGCAAGGCACTGACAGGCTCAGGCTGTTCGTGGTCCTCTTTTTGTATCTATGCTTACCCTTGTCCTCTGCTGCTCACATAGACACAACTGTCACCCTGTTGGCAGTATTTACCTCAAAAGACCCTTCACCATGCTTTCTCTTTCCCTGTGACTGTCTTCCTCTTTTGTACCACCTACCTCTTCTTCACCTTCCCAAAACACCTTCTCTTCTGGCTTGCTTTTCTCTTCCAGGCTTCAGGCACAGCCCAGGAGATAACCATTTGTTTATTTTTAAAGCAACTAATTTGAAACAGAACAGTTCAACAGTATCCTGACAGACAGGAGAACTCCTCTCTCTTCCCGATCGCCTGCCTGCCCTGCCCGCAACAGTGCTTGCTCAGCTGTTCTCTCTGAAACAGTTGCAAGACTGGGGAAGGCAAGCTAGAGGCAAGAGAGGAAAAGACAGAAAGGCAAAAAGATAAGCCATTGACCTATCCTTTTAAGAAACCATTACCACCCACATGAATTATTAAAAAAAAGAATCACACAACAGATCTGCACCCTAAAGTGATGAGTCTGAATTCACCAGATTAAAAACACCATGCCTTCCTCCCTGTTTCCAAAGGCAAAACAAGCCTTGTGCTTTCTGATGTTTAACTCCTCAGAGGCTGCACATTTAAACTTAATGCAGCCTTTCTGACTAATGAAATATGATTTGTGTAAAAACAAAATAAAAAGAAAGCACAAAGAGGAAAAAAATATCAAAAGTTTTACACTGACTTCAGGACAGACACTAAATATCCCAATATTCTCTCCAGAGCTGCAAGGGTTGACAAACCCACAGAGAAATGCAATCCAGGTAGCTACCAGCCATTACCACCCTTCCAGGCTCAGCAACAAAAATAATATCTTACCTGAAAGACTCCATACAGTTAAAAAGACAGCTGCTTTCCTAGACTACTTGCTCTAGGCTCAGAAGTGATAGTACGGCCCTAGAACGCTTGCTTTTTTGCCCAGTTAAGAGCTGCTTTATCCAACTGGCAATTACTACAGCCTCTTCAGGGTGGTCTGCCCTGGTTAACCCCTCCTCTCATAGCTCCTGTCTGGGCTGTGCATGCCATGCTGCAAAGACCCAGGCCTTATCTTCCTACAGGTTTGCAAAACATCAGGCATATGGGGGATAAGGGGTTGGAAAGAGAGAGGAAAATTAATAGGGATAATCTGCAAGATGGAACCCACTCCCTGTGATGTATGTCTGGGTGGGACAAAAGAGAAGATGCAAGTTTTAAAAGAAGCAAGTAAATTGACACAGAACTCCAAATGCTGTTGGGTATTTGGGGAACTCAGAGATATCATAGGATATTCCCCAGTCACAAGAAGAGCTTTTGGTACAGTCTTAGAATATCCATTTACAGCACATACACTTCCCTTCATCAGGCAGTGCCTTCTCCCCACCATTGTCTCCTTGGTGGCTTCTCTCTGGGAATCATGGCCTTGGACTCGAGGTTCCCAAAAGCCCTGGAGGCAAATTTCTGCCTGTAGACATGATCAACATCTGGTAGTGGTATGTAAAGTACACAACTGCTCTGGAGACCTTGGGCTCTCAGAGGTTCAAGAGGACCCTGGTTTGGCCTTAAAACACCTGAGGTTAATGTTAAACACCCAGAAATCATGACAAGCAGATTCAACAGCTGACTGTACAGCTGCAGTGCTTAAAGCATACTGATTCCCTGAAGAGTATCTGTGAGATGTTTTTTCTTAAAAAACCTGCAGGAGACTGAACCTAAAGTCATGTAACTTTATGGTCTTCCTTTCCCTGTTTCCCCTTTACTTTTCTCTTTTTTTTTTTTTTCCTGGTAATTAACTAACAAGGCAAGAGCCTTTTCATACATATGCAGGCTTCCCTTTCTCAGTTTTTTGTCTGTTCTTGTTCTTCCTCTTTTTTGCTATGTCATCCTTCTTTGTATTTTGCTCTATTCTTTTCAAGTGTAATTAGCAATCTTATCTGAGTGGTGCATCTAATATTAGAATGAGGGTAAAGAACAGTGGAGTTCATGTAGGGAAATCTTGAGATTAGAACTGGCTGAAATTTGGGGGTTCCATTTTTTGGAAGATTCCAATATTTCAAAATGTGTTATTCTTATCTGGAAGTAGGCCTTTTTTTCCCAGCAGTTCCTGTGGACACAGAATTCTGAAAGGCTTTCAATAGGAAATGCCAGCATATAATTCTTCTGAAACCAAACGTGTGCCTCAGAAAGAATGCTGGCCATTACTGAAGCAGCTGAGAGCCTTCTGCATTTCCACACTGCAGCTGGCAATTTCTGCTACTCCAGGGCACCCCTGCAGAGCTGACTGCCTTGGCACGGGTGCTCCACACCTCTTGGGCTAGCCAGCTCACAGGACTGCTTCTTTGAGAGTTGGGCAGAACAAAATCTTGGGTGGATGGAGAGACTGGAAACCCTATGGTCCCTGTCCAAGGTGCTGTTTATATGGCATGGCTGCACTAGAGATTTGAGGTCTGAAAGCCTGGCCCTCCAGCAGCCTGGCAGGAAATTCAGATAAAACTCTGGAATTGAAGAAAGTTTGTCAAAGCCAAGATGTTTTCTCCAGACAGTCTCAGTTTGATGAATCAACATTTTCTGAGAAAACAAAATTTTGTTGGAAAACTCCTGATGGATTCTATCTAGAAGCAGAATGACAAGATGTAGGAGCTTGAGTATTTGTGTGAGCCTCTTGGAACGTAGGCTCAAATGTGATCCCACCACTTGCTTTGGTGAAAAGACAGAACAGGTAAATTATGGACACACCAGACTGACAGGTACTTGCTATCTAATAAGCTTAAATTACAAACAACGTAGTGAGAACAAGCAATAACCAGGCTGGCAGGAGAGAAGGGATGTGAGCTGGGTAATTACCAAAATGGAAGATCAGGAGATGAATTTGCTAAGTCACACAAACATGTCCCCTATTTTCCAGCAGATTGCATGTCATGGGCAGGGACAGAGGACATGGGCAGAGGTCAGTGAATTAAAGCTAATGCTTTCTTTTATCCCTTTCTCTCTTGCTCCTGATAATACTGTTGCTTCTAAGCAAAGATTCCTTTTGAGAATACATTGGAAACACAGGAAGCAGAAACGCTAAGCACTTTTTTATATTAAGCTAGCAAGGAAGGCTGAAAGAAGGTGGCGGGGAACAGGATCATTGTTGTCTGTAATTTAAATATCTCTGTGGCCGTGTCTGTCAGATTTTGAGAAAGAAAAAGGGAATAAGCTTCATATTTCAGAGTGACAGAAAGTGTGGCAGGGCCTTTGGAAGAATCTGAGACCCTACACTAAGCCTGGAGACACTGCTTTGCTGCTATCACTGGGTTAGAAGCTACAAAATATTTTTAAGAGGAGATGACCTCATTTGAGTCCTGGGTTTCAGCAGTAGCACTGAGAACAGAGCTCTAAGTGATCTTTTACTGATTTGGAGACAGGGTGATTTGTGCCATCTGAGGATTCAGCTTACTTTATCTCCCTTGCCTTTTTCTCCTCTTTTCTATTTTCTTTTTCATTCCCCTACTATTTTTTTCCCTGCCCCATGTCTCTTTTTAGTTACTGCTTTTCATTGGCAAAAGCCAATGTGTTCAAAATTGGCCTCTGATTTGTGCTGCCTCTAACACCTTGAGGGCCTACATAGAAGTATTTTAAAATGATCTCATTTCTAGAAGTTCTGAGCAGCTCTAACTGGGTATCAGTAGTGTGATAAGTGCCCAACTCCCATGACTACCAGGCTCCTTGCAAATGTTTCTAAGCAAGGGCCCCAACAGCCAATCACTCAAGATTATTGAGCAGTTTTGGAAAGCTCAGCCTTGGCTTTCTTCCTCTGGATGAATTCTTTCACCTTTCCCATCTAATAAACACCTTTTTAGTCCATTGTTTTCCTCAGGTTTGTTACTTCATACATTTTTGTTTTTCTTTGCTGTGATCTCTTCCTTTATTCTGTTTTCCTCTTCACCTCAGCACCTCCACTTGTGCTTGTCCCCTTAGTTTTTCACTACTATTTCTGATAACACCCAGTGCTGACATACAGAGGCCATTTCTGCCCTTTCTTCAGGAGAAAAGTCAGTGAAATTAATTCAGCCATTGTCATGAAAAAAAAAATCAACTTCTTTGCATTAAAGTGTATAGGAAATCACATGTAAGCAGATGTTACTGTCACAAACTACGTAAAAGAGACAGGCAAAACTGTTTTTTGTAAGATGCATGGAGTCATGAGGCAGATGCTGATGAGAGAAAACTTTTCATTTGGCTCCTTTTGCCTTGTTCTCTACAGCTTGACATCAGTGGTGGGGCAGGTGAGGGAGGGGGAGAGAATTGCGAGGTCCCTTCTTTCCTGCTCCCCACCATCTCAGAGTGCAAAACATTCATGTAATAATCAGATTTCTCTTTCAGCATCACTGGAGAGCCACTGTCCCCTTGGAACAGTCTTGGGAAGGGCAGTCTCCCCTGAGTTTTCCGCTGAGTGAGCTGAACACTGACCTGCTACTGTTTTTTTTTTCTTACAGGAATGAGACTGTTTTACACCAGTTCTGTTGCCCAGCAGCTGATGCAGAGCAGAAGCCTTCCTCTCCAGACTCCTCACCAAGGTGGGAAACTGCTGCCAGCAAGGCTTTTTCTTTCCCATCCTCTCCTGTTCTCTCATCACCCATCACTGATCTTCCTGCTCCAAACAAAACTCACGCATTATATGCCTCCATCCTCCTTCATCCTCGTTTGTGTCCCATGTCCCTAGCACTGCTGTCCCTCTCTTTTCCCTCGCAGAGATGTTACCCCTTCATTGTTACTGCTCACAACCCCCCACTGGCATCCACTCACACACACCCCTGAGACTCCGAACACATACTTTCAGCCTCTTTTCAAGCATCTGCTTCCAACTCGTATCCACAGTTGTACTTTTTCTTACTCTTCTGTATCACTTTGACACCCATATACACATGCCTCACTCTTCTTCAAATTAGTTACTCCACATTATAGAGGTGCCCAGACATACACTAGTACAGATCCATAACCTTTAAGCTACAGCAAAAATTACCAAAGACACTCAGGGTTCTTCTCTCACATCAGTGTGCACACAGTATCCGTTTCCTCTCTCTCTTCTACGCACAGCTGGGGCCAAAGTGACCTCTCAGAAACTAGTAGGGCTGGGGCAGCCTATGCATGTGTGTTTAACATAACACACAACTGAAATGATCTGAGCTTGACACTGAAGGGCAATTATAGTCTGATACTATTAACTATTACCAACCTGCATCCAATGCATTCAGGCTTGGGCACATCAGCAACAGACACAGCTCTCCCTCATCAGTAAATGACATCAGTGCCAAAACCAAGGGGTCCAAGGAGCCTCAGAAATACACATACTGAGATACACATACTGGATACAGCTTCTGTGCTCTGCCTTGTCTCCCTCTTTCCCATTCTTGCCATCTCCTTCTCACTCACAACCACTTATACCTCTGTTTCACAAACCTGCTCCTTTTTCTCATGCCTTATCCCCTGCTGTCAGCAGCAAACAGGTACCTTTGTAAAGACTTCCCTCATCACACTGCCACACTTTTACACCTGAACTTTGCCATCAGTATAAGAAGCCTGAGTTACTGGGGAGCACTCTGAACAGAATCGGGCAGTTGAATTGCAGTAATGAGGCTGGACCATTTTTGAAATGCTTTTTCTCTTGTTTGTTCTGCTCACTGGAACAGTTTCTGGTTTCTGATGTTCCTGCAAGGAAAAGGAAAAGCGTGAGTGCTGGACATCTGTGAAAAGAATAGGGGTGTGTGTGTGTGTGTGTGTGTGTGTGTTCAAAAGTGGGATTTAGCTGCACTTGAAGACAAGGGAAAGCAGCAGGATCCCTTCTGCCCATTGGTGTATAAAGACAGAAGGGTTAACTCTCTGTGGTGTCTGTGTCGAGGACTCTCAAGAATTCCTAAGGTTTGTTTGATGGCCCTATGGAGTGTCTGTGACTGCACCTCAGTGGCAGATGGGGAGATACTGTCAGGAAGAGGAGGAGGCAGCAGAGCATATCCAGTACAATGAGGAGGGCAAGAGAAATAACAGAGGGAAAAACAGAGGGTCACCGTGGGGCTGGCGTCCATAGCTGATAGCCATGCTGCTCTGGAATGCCTTGATATGCTGCTGGGAGAAGTTCATCAGATCATTATGGAGCCTGTCATCCCACTCAAATCCTGAGCAGGGTCCCCATTGAACCAGTGCAGTACAAAAGCTAAGTCAATCAGGACTGAAATACGTGGGTCAGACTTCCTGAATAGGCAGTCAGCTCCTGGGTGAGCCAGGCACATCACTAAACAAGCTCATCAGGGTTCCTGGTGGAGCAGCCTGGGACATAGGGGGTCCCTGTGCAGCTCTCCTGAGTCCTGCTGAGGGGACAGCTAGTCACAAGCAGTGCTGTGGTGAATTTGATAAACCAGCTCGGGTTTATTCTTTCTTTTCCCCCTCCATGATCAGGCATTTCCCTAAATGAGATAAATCCTGTCAGAACTGATGTCGCTAATAACTGTCAGCCATCTAGTTTTAATTAGAGTTTGTTTCATTAATGCCCCAACTCCTCTCTGTGCAGCGGATTAAATAATGTACTTGCAGCTCATTTACACAAACCCCCAAACTGCAGGGCTGAGCTGCAATCCTTTAATTAAACAGCCCGGCTGATCCCTACTGCTGCCTCGGCTCATCAGTCTAAGCCGATTAAAGAGAACAGGGACTAATAAAGAGCATAAACAGGGAAGTGACTCTCGTCTCTTCAAGGGACTTGGAGACTCCAGTGGCGATTGGCTGATGGCTCCTCCTCTGCCAGGAATCTTATGTCAGCCCACATCACCTCCTTCTGGGACCTGCAAGAACAGTTCTGCTTTTAGCTCCCCAGAAACCCAGCCTCATCTTGTGGGGGGAAAAAACCAACCCTTGGGGGACAGAGGAAATAAAGGGCAGCAAGGAAGATGAAGGTAAAGAGGGGTATCTAATACGAGGAAGTCAGAACAGTGATGGACAGGCAGACTAGTGAGAGCAGCCATGCAGCTCAAGTGTGGGACAGAACAAGGACACACAGAGTATGACTGTGAGAGGCTGGCAGTGAGGTCCAGGCTGGGGCAAAATTTGTCTCTGCTTGTGTTTTGCTGTGGTCGTTGTACGTTGTCCTTGTGTGGCCTCCCCTACTTTCTATCCCACAAGATTTTTGACTCTTTTCTTTATTGCCCATCCAGCTGAAAAGACCTTGGCTTCAAGTTGGTGGGTATCAATTAGGCACGTGTCAGTGTCTAACCATTAAACAGAAGCCAATTCAGTGAGGCAGTTGTGATAATTTCCACTAATCTTGTTCTCACTTGCTTCAGTGACTGCCACAAGCAGAGCTAACTCCCTTCCTTCTGTCTCCCTTCTCTCCTCTACCATGTGAATTCCTGGGGGATTAGAGCTTCATAAGTTTAACAGTGCAAATTGTCCACCTGGCTGCCCCGCTGGGGTTGTGCTAGGGATCAGCAAGACTGGTGCCGCAGGGCATGAACATTAGGAGACATATCTGTTCCCAGAGCCTTCACCCAAGAAGCCCAGAGCCAAAGTATAGTGTGAGGTGATGGCTGCAACAGGCAAATTCCTGTCACTGGGCTCTGCTTAGGGCTTCCCCATTTCAAACTACAGTGCAAAGCTTGGGCCATCATTTTCTGCGTTGGACCTGTACAGCACCTGACGCAAGGAGAGTCTTACTGCATGATCATGCCCTACCTTGCAGGTTGGGCCTCCACCAGGGATGCCAAAGATCAGGTTGAGGGGAATGAGGAGGCTCCATGATGATGGTAGTAGGAACTAACCCTGCTCTTTTGTTGAGATGCTGATTAGACTCTGATTTAGCCAAACCCTATAATTTCATATAGGAACTGCTCTTTTTCTTGCTGGCTTCTGCCTGTTAACAGCAGGGTTTCATTCTGGGAATTTGAATAGCCTAGTAATTGCATTTCCCACTTCTCCCAGTCTTGCACAGTGAAGACTGGCATCCCAGAACAATGTCCTTAAAATGTGTCCAGCAGCAACCCAGCTCCAACAGGATTACATACCATTTGCCTTTGTGTGAGGTAATGGGACTGAGATGAGAAAGATTTGTTTCTATTAGAGTAATGAGAGGAAATGATGGAGTCACAATCTAAGGGAACAGTATATTCATTCAGTTGCCTTTCATAGGCTTTTTGGAGCCTGCCTCTGGCTTGCCTGCAGTGCTGAATAAGAAATCAGCAGAAAAATCACCTCTGCTCCAGTGATGGGAAAAGTTCTGCAGAAATTATTAAAAGCCTGGGCCAGGTCTATTTTGGCAATGGGCATGGGGATAGCACTCGAGGGCTGAGGGATCACATCACAGAGGAGACTGGATAAGATCCAGCTATCTTTGTGTGAGGGGCAGGATCAGACCCCACACAGCACTTCTTTGGAAAGGGAGGGTGTTCCAACTGTGTGGGAGAAAGAAGGTCCTTCTTATCTGGAAGAAGTGAAAATGAGACCTGACCTGCTTTGAGGGCAAAGGAGACAGAGAATCTTCCCAGGAAGAGGAGAGGTCGGGGATCTGAACAGCATTGCCTGGAAGGGCTTGGATATGTACCATACTGAGTAGAAAGGCTGCGTTCTGAAAGGTTTAGGGAAAAGGTGGGCAAGCTCTGCTCATGGTATTTGTACATAATACATCCTCATGAGGTTTAACTTTCCAGTATGGAGAATGCTTCTTAGATCAGGGTTGAAACATGATCAGTGCAACTGGCAAGTGTTTACTTCATGATTATAGACCAATTAAATTGTAACTCAATATAGTTTAGACTTCAAACAGCTGCATACTTGTTTCTAAAGTACCTTCTGGATTAGTCACTGTCACAGACTGGTTACTGCCTGGCATTACTGCACCAATTACTGGAAAAGAGATTTGTAATTGATCCTCTTACTCATTGGTTACATCTCTAAGCCAGCCTTCTTTGCACTTCTGGTGAAATTCCCTCTTGCCCCATTTCTAACTTATTGAACCACTCAGATGGAATTATGTGTCCTTGCTGGAAGTGGTCCTTTGTGCTTGTCACCCCATTGCTGCATGTGGGAGGGTGAAAAGTGGGTGGACAGATTTTGGACAGTTCTTTGAAATCAAACCTTCAGACAGTAGAAACATATTTTTCTTCCCAGCTCCCTGAGCTGGATGAGAGCATGCTGCACCCTAAACAGCACACTGTTAAAAAACAAAATCTAATTTCCTTTACTTCTGGAGGTCTTTTGTCTCTGACTCTTTGTGTGTCTTTACCTGAACTGGCTGTTTTCATTGCACACGTACTAGCTGTGTGCCCTGTGAAGTCATGCTGCAAGGCACTGGCAAGAGTGCCGAGAATATTACCCACTGCATGGTCACAGCATCATGTCCCTCTTTGGCTGTCCACTGCTGTATCCCAGGAGCACCTCTCCTCACAGTACAACTTTCACTTTGCCCCTAGGCTATCCTAGGTCCTCCACCAGTCAGATCCTCCTGAGAGGTCCACAAGATTTTATTTGACTTGCTAATGCAATACCCCCTAAGGCTGGAGCCTATGAGGTTGATGGGAACTGAACCACTCTTCACATTAATCCGCCTTTTAGCTACCACCAAAGCATTTTAATAAAAAACTTGGAGTCAGGTAGGGAATAATGATTTTCCGCCAGTAGCCATCACTGTTTCAGCATTACTGAAGACAACTGAGCTACCCAACATTATGTCTGAACTTGTGAAGATTGACCCTACCTGACAGAAAGTGGTGCAAGTCCACTTCATGAAATGAGAAATTAGCCTTTCTGGCTTAGGATTGCTGGCAGGATGTTGAATCTGTAACCTGGAGGTGAGTGGTTCCTCTCAGCTCAGAGGTACTCAGTGGCTCTTGGTCCAGCTGTGAAATGTGATAATAATTCTAGTCTATATCAAATCAGATCTATGACCTATCACACAAAATAACATGACAACTTTGGCTAATTGGCACCCAGCTGGCAGTATCAAGTGCAAACTCCAAGAATAACTGGACCATGGATGCTGAATTCTCCTCTGATTCTTCACTGAGAACCCTCCATGTCAGGGTTACAACAACTGGATGTGCCAGTTTAAAGGAAGCCTCCATGCCCACAGTCTATGCCTTGTATGCTCTGGGACAAGTGACTTCAGCACGCTCCAGTCTGACTTCTTTTATTCCTATTAAAGTCCTCCGCAACAGTTTTGGAAAAGGCACAGGAGAAGTTTCAGCAACATTTCTGCTTTGCTAGCACATACTGTTTGTGCTTCTTTTCTCGTTTCTTTTCCTTATTGAGGTCACAGACATGAAGAGAGGATTTTTTTCTGCATCTTAACAGCTCATCTACTTCTTTTTCTTTCCTCCCTGTAGATTTAATAATCCTCTGTTCAAGATATTACAATTGGAGGTTGTGGGGATGCTGCAAAGAGACAGGGATGGGTCAACAAAGTTCATCTAAGTATTCCCCAGGTTCTCAGTTGTCAGAACTTTAATTTCAGTCTAACACAGACATGTGGGCCAGGAGTAACATCTGGACCTGGATTTCAACTCTTTCTAAACTTGGAGGTGAGTAGATCCTCTCTTTTTAAGACAGGACTAGCGGCTTTAATTGCTTTGCAGGAGCTCATGTTCAGAATCGCAAAGGTAATTTGTGCATGTAGATTCAGGGGAATAAGGAAGCACATATGATTATAAGTAAAAATTAGACTATGGTTTTGGAGAACGTCCTTAACATCATAGTTACCAACAACCTCGGAAATCTCTTACACGGAAGTACTGCTGGCAATTCTTCTGGTACTATTAGCTGGGAGAATTGGCTCTTTCTGGAAGCACATGAAGAAATAGGAGGTGGGTTTCAGTTGCAGTAGCTCAGTCCTGTAAAGGAGATCCACCAGGAAATTTTGACATAATTTCCTATATAGGCATTTCTCTGCTCCTTCACTTCAACAGCTGGTGCCACCACTTTCAGGCAGGTTTAGAGAACATGAAGGTGGGGAAGTAAAGTGAGGAATAGATGGGCTCTTCAACAGGAAAAGAAAGGTATCTCTGAGAGCAGCTGGAGCCTGCCTGTCATATTGGCTGCTTGGTTTGTCCTCTGTCAACTCCTTACTTCAGGAATAAGAAAGCTGGCAGAAGAGAGAGACCAAAAGAAACCAGTATGAAGCATCTCCTTTTAAAACTCCAAAGATATCTGTCAGACAGGTGTTCCCTGAAAACCTGAGGCTGTATCCAGCCATTGCATGGCTGTATGTCCTCCATTTCTTCCTTTGCTCTTGTTGCTTCTGTTGCCTACATGGGTCCTGCTCTAGAGCAATTCAGACTGGGATTCAGGCACTCTTCTCCCAAGTGCAACAGCACTTGCCATCTCATGGGCTGGAATAGTGGTAATGTCAGTGAGAGAAAGTCAGTCACAGCCAAACCCCGCAGTTGTGGGGGGCACTTCCACTGGCTACTGACATCAGTTAGTTGCTTTAATACTGGGTGACTCACTTGTGGCTTGCAAATGAGCCTGATGTTCTCCTCTCTGTGTTGAAAAGAATCCCCTGTCTATAACACAGCAACTGCTTAGTACCAACAGAGCACAATCTTGAGACTTTTCTTCCCTTCTCTGCAACTTTAACAGCTGCTACATCCTGAGTTTTCTGTGTAATAACACCACAGAGCTGCTTGAGAAGAGGCAATGAAGCAATGAGAGCTTTGGAAACAGTCTTACATCTAGTGCTGGGAAATGGACACAGAAGGTTGGTGAGGTAATAGCAGACAGGCTTTGGTGGAACTGATACCATTCACCCTGATCATTACTGGTATCATTTGACCTTCTGAACTGTATCAGTCAAGATCATCTGCAGAACCCCCAAAATTGGACCACTCCAGATCTTTTCTGCTGTAAGATGTATTCTGTTGAACTCACCAGATGGTCACAATGGACTCTCTGTCCACACACTTGCTCATGGCTTCCAAGGCAGAGAGATGGAGCAAGTATGTACTGAGAAATTGGCAAAGAAATGAAAAAAGAGCCATTGAGAAAGAGAGAAGGGGATGATTTCAGCCCAAGAAAGAAGGAAGTGCTACTGTAAGGGAAAAGGCCGTCAAAATGCTATAGAGAGAAGGAGAGTGATGGGAGAGAAGGAAATAGAAAAAGCAGGAAGTTAAAAAATAGCATGAAAGAAATAAGAAATTGGAGAGAAGAAGAACATGTGAACAGGGGATAAGTGAGCAGGTCCATTGGCCAGAACATTCCTGTTTGTGCCAGCATTCATTGGCAGTGACAGATATGAGACTCTGGCCTATTATTACACATTTTCTTGCAGTGAGATATCAATATAAAGGCCTTTTCTCTTTTCTGTGCTCTGCAATGCTAGCTCATGACTGTTCACATGGGAAGGTTTATCTGCAGGTCCATTTTCCAGCCATCCCCATGGGGCAGGCTCTGTGTTCAAATGCAATAAGCTCTCCTTTTGGAAAATCATGGCTATGCTTCAGAGTCCCTTCCCTTGTGTATGACCCTGCTAGGCTTTCAGCTCCTGCAAGAACAGCTCAAGAGCCTGAGCAGTTGAAGAGGAGCATGCTGTACAACTACTCAGGCCACTCTCGTTGGGTTCTGCAAACAGCTGGCTAACTGAGAAAAAGAGGATGAAATATGTGTTGGGATGTCACCCTGCCTGTTCAAAGATCACAGGAAAGCTGGAAACCACCCCATCTTCTGTGAGGACAGAGCCTTCTGAAGAAGAGCATCAAGATATAAACAGCAGCTGAGATTCAGTTAGATCTGGATGCCTAACTCCCTCAAGGCTCCATTCAGAGTCCGTGGCTGCAGTTGCTGGATGGGGCCCAGAAAGTGAACTGCAGTGCAAGGATGTTGCTTTTGAGAAGGGTGGAGTGGAGGATGCGATAAAGGTGGCAACAAGTAGGACTCTGTGGGCAGAGAGGGACTTCTTGTTTCCTGCCAGTGCGTGCCCTAAAATGGAACTTTCTGCAGAAATGCCCATTTCCTAAAGCCCTTTTCTTGCTGCTGTACATGGTGACTTGCCATTGTACTGGTTAGTTGGAAAGTTAGTGCAGTGGGGAGACAGAGGAGAGAGGCTGGACCAGTGGCTAACAGGAAGATGATAAGATGTCTAATGAGGACACTGAGAAGGATGATGTTTGTGTGGAAGACAGCAAGACTTTACCTTTCCTTTTTTCCTGCAGCATATCACAAAGCTGTCCATGTAAACATGCAGTACAACTGCAACAAGCCTGCCTCAGATACTGCCAAAACGCTATACAAAAGCAAGTAGAAATGCTGCTCAATACTGAGCTAATTTCAAAGATGTAAGCCCCACTTCCCAAAAGACTTCAATTTTCTGTCTTGGAGATTTGAAGCGAGGTTACTATGATGATATACAGGTTACTAAGTCCATACCTAGATGAAAGTGGTCTGGTCTTCAAAACTGTGGAGTCTACATAAACCTCATTGGGGCCAGTTGTACATTGAAAGCCAGCTTGCGTAATTTCAGATGAGACTGTTTGCTCCCTAGAGTGAGAAACCTTACTCTGGCAACACAGTTTGGAAGTGTGTGATAGTAACTTTTAACCATCTCTGGTTAGTATTTTGGTTGTTTACACATACAGAGTGTGCCGTCATGCCACAGGGAACTGTATTTGCCTAGTCGTGAGAGCCATGTGTTGCCTTTGTTATATCTTAGGCTGCTAGTTGTTGCTTTCCTGTAGACAAGTTATGATGCTGTTATCATTGCCTGCATATGGGGATTGATTGCAATCTCTCTTTTCCCATCTTATGGAGAAAGAGGGAGGAAGGTGGTAGGTTGCCCAATGTATACATAGCTAGAACTACTTTACACATATATCTTCTGGGGTCACTGATGAAATGGAATAACTGCTTGGAATTTCCCAGAATACACTAACATTAGAGAAGTAGGTGAAGGTGCACAAAAATGGACTGTGCATGATTGCACTGTAAAAAATATTGCTGGGCCGATACAGCTTATCTGGGTCTGATGAACATGATACAGGTTGACAGCGTGTAGGGCTAGATCCTCCATTGACTTTGATGGAGTCCACTGGTATGAGGCTATTCAGCACCAGCCATGGCTCTGTCCAACAACACAATGGGCTTGATTGTGTAAAGACAAAGTCCTGTTTTTCTTAGATGATCTTCCCCAGAAAGATCAATGTTTGACTACAAGATATAGGATGTGAATCATTTTCATCCCTTATAGGGAAGA
This sequence comes from Apteryx mantelli, assembly GCF_036417845.1. Classification (NCBI taxonomy): domain Eukaryota; kingdom Metazoa; phylum Chordata; class Aves; order Apterygiformes; family Apterygidae; genus Apteryx; species Apteryx mantelli. Next base: position 154,439,006 of record NC_089978.1, on the reverse strand, counting down.
AAAGTTGAAGTGTCCCTAGGGGCATCTGAGCTTGTATGACAAGATGGGTAAGCTGCTATGACATCCTGTTTTTCAAATGAAAATGAAAAAAAGAAAAGGAAATAAGGCGTCAGGAAAGAGAAGTGGCATGAAGTTGATCAGGGTGTGAATAAAGCAGCAGCAGGGAAAGTGGGTTGGAACTTGCAAGAGTATAGTTTTGTGCCTGCAGCACAAGACTGTGGTGACAGTCCCTGGATGGGGGAAAGGAGGAGGTGATGCTAACTATACTTTTTCTATCCTGGTCTTTGGCCATAGGCCAACCCCAAACCATGGGTTTGAACAAATTGAGTAAGCTGAAATCTGGATCAGATCTGCTTTCCTAAGGCTGGTGAGTGGTGTTTGGACTGTATTGAGTGTGGTGATCTGAGGCTCTGTTACTCTTTATGTTGAGGATGGCTGGGTTTCCTTCTCCTGGGTTTCACACAAACAATGGTCTTCTACTGGGCTGCAATGATCACAAGAGATGGAATATGTGAGATACCCAAGACCAGAAACAAAATGTATCTTGGTTACACAAAGGTATTCCTGTGACATGGCTCCCTTACTGCCCTCAGTGATCAATTACCCTGCTCCCTCAGGAAGGAACCCAGAGCTGCAGTCCAACCCAGGGTCTATCACAGCACACTGAAAAAAGAGAAGACCACAGAAGTCCTTGCCTAGGTCTGTAAATTCCAAGAGCTGTGTCCGTGACTCAGCTCACAGGTAGCTGGAATAGGAAAGCATTTTTTCCTATTGGAGGCTCTCCTATTGGAGAGGACTGAGGGGATATAAAAGGCTTCCTCCCATTCTGGAGGCTCTGCTACCTCCCAGCCCTGAATTCATCTCATTTTAGCAGTGAAATTCTATCTTCTGCATGATTGCACTGGCAGGCTTTTGTCAGTGAATTCGGTGATGTTCAAACCTGCCTCAGGGATGAGGAGCCAAGAGATCTGAGTCGAAGTGGCAGAAAGACTGCTGCTGGGAAGCCAAGTTTCTCTTTCCTGGGGTGCTGAGCGGGCAGTTACACTAATGCAGGCTGCCATCTGTTTTTTCCTCCTCTAAAAGGTCATGTTTACCAAACATTGCAGAGGCAAGAGGGGTCTGGAGTTAAAGTAAAAGCAATTAAACCCTACAGAGCAGGGGCCTCCTGCCCCTTCCCTGTACACTTGGTGCTTCTAACACCTCAGTGGTAATCACAGGTGCACTGTTTGATGTGGCCATATGTAACCCCCTCTGCAGTGACAGGCTGTGGGACCTCCTTCTGGTCTAACCCGCAGAGACAGCACAGCAACCACAGCCTGGGGCATCCAGTGCTGAGGTGTGGTGGGCAGCTGAGAAAAGGACTGTACTTCCTAGGCTGAGCCCTGTGCTCCTACAGCTGGTGAAATAGGAGGCATGGCTAGGAAGGAAGGAGAGAGGAGTATGCCAGAGAGATGGCCCAAATGTCATCCTGAGTTGTCACCTGGGCAGACATAGGAACTATAAGAAAATCTGTCTGAAAACCGCACCACCTGACACTCCCAGCCTTGCACCACAGATATCACTTCTCATTCAGTGGGAGCTGCCTTAGCTGTTCCAAGTCACCCTCTGGAGGAGCCTGTCTCTTTCTGTGAAAGTCTTGGTCAGCCTGGCCCTCAGACAGGCAGCCAGCCCAGACTGACATCTGGACAATCATCTTTGCACCATGAGGGCCTGGAATGCATCAGAAGAGCTCTTACAGCGTGGTTCTGTAGCAGGAGAAATAACGATGTTACAATGTGGGAATTAAGCAGTTTGTGGGGATCGTGTTTAAACTCTAGATCTGAAGTAGGGGCTCTGACTTCGGTATGTTGGACCCTGTGGCACCTGAGGCACTTGTTATTAATACATACTCCATCTGCTTAATATACATCTCACCAAGACTGCTTTAAGCAATGTTGAAAACATGTTGCCTGGTTCAGTCTGTGCTTAAAGGATGTTAAATTGAATTGATTTCCAGTATATTTACTGTACTGTACTGTCAAATCTATTGTACAGGTACGTGTGCCAGCTTTTTTTATGAAACAAGTAATATATGCTGGGATGGGTAATGAGCTCGGTTAATTATCATTAATTCCTCTTGAGTAAAACTAGTGTGAAAAGATGGCTCCGTGTCACTGCTCTGCAAGGTGTTACGTGAATGTAGACAAAATCAGAATCTTGTTCCTATTTTTGTCTGTGTTGGGGGAAACTGTCTGAGAAAGCTGCAGCTCAGTTGTCAGGGCATAAATTGCCAAGATCAAGTTCCAAGTTCCCTGCCTCTCTGGCAGGAGGGATTTTTGCCTTCCATCATTTTCTGCATGCTCCCAGAGAGTCATGCCTCCAAGTCACCCTAAACCCCAAACTTTAAAGCAAATCAGTAACAATTCTTTTGAGCTCAGACCCCCAGCATGTCAGAAATCTCTGAACCCTGAAAAGATCCCATAGTATACTATCAAGCCTGCCTCAGCCATTTTTCATTGAATTCTGATCAACCCATTCTCCATATGTTATTGGTATCCTCATGGAACACTAAAATGGAATAAACTGAAAAGGCACTTTGGACCCTGCTAAGTCAGCTTTTTCCCCCCCCCCCCTTTTTTTGTTTGTTTGTTTGTTTGAGCAAGGAGAGGAGAGAGAGGACAAGGGGATGCTGAAATGTCTTAAGGCAGACGGAGGACACATTCTTGCAGATTTGGGGTCTGGACTCCATATTCCTGACTCTTGCTAGTGACCTCTTTTTCTAATTCTCCAAATGGTGCTTTCTAAGGGATTTTATTCTGACCTCTCTAAAGCTTTGAAGTATCATATGACTCTCAGACCATGGTAATGCTAATTGCTTACAGCACTTTAGAGCAGCATATAGACAATAACCAACTGATCCTTGTAAGAGGCTCTGTGAAACAGATTCATAAATTATTGTGATCCTGCACAGCTAGTCCATGTAATTAGTCTTTGCCTCAGTTACAAGGCACCACCCTTCACCACTGTCTTTTTCTGGAGTGACAAAAAGAAAAAGTCAGTTCAGCCTGCATAGTGTTTTTGTAATGCCTCACACCCATAGCTTCCTCCTATCCAATTAGATGGATCTTTGCATCACCAGTGTACCTGCCAACAGGGTATCTGAGCACCCTCTTCTTGAGTGACTGGTTGCTTACACTTCTACCCAGGTCCAGAGGAGCCATTACTGATTTTGTTAGTCTGTTATTGCTCTTATCTATCTGCATTATTTTTTCTTGTAGGAGAACAGGAGCAAAGATACTTGTTTTGTGTCTTGACCACATGGGAGCTGTGTAGCTATGAAATTATCAATGAGAAATCTCAGTTTTCATTTCTCATAGGTCTAATGTTTATTGTGAAGACCTCTCTTGTCCTTGAGAAGAGTAGCTCTCCTGGCCTTAGAGCCCCATTTAGTCACTCAGCTACCCTGTAAACATTTCTTCAAGAGCTCTGAAAATTACTGCTCAAAGTATGAACTGATTCTGGTATTTGACAGCAAGGACAATGGAATGCAATGTCTGGAGCATCCAAGTTCTGTACTCCTGCCTATGGGTCTAGCTTGAAATTGTCTTGAAACATTTGGGGGTGGGGGGTTGCATGCTCTTTGTCAAGCCATCAGGCATGGGAATGCTCACACCTTACTCTCAGGATCCTATAAATAACCATGGTCCAGCTCCATAGCTGGTAGTTGGAAGCAAGATATTTGCCTAGTTGCAAATGTGTGTTTCCAATAAGAGGGAGGTGGGAAGGAGGATGCTAGGCAGTGTACCATCTTAATGGTGTGAGAACTGAGAAATATTCAAATCTCTCCCAGGACAGAGGATGACACAACAGCTCCGTACAGATACAGGGAGCTGATGCTACCAGGAATGGGCTGGTGGGCATCTCTGGCTTAGAAATCAGGTCTCACTGATTTGGACTTTAAGTTTCTATAATACCAGCAGGGGAGAAAAAAAGGAAGTCTGAAAGAAACCTCTCCACAATACCATTTTTTCTCCTTCTCTCCCTACATTCTTCGCTCATTTTTCTCCTTATACAAAATCTTCCTGAGAAATCTGCACATAGAAGCTAAATCCTGGAAGTCTGATTTACTTGTGCTGGACATCATTGACAAAAATATGTATTGGTGTCCAGATGAATAGCCTCAGTGAGAGCTTTCTTACCATCGTGCTTTCTGGAAACAAACACTAAGATTTAAACCAGAATCCTGATATCCCTGTTTTGAAATATGCTTCATGCTAGATTAGCTATAGTGTTTCATTTAAGCCCTGAGCCAGATTGTCTGTAACCACCATCTTTGTTAACAAAACTGTTTTCTATCTACAGCAGGCATATAAGAGTTAGCAGTGCAAAAGCAGCAGGAGATACCTGAAACATTAGACAGATGTGTTTTCTACAGCAGATGAAGTTCACTTGTAATAACAACTAAACTAGTTGCTATGGGTCATAAAAGTCATGTAGGAACATCTAGAAAGAACAAAACAGCTGAATTTGTAGTCTTCGTCTTTTATCTGATTGAGAGTGATTTACATTAACTTTGAAACTTTCAATCAAACAGAATTCAAAGCACATTGCCAACCTTCCCTACCTGATTGCACAACTGGCAGAAAATTGCTTCATTTATCATGCAAAGGAAGCTGTAAAAAATGTGAAAGGCAGTGGCATATGATACTTTAGGACAGCAAGCAAAGAATTCTGATTACAGTTGAAACTGCAGGGATGATGCTGGGATACAGAACTAAATTAACCTAGTTGGAGTTTGGCCAGGACATTGAGATTCACACCTTAGACTCTGCGTGGGATTTTTAATTATTACAAATGGCTAGAAAATTTTTCTCATCCAAGAAACAGAACATGTAATAACTCCATGCTTCTCCTTCTACCCATGGCCAGGATATTTGACTGTACAATGACAAGAGAATAGCAACACTATCCCCATAATTTGCTTACAGCAATGTCCTGAAGCACCTCAGATTTTGCCACAGGGATCTTACATGTAGTTTCTATCCTTGCCCTATTTATTTTTCTTACTTTTTTTTTTATTACTATGGTTACAATAGTCCTCGAGACCCTCACTTATTAACAAAAATTGTTCTCTACCAATACAGATCAACTGTGTCACTGAGGGCAGAGGGAAAGGATCAGGACCATTAAGGTTTTAGCCTGTATTTCATTGCAGTATCAGTTTGGATCATTAGCAATGTGCTGTGTCTTCCATATAGGGGCTTCATCCATTACTGCTATTGGAGAACAGAGAATAGGCCTCCCCAGAACACTTCTTTGGAAACAGATTTAAGATGGGAGTGAACTTGGGAGGAAAAAATGATTGCTGCTGGAACCACAGGGCTGCAATGCTAACATTCAGGCTGCTAAGCAAACTCTGTTTTACTCCTTTTTCTGTTGCTTATAAGTCACTGAAGTTTCCCACATCAAGCTGAAATTTCCTGGGTTCTGTCTCTGGCCCAAAGGTGAAGTAAGTTTGTTTTGTTTTGGGGACTTTTTTTCCCCCACTAAATATAAATGATTTAGCCACAAAAAAGGTTGGAGATACTATTCCCACTTCAGCAAGAATATTTGTATTGCTTTCTGAACAGCTCAACAACCAAACCAGCAGGGGGTTAAAAAGTTTATATTTAGCATAGAAACATCTAGCTGAAAAATGCCTTTGAGTGCTTCAGTGAAATCTGATTTTGATTTGACCAAGTTTTAACCCTCAGAAAATTCCATGCTGCATAAGCACAATACAGTCTATATGGGTGTTTTCACTGGGCTCAGAAAGGTGGAGGAGGAAGGCAAGGTTATATATGTGTGTGTGGTTAGCTGATGTCCTTACCCTAGCAAAGTGTCTTTAGGGGCTTCAGTTATGCAATGTGAACAGAAGCACTGAGGTTAATGGTTCTTTTCAGATATACGTAACTGAACGTGTTCACTTAGTGTTTGCAGTCTCAGGGCCTTCCTGTGTCTTGAGGAATATCCTGAATGTCTAACGAAGTTAAAGAGGGTTTCTGAGCATTTTGGGTTTGTCCAAGGCTCACTTACGTAATACAGAGATCAGGGGGCAAAGGATAAGGTCCTTTGTAAGGTTGGAAGGAAGAGCTTCAACGCTGCTGTGCTTCAAATGCTGCAAATTCTTGGAGAGATCTCTCTCCTCTGGATCCCCTGAAGGGAGACAGGGATGAAAGGCCAACCTTGGGAGCCCTCTGTGTGCAGAGGCACTTACAGGACTGGCATCCAGTTTTCATTTTGCAGGTCACCTGAGCCCACACTACTTACAGATCCTCGCAGTAAGCTGTGACAAAGCCCATCCTGGGGTGGCCTCAGGGCCATGCAAGGGAGGATGCTAGGTTGTCATTTCTACATGATGCTGTAACTGCAAGAGCAAATGGAATCTGGGAAGATGTGCAGAAAGTGGGGCTTTGCTCACACCACAGGTAAGTGCGCACTGGAGAGTGCTTTCTGTGCACTGCCTGCACATGAAGTGTCCACAGAAACACTAGAGTGCTGAACTAAGGTGGACCTTGATGGATAAGTCATGGAGCTAGGTGGATGTTTTAGCCTCTAGGCTGACCTAAAGGCTCCTCTACCTAGCAGCGTTCATACTGGCCTGGTGGCTAGCCAGATTGTTCCCTTTTCAAAAATTGGCCCACAAACATACCCATTAGCAGAACTACAAAGTCCTGGAAAGTGAAGCTCTTTCTTCAAAGGCTTCAAACAAACAGATGAGCACCACCTCTAGGCACTCCCAACTCCTAAATAAAGGGAGCAAGGATACTCAAGTTTCAGGGCTGAACATTCAAAGTTTGAGTTGGATGTATGGGTTCAACACTACCCACTTCAGTTCTTGCTTCATGCTTCATCTAAAACATGTGCCTGTTCCTGACAACTCTGATTTTGAAAAATAACAATTTGAATTTATGGCTTTCTCAGTTGTAAGCCCAGCAATTATTGGTACTGCCAGAATACAAACACTATGACCTTGACCTCATTGTGTCTCAGAAAAGACATCCTAGAACAGTACAGCCCCCCCCCCCCGACAATGGGAGAGAAAGACTGACAAACTCAAGTGAGACCAATGGAAAGTGACTAAAATTACAGGGGTCTGGAGGGAGCTGGATTTGTTCAGCCTGGAGGAGAGAGGAGAAGAGGGATACAGGGATGATGGAGGCAGATTCTTCCCACAGGTGCACAATGAAAGGATGAGAGGCAATGGACACAAGCTGTAACGTGAGAAACTCTGTCTTGATATTAAGAAAAAAAACCCACTGTGACTGTGCTGGAGCGCAGGAACAGCTTTGTCAGGGCACAGCAAGGGCCAATTGCTCTTTGTGGGCCATGATGCCAGGAGCTGCTGAGGATCCCTGGGCTGGCAGGGCAGGGCCTCACCAGCTGGGGCTCATCCCACTGCCCACAAGGGAGCACAGCACACTGCGGGGGCAGCTGGGGGCAGCCCCAGGCCTGGGCATGAGGCACCTCCATTAGGCTGGGGATGGGACAAGGCTGGGCCAGCTGGTTGGCCTGCGGGTCAGGGTCTAGATCAGGCCTGGTGAGGGTAACCAGGGTCAGACACAGCCCCGTGATGGCTGGGCAGGGCTGTGGTGACAGGGCTAGGCCAAAGCCAGGCCAGGCTAGGCAGTCAGTCCGTGGGTTGGGATCCAGATTGATTGGCTCGTGGCTGGGCAGGGGCAGGGCCATAGCAGGGCTGGAGACCAACACTGCTACGGTGTCATGGAGCAGGGACTGACAGCCCTAGACTGGGCCTCGGGCTGGGAAGGATAGGGGGACGCCCCAGGGGAGGCTGGGCAGGGCCAGTAAGAACCAGTAGTGCCCTTAGGGCCCTGACTACATTGTCCAGAGAACCTGGGGAGCCTTCATCTCTAGAGACATTCAAAACTTGACAGTACAAGGCCCAGAGCAACCTTATCTGTCTTTGAAAATGCCCCTGCTTTGAGCAGGGAGTTGGAGTAGGTTTGTCACCTCCAACCTTTCCTTCTGAACTAAATTATTCTATGATTCTATAAAGCTTACTGTTTTTCCTTCCATATTAGCTGTGCATGCAGGATATCCTGCCATAATGAATGTTGCTTGCTCAGATTCTAAACTCCATGGGACAGGAAACCAAACAGGTAGCACACACTGGAGGGGACATAAAGCCTCACAGAGCAATAGGTCCCAATCCTGCAAAATCTTGTGCACACACTTCATGTTCTGCCATGAGCACTCTGACAGCAGTCAGTGGAGGCCCTCAGAATAGTATAGCTAAGCACATGCGTGAGTGTTTAGAGGGCCATTGTGTCAGGGAACATTTTCTGACATTTACAGTCCATTTGTGCTCTCAGGGATGTCAACTAGCTCTCTAGTCCACTGCCTCAGGTCCTGACCTGCCCTAAAAAAAGTCTGCACGGCATGCTATGCACTGTGGTCTTGACTCAGCTAAGCAGTTTGGGATATGCTGAAGTGGCCTGCTGAATCAGAGTTTGAGTCTAGCTGAAATTGCTTTGTAGGACACAGTCCAGTTCCCACTGAAATAGTTGTGAGATTTTTTGTGTGCACTTCAATGAGAACATGATCAAACCTATGTTCACCTGGTCATCCCTTTAGCTGAACATGAAAATTACTGCATTGCTGGTTAAAATGAGAACGGATAGAACAGAGGTTTCCAATAAAAGTGTTATGGTGTGAGCTGTAAGGGGAAAGTTTGTTATTAATGTTGCCTGGGATGTGGATGGACATAGAAAAGGAGTTAAAAATGAATACATGGTATACATGTACACCTTTTGGTTTAGAAAAAATAGTGTACAGAACATGGAGAGGTTTTATAAGGTGTACAACATAAAAGGACAGTTTTATGCCTCATTTTAAAGGGGGTATTTTCTGATTTGTGAGTATGCTACTATGTCACTTTAATATACTTTTGACAAAGTTGTTTATGTAGCATTTATGCAAGAGACTGGTTTCTTCTGTGAATTTGTTTTTCTAACTCTAACTGGTGACTACATGAGTGTGTGTAAAAGTAGAAGCTTTCTACCTTTAAATCCTCCTTCTTCCTTAGTTCTGAAGTTGGGATTTTGTGTTTGGCTTGTCAACGTGTCCTTTCAGAAAGAATATTTATAAATTTGATTTTAAAATCTTTTGAAAGGAAGAGGAAGAGTTGCCATTGGAAAGAACAAACTTCATTTTAAAGTACTAGTAAGTATTCAAAAGTGCTCTGAGGCTTAGGAGGTAAAGTCCATTTACAGCTATAAGATGTGGACTTTTACGTGCCTACAGCACTTTTGAAAATGAAACTTAAATGCTTCTAAGTGACTTGGGCACTACTGAAAATTGTATCTGATTTCCCTGATTTTGCTCTGACACCAACACTCATCGTGAAATGACTTTGCTATCTAAATGACAGAAAACTGATCCTATACGGAGCAAATCCAAGAGGAAGAAATGAAATTCAGAAGTGAAGAATTAAATAATTTAATGGTGCTTAAAGATAGGCAAAACACATCCATGGTTTCAATGGAACTAAATGCATTGGTTCTGTAGTAATTATTTCTGAACCAGATGCTGCTTTCAACTAAGCACCAAACCCCTGGCAACCAATGGAACTGTATGTGATTTATGGTGTGCAGGAGAACCTAGAGTCCACTCCAACAGGTCTGCACACTCTTGAAAATCACAAATTATTCCTCTGTAGCCACTGGGAGGAGATTGATGTAACATGAGAGGAAAAACCAAACAAATGGGCCAATAGTTCAGACAGTACCCCCGAATACCAAAATCTTTGAAATTGGATGATTTCACAAAACATTTGGCAAGAGAGGTTAACAAAAGAATTCCTCACCTCTTCAGTATATCAGACATATGCTAATCATGTCAGCTCTCTTAGAGTGCACTGTTAGACACTGGTTTTATCCAATTACTCCTATGGCTGACAGGAGGAAAGGGTGTTTTCCTTTCTCCATGAGATTTCAGTGGCACAGCAATCTGCCCTGTAGGTCAGAAAGAAACATCTTCTTTTATAGAAGCTCTGCAGCTTGCTATGGCTCCGTTGCAGACATGCTTTAAAGAGTCAGGATCTCAGGGCAGTCTGAATGTTTCTGTTGCATCTTTATACTCTTGACAGTCCAAGAGTTTCTCTGGAAACTTTGCAGCATTCAGCTGCCCCTGTACCATTTCCCTCATGCCCTTAGAAATTCCAGGGGAAAATTGGATTCTTGGGGTCCAGGCTCCATGGCAGATGGGACCCCAGGACACACAGGGAGTTGGCAAGTGAGACACAGAGGTGACTGCCAGGTGCCACCTGCTTTGGGGAGCAGGAGAGAGATCCTTAGGCAATGACACCCTCTTTGGCCCCTCACCTTCTACTGCAGCACCTTGAGTGGAGGCAGCTGTGCAGCTCAGGGAGTTGCAAGACTAGTTCATGCGGTGCGTGCAGCACAGGTGCCTGCTCTTTGGGAGGGAGGGATCAGAGCTCTGACTGCATCAATGTACAGTCTTGATTCATCTCTGAGACTCTTTCCAGCCCCAGGCTCCCTAAACATTTAAAATGCAGATCAGTGAATGAGTATAGCAAACAATAACAATCATAAATAATACAAATAATAAAAACAAATAAAAAAGCAAAAACATTGCATTTTGTTCACAGTGATGATCCCTGCGGTTCCACAAGCAAGAAAGCCGGGTGTGAAACGGAGGATCCGAAGGAGACCGGCAGACACAGTGGCCAGGAAGGCAGGTCCGACACCCTGACGCTAAAAGCCCAGCATGCGGAGCTCCAAGAAGAGCAGGCAGCGGGGTGTTCCCCTCTGGTGCAGAAGGCGAGCCTTCACCACACGGGCTCCCCAGTGAGAGTGCAGCGCAGCAAAGGGACGGCTTCGTGTTCCCATGCGGCTGCCTCCGATTATGAGCTCTCCCTTGACCTAAAGAATAAACAGGTACAGAGGCTTCCTACTCAGGCTGTGGGAGAAGGGGATGGGGTGGGTGGGACTGCATTCACACTGTGGTGGACCATATCTCTGCAAATACTTTAGCTTCCCATTTACCTGAGCATTTGCCCCACCTGAGCAGGCCTGGTCCTTTGGCTATGTGGGGCTGGTGGAGGAAATAACTTCCCTTCTTCTGCCTGCCATAGTCCTTCACCCAAACCCGCTGGGCTCTGCTCCTCGTTGCCTGTGTTCTGCGGTCCAAAATGCACCCAGTTACTCAGATGTGATTGTAGGTTTAGAGATGGGTTGTGGGCAGCCAGATGCATGGTGCCTGTAAGGGCTCCCAGCAACAGATTGTCTCAGGTCAAAGATCTCCAAGTGCTCTTGTCCTCTTGGGTCACTCTGGGCAGGCCCCATGAGCTCTTCTACATTAGCGTCTTCAAACCACGAGCTTTCTGGGGAAGCAGGGTTGACTCAATAGGTGTCCTGCACAGCATCTACCATAGTGTCAGTGTATCGCTATCATCACCTCCTTCAACACATCAATGGATACTTGAGAGACAGGCAGGTTCACCAGGCTGAGAGAAAATGATTCAGTCCTTCGAACTGCAAGCCCTTCCTCCTATGCCTGAGGCTGCAGTCGGGCTCCAGAGCACTGTCTGCCCATCTCTAGCTGGGTCTCCTGATATAACTTTTGGCAGGGGGATAGCCAGACTGGGGCTAATGGCAGCTGGCCTCCTCACTCAAAGGAAGTAATGGAATGTGCCCCCCCACACTGCATCTCTGCAGATTACAGCCCAGGAGAACTGTTCTGCAAAGCAAAACATAAGAATTGATTCTGACTTTTCCCTGGAATGGCAACTCAACTGAAGAGTAATATAATATTAATATACAGGCCCTGCAGGATGGGAGATAGGGAGTACAAATGAGCGGTAGTAACAGTGTCCAGATTGTGTTCAGTGGGAGAATTCAGAGGGAGCTGTGCTATTGCAGATGAGGATGAAGAAACAGTGGTCTCAGCTAACAAGGTTCCCACAGAAGAAACTGCTATTCCTGGGAGACCTTTGTGCCATTTCCCTCAAAGTATTGCTGCTGTCCCAAAACAGACATGGTAGATCAGTGGCCCACTAAATTCCTGAGCAGCAAAAAGACCTTAGTTCTTTAGCTCTGTCTTTCTCAAGTACTGCATACCCAACTCGACTTGGACAGAATTCTTGCTTCACACCAGTGAAACAAACAGGAGAGACTAATTAACTGACTTCACAATCTAATGTGACATATCCTCAGGGTGGGCCAGATCTTGGCTGGTATATACAGGCTTAGTCTTCTTGATGCCTTAGAGCTGTACTGATTTGTCCTGGGGAGTGTCTGCCCTGTGATATTTTAAGGTCATGTTGTCTTATGACTGTTCTTGCAGCAGAGACCAGACCTGCTCTGGATGCATGTGAGACAGAGAGACATGTTAGCTGCTTGTTCATGACGTTTTGGTGCCCTGCAGTACTGTCCTTGCAGGGACCTTGCCTATCTCATAGGTGGAACTGCTTTTCTCACAGCTAAGGGAGGATTACAGTATGTGTGCTACTCCAGCCTGATGGATGTCCTCAGTGAATTGCCTCCTGCTCTGGAAGGGGGGATTTTCAGGGAGGGAAGAGTATTAATTCTTCCACTTTTACACTCTGTTGTTATCTGCTTTCATAGGTGTTCCTGTTGACTTACTTGTCAAATAGGTTCTCTTGAATGGGAACAAAGGTGGTAGGATCCTCACAGCACTGTCCCAGTATTTACCTAGTCATAGCACAAATTTACTACTTCCTGTAAGTACTATTAGTGTGTTACAAACAGGTGGAAGGAGAATTTTTAGTCTTGCAGTGCTGCTGAAGTCATATTTAGCTTTGGGGGAGGGCTGAGTGCTGGTAAGAAAGGAGGGCAGGATACAGCTTCCTCTGTGACTCATTTACCAGCCATTGCTTCTCAGCACAACACTAGAGGGCTGGTGAGTGAGGTCATGACTCTCCTTGCTGTCCATCCCATGAGACAGAGTGTGCTGACAGAGCAGAAGCACACCATGTTGGGAAGTTGGAAGGGTAACTCAGGTCCTGAAGACTGTTTTCCCTGAGTTTATGTTCTGCTGGAGAGCTGGGAGAATGGAGAGGACAGCAGAATAGAGCAGCACACTTTCAGTAAGTACATGATCCCCACTAATGCTGTGCTGAAAGGCTGGCAGATGTCCCTTGTATGAAGGAAAATATCCCATTAACACATGGTCATTATAACAATGTTCTTCCATTGTGAGAGGTTGGTGGGAGGGAGAGGAGTTAAGAAGGGGTGACAGAGTAGATGTATTCTCTGTATTTTTTTTTAACAATGCATACATTAACTTGAGCAACTCAGATTTTGTCACTGAGCCTGATTCTCCTCAGTTAACACTGAGGCATGCAGCCTCACTCAGTAGAAGCCCCTGTGCAAAACTAGTGCTAACTTAAAGTAAGGTCAGGCCCACTGTCTCCTGGAAAACTTGTGGTTTTATGCCTATAGGCAACAAAGCCATGGGGTGTGCACCTCAGATTTATGGCCACATCCAGGTCTGGCACTTGGGCTTGCCTTGGGCTGGACTTGTTAAAGCTCCCTCCATGTGCAATCCCTTACAACAATGGGTATTTCCCAGACATTTCTAATTCAGCCACAAGGCCTGAATTGCTTAGACTAAGTATTCATGTTGAGGCCCAGAAACTTATTAAGCTAATTATTCTTTAAAATCCCCCTATATTTCCCCTTCTGCTTTTCCCTTCCTTTGGCTCTGGCTGTCGGATCATTCCCCAGAGAAGAGTAGTTTTAAGTAGGCAATTACTTGTGGTTGATAGGGTTTATTAGGAGTAGGAGAAGGCCAGTCGCCTTTCTTACCTCTCAGTTGGGAAGAGAAGGTTCCTTCAGCAAGCCAGACATACATCTCCATTACCTGTGACTGCTGTGGTGTGTTAATGGGTGCCCTTCCTCCTCTTGAGAGGAGAGAAATGGACCAACAACTGTATGAATTCCTTAATTCCTCTGGGATGTCAGTTAGCTTGGTCTGGTAGCAAATGTGAATATCTCAGACTTCAGTAAACAGTATAAATGTCTGAGCTATGTTAAGGGGAGAGAGACAGAGACCTGTTCCTACTGAGCAAGGGTTGGGAGGGCAAAGGGTGGGAGTGCTGCTCCTTACTTTGCTAGTCATCTCAAACATCCTTTGGGCCAGCCTCCAAGTCCTTCTAACCACAGATGCAAGATGCTGTAAGACTCCCCCTGCTCTGGATGGGAGCACACTGCATGAAGAACGTGTCCTTGCACTCCTGGTGTGAGCTGGACAATAGACTAGGTTGGGAGTCCTCTCACTTTACATCTTGTTATGCTGCTTAATGTCTTGGCCCTTTGGGAGGACTGAGATAATGGACTGCAACAAGCTGGTGATTGTACTGACAGCTTGCACCGTTCCTTTAGATTCTTAGAAGCGCCTTTTCTCTTAGTAGTTATTAAAGTCTGCCTTTTTGGGAACTGTCCTTGCATGAGAGAAACTGGCCTTTTATTTCAGATCAGCAATGACTTCTTGTCCTGGGCTTTAATAAGATCAGAGCATATGAATTTCACATTTCCAGAATGGCTGTCACCTCCTTGGAAACCTCAGATAATTATAAGGCTGTTGCTTCTGCCTTATTTTGTATCTTACTATTATTCCATCCTTCAGATATCTGTGTCTGTCCCTCCCATTTGTTCCTCTTTCCCTCCCAACACAATTAGCTCTACATTTTGATTAACCAGGCCTTTATATTAAGTGCTCACAGTCAGTTGCCAGTAATAACTGTCTGGGTTGGGTCTGTGCAGGTTATTGGCTTAATTTGCATGAATCTACATGAGCCTTCCTCATGGAGGGAAGGGCAAAAGATAACTCAGACTCTTTCCAAGGAGGCTGCCTTTGGAGATGTGTGCCAGAAGTGCTGGTTTTATGGTGGAATTTAAGATGGTCATTTTGGAAGGAAGGACAAAGAACCCTGGCAAAACTCTTCTGCTGGCTACCCAGAACCTCTTCTTGCCCCTGTATTTCTGCTCCTCTTTCCTGCCACATGAAACAAACAAACTCTGGGGACACAGAGACACTCTGTTTATCCAAAAAGCCTACTGATGAGTCTTGCAGTAAATAAAGCTGAATCCACAATCCTTGTGTGGGTGATTTCTAGCATCAGTTTTGCAGGCCCTTTCTGGAAGGGCAAATATTAGGCCAATATTTTCCAAGTCAGGAGTAAGCAGAGCTCTGAGCCAGCTGTCTCTACTAGAGCAGTGACCGACCCCATTGCTAAGCAAATTACTAGTATTTGTCAGTGCTAGGCTTTGATGCTTGCTTTATATAGATGTGAATTCAAGAGCAAGGCAAACTGAAAATTGTACCTTATGGCTGAGCACAAGGTAAAGGGTCTCTGCTTCATTCCCAGAAGGGGAAGCACAAAATATGTGCTCCCCCTACTCCTTCCAAGAAATAGCAGCTTCCCACCAAGTGCAGCAGGGACTTTAGACCTACTGCTGCCTGGGAAGTTGGGGCAGTAGAGGTCAAGGCTTTCAGTACCTACTCCAGCAGCTGGGATACCTGTGCAGGAGCAGAAGGGCTGGGCTCATGTTGCTCCTCTTCTCCTGCCATCTCCCAAGGTCGTATCAGCTTTCCCTACTTCTAGAGCAGTTAATATTGGAAAGATGACAGGGGTGATTTACACTTCTGTCAGCTGTCATTCCAGGCCTTCACTTGTAGCTAGATCACTTGCTGATGATTTTCTCTACAATTTACATATTGTTACAAAAAAGGGAAAGAAGAGGGGAGCAGATGAAAAGACATGACTCTGTGAGCTGGGGCTCATGGCTCAGTCTGGCTTTGACTATACAAAAACAATTTGTATTTAACCTCAGATCTTCTGTGAGCTCACTCTTTCACCCCATCAATATTGTGCTAGCAAGGCATGGTGTGAGGGGCAGGGGTATATATCTGGCAATGAAAATGCCTCAAGTAGTCAGTAAAATACATCTTTACTTTAGATCTGCTAATGAGTTCAGACTCACTACATGAATGATGTAGCGACTCTTCTGTTAGTTAAGGACTGAATTTCCGAGCACTCCCAGTCTTGTACTTCATCTTTTTCTGGGCTTCTACACACACACATGTATAGACTACAGTCTGTCTGCACCTGTGCTCTGCAGCATGAAGTCCAGACAATGGAGAGTTTAGCCAGTTGTTCAGCCATAATCTCAGTGAAGAGAATTTGAGTTTATCCTTTTTTTCCCCTCAAACTCTCCATCCATCAATATCCTCACACCATCTCCCTTGTTCTCTGTCAGTCAGTCACTGAGATATCAAACATCCTCCTGTAGCATGTTAGTGAAATCCCGGTTGCACAAGGAGAACAAGGAGGTTACTAGGAAGTATAAATATTAGACTGTGGAATAAATACCTAGTTTGTTGAAGCCTGTTAAGATGTCACTTAGCTCTGTGTATATGTATTTGCATGTGTGTGTTGTTAGCAGCTCAGTAAGGAGTAAATCCTGCTGCCACTTTTCTTGATATCTTCTCTCAACATTTAAAATCAGGATTTTTTACCTTTCAGAACTGAAGGTCTTTTTCTTCTTGAATTGTTTTCATTTCATTGCTGGCTAATGCCTGAAAAAGTCAGAGATCAGAAAGGAAGACACTTTGAATTTTAGAGTGCTTTTTAAAGGATACTGAACAAATCCAACCCCCATTGGCTTCTATGGAAATTGATGTTTCTCACTAACTCCTATGACCAAGCCAGCATTTTCTATGTTTAGAAATTAACTTTTATTTACTTTTTCTGAATGGCTTCTCCTTTCCCCTGAGAGTATTTCCTAAGGTGACTAAGGAAGGGAGAAGCACTAGTAACACTCTGGGACAATGATTCATGCTTGACATCATTGCCACAGCACTGCTAAGCAAGAATACATGTTGCCAGAGTATTGTATTTGCAGTGATGAGCCTGCTCTAAAGACCATCAGAGGTGGGAATGCAAGGCAGGGGGAGCTGCAGGCTTCAGCTTGTACAGCTGGTGATCTAGGAGGAGGCATGATCATGACACAGCCATGAGTAAGCCCACAGTGCTGATGCTTCAGCCAGGCATGCCCGAAGAGGTGCCTTCTGTCAAAATCGAGGGCATGGCAGTGCAGGAAAAGGCTAATTCAGTGTTAGGAGTTCCTCTGACAGTCATTACTGACTAATCAGTGTAGGAACTGGGGATCATGGAAAGCCATCAGAAGTCAATTAAGAAAAAATAAGCCCATTTGTTTGTGTCTTCCAGATTGAAATGCTAGAGCACAAATATGGAGGTCACCTGGTGTCTCGCAGGGCAGCCTGCACCATCCAGACCGCTTTCCGGCAGTACCAGCTCAGCAAGAACTTTGAGAAGATCCGCAACTCACTGCTGGAGAGCCGCATGCCACGCCGCATCTCTCTGAGGAAAGTCCGGGTCCAGAACTCAGAGAGCTTCTCTGCTGAGAAAGCCCTGGTGGAGGGATACAACTTTGTGGGCATTCCTTTGGTGAGGTCCCCATCTTTGCCAGCCACCATCAGTGGGGCACTGACTGAGCTGGAGGACTCCTTCACAGAACAAGTTCAGTCTCTGGCCAAGTCCATTGATGATGCCCTCAGCACCTGGAGCCTGAAGACCATGTGTTCTCTGCAAGATGGGAGCTCATACCAGATCAGAGAGACCTTCAGTGCCAGCTCGTTGCAGCCAAACCAAGACTTAGAAGCTGAGCTGCAAGATAAGGAGAAGGAGGAAGGGCTCCTGCCAGACACCCTGCCCAAGAGCAGCAGCACTCTCATGATGGCCTTCCGGGACGTCACTGTCCAGATTGACAACAAGAACATCTCTGTCTCATCGTCTACCTCGGTGTCCATGGCAAACTGCCTCAGCAGCAATGTCCAAGCTGGGCTCACTCAAGCCACCAAGACTGAAGAACCCCCAGGAGAAGGGGAGGGAGAAGCCAGTGAGCCACAGACTGCCCCAGAGAGGTTACCTGAGTCTAGAGCTCTCCAGAACAGCCACACTTTCACCGAGGTAAACGTCAGCACTAATGGCATGGGGGACAGCAGTGCTGAGCCTGGACAGATGTCAGTGCATAAGCTCCAGTTTGATGCTAACAATGAGACGGGGCAAAGCAAAGGCTCTGAGTCTGAGAACGTGGACAACTCGGAGCAGCTGAGCAGCAGCAGCACCTCCACTTCAGCCAAGTCAGCCTCTGAGGTTTCCTCGAAGGAAGCACTGCAGGCAATGATCCTCAGTCTCCCACGGTACCACTGCGAGAACCCAGCTAGCTGCAAGTCCCCCACACTTTCCACAGATACCATGAGGAAACGCCTCTACCGCGTTGGGCTGAACCTCTTTAATATGTAAGTGTCTCTCATCTTCTGTTTTTCCCAGCCTACTTCATGCCTCACAGGAATAGGTGATGGCAGGCTCTTGGGCTAGATCCATCTCTGGGGAAATCCTTTCATGTTCTGGGGTGTGACCCAGTGGGTATGCAATGCAGACCACAGGCTGGCTGCCCAGAGTCTTTGTCCCTGAGGTCCCCCAAGTGCTGTCCTGATCTTCTGTCACAACAGAGGAACAAACCAGTGCCCCATGCTCCCCTGAGTCCTGAACCTTCAAACCCAGTTGCTGTCTACCTGATATCCACCAACTGAGCTTGGGATCTAGGCCCCTGCTCCACTCTGTTATAAAGGCACAAGCGTAGCTGGGGATGTAATCCCAGCCTTGGTAACTTAATATGGGGTGTTTCCAAGGAGAAAGAGAGACAGAGGTGGAGCTAAACTTAGCTAGCTCAGTATGAGTGCTCTGGCTGCCATTTTCCTTTCAGTATTTGGATAGATATTTTTTCACCTGACAGACCAGGTTTAGTCATCTCAGTCTCTCACACATCTGAAGCTGATATTGTATGAAAATGCTGTAGGTGTGAAAGCAAAAGAAGAGCAGCCCAGAGATTACAGTCAGAAAAGCTTAACTCGGGGGGGGTCACACACAGTCTATTTTGGACTGACAGAAAGCAGCTGAGCTCCTATAAGGAGCTTTAGATTTGCTCATTGCCTTTAGATGAGACTTTCCTGATCAAAGTGAGCCATGAGCAATACTGTTTTTTGCCCCATCATCACACTCTCATCTCATGCTGTTAAGTTTTCCATTTGAGTCCCCTGATGAGGATGCTGGGGGTGTGATGCTACCATACTAGCAGAATGTTTTCCACATGTTTGCGTGGGCCTTTTGGCCAGAGTGAGGACTGAAGATTACACAGTCCTAGACAGCAGTTTTGCACAGACAAGGGAGCAATGTGCATGACTTACATATGTGTAGTATGGAGGCTGTGGGCTCAAGGAGGGAGGAACCTGGATAAGAGGTTTGTAGAGCTGGGCTCAGAGCACATCCAGAACTGAAATGAAGTTTTAGCAGACAGATTTGGGAGTCATACAGAACTGGAAGGAACATTTTACTAGGACTGAGATCAGGTCAAGAATGGGTGGGTCCACATATATATATCAAAGTCAGGCTGTGGGTGTGCACAGATTTGCCTGATGAATACCCACAGTCTAGAACTGAAAGAAGGTAGGTACCAGGCACAGATGGGGACTGATTATGATATAGTTCCAGGTCCACACAGATGTTCTGGGGTTTGTGTTGGGATAGGTGTCCTTCTAGAGAGGGACATGGGGCTCATATCTTTGCAAGCTTAATGTTTCAGTATTCTCAGCCGTGCTTGGCAGGAGTCCCTCCACCCAAAGTGTTTTCCTTTGGTTCCTGCAGAGTTGACACAAGCACTGATGTGACTATAAAGCAGGAGTGAAAATGCTTTTTCACAGCCTCTCCTTCCCCCCAGTCCACCTGGCACACATTCATGTGACAAATTAGTGGTGCCAGGTCTGTTTTGGGGAAGCAGCTTTGCTGTCTTCCTTCATTCAGTGACCTGGGTTCACTGCATCTTGCAGGTCCCTGTGGGACTGAAGTCTTGGTGATGCTGCAGAGCTCAGAAACATGACTTTCTGGCCAGGCCTCCCCTGCAACTAATTGCTGAAATAATGTGCCAGTAACATGTAAGGCTTAGTTTTCTTGACAAAACATTGGGGGACAGAGGGAAAGGGAACTGTCTTGTTAGCTCTGGGGAGTGAAACCTTCTCTTTATTCACTGAACAGGAGCTAAGGGCCACAGAGCTCCCCTGTGAAAGTGTAGTGCACCCCAATCCCAGAGGCTGCAGTTCAGCCATTCAGCCTTTTTCAGTTATTTGGTTGTTGGTGTCCCTGCCAATTTCCAGCAAGGAGCCAGTTTACCATTGTAGGGTTTGTGATGTGGGCACCAACCTGTAGGGTATGGAGCTGAGACAATGTATGTGTGTGTGTGTTCGTGCATTCATCTTTTTTGCTGACTGCTCCCCTGGGCCAAGAGTTGAAAGCCTCCAGTGGCTAGCACCATCTGCCATAATCTATCTTGCCCTGTATAGTGTTTTCAGGAAGCACTGCTCTGACTTGGAGCAGGCCCCTGGGAACGTATTGATCCTGTGCTGCTGTGGCACTTTCCCCATTCCCACTCCACAGTGAGGGGGAGGAATCCATGGAACGGAGATTGCTTCATTATACAGTGCTGCTCTAATAACTCAGTGTGTGTGTGGGCAGCTGGCTGCGTGGGCAGAGGGAAAGCCAGCAGGATGTGAGGAATCCCACTGCATTTGCTGTCCATGCTGAACACCTCTGCAACACTAAGAAAATAGCAGGGACCAGGCTCAGAAAAGATGGAAGTGGAGTTGTGTGCTGCACACCTGGGTAAAAGCCACGTACTGCAGTACATGAGATATCTGCAGGTGTTCAGTGGCAGAGGTACTGTGTCACTACCAGGATTTTGTGGGGAACAACTTGAATCCAGGGAAAAGCTGATGAGAGGCTGCTGTTAGTGAAAGAATAGTGTGTGCATGTATATTTGAGTTTTAGTCTAGGCAGTGCAGAAGAGCTGTCAGAGATGGGTTGTTTTATCCTACATTGTCTTACTTCGTGTGTCATCCTGCCTGAAATCCATACATCCATGCCAGTGTGTGAGCTGCATTCTCCTGGCCACATTCAGCACCCAGCTCCCCTGGAGTGAATGCAAAGTGAATCCAGTAGCCTTAGAGTCCCACTAGTGTAGCTGAGGTCATCCTCTGGCCTTGAACACCACACTGTCACTTTCAGGACACTAAAATATGCACATGGAGGTGTGTTTTATGAATCTCTTTGTTGCTGAGCTTGACTTCAACCCAAATATATGACCCTTGCACTTAGCAGAAAAGTTTACCTGTGTTCTTCAAAGGTGAGCCAAATTTGTGCAATAGCATGGAAGGTGCACTGTGACCCTGATGCTTTCCTCAAAGAAGATCTCACTAGGCTAAGCAGTCCTGGATTTTTCAACAGCAGATCTTGTAGCTCTCCTGTTCATAAATTTAATCAGCTGACTTTCTCTCCCCACCACTCTCCCCAGGGATGACCCATTGCCCAGTATATTTTCTTTGTGTCATTAAAAAGTAATCAGAATTGTTCTGGCCCATCTAGTTCTGGCATGCTGACGGGGGCCCCTGTACAGAGCAGGCCATGGTCCTGAATGCTGCTCCCCTTACAGCTAGACATATGTTGCTCACCCAAGTCCTTCACGACCTGACAGTGTCTCAGTCTCTGCCTGTGCATATCATGCATTCTCATGCTCTGAGATCTCATGCTATCCTTTACCCACCCAGAGAACCATCTGAGCAAACTGATTCCTTGGGCATTAAAGATCTCTGAATTCAGGTTAATGGTGGAAGTGTGGCACCCCTTCCATTTCTCTCATTAGGAAGCAACCCTTTCCCCAACCAACAGAATTTGTAAATCTTCCTGGCATGCACTAATTCACCTCAGCAAGAGGGCATCTCAACTGACACCCTTCAGTGGGGCAGACTGAAGAAAGCCTCCTGCACAGCATGCACATATGTACTCACTCCTGCGTGTACCTGGAGGGACAGGCACCCACATAGACTCACGACCACTGCTAGATACATAGAAATGTGCTAACAGAAAGAGACTTGGAGAGAAAGCCAAAATGTGCACACAGGCAGCTGGGGCAGTTCTTAGGAACGTGTATGGTCCAAGAGAAATCTGCCTGTATGAGGGACACACAGACAAGAATGTGTGCACTTGTAGGCACACGCATTACCCCCAGAGAGCTGCATACACAGGCATATACGCAGGCACGCTAATAAGCAGAAAAACATTCCCACAAACAAGCATTTAGGCTCACTCAACACCAGACCTGTTCTCAGAGAGGCACTCACAGCCACAGAAGGAGAAACAGCCTCTGTCTTGGAGCCTTTATGCAGCTGTCTTCCAGCTCTGCTAAGGCATCCTCCAGGTGCATGCTCTCATCCACCCACACACAGAGATTTCTGCCTGAGGGGGTAAATCAATAGAGAAAGGAAGAACAGCCTGGCTAAGGCTGGGGGGAGTGGAGGAAGAGATGCACAAATCTGAGCATGGGATTTCTATTCAGGCAGTCAGCACCAGGCTTGAGTAAGGAGGGTAGGAAGTGTCACTCAACACTGAGCAGTAAAATGTAAGAAAAAGGGAATAAAAATTTTTATGAAAAAAGGGTCCCACCTTTGGTTACCCCACTTTGTGTCTTGATATTTAGTTGGCTGTGGCCATACAGTAGAAATGCCTCCTAAGTCTCTTTTGTACCTTTGCCTTTTGTCTGTCCTACACAAGATGCAGCTCAGCTTCCCCAAGACAGTTGCAAAGTGCCCAGCTCTCATCCCTGGTCCTTGTGGATGGCTCTCTGTGGGCTGCATTTGAAGCAGCTGACCATACTGATGTTCCCTGTGCTGTCTTTGGGGGGCATCACAACAACGGCCAGCAATGCCTGTCTGGGTGTTATGTTCTCACAGGAGCCCTAAACAAACCAAGCTGGGGGATACAAGAGAATCGACCCTGTAGCGGAGACCTAACAGAAGAGAGTCACTTATGAGGCTGGTACTGTGTGGCAGGGTCCTTTGCAGCAATGGGATGGCACTTCTGCTCCCCAGGTGGCAGCAGGTGCTGCAGGTGACACAGCAAGTCCTGTGGCATCCCTTTGTCCTGAAGTCAATGGCACCTGGGGAGAAGTCCTCAAAGTCACTTGTCCACCAGTCCTGTCCCTGCCACACACAGGTGCCTAGGAGCCCATGCATATGCCAAGGGCTGCATTGCTGGAAGCCATAAGATGAGCCAGAGGTAGCAACACCTCAGAGAGATCATCCAAACTCACCATGTTTCTGTCCTTCTCTTACAGCAACCCAGACAAAGGGATCCAGTTCCTGATCTCCCGAGGCTTCATCCCAGACACCCCCATTGGGGTGGCACACTTCCTGCTCCAGCGGAAGGGCCTCAGTCGTCAGATGATTGGGGAGTTCCTGGGCAACAGCAAGAAACAGTTCAACAGGGACGTCCTGGAGTAAGTGTGGAAGCTTCTTCTCCCCCTCCCTGCCCTGTGAAGGAGCCATCAGCCCTACCTGCTCATAGCTGTGCCAGCAAGCACCCCCTTCTCCATGCCCCTCCATCCATACTCTGCAGGAGCTTCATCATTCCTCACCTCAATCTGGCACCTTTCGTTGCATTTCCCAGTAATGTCTTTGCTCCTTCATATCAGCAACCTGTTCATTTTGGCTTCTTCCTCCTAGAGTGCCTGCAGGAGCTTGGTGCTGGCAGGGGGTAGAACTAATGATGCTGAGAGGTGTGTGGCTGGGTGGCTCTGTGGCTGGGGAGCACAAAAAACAGGTCTTACCACTCATCCAGGCAAAGCACCTGTGACACTTTCTGGGAAGTACTAAGACAGGCAAAGGGAAGAAAAACATCCACTTCTTGCTGTAATACTAGCAGTGAACAGAGAATGATGGCTGCTCACTTGGCTCCCTCAGTGCTCAGTTCTGACATGGGTGGCCTTTTCAGTTTGTCTGGCTGTATTATGGGTATGATAAGAAGGGAGCTGGTCCTGTTGGTGCTAATGAAGTGGCCTGCATGAGGAACATTACCTGTGTAACCCCAGAGCACTGATGAACATCCCCACTCCAAAAACTCCTATGGGCTGAGCTGCCCCTTGTCTGAACAAAACCCAGGTTTCCTCTCCATTTATGTTCAGTGGCTGCCCTGGCTGGATTGTTCCCTTCAGTTCACTCACTGTGACCCTCTCCTGGTCCCACAAGCCTCACCATCATCTCTCACTCTATACCCCTCTCCTCTTTCAGCCTTTCAATTTGGGCTTCAAAATCCTGGGAACACCTGAGACCCATACATGCTACCTCAGCATCTGCCTCTAGTTCTGCTTTTCACAAAGTAACTATTGCTAACCTGTCAGCATCCAACTGTGGGCATCACAGGAGTAGAGTTGAGGTACTGGGAAGAGAAGCGTCTTACCTGTTCTTCTGACCATTGTCCAAGATGACAGGCTTTCTGCAAAGACTGGCCTGGGGAACTGAGATGAGCCTTCATTTCCTGCTTGTTCTTGATCATCTGCTTGCCATTCGGATGAGAGGAGAAGGCACAGCACTGTGTGTGATAAAACGAGGATATCAGAGACAAGAAACACTGCCTCTCGCACCCTGAGAAATTCCCACAGTGAAAGCAGAGGAAGTTTGTGCTAGGTTGTGAGTGTGAGTGCTGCTCTACATGGGCAGTGGGAGCACCAGTGCTGCTTGTGCCTCTCTGCTGATGGAGCCCTGGTGTAGCGATGTGACATGTGGAGCTGGAGGCAACAAGCTCATTCAGAATCCAGTTTTTGGAAATGATCAGCACTCAGCTGGGCCTTTCCTTTATTAGGCAGCAGCACAGCTCTTGGTCAGAGCTGCCTTTCCATTAGGATCCATTTCCACTGGATTCATTGTTATTTTTGGAGATGAGACCCATCCTACCAAATGTTAACTTTGTCTCCCTTGAATTTCACAGTGGCTTCTATTGAACTGAGCCAAAATGAAACCCTAAATCCAACACACACACCTCTTCTACTTCAGGAAAAGGTTGGAAGGTGCCAGTTCAAGAGCCAAATCTAGCCCAGATTTTAAAATCCATCCCTGTTGAAATTGCTTCTGCTTATTGCTGCAGGTACCTGACCATTGATCCAGCCCTGTTTTTAATACACTATATGGATATTGATCTGGCCAACAACAAGACACGTGTTCTCTCCAATCTCTTCATGCTGAGAGCTACAATTAAAAGTAATTACTTCTTCTTCTGCAGCAAGCAATGTGTGGGCTGCTTCCCCTGACAGATACTCTGCTGAAGTCCAAACCTAGCCTCTGCACAGACAAAGATATATTATTGCAATAGCAATAGGCTGGCACTTCCTTGTAGTCCTAAATTTGGCATCACCCCTACAAATGACCATGTTCTTCTATCTCACACATCACTACAAACTATGTGTCAGCATCTCCCAGGATCAGTCCCTATTGCAAAGCTTGGTCTCTGCCTTCCAGCCTCAGTCCACAGGAACTGCTGTGTTGTAACTTCCCTCTGCATGTTGCAGGAGGGCTTTTAAAGCAGGTGGCTCTACCCCATCATCTCCATTACTCTCAGCTTCCTCTGTACCTCTAGTGGTAGTGCTCCAAGTATTCAAAGAAAGAGTGATTCTGCCATCCTATTTACAGATGGAGAAAGAAAGAACTTCTGAGCTGTTTGTGTGTGAGCATGAGGCAACTCAAGGACCTTTGGTATTTTAGAGCTGGCTAAGGCCTAGTCTGGTTCTTGTTCCCCATCCATTGGTGTGAATAAGGAACAACTTCCATGAAATTAGCAGAAGAACAGTGGCACAGCTCGGGAGAATGGAGTCTGCAAGGACTGTCTTACAGTCCACACATCTATGCACACCTAGCAAGCCAGCGTTAGGGTATGTTGTATTCCCCAGAGATCATGTAGCAGTCAGGATAGCTCCTACAGTAGCTTCTGCCCAGCCTGCCAGTGCCACACTCCTCATTTTTGTAACCCAAGTGGCCCTTCCTCTGCCCCTCTGGCTGCAGGAGAACAGGTACTGCTGGTCCTGGCGAACTCCAAACTGCCAGAAAGAGTGGCCATGGCCGTTGGACAGGCACTGACTACGTGCAGTGAGCAGTACTGTGTGAAGGGGGGATGCCTGCTCCTTCACATCCCGGACTAGGCCATGGAACCTTCCCAGTCTGTCCTCTCCCTTCTGAAAACAATTTCAATTATTAATGCCACTTGCTGTGTTAGTTTAGCTTTCGCTCGATGTGAAAACTTGTGTTAGAAATGTGTACTGTAAGCATTGTTTTTCTCGCAGCCAGGTTGAATTAACCCAACCACATGAATAAATAATAGGACAGCTTTTAAAACATCTGCAAAAGTCTCAGCCTCCCTTGTGCATTTGGACGTTGGGTAGAGCTGCCCAGCTTACAAACTTCAGGCTTAGCCCTAAGTCTATACTCTGCAAACTTTTCCGGGCTTCCATGGGTGTTTGTGCTCTTAGAGGCCTCTTGCCTGGAGCTGTGGTGGCTGACAAGCAAGCCTAACACTTCCCATGCCTGGAGGCAGGGAACAGAGCTCAGGAGTGCACACCAGCATTTGGCATTGTGAAGATGATCTCTCTTTACTGCCCACCTAGTGAATGCAAAATTCCAGAGTCATGACAGGCTGGTTGCAAAGCCTCTGATGTGCATGGTGGGGCATGAGTGAGGATAAGCACAGGATGAGGCTTGAGCACTTTGATATGCTATTTTACCTTCCTGTTCTGGAATTTCTAAACCCTAAAAGCCCTGAATTTATATTCTTCCTCCCACTTTCCTCCTCTGTCTTTCAGCCTTTAACTGATTTTCTTGGAAACCAAAAAAGGTATTTGATTAACATGCAGGTTATACATACTAGCCAGAAGAACGCTGAAGAGTCAGATCCAAAGCATTAACACTTATTTTTATTATGATGCATGCTGTCGTTCTTAACATCCTTTCTTACCTTCTTTCTTTTGTATTAAAAACTCAGAGGTATTTGTTATTTCTGTTTGCGCACTCTTCATTCTGAGTTTATTTTTTGCTTTTGTTCTTCTTCATTCATCCTTCCCTTTACTGTAGTTCTTTCTTCCCCTCCACCTGTTTCTGACTCAAGAATTGCTTCCATTTGTAGTTCATTCATGAGCAAGATAATGTGAGTGATGCTGTGAATGAAGCTGACTGTGCTGCTGGTGTCAAATGGTTTGCACTCAGGTCATGGGACTCTGAGAAGGGCAGAAGTGGCTGTCCTTATACTTTTGCTGTCAGAGGGGAAAGGGGCAGGGATTCAAGCAGAGGTGACATTGTGCAGAGTGGGGGACTGGTTGCTGTTAGACTGTAAGTGCTGCTGTGGTTCTGACACACTATCCTTGCGGGTGAGCAGCTATCCTGTCTGTCAAACATGTATTGTCTTCTCTTTCTCTAATGAGAAGTCAGGGAGAAAAAAGCTGCTTCTAGGATGTAAATCCAGAGCTGGACACCCAGCAAAAAGGCTGTCTGTCAAAGAAGTGTTAGATTCCTCTTGAAATGGCAAAGTGAACTTGACAGGTTAGTCCAAACTAGCCTCCCTTCCCCTTCTCACTAAGGACATTACAGAGAATCAGTAGGGAACTTGCATTACAGGAGTGTTTGAGCAGTGCAGTGCTGCAGCTTATGCTGTGGAGCAATAGATAACGATGAGACAGCTCTGACCTCCTGCTGCTGCACCTGTGCCACAACCTCCCTAACGCAAGCAGAGCTGTGCGCACAGCTCAGCCTTGTGAACCAGAGCAGCCTTCCTGTGCCAAACTTGCCAGGGCTAAAGGCACACTTTGAACCTGCACAGGTGCCCAGGGAAACAGTAGGTTCCCTTGTACAAAGGTCCTTAATGTCCCTGGAGGGGGAGATGAAAGCTGGGCAGAACTTTCTGCTGCGTGGCCAACCTGCCTGGAGTGGGAACAGCTCTCTACCTTGGGAGACAGCTCTGGCGCAAAGCATGACACTCTAAGCAATTTCTCACTTGTGAAGGAGTGGGTGCCCAAGCAATTAGCCGTGTGAGCTACCAACAAGCCTGGGAGGGCTAGTAGGCATGATTCGGCCCCAGAGAAAAACAGGCTATATATGTAGTGCACCATCCCCCAGAAAAGTGAGACTGGTATGTGCCATGGTCTCCACTGTAGAGGCTACCCTGGCAGATAGAGGGCAAAGAGAGGTGCTGTGTGGAGTTCAGGATTGGGACACGTGCTTGCTGGTGCAAGTAAGCCCTGCTTACTCTTCATACCATGGGCTTCACTTCACATATACTGGGCAGCCTCCTCCCAGGGAAATGAGCTCTTCTGCAGCCCACCCTGAGCTCAGTTCTTGTCAGAGAGCGTAGGGGTAGAGATGCTGAGATGAGGGATGTTTTTTATTAATATCTTTGTGCCTTGTGGTTTTAAACTTTCCACCTGGCTGCCTCCCCCCTTACCCCCTCCCTAAGCGTGGGCTGCAGGTTCATTACAGACGCTTTTAGTTGCAGCCCAGCTCCTGCTGCATTGTCACCTGAGTGGAAAAGCTGGAAAATAGGTCATTATGCTCAGGTGAGCAGATCCCAGACCCACACGATACAGCTGCTTCCTGCCTTCTCTGAATCCTTTTGCCACAAGGCTCTTTTGCCATGCTTAGTCCTGTGCTGAATCTTTGCAGCCCTGATGCCTCCGTCTCCACCCCCTTTTTGGTGGACCCACATCCTGTAGCCCAGGAAGCAGCATGGCCATGATCTACATAACAGTTGGGCAAAATGATCCAACTAGGTGTCCGCCCTCTGGGTAACATCACCAGGCACCTGGAGCCCAGTTCTTAGCAGCTGTAAGGTGCCTGTCTTCTGAGTGCCTCAGGACAGACCCAGCTCCCTGTGCATACAGCTGCCACAGGAGCCTTTAAAATGCACCACCTTGTTTATGAAGCAAGGTGCCAGCACCTTTCCTGTTCACTTCAGCAACATGTACCAAACATCCAAAGTCCTGTCCCTGCAGACACTGGACTAACTGCATGTCTGGGTGGTCTGTGAGCTCAGTTTACTAGGCTTATAGCAAGTCCTTGGGAAGGAAGGGGCTGAAAGAGGAGATTTTATAAGGCAATTACTCTGCCCCCTCCTTCCTTATCCTTCTGGCTTCCTGGTGGCCCTGGAGCAGGCCCCTCACAGGCATGCTGCTGTTAGTAGAAAAATGAACTCACAGAATGACAGAATGGTTGAGGCTGGAAGGGACCTCTGGAGATCGTCTAAGTCCAACTCCCCTGCTCAAGCAGGGTCTCCTAGAGCACGTTGTACAGGATCACGTCCAGGCGGGTTTTGAATATCTCCAGAGAAGGAGACTCCACTACCTCTCTGGGCAACCTGTTCCAGTGCTCACCACTACTTTTGGCACATGCACATAATCTGTTGGCTTATTGCTTGGATGCAGAGAGCCATCCACTCTCAGCTCGACCTTTGTCTCTTACATCCAGTTCTGGGGAGAGAGAGCCTCCTCATGCATACAGTTATACTGTCTTTTCCATTGCAGCTCTGGAGACTGATGAGGCGAATGTGGTTTTTGCAATACGTTTGCGACAATATCCTATGTCAGCTTCTGGAGTTTCTACCTGTTTTGGAAAGAAAAGACCTCCTTGCTCCTTGCTCTTGTTTCACAAAGAAAAGTTGCATTGCATTTCAGGAAAGTTCTTATTTGGGCACCACAGTGTACACTTCAGAAACTTAATGGGAGACTGTACAAAGCCTGACCTGATCTGAGGCCAGACAAGTCAGGAAAACTTGTAGCTACTTAGAACAGGAGCAGGAACATGGCAGCCCCATGGCACAAAGCTGTTTGCCCATTTGAATGTACTTTGCTGTGTCAAATTTTCTCACAAAAATTGTCAGATAACTATGACCCAGCATTCTTTCTACTTGTCTGCAAGCCCCTAGCAGCATATCTGAGGACTGCTCTAGGAGCTATTCCTCAGGCCTTTGGCATAGGCTTTGCCAGATAGATCAAATGCAAGCTCAGGCTGACTTTGCTTGAGTCAAAATTTCTTCCTAACTTGTCCTTTCTGCCTGGTCAACTTTTCTCAGGAAGAAGGCCACCCTCGTTTTGGCTGAGGGACAACTGGAGGGGATTTACAGGAGTTTCAGCTTGGAATTAACTAAATAAACCTGCAGTTTTGAAACATACTGAACGCTCTGTATTCAACATGTGAGTTAAAGAGCCAGAGCTCTTGGTAAAATATTCTGTGGGTCTCACAGCCAGTTAAGCAAGATTACCTCAGCTCTTGACTCAGTAGGGGAATGCAAGAATGGAGAGAGCCCTCTGAGCATAAGAACCCAGTCCCTTCCTCATCTGAGACATCACACAATAGATTTTTGTTCTAACAGAGCTGCATGTGGTGTTCGACAGCCTAGTTCACAAAACAATTCCCAACAGCCTGCAGCAAACTGCAAAACTATAAAGAAGACCAACAGTCACATCTCTAGGGTGTCACAGAAAGGAAGCAGGAGAAACTGATGGCAGCACGTCCCTTTATTAGTAAAGGTTTATTTTGTAAGGTCTCCAGATAAGCCTAGGAAATGGAAGGATCCAGAAGAGAGGTAATCCTTTCCCCCTTTATTTTCCCTTTACTATTCCCCATAAAGTCCCAGACAACCTGTCTTGGGAAAAATTTCCTCCTAACCCTAAATTTGAGGTCAGTTTGTCCTTTACAACATGAAAAAGGCAAGCCAATCACAACACAGAGAAGAGAAAAAGGGAGGAAAAGATAAAAACAGCATCCAAAGAATATAAAACCAGAAAATATGGAGTCATTGGATTTTTAATACACTTGTAATGTCCAGGTGGTGCCATGTGACAGAAGATTAGCAAACTAGTACTTTGAATTTAAGAAAGGCTTAAAGAAAGTGGGATTTTGGCAGCTGTGCATTTCTTGGTCTGTCAGATAGTATGTCACATTTAAGAATTTATTTTAGGGGAACAAATAATGGCAGACATGAAGGTAAATGGTACATACTGAAGGCAGTGGAGAGTAGATTAATTCAGTGTATTTCTTTGATAAAACAACTGATTTTCTGGACAGGGGACATGCAGAAGATAATTTTGGACATCAGTTTGACATGGGAAATTGCCAGTTGAGACTGGAAGAGGGAGAAAGAAGTAGTAGAGGAATCATAAATGTGGGGGAGAATTGGCTAATGGAGACATTAATGCTAACCTACTGTGCTGAAATGGGAACTGTTGGGCTTAAGGGAGGTTATGAGTAAAGTTTCCTGAGTCTGCTTTTAATTAATGTTTGCAGTAATGACCTGGACACAAATGGTAGGAGTATGCTGACAAAATGTGCTGAAGCCACAATGGGAAGGCATTGTTATTAGAAATGAAGACCAGAATATCATACAGTAAGAAGAACTAGACAATTTGACCAATACAGACAGGAAGAACTGTCACTGTAGATTTTGGAGAGTAACAGTAGGACTTTTATAAGCTGAGAATACTTCAGTGGGAGACAAGAGAGGAGGAAAAAATGTGGGGTGTATTAGAAGATCTAAGGTGTCTGTGAACTACCAGTGTGCAATGCATTGCTGTAAAAAGAAAAGCAGTACTAAATATGTCAGATGAAGGATTTTCAGCAGATAGCAGGGAAGCATGGCACTGAAATGTGTTGGAAATGGAAAGGATAGTGTGGAAAGGGTAGAAACGTACAAAATGAATAGGGATTGGGATGGAATGAATTGTTGGAGACTCCTGGTATTTAAGTGTGTGGGCAGAGTTTTACCCAGTCTTGGCCTGATGTTACAATGGCATTCCTGTACAACAACTTCCATTTCCTATTTTCTTTGAGTTGGCTATGATCTCCAAAGACATAGTGAGCATTGCTGCTGCAGTGGTTGGATGTGAGCGAAGAGGGGTGAAGAAGCTGCGGTTTGTGAATGGGGATGGATGCCTGACTGAACAGAGAGTGGGGAGAGGACAGTGCAGGAACAGCTGGGTGAATTCAGATAAAAGAAGGATGAATAAGTAGTAGTGAATAAGGGCATGTCATGGGAGGGAGGAAGGAATGGGTAGTGTGTGAAGGATTGCCAGATGATAGGAAAGGCAGAAATAGATATATGTGTATATCTGTATCTATATAGATATATATAGAGATGTCTAGATATCTATATCTGTATAGATATAAATATATATCGATACAGATATATGCCATATATACATACACACACACACACACACATATATATACACACACATATATATGTAAATGTATATATGGTTAGACATAAGAATTGCTTACCTGCTGTAGAGTCCAGGAATGTCTGAAATCACTGCCCTGTTTCTGTCCCATCTGGGGGGCTGTAGCAATGTCTCAAGGCCTCTCCCCTGGTAATTCCCATGGGGACTTGGCCTTGGCACCGCAGTAAAGGAGCCTGCCTGGCCTTCTCTCTGGGAGGAGGTGCTGACAGAGGCTGTGTCCCTCTCCTGCAGTTGTGTGGTTGACGAGATGGACTTCTCAGGCATGGAGCTGGATGAAGCGCTGCGGAAATTCCAGGCCCACATCCGTGTGCAGGGGGAGGCACAGAAGGTTGAGCGGTTAATTGAGGCCTTCAGGTAAGAGAGCAACCTCTGTGGCCACCCTTTTTCTGCTCTGCTGCAATGAGGTGGGAACAGGGAGCACACTCAAGGCAGAAGACATACGGTAACAATGGAGTGAATGGCAGGGGACCTCCCTTCCAAAGGAGCTGAATATGGAGGGACAAGTGAAGCAAGGAGTGCCCCATCCCGCTGTTGCTGCGGAACATGTCCTTGTTGGATGTTCAGTGTCATGAAGGGCACAAGATCCAGGCCTATATGACTTCACAGGGCAGGGTGACACCAGCCCTGATGTGCCTGCCTGCAAGGGACTCCCCTTTCACTGATGACTCACAGGAGGAGCAGTACTGGGGCTTGTAGGGGTGCTGGGTCTGCTCCCTTTGTGCACCTGGAGGAGTGTTTTGTCCTTAGCAAGGCAGGCTGGAGGAGACACCTCCTGCATTAGCCCTGTGTAATGACACCACCCTGTGTAGTCTCTCTGATCTCGCTTGTTCCTTTGGTTCCTGAGGACAAGAAGGCTGAAGTTTCAATGGCCTACTTCAGCCGTTGGTGTGTAAATTGGCCTTCAGAGAGCAGTCTGTTCCATCTCATTTTTGTGAGAGGTGGAGAGATCCACCTGTGATGAAGCCATTGCCCTTCTGGAGCAGACTGGACTCCATGGTCTCCATATTAAGTGTGTGCATCCCTCCTGCTGCAGCCAGAGGTACTGCATGTGTAACCCAGATGTGGTCCAGCAGTTTCACAACCCAGACACCATCTTCATCTTGGCCTTTGCAATCATCCTCCTCAATACGGACATGTACAGCCCCAACATCAAGCCTGACAGGAAGATGATGCTGGAGGACTTCATTCGCAATCTGAGAGGTGAGGGTCCCACTTTGCTTTGTTTGCTCTCTTGCTGCTCTAAAACCCACCTAGGAGAAAGCTGCAGCCCAAAGCTAGCGGAGCTGCCTTTTTCCAGGGCCTCTCTGCTCTCTGTGAGCCAGGGAGGGAGGAAGGCACTTTCAGGTCTCCTCTAGCTTGACAGCCAGGGATGAGGAAGAGGGAAATCTCAGCTTTGTCCTCTGCAGAAAGCTGTCCAGCCATCTCAGAAACAGCTCAAAACATAAGAATTGCATTATTTTCCTTGAGAGATGTTTTCATCTTTTAATAGATCTCACTGTTTGGAAGCAGTCCATCATATTAAATTTTTATACTGCTCAGCTCTGTTCTTCCTAGACCCTGTTGGATTGCGCTAAACAAGCCCTTCCCTTCCTTGCTGCTTCAAAAATATGAACACATTTTCCTTCAGTTCAGGCTAAATTTTCCCTTTCCTAATTGTTCACAATTACTTTTAGTAACTGTTGGCCTGACTGAGTTTATGCATACATTACCTCTTAGCAATTTCTGATACATCAGTTCCCCAGATCAATTTTCTTCTCTTTTTCAAAGTCCTTCCCATCTTGTTAATAGGTTGCTAAAAGCACTTTTTTAGATGTGGTCATGACATACCTGTATGTAGAGCCACTGCCTCCTCCTTGTTCTCAGAGCTGCTACTGCAGCTTAGTATTGTACAGCCTTTTTGACATCACGTCTAGACAAATTCTTGTCTAATTTCCCAGCTATGCTCAGTCCTAGGTCAGTCATCCTCCAAATGTCTATTATTGCACATCTGTGATTCAGATTAAGTTCCCTCAAAGTTTTCCCATTGTGAATCCCTGTCTAGATTTTAAATTTCTGTAGGTTCCTTTGTCTTGTTTCTTTGTCCTCATGGCTATTCAGACAGTATCATCCCTGCCTCCTACACATCCCCCAATCTGCCATAAACTTCAGATTGGAATAATGTGCTGCTGAGGCCCTTTTTGTGGAGATACTAATGCCATCATTACCTTTGATATCACAGTAGATAGCCCAAACTCAAAAGTTTTTTTTTTGTTTGTTTGTTAACTTGCATTTAGAGTTGCTCAAAAAACTTTCAGTTCACATCACAATGAATTCAGCCACCATGAGTATTACTCACCTCCAGTTTGTAACACACCACACCTCATTAGAGCTAGGTCCCTGTATACACAAAGGGAGACAGTTCATCCCAGACTGACCTTCAGCCCAACACCCAGGTTGGGACTTCATCGGCCTGTGTTATAAAAACCTGAGAGTAATCAGGCTACATTTGCAAGGACATGAATCAGGAAGCCAGGAGATCACAATGCTTCTTTGTTCCTCAGCAGTTCTTCACCTGCAGAACAGCACTCAGGGCGGTATGTCTCAGACCAGGGAGCTGGAAGGAAAGCACAGAAAATCAATATAAAATGATTGAAAGAATTCAGTTCAGGAAGAAAGACTGGCAGTTTAATTTGTAGTGTTTGGCTAAGGGAAGGATGAAGGAGAACTTTTCTGCTAGGCTCTGCAAGGATTGGACAACAAAATTTGGAAAATTATCTAAGGAGACATAAAAGAAGGAAAGGACAGATCCAAGACAGAGACATCACAGACAGTATAACAGGGAGATATTAGGCCAGGGAGACATCACAGAGGAAAATGGTGGAGGCCACCAAGCAAACAGGAGAGCTGAGGCTTGCACTGGCAGGCAGAGCAGCTAGATCCCATTACAGACCTCCTCCACTTCTAAGCAATTATGATAATATGAAATCAGTGCTGGAGTTGCTGCTGAGTGGCCCAAGATATATGAATATGAAATTGTGGCTATAAAACTTTAGGGGACGCATGGAAAGGAGCCACCATGCAGAGCAATGGAATGATGAAATCTTCTGCATTGGCCTTAGAGGTGTCAGTCTCTCCTGCTGGTGCATCAGATATGTTAGAGCAAGAGGGAAGACAGCCTAAAGAAAAGGATTGCTCTTAGCCTTCCCAGTGCTGCTTAGTACAGAGGCAGTAGCTGGTGTCTGTCAGGGATCACCAGCTCTTCCCTTTCCTTCTATCCCTGTCTAGCCTGCCCTACATTTTCTGTGTTTGGCAGGGGTGGATGACGGTGCTGACATCCCACGGGAGCTGGTGGTGGGGATCTACGAGAGGATCCAGCAAAAAGAGCTAAAATCCAACGAGGACCACGTGACTTATGTCACCAAAGTGGAGAAATCCATAGTTGGAATGAAAACGGTGAGCATCCGTACCCTGCTGGCACCCACTCACCTCTCTCATCTCTACCTCCCTCACTGGGCCCTCTTTTCTGCCTTTTTCCTCTATGCCCCTTCTTTCCCTCTTCCATAAAACCTTCCTTGCCTGCCTTGATGCATCCACTCCTTTTTCTCCAAAAACCTTCTTCCTTGCACTCTCATTCTTTCTTTATTCTTTGGGTTCTCCTTGGCCAGAGTTTGTCTTAGCTGGTACAGTAATTGTTTGCCCAGAATCTCATTGCAGGGCCTGCCTGCCAATGCCTCAGTGATAGCCTTGCAGTGCTCCAGATTTTCAGGTCTTGTGAGATGTAGAAAGCAGAAGGGAGAGTGAGAGAAAACCATTTCACCCATCTCCCTGATGAATTCCCCAAGACCTGCTGGGGTTAAGAGAGCTGCAAATGCAGAGACACTTTCTTTAACAGCTATCAATGTGTAATGCAAAACTATGCTGTTTACCCAAACTGACCTAAATAATCTCTCAGGAGTCAGGAACCCCACAGATGTCCAGGAGGTGAGAGAGGATGAGCAGTCACCCAGCCACTGAAAGCCAGAGGTATAAGAAGATGGGATCTCTGATCAGTAGGGTTGTCTAGAGCCTGCTCCACTCCTCTGATTTCTCCAAGTCACAAAAGCATGGGTGGCTCTCTGCTAATGGGCAGGAAAACTGATGATGAGGAGACTATTTGAGTGGGCAGAGCTGGCTTTTGCCACTGCCACTGGGCAGGTTTGTGAGGGAGGTGGTGGAGACCCTCACTGGATCCTCCCCTCAGTGCACACTCTTGTGTGCCTTTTGCAGGTTCTCTCTGTGCCCCATCGCCGGCTGGTCTGCTGCAGCCGCTTGTATGAGGTGACCGATGTGAATAAAGTGCAGAAGCAGGCGGCTCACCAGAGGGAAGTTTTTCTCTTCAATGACCTGCTGGTGGTGAGTGTGTTCTGGCAGTTGGGCACTGCAGTGATAAAACTAGCCCCACTATCTATAAAGAAGTCTAAAACATGCATAGATCTCCCCTCTTTTCTAAGAACAGGCCATCTCCTGACCCATCCACACTGCAAGACAAGGCTCTGAATCCTTGCTGTTAAAAACAAACCAAACCTAAAATTTCTCTGATCCTTGAAAAAAACAGATCCACATCCCACAGCTGTCCAAGTAACGTCATTGCTCTCTCTCATCTCTTTGCAACCAGGGGAGGTTCATTTCTTTCACTGTTTGTTCCATGGTAGTCAGAGCTCTCCCATGCACTTCAGATCTTTCCTGCTAGACACTTTAAAGCCACTGCGTTCTACCAGTGCAAAAGTAATAGCTACTCTCTGTGGGAGAGTAGATATTACTTACTGGAGCCAAGAATGTGCATAGCACTTTAAAAGTGTGCTTTCCCAGGGACCTTGCAATTGAGTTCAGACAAGCACAAGGAGGGCACAGGCAGACTGGGACTGGGAGCAGGCAGAACAAGGGGAAAGTTCTGCATTAAGCACTTGAGGAAAAGTCCTGAGTGTTATGGCAAAAGGAGACTGTGGATATTGCAAGTATCTGGCCAAAGCCAATCCCTTGTGGAGGAGAGAGCTTTCCCCACCTCTTCCTCTGCACCCATTTATAGCTGTGAGCATGGGGAGATGATCTGCTCCTTGCTACTAGTCTGCCTCATGTCCATGAGACAAGTACCGAGGGAGTGAGGGCAGCACAGCATGCATACATTTGTGCTGGTTCTCAGCTCTAAGATATTTTTGACAGGCTTTCCTTAGCCTTACAGTCTGGCCCTCGGTGAACAGAATGACCCTTGAAAAGTCAGAAATATGAGCATCAAAAAGCCAACGTCCCTGGGAGACAGAGAGCTGAGTGGGCCCCAGGGCTATGCAGACAGAATTTCGGAAGTGTTGTTACAAGCGCAGATTGCCAGGCATTTATCTGGTGAAAGAGCTTGTCAGTCACCAAGTGTTACTCCCATGTTGCAGTAACCAAGCCTGCAAATAAGCTTTTTTGCTTAGTGCTTTGAGCAGTTTGCATTTTTCTTGCCTCCTGTTCCCCAGTGCTTTGCCCAATGATACATCTCTCCCTTCAACAGATCCTCAAGCTTTGCCCCAAGAAGAAAAGCTCCTCGACCTACACATTTTGCAAGTCAGTTGGCCTGCTGGGGATTCAGTTCCATCTCTTTGAGAATGAATGTAAGTCTGTCACTCCACAGCAGCCTGGAGGGGTTTGGCAGGGAAAAGGAAAAGGAGCGAGGGGGCTGTGTCACCCAGTGTGATTTTGCATCAGACAAGGAATTCCATGAGGGTTAAAAGGGGAAGCAAGAAAACTGAGGCTTCATACTGAGGGGATAGCTATGCAGGTACACTGCAATGAGAAGAGGCTCCTGGTCCCTCTCTCTGGGCCTGAGCACCCACATAAGTGGTGAACTTGAGCTCCTTGAAGTGGGCTGACTTGTCGTGGTGGCAGGAAGGGTGCCAGTGGGGAGGAATGAGGGTATCAATCCCCAAATATATCTCACTTAGCTCTCAGGAGCCAACTGTATGTGGAGAACCTTGTTGACAAAACTGCTGCTGCTGCCTTTAGCCCCTCTCCCCTTGCGCCACAAGTCACAACCCCCAGCTCTAACTTTGAATTAGATAAAGGCTCAAAGGCTGCTGCCACCTCCTCCCACTCTACCATGCCATGCCATGCTGAAAGCTTTCTGAGACAGAAGTAAAGCCCTTGGAACAGTACCCACCAATGCATGGCGAGAGGCCAACCCTAGTCAGCCTGACCTTGATGGTCTGGGAATAGAGCCATGATGTATCATGACTGAGGCTAGTTGTGTGGTGGAGGAGTGCCAAAAACATGCAGGCTCCCTGCTGGCACAGGCAGAGGCACTACATGGCTGTCCCAGGCCAGTGTGGCTAATGCCCACTGGGGTTTTCGTGAGCACCTGCAGAATATGCTGCAGAGAAGGAAGACTGTAGCAGTACTGTGCCTATATTGAGGCTCTTCACATCCTTTCCTCTACCCTACTGTCAGCATGAGTCATCCTCTCAACCCCCCTACCCTCCACAGCAAGCAATAGATTTCATACCCCTCTATGTACAAAAGAGGCAGTCAGAGCTGAGCATCCAGCAGGCACTGTCAGAGCTGAGACCACCTTTTGGGGTACTGTAACTATCATCTGGGGAGTTCTGAAGGATCTTCTGTCAAAGGCAACCCATTGTGTATCCCCTGCACAGATAGAAAAACAGATGTCCCAAAGAGTTTGTGATCTAAACAGATGAGACAGACATGGTGGGAGAAGGGCCCTGTGATGTAAACAGAAGGAGCTGTGGGCTGGCAGCAAAGAGCAAGTTTGTCCTCTGACTTGTTTGGAAAAGACTGCTTAAGGAAGAGGATGGGGAAGGCAGGCAGGTGCAGGACTAGGGGAAGGAGAAAAGAAAACAAGACAGGTGAAGAAAGAAATTAAACGTAGACAAAGGTGAAGGGGAAAAAGGGTTGAAACCACTGGCCAATAAGCAAAAGATAGAGAAAGTCCAGTCACAACTGTAGCAAGTTCTCTGCACACCCAAAAGCCCCTGGTTCTCCTGCTTCTGTTGACTGAATCTCCAGCTGCCTCCTCCCTGCACCCAACCTAATCTTTAAAACACAAGACCTTTTGCTGTGATATTTTCACTGCCTGGGCATGTCCTTCCATTTGCATTCCTTACAATGTCTTTTGCCTGTTGGGGAGTACTGAGCAGAGACCTACAAACCCACATGCTTCTCCTTGTTGTGCTCTCTGCACAGCACAGTGAGCTTCCCAGCCACGTTGTGCTAACACCCCTGCCATGTTCCCTGATGGTGAAAGTGTAGACCAGGTAGAGGTCCTGCCTCTGTGAGTGTTAATGGCTGTTCTGTCTTTGACTGCAGGAGCCAGCCTCTCCTGTTCCATCTCTCACAGGAGCAAAAGCTTTGCTGGCCTCTTATATACACTGTTTACTCCTCCATAGATTCAGGAGGACTTTATAGTCCCATCGCTATGCGCAGGTTCTCTGAGCCAATGTTACACTAAGTTTAACTAAGTGCAAGAGTTTTCTGGTCATGGCACCACTGTGCCTGCACACAGCAGAAAAGATGCAGTTTCATGGTGATGATGGTACTGGCCTCGCTGCTGCAACTTGTCTGCTGTGTTCACTCAAGGTGCTGCAATGCTGCAGGCTCTCACAGTTTGCAGTGTGACAAACTGAAAGTGCACCATTCCTCTGGACTTGTATTAGAAATTTTCTGTCCTGGAGAGGTACAAAAACAGCCAGCTTCTCCAGCAAGAATGCCTAATGCCTTTTTGTTGTGTTGACACACCTTCTTTCCAGATTACCCCCATGGCATCACACTGGTGACTCCAGTTTCGGGCTCAGAGAAGAAACAGGTACTACACTTCTGTGCTCTGGGTGCTGAGGAAATGCAGAAATTTGTGGAAGATCTGAAAGAGTCAATAGCAGAGGTGACGGAGCTGGAGCAGATACGAATTGAATGTAAGAGCCTCTGATATGGTTCAGACCCCAATGCAATCACACTGCATATGTCTGCAGGGGTAGAAAGGGCAAATGAGGTGGATTCTTCAGGAACAGGGACAAGGAGGATGAGTAGTAAAAGTCTGCATATGACTGTCCTTGTGTTCACCAATAGAAAAAGCAGTTAGGGTCTGTGACCACCTGCCAGTGGGAAAATTGAAGGAATGTAGCTACTTATGATGCTATGAAACAGAGCCCACAGTATGGTGTCCTGAAACAGTGAAGCCTGAACTGGCTGACCGAAAGGCTCTTCTCCATCCCATACTCCTTTGACTATGCAGATATGATCCGTAGTAGCTGGGAAGTACAGGGAAGGTCTGATAGTCTTAGCAGAGCTGTCCTCTCCATGAGTGAGAGGACACTCATGAATGGTGATGATGTCTGGGGGACAGGCAGTCTGTATTGTACCCCTCTGTGGAGTACATATTAGATGTTCACGTATCCCCTGATGGCCTTCCCATATATGAATT
Source organism: Apteryx mantelli (assembly GCF_036417845.1). Taxonomy (NCBI): domain Eukaryota; kingdom Metazoa; phylum Chordata; class Aves; order Apterygiformes; family Apterygidae; genus Apteryx; species Apteryx mantelli. The sequence continues at coordinate 154,398,377 of NC_089978.1, read as the reverse complement.
GATAAGCCAAAGTAGCTTAGCATTAGTGGTCCCCTCCTGTGCAGCAATAACCTATCCTGTATGAATGCAGGTCATACACACAGGTGTATGGAGATATTTAAGTGCCTTCACAAGTCAAGTCCTCTCCAGTTTATGTTTCTCTCTTAACTGATCCTCTCTTCCTTCTTTCTTACCACTCTGTCATCATTTTCTTGCATTAATTCTCCTTGCTGACTTCACACATTGCTCCTTCAGTATGCCATTGCTCTTCCCTCCATCCCTCTCCTCATTCACTTCTATACTTCTTTCTGGCAGGGGAGTTAGAGAAACAGCAAGGGGCGAAGACTCTCTCATTAAGGACCAACGGAGCCCAGATGGAATCGCAATCTAAGCAAGGATCTCCAACAAGTAAGGGGACACCCGCCTTCTCTTGGTCAAGTCGTGCTACCTTTGCAAATGTGTTCTCATTGATCCCTGTGGGAATAACTGCTAAAAGAAGTGATCAGTTTTGCATCCTTTCACCTTGGGTGCATAGCGGAAATATGAGAACAGTGTGCATTCTTCAGATATGCTAAAAAAGCCATTAAAATTTCATTACCTAGTCCGTAGCTGTAACATCCAGCAAAGAGGGGTTACTGATGGAGCAAAGTGCTATATGATAATTCCTGGAGACCCTGGCCTACTTTTTCTTCCCTGAACTGGTGCCACACAATAACTGCACTGTCAGCTTCCTTCACAGTCTTCATCAACACTTTTGCAGGAACATCTTCTGTGTAGCTTCTGTTGTGTGTTCTGTGGCTTTGTGTCCATTCATGCCTTGGTGTGTATGCCAGCGAAAATCAAGTGCAGTGGTGAGTGGCTACCAACTCACTAGCATGGCACTAAGATCAGGACCTAAGGATAGGACTCCAAAGGGGTCTTCCTCCTACACCACTAAGGAGCTATCAGGTTGCAAGAGGGCCTGGATTTGATCCTGCAACTGGGAGTCTTGTTGGGCCCTATACCTCTGCTTTGAGCTTTCCAGTCCACAGTGTGAGGGCCAGCTGTTGACTTGAGGTATGGACCTCATAAGTGAGATGTTTTGTTTTATTTCAAAGGCAAGAAGGATTTGGGGGAGAAGGTCTCAGACAGCACAGTGGAGGTAAGTAGAGTGCAGAGCAGCTGAGGTAAGTAATTCCCTCTCACTTCAGCTCTTCTCACATTCTCTGTTGTTTCTTTTCTCAGGTTTTAATCAATGCCTCCCCAGCCAGACTGACAATTTTACCAATTTCCAGAGATACAATTAAAAGTTACTGCTAGGACGGGTAATACAACTTTCAAATCCAAACTAAACTTCAAAGCATTTTCAATCCGTTTTTATAACTGTAACATCCCTCATGGACCAAGCTCCCAAACGCTGTAGACTAACCCACCCTACTGCTTACGGGGAGACTGAGAACCCCACTAAAGATTTCCCTGACATGCTAACTCCATGCAGCATCACATGCAAACTCCTCTGCAGCCCAGGTTCCCTGCACAGTCTCTGCAGCTCTATCTCTCCATCCCCCCTTGAAGGGGATTAAGCATGGCCTTTGTATATCAGAGACTTGCCCTAGAGCTTTACCTTCCTATGTAGAGAGCTTGGCTGTCCTGTGTGCATCTATCCTTGCAGGGATGTCTCACATCCAGTGGGCTGCCTGTTTCTTCACAGACACCTGTACTCCTACTACCTGTGAGGAAACAGGAAAATGCTATCTTTACACAGAAAAATCTTATCTCCTACTTTCTGCTCCTTCCTTGTCTGGAATATCCCCATTGCCCCAAATTTGCTTTTCCAGGGTAGTTCTTTCCCCTCTTGTCACAGTATATTTACTTGAAGAGTTCAGCTTCTCTGTGGGGAGTGGGTGCTTCTGCTTTTCTGTTCAGAGCACCCCATTTTCGTGTGCACTCACCCTTTCTGGGGCAGGTGTCTCTCCCAGCCAGCTTCCAATTCCTGCTGGGATGACTGTTTCCTTTTGGGGAATGGCTTCCATGTAATGTCATTAGCACTTCATGGCCCAGCGACCAGTTTTTCCTAGTGGTGATCCACTGCCTAAACAAATATTGACACAGCATTACGCCTTGCTGTGCAGTGAGCCTGAGCAACTTCTACGCTTGAGTAGGTACAAACAGCTCATCCTTGTCCCACCCTCGTGGGAAGTTTGGCCACTCCATAACTGCTCTTTCCCACTGACACCGCCACTCTTCCCAGTCACTGGCTCCACTGCCCAATGTACACTCTATTAGGGCACCTGCAATTGTCCCATGTACACCTGCCTAGCTGGAAGTGCCCTGCCAGCCTGCAAACACTTGTTTCCCGTGTAGGATTTGTCACTTGACTGACATTCTGTTTTGAATCAGCATTCTTGCTCTGCTTTGGGGTCTCCATCAGCTCATGTCCTTGCCAGGAGGAACTATGACTTCACCCACCATTTTCCTGCTGCGCATGCCCCCTGGGGACCTCCAGTCCAGGCCAGCTCCCCTTTCACAAACCAGACTCAATGAGCTCCCTTATTTGAGTGACTCCATTATCAGCATCTCTTTGCGGGAACCCTGATGACCTGCTCCTTCCCTTCCCCCTTCCAATTGCCCAAGTAATACTCCACCAGCACAAAAGCATTTCCATTTCTTTGATATTATCTAATCTGCTACCATTTCATCATGAATTTCTTTTATCATTGTATGAGCTAGATGGGCATTTTTTTTCTTTCTTTTTTCTTTTTTGAAAATCATTTCCTTTCACTGACAAACCATCAAATGGATCAGAGGGAGCTGCCTTTTGCTAGAGTATGTCAGATTTCTGCCTTTTCCTTTGTAAACAGATTAGCTGGTCATGTGGTGTACCTTCCTACTCAGAAAGGCAGGGAGCTGAGAAGGGTTTGAGTCTCTCTGTCTCTCTCTATCTCAGATTCAGCTACCATCATTTTGCTGAAACGTACAACCTCGATTATCTGAAACCTTGCTTTTCAGTTCCCCCTCCTTTCTGCTGCTGGGGACAAGGGCATGACCTTTGAGGTCTGTTCATTAATATGAGAATTCACTCCTCCACTTGCAGAGCTGATTGACGTTCCCTGTGCCGTTTGGATAACCAAAGTTGCATTGCATTTGGGAATGATGGCCCTGCTGCCTTTGATGTGATGGAAAGGACAGGGGCACTTAGGCCTAGATGGGGATGGTGGGACTATTGAAAGGGGGGAGCCGCCAGGGGCTGTGCCTGTTCTTTTTTTTTTTGAGGAGGGAGGGTTTAGTGCATGTGAGATTTACTGGTGGGAAGGGTTCAGGGCAGCCAGTAGCAGCAGATGGGAAAAATGTCTTGTAACATTTAATGCTTCTTTGACTGTTTCTAAACTAGGTGTCAATTCACAACAGGCTTCAAACGTACCAGCACAACTCCGCCCTGGGGCCCGAGAGTGGAATGCAGCCCAGCACGCGTCTTAATACACCACGGGAGCGGCTGGAGACAGCACTGGTGGCCTCGCACCCCGCCTCAGCGGGGACACTTGTACAGTGCCAGCAGATTGTCAAAGTCATTGTCTTGGACAAGCCGTGCCTCGCTCGAATGGAGCCAGCCCTCAACCAGACTCTGACACGCTATGTCACCTCCGATTCCTGCAGCTCCACCCCCTGGCGCAGCGCAGGCAGCGGGCTCCCTGGGACCCCCATGAAGCTAGTCCATCAGCCTCCCCTCCCACCTCCACCACCTCCTTACAATCACCCACACCAGTATTGCCCCCCCAACTCCCTGCTTCAGAGGCGCAGGTACTCCAGTGGCTCACGCAGCCTCGTGTAGCCACACCACCAGCACCAAAACAGCACAGACTTCCCCCCTTCCCTTCCCCACTGCTTCCCTGAAACCCCTTCTGCCTACAGAGATCTAGTTTGTGATTTATTTTTTAGTAAAAGAAAAAGAAGAAAAAAAATTGCCGACTGACCTGACTCTTACCCTGTCTCCCCTCGAGATGATGCTAATTGTGAGGAGCCATCTGTAGGAACTGCTGACCTACACGCTCACACATCCTCACACCCTGCCAGCCCAACTGGCCTCCTGCACTCATGCCATCCTCATGTAGCACTTTGTTGCCCTGTTCCTGAGAGGCTTGATGACCTGCTGCTTTCTAGGCACTGTCTTCCGTTTGCTGCTCCTCGACCCCCTTTCCCTGCCTTGCATTTACCTGGCCATAGGTTTATACCTACCCCAGAACTTCAGCAGCCTCAGAGATGGACAGACTCACCCATGCCAAGGCCCAACCTTGGGTCACTTCCAGGCCTGGAGTTCCCTGCCACCACTGCTGTTGCCTGCTAAGCTGGAGCTGAGAATTTGTACCACTTGCCATGCTTTCTCTTCATTGCTCTTCAATATTATCTCCTTCCTGCAGCAGATGTTTCGGAGGGAGGGAGTGCACTGAGAGCATGAGAGGAGGAGAGACTGTCCTAAGCTGCAGTACAACACAAGGAAGGCCTCACTCTGAACACCAAAACTGTTTCTGTTGTTGTATTGGAGCATTGTACCAAGAGACATCTGCTGAGACCTAGCAGACCTCATCACATGTAAATACACCTATGTGGTAGAGTACGTATGGAGCATGCTTACTAAAGGAAACACCAAGCAGTTCTGAGGGAGCAGAAGAGAGACATTAAACCCAGGGACCTTCCTGGGACGGATGGGCACTTTTCCAAAGAGATGGCTCCAAGAGGTGCCCTCCCACTCAAACTCACACACACGCACAAAGAAGGATGGTCTTCTCTGGCATGAAAGATACCCACATCTGCTTTCCCCCCTTGTAGCTGATTTGTGTTTCCTTCCCACCTGATTTTTTATATTCTCAAAGAAAAACCAAGTGTTATGTTCACCTTGTGGGATGGATGATCCCTTCACTTGCCTTCTTTCCCCTGTATTAGAGGGCAGGGGCTTTTTGGAGACTACCCACGTGAGGGCCCAGCTGTATCCCTTACCTAGCTATATACCCTCACCCCATCAGCCCTTCCTGTAGGAAAGCTCCACACACACTAGGCTCCAAGGCCTTTTCTCCTCCCTCCATCCCTATTGCAGCTTCAGAGTGAGGGGAGGGGAAGATGCTAAGACAAAGATGACAGCTCAGCTCCACTGCTTTATTGGGGACATTGATGTGCAGGAAGAAGGCATTAAAAATGGGCTACGGCTGTATTTTTAGAAAAAAAAAATCTGAGAACTAGGGAGGAGAAGGTATTAATTAGCTTAAAGGCTTTGGTCTCGCTCACTTGCTCTAGCTCCCTTCAAGGCTTAAGAAGATCAACTTTAGGATTTTAAAATAGGACAGAATGCCTTTTATGGCTTTTATTCTTATTTTAGAGGGACAGAAAGAAATGCTCTTCCTTCCCATGTGATGCTGAGACATGGGCACCAGGTGCTGATGACACAGCTGTTGGGTGAGGAGAGATAAGGGTTGTTGACAGTGGTGTGGATGTGCAAAGTGTCAGGGAAAGGACAACAGTGACAGATGCAAGAAAGATTTTTTGACCTTATGGGGTAAAAGAAAGCAACAGTTTTCTTAACCAATGCTCCACCATGCTCATCTCTGGGGCTTTTACCAGTGGCCAAAACCATAGCGCATCGGGAGCCTGGCCTGCCTCAGTGCTGTCTGGGTGCCATCTGGCTCTGCTGAAACATCCAGAGAAAAGCTCATGTACTTGTCCTGGGCACAAGCCCAGCTGGGGTTAGGAAAGCAGAGAGGGGCTGGAGTGAAGGGTCCCCTGTGCTTGGCTAGCCCTCCAGGGCAGAAAGCCTGCTCACCTCCAGCTCCTCTTACTTCTGAGCTTGACCCATATACCCAGATGTACCAACAGGTCTGTCTTAGCTGTTTGCTTAGCTGTGTGGCGCAGGACATCAGGCTGCTGCTGTTACATGTAATAGCAGATATATTGACCAGTAATGAACAGGCACAGCCCCAGGGAGGCCTATGGAAGCAGGAGTCTGAAAACTTGTAAAAAAAACTCTGGATGAAAGCCCGGTCTCCCTCCATACCAGAGAAGCTTTCTTCTGCCAAGTCCCCAGGGCACTGAGGACGCTCCACATTCAGAACCAGGCCCACAGAGAGGTCCTCACCCTCTCTGCAGCACATGGCCCTGGCCAGGGCTCAGCCCCTCGTCCTCCAGCTAGCTGAGAAATATGGCTCACCTGATTTGCCACTTACTCCGTCCATGGTGGCAACCTGCCACACTTGTGGTAGCCGGGATCTCATCTGACTTGCCTGTAGCTTCCTGGAAAGCTTACATGTGGCATCCACCATTGTCCAGTGTGCCATTTTATTTTTACTCACTGCTGAGGTAAAAGTGATGGTATGCAAGGCGCACTGGCACTACTCTTCCTTCTCAGCAGTTACTTTGGTGTCTGAAAGGAACAGCAGTGCTCATTTGCTTATTTTTTCCCAGAGTACAACAAGCCATGGAAGGGGTGTGTGTGTGTGTGTGTGTGTGTGTGTGTGTGTGTGTGTGTGTGTTTATGTGTGTGTTTGTTAAAATAAATAAATTAGATTTTACTTGACATTTAACACAAAGTAACACGACAAAAACCTTAAGGTACTGGATGAAATAGTTTTTTTAGATGAAATATTTATAACAATACCTAAGAAGTTCCTGCAAGAGAGATTTGCTGCTTTAATAAATGATTGGGAAAATTACAAGAATGTAAAAAAGAAATAAGGAAGCTTTCTTGAGATTCCCGTCTTAGTGCTGGATGGAGGATGGAGGTGCATTAACCAAAGTGCCAAGATACCTGAGGCACAACAGTTTCTCAGGGCAAGTTGGCTCCCTTTCCCTGACCTTGCAAAGGCTAATTTTGGCCTTGAGCTTTGGACAGAGAAGCAACCATAGATAACCCTTTCTGTCTTCTAGATTGCTGGACACAGCATCTTCTGTCAGGGTCAGTTGGAGAGATACCAAATCATTTTATTCCAGGTTCTAGTGAAACAGTTTGCGCTAAATTCTGTTGTGTAGCTGAACCCTTCAGACTTCACTTCAAAATAAGGATTTTTTTTTTTCCTTTGAAGGTTGGTCTAGAAGGATAACAAGCACTTTAAAGCATGTCTACACCTCATCTAATCTATTGTATTGTCTGCTCCCACAGCCCTCCCACATGCGAGCAAACCCACAGATTCAGTATACCTGTAGTGCTGTGAAGACACCCTTGCACACAAACTAATCGTTGACAGGGTGCAGGCTAGAATGAGTAAGTTAGTGACAGCCTAATGAAGGGCAAAATGTACACAGCAACTCACCATGAGGTATCAGCCCAGAGAAAATTCATCAACCATTGGCAGCAGCGATTCTGATCATGAGCCTAGCATGATCTTTCAGGTTGTGGGATCAGGCAAGAAGCTGCTGCAGAGATAAGATCAACCAAAATGAACCAGTGGCTTTTTCTTGCTGAATTTATATCCTTCTTCATTAAAAAAGGAGGGAGGGGGAAAGAAAAGAGAAGACCAATAAAGAGAATTCTGCAGTAAGTGTCCAATACCCAGTGGCCAAGCAAAAGGTGGCTCTGCTGGAAGGTGGAAGAGAGCAAAGTGCTACTGAGGTTTAGATAGCTGTGTCACGCAAATCTTCAGACTCTGTCCTGATTCTTTCTTGCTCATGCTGGTGCAAGTCCAATGAAATTAATTTGTTTACTCCAGCAGCAAAGGGATGGAAAATGTGACAGGAGCATCAAGCTTAGCCCAGACAAGTTGGTTTTAATGCAGTGTTTGGCTGCTTTTGTAGTGCTTCTAATGCTGTAGTTTGGGCCACTGCTGTAGCAACATTGAGTACTTCCTGCAAGTCCTTCAAAGCATCACACCATGTGTGTTTTCTCTCCTCCCTGTAAAGGGAAGGTGTGGGTATGGTCTGAAAGCAGTATTTCATCAATACTCAGACTTCCTAATGGAAAAGTACCACCAGATTTTGAAGTATTTAAGAGCCTCTGAGCTATACGAGTTTGAGTTTTGTTTTGTGTTTTTCAGAAGGCTCAACCTGCAGTTATCTGAACATGTTTGTGAGATTTCCAAAACAAATCTGAGCCCTAGACTGAGGAAGCTGCTGCTTGGGAGAGTCTCTGCTTTGAAATGGGAGTTGCTGTCTGACTCTGCTGAGTGAGATCCCCTGCTTTCTGCTCCACCAGCCACCCACTGTGCCAGTGTAAGCTCCAGGGACTGCTGGCAGTGTTTCGTGAGCTAGAGCTGTCCTTGTCCTGCCCGCTCTTCCACAGCCATGCCTGGGACAGCAGCTTTGAAATCATCCAGCTCTTCAACACTAGTCACAACTCCATCTGAATGTGTCTTTTAAAAAAGCAAAACTAACAACAGAAGTGTTACCTGTGTGTAGGCTTTTGAAAGCACTTGTCTGTCTGTCTGTACCTGTTTCCTGCTGTATATATCACCAAGAAAAGCTTCCTCTGGGAAAAGTGGTGTGGTCACACCTAGCGAAGAATCCAAATGGCTAATATTTTGTAACAAAATAACAAAAATAGATCAGAGGTATTTTATCTGTTCGATTAATAGAGTTTTAGAAATTATATTGAGATATGTCACTTGTGCGCTAATGTCTTCTTTGCCTCAGCCCTGCTCCCTGTGTCCCTGGGCTCCGTCGGTGTGCACAGATGCACAGGCCACGCACGAAGGGTGCTCCCAAGGAATGCCAAGCAGCCTCGCTTCCTGCTGGCTTCAGGGCAGCCCTCAGCAGCTACTGCTGATTTTTCATCAGTGCAGCAGGAGCTGACTCGATGCTCAGGCTCTCTGAGGATCACACCCAGAGGAAAGCAGGAAGAAATAGTCTTGTCCAAGAGAAGGCAATGCAATATAAAAGTCACACCTGCAGTGAGGCAGAGAGGAAAACGGGGGGAGGGCAAAGCCCTTCCATGCTGCAGCTGCTTCCTTTCCACCCTGCTGGCATGCAGCAGAGCCAGCCCCAAGCCCTCTGCTCATGCTTGTGTAGCTCTGCACCTCTGGGTAAGGAGGTCCATGCACACATGCAAGCTGCATGCTGCCCTGTGTGTGTGCTGTGGTTAGGAAAGCAACTTCACATACTGCATGTGTCAATGCATGTGTTGCACGCCAGCTGGCCACTGAGAAACTCAGGCACCCAGAGACATTGGCACATACTGTGTGTGAATACACACGCCATCTGCCAACATTCAACATGTAAGACTATATGGCAGATAACACGTAGGCACCTCTACTATCCCTGTGGACAAACATGCCATACAAAAATATCAGGCATATGAAGCCATACACTGCCATAGTAGGACAGCTGTGCTGGCTGCAGTTACAATCAAAGCACATCTCACAGGCTAAGCAGGCTCATGCTTGGTTAACATTTGAATGGGAGACACATAAGGAAAATGACATTTCCCATGCAAATCAGAGAGACATGCATATTTACACAAAGTGTAACCCCACGGTTAATGAAACTGACCTTTGCAAAATTCTGCACAGGGATGAGAGATGTGACCATTGACAATCACATGCACACAGAGCAAGCTCTCGTCTCCAATAGATGGATGAATGCAACCTCCTGTTTTGCAGCCGAGACTCGAACAAATGCTAGGGTGAAACTGCAGCTGCTGAAAAGGCTGTGTATAGGTTGCAAATTCTTTGCTGGCTTCAAAGAATCCCCTAGATGCCCAGGCCAGGGAAACACTTAGGAGCGCAGAAATCCCTTTGAGACACAGACAGGAAATTTCCCAGGATTGTGAGGCTTCCATTTATGTTTTTGTGTGCCACAGACATAAATCAGCCCATCCCAAACACATTTATTTTCTAAGATGTTTTGAAACAGGAGATTATCTCAACAAGTTTCTTCCTGATGTTTAGATCACACACCTGGCTGTAAAGATGAAAGCAATAAAAACAGATTGTCTATATGTGATATACTCCTACCTCGCTCTGATGTGCATATACTGATTATTGCTAATGAGAAGATGGCATGTCCTTTTGTGACAGACACTATGCAGGATAGAGAGAGGTAGTGCCTGTACAAAGACTCTACAGATCAAAAGCGTATACTATAGCTCTCACACTGCATCTCTATACTGCTTTCTTTAAATAATATACATAATATACAATAACATATACATAATACATTCAGAGCTGATCAAAATATGCCACTCCTTTCCGCAGAAAATTTCTAGGTGCAATTTTTTCTGAAACTTTAAAGATGGGCATTAAATTCAGCACATCCCTAAAGTGCTTTGCTAAACCTGGGTTCCAAGCAAGCAACCAAGCAAGGTGCACAGACATTGCTACTGAATTCAGCATTAGGTAGCCTGCTGTTTCCTGCTCCATGCAGGCATTTCCCTTAGGGTTAAACGCTCTTCCCAAGGCCAACACAAACAATGGGACCCTCAGGGAGCAGCACAATGGCAGCAGGATTACCACAAACCCAAAGCTGTCGTGTCATGGTCCCAGACCAGGGACCACAAGGGGACAGTGCCTGTAATGTCACTATTGTGTGCAGGGCACTATGGCCCCGTTTCCACGTCATTTGGTGGAATCTGGAAAGGTTCTGCTGGTGCCTTGGGGGTCCCTGGGGGACATCTGAAGGCAGAACTAGGCTCCATGGGTTCCTGCAGGTTCAAGTTTCCCATCATTGCCTGCTAATGTGTGGAGAAGTGTCCCTCATCCTGCCCAAATCCTGATTAGAGCAACCAGGAGTCATGCACATACTCCTGCCTGATATGAGCAAGGTGACTGAAAATAAGCAGGTGCCTCAAGGACAAGGACAACTTGGTGAGTAGGGCTGTAGGATTTAATCGGTTTGAGAGCTCAGTCACACTAGGGAGAACTTGGAGCATCTTTCCTGTAGCTAATGAGTGCAACTGAGGTCAAAAGCTGGCTGTGGAGCTGTGTTTTTTGCCTAAATCTATACAATCCACAAGCTGGGATAGTTCCCAGCCATGTAGTGTAGGATGCCATTTTATGCAACAGCCATACTCCAGCCTCGGGGTCTGACAGTATGGTGCAGTCAGCAGTGACTTCTTGAAAACAAGAGTCCTGGCTTCCTAAGCCTTTCTGCTCATGAAGGGTAGATGCTCCTGAACAAAATCAAGTTCACATTAAAAAAAGAAGGTGGCAAAAGAGAGATGAAAGGATCTTCCCTCTACAGGACTGTAGGGCTGAGACTGTAGAGACAAAGACAAGTGCCTGATAAAGAAAAGTGCCCATACTGATATTCCATATACACCTTGCTATTCCCTGATATTATAGAAGGCTTGATTTTTTTAAGTACATTTCAGCGCTTCATCTTGGATGTTCAGAAGCCTCACACTGAGTACTCAGAGGCTTGCTGATCAAACAGGCCTCACACAGTGCCAGCAACAGGAGAAACTGTCCCTCTCATCCACTTGCCCAGCTGCGTACCCACCACACAAGGATTTCCTTGGGTTGGCTGACCACTCTATGCTGATCTCATACGTTTCCTCCTGCTAATTCAGAGAGAATAGAGCAGCCCTTCTCCCACACCCCACTGCAAACAGGTATCCACATGCGGGGTGTTAAAGACCACCATGTCCTCACATTGCCGTCCTGTGCGATTTCCACAGCTCAGTTGGAAAGAGCCGGTTCAGTCTGGAGGGACGTGGACTGAAAGACAACTGCGGGGCTCAGCGCTGCTAGCAGCCACGGACACGCTGACGCTCCTTTGCACAAAGCACAGCCTGACAACAGTAGGAGGGAGGCTCACTCCTCCCACGAACACAAACTCATTAATGCTACGCCCTCGCTGCAGCCACACTTCAGTTTGCTGATTGCTCCTGCAGCTGCCTCCGCACACCTCTGGGTTTCACTGCTGCCTGAGATGGGGAAAGGCTCTTTCCCCTTCCGCCCCTCACCAGCTTTTTGGAAAGAGCTGTTATTCCTTTTCATAAAAAACTTGGAGCAAAGTCACTGGAAGGTGTAGGAGAAGAAGGACAACATGTTCCCTTATATGAAAATACAAATCCATATATTCTGAACAGACATCTCTGTGCTGGCTCCAGCTAAGCCCAAAGCTTGAAACACGACCAGAACCCAATCCCTGGTGCAGGCCAAGTTAGCGCAAGGGTGCAGCGCGAGGGGACAGCCAGTGGGGCTCTGTGGGAACGAGAGAGAATTCAGGGAGAAAGATAAGGGGGCACACGGGAAAAACAGTACGTGGCAGCCAAAGCACACCACCCTTTTGCAACATGAGTAACGAACTAGCTGGTGAAGGCCAGACAGTTTGTTCCAGCTGCACGGCGGAGGAGGGAGTGATACGGAGGTGTCATGGTCCACCCCTGACCACAAAGGGTGGCATCCCAAAAAATAATTGCTGCTCACAGACTAACTGTTGACCTATAGTACCCCCAGCCTCATTTTCCCTGCTTACCATATTAAAAATCACGCCCTTTGCTGCATAACGACATGTAAATAAGGGGGGCATACCCCCAACAACCGCGCAAATGGCAATCTGGCCAATGAAGTATGTCTGCCGCACTTCCACATCCCACCTTCAGCAACTATAAAACAGCGGATAGCTCGCTAAAGTTTTTGGAAGGGAAGAAAATTGAACCGCTGACCTGTTCACTGGAGATTGCTGACGAGCGAGCCTCCTTCTCCCCTCCCCCAAACAGGGACGCCCCTTTGGTAAGACTTGCGCCTCCGACAAACGTCGGACGTTACCCGGGAAAATGTATTGTTATTGAAAGCGCTTAATTGTTAGTTTGAGCTCATAGAAAGAAAATTTGTAGCAGCAAGTGCATTTATCAACGGCAATTCCGAACCTGTTGTATCTGTCGCTTTAATAAAATCTTATTCTTTTTACTTTGCGAAACTGTCTCAGGGAAAGTCCTCAAACAGGGGGGCTCTGGCAGGCAAACGTAAATCATAAAGATAAGGAAGGGCCTTCCGTCCCTCCCTTTCACGCGACAGGCTCTGACAGCAGCTAGTGGGATGCCAGCTCTCCTGGGACACTACGAGCAGGGCTCTTTCCTTGGCCAGGACAAGCAGCTCTGGCAGCAATAGGAGTGACCCGGGACAGCTGATGTTAGGGCAATTGTAACTATCCAAGTGAAAGATGAGACACTGCCAAAATTCTCTTCAGCTGCCGAGGCAGGGGGAAATCAGGTTTGGGGAAAACAAAACAGAGCTCTGCTGAGTGTAGGTAGGATTTACTGCAATAATTTTCCAACAACCTTCTGCAGATTCTAAGGTCCTGCTAGCTATTTTCTTCCTTTTCAGAAAAGTGTCTGCTGTTTCCCTTCCCCTGGAGCTAGTGAGACCCCTGCTTTGCAGGGGACACAGCCTGCTGTGCAGCAGCCCCAGCCATGCTGGGAATCCAGGCCCATCCTACCTCTAACCCTTGCAAAGACAGGCACAGCCAAATAACTCAGAGCTAATGCTACCAAGTCCCCAAGATATTTGGTTTTGAAAACCCTTTAGGAGAACCAAGTGCAGAAAAAAAACCTGTGAAAGGCATAGCAAAAACACAAGGAAAAATAGTCACTGAAGTGAGCCAGGAAGTATCAGGGTCTGGTGCTGCTATTGCCTGGCGTCTCTGCGTCTGTTGATGCATTGCCACAAGGCAGCCGGTGCCCAAACCCTCCTACTGTTCCCCACCTTTTGTGGGCAAAGGGAAGCTCTCCATAGATCTTGTCTTTCTTATCACAGCTCCTGGAGCAGGTCCAGAAGTGACTGCATCCTTGGGCAGCCCCGTCAGACCACAGGAGTCAGCAACAGGCAGTGGCAACCCCAGCTTGAGCTTTCCAAAACAAAACATTGTGCATCAGCTGGGGAAGGGGTCCTGTGCGAGGAGACACTGCGACAAGAGGGTACAGTGAGCCCTCCTTGTGTGCCTGTGACCCTGGTGCCAGCCAGCCGTCCTGCTCAGCTCTCCAGTGCTGAACACCCACCAGGGTGGACACCATCACGGCCATCATGGCCTCAGGTTTCAGCCACATGGCTTGCAAGGATGATGGCCCAGGCAGACTGGCAAATGTCCCGTGGCACTCCATGGTGCATCCAGGGCAGTGTCGTTCACTGGCTGGCCGATCCCTGCCACCATGAACTCTCCCTGTTTGCCCAGTCCCGGCCTGGCTGACCCTCCACCTAAGAAAGAAATCACCTCCTCTGCACCCAGCAGGTCACAGCACTAAATGTATAGGGAAAACCAGAAGGCAAGCGCTTCTCCCATGAGTAGTAAAGACCCACTCTGCCCAAGTCCATGGGGCTGGGGCAGGCTGGTGCCCCTGCAAGCTTCCCACAGAGGTGCAGGAACGTGTGCCCAGCAAACAGCAACTCTCCAGGACCCTGCAGAGCCAGGCTTTCACACAGGCTGGTGCTACAGGGAGGGTTGGGGCAGAGAGGAGCAGCTGAACCACCTGACGCTGCCAGCACTGGCAAGGCTTTGCCTGCCCCGTGGCAGGGGACGCAGCAGATCCCCAGGCTGGGAGCCAGCAGGATCCAGCTTCATTTAGAGGTGAGGCCTGGGGACCGTTTCGTGTACTGGGTCTACCAAAACCACCCAGCCAATGCCAGCCTCAGCCAGAGCACCAGCTGCTCCCCGTAAGCCCAATTTCAGCTAGTGTAAAGGGGCAGAGCTCTGGTTTCAGCCAATACATTTGCTTTCTGTGCACTAAGGATCTGCCCTGTAGCACCCAGTGTTTGAAACAGACCTTCTCACCTCCACATGGTCTGGTTCCCTGTCACATCATTTTGTAGGGGAGGAGGAAGAGTGTTACTCAGTATGGACTGTATGAATCTGGGCAGAATTATCCTCCAGTCAAAAGAGAAAGAAAGACCCCCAACCTTTGGATCTGACCTCGTCCTTCAGCCTCCTCTCACATCTTCCAGACTCCCCTGAGAAAAGGACAACTCATCCAGCAGCTCAGGACATGTGTCCAGGAAAGAAATGTGCAAGGGAAAAGCAGGAGCCCTTATTAAATAGCTTGTTCAAAGATAAAACCAGGGCCATCTGTCGACTTGCCGCAGCACAGGCACCACTACCATAATTAGCAGAGGAAAATGGGACAGAGATGCCAGTGGAGAAACAGCAGTTCTCTACCATTTCACATAGGTCTGCAATGAATACAGCAGAAGGAAGGAGCAGGGGGAAAAAATCCAAGGAAAGAAAGATCATGTTGTCTTACAAGGGCAGAGGCTGCCGACAGTGCAGGGCAGAAGCCCTTTGGGTGTCGAGGCTGCAGGATGCTCTGACCTGGTACGATTTGGTGCTTGCTGTCTCAGTAGCAGCTCCCACTGTGGGGACCGCTGCTGGTGCTGCAGGGTACTGGCACTCTGCTCCGTAGCACAGATCAGCCCAGGCTCTTGGTCTGGCAGCAGCAGCAAAAGGTAGAGCTGCTCCCTTAAGAAAAGGCAGGTCCTTAGCCCGGGAGTCGTGTTTCACCTCTGAGCCGTGCCTGGTGCCCAAAGCATCTGTGAAGCCCAAAAAAGCCACCTCATGCTCGCTTCATTGCAGGCTGAAGGCGAATTTGTGCCTTTACCCATAAGCTAACCCACTGTGCAGGGAGCTCCCAGCAGATCTCCTCAGGGCCATGGGATGCCCCAGGGGATGCAGCCGTGGGGCCAGGCAGCGAGTTGCAGCTGCTGCCTGCACATGGTTGGGATGCGCTTGGCAGTGCCAGGCTGCTGGAGATACTCCTGCCCCAGGCAGCAGGGCCTCCCTCCCTCTGCCAACACCTTTATCATGCCAAAACATCACTCAGAGCAGCTGCTTTTAGAACCCGGAGAGCGCTGCTAAGCCACAGCTGTCACCGCCAAAACATCCGCAATGGAGCATGGCAGGAGCTATTACAGCCACGCTGTCACTGTGCTCCCTGAAGAGCATCACGCTGAAGTTTCCTGTGCAGAGCTCAAAAGCTGCTTTAAAATGCGAATCTTGGATTGTAATTCCTAATCTCCTCGTTTACAGTAAGTGCAGGCAGAGGACAAATACGTTGGCTCTCCTCCGGCTCCTGCAGAACCAAACGCACTTCAGAAACTCATCAAACTCTGTGGCTGGGGTGGGGGGGTGCTGGGAGCATCACGAAGCCAGAGGGGTTTGGGCACCGTGGCTGGGACAGCCAGGGGCTGCAGTGGGCTGTGCTCTCAAGGCCATGCCGCGTGGGTAGAGAGGGGAGACATGGGCTGGGGAAGGAAGGGGAAGCGGAATGGGGACGCGAGAAGAGGATGCGGGAGCGCTGCTCGAACGGTGCGGCAGGGCACCGGGACCTGCCTCCCCAGACCTCCTGGGCTGACAGGCAGAAGGCAACGCAGGGATTTACTTTCAAGATTATGTGCATGGCTTTTCAACCATGGAGCAAACCAAAGTGAGGCCTCGTCAGGCTGAGTGCAAAAGCTGTCTTTGCATTTCAAGAGCCATATATATATAAAAATATGAGGCAGGTTTCAGCTGGAACCACATCAGCCCAGCAGCATCAATACAAAACATTTCAGTGTTTTTCTTTACAGGGTCATTGGGGGAGAACGTTGTATTTTCCCAACCAACATGACCAAGAGTTTTCTTTGACCCAGATGGCCTTCAAAGAAAGAAAAATGCCCAGCCAAAAGCTGGTGCAACGCACTTGCTGCGGCTCCTGGCCTGGCCCAGCCCCGGGCTCGCAATGCTGGCGGCCGCCTGTGCTGTCCCAGCCACCCGGCCAGCTGCCCATGTGGCACCACTGCCAGAGGTCCTCTGAGACTGCTCCTCACCCTGCTATCATTGCACCAGTGACTCAGGGCAGGTCCCTTCCCACTCCGTTTGCTTCATAGACAGGAACACCAATACACACCCTCAGGAGAAAAGTGCACCAACAGGCAGCAGGAATAAACCAGCTCCAGTGTTTTGGGCCATCTTCTTTACGGCCCTTACCCACCTGGCTGCAGCACGGTGATTTGTGCCAGCCCGGCCCCGCGAGGAGCGGTGAGTTTGCACGGCTGCCTTGGTTGGTCCCCGACCCCAGCTGGCCCTCAGAAACCACAGCCAAAGGCTGGGGCCATTTTCCTGGTGGAGCGGTGCTGTCAGGCTGCATCTCTGTCAGTGTCACGGCCATCAGGTGTCAGCGCGGGGAGTGCTAACCTCTTCCGAGCCTCGCCAGATACGGACGTGTCTCGGCTAACAGCGCTGCAGGGCTGGCGGGCGCTTGGCACAGACCCTCACTGCCCGCCACAGGTCGGGCCCCGCGATGCTGCATCAGGGCCACTGCGGCTGGTCCTCGGCCACATCCCCAGACCCCTGTAGGGGGACAGCGGGCAGCTGCGCTGGACTAGCAGCCCCGAGCGCTTCTGTATGGCCGGTCACCTCGTGGGCCTGGTGGTGCAACATGTAACCCTTTGGCCAGTGAGTTAACAGCAACACGCAGGGCTGAGCCTGGTGCACTCAATGCATCTTGGGATGCAGCAAAACAAGCTTTAGAGCCATGGAAAAACTCAACGCAGCCCTTCCCGAGGCACAAACAGCTTTGCACGAGGGCATGGGAAAGGGCCATGCGAGTGCTGCATTCAAGACAGCACCCGACCCGATACGATGTGAAAAGGAGAAGGCATCTGTGGGGTTACTCCTGATGGGATAAATAGACCCTGAGAGCCCAGGGTGTTATGTGGCCCTGCCATCATGCGGCTCTGAGACATAACATTGACATGAAAATTGCAGCCCACTCAGACCTCTAACCACAAGTACCACTTTAACATATTATTAAAGATATAGCAAGTGAAGGAAAAACCTGTCAAAATGTTTGGAGTGCGAAGTGCTGTGGCTTTCACGTTGACTTTCCCCCTCTTCTGGCTATGGAGGGCTTTCTGTAAGGGAGAGGAAACCATACTACATCCGGCAGCCTTTGGCAACAAAAGAGTATTAACTTCCTGTGCTGGGCAAAATACCATTAGCTGAGGCGATCTGACGGTACTGGCAGGAGTCAAGCCCTGCTCCCTGGGAAAGCAAGCAGCACAGAAACAGGCAGAGGGAGAGGCCGGAGGAGCAGCGAGGAGAAGTGTCCCTGCCTCCGCGCAGAGACCTTCCTACAGCTCGCTGCTGGCACCCGTCATTGGCCGTCACCCCAGCCCAGCAAACCACACATTGCCTGGCAATTTGGGGCTCACCGGTCATGGGCACTGCAGCGCTGAGGCAAAGAGGAAAGCTCTCATGGCCAGGTAAAGCAGCCTCTCACTGGAGAGAAAAGAAGGGACAGGAGAGAGGGAGGTAGTAAAACAGGATGAGAAAGAAAGTAAGAAGGGAGGAGTGATGGGTACCTCATACAAGCATTGCTCTCTGCCTTCATCTGGGCAGGTCTCCTTTCAGGATTAGGTTGATAAAGCCCAGTTAAGTCCCAGGGGACTGGGGGGGGGGGGGTCCCAGGAGACCATGGGGAAGGCAGGCAAGATGAGAGAGCTCAGGACTGGGGGAGGGTAAGCGGAGCAGACACCACCCTCGAGGTCCTCAACACCATGGGACAAAGGAAAAGCATCTCCTTGCTGGCTGTGGGACCCCACATCTTTCAGGCCTCCCTTAATGCCCATTCCTGCCCTTTTGAGAGCTTCAAAGGGGAGCAATGAGCAGAATAGGCTGTGCACTCATTTTTGAAAGCTAGTGTGTCATCAGTGTGTTTTGGAGTTAATGTACTACAACTGCATAAGAAGAAATGTCATATTGCAGAGCTCTGTCATTCCAGGATTTTTCTTCCTAGCCTTGTGATGCTCAGATGACCTCTAACCAAAGCTTGAACTCTGCAGAGTCAGAATGAGACATCAGGAGAAGATAAATATGTCAGATGGATGCACCACATAGCCTTGAGCCCTAGTGCCAACTTCCACTGCTGAACGCTGTATTTCACGTGCTCAGCTCCCGAGGCTGGTGCAGTGTGCTTGGCATGCTCCATTGCCGCAGGGAGCTGGTAGCCCATGGGCCAGCGTGCTCAGTGCAAGGAAAACAACAGCGGACAGGTCCTTTCATGGCCCAGACCCTTTCGCCATTTGACTGTCAGCACCAAATGCACCCATGGGTGCCCTTTTCCAGAAAGAAACCTGGCCTGGGACTGGAGATGGGCAATGACAAGTTGGTCATTTCACAGGCTGGTGATTTTTAAGCTTGTTGCACACCGAGGCTTTCAGAAACTGGAATACCAGTCTTCCCATTTCCCCAGAGGACCATGTTCCTCTCCTTCCATGCCCCACTCCTTCTGAACAGCAGTGTTAATGGGGGCTACTGGTGCAGTGAGGAGGCCTGCCTTGGTGTCTGCTGTGCTAGATGGCATGGGGGACCCCACCACTGACTTCCTTGTGCATGTAGTGTCCTGTGCTGCCCGGCAGGGCCGGCAGCTGGGGGGACAGTGCACTGCACCCCTTCCTACCCCTCTTCCCAATGCACGGCACAAATGCGCCTGCCATATCATTTAAGAGAGAAGTTGAGAGACTACAAACTACGTGGCGACCCGCTAGCCTAAGCCTTGCAGAGCCACACCACATCTGTATCACGTTGCAAACATTACAGGCATTTTTGTGCAACTGTTTGCCAGCTGTTGGAGCACGTCTGGGAAAGCAGCAGGAGGAAGAACGCTCCCCTCCTGGGGGAGGGGATCCCATGCACATCTTCTGAGGAAGTGGCATTTGAGCAGCAACCAAGCAATCCTGCTTTTCACCTCTCTCCCTGCTCCCCATGCTTCTGCAAAGTGTGGGGGCGATGGCATTTATTTTATTTTTCACAGCCCTCAGGAAAAAGAGGATTTCAGAGGGATTTGAGCACAGCTACCTAAATAACTCCTTAGAATTAAGCGATTTCATGATGGATTATTTTGGCTGGCTTGAGGGGAGGGAGACGCTGGCAGGTGCTGGGTAGCCGTGAGGGCAGAGGAAACTCAGCAGCGTTGCAGGTGAGTGTAGCAAGGGCCAGGGCAGTGGGATCTAGTTCTCAGCCATGGTATGGGGGGAGAGGGGAGAAATCCCACCTGCCTAGTCATGGAAATGCCTTCTCTACTGAGGAACCAAAAAATTGGGGAGTGGAGGTGCAGTCACCAGAAGTAAGGAAGCGTGGGAACTGCACTTCAGCCAAAAGCAGCTCTTGCAAAGGATTTAGTGTCACCTAATGCAGCACGGGCCCTTCAGCTGGTACCCGACAACTGAAGTCAAAAATTGATAAGCAGATATGGCTGCCTAGTTGCACCTGCACACAAGTGGCATTTCTGAGGCATGGGGTGAGGTAAAAGGGGTCATCCCCACCCCTGCCTGAAAACTACACAGGAAATTGGAGTGTGATGGAGGTGGGAAGCACTGTTTAGCATTTAGGGTTAGACGAATTTGAAATGCTGGAGAAGGATATCGGTCAACAAGGCAGAACCCAACTAAGGGCAAATGCCTCCCTGCAATACTATAAATGCCAGACTTTGCAGATCCAAACATTCATGGTAAAAAAAAAAAGTGCAAATCCAGGAAAGGCCACAAAATCTTTCAGAACAGCCACAGCTATGCAAAACAGGGGCCAGACTCTTCTCAGCGGTGCCCAGTGATAGGACGAGAGGCAATGGGCACAAACTGAAGCACAGGAAATTCTGTCTGAACATGAGGAAAAACTTCTTTACTGTGAGGGTGACTGTGCACTGGAACAGTTGCCCAGAGAGGTTGTGGAGTCTCCACCCTTGGAGATACTCAAAAGCTGTCTAGACATGATCCTGTGCAACATGCTCTAGCTGACCCTGCTTGAGCAGGGGGTTGAACTAGATGATCTCCAGAGGTCCCTTCCAACCTCAACCATTCTTTGATTCTTTGATTCTGTGAAAAGCTGGTGGAATATGGTTTGGAGTACCTCTTTTACCAGTATCAAGATATAGTGTTGCTTGGCACAACTCATTCTGGTGCAAAGAGGAAGGGGCTCGCAGCCATGAGCACGTGTGCCACACGTACATACGTAAATTGCTTACAGCAGGAAATTCATTTTATGTTATATACTGGGACAGATATCAGTTCTTAGGGACCAGACCTACAAAAAGCTGAGCTCCTGCATGGGATCCTGAGCTCCTCCAACTTTCAGTGGACAGAAGGGTTGAGCAGTGTCACAGCTAGTGGCTAAGCCACAAGCAATCACCATAAAAAACAAGACTGGAAAGACAGCAGGTGAATGAAGCACGGAAATGAAGCTGGTAATAAAATAGAGAGAAATGGGGAAAGAATAGAAGGGAGAAGAGAAGGGAGAGCGCTGTAATTTGACAGTAATGGGAGGAAAAAAGCAGGAAGAAGCTAGCTGAGGGAGATAATTTCCACTGGATGGATAATAGTGGGGCAGAAGTGAGGCTACAGAAGGAAAAGGAAGCAGGAAAAAGAAAAAAAGACAAGGACAGAGGGAGGAAATCAAGCAAATGGTTATGTCTTATTGATTATTATTACCTTGAGGAGGCTATGGGCAGGGTAGCCCCTGCTGCTGCACCTGGAGTTCCACACGCGCCACATGCAAGACCACAAGCCAGAGAAATGCCGAGACTAAAAGCTTGGCAAAAAGGAAGTGGACACTTAGGGATTTCCTAGCCATTAGGGAAAGGACTTTGGTTTTCTGGATCACTTCCTTCTCCTCCCTCTATGGAGGGACAACCCAGGTGCTACAATCCTTTGAACACAGCTCTCCCAGCAACTGAGCTCTTTGGCCAAGAGTTTCAAAAATTACTAGTGACACTGGGCTGTTCTACCTCAGACTTGAGCTGCCCCAAGAAAAATGGAAAAATCAGTCTTCCATGGTTTTAAGGTCTCATATGAGAACTGAGATCTTTCCACACTGCCCACCTTCAAAACAGCCTACAAGTAAGGGGAGGGAGGTTGTGTGACCCAGGTACACAAGCAAAAGCAGGTTTCTAGTAGACTTCATTAATGCAAAGATTAGAGAGTAACATCTGTTGCAACACAGATATCCCTCTCAAAGGATATAGATATAGATATATAAGGAGTGGTTTCCTTTATCACCCAGTTTATCAAAACAGGTGAAAGTGGAATAGAAAATTTCAGCTATACTAGTGCCTGAAATTTTAGGGCAAGGAAAAATGACACTCCTGTAACCAGATGAGATCTAATTGTGAGGAACAGATCTCAGCATCTGGCTTTTGGCTTTACAGGACCAAGCCTGTAAATTCAGTTTCCCTGTGTTTATTTAACAGCTGTGATTCTTTGATGCAACTATCCTAACAATTAGATGTGGGATAGGGCCTGATTTCAGCTTGTATTTTTGGACCCTGCAGAAATTGCACTTACAAGGGCCTTTGTGCTTCAGAGGGCTATTCACGTGGCCTTCCCCGGGGAGCCAGAGGCCTCCTTGTGAGGGTCACAGTATCACAGAGGCAACGAAGGGGCTCGCAGCCATGAGCACGTGTGCCACACGTACATACGTAAATTGCTTACACATTTAAAGTAAAATTTCTCAAGAGGCATTTCTGAGATGGCAGGGAAGCCACACCAAAGGTGACCGACTTTAGCTTTAATCAAATGACTTCTTTCCTCATTACACTATTGATCCTTAGGCTAGAAGATCAGTGGCAGTGCAGGCTGGTGCTGTGCAGTATGAGACCAATCTTCACCACTAGTTTCCTTTCATAGCTCCTAACTGAGCACTGGGTAATTGTGCGAAGGCTCATCATTCTGCCAGTGCCTGCCTCAGTGCTCCTGAGGGGGCCCTGAGGGGGCTTCGGCAGGTCACACGCCAGGCCAGACCCCTTGGAAGGAAGAGTGTGTGGCCACGTACCTTTCTCTGGACACTTATTAACTAATTGATTCAGAGCCAAAACTGGGTGTGCGAGTCAGCGGGAATGCTGGCCAGGGAAACCTTGCGGTGCTTCAGTGTGCCAAGGGAGGGAAGAGACAGCCCTAATTTGCCCAGAGTTACACAGTGTACCCACACGTACAACAGGTACTTATCAAACACTCTGAGTGCAGAGATGTCTCCACATGAAGTCATTTGGGAGCTGTCACAAACAAGAACATTACTCTCACACCTGACTGAGAGCCTTAGCTACCAGGCAAGCGCTCTGAAAAATTAAGGTGGGTAAAAGAGCTGTACAATGGTACTATTACAAGCCACATCCTTTTTCAAGGCTTTATAAGCAAGAAGTATACTGCTGCTTTAGGACTGCTCTGAAGCATGCTCTTGCCTCCTCTGAGGTGCTATACACACCTCCAGCACCATCTACAACAACTCAGTGTCCCAGTACTGTGTGTGCTGGAAGTCAGGACGTGTCAGCTGCCTGCACAGAGGCTTCGTAAGGGAAATCAGCACTGACTCACAGGGGCGAGTTTAAGCATGGTAGGCAAGTCCCACCAGCACCTCCAGGAACTCCTGTCTTCCACAGGCTGGGATTTAGGTATTGCCACTTCCCCCAAAAAGGTATAAGCTAAACTACCTTTGGGCACTGCCCTGCATCTTACTGCTCCCTACATAGGGACTTAGCCAAGGAGGCTGTTCAGCAGGAGCTGTTTCGTTCCAGTTAGGGGGGAACTTTGTACCATGCTGGAAAGTCTTTCTGCGACACAGCAGACCTCTTGCCTGAGCACAAAGCTGATTGTAGCAGAGCATGGTCAGAGACAGAGACAGGTCAAGCCTCCAGCAAAGAGCCCTCCACTTACCCTTATAACTGCATTTTAGGGTCAGGGAGTGGCTACTGCACAAAGCTACAAAGGGCAGGTCACTCCAGCAGAAAAGGTTGCCTCACGTGCTTGGCTCTGGCTCATAGTGGCAGCCCCAATGGATGCGTGATAAGGGCTGGAGACTGAGCAGAACTGGACTATGTAAACAGCACATTACTGCCCTGGTGTCCTTCTCCAGTTTTCAGGGGCTGTGTCCTGTAGCTACCAGCATGCTGGACTCCTCACTGGAATCACTCGTTGTGCCACATCCCCTCCAATTACACATTTACTAGTAGTGTTTTATGTTAGATCAATTGATAATGATCTGGGATTTGAACGCTGGTGTCAGCTGGCTTTATAAGGGACAACATGGCTGTGGGCTACAGGATACTCTGTAGAGTTCCACATGAAAAGGAAGATGAAGAGCAAAGAAATGGTCAGTGAGAAGTCTAAGCTGTCTAGGAAACATCACCTCTTGGCAGGAGAAGGAAGACTCGGGTATGGACTGCTCCTTTCTGAGAGCCCAAACCAGGACGTTACATGATGAAGTCACCACACAATGTCCTAGTGGCAGCTTGTGCAGAGCCTTGATAAGCTGGCCTGGGAGGAAGAGGCATGGGATGGCCTCCTCCACCAGGTCTTTTCTTCACGGAGTGAACACCACAGCAGAGCCAGGGACACGAGCCATGCCAAAGGAGGTCGAGGGACAGCGTGGCACGAGCAGCTACAGGGAAGGGCAAGGAGGTCCAGTTCTCCTAGACAGCAGTGTCCGAGGGTCTCCCGTTCAACGATGTCTTTGGCTGGAGGCCATTGTTCTGCATGCTTGCGTCTGGCTTGGGCTGTGTCATCTGCTGAAAATGCTGCCCAGGAAGAAAGGAAGAGTGCATGTAAGCTGCTGGGGGGCTTCATGAAGAAAATAGCAGTGACACATCTGGAGCATGACAGCAGCAGAGGGCTGGGACCCCTCTCCCCAGGCCTCAGAGATGGCCCTAGTTACAGCAAGAGGTGATGGAGCATACTACTAAAATTACTCCTCCACCACCATTCAGCAATTCAGTGCAAGTCTGCAAGACACCTTTACTTTGGTACTGCTCCCAGCACAGCAGCTTCTCCTTTTATCTGAAATACAGGGATCACCATTAAAACATGGGCAAACTGTTACCAGGCAATATCAGCAGCAAGTAGGAACAAGAGAGAGCTGTAATGTCACAGACTTCAGAACAGACCGATATTCCTAGTTTCCATATTTTTTTCAGCTGGAGTTTATTATAAAACATTATTAACTAGCTACAGCATGCTGGCAAGGTTACAGTCTTTGTCTCTGACGCAGGTCAGGCCAGTCCACCTCCATCGACCTTTGCACCAGCAGTGATGCCTGGTTATACCATCCTGAAGGGATCAAATAAAAACCATAGAGCTAAGTAAAATGAAGAAAGAATCCAGGAAAATATGGAGGGGCAAGTCATTACTGGAGGTGAGTGGACTGAGCATCAGGAGTGATGTAGAAGAATGAATCACTTTTGCCTGCCAGAAAGGGACTGATGTTTTAGGTTGCAAAAGAGAAGGCAGAGGAGGATTGAGCCTGACCTGAATAGACATCACTGAGTCAGGAAGAAGCCCTTTCCAGCAAAGAGAAACAAGCTCCTACACTCCAGTATAGCTGAAGTGGCTGTTGCTGGGTGAAGTCCCTGAAATGTTCACTGAGCTTCTTCTGCCATTCATGGTCTTTTTTTTCCCCTCATATTCATGCTCAGTAGGATCAAAATGACTTATAATCTTTCCTGTCTGTCAAAACCATTTTATTCTGCATTGGCATCTAACTTCCCTCCAGCTTCAGCTCTATTGCAGACTAATCCAGGATCTGTGCATATGAGAGGCCAAAAATTCTCTCTCTGTTTCTTTCTCTTGCGGGGACACAAACACATGCACGCGCGCGCGCACACACACACACACACACACACACACACACACAGGCATACTTTCTTCCTGCTGCCATCTGCTGCTCAATTTTGGATCTATGGACCACAGGGAAGAGGTCTGGGCCTCCTAAAAAAAATGGCATGCCCAGGGTATGGAGCCTGTTAAAGGGAGAGAGGGAAGAGGACAGTACACACAAGCCACTCATGCTGTTGGCTGACGCTGCTGATTTGCCCTAGGTGCTGAGAGAAAGGGGGGAAATACTCATGACCTGCCCTCCATGCCCCCATCTCTAGGGCAGTGTGGGAGATCCTAGTGGAGCCACGAACTCAGCTTCCGCCACTTTTGAAGTTCCAGGATTACTGTGCTTGCTGCATATTATTAGTACAAACACTTTGCTCGAAAATGGGGGAATCAACCCTGGGAGGCCTCAGGCCAGCTCAGGTTGGCACCCACAGACACCAAGACATGCTGTTACTGTCCCTAGTGGAAACAGGATTAAGATCAAGAAAAGGGTTGAACTCATAGCTGTATTTGCAGACTTTCCTTTTCCCCCTTTTCTAGCTCATATTATGAATTGCATACACACACACAAATACATATAAATCTATATAAAATATGTATAAAAGCTACTATTGGAATTGCAGTTGGCCCTCAGTCCAGAATCACCAATGTGGCTTGACACAGTGCTCTGACTTGAATCCTGCAGAAACCTCAATGATGATCTCAACACCAATGGCAAAAAATGGTAAAAACCTAAAACTGACCTAAAACTAGAGACCAGAAGTGTGAAGCAGATATGAGACACCAAACCAACCCAGTTCCAACAGCAGAGCCCCTCCAAATGGATAGTTGGGAGGAAAAATAGTTAATCCCACCTGGAACTTGAACCTGGAAGCCTGAGGCTAAGCTTAGCTCAGCAAATTCAGTCAAAATATTTCTGAATAAACATAATTCAAAATAAGGCATCCATGAAGTAAACACATGGGATTTAGACGGAGTCTATGGATGATGCAACAAATCAGCACCCCAGTAGTAACTTATTATGCCCATAGCTTGCAGTTGATGTCATCAGGTCAAGGACTTTGTGCACAGAATTCTCAAGACTGAACGTCAATGTTATGAATAAGATCTTAACAGTAATTACTAGGTATGATATACAGAGAACCATGCTTCACTGCTCCATAAAGCCCTGTTCAAATCAAGAAAAAAAAAACATTTTAAACAAGAACAGAGTTGTGGATACTGTGAGTCCTGCAGAAAAGTCTGCCTTGCTTCTTAACCCTCTCATTCACTGAGTGCCCTTTGCAAAGCACATGACAAACTGCTACTGTGCATGTTTGATTCATTATCAGGTCTTACCCCTGAGTTATTGAGAGCTTCATGCTCAGTGGATGCTGATCTCTCTGCTGAGAACTGCCAGGTAACCATGCCTGTAGCCAGAGCTGGCTGGGAACTGGGATTTCTCAGGGTCAAGAAATCTCAAAAATTTCTTCCCAAACAATCACTGAGGTGCCTCTTGCAAGGCTCCAGTCCCCTGCATCTCTCCAGGCAAGCTATCCAGGTGAAGAGGGCTCGCTTTCTGTGATGATGACAACAGAAAGTTTGATGACAGTGGAAGACACAAACAGCAATATCACCCAAGGAGAGACTACTTGAAGGTCTATCTACATGGCCAGATACAGCCGGTCACATACTGCCTTGTGCTGGGACTGATTTGTATTCTTGTGGAGGAGAGGATGTGCACAGCTCCTGCAGCCCCAACCTGAAGTACACTTACTAAATAGACTTTGTCAGAGGACCATAGTGCAGAGTCTGCTTGACTCTTCTTTGATTTAGTTCAGTGGAAATTTACACTAAGTAGAAAGCAGAAGAGGAGTGGCCAAGATAGTCATACCTGCTGAAGAGTCCCTTTTGAGGTGAAGAAACTGTATCCTGGGATCAGTACCATGGATGACAGAGCCATGAGCCCACCAATGGCTTGTCCCCATGCAGGATAGACATATTTTCCCAGTGTCAGAGGGGTCATTTCCACCACGCTGAAGAAGAACACACCCTGGAAAAAAAACCAACCATCACAGGTAAAGATGTGCAAAATCAGGGACCATCCATTCACTCTTTACTTCATCATCCTCCTAGCTCTCAAGAGTCTTACAGCAATTCAGTAGCTCCTTAAACTAGTCTCGGATGTTCTCAGCCCACCAAATGGTAATTTTAAACAATTTCTCCCCTGAATTTCCTATGTGGAAAGCTGGAATTGGAATACCCCAATTTCCTTCTTCACCGGACTACTCGGACAAACAGTACCCCTCATACCAAGCCCTAAGCCTGTTAACAGCTTCCTCACAGACAGTCTCAGGAGCCTTGAACTTCATATTGTTGTCCTTCTTGCATCATTCCCGGTATAACTCTTACTAGGAGTGTGGGAACCAACAAAGGTGAAATTGCTCCGGAGTCAGCTATATTGTATTTACTAATGTCTCTTGCTTTGACAAGCCTAGCAGTGGCTGAGGCTGGAGCTGGAGCAGCTGAGTGCCTTCTTCAGCACCAGTAATGGCTTTTTAAAGCAGTAAATTATTTGTTTACCTTTTGGCATCTCAGGAAGAAGAATAAATAACTGATAGCATCATCCAGGTTAAAACAACCATTCTGTAGCCTTTCTTCTGGGTATTTCCAGCAGGTAGAGTGAAACAGAATCCTGATATTACTTTACCCATCTCAGGTCTGCCTAAAATCATCTTGCAGTTACGGACAGACCTATACTGGACTGAAAACGTCATGTTTCCCCTATATCCCATCCAAGCTAAGAAGCCCTCTAGGGATCCATTTCTGCAAATAGGATCCCCCTATTCTTACCAAGCAGACAAGAGGTGTAAAGAAGGCCCAGCAGATCTTCCACCACATGCAAGGTTTGTAGCCAATCATTTCTTCAATATTCTTGTAAAATCTGTTCACACCTACAAGAAGAAAAAAGCATTGAAAAAGACATCCCTTCTCAGTGCCACGCTCATCACCTCTTCTCATGACACAGAACAGGTAAGCCACAGCAAGAGGATGACAGTGTGGTCGCACAGAGAAGTATTATCTGGGGGGGGGGGGAGGGAGGAGGACACCAGAAGATTCATGCTAACAGCTTCCATGCTCTTGTTGTCCCCTTGAGAAAACAGAGAGGCTCCTAGGCATCTGCCAGTCTGTACAGTTTGTCTCTTTGCATGTGTCCTCTGACGGGTGGTCTGCAGAAGTGAGAGGACAGCCACCTGCTCCTGATTTTCTGAACGTATCAGCCTAAAATATTTTCAATTGCAAAGCTTTCATTGGCTTCACCGTGGGAGTCTGAAAAAATCACACCATACCCATAGAGACGATGAGGGAAGCAGGTCTTTTGTGCTTATCGTAACACCAAGAAATCGAGATGGTCTCAAAGAAGACAAGAAAGAGAAGACACATGCCACTGCCTGAGTAATAATCAAACAGCTTGAAGACATAAATGCCACCCTGAGGAGACAAACCACGTTCAAGGAGCTTAGTTACTGGTCATCGTAAACAATATCAGCCAGCTGTTTGGACTGGTACTATCTACGTCTGCTGGCTTTAATATTAATTTTCTTGGACTGTGGAGTTAACATTGCAATGTTTCTACTGCAGTCTCGCTCCCAGCATCAAAACTGGCGTGCTCTTGCAGACAATTAGCCAGCCTGCTGAGGCGTGCCCAACAGTGAGGAGAAAAGAGGCCTTCATTAGGCTTTCTTACTTTTCTCTGTTTTAGATGGAGTTGCTTAAATTAGTCTGCTCTGCCCCTCCCAAGAGTTTTGCTGCCTTACCTCCTCATGAACCTACAGAGCTCCACAAATGGTCTCTATGCCACTCAGCCCTCACCTCTGCACACATGGACTTTGGCTTCAGCCTCATGGTTTCAGGGCACCAACAGACCTGTCTTTATGTTATCATATTAACCCTTTCCATCAAGCAGTCTCTCAGTTTGGGTTTTGTTGGCCTGAGCCCTTATTGCAAAAAACAAGAGAAGATGAGAACAGGACAGACTGACTACCAGATGGTGATGACAGTTACAGAGGAGTCTTAGGTTACTTAAGACATGGTAGTGATGAGCAAGCCCATTTGTCCAGCCTTAAGATGGCTCCTAGGGACACTGTCACTTCACCAAAAGCTTCCAGTACTGCTGCGATATGCAAAGGTGAATAGAAAGGTGCCACAAATGGAGGTATAAACACGGTTAGCTGTACCTGGGTGATACTGGAGAATCCAATGAGGTAAGAGATCAAACAGACCATTGCAATGAAAACCTTATTCCTGGCTCTCAGGAGATGAGGATACTCGTTCATCAGGGCTGTAATGAACCCTCCCACAGTGCAGAACTGCAAGAAAAGGTATATATCAAGAACATATATCAGCATCCTAGCCTGATTTCCCCACCACCTAAGTTTAACTAACTCCTGTGTTGGGAGCTTTACTGTTTTAAGTGCACTCTGTAAACAGTAAAAGAGAAGAAGGCCCCTCCACTCAAAGTTAGCCTGAATGATCTGAAAGTGCCTCTCTCCCTCCACTGAAAATAGGGGTAAATAAAAGCTGTGGGTTTAAATACCTAAAATTAGTGGAGATAAATCTCCACCTTTTGCCTTTCTGTGGGAAACTTCCTCTTTTTCCCCCAAAAACTCTGGGCCTCACAACCACCCCGCTCCCCACACACACACTAGGGACAGCACTGCCAGGCTCTCTGTCACAGCAATGTGTCTGTCTGCTGCTGGGACACATGTGAGACCTTGCTTGCTCTTCCTTTCCCGTATGTGCTCCTCTCAGTGTATTACAATAGTGCTTGTCTTGTTCAAGGATCTAAACATTTATTAAAGAGTTCCATTACCCAGAGTCCTGTCTCACACACATGTGAATAGCAACATCATCTCTGTCTGCCAAGTCTTTGATTTTATTTTCCATTTCAAGCACACTATATTAGTTGCACATAGTACATTAAAAGTCCATCCCCACTGCATGTGGCCTTTCTAGTGCTAAAATCACCTGGCTGGCTTGAGCAGTCCTGTACCAGGCATGGTAAGTTAATGCTGTCTTCCACCATAAAGCACAAAAACGTCCCCATGGATGTTACCCTCAATCAGTTTTCTTACTAGTTCTACCCTATGGCCTGAGGACAGTTTGACTTTTTATATGTGAAGTGCATTCTTCCCTCATATTTCTTGTTACGTTGTGAGATTCACTTTTATATCTCATTCCCAGAAACCACTGGTAACATACAACTCTCAGAGAGCACATCATGCCTCCAGCAAATATAAGGGGAAGTATATCAGGGCAGCAAGATCCTAGTTTCCCTGGTCACCCTCAGCAAATGTACAAGCCAGTGCACTGAAAATGAAAGACACACTGCTCTTGGATGTCAGGGACCTCTCTGTCCCTAGAGAGAGTGCTCCAGAAGAGGACTGTACAGGCATTTTTAGATTCTGCTTTGAATAGGGAGGCTACTATCTGTAGAGGTAGGCAGACTACAAAGAGCAGCAGAGCGCTGGAAAAACCTACATTTGTACAGGTGCACACAGCTGGCGTCTGGAGCTGACATTCAGGTAGGCATCGAGTGAGTCAGAGTGGTGTTTCTGCCCAGAGTTTTCTATCCACATGGTGCAGTGTGGAAAGCTGGTATTCCCAAAGAGCCAAAGGTCAATTGCTTGAACTTGAATTTTTAATGAACTAAGCCTTTTATGTTGGATACAAGTGCTTTTAGAGCATCTTTTGGCATTTGGGCATGGGTTAAGCTGCCTTCATACTCACTGCCAGCAAACTCTTCACCCCATCCCACCCGGCTCATTGCCGGGGAGAGCCAGACCTGAAAGGTGCAGCTGGCACCACAGTGGTGAAGAGTCAGCTTAAAAAAAAAAAAAAAAAAAAAAAGACCTGTCACAACCTATCCTTTCACATGCGTGGAAGAGTCGCTTCAGACAGTTAGGCGCTGCAGGAGTGACAGCTGGGCTGAGCTGGGTGCGATGAACTGCAGGTGTCAGGGCAGAGGACAGGAGGAGTACAGGACATGGTGGGAGAGAAGGGCTGTTGCAAGGATGGCGTGGGCCACGTCACAGCAGCAAGGCAGAGAGGGGAAAAGGTCATGGGCAGAAGGTACATGTGATGGGTGCCCAGTCAAGAGGAAGCAAAGGAAAAGACACCTCAAATTAAGGGAGGGTGGTGAGAGCCCTTTGGTGTAGGAAGAGGGACAGAAAATCAAAATGAGGGAAACCACAAAGGAAAAGATAAGGAGACAAGTGATGGGGAAAGGATGGCTGGAACAGTGATACAAACTGAATTCAAATCTCTTTGCCTACCATCAAAACTAAGATGGTATGCGATGGGGAACCAAATGGCTTAATCATTAGATGAGCTGCTTGGGTTGGACAGTCTGGGCTTTGGAGCTTATCTAGATGGCACTTCACCCTGAATGACTGGCAAGAAAAAGTCTCTCTCCCACCATCTTTCAGTGCCAGGCTGTTCTGTCCTCCCCAGCCCATGCAGGCCAGAAGGAGCACCCTGGCCAGGACCAGAGGGTCTAAGGGGAGAGTTTAACCACAGCTCACAGACATGCAGCAGAGAACCCCAAGAGCAGGGCTTGCCGCACAGCTGGGCATTGAGCCCTCAGCCAAAAACCCTCATGAATAACCTGTGTGAGGCAGCCTCACATGGGACAGATGCAGGCTTGCAGTCACAAGGCTTGCTGGCTCCCCTGGGGAGAAAAACGCCTGACCTGGAAACTGGTAGGTTAAAAGAAAGCATTAGCATATTATGCAAGAGGGTCTAGGCGAAAGAGAGCTAAACCTCGGGTAGATCTGAGGCAGAGCAAACAGAAAGGCACATGACTGACAAGTAGGGGCAGGAGGGAGGTACGTGTCTACCAATATAGGTCATTTATCCAGTTCAAGGAACTGCACGCACAATGAGCAGCAATTTGTGATGCCTCTCCTGGTAGAAGGAGATGGATGTAGCAGTGTCAGGTCTGCAAAAGACTCTTTATCAAAGCTAAAGGACTTGGATGGATCTACTCCCACCACCGTGTGGTCTCCATTCTGCCCAGGAACCTGTCCCCACCTACTGCAACCAGCAGCACCAGCACCTGCTCAGCTGCTCCCTGCAGCAGCCCACAGTCATGTGGGTTCGGAGAGAAATCCCACAGCCCTGCCATGCTGCAGGACTGGGCTGCTGACCCAAATGGAAAGTAGCTGCTTCCCCCTCCACCCCATAAATACCACAGAAGATATTTAGTCAGCATGTAGCCAAATCGTCCTTTTAAAAGCCAGACGCTTCAAAATGCACATGCAATTTCAGCTGTTGTTACAGCCTGTGTATGTTATTTCTTTTATATGCATAAGCTGCTGTTGAATCAGAGCTCCAGCAAGCAGACAGAAAGCCTCTTCACACATATTTATCTGCACTTTTTTAAAAGCTTGTTTTGCCTCTGATGCTTCATTCCCCCCTACTTCCTCCTCCTCCTCCTCCTCCAGGCAATGATAGCCCCCCATGGACTGTCTGCCCTCTGAGAGTAACTGTCATAGGGGACATGGAGAATTTCAAGTGGTATTTGAGAAGCAAATGCAGGAAATAAATTCCACACAGTGCTTAGAGGGCTTATTGTCATGTCTCAAACTATTTACCAGAGCAGCGTGAATAATCCAGGAAGAAGGGCTTTTTTTTTTTTCCTCGCTGTAAATGCAGCTTCTTTCAGAACCTTTAGTCATTATTTGAAATTATTTGCTAAATAATGTCTGCAGTAATGCAGATGTGAGCTTCACAATCTGTTTATGGGAGTGTTCCATAATTGAAAATCAGGTTTGGTTGATTAGATTTTCTTGGACACCAGGTGTGACATTTCAGGAATATGTCTGCCTCTAATTATGAATTAGACCTGGGTTTATGAATGCTATGTGTAATCCAGGAGTGCATCCATTTTATATTCAAATTTTGAGCTGTAAGGAAAGACTATCTGGGCATAGGAGGGGATATGACAGACCAGTCACATGCTTTTGAGGGAACCCTTGATTTTGATACACATTCCAATCAAAAGGGAGGCTTACCATAACTGACAGCTTCACTTTTGTGCTGAATTATCAGAAAAGTATCCTCGCTTGTAAAAAATACACAGACTATTTGTTTTTGGTTTCGAAAGGCTCAGAGGGGGACAAAGGAGGGATCTTTTGCTACATCCAGCTGTTTTCCCCTCTGCTTCTCCTCAAATATCTTGGAAGACTTATCCGATAGCAAAGGAGTCAGGCTGTAGCTCTCCTGGTGCCCCAGCACCAGCCCTTCCCAAAGCACAGCTCTTCCCTTCTGCCAGGAGTGCTCACTCCATGAAGCTAACTGGGGAGCTCTAGCTCTGTTGAGGTCACTCTTGTTATTAAAAACAGTGCTGAAACACTGCAGCAAACTCCTAGTCCTGAACTGCGGGATGGCCCTAATCCAAATGCCACGTCACTGCTTTTCTCAGTGCAACCTGTTGGTACTGCACCAGAGCACTATGGTCTAGCTGAAGATCAGTATGTTGTGCAGAGATGTTCCTTCCAGGTCTTAGGAGTAGAGATAATCAAGACTTTCTAGCCTAAACTATGAGAAGAAGCCAAAAGAATGACATTTTTCTTGACAGTGCCTCATGGGAAATGCAGTTTGGCCAAGGTGTTCCATGATGCAGTAAGGAAATCCAAAGTATCCAAACTGAAATTCTCTCAAAATGCCAAGAGACCTGTGATTAATACAAACTATTGTCATGCAGACACAAAACAAAACACTTAATACTGATTTTTCTTATGTCTTATATCTATTTTGAGAAAAAAAAATTCTTATTACAAAAAAAAAAAAGTTATTACCTGAGAGAAATCTTTCTTCTTCTTTTCCCTGCCCAAAATTATTTGGAGGGATAGTTTCCCATTAGCTCTGCTTAAAGCTTGTGCACTGTCGGTCAGCTCAGCTGCCAGGGTTGCCCAGCAAAGGGTTGTCCAGCAAGAGCAGGACACACTGTGCCCTTGTAGCAGTGCTGGCTGTTCACTAGGGCCAAAAATTGATCTGAATGCAGAAAAGCTTTCCGAAGATCCTGCTATAGGAAAATGGTGATCATCTTATAAGGCTAACTTGTTCTGCTGGTCCACTGAAATCTGATTATTGCCCTTATTTTTAATTGGTAACAGACAGTGACTAGAACACTAGGTAGTGATCAGATCTATCACACTTGCAATATGTGCCCACATTAGGAAAAGAGAGCAGAGCAGGCGATCGCACAGAAGGGTTTGCTTCATATAGCTGAGTCTCACAGTTAAGAGCAAGAAATGACTCTGCTAAAGTGATGTCTCCAAAACGTAGAAGGGAAAGCCACCAACATATCAAAAATATCTCTGTTTCTTACCCAGCTTTGTCCCTGGGTTTTCTCACCTGACCATCCAGACCTAACATCATCAACATAGAGAAGAAGAGAATCGACCAGAGCGGGGACAAGGGCAGCTGCATGACGACCTGTGGGTAGACAAGGAAAGCCAGTCCGGGGCCTGCAGTAATGAAAATAGAGAAAAGTCCATGTTTATAAAGCATTTAATGGGAAGTCTGAACTAAGTGCAACAGTTAAACAGAGAGAGTCAAGAACTGCAGGTATTCACTATAAGTGCTACAAAAACCTGACTCTTCACCCATGACACACCAACTCTGTGGGGCTGCATAGGGATTGAAAGGGGAGGGAGGAATGACTGGAGAAACTCTTTGCTTTTTCTCTTCTTGTAAGCAAGAAAGTCATCAAATTACTCTATCCAAATGGAGCTGGAGCACTTTGCTAGAAAAACAAACTGAGAGTCAGAGCTGGTTGTAACTTTCCTGACAGCTTTTTTTCCATCACAAAATGCTGTTTCTTGAGATAAAAGCTTTCTCTGGGAAGACAACAATTTCAAAATACACCATTGTATAAAAAAACTCGGTTTCATCTAGGTTAAAAAAATTATTCTAAAATTACAATTTCAAAATTTCCCATGGAAAAGAGACTCCAAGTTTTGATCAAGTCTGCTGAAAACGTAGCTGATGTCTGAAGACCTGCTCTCCACAGGAAGGTTCTAGAAAGCAAACAGCCTAAAGATTCCTCTACAGCAAAAACACATGAAACTTCAGCACTAGAACAAGGTGAACATTAAAACCAGGCAGAGATTCCCCTAGCAGCAGGAACTGGAGTGCAATGAGTATCAGCCCCAAGTGCCCATCTCTGTGGGAAGGCATGCTCAGCTCCACAGGGGCAGCTCTGTGCAGCTGCTGGGATAAGGCTGTACACTTGGGTCCCATTCAGGAAAGGCCTGGAAGCATCCCATGCTCTCTGACAAATTGCTCTTAAAGGCTGCTATTGCATCTGAGACTGGGTTTCCTATTTTAGGTTCTTTGTGGTAACCTCCTGGGGAATATCTTCAGTTGTGTGAAGTGGTACCACTACATCAATGTGAGAAAAAAGCTCTGGCCCTCTGCATGTGCACAATGTATAAAGGTTTCCCAGGAAATATTAGATCTGATTCTTCTCCGTTTTAACACAGGAACAACCCCTAAGTTACAAAGGAGAGAGATACAAGCACAGAGTGGATGTCACAGAGACAGGGCCGGGAATGAAGTCTGCATCTGATTTACAGTGCTATTCTGAATGTAACACCTGCAGTACCTGCTTACCTGAAGAGGCCAGCTCTGAGACTGATTTCTTTGTGATGTGACACATGAAGCCAACAATTGAGAAAATAACAAATCCAGCAAATACACTTGTGGTGGAGTTTATACAGCAGACAATGACAGAGTCTCTGGAATAGAGAAAGAAAGAAAGAAAAGAAACCATCTGCAGGACCCTACCAAGGAATTAAGGATGGGGAAAACAAAAAATAAGGCCTGAGGAGAGCGGTTTCTATGCTTTGGAGAGGGGCAGGAGTAGAGTGGGTGACTTGTTCAATGTGCTGCAAGTCATAGGACCCTCTGATAGAAAGACCAAAGTGCACCCCATAGGTTGCATGTTGATAGGGTGGGGACAATCAAAGATCAGGCACTACCGACACGCCATGACCCCCCACCCGTGAGCAGTCACTCACAGGACTAGTCCCAGCAATGGCAAATCAGAGCTTTAATGGCCAAGGCAATGGTGCTCACAGCACAAGGCAATTGCCTTTCCTGTTCCCACCGGGCAGAGGGTTGGAAGAACTCAACAGACCTGTAGACATTGTTGTGGAAAGTGCTGTAGTTTCCTAGTGCAATCAGGGATCCCAGCCCCAGTCCATAAGAGAAGAAGATCTGTGTGGCTGCATCCATCCAGACCTGTGGAGAAGGAGCTAGTTTTGAGTCTATGGCATTGTTCTGCCAGCTCGGTGGATCCAGCCCACTGAGCGTGACTGCCATCGCTCCTTTGAGCAATAGCTTGGCATGGAAGGGAGGGATGAGACACCCTTTCTATACAGTGAAAAAATTTATTGTTTATACTAGCTATCAGAGAAAGTGTTGCAGCTGCTGTAGCCAAAAGCTTGGTTGCTTTTCTTTACTGAATTAGTGAACACTTAAGGCTGGCACACTCTGGAGACAAGTATCAACCTCTGAATAAAGCAGCCCGTCACTCCCTTCAGCTTTTGCAAAACTGCTGCCTGGGTTGAGCTGGGTGAGGAGTGCCTGCTGCAACAAGGACTCCATGTAGCACACACATCACCTGCAATGGCTCCAGTAACAGAGTCAATGCTAGCGAGGAGTCTTGATCCAGCCCACTGTGCTTCAGATTTTACTGTCCAATGCACTGAGGCCGTCTGGACCCAAGGGTACTCTGTTGCTAGGGCTTGTTGACCCAAGCTAATAAGAAATGCTTGGGCCAGCCGTTAGAAGTCTCACAGGAACTGCCCTGAATCCTGTAACTGTTACTGCTAACAGGCCTGGGCACACTTGAACAGATTTTTTTTCTTTTCTGATGTTTCAGAACATCCATTTCCAGGGTAAGGTAGGACTCAGAGAGGATGGCACAGGAGGAGAGGAAAGTAAGGGAGACTGCGGCTTCCTTTTGCTTTTAGGATGGCGATGACCTGTGTTTGCATAGCACAGACATCAGTGGAGCACACAAAGCTACCTGGAGATACGGTGCATCCTGCTGCTCTGCTGGGGTCAGTAGCGTGTCTGCCTCTCTCTGCATGGGAAGAAGAAGCCAGCAAGGCTGGCAAGGGTGTTTAACACAGGGCACTGGGCTAGGAACGCGACACTTGCCTCTCCTACCTGCAGTGTCACAAAAGAGACTGCTAGAGAACAAGACCTGTGCTCCACAGAGGAGTGGGAGGAGGATGTCTGCTTCTTTCCCAAGTGGCAAACGCAGCAAGAATGATACATTACCCAGCTCCAAACATGCACACCCAAACCTCCCAAAGACCTGGCATGAGGCTGGTTCCAAAAACAGACAGAGGCGAAAAAAGCACCATGCGCTAGGTGTCCTGGGCCGCGTCCCTCAGCACCCAGTTCAGGTTGGAAAGGCCTTGCTGAATGTCTGATTTTGTGCATGGGTTCACTTTCTCACAGCTCCCCCCTCAGTGGTGGTGCTTGCCTCAGAGCAAGCCCCACGTCCTGCCCTCTCCCCTTTCCATTAGTCTTTCATTAGTGTGTCTTTGATTTTTCAACACCAATTTTCCTGTGCAAACAACTGCGGAGGACAGC
Organism: Apteryx mantelli; assembly: GCF_036417845.1. Taxonomy (NCBI): domain Eukaryota; kingdom Metazoa; phylum Chordata; class Aves; order Apterygiformes; family Apterygidae; genus Apteryx; species Apteryx mantelli. The sequence goes on along the minus strand of NC_089978.1, from coordinate 154,360,239 downwards.
TTGAAAAGTTGGTCCCAGGTACCTTAAGGGCTTAAAGCCTAGAAGGCACATGAAAGGTTGCAAACTATTCATTTCTTAATTGCATAATATTTAAACTACTCTCACAGTTTAGAGAGCCCTATTTCCAGCTTTAGCACCGACGCAGCTGGAAATATGGTTAGGGTGAGTTTCCTACAGGAGAGATCACTGGGACCTCACAGGAGGTAGTGGCTGTTCAGTTGTCTCTGCTCACATATGACTGGAGACCTTCAGAGCTGCAGGAGCACAGCTGCTGGAAAAGGCAGAGACTGCGTTGCCTGAGAAAATTCTCCTTTACAAGCCTCCTTGCTTCTCCTCAGTCGCCTCTGTTCTTTAACTGATCGAAGCAACATTACTGGCCATCACTTGTCATTTAAACTCTTCTAAAAATTGCTGCTATGTGTATTGTTGAGCTTGCACTACTTCTGAGCTACTCACACCAGCACTACCGCATCATCCTTTCTCTGGGACTGCCAGATCGAGGCCAAATAGCCAGTCTTAAAATAATCAGTGCAATGAGGCCATCCCAACCCAGAGGGAAGGTTTCTTTGTTGGTGTAATTTCTCACCATTCCATGGATAATATTTCTTGATTACAACAGAGCTGCATGAATTTCTACTCGCTAAGGGCCTGCCCTTCAATTTGGTCTCAAACTGTGAAGGTTGTGACTATGCAAATGGGGAACTATTTCATTTTATTTTTAATATTCTCTTCTTAAAATATTCAAGAGAAGCGTCTGGGGAACATTAATGCAGAGATAACAGGGATGTAAAAGCTTTCCTTATTAGGCTACAAACCTCAGACTTGGAGAGTTTTTTGAAGTCTGGTGTGAGGTAAAAGAGGATTCCCTCCTTGGCTCCTGGTAGAATGACTCCATGGAAGAAAAGAATAAATAACATGAAGTAAGGGTAGGTGGCTGAGAAATATACTACCTGTGAAAGACATGGGGAGAGAAACTGTTAGTTGCCTGGTGCCTGTCATGCTGGGACACAGCTGTGACTGCATTTTCCTGGCTTAATGGTATTGCTTCCAATTTGTCCTGATGTGAGATGGGAAAATGGGCTCCAAGCACACTGCTGCTTTCTGTCAAGCCTGGCAATCAGGGAAGCGGATTAACTCCACAACCCTCTCACCAAGGGCTCACAAGTTAGGCAAGAGAGTGCTGACATCTTCCTTACGTTTTCTGTCTTCTGTTCCTGTGCAAGTAACATTTCTGACTGTTTGAGGCTTCTCTCTGCCAATGACACTGAGGGACTCACTAATTACAAAAATAGCAGGCTAAATTCTGGATGAATTGCCCAAAGACAAGGGAATTGCACAGGGATAAATTTAGTCTACAGAAGTAATCCCTTCAAGTCATCACATCCTTATTTTGCAATGCAAAAGCTGGTCTTTCTCTAGTCAAATGCATCAAGCAACATTAGTTGTCTTGGCTCCAGCACTTTATTTCCAACACAATTTCAGGGAATCGCAGGTACTACCATCCCACAACAGTGAATTCTTGTTAGTCAGCGCTTGTTTGACTTCAGCTGTTGTAACGGCAATCACCAGGCCTGTGCTGCAGTCATGTAGAAAAAAGGTAGTATTCGAGTACCACTAGGCAAGTTAACAATTTAAATGATCTACCCATGAAGTGCTTCTTTCTGATCTTTCCTCTAGATTATTCTTTTCATAATGTTGTCACACTACCCCAAGCTGTGCTCTAAATAACACAACTCAGCATCACTGTTTCACTAAACTAAGCAATTACTTTTTCATTGTGCTAGTCTGAAATGCTACATAGTGCATAACATTATGCCTCTGATCTGAAGATCTCCCACCAGTACCTAAAGGGCAATAGAAAGATTTTCAAAAGAGATCGTAAGTTTGGTTTTTCAGAGAGTAGCATTTTAAGAGAACCTAATTTTCAAAAGGGAAAGTTCAAAATAGGCCTCACACACTTAAGGAACCGTCTTGAGGTAAGTATAATAAGTAGTTTCTGAAAATCTCTTCCTAAGTCATTCCAAAAGATAGAGCATTCAGCCCATGACTTTACAGTGAAGAGTTATTTTCTATGCGTAGAATGAAAATTACTGCAAACATGGTAGCAGTTTTTACAACTGTGAAAGGTAAATGTCAAGAATTTAATAGCATCCACTGCAATTCTGCCTTGAAACACCGTAACGTTAATCATAGACACTCAAGCAAAATTGAATCTGGAAGACATTTCAACAGCCATGATCTGCATGCAGCAATAAAAGCAATACTGAAATACCCGATTGTTGCGAAATACCTTTCCAGTCCACTCCACACCTTTCCAGATGGAGAAATAGACCAGAACCCAGGCCAAGGCCAGGGTGCCAGCAAGGGGCCAGCAGACATTGCCTGGTTCCCCCAGGCCTCCAGAGAGCTGATGCATGTTCCTCCTACAGAGGGGAGAGGTTTTGTCACCAGAAAGTCTGATCCTAGGGGCAGAGTGACCAGAGTTCCTGGGGGTGGCTGGAAGGGCCAAGGGCAAGGTGGGCATGGACATGCACAGGAGCCCACAAAGGCCTCGAGGGACCTGAGACTCAGCACGAGAGGCTAAAGGAAGATGAAATGATGCAGAGGTGGTCATCCCCTCTGTTTGTCCAGCATACTGCTACACAATGCACCCCACAGTGGGAGGGCCCCAGGCCCCAGCTGGGTGCCCGCTGGCGTGGGCTGATGGACCTTTCCAATGCCCTCCTGAGGGCCTTTTGAGGCGGTGCTTGGACAGGTACAGAAACGGCCCCAGCGAGGGGGAAAAACCTGACGTTGTGTGCGGACGTACTCCCAGAACTTGGCGACAGCGCTGGTGAGGTTGGCAGTGTCGCACAGGGAGTAGCTGGAGAAGCAGTGCTCGGTGTTCCAGGCCTTCCCACAGCTCTGCCAAGGCAGGTCCTGCCAGGAGCAGCAGGGCGTCAAGCCACAAGGAAAAGCTCTGCCCCACCACAATTCCATCCTTTGTGCACCCTTACTCATTAGCTGTGCTTTTTCCTCCTTTCAGACCACCCTGCGGCGTCTCATGGGCAGAGGGTATTCTGCAGGGAGAGGGGAGGAAATGCCAGGACAACCCCAGGAGAGTGGGGAGAGGGATCCAGGGAGATCTGGGGGAAAGGCTGTTTGACAGGTAGGGTTGGTGGGTGAAATAACAGCCGAAATGTGAGGTTCCCAGGGAGGGGAGCATAGAAGTAGGAAGAGCTCTAGAGCCATGAAGACACGTCGGGAAGCTCCTGGAGAAGTGCAAGACGTGCCATGAGCAAGGGGGGACTGCTGCAAGGTGACAGTACAGCAGCACAGGGAAGGTAGTGTGAAGACCCTGCAGGACCTGAGGAAAGCAGGGAAATGCAATGGCTTTCTGGGAAATTTCAGGTAACGTCTAGGCAGGAGCGTGGGAGATCTGCCAAGTCTGACACTGCAAACCCAGAAGGTAAAACAGAGTGACTGGTGAAGGAAGAGAATGGGAAGCAACTGGTTTTGCACTGTGGACCAAGTCTGACCCAGAGTCAGGAGCATGTGATTTTATTCCCAGCTCTTCCAGAAGCCTCTTGTGTAACCGTGAGCCAGTTTCACGTGAGCCAACACATGGAGAGTATGGTAATTTTTAGTGTAAAATGTATGATTTTACAATGTGAATTGTAAAATGCAGTTTGTAAAATTTTACAAGTTTTACAATGAGAAGTGATTTTTTTTTTTAAACTGAAATCCAAATTTATGCCAAGAGGACAAAGGACAAGAAACCTGGATGGCCTATACTGAGGGCCCAGCAGCCAAAAACATTCAACAATTGTTCAAAATAACAATAAATGGTGACGCAGCTTATCCAGGAAATAATATCAAGACATGATTAGGGCAATACCATAACCTTAATATAATGACAGCAATTGCTCAGATAGATAACCATTTCCAAATACCTGTTGGTAATTAATAGCTACTAATTAAAATGGTTCTTCTCATTCTTAGATCTCACATGTTTATTACCTGGGGGATATTGTGTTTATAATCACTACAACTCCTGGCTAGTTTCACTTAATAAGTGGTTGGAATTTACTGCACAGAGAATAAACACTGATTTGTTTCTTATCTATCATTTATACCAAACTTCAATCTTTAAAAAGCTGCATGGCATTGAGAACTGGGGGCTAAGGGCTTGTCTATGTGGATAAACTATTGGGACGTAAGGTCAGGCTAAATTTAAAGTGTAGTAGCTATTTCATGCTGTCCCCTCTCCTGATTATAAGCAGTGCAAAGGGATCTCCAGGGTATACTTACATGGTGGGTAGCAGCGTGATGGCAGCACACCACTACAGATTTAATCCAGCTAGCTCTGGCACTGCAAACAGTGAATCCACAGTGCCACAAGCTGTACCAGCACCCACGGTGATTAGCCCATGCCAGGTAGTGCCATGGCTGAGGCCACCAGCGAGAGCAGCTCAGAGACACCTGCACAAACAGCAACCTCATTGCCTGAGTGCAGTGCAGACACATCCACAGCATGCAGACTAATGCTATTCTGGATGATTCTCCGTTGCAGATAGGACTTAAGGCTCCAGTTCAACAAAGCCTGCAAAAGTATGTTTGCATCCATTCCTATTCCTCTAAGAACACAGAGTCCTTTAGAAATATTATCTGTGTTTTAAGTGTTTTGTGGCATCAGTGCCTCTAAGGGCAGCCTGCATCCCCCATCTAAATCAGTTCACTGCAGCAGATACATCCTAAGGAGCAAGCTGGCCTGGCAGGGCAGGGACAACTCGGTGGCCACCGGGGCTGTTTCCATCCACTGAGTGATTTCACCATGAACTTGCTAAATGCACTGAAGCGAATGTAACAGCTCATCACAGCAGCCCTTCGACCAAGAGATTTGCACATCAGAGACAGCAGCTCCAATGGGAGGGGCAAGCGCTGGGTCGTTTTGTTGCTGCTCCATTTCCTCTGAATTTCAGAGGACTGAAACTGCAGAACACAAACTGGCTTCCCTGTTCAGGTTCAAAATCCTGCTAACTCAAAATTAGGGGAGACAGGGAATGGACATCTACCCAGCACTTTGATTTGCATGTGGGGTCCTTTCAGGAGCCATCCATGGAGCCACCTGAAGCCATCCATGGAAACACTATCACTGTCACCCAGCAGGTCTGTGACGCCTGAATATTTATATGGCTTTGAATGAACTCCTAAAGCCTCACGCTAAGATGCACCCAGCACTGGGATGGGTTCCTCTGGGGCAGACTTTTGTTTATTTGGGAATCCCCTGTGGATGTACCTAGCCCTCTGCTACTGACAATTTTACCCTGCACCTAAGCGTCTGCAATGTATATTGCTGATACAAGCAGAGCTGGGACAGAATATTTTGGCAAAAGAGTTCATAGACACTTGAAATAATTTGAACAAACAAAAAGTGAAACTGGGCTATAAAATATCCATAACAGCACTTCAGGGTTATATCAAAATTAAAAAAAAATCCCATTAGAACCATGGCGTTGATGTCTGTAAGGCTGCAGGTTGCTTAGAGAGTTAAGGGAGCTGTTCTCAGGCACTGGGCGGACATAAGTCATTCAGCTACCAAGAAATTATTGTGGGGTGTGATTCTAATCTTGCATGGTGAAAAACCTGCTAAGGGAAAGGAACCTACTATAAACCACAACACCAAAGCACATGCTAAGGGACAGAAATAAGGGGCACTCACAAACAGGTGTTTAAATGCTTTATGAATCATGTCCCCAGCAGAAAAAATTGCATTGGATTTCATTTATCAAGAGCAGTGTAAATGAGGGCTAATAAAGGTCAGACGTAAGTCCTGGGTAGCGAGAACATGTTGTGACAAAAAACAGCTTTGTAACGTGCAGCTCTTAGATTCGCATAGCTTAGAAATACAATAGAGACACGAGATGAGTTTAAAAGTTTTATGTGAAGGGGGGAATAGTTCTAAGAGAAGGGAAGGACCATCCTCTCCAAAAATGAACATCTGTACCAGCCAATGCTGAACAGTTGGCTCCGGAGCTGAGGAACCTCTAAGGGAAGGACCCAGCATAGTGCTGACCAAGACTCTCTGCACAAACTGCATGCCATTATTGTGTGTTTCATGGTAAAAACACCTTTCCCCAGAAAACAGGGAGTAGGGACCTGTTACAGCCAGGAAACATCTGAGACTCACCGTGCTGAAAGAACTGAAGAGATAGTAGAGTGCCCAGGCAATGATAACAATGTAATAGATGTTCAGCCAGAAGGAGAGGACCACAGCTGCCAGTCCCACGCCTGCGAAAGGAGGCAGAGAGCAGCATCAGCCCAGCTCTTCCCAGACACCACTCTGTTACAATTCTCTTCATGGCAGGGCTAGAACAAGTGACAGCCCAGCTCTTAGATGCAGCACGTTGCACAGCAGTGCTATGCCCTTAAGCTCGCTGGCCAGCAAGGGAGGTTTATTCCACCACATTTCTCACCCACCCATCTCCATGGCATGGATAGTGTTCTTTTTCAGTATCCTGCAGACTTTATGGACAGAGCTCCATGAAAACAGGGTCCAGTCATTTCCCCGACAGAAGTGCTCTTTCCTAAATACAAAGCTAGTATATACTAGCACCACTATTTTCTAGACTGCTGTTACTCTGGACACAGCAACAGGTTCACATCTTGCATCTACAGCTTTCCCATGCAGTTTAAGTGAGCCCACATAGAGGGGCTTGGGACAGGTCTTCTGCAATCAGAGCCCCTCCATGAAGTCCCTGCTGCTCATAAGGTGTTTTGTCACCATGCAAGACTGCTTGGACAGAGAACAATTATGTTAGTGCTTCCTGGCAGAAGAGTAAAGGATAACCTCATAAATGCCAGAGAGCAAATCAGATGCAACTTCATCACTGACCTACAACCCCACCCTAGTCCCCAGGGACTTACTTCCTAAACCATTTAAGTTTTTTTTGTCTGAAGTTAGTTATGTGCCATCAGCTTCACAAACTTACAGTACAGTACCTTTAAACATGGGTGCTAATTTCCAGACTCCCAGTCCACCCACTGAGGTATACTGGCCAAGAGCAGTTTCTAGCAGGAAGAGAGGAATCCCAGCAAACACCAGCATCAGGAAATAGGGAATGAGGAAGGCCCCTGAAAGAAGATGCGTTGTTATCAGGGAGCTCCAGGATACATCCCTCCCCATTTTACCAACAAGTAAATGCATCCAGCTTAGATTTCTCACTTCCCTGGCATCCATTGGATCATGACTTGCTTGGACACTGGAGTTAGTATGCTTAGTCAGTCTCCCACTAAGATCTCCACTGCCCTCCCCTCATGTGTTCATATCACTATGAGACATATATATGTAATCACTAGCTGTGTGATGCCAGCCTCAGTTAGACATTTTGGCAAAGCTAAGTCCAATCTGACAACAAACCCCAAAGCCCCAAATTGACATTGGTTCTCGCTGGCGTTTTCTCTCTTACCCACAGCACCCATTTCTTCACCTTCAGGAAAAAGGGTGCACGAGCATGTGGCATTAGCCACTACTTTCTTCGTTCACAGCCATTTCAGTGTTTTAAGGAAGCTGTGGCTAAGACTGTGTATGCTCACATAATAACCCTATATTTACCCCCACACACACCCCTCCCTTTTCCCAGGTTTTATGCTTAGAAATCCTGAGGAAAGCATTATTCCTCTGTATGGACACTATGGAAACCATCTCATTGCTAGAAGTGAGGTAGTGCAGCCATCTAGTACAGACGTTACTTGCACTCCATCACTATATGAGCAAATATGATAGGTGAGCCTGGCTGTGTGATTTAAAGGCCATACATGTTGATGTCATCCTGACTTCTAGGAGGTGGGACAGAGCTCATTTTCCAGATTTCTAGGGCATATTCTGGAGCATGCCATCATCTCTGAGGAGGACAAGCTGTAGCAGAAGATCCTGGCTGAGCAGAGAGCAGGAACTTTCAATTTGCTCACAAGCAGCTGGCAATGTCTGGGATGGCACTGATCTCTGCATCAGCAGGGGGGAGATGGTCTGTCAGTTTGAGTCATCTTCTTCAGATATTAATGGGAAAGCAAACATCAAGCCAGCAAGTAAAGTGACCCAGCAGAGCCGCAGCTCAGCTTGTGGGCCAGCAGGGCTGAGCTTCCTCAGCTAATCTCTGCAGTGAGAAAGCAGAGTGGTGCAGCTGGGGCCGCCAGCTCGGGGGCACCCAGCTGAGTATGCCTGCTTGCCAAATGGGCAGCTGAGCCCAGCCGGGAGAGGCTGGCACCCGCTGGTGGCACAGGAGTCCTCAGCAGGCACCATGCAACAGGAGCTGGCAGCAGGCAGCAGGGAGAAAACATGCTCTAGGCCAGCAGCTTGATGACCATCAGCCTGAATTGCAAGCTGGCAAAAAAAACAAACAGGCTCTCAGCTTCAACAGCAGCCTTGCATGGAGGAGCAAGCAACTTCAAGTGACACTGCGGGAAAAGTGCTGCCCACTCCATGTCCATTACAGCGCTCTTGTCAGCGACAGCGGCCTGCAAGGCAGAGGTGAGGTCCAGTCCCTCAGAAAATGTTGCAGGGAGCCAGAGCCAGCTCCAGACCTCCGGGCCACTGATACTGTCTAGTTACCATTTTGCCTCGTTGCAGAGTTTGGAGACTGAGCTAAACAGCGATCACAGTGTTCAGCTCATTTCCATGCAAGCACCTGATGAAGTCTGGCCACTGCCCTGACAATCCTGCATTTTTTTTGTGTGCAGCAGGCCAGGGAAGTTTGTAGGTGAAAGGTTTTATTGGACTATTGAGAAAAAGAAAAAAAAAAGAAAAACTTTTGGATCCAGGTCATTCATCCTGGCTTGACAAAGATCCTGTAGAATAGAGGAAAAACTGCAAACCAGACTGCAGCCTTGAACTGTTGCCAATGGCAAGCCACTCTAGTGGGCCAGGTCCCTGAGTGGGCACCGATAACACGCTCAGATGCTGAGCAGCCAGAGTTGAAACTAGCTTGGGAATTTGTACAGAAAATTAGTACGCCAGATCTGTTTCAATTCCTGGCCCTGTCACAAATGATATTGTTTTTGACCCTGGCTCAGTCCAAACCTCCATGCAAATGCCATGTGCCAAACAGATAATAGCACTTGTCCATCTTGTCTGCTCAGAGCACGGGCTGCTGGGAGCAGGGAAAGATCATACAGCTCCTAGTACTTGCTGTGCAGCCCCAAATCTATCTGGAGTCTCCAGCTCCTAATGCCATACAGCAAGGAATAGTAATTAATTCTTGTAACAGCAAACACTGCCCACGAATTAGAAGTTGAGCATTACAGGCAGTTACATGACTTTGGTCAGAGCCTCAAAGTGTAAATGCAAAGTGCACACTGCTTATTTAAAGAAATGTTCCTCTCTCAAGTAATTCAATTTCCGGATCTCATAGGCAATTTTTAGCACCTACTGAACCAATTTAGAGCCCTGTAAAATCCCGTTGCCATCAAAAGGCTTGCACGAGGTTAGAAATCAGTGTAGAGGCTGGAGCATTAGTCATAGCTGGGCCCATTCGGCTCTGTGCAGAGCCAGCACAGAGCCCAGGCGTCACTTCTGGGTAAAGCCTGCTCCGAGCAGCGGATAGGCCTTGCGCGGGGCCGCCGTACCCAGGGCAAATATCTCCTAATTACATGCTCGACTACAATGCAGAGCAAATCAGCCGCGAGCTGATACAATGTGACAGCGGTAAGCGAAACGACAATATTTCCATTCAGTTCAATTTGCCTGTGCGTAATGGAAGCAGCCCATGCCGCTGCGCTCCGAGCCGCGCGCGTGCAGGGCGCTATAATTAGCATCCCACCCGCAGTCTGCTCCGCTCTGGAGGTGCCTCCGTTGGGGCAGCGCGAGGATGTGACCACCAAATTGCGAATCAGACCCTGTCTGGCCCTTCCTCGCCGCTTTGGATCGGCTCGGAGTGACGCTTTCATGCGTCAGTGCTCCTGCCTGTCTCAGACATCAGCAGCCTCCGCTCGTGGCTTGGCATTGCTGGCTGCAGAAACAGCCAGAGCAGATGGGGGCTAGAGGAGCGCGCGATGCAGACTGTCGCGCAACGCAGGGCTTTTGAGTGCAGCCAGGCACAAATCCCCTTGCTTCATCTGTCCAGTGTTTTCACTAACAGCCCGCTGACCCCTCTACGCGCCTGCAACTGCCAGGTCAGAGATCGCCCTGTGTTGCGTGGCTAATGCTAATAATAGCACTCTGCACTGCTACAGCACATCCATCTTAGGATCTCAGCTAGCTTTGCAAATAGGATTTATTTTAGCTTCGAAACAGCCTTCATCTAATTATAGGTATCATCATCCCCACCTCTGTGTGTGAAGAGATTGAGCCATGAACAGAGCTGATACGGTTTGCTTGAGATCACACAGCAATCACAGAGCAAAGTCTACACTAAAAACCAAGCCTCTCGTGCACCAGTGCTGTGACTTAGCCACGGGGCTAGTTTTGTATGAAGAGGAGTGCCACAGTGAGGGGCCACAACATGGCTTGATAATAGTGGCAAACCAGCGCTGGCCCCGTCAATGGGCAGCCTGGATTCCTACGAGACTCTGACTGACTCCTCCAAACCTCGCCTGGCTCAGCTGCATGCTCACGCCCCTGTACAAAGTGACCCACCAAAATAGAAACTGTCTTGTCAAAATGGATAAGCTGTTAGCCTACATACTGTCCTGCCTCCAGCTGGGATTAGCTCTGCGTGCTTCGGAGAAAGGGGCAAAATCCCCTTAAATGCCGTGGAGCTACATGGGCAGATGGTTGCGTAGGAGCTAGACCTGTCTCTTCTTTCCAAGGGGGAACGAGAAGAGCAAACCTACATGACCTACAACATGGACTGGAGACAGTGGGCTGTGTTTAAGGAGAACTCACGATAGCAAGGGATAAAGGGGATTTGAAGGGGAATTGAAAGAGAGAGAAAAGGTGTCGAGTAGATGAGTGAACAGAGACCCTATGAGCAGCATGAATGAATGTGACACTGGGTAAAGGGATTCTGAGCAACCTATTAGCAAGAGCTAAGAGGGAAGCAAAGAGCAACATGGGAAGACTCACAGACACTACTAAATTTATATATATAGCCTTAAAGGTGAGGAGGAGGAGTCTGGACTCCGCGTGGGAAGTTTAAGAAATGGTTCAAGGAAGTGAGCAGCATTTCATGCAGAGAGAGAAGGTCATGTTAGCAACAGAGCCAAAACCAGTGAGACAGGTGGGCATGGAGGAGAAGAGAGAGCTCTCTGCCCAACTAACATCAAAGCAGGTGCATGTTCCCCTTCACAAAAGCACCTCCCTGCCAAGGATGAAGAAACAGCCTACTTTACAGAGGGTAGCTGAGACACAAGGGTGTATTTTTTGACCTGATCCAAGTCAGGCAGACAGTCTGTAGCTGAGCAGGGAACTGATCTCCCAGATCTCTTGATTTCTAGCCCAGCACTGTTTCCATCTGCCTGCCTTTCTCTGGCCCTGCAAGGGACTGGCAAAGTGTTAGCTAAAGACTGGCAAAGAGGAGATGTAGCGGGGCAAAAAAGGGTCATAAATGCTGCTACTAGTGATCCACAGAGAAGGTCATTGTTACCAACTGCATCATATAGTTACCAAAATCCTTCACCAAGAGCCTTCTCCTCTCATGGACTCAATTTTCCAGTCTTTGCAAAAGAGATTATAACTGGGACCCTTCTCACAGCGCTGTAGTAAGGCAAAGCTCATTTCCGTCCGTAGGACTCCTTGAAAGTCCTCCTACAGTGAAACTACTGCTGCCCAGAAATACAAAACATTGCTACTATTTCTTCCTACCCTCATCTGGGAACCACCTCACACTAATTTTGTATCTGATAAGAGAGTATGGACACACGGGGAGCAGAGACCAGCCTCTATTACAACAGTGAAGAAAGTTAGCTACAGCTCTGCACAAAGACTGTTAATACAGATGATGACCCTTATATATGTGTGTGTGCACTCATGATGTATATATTTCTACATGGCCCTGCTATGGTCCATGTGAAGCTTCTAATCAGACATCCTCAGAAATACAAACCAAACTCAAAGGCAAAAATGGTTACCCTTTGAGAACACCCTAGACTGAAGAGAAACCCACTGTTAGCAGATATGACCTGTTTTCCTTGGGAACTTACCAGAATCCAGCTGGGTGCATGCGTACATATGTATACTCTCCTTGTAAAACACGAGGTCCACAGACGCTCTTTGTTGTAGCCCTGCAAATTTGGATGGCAGAAGCTTTACAAAACTCAAACTTCTTTTTATATTTCTTATGCTGTTTCTTTCCAATCTGCACTTGCCAGTAAAGCCACAGGCTATGGGAACTAGTCTCCACATGGCTTAACTCACATTACGAGAGATCACTCAGCCAGGAAACCAGCCCCTTAGACTCACAGCAAACGAAAGCCCATTCAAGTAACAAGGTTGTTCAGGGTAGAGCGAGTACAAGCATTCCACTCTCACCTCCTCCGTTCTTGCCACAGAGATATGGGAAGCACCAGACATTGCCCAGCCCAATGGCATAGCCCACACAGGACAGCAAGAAGTCAAATTTCCCCTTCCAGGAACCTCTGTCTGGGATCTCCTCCTTCTTCCTCTTGGTGCTCACAGCCTCTGGGGCGATGCACTCCGACTCCTCCAGGGCTGCTTGCTTCACCTCAGAAGGAGAGTTCAGCTCAACAGAAGTGTTGTCCATCTTGCCCATCGTGGCTTTTGTACACAGCTGCTCTTGCTTAGGGGCTGGAAGTGCAGAAATGGCAGCCTCAATCCCAGCCAAGCTCAGATGAAATGGGGAGGGCTGGGCAAAGCTCCTGACAAAAAAGTAAAGGGAGAAATTATCCTCCGTTAGTGTACTGGGCTTAGGGAAGGACCGCACTGGGGCTGAGGTGGACTCATCAGATAGTCTTGCGCATGTCAGAGCAGCCTCTCTGATCCCCACTGCTTTCTCCAGGGATGAAAATAGGATAATTTTGCTCCCTTTGAACAACGAGCCTTGTTCACACAAAGTGCTAACAATGGTTTCAAGCCCGATTATTACCAATGTATAGCAAACCCTTCACCTCTTATCTCATCTCCCCCTTATCCCAACACCTCTTCTGTAAGAAAAGCTGCAGGACAAGTACGCATACAAGGAAGTCATAGCAGTGAACTGCCTGCAGGTGACCACCACAGGGACAGACTATATCTAGCATGTCTGAGTGACAGTGAAGATGAGAGTGCCTGAGGTGTCACATCCCTCAGGTCCAGGGCCCAAAACAGACTGTACAGACCACGGGTCTGCCAGAGAGAGACTGTCCAGCACCAGCAGGTCTATGCCTGGCTGGGGCAGCATAACTTTGCAATGGCACCTCCGATATGGACACAACCCAAATTGGAATCCCTTGCCCTGAAAGAGGGATTCCTGTGAGTGCTTCATGGAAATATCCCAGAGGGCAGTGGAGGTGGGGCTATCGGGGCCATGCAGTGCTCTCTAAGGGGTGGGCATAGCACAACGTAGGGACTGCCCCTTTGGCATGAGGAAACCTCTCATCTGCTTCATGCTTCCTTGTACACCAGGCCATGTGCAATACCGTAATCACCAGGTGATATTCAGGTGATATTCATTACTGAATAGAGGCAGCTTGTGGACCACCGAAATCCCACTAAGTCCTGAGGATTAAGCAAAAGAATCTGACCCAAAATATAAGGAATTTTTCCCTTGACCTGAGGCCCTAAGAAGTGTGTAACCAGTGCACCAAAACAGTTCAGAAAGAAAGAGATAACAGACTGCATTCTCATACCTGTGTATAAAACCATATTGCATTCACATCTCGAAAACTATGTGCAAATCTCCCCCTCACAAAAGTTATTGGAAAGCTAGAAAAGGCACAGAGGAGAGCTAAAAGGATGCTCAAAAGCGTGGAACTTCTCCTCTATGAAGAATGGCTAAAACTCAGATTTATTGTCCTGTAGAAGAGATGACTGACAGAGGTCTATAAATGTATCAGTGTCATAGAAAATATGTTCACTGTTTCTAGCACGAGAACTACAGGGAATTAAATCAAGATAGCAGATGGCAGGAACAAAAAGAGCAAAAGGTGATATTCCACATAATGCATAGCTATACAGTGAAGCTCCCCAGTCCTGAACACTGTGGATCCTGAGATTTTACATGGTTTCAAAAGAAATTCAATGGAAAAAATAATGGAAGAAAAATCAATCAGGGGCTACGCTTAGGAGGCATCCTTACTTCAGAAAAATTCCTGAGCTTCAAGTTGTTGGAGGCTGAGGGAGTATTCTAGGGAAGTCTTACTCCATACGTTTCCTGGTTTTATTCTCTTCCTTCACTGCCTGCCTTTCACAAGTGCTGAAGACAGGATTTGGAGCTAGAATGGCCTTTGATCTCACCTAGTTCTCAGCTCATTTTACACAAGGGTGAATTTAAGCCCCCTTCAAGAGCTATAATGGTGACAGAATTACAATCTTCCAGAAAAGTCTGTTGATGAAAACATTCCCATATGGATGCATATCAAGTGGATATCAGGAAACAAAACAATGCCATGAAGTGGTAGCACACTCAAGCCGTTAAAGCTGGACCTACTTGAGTTACTTACTCTTGTCAGTCTCATCTCATAAGCAAATGGCACCTATTTGTCCTGTGAGAAGCTTGCAAGTATTCATTAACTAACTTTTCTAAAGTGTTCTGAACAGGGCTGGATCTCCTAAGCTCCGGCTGAAGGAGTCAATTCTTACTACAACTGACACTCCATAATTTACAACAGATAGATTTTCTTCCTCAGTAGAATTGTTGTTGAGATTAGAAAAACTGTATCAATTGTAAAGAAAATGGCTGAACCAGAAGATAACTATAATTTATTCTGATATGCCAGTGGAGAAGCCACAAAACTTCTTGCTGCAGGATAAAGGCTGTAACCGAAGCCCTTACATCTACAAAGGCAGCCCTGAGCCACACTACTCCTTTATAGCTGAAGGGTGGTTACAGGTAAACGCAGAAGTGACAGCACACAAAAGTCCCTTGGTGAGAAGAGCCAGTTTCAAATAGCCCACCACACAGGTGCCAGAAAGAGAGCTTTTCCGGACACCCAAAGCAAAGGCTTTAGTTAATGGATCCTATTTCTGTCCTGCACTCTCCGACAGCACTGTTGCACCAATTCCTGGCTCTTCAGTAAGGCACATAGCAAAAAGATTGTACTGAATGTGTAGGAGGAAAGTAAAATAAAGACAATTTATAAATCAAAACAGAAGAAATAACACCAAAACCCCTGGGAATAATTCAGAGCTGGGCTAAGTCAGGATAATTAGCTATGCCTGGAGACAAATTAGGTTCAGCAGAAGCCATTTTGACTCATTTTTTCTGAGATAAAAAACAGTATGTAAGTTGCTATCTTCAATAGAAAAAAAAATCCTGCTTTTCTTGTGCTCTTTCTTTCTTGCCTTCACAGTTCTCAAGCAATGTTGTAATGAAAGGATCATATCCATAATTCAGGCATTTGGGGTTCAGAGGACAGAGGAGCAGCAGACCATACTGGCATTTTCTTCTTACCTGAGAGCCAGGTCTTTCCTTCATCTCCAGCTCTGGAAGAATAAACTCTATTCTAGTGCCAAACACTAACTAGGTTTACAGAAATTTCTCCACAGCCAAGAGACATAACAGAAAAACAGTGAAATGAACCCACTGAAGGTCCAACCTACCTACTGTCCTGTCCCCGACAGTGGTAGAGGGTTAGGCAAGGAATACAGTAACACAAGTATGGGGTGTTGTTTCTCTTAGCATACCCAGCCTCCTGAGCTAGAGATTGCACCTGCATTTTGGGGTTTAGTAGCATTAGGTGGACTTTTTCCCTGTGACCAAGGACTGTGAGAATCAAAGAGACATCTAGCCCTTGGCATGTCCTCTTTTGCCCTTCCCTTTCCACCGCAAAGCAGGGTGATGCTCAGTGAGGGGCAGAGGAACAGGAAATGTGGCCCACTTTGAGAAAGAGCTGAAAAGCTGCCAGGCTGTGGAAGACCACCATCTCACCATTTAGTATACATCTTCTTCCAGGTGTCTCAGTTGCTCACCAAGTACCAGCACCCAAGAGCAGACAACTTAAAGTCCAACCTCTATCAGGACAGAGGATGCTGTGAAGAGCAGTTGGACAGGGCTGCTCCCAGGGCCCTGCCTTCTAGATAGCCCCACAGGGCTCAGCAGCCCTGAGAGCTGCCGAACAGCCATGGCAGCAGGGCCCACACACATCCCTCAGCCTGGCTGGGGCCTTGCCCATTCCCTGGACACACAGGAAAAATACCAGGAAAAAGAACAGGCTTTGGCTGCTCCCAGGCTTGGTGTTTGACTCTCATATTTAGAAATGAAAGCAGGCACCAGACAAGTGGTCCTACTGGGACAAAATGCAACAACTGTCTCACTAGGCACATGGATCTCCTTCAGTACAAATGCGGGGCTCTGCTCGGTGCTGACAGCCTACAGAAAGCAGGGTCTGTTCAACAGCTCTTTGTCATGTCACATTATTTGTTCTGAAAAGCACGCAGTACTTCAGGCACAGCAAAAAGCCCAAAGGACTAAAAATGATAATCAATAAGAGCAGAGTTACAAGCTGGAGGTGGGCTGTGCTTTGCAAGGTCCTGAAAACAAGGTCAAAGAGTTTAAACATGACACTGCAGGAGGTTTCTGATTGCAACTTCTTCTAAATACATCATAAACTGAAGCTAGGATTTTCAAAGTAATTGCCGAAAGCTAAGAATGTAAATCCATGGCAGTGAAACAGTGACTTGAGTTTCAAGGAGTCATTTGGAAGGCCTGATCTTCTGCTGTTTAACTCCATAAAAACAATTGCATGGTCCCCAGTGGATGCAGAACTGGGCTGAAGTAGAGACTGGGAAAAAAAAAAATCCTTTGCCTCCTTTTTTGAGGAACTTCACTTAAAATAAGAAAATAGCCCTGAAAATGTATTGCCTCCACTTGAGATGCTGCGGACTGAAACTGTTAACAGCAGTGACCTTTTTGCTTTCCCCTGCCTCAGTGTGAAATATTAACAGTCTCCTCAAATTTGACAGAAACCAAAATTTCAAGGGCATAAAATTGCCTGAAACGAAACAGCAAAATTACATGTGGAAATGCATGTGAAATACACTTTCACACCTCTGCACCTTTTATTTGTCAGTGCTCTAACAACCACACAAATCACTTCTGACCCATGCAGGTAGAGCCACAATTAGTTTAATTACATGGCGCAGGCTGTTGTTCAGTCAATTAGATTTTTCCTTCCATGCACACCATTTTAATGACAGACAAGTAGCCCCAAGGCTCTTACTTCTTGTTTAGAGCCCTGACCAGCTGATCAGGCCACAACAGACTCTCTGCTGATTTTCTGCTCATGGCAGAAGCAGCATATGTTTGAGCTTCCTGCATCTGTGAAACCCTTGACATTGCTGAGCTGTTCTCAGGACAAGCAGAGCCTTCAAAAAGCAACGGTGTGCACCATAGATCAAATATGGGTCATCTGAGTGTTTTGCTATGTCTCACGTGAGGAAAAGAAGATGAAGCCAAACACTAGCCTGTGACTGAATAATTGCAAAGCAGTAGTGCAGTGAAGGTGCAGCTAGGTCTGGCCAAAGTATCTCTGGCAAGACTTTTACCAGGATGCTGATGTTTTTGAACAAATGTCTTTTGTAAAGAAAATACTTGCTTTCTTTAGAACAGGGGAAAAAAAATACTGAGTTGGGGGTGGGGGGGGCAGGGCAGGAGGGTGTAAGTCTGAAAAAACCCTCAATCATACATTTTTAAAGGAATTTTTTTGAACCTGGGGGTTCTCCCGTCATCCATAAAACACATTCAACAGGAAGGAGAAGAGGGAACTCTGGCACCATGGGTGGGAGGACATCCAGAAACTCCAAAATGTTTGGGGAAAAGCCCCCTCCAGACCCAAACCTGTCCCTGAGTGTACAGCCAAAGCACATACAGGATGCATCTGACTGTGTTCTCCAAAATACCCCCCATCCACCCAGTAGCCCATCTCCTGACTTGGGCAATGCCTGACCCTTCTGAGGAAGATTAAAAACATGCCCGGAAGCCAGACTACATCACAGGGAAAACTCCCTCCCCAATCTCACAAGCTGCCAGCTGAAGATTTGCAGACTGCAACAGCTCCTCACCCCATGCATGATAGGATGGCTGGGGCCAGTGCCCAATGCTCCTCATCCTCCTCCCAACAACAGCAGTGACAGGGAGGGAGCCTCCTCCACATTGGGAGCCCTCCTAGGAGCAGCGCAGGCTGCCACCCTCAGCAGGGTCTCCATATCCAGCTGAGCCAAACAGACAGATCTTGCATTTTGCAAAGCACTCCACACACTGAGGGAAAGGCTGAGACCCACAGCTGCCCAGTCTTTAATCTGTCCTTCCCCTGAAGTGATGTGCCTGCTTGGTTACAAGAGAAATTAGTACTAATAAAGCACATGAGAGGAAAATAAGCCGCCTCTAAGACGAGATGCAGCTGCTGGGTTGCCCT
This sequence comes from Apteryx mantelli, assembly GCF_036417845.1. Lineage (NCBI taxonomy): Eukaryota > Metazoa > Chordata > Aves > Apterygiformes > Apterygidae > Apteryx > Apteryx mantelli. The sequence goes on along the minus strand of NC_089978.1, from coordinate 154,341,753 downwards.
CCATCTCCACCCTCCTTTTCCACTCTCCTGCATGGCATTTGGTTTGCTGAGGTCCACATCTGACCCTTGGCTGTTGCTCAGCTTCCCTGCTCTGCCAGCAGCCCTGCACGACCTGAATCTCTCCAGGTAGTGCTGCAGGTTAGCTCTGGCTGACATCACACCAAAACACTCTCCAGCTAAGGAGGGAGGGGCACGATGCAGAGACAGGCAGTGTTTTATAACTCCTTAGGCAAGCAGGATGCTGAAGCGAGTCCAGAATACATCTAGAGCCCCCCCGTCTGTGAGACTGGAAACCCTCCATCTGTGAGACTTACTGGTGCTGCAGCCCTCAGCCAGGAGCATTGTCCTGCAGCAACTGGAAGGGATGCGGGTTCTCATGGCTCAGGGAAAACAGAGGGGAAAACCTCTGAGCTTTTGCTTCTGGCTCCAGTCTGCCACCTGGTAACTTTGTCAAGTGACACCTTAATTCTTGCGTTATGTAAACAGAAAGAATTGGGTCAGCTATCCCAATCTCCTCTGTAGCTTTGGAGGCCCACTTAAATATCCTCTAGCTCTTCTTCGTGCAGGGGAAATTCCTGCTCTCCATTGCAGCAGGAGGAAGGTAACTCTCTCTGAAACTCAGAAAATGCAGCTGGAAGCAGCTACAATGCAGATCAGGCCCTGCTCTCTTGCGCATGAGCAGAACTAATGGCTCTCTCCAGCTCGAGAGAGCTGTTTGGAAACTATACTACTATATCTGGAAGTGAAGCAAAATACTAAAGAAGACCTTGGTTCACCTACCACTGTTACTTCTGCCTCGGGTGGCTGGTTCTGTCTCACACTTCTGAGGAAAGCAGTGTTTTTTGTGTGTGTGTGTGTGTGTGTTTTTTTTAATCTGTAGCTGAATGACACAAATAATGTAGCCTCTGTGCTTTTCCTTAGAAGCATTAAACTGTTTTAATGCCCTTATTTAAAGATCATCTCACAGCTATGAATGCCAAAGATGAGCAGCGTGCATCTGCCAAAGACCTTGGCCGTGCTGAAACTCTAATCTCCAACAGTCTTGCACAGAAAAGGACCAGAACAGCTCTGGGTGGGCATAGGAAGGATTTCCCAGAGAGCGGAGAGTGGGCAGAGCCCTTCCTCAGCTCTTGCAGACCACCCAACCTTACCCAGCCTGCCACACCAGCACACAGCCCAGCACCAGGCCACAAGTCACACCAGCCTCCAAGAAAAACATAAGCAGCTACTTGATCCTCTGCTGGCTTCAAGATTGGAAAAGACAGACAAGTAGCTTAAAGGCATTTGTCTCCATCCTCCCTGGTGAAACTACCACATTAAAAAGATTAAAGGCCTGTTTCTGCCCATTTAAAATGTGCTGATTAAATTAAGAAACATTTCCCTTTTCATGTATAGTGCAAGCTGGCACACCGGGATGCCAGTTTTACCGTACCAGAAGTTTACACACTTTTACTACTTTGTTCTCTTGCCCCACCTGAAGCAATCCAGCCGTTATTAGCCTGGTTTTCTTATCCAAAGTGTCTATCCATCTGTCTATTCCCAACCCCAGGAACTCTTTGAGCTCACTGGTCAATTCCAACCATATTTGAGAAACGAGCATAGGTCTCAAAGAGATGAAGTATCTTGAGAATGGGGGGCTGGAGAGAGGACAGAGACTCAAATGAGTGCTGCTACCCTGAAAAGGCAGTGAGATGAGCCCAGCAGTCCCTGCTGTGCATCATGTGCCAGCCGGCGAGTCAGCACAGGGCTAGCTAGGAAGCAGGCAGCTCCCAAGAGGGCAGCTTGGAGACATGGGGGACAGATAGGAGCACTGAGGGTGAGGTGGTTGGAGGGATTTGGGGGAAATGAGAGAGGAAGTGAACATTGTCATAGGGACAGGTAATGAGAGACGGAGTGACAAAGGAAATTATGAAGAGAAAAATAGATGTCTTTAGTTCTGCTGAGAAAAAAAACCCAACTCGCTATTCCTCCTCTAGGACAGAAACTACTGTTTTGCCCATATTTCTTCCATGGTTTTTTTGCACAGACCAGGAATAATGTTTATTGGCTGGAGGAGCTGCCTGTCTTATTCCTTGGTAAGGGACAATCATTTTCCAGGGAGGCTAATGGAAAAACTTCCAGTGACTTCCGTGAGAACAGCACCAGGACAGGAGTGTCTAAAAATGAACACCGAGTGCAAGTTCAGCTGAGCTGTGACACTCAATTTTTGCACTTGCCTTATATCTTCTGTTCTATTCTTACTGCAGCCAAGCATCCTGTTCAGTCGCTGCCACCACCGTCTGGGCCAGCAGTCTCGCTGATCTCCAGCAATTCCTCAGCTCTTCCCCGCAAAGAAGCTGCAGGGTGGCAATTCAGCTATAGATGGTCCAGTGTGATTTACAGCTCTCGCTGGCCTTTACCTTAGCCAATACTGGGCCCCTGAGCTGAGATTTTTAGCTCAAACACTGGGCTTCAGCAGCAGCCTTGGCAGGACCTGGCATTTGCAAAGGCAAGTTTCCCTGTCTGGCGAGGAGTCAAAAGTGCTGTGCATAAGGCATGGCTGTGCTATGAGGGAGGGAGAAGTAGTAATTTTATATATGTAGAGCTGGATTTGATGCATCTCCAGAGACATTTCAGTGGTTATTTGCTGGGTTGTTTTTTTTTAATGAAGTCACAGAACAGAGATCTGGGCAAAATTGGTCTTGCAAAGAAAAATGATGTACTTCACTTGAGAAAGTCACCTTGGACTTTTTAACCACAAATTAATAATGAAAAAATGAATAAAGGAAAAAATGACAAGGAACAAAAACCAAAACAGGTGTGAGAATGATCCAGAAAGTGCAGTTTCCTACATGCCAGGGGAGTCATCTCTCCTCATCTTTCCTAGCAGAGGACTGGCCATGGCGTACATCCCCCTGTGGCCTGGGAGCATAGAGCCGGGGGTGGCTTCACCCACTGTTAGGCAGAGGAAGCTGCTGAGCATCTGCCAGGGCACAGTCCATCTGCAAGAGCACAGGTGAGTCGAGGCTGCTCTGCACCTGCCAGCGTCCACTGCTCCTTGAGTGAGAGGAGCAGGTGAAATTCCTGCACTGGCTCAAAAATCTCTGCTCCTCTAGTCAGTTGAAACCACAAAGGGGCAAACAGACGAGAGAGGGAGGAAGCAAAAAACAATCTTTCCCCCTGCCCTTCCTAGACAGGGTCATGGCAGCCACCAAATGCATCAAGAGCCAGGGAGTCTTCAACCATCTCAGTTTAGACCAGGAGCTCTTTCAAAACACGGCACCTCCAAAGCTGCCTGGCATTACTCAAGCACATGTATTCAGCTCTGAGAAAGACCAGAGCCTCATGGCAAAGAGGACAGCAATGTTTTCCTGCTGTAACTCAGGCAAGGCAGAAAGGAAATGTATCCTACTTTCAGATGTCAAACTCTTTGTTCTCCTTCTCCATGAAAATGGAGAGATAGTAACACCCCAGGGCCCTGAGGGTGCTGTGAGGCTCCATTTGTTCATGTGGCTTTTTGGGGGGTGGAAAATACAATATGCCAGAGCCAGCTTCTTTGCAGGAACCATGCACAAGCATTGTTAGCCAGCTGCCCCTTGGCTGAGATGTCCCTGGAAATATTCCAGGAAATGTGCTTATTACCTGGTAAGGACAACTTCCTCCACTGTCTACGATCAGCCTGCAGCTAATTGGATATTATCTTTTCTACTACTTTAGCACCTTGAGCTTCCTTCTCCTCCCCCTACCGATATTGCAATAAGTGCTATACAGTGGCAGTGAAGGACTAGCTCTTCCCCTAGGGCTTGTGATATCAGTTGACAAGGCAGGGGTCAGAAATGCTGTTGTCTCCATGTCTCAGCTGGAGAACTGAGCCACAGCAACCTGGCAATGAGCTGCCCGAGCTCACATAGAGGTGCTGTAACAGGGATTACCCATGCCCTGACCCTCCAGGGCCTAGCACTGCATCTCCTGTGTGAGCACCACTGGGCTCCACAGAGGAGGACTGCAGCGTCCCATTCATGGGCCCTACAGACACGTCTGTCACCTGCAGCCTGGGATGTTGTTTCCCCAATGAGTGGGACCCAGCACCATGGAGAGGTCCATCCTAAGTACAAGAGTGCCAGTCATTTGCTCCTTGTAGCCATTAAGCTGCCCAAGAAGAAAACACATTTGCAGTTAAATGTCTTACGTCTGATTCTTGTTCTCCCTGGCACACAATCCTGAACTGCAGCAGAGTGTCTCTTGGAAGGAGAGGGTGGAAAAGAGAAAGAGGAGTACTGAAATTAAAACTTGCCTGAGAGCTCCACCAGACACCAGCAGAATCACAGCAAGGACTGCGACCAGCAAGATTTCCACGTTTAGGTGCCTCAATGCCATTTGCTGGTGCTGCTCCAGAGCCTCTCTCATCTCCCTCACCCTGCCTGTCAATATTGGTTTCCTGCAGGGAGCAGAAGTGGCTGCTGTGCACAGGAGGGCAGGGAGCAGGGACCTCCTCAGCCAGCCCTGGAGCACCATGCACAATGTGGTGAATTGTGCCCTTTGGACTTTGAGCAACCTTGAGCCCTTCTGACAGAATGAACCCAGGGATGGGTCCTGAGCACCTCAGGGGCTTTCTGACAGACCAGGAGGTGACAAAGACCTTAGCAGGACTGTTTCAGCTGAAACAGAGTTGAAGAAAGGCCTGCACTGCTCAGTAAGAAATTTAGACTTCTCTCAGCATCTCCCTGTATCCTTTTGCCTGTTGGTCCAGCCCCACTCCTGTTGCCCAAGCTCTTCCCTGTGTCTTAGCCACATGTTTGTCAGTGGCATAGGTTCTCCACTGTGACAGAAAGTGATCCTCACCAGCCCAGGCTACTGCTCAGTGAGAGGGGCATTTTGAAGTGGAGGTTGATGGCTGCAGCATCCCATTTTACACCAAGGGGCATCAAGCTTACTCTGCACAGCAGTATCAGCCAGGACGGATGCTGCCTTCTCAGGTGACTGGCATCTTTCTTGGCCAAGAGGACAATTGAAATACCAGTCACAATGGCAGACAGCAGAAGAAATTTAGGCATAGCAGTGGCATAGCTGAGGGTAAATACAGGCAAAACATGCTCCTACGCTGGGCAGCATGCCTGCTTCACACTGCCTAAACCAAGCACCAGGCTGGCGAGTCTGCCCACTTGGTTGCTCACTTCTACAGCATCCATTGAGAAGTAAAACATCATCCTCCTTTCTTCCTTGTCCTCTGAGGTGCGGAGTCCTACATCTGGTTCAACAAGGATGGAGGAGGGCACAGGACCTGTTAGCAGTGGGCCCTTCTTTGGTCTGCCCCAGACCCGCTCATGGGGACAGGCAACTCTTCTCCCTTCCTTGTTAAAATGTTTTCTTTTCCAGCCACCACCCCAGCACTCAGGTCTCCGTGGCAGGTCGTGGAGGCACTGCCACCAGGACCCGCTCACTCCCAGCAGACGCACCTACCTCCCAGTGCCCGTCAAGGTCCTCCTGGTACGTGGAGCTGCTCAAGGGGCCGCCAGCCCAGGGAGGCACATACTGAAAGGCTTCCACACCCAGGGGAGGTATGAGCCCCTCCTGCCACAGCCCCTGCTCCCTGCGCCTCACCCCGTGCAGCTTCTCATTGCCCGTATCGATGAGGCCTTAATGAGCTTTGAGCTCACGTCCAGTCAAATCAACCCTCTGCATGTCAAGGGGGATATGTGGGGGGGAGGCAGGTTTCCACAGCCACCAGAAAAAAATGCTGCCCGTACAGGTCGCTGGGAGAAAAAAAAAGGCTTCAAGGGCACAGAGGGAGGGCAGGGAGCGAGGGCTCAGGGCCTGGCACTGCATCGTGCTGGGAGGAGGCTGCAGGTGAGCAGGCTGCAAGGAACCACAGCAGTGCCGCTGCAGCAGTGCCTGCAGGGCCAGCTGCAGCAGAATGTGAGGGGCTCTGCTAAAGGCACTGTGTGCCTCTGCCCTCTGCATTTGCAGCTGGGCAGGGGTCTCCCTCTCCTCCACACCCAGAGCTGGCCATAGTCTCACAGAGGATGCAGAGGTCCAGCGCACTGTGCACCAGGGCAAGACAGGTCTCTGTCCATGTGCCTTTGCTTCTCTCAGACGTCAGTCCTTTCTCATGCAGCAATTACACAGGCCCAGGCTTGAGAGAGCTCAGCCCTGCTAAGGGCAAACAGGCTCTGGAGAACTCAACCTGAAGGACACCATGGTGTCCCAGTCAGATGCATTATTGGCTGCGGTTTGGGCTTTGAGGGTGAGAGAGGGAAGGCAGAGGCAGAGATATATGTTTTGTTTGAAGTGCCAGGTCTTGGCCACTAGCCAAAGAAAGGAGCCAAATGTGAAAAAACAGATATCTAATGTGTAAATCCTATTCTTGGCTCTAAAAGGGTTTGCCCGGAATCTTTATTTTCCTTTTCCTTTCTTTCCAGGGCTCAAGAAAATCTGCATCCACTGGGAACATTGAGAAGTCTCTCTCAAAGCAAGTGCAAGGGAACTGACTACTCTGCAAGCACCTCCTCATTAACAGCAGTATTTTCAGAGGCACTGGGGAAGGAGCACAAGTGAATTAAGGTATAATTCTGCTGAGAGATCACCTGCAAAAATGACACCTTTTCACTTAACAGCTCCTCTCTTTGTGTGAATGCAGAGCTAGGTATGCCTAAATTAGTGACAAAAATACATTTAGCAGCTTTCAACGCTGCAGAGACAACACAACCAGTGACCTGGATTTTCTTCATCTTCCTGCCCCCATTAGAGAAGTGTTTGCTTCATCCCAAGCACGGGCACTTGCACCAGCTCTCTGGGTGCCCAGGCAGGCTGGAGGGCACCATGGCACTCCCACACAATTTATTACTCACAATGCAAGACGACCTTGGGGGGGGATCCAGCTCCCCACCAAGTTCCCTCGTTGTGCTTGTGAGCCTGAGAAGAAGCACGTGCTGTTGGTGAGACATAGTACATGCCACTAGCCAGCTGCAAGGAGAAGTGCAGAGTGGCAGGCCTGGGCACACAAACGAATGTAGTCAAGCTACAAGAGCTCAGCAAAATAGAGCCCTTCATATGAGCAGTGCCAGCTGTCCATGCTGCTGCTCTTTCAGCTTTTACTTGTACCTACCCAGGCAGAGCCTAAAAAATGCCGACTCCTCTTGCCTGTCCTTCTCACTGCCACAGGTTGCCACCACTGAAGCAGTCACCCAACGGGAAGGGTTGCCTTTTCCTCAACCATGTCACACAGCCCCAAGGGAAATAGCAAAACCCACCCTCTTTAACGGATCCCACGTGCCCCCTCAGAGCAGAGAATCACACGTCGTAACCCATCACAGTTAAACCTACCACAGCTCATCTGTAGAAGCCCTTAAACCATCTGGATGGGAAGGAAAATATGCTAGCTTAAATCTTTGCCGAGTCCTCCTTGGGCTGTTGTGCATGGTCCCATCCTTGTGCTAGTATCTTTCCAATGAACTTTGTTTAAAAATCATGTTTCAAGCTAAGCAGGCACTAGTGGAGTATGGAAGAGACAGTAAGACCCCTAATAAGATATTTTGGCCATCAGACAAAGAAAAAAGACGTTGGTGCCAGAAGGGCAAGCAAGGCTGAAGAGAGGGAGAATGGAGAGAAAAAAATCCTTCTACTGGGTAAACCCAGGAGGGTCTGAATGCTGAAAGGGAGCACCACAAACAAGCTGCAGGCATCCTGATAAAAAGGCATCTGTTCTGGGTTGGAGCAGATGCTGTAGGTGAGAGTCCCTTTTGAGAATGAGCTGTGGATGCTGGCAGAGACTCCCTGATCCTCTACCAGAGAGCTCTGTGAGCTCGAGTACCTTTTATTTAGCACTTAATAAAATTAAAAGAGAGTTAGACTGCATTTGTCTCAGAAATCTTTCCTTCAGACTCTTGTCTGGGATAGAAAACAGCCAGTGAAGATGCTGTGCTGCCCCCGCTCCCTGCAAAAATCCATTCTGCCTTTAAGTGAGTGCAGCCAGCACTGGACAGGCCTGCGAGCACACAGAGGAGGTGGTGCAGAACAGGAAAACAATTATCGCCCGTCACAGCAGTGGATCTCTGCTGGAGTTACTCCCAACTGAGTCTCTCAGAAGTGAGATTAAGCCTTTGCCCTGTGATTCAAGACTTGCAGCATTTCAGAGAGCTTCTTGACAAATCTTGGGGAAAGCGAGACTCACAGTGGTGGTGTTGTCCCATTTCCCAGGGAATGAAAGGGCACAGCACTGAAATGCACTAGACTGTTTAGGAAGCTTAGCTCTCTCTGTGCTGGCAGGCTTGCTTAGCAGCAGTCTTGTAGGCCCCGGGCCAGAAAAGGTTTTCTTGAGGGTAACACAGTGTTACCAGGTCAGATTTATTTCATCCAACCAAACCAAATTAGAACAGCTATTTGCAAATGGCAGTTTTGGTAGGGAGCTATAGCAAAGCCTCTGGCTTACATTTGTCGAAAGGAATGAAAATTCAGCTACGGACATTTCACAGCTTACTGCTTCCTGATCACTCCACACCTGGTGTTGGTTCATCACTGTTCCTTGTTGGTCTTCAGGTCTCTCTTCAAGCTCTACTGCTGATGTGACACCTATTTAAAAAAAAAATAGGTGAGAGACTGTAGCAGTTTGCTTGCAGAGCAGGCGAGGAGTTGCCAGGTACTGTTCCTGGTCACGCTAGCCATGTAGGTGCAGATGCCCTCATGTGTACATGAACCAGGTGCCACTGCTGGGATGTGTCACCTGCTCTTTCTCATTCTGGGTTAGCCAGACACCAGTCTTTAGGCCCATGACTTGTCCTTCTGAAGTCTGGGCAACTAGTCATACATACACATTTAAGTTTCTTGGGGAAATCATGTTTGAAATCACAGTAGGGAACTAGCCTTTTATAAGCATTTTTATAGTCCTCCACAAGGTCTTAACTGAGGGACACCTAAGAACTGCAGTAGTTAAAATGGAAACACCAGGCTCAGTAGGCAAAATCATCCAGTCCTTTCTTTGGAAACGTCACAGACTATCTCACCACCTCATATACTGCTGGCCTCGACAGAGAGCAGGCCACAAGGCAGCAATTTCCACTGAAGGAGTAAAAAATGAGTTTGAAAGCAACAGACGTTCTTTGTAAAACATTAGTTGTGTGAGTTAGAAACAGAACTATGCAGTGGGTATTGAAGGCACAGGGGAGCAAGGATTCCTCTCAGCATCACTCTAACACAAGCAACCCCTCTCTTTTCCAGAAGAAAGAACCAAGAAAAGAAGAGAGGATGGGGATGTTTCATGCTTGGCTAGAACTAGACATGGACCAGTAAACCCAAATGAATTTGGGAATATGCCTTAGAAGAGAAGCAGAATTTGTTTGAAAGGGTGGGATTTGGAACTGTTCTGTTGGTTGTTGTCCATTAACATTCATGAGACTGAATTTTTATTCACTAGAGTGTTCACAGAAAATGGGAGCTTGGCAGATATTCAGACAAATACGCATTGGCTTGAGTATTTGCATTTGAAGCATTTGGACTGCCACCTCCAAAGCTTTTGGTGGCTTGGGAAGTCTCCAGCAAAAGAGCCCAACCTCACCATATAATCTGGGTGAGTAAACACAAGTGCAAAGAGTGTTTTCTGAATAGCAGATATTGGATGTGATGACAGCAGAAAAAGCAGCCAAATAATCAGGCTAGCCATCTCTTGGTTTAAAATTCATTTGCAAAAATCATTAGCACAATCATTGCAAAATAAGCAGAGGTATAATCACTCGAGGATAATTTGCAAAGAGTAAGAGGGCTGCACTCATTGAAAAGAGCTGCTACCATCTCTTAGGCTGCCTGGCTCTGACTAAGATTCCCACCAGCTCCCAAGGGAAGCTGAGCTGGCTGGCACTGTAGGTCTGGCAGGCATTGCTTTCTTGAGCCTGCTCTAAAGCATGGCCTTCTCTTAGGCAACCATAGCAATCCTGCCAACCTGCCCTGCAGGCCAAGCTTACTTCCCTCCATCCTTCCTGACTGGCTGGGCTCAGGGTTCAGTCTGGTCTGAGAAGCAAAGCCAAGCCGCCCAAGACACCCTTGCTCAAACAGTGGTCAGTACAGTAAATTTAGGGAAAGCCTGTAAGACAAGGGTAGGTAAAGCATGACAATTCCTGTGCTGAATCCTCCAAGCTTCAGCCCACAAGTGCTCTAGAAAATTGCTAACCTAGAAGGCATATTTAAACTCCCTTGGGGGACTGTGTCCTACGGTTGCTTTGTCAGTAGCGGTCAGGCTGCTAATATTCAGTAAAATAATCATCTCCCAGCCCTTGCTGATCTCTTCTCCCCATGAAAGCTGCCAGAGCCAAGGCTCCTTCCAGTCTTGGCTTTGGACACCTTCTGTGATCTCTCCCGGTTGAACTGGGACCAGTCAGTCCTCTGGCATACAGAGAGGTCTTGCCCCATGCGTTTGTAATTCTTCATGGACCCCCAGCCCCACTCCCAGGGCACTGAGCTTCAAAACATCCCTTCCCTGGAAATCTGGCCAGTAAGTTCCACAGCCAGCAGGTTTATTTACAGCTGCTTTCACCCATTGCTCTTAAAACTACATTTATGCCACTTGCCCCTGCAGCTGCTAGGAGCCCTTGGGAACAATTTCATTTGAAGTTTACTTGTTTCAAAGACAGGGTGTTTTTAAATCACAGCAACAAAAACAAAGAACAACATGGTGGAGGAAGTAAAAACACAAAGAAATATAGCAAGAACAAAACTGAAAATAAAAACAAGAAAAGAAAAGTAATATCCTACCTGGTAGAGATTAAAGGTGACCTGCAAAAGAAAAATAAATCTGGTTGGAACACTTTTATTCAGGACCTCCCTATTCAATTTTTCCCCTGGAATACTCTAGAGACCTGGAGAATGAGTAAGATAATGTTGCTGGAGATATGGCAAGGAAGACTTCATCAGCTGAGAAAAACAGCCAAGTTCTCTGAAGCTCAGCTTTTTTTCTGCTCTTTCTCCTGTGTACATCAGCTTAACTCATGTGGCTGAGAAACACTTAGGAGAAAAACTGTCTCTGCTAACAACTCACTATCACCATGCTCTCAGTTAGCAGGTAACACAATCCACACTGGAAGGACCAAGCACTCCAGCACAAAATAAAGATCAATCCGACAAGTCCTGAGATGTGTTATGGGAGAAGGGGGGATATTAGGGACTAGAGAAAGAAAAGTCCACTAAAAGAAAATGCGTTTATTCAAAAGAGGTCACAGTAGCATTTTTCCTACCCTTTCTCTAAATGAAGAGCCTTCACCTCCAGTTTGTTTCAGTGAGGTAATTCTAGGTATGTGATCAACTTTTGCATTCAGTAGAAATAAATAAGAATATAAATATGGATGTTTCTGAGAGGAGAAAAACATACTGCTTCACCCAGAATAGCATGCCTGTGGCTTTTGTTAACTGGTAAAGAACAGTGAAAGCTCATACTGCTATACCATCATAAAGTTTCCTTCCTCAATTGCAGTAAAGCTGGCAGTGGCATTTGAGGATGATCAGTGCATGTGGGTAACCCAACCTATTCGTTTGATCATGGTAATAACTAAGAAGCGAGGACCAGAAGCAAGAGCTGTCACAGACACCAGCCTCAGGATTTTGCAGGGAAAAGGGTTTCTAACAGGCACTGACCCAAGGGCTATGGTACCTATCCACTGACAGAAAGTGCAGGGAGCTCTGTTAGGTCTTATCTTTTCTGCACATAAGCAACCCATGTAGTTCATCTAAATCAAAACCAGTTAGTCTAGATTAAACCAGAACAACCCACTTTGTAAGCATGCTTGTTGCAGTATAAAGACCATTTAAAGTAATAGGTGGACACAGTCACATTGATGCAAGTACACCTGTGGTTACAGGTTGTTTCACTAAGTGTAGTTAAAAAACTGGAACATCTTTCTATCAGTGAAACAGCTTCCACAAGGGATTGATGATTTAGCTGTTTTTCTTCTAATCCTTCCAAAAGCAGTGTGAAAAGTAACACTGTGTTCAATTTAGCTTAAACTTGATCCTGGTGGACTTAATATAAATTGAAATTAGTGTAAAAGGAACATAAATAGAAGTGTCCACACATATTTTGGAAGATTTAACTGAAATCACATACTGAGTAAACCATCCAAACTTCAAATGTAAATGTGACCTTAGGTCTAGCTACACCATTAGTGTAGCTCTGCCAGGAGAGAGTATGACTTTTTTTCCCTCTTTACTAAGAGGCTTATGCAGATAAAAGCTCGAAGGTAGATGCTTTAAATCAGCTGAAGTTCAATTATACTGGTATAGCTTAAGTCACTTCCCAGTACAAACATCTTCCAACACCTTCCCACAGGGAGAGGAAACCTTATTGCAAACCACTTGAGCTGCTGTGTTCAGTGCTATGCACCTCCAAAGCCCATGAGTGTGGGAAAAAAGGTGCCATAGGTGTGGGGAGGAAGAGAACCGATTTGGTGGTGAGGTGCAAGCCAGGCAATGAAGTAGATGTTAACAAAGACAGTGTAATCACTGCCCACCTCAGGTATCACAGTCATCAGGGCAAGTGCAAAGACTTGGAGAGAAGATGAAGAGAGGAGATGGCAGAAGAGGAAGACCCACAGCCAGTCCAGGATCACAGACACAGGTCTCCCTCTGAGGGAACGGCAGACAAGGTCTTGAACCATGTCAAGGAGCAGAGACGAATGTTGTGGGTATCGTGGGAGCCCTGTAGATCATCACTGGTACACTCCCATGTTAATAGCTCATAAACAGCTTGCAAACAAGTTAGTTATCCAAGAAAACAGCATTTTAAAAGAAAGATGAAGAAAGGGAGAAGTTTTTGTTTCAGGGCTACAGAGTGGGACCTTCCAGGACTGGTTCTTTGAGCAAATTGTGAGTGAATAAGCAGGGGAGAAAAGACCAGGAGTATCCCAAATCAAAGCAAAGGCTTGAACCCTCTGCAAAGCCCCATGCGGGTAGAATCTAATTTACATCAGTGGAGTACCTAGAAAGAGATTGTGCATGCACCTCTGTGCATGGGTATGTCTGCATGTGTGTGAATGGGAGAGGAAGGGGCACAAAGTGGCCTGGGTGAGAGAAAATGTCTCCAGCCTGGAGCCTTGCTGCTGTTTGCTCATTTGATGCACAGACACAAAATGAGCTCTTGTTTTCAGTAATCATATTTCACCCCTCAGGGAAGACACATTTCCAGCAATAGAATCGGATGGCTGGAAATTGCTTTGCCATCACTCGATGGGCCATACATTAGCCTGTTGGTGGGACTTGGGCCAGAACAACCCAAAGGTGCTGCTGACCCCTCAGCCCAGGGTGAATGAAATACCCTTCCCTTTCTTCCAGAGAGGGAAGAAATTTCAGAAAGGTTTACCAAGATTATGAATTACCTCTATTTATAGTCGGGGTCTACAGGCTCACAAACTTGAAATGCCATCAGAGACGTATTTACTTGCCAGGGCTCTGCCACAGTGTGTACATCAGTTTCATGCAATTAAGACACAGAAAATACCAAAGCGAAATTCCCCCTCAGTTACCCTGACATGCATGCACGCACAGAGAGATATGCAGCTTGTCAGATCAATATCTCAAACTTTCTGAAAGGAACCCCATTTCAGCTTTTCTGTCTTTATAGGAGACTCTGTGGGAGCCCAAGGATTGATCAGCAAACATTTTGCTACTGCCTGCCACCAGTTGCAGGCTGTGATAGCTGGCTTGAAGAAACACCACAGAAGTAACTGAGCAGCTTCTATCAGCATCAACAGAACAGATGCATATTCAAAAGTTTCCCTTCAGGAAAAGCAGCACGCATCCCCAGCTACCAACAGCGCATAAAGTTTACAGGTTAGACCCCAGTCACAGAGGATGATGGTCTCTATGACTTTCTTGCCCAGCATCAGCCCCCACTTCTGGGTTACTGTCATCCCGCTTGAGGCTGGACTGGTTGCACATACCAGGGCAACCTGGCTTACACTTAGGACTCAGATTTAAAAGTGTTTGGGTGACTCAGAAGATGAACGGGAGAAGGGAGGTGTTTGAAGGAGCCATCTTCGTTATTAATAAACCCTAACTCTAATTGCCTGGAGGCCAGGGAAGCTGGAAAGTGGTCCTGAGCTCTCCCACCCCAAATACAAGGGAAACGCCACCGCTGTCTTGAACTGCAGAAGAGGCCAGGGTGGAGGCCCTTTGGTTCATATAGAAAATTATATTATGTAAAACTTCAGAAACTTTAGGCACCAAATTACTTTAAAAAGATGGTTCTTTTAGCCACTGGTAGGGCAGGTAACTCACCAAAAGGTAAAAAAGAGAATTTAATTATAACCTGCCATTTCCCATCTTGTCACTGCAAAACCAACATGTTCTCAAAGCCTGAACATCTGCCATCCACAGACTCTGAAAGGAAATTAAGTAGGCCTGACCTGTACCGCTCTCCCAAATATAGAAACACACTCCCATTCTTGGGCTCCTGGAAGGGAAGGTTTTTTGAGACGGGACAACTAAAGCTGTCCATGAGCTCCAGTTTTTCTTAGCCAGTAGCTTACTCTTTAGTTAAGCATCAGGTTTAAATCTGAGCTCTACAAAAGCAGCCAGGAACTGGAAAGCCCAGTGCTGGCAACAGGACAGATACCTGTGCCTGGTACTCATTGCTTAGGCACAGCTGGTGGGACAGGATTGCATGAGGGGTGGGGAAGGAGGGCTCTGTGGCCATTCCCTATTATGTGACTGACAATACACTGCCAATGAGAGTTATGGTCCCCTTGGCCCATCTGAAGAAGGCATACCTCATACAAAAGAGCAACCCAGAAAATAGAAATGCCTGAACACTTTCCCTTAAGTTATGGTATTAAACCCCAGCACTAGGCCACTTCCAGTTGACAGTCTGCCTACTGCAGTCCTAAACTCTCACCAGAGAAACTAACCCACAGTTCCCAGTTTAAGGCACTTTGCATTGCCACTGAGTAGGATTTGTGTTTAGCAGCTTTGGGGGCCCACATGAGAGTTGCTTGCAGTGTCCCAGCTCACAGCACTCCAGATCTCTGGGAGACTTGCCAAGGAACACCAGTCTCCTGCTCAGTGCAATTAGCTCATCCCCACTCAAAATCTAGAGAAATCTGTACACAGGGAGGGGATGTTCACTTTGAAAGACATGGTGCTGGTTGCTCTCCAGGATGTAGGAAAGTGACAGGTTGTTTCTTGTTTGGAGGGGTAAGGGTGGGTTTATTTCTCCACGAGAAGAAGAACTACTGATGAAATATGAGCTTGAGAAAGCCACCAGGCTGCCTCTAATCAGTCAGACCTCTCCAAGAGACCATTATCTACTCCACAGCACAACACAAACCTCACACTCCATAAAGTGTATTTTGGAAAAGTCTAGCAGCCACTGGCAGAGAAAGAACAAGAGTGACCACTCCTCTGATCCAGAACAGCCACCCTAGTCTATTAATGGGTTAAAGTTCCCTGTCCTGGCCATAACTCAAACTGGGCAGGAAACTATTATACAGCCTGTAGAAAGAGGAGAAAAAGATTAAGAGACTGCATTTCACAGCATAGTCTTGGCATGTCACCAAAAGCAAGACAGGACTGAGTTGCCCACAATTGTCTTTCCACAGCCATTGAAAGCATTTGTCCCTGGGAATCCCTTTCCCTTCTACATGACTTTCCAAGCCCAGGCTTGACAAACCGGAACAGACAGCTCTGAAAATATATGTCCTCCTTTGCAGAGACAGGTCATGGGTCAGAATCACATTCCAAGAGCATTCAACGGGTCAGGCTATTCTGGGTTCAAAAAACCACAAACCAAACCAAACCAAAAAAGCAAGCATTGTTTGTTAGAACAGTTTCTTCTGTTGCCTCTGCCCCAGCAAGAGATTTGGTAATAAAGTCTTTGATGCCTCATCCCTTTTCTGCAGCCTGTGGAGGGAACTGAATGGTAGCGTACACACATCTCTTCAGCCCCTCAGGTCTCAAATCCTAATCTTCAGCTTCCTGTCTAGCCATCTGCATTGAGCCTCCAGAACATCCCCCTCACCCTTCCCTCCACCCTTGGTACCAGTGTGGACCACAACCATCCAGTCCTCCCCCACCACTGCAAGCAATGTACTGAGGCATCTCACAAGCTCAGCTGCCCAGCCTGGGCTTGATGCCCAGCAGGCAGGTTACCATGGAGTCCCCTTGGACAACACAAACCAGCTATCTGTATGTCTGATAGCAGAATCAACTACCATCTTCCTGCCCTTGGAGATGACCTCTGCTGCAGGAGTATCCTCAGCACAAAGGGATAGTGGGGTGTCAGCTGGATGGTGACTCTTACCAAAGAGATGACAGCCCTCCTCCCAAGCAGGACTGCTCCTTGGCTGGGGGTCCTCAGCGGGACACGGTCTGCCACGGTGGGAACGGGCAGCTCCACAACAGCCCCCACGGGTCTCACCTACGAATCCCCCCAATTCTCTCAGTTGCTCCAGTTCAGCCACTACCCTAGTCAGAGCAAACCAATTTGCTGGGTACTGGGAGATGCTTGCTCCATGCTGGCAGCCCCAGCAAACTCCCAAACTCAAACACAAACCACACAGTGGCTGCAGACAGAGCACCCATAACTCACGCAGCACAAGCACAAGCCAATATTGCTGGCATTTGAGGAATCAGTCTTACCTGCTCTCGCATAGGTTTTCCACAAACAAAAATGCCCCATTTACTCCAGCTCAGTCCCTACTGCCTTTTGTCCTCTGCTGGCTCTTGGCAAGGTGCAATACATTCACAGAACCACGGAAATCAAGAGCTTTAATCAGGACAGACCTACAGCTCCAACCCTTTGGTAGCTAAGAAAAGTAACTATCTGCTGTGCTATGGCTATATTGGGCACAGTTTCTGTCCACCCAAAAAGCCAAGATGAACTAAGGCTGGAGTAGGGCATAGCTGCATCCTTAGCTGACTGGGAGCTGCAGCAGGTCACCGTCCCCTGCCTTCAGGCTACCATGGTCATTAGGGCAGGGGCAGGGTTTGGGAGCTGAGCCCCTACCACAATCAAATGCCAATGCGTGTCTCCTCCACCAAAAAAACTGTGTTCATGGCTGGAGTCATGAAAATTGAAGATATCCTGAAAATGAGAAGAAAAATATATTATTTTGTGCTGGACAAAGGTAGAAATGCAAGAATTCTACAAAAACCATGAAAAATCCCCATGGTGTAGATGCCAGACCTGGCTTGTAGTACCTTTGCTGGCTAATGTGACCCAAGCCTTGATACCTGACCCCAAGAGCTGAACAGGATCTCCTTCTCCAGGAAGGAAAGAGAAGGGCTTTATTTGGTCCTCCAGGGCCTGGAGGCAGCTCTCCATGGCCTGCACAGGACAGGGAGGCTCCCTGGGAGGCTCCTGGGCCAGCTTAGCCCCAGGGCTGCCTGAGGGATGCCACAACTTCTCTCTCCCTTACCCAAGCACAGGAGAGACAGGTCTGGCCAGGACCATGAACCGCCTTCATTTTGATGAGGTTTTAAGGAGAGAGACTCACAGATTACACACTTCCCTTAGGAACAACAACAACAACGACAAAATTTCAAAAAGGACTTGAGAAGGAGCTCATTCAGGCACGCGGCAACAAGGCCCTGCCAGCCGGCACTGGCCCTTGGCCATCTTTGTGCCATGGCGCTCAGCTGGGTTATGCAGGCCCACACAAGCAAAAATCCTCACCAGGACACTGCAGTTTCCCTGCCAGTTCAAGAGTAGGTGCCTTTCTGGATTTGCCTCATCCTAGGCAGCTCAAGAGTCCTCCTGCCCTCCTCAGTAAAGACAGCAGAGGCAGCAGCAGGCATTCAGCAGCAGCAGAGGGCAAGAGCACGTTGGCTAGAGGATGTCTGAAAACCCCCAACTCCTCCTCTGGTCCAGGCTCTCTTCTGAGATGCTAATGTTGCTGACAGTGACCAACAAATAACAAATCATCATCTTGTTTGGCTTGTTTGCCATTGGTTTTATATTTCTTTCTTCAAGTTTTTTTTTTCTCCAGTAAAAGTTTGCAGCTATTAGTTCCTTCTCCTCATTTTTCTATTTGCCACTGTAAAAGGAGGAAGGGAGGGCTGAAGGGGAGGGAACAGGAAAAATGGGAAGAAAAGAAACAGAGAATGAGGGAAGGGGAAGGGAAAAGAAAATTCAAGACCTTTTGGATTCTTTTATTTCTTAACAAAAGATTTTGCTGTTTTCCTTTCTGAAGAGAGGGGGGAAAAGATCATTTAGTTAAAAAAAAAAAAAACAACAAATAACACCCCCCCCCAATAGTAAGATGCTTGAAGGATGTGTGTCCTTTCTACTGTAGACAGTGCCTTTTGTCTGACCACCAGGAGCAGCAGAGAACAGCTACCTCATAACTTCTCATCTACTTCAGTTTTAAATGCATTACTTCTTGGCTGGGTATCAATAATTAGAGAGAAAAATTCTCTTTGTCTTCTTTCAATACCATCCCTTCTAACAGTGTATTTGCAAGCTGGCGGTGTGTAGAAAGGGAGCACTTTCCCTTCAGATAGATTCAGAGGTTTCCAACAATGCCCACAGAGATGTTTGTGCAAGTTTAGTAAACTGTTATTTGGTCTCTATGCCTACAAGCTAGGGTTTTTGTAGAAAAAAAAAAAAGGCCATTACTGATTTTTTTCCCCTGCTCTCCAAACTAGGTGTACTTGGGTCACTGAGCTTCTTCTTAAACTTCCCATGATTCTGTTGATCCCATTCACAGTGGCTGGATGAATTTCCTAATCTTGGCAATTTTGTAATTTTTTTCAATGGGGACAGCAGTGCCCCTTATGACTTCATTCAAATAAGCTACTTTCTAGCAGAGGTAGGACACTGCTATCAGATTATACATATTCAATAGAGGAACCAGTTCATATAGTAGTTATTTTCAACAATGCAACCCCACATTTGCACCAAAAAGTGTGAAGTGGTTTACTTTTATCTCTGATTTTCACAGTGTTATGAGATTACCTCAGAAAAAGGACTGCACACATCTCCCCAACCACCCTGGCAGTATGGCACTACCATACATCTTAAAGGCATGGTAACAGGATCAAAGGGGTTAAATGTCCTGCCAAGGGTTGTACAAGAAACCCATGTAAAGGCCTAAGACTGACTCTAGATACCAAGTCCTAATCCTGCTTCTTAACTTCTCATTTTGTTGCTTGAAAAATAGAAGAGTTTTTCTTTCTCAAAACCAATACCCTCCCTGGCCCCAGCTGCAGCAGCTGCTGGCTTGTGTTCTGGCTGTGTGAGAAGCCACTCCACTGGGAGCTACTCAGCCCACCAAATCATGGGCAACAACACACCAAATACCCGTGGGCCAAAGCCACTAGGAGGGAGAGGGGAAAAAAACAAAATACTTTTACCATGAGGCCTGACTGCAAGCCCTTGGATTTTAAGCTCTTCCCACAAAGTCTGCTAAAACATGACATTTAGCTCTTAAAAAATAAAATAAATAGTGTCTTATGTGATGCTGCAGTCCTTTGCAGGGAACCAAGAATGAGTTTTGCCAGCTATCTCTACCTTTATTGTAAATCATCTCCAATCAAATTACAACATCCCAGAGAGGTGTGAATTTTGATACTTGCCTTTTAGTGCTCATTTCACCAGCAATTTTTAATTTTAATTTTTAAGGAAAGGAAATTAAAAGCGGAAAAATTGCCCTATGCTAACTCACCAGTTAAACGCACAGAAAATTGCAAAAGATAAGGTTCCCATAGCAATTGGAAAAAGTACTGCATTGCACAGATGAGGCCTGAATTTCCCGCTTGCATTCAGCACTGGTGGTTTATCTCCACATAGCACAGGGACAAGTAATTACTTGGAACAAGGAACAAGGTAAAGGAGAAGTGGGACAGGAGCCTGTGGCATCTGTGATTCTTTTTAATGGCAACTTTCCTGCATGGTTTGATACGGTTTTGCAACATAGCCATCCACCGGCATGTGTTCCACAGAGCACGTTAAAGCTCCTGAGGAGATCCTACCATTGTCTTCTCCTGTGATTTTAACTGTGAAATTCTGATATGCACTCAAGTAGGCTTTGGCACTGCATTTTACAGCTGCGCTGTATAAAATCCCAGTCTCCACAGGACAATGTTGTATAAAACCGTACCGAATGCCGCATTCAAGTGAAATACCTCCCAGCCTTTGCGTCACGTTCATGACTACCCTAGCAACTAGAGACCTTTAATCTGACACAATCTGTTTCCAGTGAACCCATCTTACCTATTAATTATCCCTTTATCTTTCCTGAGCTTATGATCATTATGCCCGATTATCTGTCTTCCCTATCCCTTGAGCAGTCAGCTGCAGCAAAGCTGAGGGAGAACACTCCTTCTCCCGCCCTTGCCCTAAAGCTACTCTACAGTACGAATCAGGCCCATCAACTCCTTTATTAATTCCTCTAAAAAATGCCCCAGCAGTGCAGTTAAATTTGTGGGTGTGCAGTCCCTGGGGTTTCATTTCTCCCTTCTGTGCTGCAGTTCATTTTTAACTGACTGGTCTGGGACTTTTCCTGCACTCCATGATTTTCCGAAAGAACAGTCAAAGGTTCAGCTATTTCATTCTTGGATGCATTTTCACTAGACCATGTAGATTTGAATAAAGCAAGTCATCTAGATAGCTATTCCTCATCCCTTTCCATTCTGAGACTGCCTTGAAATCCTTCATCAATAACTATGATTACATTAAGCACCCTGTCACTCTCTTCCTTTTTCGTGACAACCAAAGCTGTAACTACTAATGCTGCAGTCTCCTTTTATCATTGCCTATCATATGTTACTGGCTCCCTCTCCCTTGTATGTAGATGACCTAGCAATGCACTTTCCTTTGTCATCCTCCAGCTTCTTATGTACTTCTGAACCAACTCACTTATTTCCTGTGCTAAAGTCCCATCGTTTTGTGCCACTGCATCCCTGACTTTGCTCCTGCATGCCTTTATTCTTTGCTCTCTCTTACCACTATGGCTTCCTTTCTTCCCCCCAGCATGACTGCATTTTTTTCTTTTTGGTTAATATGCTTCTTTTTTGCTTTTCCCTTTTTCCCCAGTGTCAGCACTGGAGGACACCTCTGACAAAATCATTTTGCTCTCTTCCCGGGTGCTGACAGGGAGATCCATCCCCAAGGTGCCAAAAGAAATGCTGGCCCAGTCCATGCCACCAGCCAGCCAGAAAGAAAGGGTGTCCCAGATGTTTCTGTCTCTGATGTGAAGGAGAGAAGGGAAGAGCCTAGGAGAGAAAGGAAACTACTTCAGGAAGGAGAGAGGGAATCAATTCAGAATACGAAGGAGACATCCCTGGTGCTTTACAAGTGGGTTTCTCTCTCTGTGGTGCCAAGCATCTCTTTGATGGGAGGGGACGGTCCTTTGTGCTCTGTCCGGGAGACATCCCAGGACTTGGGCACCCCAGCCGCATGCTGCTTCTTCGGCTGCAGCAGATCCTCTGCTGGCGAAATGAGCTGCTTTAGCCGCTGCAGAGAGACAGGCAGACAGAGGAAGTCTCTGTTAATTAAGCTGATAAACAAAGTGACACCCAATAGCAATCCACAACAATTGCTGGGGGCAAAGGCATCTGGAGAGCTAATGCTCCCAAATTCCTGCTCCTTTCCCACTGAATAGCTGTACAAGAGAGCAGGCTTGTTTTCCTACCTTTAAGTGGTCTCAGTGACAATTATTCTGTCTCTGGGCTCAAACCCACACCACGGACTATTGACCGAACACACAGGGCTCCTCACAGACATATTTCTGGGAGGAGAGATGCTAGTGACTAGCTACCATGACTTCTAGTCCCCTGATTTCACCACAGACATTTTCTGTGGTCATGGAAAAAACTGTGTAAACCCCAATTTGTTTTCTTTTGCCAAGCAGCAGGGCTTCCCACTGACTTTGATGGAGCTGTGGAGCTTTCAAAATGGTCTGGCCCATACAAAAAGATGGGCATCCACTGCTCTGGCCGGAAGCAATAGAAAAGTCAGGATGTTAAACAACTGCCCCCTTCATTTCAGTTCCCATAAAACAGGTCATATGGTGATACCTACCCCAGCAGTCCTCCCCTGGTACAGCATTGCCTTCCCAGTGATGAGGAGCTCCTGTCCCACAGCACTGGCTCAGCTCCCCTCTCACAGCCCGATGAACCGTGGCGGGGCAGGCAGGGCTCACGATCAGTCACCCACCCTTCGCTGGGGGACCATCACAGCTCATTCCCTCACCACCTCTCCCCAGGAGAAACAAGGCTCACAGATCTTACTCCGACAGGTTACTTACCTGTCGTGCCCCACACCAGCTCCCACCATGCCTCCTGGGCACAGCTACATTGGTCAGGGCATGCAGGGTTGTCCCTGTCCTCTGCAATGCAGCCCTTGCTGCAGAGGGGTGCCCTGCAGGTATCCCCTAGTGTTGTCCCAGCTTACTGGCCTTTGGGACAGTTTATTGTTAAAAACAGTGCAAAGAACTTGGAGCTGTTTGGGTGAAATGTGTTAAGTTACCTTTCTCAACCCACAGAGACAGCAGCTGTAATTTTCTGATCTTATTGTGTTTTTGAAGTCCCACTGATACCACAAACCTTCCCGAGATCCTGAGCTCCTTGCTACAGCCCAGTAATCTGCTGTGTCCTGCAGCCACCTGCCCAGCTTCATGGGGTGGCATATCATTTCCCTGATGAATACTGACTTTCAGAGTTACTAACTTTTCCCCTCACAGACTGTTTAGGCCAGTGTACGCTCCTCACTTACAGAGCACATCACAAGCAGAGCAGGCAATTCATCCAAGACTCATTTGATTAATTTCAAACACTTCCACTCATTGTGAAACACCTGCCAGAATTCAGGATTTCTCTTATTTATTCAGAAGTATTTGTCCCATAATTTCTGAAATCAGTCTTGGCCTAAAGCTTCTCTGTGAGCAATTCATTGCATGTTTTCAATGTTTGGAACTTGAGCTGTCTTAATCAGACACATTAAGAAGCAATATTTGTGTTTCTTGGTCAACCAACTGTAACAAGAGGAATCAGTTTGTTGCAGTGACTGATCGTAATTACCAATTACAAACTTGCTTTCAGTGAATGGTTTGCAATATTCAGTTGAAATGGACTGTACCTGGAAGCATTTGTGTCAGTAAATTAATTTATTACATTTGTGGGGCATGACTGGAAAAAAGGAACAGGTAAATTTTGAGAAAAACATTCTTCAAAACTGGAGTAAATATTCAAAAACATATTGCATGGTTTGCTTTGATTCTCCCCTGAATCAGCCCAGGCGGCTTTCCTAAACCATGTCCTTGGAAGTTTCTTCATAATAATGTAACTGAGAAGTCCCTGGAAATTACACCTAATGTCATCTAAATCAGGGAAAATAGAAAAACCCTCAGTCTGAAACTGGCTAAATCTGTCCCTTGGATGTGCCATAAAATAAGCATTCACAGCAGTGTTTCCATCCCAGGACTCAAAGCACTTTGCCACAGGTAAAAAATATTGCTTGTTTAACAGGTGGGACACTTGGACCATTACTTCACTGACAGCTCTGAGCCCTCATATAGACATATGAAACCTCTGAGCTGTGGAGAGTCCACCATGTTATCAGTTGCACAGTCAAATTCTTCAGACTGACTGTGGGAAAGGGAAGATGCATTACCACTAAATGGCCTTGAGCACAGGAGAGGACTGTAAGAGACAGGACTTGAGACCTAAGCTTGTAGCAAATCGTATCGCAGAAACTTGGCAAAAAATTCACCTGGACTTTCTCATATTAGGAGGTTACATTTCCAAATTGAAACAGTCGTGAAAGTGGAAGTACTTAGGTGCTTTTCCTTAAAGCTGTGTTCAATTGCCAAGGGAAATTATATTTTCTAGGGTGCCACTACCTCAGTCTTACACTAATCCCTTTTTTCAAGGGATTACATGAGCAACACCTCTGTGTGTCTCTGGCAGAGACCCTTTTTGGCTAACACAGTTTTGTACATGTTTATATACCAGTGTTACTACTCCAGGGTCTTTAAGTCCCACTCCCTGTTGAAATGAATTGGTCCAAAAGCTACAGCAGGCTGTAAGGTTCTCTCTGGGAGCGTTAAGCTAATTCAGGTACTCAGGTGCCTTTACTATCTACACCCCCATGGATGGAAAGCGAGGCCAAGCCACTAGCCAAGGAGACCAGGAGTCACTGGGGCAGACCCTGGGGCAGAGCTCTGGCCCCTCCATGCAACTCTCAGCAGAGGCAGCTGCATCACTTCTGGAGTGCACAGCTCTAGGCTCCCACGCAAACCCCTCATCTCATCACAGCCGCCAGCGGTAACCAGGAGGCTAAACGGTCAAAGGGAGCTAAGAGCCTATTTCATCGTATCATCTTTCTCCTCCACCTCCGTGCCTGCATCATTTATGCCTCTCTCACTATTTCTCTGAAGGCTTTTCCCCCTCCTCTGCCTCTGTCTGGGCATTGCCTCGTAACTTCTTCTGAATCTGAGATGGGCATTAGCCTGCTGTTCCACAGTGCCTGTCACTTCTTGTTAAGTCACAGTTCCCAGACGGTAAATAAGAGTCCTTGTGGGAACAGATTCACTTTCCCTGGGGAGGCAGAGCCAAAGAGGACATCTCACACCCAGCTCATTCCTGGCTGCATTAGCAGCACTCCTCCTCTCCACATGTCTCCCAGTGTGACTGGCACACCTTCACCATGTCCACAGAGACACTCTTGTTCCCCGCTCACTTGCAGACCCTCATCCAGCCACAACTGAGCCTGCAATCAGCAGTGGGGGGGGAAGGACAGGGAGAGAAACTGTGCTGAAAGTTATATGTGCTGCATATAACTCTGGTCCTCCTCCATGGATCATGGGTTACATCTCCATGACACCATTTTCTCAGGCACAGTTCTTCCTAGGACCTTGCCCAGAGCTCTGACAAGGCCAAGATGCCTACAGTGAAAGAGAGGCACGGGTATGATACAGGGTAGACTTTTGCAGCTACATGAGCATCTTCCTCTTAATAGCCATGTGTAATTTCTTCAGAGAAAGTAACACAGTCCTGACCCAGGACTGAAAAGGGAGCAGGGACAAGAGACAAGAGGTAAAGGTAAAACAGTACCTGGTTTTGCATCTGGTTTGCACTGGTACAAATCAGTAAAGAAAGAGGAAGCAAAGATGATGTTATGCCGTCTTTACTTGTGTGACCAGTGGGACCAAACAAACTATAAATCAAGACAATCAGCCTGTGGCCTCAAGAAGCCTTTTGGGGAGCTGCAGCTGACTGGAGCCTAGAAATGCCCTGTTCAAGCTCCCAATGCCTGGGACTTTCTCCACATTGGGGTGAGCTGGGCAGACATTAACACAGCCATGACCTCTCTCAGCCACTCTGGCATTACACACACTGAAGGGATACTCTGCTATCCAGTGGAGCGAGCAATAGAAATGTTCTGCATATATATACATATTGCACCAAATGTGGTGGCCCAATGTCTCACAGAAGATGCCGGACGTTTGGTGGTCTTCCTGGAAGCTGTGCTGAGACTCCTCAAACCCTTCCCGATTACCAGCAAGAGCTATAGGGCATTCTGGGGAAGGGTCACCCCCATGCCCTTCCTTCTCAAAGGAGAAATGTGTTACATGCATTTTCCCTGGAGCCCTTCCCATGAGTTGTCTGGAAGAAGCAGGTGCACTGCACCAGCAATTTGCCTGTTGACCATGATCTCAGTACCTGCTTCAGGGGTCCCTTGGTTTTCAGGAGGATGAAGATGGCATAGAGAGGAACACAGACCATGGAGGAGAGTGCCATCAGCCAGCCCACCACGTAGCCCCAGGGCGGGTACACGTAGACATTGTTGTATTTCAAAGGCGTGTACTTGATCAGGGAAAACAGGAAGATTGCCTGAGGAGTAAAGAACACAGACATAGCCAGAGCAAAGGGGGCAAAGGGAGACAGGCAGCCTGGCCACGCTGGAAGCATGATCTAGATAGCAATGACTGTATTGTCTTGCAAGAGCTAGCACGGGCCTTGCTAACTGCAGCAGGGCAGAGATTAGTGTACGCTGACTGTACAAGGAGTTATCTCACAGCCAGGGCCAGGCTTTTCAGCATGTACAGCCTTCAGGTTTCCTATGGGATCAAACTACTCAAAGCTGGCAGCAACTCTGAGGGTCCAGCAACTCTGAGGCAACAGCTGAGTCATATCAAAGTCAGGACTTTGTGTTGGCACTCTCAGAAGCTCTCCAGAAGTACCACCTGGGCACAGATATCCCACTCTCGGGGCCCTCTAACCACAGACCTCTCAGATGATTTGGGATGGAACAGGCACTAGCTTTGAAAACTCCCCAGACATTCAACTCCTGCTGAAACACAAAGGACCGGAAATCTTTTGCAAGCTGTAGCCAAAGATCCCATCTATGTTCCCACTGAGGTCAAAGAAAACAACTGTCCACATCAGGCAGAGGAGCAGAATTTGGCTCAGAGATCATGTAAAAGTCAGTGGAGCCAGACTGAACATAAATTCAAAACAGGCAAGAACTTGCCTAACTTAGGGTGCATTTTCTTTAAATATAGTTGTCAGAAAAGTTTTCAAGGAGGCTTAATAATATATAAAGCAAATGGCCATAGAAAGATATTTCTGAGCCACAGGGGGCCACAGAAACACAGGCTGAAGCAAGTATTTCAGAAAAGGATAATTCTCACTGGTCTTCTATTCAGAAGTAATTTGACCAAACCTCTTCACACTCTGAGGATACATTTTGCTTTGCCTTCACAGTGGACAAGAGGGTTTTCAGGTTCAATTAATTTTCCAGACAAAAGATAGGGCTTTACAAAGGAAACAAATTGCGGCCTCAACTATGGACCAACTTCTGTTTCTCCATAGCAATTTGATAAAATTACAACATCACTTTGAAAATAAATCAACCTTTTCTACTGCAAATCTAGGAACCCAGTCTAAATATGCCACACTGTTGTAATTGCGTGTACTTACCAGGCACATGCCTGGGGTGAACACCAACCAGCATATCTTAATCAAGGGCCATGGCCGGAAACCAATCATATCCTCAATGTTGTCATAGAAGCGGTCCGCACCTTGGCCACCAACCAGCAAAGAGACAAAGACAGAGATGAGCAGATGAGATTTTCTTTGTTTTCTTCAACAACTACTCATATCAGATCCCAATGTTCATTATCCTTAATGTTTCTTCTCTGCAAAAAAGTGGCTGTCCTAGCAATATGACAGCAAGTGATTGGCTTTTCTGACATTCAAAATGCCCAATTTAAATGCCTAAATACATATGGTGGTGTTTGACTTTATCCATAATTTTTCAAAAAGCTTGACATAAAAGAAATATCCATCCTTCAGATGGCAGCAGCTGTAAGAGAGAGGATGCAGCTGTTGTACCACTAACAGCTGGAAATAACCCCTGGCACGAGGCAAGCAGGTACGTCTGGTGTACAGGTCAGTAAGAGAAAGCTCTCACAGGCTTAGCACATGGGAATGCATGAGTCCAAAATGTTGAAAGGAAGAAAGCAAGCAGAGGACACCAAATAAAATCTTCTCCTGTAACAAGATTCTCACACCAGGGAATTGCAGGTCAATCTTCCCCACTGAACTGGGCATTTTCCTTATCATCAAGAGTCTACTTTCCAAAGACCATTTCACTTTCTGCCTAGCACAAGGAAACCTGGCAGTCCAAACACTGCTGGTTACCAAATCTTCCAGCTGCAAGTGTTGCTGTCTTGCCCAATGGGAGTTGTCTGTGGGAGTCTGATCTCCTCTTTCTCTTCCCATTAGCTTCACTCACTAGATTACACATGCTCCATCAACCTGAATTTCATAATGCACCTGAGTGGGAAATACCTCTGAAGAGCGTTTAAAAGTCCTGCCACTGACCAAACCCTAGCTGTGCTAAGCACTGCCTGTTCCCAGCACGAACAGGAAATGTGTGTAATGGTACACAGAGGAGACAATGTAATGCAAATGGACTTCAGCAGATCTTTAAGTAAGCTGTAGGATGTCATCGAGGAATAAAAGCCTAAGGCTAGCCAAAAAGAGATGTAAAATGAAGAAGAATCAAAGAATCATTCATGAGGTGGCATAACATCCTCACCCTAACTGGAGCTAACCAGAGGTAGAAGATCAGATTGCCTCAGGTAAAATAGGGTAACAATATTAGACAAAAACCTGGAGCTAGCCTGTCCAGAGAAAGAGTTACCAGTTAAGTACCTCTAGTATCAAATAATGCCATGTTTTTCCTATCGCACTTTTATCAGAGTACTTAGCTGACAAATAAGGGCTCTGCCCTTGAGGGTGTTCCTCTGTCATTGAACCATGCCAAGGTTCCCACCTGCAAGTGTAATGAGACCCTTAACATCTGACAGCTGGACAAAATATATGCCTACCAGACTAGCCACACCTGCTAGTGTTTAGGGTTTAGTGGATTTTATTTTGTTTTCTTTCTTTTATATCTTATAATTAAGTCCCAGTATTATGTCTGCTTTAAATGTGTGAATTCTGTAAAAGCATACTATCTTTGCCTTTCTTTTTTGTAATTCTTTGCATTATTTTCTGAATCTCACGTCTAACATTTGCAGGAAAGCTCTTTTAAAACCAATTTTTGACATATTTAGGTTTGGGAGGACAGATTTTTTGAAGACCTCATGGTTTCCATCTTGAGTCTGTAAGTGAACAAGTAGCCTCCAGGAAAATACAAGCTGTGGCGTATCAAGGGAAATACAACATTGTGAGAGAGCCCAGCCTATACCAGAGAACAAAACCCTAAAACTACCACGCTGTAAATCCTGTAAGCCTCAGATAGCATTTCTGAAAATATATTGGTGATAAAGAGGGTTGGTATAAACAATTTATTTTTCCAAAAAGTCAAAATCTTCCATGGGCTAGAGAAAAAAAGAGAGAGAGAGGTATAAATGATACCAGTGTTTCCAGAGAAAGACACTGTGATGTTAAATAGATGATGAATAATTTCATTCACAATGCAATGCTGTTGAAGTCAAACATCACAAATTTTGGATTTAGGATCTAGTGGAAGAGACATAGCAGTTAAAGAAAAATACAAAGAGATCAGACAAAAAGGAGGACACAGCAGACATCCATCCTGCACCAACCCCCCCCCCCCCAAACTGAATCATATATTATTAGTTATAGTGCACAGTAGCATCCATCTGTCCTTATACCTGCTTGCTGCAGTATAACCATCATGTCCTGCTGTTCCATCGCCAGGGTTGTAGGCAGCAGATGATGTAGTGAAATACAATGGGACCTGACGTGAATGGACTCAAAGAGTATACGAACAGGAGGTTTTTACATGTTCTACATTTCACAGGCAGATGAAAAAATAATCAAGCTTAAGAAGTCATCTGTTCAATCAGCCAACATTGGCTTTTTGAGCAAATTAGAAGCCAGAAGACTCATGTATTCCCTCTTCCTTTCCAGCACAACATTAGAAGGATTAGATAAAGCTACCGCAGGGAATGCCCTAAAGACCTCCCCCAAAAGATTCCTGTTGGAATGAATAAAGATGTTTACCCTAGACGTTTGCATCTAGGGTATCCCCAAGATGCAAAAGTTGCTATCCATGAATGCTAATATCACCTCTCTTGTGCTGACCAATCCCATACGCTCTCAAAGATGTCACATCCTTTTCTGGTAAATCATTGAATTTTAGAACATCATAAACTCATGGGAATAAATTTTGCACGAACCCAGCTAGAGATATGCTTATGTCCTTATGTCTTGTCCTTATGGAGCCCTTCTCATTCTAGGCAGCTTATAACAACTGCAAGTGTTATCCAAGCTGAAAGGGACCAAGATATTTCTTCTTTTTTTTTCTTTTTTAAACACTATCCAGCAACAGCAAGTTTCACAGATCAAGTATACACTGGAGGAAATACTTCTCAATACAATCTGTTTGAACTGTTATTTTGGAACCTAAAAGTCTCTGCCTTTCAAATCATTCCTCCCAAGCTGCATTTATTTGCATTCATCTATACTGAATTTTATCCACAGGATTTCAATAGGTAATGACCTTGGCTCCTTGCCTTAGTGCTAAGCCTGTATCTGCTCCCTCACTGTCCCAAATACGCAGCATCAACACCTGTGCCAAACCTGTGCAAAATGCTGCCAGCAGAGGGATTACAGCACTGCAACAACCACGCACCCTTTGGGTACCAGGTGCACAGATTGGGCCCCTTATGATCCATAAATAAGGGTGTAAGATCTCCTGTAGTAGCTGCATCAGAAAGCGTAATGCACACATAGCTTGTGCAAGCTTGACTGGGAGGATCCAGTTTGGATATGGAGACCACAGCTCCTAGGATCTACTCTGCATGTGAGTATGAGAGAAAGATTTATATCAACTCAGCATGGATTCACCCTGGGGCCACCCACAGGTACCTGTTGGCATCAGTTTTCTCCAGCTTTCTATATAGGTCTAATGGCTTCTGCCTCAGCCCTGCTGCAGTGGTGGGGAAACCAGCTTCCTCCTGGAACAGCTTATCCTAATGTGCATGCTGTGACTGCCTGGAAAACATCCTCCCTGCAGCACATTTTGGTGGCGTCATGCTGCAGATCCTAGTGCTCAGAAAGCATACCTGCTTATGTGAGGGCTGGGTCTTCCCAAGCAAAAGGGACAGGGGAGAGGGAAAAAGCAAAAAACCTCCAGCACTTCACTGGCAAACGTGATCAGCAGGTTTGATGCTGCATGATCCTTTCGCAGAAGGAGAGCAGTATGTGAGGAAATCCTCAGATCTTTGTAACAGCAGCTGCCTGACAGGCAGAAGGAAGCTGCCAAACAGTGGGTGGTTGCCGTATGTGCTGGGAGAGGGGAAACTCATAATGCATATTTGTGTTCGCAAAAATGCTGTAATTCTTCGCAGTGTAAGCAAGAGGTTCAGTCCTGCCAATTCTGAGGTTGAAGAAAACCCATTAAGTGGCACCAGGGATATTTTTTCCACTAAAATGTCCCTCCTTGGCCTGCTGACTACATTTCAGCCCAGCATCAGGCCAATGGATGCAAAGCAGAATGTCAAGAGGGCAGAATCCCACTGTGCAGAGTGGGGCAAATGAACACCAAGTGGTGAGGTAATGACTCATTTCTCAGCCCCCAGTTGCTCCATCTGCCTCCCAGGCTGCTAAGGCAGCATTATCCCTCTTGCTGTTCTCTGCCATTAGTTATCCGTGCTGGTCAGTGGGAAACGAGGCCTGTGCAACTGTAACAAGGGCAAGGCATGTTCTGCACATTAAACTGTAATCCAGTGTGGTGCTGATGAAGCCCTGTTACAGAGAGAAGGGGATCTCCATCTTCCTAGAAATCCTATGGGGACTGCAGAGAAGGAGACTCTCAGTTTAAATATGGCCTGCGTGTGGTATCACAAGTGCTCAGGGGAGCTTCTCTTTCAGGACCTCTCTTGGATATATCTTTCTTGCAGAGATGCTTCTGTTACATTCCCTGGAGGTCACTCCCAAGCGGCTGCATCTGCTCCCTTTTCAGTAAGAGGGAAGGCTGTCCAGGCTAGCAATTGATTCCTGACGTGTATAAAGTGTTAGGAGAACATGATACCTTCTTCATCAACAGCTGTGCTACAGCCATTGCATCCTCTATAAAACTTTAAGTGGCAAAGAGTGCATACAGGGGTTGATTGCTCACTGTCTCGTCTAATGCAAGACGCAGGCAACACGAAATGAACTAACAGAGGGCAGGTTCAAAACAAGCAAAAGAAAAGTGACTATTCACACTGCCTATAAAAAAGCTGTGAAACTGCTTGCTGCAAGATTTTGTGGATGATAAATGTTATCTGAGTCAGCTGGACAAATTCACAGGAGGGAAATAAATACAAAGATCTTTATTCTGGCTCTGGAAATCCCTGGGCCACAAGTTGCTAGCAGCTGGAAGAATATTCTGGAAATGTATCATTGCTGACTTCCTCTACTCTTGCACTCTTCCCTGAGCAGCCATTGCAAGAGACCCAACATGGAGCTCTTGTCTGCAGTCTTTTTTTTAGGTTATGACAGATAAACTGCTGGGCATAGCTAGGAGCCAGCAGGGGCTGGACTGGGTGGATTGACAGTCTGATCTAATCTGGCAACTACTAGAGCTTTGTACAGTCCTTACAGATACAGAGCTCCTGTGGCTCCATGAGGCCAAGGAGAGGGCAGCTACTCTGCATCATGCAGGATGAGACCTGGGACCTCACAGTCTCAATACATGCTTCAGTAAGATGAACTGCAGTCTGTTTGCCCAGGCACTACAGAGCATGCCAGAGACCTCCCATAGGATATCACAAGATATTCCTCTTACTGCACTCTCTGAAAAGCATTTGGTTTTCTTCTGATAGTTCACAGAGGTCAGTTTGAATCCTGCTTCTGAGCAGTTCAGTAGTTTAGTTACAGTCTTCACCAAGAGTCAAATCAGTTCCACCTGTTTCTCTTAGGACTGCTCACACAGCCTATGCAAATGGGAGTAATACATAACAAGCCTGCATCCCAGCTTTTCATGTTGAATGAACTGACAGAACTAAACTAAGGGAGCAATATAAGGAGATTGTAACAGATAGACTGAAGAACAGCAGTCACTTCTCCATAGCTTATTTTCTAATTCAAAGGCAGGATGGAAGGGCAACAAGGTAAGGCAATAGGAGGAAGCTTCGGAGAGGGAAAAGTCATTCCTACTCTAAATGTGGAGCAGTGAAGAAACATCATGAACAAACACATTGGAAACCAGACAAGAAGAAAGGTAATTACATGCCCCCTCAGGGAGAGGATGGGTCTTTTGCATCCACCTCCTTTTTTCCACCCCCAATCCTTTCCTTGAAAAGGAGCAACACAGGTCTTTGTGTCCCACTTACCATACACCCATCCTACACAGATGGCTTCGAAAATGGCCAGAAAGAGCAGGCAGGTACCACTGGCAGCATAATAATCAAAGAGCTGGAAGATGTACATCCCCCCCTGTGGGAGAGTTAGAGAAGAGGGAATCATGGCAGGACTATTCCATATGGGAGAAAAATGACTAAGACGAGCAGGGGAATAGCAACAGAAAGACTGCACCGAGACTGCACAGGAGAAGAATAGCTTTCTTTTGAAGGTGACCACACTAGGAGCCACCCTGTCCCAAAAGGACAGCCAGACTTGGTGCCAGGAGAGCATTTCACACCCATTTTATGACATTGCTGGTATGGGCTGCTTTCTATGTCCGCAGGAGCAGAAACCAGTGTGTTCTTTTTTAAAATCATGTAGCAAGTTTCTAGCACCATTCAAAATACCATGTGGCTGTGCTGATCTTTGCACTCAAAAAAATGGGATCCTGAGGCACATGATAATCAGGATGTTCAGATACCTCATTTTAGTCTTCATCCATCTTTACACGCAAAGGGTCCAAGATCTGTGGTGGCAGAGGCATGTGGCTCTCCTGCTGTCTCTACCTTTGGGTTGACCCCTGTTTAATTGTAATCAGTTACTGGTACAGCTAATTTGGTTCCCATTCTCATATTTTCATGTGTTTTCTCTGAGGGAAAGCCCTTCAAACATAAGTCAAGCAGATGCTTCCCAGTGGTACTCAAGGACTCTGAACACTGGCAGAATAACAGAGCAGTTACCCCTTCATCCCACCACATACTGATGTGACATCCTGCAGTGATGGGAATAGATGCCTCCATGCGAAGAGCCATTAAAAAAACCATGGAAACCTTTAATTTAGTTTCACAGAGTCAAAGCTCTCTTCATCTCGGTGGGAACTGAGACAAATTCTTAGCCAGGATCTTGCTGGTGTATCATTCAGAAGTGGCTAAGAGGTTCAGTGGGAATTAATTGTCACCACACAGTGCATGAAGTTAATGCAGAGGGGCGCTAGGACCCCAGCCAAGGTGTGCGGTACACACACGGCACAGCACACCATCATACAGGCGGAGGTATTTGGCTGCCGTAGGGCAAACTCCATGTGCATAGCACCGTACTGATGCACCTTGGCTGCTTCTTCTCCTGGGGATCACACTTCATCCCAGCCAGCTTCCCTCCACTGCTTTGTGTGAACATGCCCAGAGACCTCCTTCTACTAACTCAGGCAAGGTTAAGGTGCACTCATCAGCCCTGGCCTTCCCTCCCTCAGCCTAGCCTCTTGTGGAGAGTAGCCAGCAAACAATCGCTGCCTTTACAAGAGCTTCTACATGTGCAGCTCAGCTTGTTTTAACCATCAGGCCTGGTATTTAGATAAAACTGCATGCCACGTGGCGTCCCGCGGGTGTGAGACCATCCCTGTGGAAGGCTCAGTTATGAGGCTTTATAGCATGCACACTAGCATTATGTAGGGTAAAAGCAACACGGACTGTGAGAGACACCAGCTAATGCATTAGAAATGAAGGATAATTAACAGCATCAAAGACAAGCTTGCTGTCTCTAAATGTTCTTCTGGGTCAGTCTTTCAGGGTTTCTAGTGCTCAGCTGCACCACAGCTATTCCTTCCTTACCTCAGTGACCAGCAATAAGCCCAGAAGGTAGCATATAACTGCGATGGCCAGGATCAGCAGCTCTCGACGCCCTTTCTTCCGAAATACTTCCGGAAACATGTCAATAATAGCTGTCACCATACTTTCCACACAGACAAACTGCAGAAGAAATCAGGTCAGAAAATCCAGTGGCTCCCCGAACACACATTCTCTCACTGTCATTTTTTCCTTTGGCCACCCAATCCCCCCTTTTTTTTTCATGACATGGCCTGCTTGACAAAGAAACAGCAAGAAACAAGACTGAGAGAGGAGAGACCAACATAGGAGGAGGGGCACAGCTGTATGTGCTGCTTTGCCCATGCTGTTTCCTCCTTTCATCTGCCTCTCTTCCATCAAAGGGCAACTGCAACCACTGGGGACCCAAATGCAGCTCAGTATCAATGAAGTCACTTCTGGAGCTGCAAGCTAAAAGGGTTCCTCTGGAGGAGAGGAACTTTGAAATGCATGAGGAATTGCCTCAGACCCAACAGAGCATGTTGTTGCACAGCAGGAACACACAGGGCATATGGAGGCAAGTGACGGACTGCACCCATTGAGCATGATGAGAAAGTGTCTGAGAAGGCACAGGAAACTGTTGTGACAGAGAGGAGATCTCCTGCCACCAGGAAATTAAGTGGAGCCAGGTGACTCTGGGGGCACGACTCAGCCCTGAAATCAAGCACACCCCGGTACAGCAGGACTGGCTGCAAAATACACTACAACTGTCTGTGACAACCCAAGTACAGCAGGAGGCCTGGGAACCACTGGCAATCATGCTGGCTTTCAGCAGCTGACCATGGGGCAGGATGAAGCAAAGCATGCCTACATCATTGTCGGCCCTGCAGCACCCAGCACCCACAAGGGTAAATCAAAGAATGTCAGCCGCTGCTGAGGTGGCCTTGCCAGCTCAAAGCAGAACTGTCAGCAAGATGAGGTAGGAGGGAACCTTGACCCTTGGGCCAAAAGAGAAACAGAGACCAGCGGCTGGTTTTGCAGGATCAGAGCCTGAGCGCTGCAGAGCAGAGCCTGGAGCAGAGCACCTGCCTGGCAGGTGTACAGGAGACCCTCCTCTGCCCTCGTGCCAGCACTGCTCTGCTGAGTTTGGCTCCTGGTGTAATGGGGGTATGGGAGGGGAAGAGAAGGGAATGCTGCCAAGTGGAGCACACTGGAGACCACCCTGGGGGGACACAGCCAGTGAGGGACAGCACCACCATGCCAGGGAGCATTGCTCCCTTCCTAGAAGGCCCTGTCCCTGTCCAAGGTCTCATTCCACAGTACGCAAGGTTTTGCTGCTGGCACAGAGGTGGGAGGTGATGCAGCTGGGACACCCTCATGGATGCATTGCAGAGAAGGATATCAAACAGAGGTCCTATCACACCAACCCAAGGCCCAGGGTCTGAGCATCTGCACCATGAAAGTGCCATGGAAAGTTTGGGGAAAGTATTGGAGATATCAGCAAAGCACATAACCACTCTCTCCTTTCCCAGGGGCCTCAGGAGATGCTCAAAGAAGGAAAAGGCACCTTGGAGCTAGACAGGGAGAGGGTGTTTGCTGTACCTGGCTGTCCAGTCCCAAGAAGATCAACATGAGGAAGAAGAGGCAGGACCAGAGCTGAGACACAGGCATCATTGTTACTGCCGTTGGATATGCTATGAAAGCTAGGCCAGGACCTGTCAACAGGTTGCAGCATAATCAAGAGCGCCCTGCACACCACTGCCTGCCACCACCACCCAGCAACTCAGAGAGTGATTTAATGTCCTGCTTTAAAACTCATCTTGCTATGGCTCCCTGCCCTAAAATGTGATCGGGACCTAAAAGCAGTGATCGGGACACCGGAGCTGGGAGAGGTTGTGACAGCAGGGAAGGTGGGAATGACTCTGGCTGAAAGCCATGTGTGGGAACATAGATGCTGCAAACCTGGCTGCAGGCACCCACAGCAATAGAGGATGTAGATAACATCACGGGCTTTACTTCATAGACTGATTCATAAAAAGTCCCCTCCACTTCAAGCTTTCTATTGTGCTTTGGCTCTGAAGTCTCCAGAAAAAACCTACCTGATTCAGCCACTTCTGCAATGGGTACACCCTGCTCTCGAGCCATGAAGCCCAGCACAGAGAAAATGGCAAAGCCAGCAACGAAGCTAGTGGCACTGTTCAGGAAACACAGCATGATGCAGTCCCTGGAAGGGGGTGAGATCAGAGAGAGAGAGCAGAATGAGCCCACTTTTGGTCACTTCTGTACTCATTCACTTCCTGAATCAGACAACATGGGTCTTGGAATGTCAATACTGCTCTTGAACTCCTTCTGAAGTCAATAGCTAGAAACAGAACAGAGCCAAAAATCAGCCTACTACTTTGTACTCCAGTGTTCAAGAGCTATAGGATTATATGTGGCACGAAAAGGGACAGAGAACACCGCCAGTGACTTGTGAGCAGGATGCCACAATGATATTCACAGGGACATGGCAACAAAAGAGCTGACAGGAGTCAAGGGAAAAAGAAAAGCAGCAGAGAAAATGAGGAAAACAGCAAATCAGAAAATAAAGAAGAGTTTGAAAAAGTAAACACAGTCAAGAAAGAGGAGCATTTGAAAACATTAACATGTTTTCAACATGTACAGATCCAGCAGGTCTGTTAAGACAAGTACTAATGGGTTAACAAAAACTGTCACCTGACAAGGCCTGTGTCTACACTGTCTTTATTAACTATGCTCACATGGAGACTTGAGAGTGCTGTGGCACTTGTCTTGAAACATTTGTGCACTCATGCAAAAACAGGGCACCAGTCTGAGCTGGCTGAGCTAGAAACCCCATGCCTTGGGCTCCTGCCCAGGCAGCCAGCCGACCAGACCCAGCCCACAGCATATGCTACTATAGGCAGTGCAGACACATAGCACATTTGGGCTGGAGCACCCATCCAGAGCTAAGCTGGCGGTCAGAGGTACCTAAAGTATTAGATGAAGGCTTCAGCACACCAGCTCACTGGTGACAGATACATCTCAGGAAAGCCATGGAAAATTATTAACTGCCTGACCAGCAGCCATGGCAGCACCTGTTTGTGAGTGGAGGAAAAGGAGAGATGACTCTTGACTCTGAAGCACCATTAAATGCTTCTAGCCTTGCTGGAGTAATACATGAAAGAATAATGAAGCCCCTGCTCTTTGGGACTCTGTAGAAGTTAGCAGCAATGGTCCTGATGACTTACTTCACTGAGCTTCATGTCAGGCCATGGAAAAAATAGATCCGTAATCTAAGGCTGAGGAGGGAAAAGAGTAATGCAGCCCAGACAGACTTGATCAATCTTCTTGATAGGATCAAAATATCATTGAGGGTGTGTTACTCTGATTTTAGGAAAGCATTGGGGTGGGGCCCAATCACAATCATCTTTACATCATTCCCCACTGCATGACTGAGTGAAAGCAGAGCTGGCTGTGCTACCCCTGTTCGCTTCCCCGCTCACAGTAGCCAGTGGTGTCTCCACAGTGCTGCTCTCCCATTTCCAAGCTGACTCATGCAGGAGAGTATTACTAATATCATTTTCTGGAGCTCCAGTGTTACCCTGGTGACCCTCCATCCCTGTGCTGAGCCCTCTGCAGCTTGGGAGCTCTAAGCAGGTCATTATACAAAACAGCATGACCAAAGGCCTCCCCTGGAGGCAGTGCCTGCCTCAGATGTAACTCTGTGCTGTTTGCCTCTGAGCAAATTTCTGTAAAGGTGTGAAAAGTCCTGGCTCCTCTTACCTGTAACAGTTGTTGGCGTATTTGTTGTAGCTGCCCAGAGCTGTCAGGCATCCCTGGCAAATGGCATAAGAGAAGAAGATCTGAGTGCCTGCATCCATCCAGACCTGGAACAGAGAAGGACAATGGTTTCCAGCCCAGGCAACAAAATAAACAAATGACTGGGTCCTGTCCAGCAACCACCCCTCCATCAAAGCAGAACAAATTGCATGAGACAGAGAAGGCACAACTCCTACAGAAAGTGGGATACCTCTCTGGGAAAACCCAGGTAACTGGATGGAAGGTCTTCTAGAAAAAAGCTCCCAAGAGGGCTGAATTTGCACATCCCACTCAAAGTGATGCAGGGGTGCTGGTCAATGCCTGACACCACCCCTCCACCCCACATCATTGCAGCCTGAGCAGAAAGAGCATCCCTGATAACATGGCTCCAGCTGAATTTGGTACTACAAGTGGGTCATATCCGTGGTCCCTCCATGGCTCAGTGTTTGGCAAAGACTGTCATGAGTCATCCCAAATGAGGGCCGGTGAGTCCTTTGCATGACAACTTCCTGCTCCCAAATCTGGTTTCCCATCAAAAAAGCTCAGTCAGATGGCTCACCTCTGCTCCAGCCTACCTTTCCCCATGGAAGAATCTTTTCTTAACTTAGTATGTTGTGGGCTAAACTTAATCACAGCTCTCACACTCCTCCAGGGAAGGCCCTTATCTATCAGTCAGCAGGCAGGAAGGAAAACAACCCACCTTTTTGTTTGTTTGCTTGTTTCCCCTCACTCTCCTTTTCCTGCAAGCAGCCCCCAGCTGCAAACATCGAGGCAGCTGCAATTTGGCAGCCCTCAGAAAATCCCAGCCAGGCACTGCTGCTTAAATTCACATGGCTCTCTCATAGATAAATGTATATGTGGGAGCCCATCAAACATGGGCATACGCACACATCTTGCTTTACACCAAGGCCCCAAGCTCTGCCTAAACTCAGTAGCAGGATCTCTCAGTCCTTCTATGCTGGATAGCAGCAGCTTGGAAAGTCCATGTCAGCTTTATCCAGGCTTTAAAAGATAGGGAGGTTTTCAGTGATTTAGTTATGACCATGAATAAAGCACACTTGGCCTCAGTCACTCCCCTGTTATTTATTTTGATATTAAAATGTCATTTATGTTCAGCTGGCTCTGAGTTTTCAGCACACCACAGATTTTGTATTGACAACACATAATTGCATGTGAAAGCCATTTGGGGGAAGACAGTGTGTTTGGCAGCTGGTTTGGGAGCAGTTGGGGCTTTAGCCATCTGGGAAGATGCGGGGGGTAAGCTTAGACTGCAGGCAAAGCATATTGCTGGCTGCCTCCACGAAAAGATTCAGCGGTGCAATAGTTAGCAGCAGAGCCATTTAAACGCTCTTCCCCAGGGTGGGGGTCAGCACCAGCACCCTCCTGGGGTGGAGGAGTCAGCCTGCCCAGCACTGAGCAGGCATGGGAAAGGGAATCGACCCCTCTGATAAAGAAAGGTGCCTGGAGCAGATTCATGCCGGGCTCCTCGGGGGTCCTGCCACCCAGGGTCTGGCTGCATGCCCTGCCCAAACTCTGGAGCCCAGGGTACACCATGTCTCTCCCGCCAGGGCTGGTTTGAAGGAGCAGGAGGCACAGGCGAGCAGGCGGACAGGGCTGACACATACCCTCTGGCCAACCTCTGAGCTGACGGGTGGGGACCAGCACCCAGGGAAGGGGAGGCAAAGCTGCTGCCTGGCTGCTAACATGAGGGGCTACGCTCCATGGGAGGGCTCCATTGGAGCCAAACAAAGTTGTAACAGGGCCAGATAAAAAATGAAAAGTGTTAGATTATTTTCTCCTCACCTTTCCTTAATTATTTGCATTTAAGACGCAGCAAAACCACCCGTTACATGCTGAATATTTCATATACTTTTCTGTTTTTGCTGAGCCCATGAGTGGAAATGACCTAATATGCCCATATGCTGCAAACACATCAGCAAAAAGGCTGTGCTGCACAGTGGGACTAGACCCCTCCTAGCTCGTTTTAGGAGATCTCACTGGTGTGCTTGTCCTTTCAGAGAAGACAGACAGATCCTCAGTTAGTGACAGATCAAAGCACCCATCTGTCCCGCACCCACCTGTGGGTCTGCGAGCCTGGTAATGTCTGGCTTCAGGTAGAAGAGGATGCCCTCAGCAGCACCTGGCAGAGTGACTCCTCGCACTAGCAGGACCACCAGCATCACATAAGGGAAGGTGGCAGTGAAGTAAACAACCTGCAGATGCAGGAGAAACAAGAGGTGAGAGGTTCAGCAGGGAAGGGGATGCAGGCATCTTATCTGCAGGCACCCCCACTGGACAAAAGTCCCTCGACTCTCCTGGTGACTACACCTGCTACTGCTAGCACAAAAGTAGGGTGAGAAAAAAATTAATCGAGGTTACATCTCACTGGTGATTTAATTAATCTACTTTTTGTTCCTCACCCAGACTGTGCCACTGTTTGCTCTGCTTTATTGTTTGTTTCCAGTCATTGTCATTTCCCTGTTCTCAAGCTGTTCTCTTCATCTTTCTGGAGCTGCAAAAGAAACTGAAATCTCTTCCTGTCACTGAGTTTTAATGAGGAGTTATTAAAATGGTCCTGTTCACAGCAAGAGTTTTCCAAATTAAATAGCAACTTTTGCTGCCCAATTTGAGACAACTCTGAGGGGCCTCATTTCCAGAGGATACTCATGCAGTCTCACATCTCTTCAACACCTATGAAGCTCACAGATAAAAAATGGGGGCACTAGGAATCTCAAGGCCTTTAAGGAAAATGTGGAACATTGTTTTTGTAAAAGCTTCTTTTCATTTTTTCTTGTGTGTAATGTAAATTAATATTAGAGTAAAATTAATCATTTCTATTCCATTGCCTAATTTAGCATTTTTTCTGTTTGCAAAATATCTGTGAGCAAGTTGCAACTTCCTTACATGTATTCATTATTAAAATTCATCCAAGTAATATGAATGCTTGTTTACTCTATGGATTCATGGTGAGGAGTCTAAAATGAAGCTGTTGCTGCTTAGTGATAATTGGTTGAATAAGTCACAGTATGTGGCATTTTTGCTGTTCCCTGATTGAATGAAAATATGGGCACTTTTGGCACCAGTACTGAAATTTACCTTCAGAAATCACTTCTGGGGAACATTTATAGAGATCAGCTGAATGCATAAGGAAAGGAAACATGGAAAGACACAAGAGTGGGCAAAATGAATAAAAGAAAAAGACTTTTAAAGCAAATGAGTCTTCATGGAGTAATTTGAAATTATTTTCCCAAAGTTGCTATTGTTTCTTTAAGTTTAGACTGCTTAAATCACAGAAACATAAACACAAGGGTCAGGAAGGGCCCTCTTAGATTATCTGATTAGTTCAGCCTTTCATTCAAGCACAATGTCCTGTTTACTCTGCAGCTGTTAAACACAGTTATGTGCCTATTCAGAATTTTTGTGACACCTCCCTACTGCTTATCCTCAAGTGTAGTCAGTGAGGAAAAAGAAGAAAGGACCTGGATTTTTTGACAGTGCCCCTGCAAATCTCAAAAAAAGAAAAAAAAAAAAAAACCTGCAGAGAAGACAACTACCTTGTCTGGCATGTCTCAGGCCAGAAATGCCCACCTTGTATTGCTCCACCATGGTCATAATGTTTAACTAGTAAAAGGTAAGTCCTTTATCCTAAAAGTTGTGATGGAAAAATTTTCTATGGTCCTAGAAAAGCCATTCCAGCCATTACCTGCATTCACTGTTTCCCCTCACTTTTGGTCTGACTTTGCCTAACCAAACTGGTCCAGCCAGCCCGACTGAACTTCTTTAGCCTTCTCCTACACACAGCAAGTTCTCCATGCCTGGGGAGTGCTGAGCAAAGGAGAGACTCAGTGGAAAGAAGACAAGGAGCTGAAGGGAAGCTGGGACAGCTCAGTTACGTTTCCATGCAGGGCAAACAGCCTTTCAGACCCAATCAGCATGTGAGCTCAGAGTGATACCTCTTGTGAAGATGGCACTGTGGTGTGTGACCCTACTTACAGGGAGCATCAGAGATTTCAAATTTAAAATACAGAACATCCCCTCTACCCATACATGTTGAATCTGGCTCTCCCTCCTTTTTCCCTGCAGTGTTTTCTGAATACACCATGGTGCCAGCTTCTCCCTCTCTCCGAGATGTTATGTTCCCTCCTAGTCTGCCCCAGCTAGAGACTCATTGCTGGCACTCTTGAATGAGAAGAGGCGGATGGCAGGTCAGCACAAACAAGAGCCAGAGTCACCAGCAGAGACTGGCAAAAACCTAGACAGCAGAGCAAGCTACTCTCTTGCTCTGCTAAAATGGCTGATCCATGTGGTTTTAAGGTGGGAGATGGGCTCTGACACTGAAACGCAAGTTTTCCTGTATTACAGGGAACATCTACCAGTATTAGGGATAGTGATTTGGAGGAAGAAGGCTATTGCAGAAATTGGTTCCTCTCTCTTCGTTGTTGGTCAGATGTTCCCTGGAAGCCCATGAGAGCTGATCATCATGTTAATAACCCACCCCCTCATCACAGCTCCAGGAAGAAAAAGGGTCCTGAACAAGTCAAGGCCACAGCAGCTCCCTAAGACCCACTCCAAGACTTGACACACTCATTCCATCCAGAAGGATAATCAGTCCACCTGATTTATGGGATCAGCCACAACCAGGGAGCACTGACTCCAGTCTCACTAGCAAAAAGCACAAAGCAACCTGCTGAGCCAAAGACCACAGAGCCAGACCTCTCCCACCCCCAGACACAAATAATTGTGCAGGAGAAGGAAGCAAGAAGGATCCATGACCGAGGTGGCTACAGGCAGCAGCTTGTCTATTTTGCTCAAGTGTTTAATTATTGCCAGGGATTGAAAGTTTGGCGCTGAAGAAGATCTTGTTAAAAATGCCAGCAAGCCACACCAGGACAACATGGTTGGTTGGTTCACACAGGCACTTGTGGAGTATACATCAGCCTCTGTGGGCTTTTCCAAGGAAAAAAGTGACCCAAGACTCCCCCAAGTTCCCAGGTCTTTCCCTTTACTTCCCTACCTGTTTGAACTACTCTTTTGCGCTTTCTCTTGTGAGTCAAACTCAAAACTGATGTAAATCAGTATGGCCTCACTGGGGTTGAGGTTTGACTTTGGTGTTGTGTGTCTCCTGTCTCTTTACTTTATGAAGAGGAAAAAGAAATTGGGAAGGAAATACAAGAGGGCTAGAAGGAAGTTTAGGGACTAGGAGGACAATCTCTGCTCCTACTTTGCCTGTGGACTTGACCCCTTTCCAGATGCAGAAGTAGCAGATGATCCATGCGAGCAGGAGACACAGAGCCAGCTCCCAGCGCACAGTGCCCAGTTTGTGAATACCATCCGTGAGCCCCAGCACTCGCTTCCTGCCGGTGTCCAGGGACAGGGAGAAAAACATTAACACCCCAGACCCCGTTCATCCATACACACCTGTACCATATTACCCCATCCAAAGACCTAACAGACTATCCATAATACAACTGCCCAGGGCTCCCAGACACGCAAATTACCCCAGCTCTTCCTACAAGCTCCCCTCTCTGTCACTCTTGCTCATGGTGCTCCACCATGCCCTGTAGTCAGCCTAAGCCTTCCTGCTCTCTAAAGCCCATAGCACCATGCCCTTCAGACTTGCACAGTACAAAATCATCACCAGCCCTACATTGCTCCCCCACCCTGCCAGCTGCCCAGCAAACCCCGCTCAATCCAAAGCAGGCCACCAAGGTCATCATCACCCCATGATCATCGCTCTTCTTCTGGCCCCCCATACACTATGGATACCCTCTACACAGGCATAAACAGGTTTTTATGATTCCCATGCCTTTCCTTCAGCCTCATTCCCTGGATCCTCACCATCACCCAAGGTGGGCCACATGAGAGCTGAGCGCTGCAACTCACACAGTCCCAGCAGCCCAATCCCACACATATCATTCCTCTGCACTCCTTCCTCCAAACTAAACTCCTCAGGGTCCCCTTGCCCTTGCAACCTGTGCAGAACACTCACACAACCATTTCAGAGGGATCACAGCCCTTGCTGTACACTTTGTGCAGGAAATAGGGCTGGAGAGGGGGTCTGGCACGGTGCAGACTCATTCTGCACTAATGGGCACATCTCCTCATCTTCTGTGCCCTGCAGTGGCTACAAGGGACAAAGGATACTCATACCTCTCAAAGGCATTTCAAGAGCCATGGATGAAAAAAACTATTGCTGAGGTTAAGCCCCTGGCACCCCTTTCCTTTATGAGACCTTCCTCAATTAAGTGTTGGGAGGAAGTGTGGTCCCTTCATCTGTTTCAAACTCTCTGGATTGCAGCCCAGAGCCCCTCTGGGACAATGTTTAGCCCGCTGCAAGACCTCTTCTTCACAGATGTTATATTACTCCCAGCACCATGGCCAAACCTCCCTGAGCCCGTCTCAAGGATCTCACCTAGCTGTCCCAGTGGTGTTCCCCAGGCATGAGCCTGAGCAACCTGAATGACTAGATGGGCTTATCTTTTGCACCAAACAAGACATGGTCAGAAGTGAAATGGCAGTTTTGTACCTCTCTGTTTCACTGTAGAGGACTCTTCACAGTCTGTCCTGGTTGTCTTACACCTGTCTGCCAACAGTAGCCTGCAATACCTAACATATATACCTCCTGCTTACAGCAAGTCCTCATTTCCTTATCGTGCATCTTTCTGTGACCACACTCACCCAAGCACCTGTGTGTGGATACTGCCATGCCAGAAAGGGAATACATCTGTGCATGCGTGTA
Source organism: Apteryx mantelli (assembly GCF_036417845.1). NCBI lineage: Eukaryota > Metazoa > Chordata > Aves > Apterygiformes > Apterygidae > Apteryx > Apteryx mantelli. The sequence continues at coordinate 154,296,855 of NC_089978.1, read as the reverse complement.
CATGAGCACCCACATGTAGGCATGGTGCAAGCAGCCTTTGGGGTGTATCTAGTACTCATGCCTCTCAGCTGTGTTGCACAGACCTCCAGGCTCTGTGCTGATGTCCTTGGCAGTTCAGTGCATTGTGCTCCCCAGGTGTGGGTCTGACACATTGTAACTCACTTGACCTTACAGAAACTCCCTAGGATATTCCTGCAGCTGTGGCCTTTGGATGAAAGAGGAGCCTGAAGAGAGGGAAAGTGATCACATACTCCCAAAACTCAATCACTGGGGAGGTAGCGTTCGCAGGCATGGTCCTGTTGTCCAAGCTGGATCTATTCAGAAAGTCCACACAGAGATCTACCAAAAGAAAAAGAAAGCTGATGAGCCAGAGAAATTCTCTGAGGCCCCTCCATGAGGGATACTCCTTCCCCCCCTGTACCCTAAATCTCGCTGTGGCTGCAAACAGACCCTTCACCCTGTGCTTTAGAGCATCTCATTAAACTCTTGCATCTCATTAAACGTCCCATTAAACTCTTGCTCTCCCCAGCCCCGAATGAATCCCCATTCAGGAGCAGTCAGAGGGCTTGGGGAAGGAGGGAGGGAAATGGGGATGGGAGATTGGGAGAGTGATTCCCTGCCAAATGGAAACCAAATGGCTGCAAAATGTAGATTATTGTGGGACAGCTGATATGAGTACCCAGGACACAAAATCCCATTCTCATCAACATGCACCATTCCCTGTTCACACATACATGCATGTATGTGCTCGCAGATACCGCAGTTGTCTTTTTGTTCCAATCCCCCTTACCCAATCCTGTCACATAGTGTGAAATTCCTAAAAACGGAGGAGATGCCCTGCATCCAAGAAATGCACCTCATCGTTCATCTGGAAAGCAAAAGATGATCCACATGAAAACAGAGGAAGCCTAGCTATGGCTGGGACACTTCTGCATGTTCAGAGAACATCTGTGGCTTTCCTTGCAAACAAGTCCATGCTGGGGGAGCTGAAGGAATCAGATCCACTGTTTAAAAGGATGGTTACCTCTGTTGGGATTAAGGGGCAAGGGAAGCTGTGAGAGGGCAAAATTAACGCATGATGGAATTGAATCACCTGACACAAGAGAAAAAGGGAAAAAGCAAGCCGCTGCCAAAGCCTTTTCTGGTCTGGCTTTCCACTGAAAGCAAAACCTGTTCCAATACAGTAAAATAGGCTTGTCAGGACATCTGATCCATGAGGGTTATCTCTCATCAACTCCACCTTCCCAGACACTGCCCAGCTGCCCTGAATAAAATCAAAGTTGGGCCTTTGCTGTTTGGCACAGATAGAACTGTGGGTGGAGGAGATGAGACCCCTGGCCAAGATACCAATATAGAGACTTGTATAGGTGTGATTAGAGAGGAAAAAGGGTACCTTTAGAGTTCTGTGCTTCTTTTTTCTGCTATGGGAGACCTGTACTGGCAAAATCCTCCAGTGTAGGCCTCGTCTGCAGGCCTGGTCTTTCAGTTTAAACAAAAGCTGAGTGTGCAAAGGAAAACAGCTCAGGACTGACCGCAACTGTCCCAGTAATTCTAAAGGAGTGGGATAGCGAACGGGAGCTGTGAGATAAGTTATTGTACCAGATCCAACAAAAAGCTCCTATCATATGCAGAGGACTTTAGATTGCCTTGAAAGTTATGCCCCCACTTTGCAAAAAATGTGGAATTTTCTGTAAAATCTCAGCCCCCAAATTTCTTCATTCAGAAGTAGTTTTACTCTCCCCTGTAGCTAGGCATAGGGTCAGACCATTTATCCTTCCTGATACTTGTCCATGGTAAATGAAGAAAGCTGCATTCACTGGAGTCCCTGGCCATAGAGCATCTCATGAGATCTACCCTTCTTGGCATCACACTGTGACACCCATGGTACAACTCCAAAATGATGCCAGAAACCAAAGAAGTTCATCTATAACCAAAACATTTTTATATCAATATGAAATATTTTCTACAAAACTAAAACAATTTCAGGGAATTGGGAAAAGGGAAGAGGAGTTAGTTTTGATGGAAAATTTTCCTCTTCCACTTCCACTTCCCAGGAGTGGGCCACATGAAGGTGTACCTGAGTTCCAGGGGTTACTGCAACTGGCCCATGGCAGCACAGCAGCAAAGGAGCTGAATAGGTAGAAAAGTGCCCAGCACAGGATGATGATGTAGTATATATTCAGATAGAACTCGATGACTTGTGACGCATATCCAATTCCTGTGAATAAAAGCAACAGAGGTGAAGATAAGGCTGCCAACCAGCTCCCAACATGTCAGGCGTAGCCTCAGATGAAGTCCTAGGCCATATCCTGGTAAGAAGGGTGCAATGCCAACAACTTGGTTCACTAGAGAATGGTGCAAGACTCACCTCAGGAAAAGAGAAAGGATTTCATAACTTTGTGCATGCAGACAGGAAACATGTTAGTGGTATCTCTAGACACATCTATGGTGGAATTTCTGATCAGAGAGAGAAAACCTTTAGCTGACAAAAAAATATTTTTCTAACCAGAACTGTGTCACTGCATTACACTACATCTCCTGTAGGAAAGCTAGCTGTAGCCATGAAAGAAAAGAAATGCAGATTAATTTACATGGTTGTGGAAAGACTCAAGCAAAAAAGGTTTTTACTGCTGATATACACCACGCATAAAGTGTGGTGTAGGAGCAGAAGTACAGGCCTAGGAGTCAAGAGCTCTGGCCTCACATCCTGATTGGGTCCATCACTCACTGAGACATCAAAAAGGTCACTGAAGGCCTAACTCAGTTGTCTAAAAATAGCTGTCTGTGTCCTTTGAGATGCTTTTCCTGTCCAGCCTCCAGCCCTGACTCCGGAGGCCACATGTATCCCTTGGGTCTTGCAGGGATGTCCCAGACTCCCCAGGGCATTTTAAATGGCACTGCATGCCTGTGTTTAGGTGGATAAACCATGCCTTTAGTCTGCATGAGCACAGATTTCCTTGTCTGTGAAAGGAATAGGAGAATTGTGAATGTTAAATTCATTAACATCTTAAAAACATTAAATGACCTTTCTCCAGGAGAAAATAAGGGCTATAGGAGTCCTGATTCTTACCCCTGTGCCTTAACCACAACACCAGCTGTCTCTGGACTGTCAGACCAGTGTTTGCAGTGTGATGCCTGCTCAGCAGAGGTGAACATCAGCCTGCAAACACAATGAGGACAGTGCCTGGTGGGGAAAGAGCTGTATAGTGTACTGCAAGCCAGCTAGCCTTCCTCATCTTCTCTCCTGGATATTTGTCCTGGCCTATGTACAGGCATCTGTTTGTTGACACTTCTCTCTTCCTCCTCCTGTTTGTTTGCCACACTCCTCTCATCTCTTTCAGACTCTGAGCACCACAAAGCAGAGACTGTGGTTTGCACCATGCCAGTACAACCCCAGCCAGCATGGCAAGCCCTTAGTCACCTACATGGTGTCAGGGTACTACCCCTGCACACGCAACAGTGACTGGGGGAAAACAAGGTTGGGAGAGGGAGGGAGAATAAAAGACAACAGAAAATAAATAAATAAAAAAACACTTCCAAAAAGGCTCTGAGTCACTAATTATTAGAAGCTGCCACCAGCAATTGCCCTTTGACTCACCTTCAAAGATGGGGCAGATCTTCCTCCAGGCCGTCACCCCTCCCTGGCTGGTGTACTGCCCCAGTGCAGTTTCCAGGAAGAACACTGGGATCCCACAGGTGAAAAGGAAGATGAGGTAGGGGATGAGGAAGGCTCCTGGGGAGAGAGGAGAGATGCTACCTCAGAAACCTCTTTAAAACCTTATCCCTGCCACCCCTTGCCAGCTACATGGGGCCGCAACTGGAATCAGCTATGCAAACACAAACATTTCTCTGAACTAATTGTGCGGCCTGTGCAGAATAACAGGGTCTCTAACTCCTTCCTTTCTTGGAAAAAAAATGCAAGAGTGGTCTGTCCTGTGCTACTGCAGTACTTCTGAGTTTGGTCTTAGCCACAGCCTAGAAGTAAGGAGTGGCCAAATGAAGGGAAGAAAATAGATAGTACTAGAGAAGTTGCCCCCATTGTTACAACCCTCCCATTCAAGCTTCCAGCAGAAGTCAGGAAAAGCAAAAGGTATCCTTGATTCACATAACCACATCTGTTCTTCTTTTCCCAGGAGTTACAACAAAAGTCCCGCTTGCCCAGAAGATACAAATCTAGACACTGCTGACATTTCTTGGCAAATAATAAGTTTGCTGCGAAATATGTGCTTGAGACTTTATTCACATATTGCATGTCAAATTTGGCAAGTAGTTTTCACCAAAAGAATAGATACAGAGGTTGAAAGGAATGGCAACAGAGTATCTTTCCAGCATTTCCAAAATGAAAAAGTTCAACTTCTGTCTTCAAATTCCATTTTTCATTAAAATATGGAAGAAGTCTTAAGAGAAGTCAGAATGAAATAAGGAATTAAAATAACCCAAGAATAGAACAAATATTCAGTTAAATTTAAATAAAATATTTCAGATTAACCCTTGATGAAATGGAAGAGGAGGGAGAAAGAAATCAGTAGTTTTCCCAGAAACAAAAAAAAAAAAACAGAAAAAAATGCAGCAAAAGCAAAAAAAAAAAAATCCAAGATTTACGGCCTGCTCAGCCAGATTTGAACTTATTTTCCATCTTTTTGGTTCTGCCACCAAACCAAAACACCCTGTTCTTTCCTTATTCTGCTCAAAACTGCTCCTGAGATCTGTTTCATTGCTTGAATTCCTCCTATCATCTCATAATCTTTCTCCCCATCATGGGCATAGGAATTTCGCACTTTTTCTCCCCTCCAGACAGAGACAGCAAAAACAAAGCAGGCCAAGGTGACTGCCTTCCTAGTTGGAACATCAACTGCCAAGGTCTTGCCGTCATACAGTGAACTTTTGGTAATGAGCATCTCCCACTGCCAGTGCCTGGAGAGCAGCTCGGCTGTTTGCAGTAGAGATGTGGGCTCTTTCCCTCAGCAGAAGCAGACCTTGTCCCCCAGGTCCACTCCTCCAATGCCAGCACAGTCATCCACACTGAAATTGCTTCCCGTGACAGAAAATTAGCAATTAGGAACACTTCCTCTAGTTTTTAAGCCAACAATGTTAAAATAACAAGCAACATCCAGATTTCCTCTAAACACAGCTGTGCCATAGCTGCAGGGGACCCGAGGCCAGCGGAAGGGAGGGTGGATCACAGCGCCAATCCAGATTTGCAGAGCTGGGGACATGAACTGTGCATGTTAAACCAGAGGCAGCTGCTTTGTTTGATGATACAAGGCTTCTTTAAACACTGTCTGTAACAGAGCTTTATTATCCTGTACGTAGATGATTAACCTTTCAGAAGGTCCCAGACCCTGTTTTCTGATACTATTTGTCCCAGAGATTGATCCATTTTCGTCACTGAGTAACAAGAGGGCTTCCTTACAGCCTTACTGGTTTGCCTCTTAACATTCCCAGAGCGGTTACCAGCTCTAACTCCAGTTGTGATCTCCTCCCCAGTTTGCTGCTCCCTCGGAGGAGATGAGGGCCTGGGAGGGGACTCCAGATATAGACCCTCTTTCCTTACAAGTCAATAAGAGCTTCGATATGCCAAGTAACTAGATCAAATCTGAAAGTGCAGCCACTGTCAGTTGCTTTACAGCAAGTCAGCATAACTGTTTTTATTACATCTACTTTTACAGCTTTACAACTGTCTTATTATATCTGGAGCTGCAGAAAAGTAACAGGATAGCATTTTCCAGTTTGGGAGTTGGGAAGCTTATATAGATGGTAAATATCTTTTTACAACAGCTTCAAGGACTTTATCTTTTAGTGTTACAGGAAAAACAGTGCCTTGTTGGCCATTTGGTTCCCTACTGAGTTAGAGGGAGATACGTACCTTCTACGATAGCTGCATACTTTCTGCAATGGTAATGTGCAAGTTGGGAGGGGAGACTTTCTCATCTTAATCTTTGCCAAGCCTAGCCCTGCTGGCCTCTGAATACACCCTGAGATATTCCAGGATAGTTTGGTTAAAAAAATAAAAGTTATTCAATCGACATCTAAAATGAAAAAAGTAGCCTTTTCACTTACACTAATTAGCATATAAATTGCAAAGACAACTGAACCGGATACCATAGGCATAAACTATTTAGAGATATCATCTGAGCTCAGAAAGGAATTTTCCATGCAAAAACCACAACTTTTCTACCCCTCCTTTCAAAGTGTCATTGCAGAATGTCCTATTAAATCAGATGCATGGTCAATGTTTTCCATCCCATGCAGTTCTGACTTGCATTTGTTGCCTCACTGGCTATCATCAAAACCTTAGAGGAAAACAAAAGGTCTGATGAAAACCATCTTAGGTTCAAGAAAAACTCCTTCCATTTTTTTTTTAACTGTTCTTTTAACTGATCCAAAGCCCGTTTGGTTCAGAGCAGACATTGTATTGACTCCAGCTTGATTCAGATAAACTCCAGTAACAGCACATGGGACAGGAATTTGGTAGTCCTGGGACAAACAACAATGAATCATTAATCCATTTTGTGAGCTGCTGTGGGGAAAGGAAGGCCTTTGCAACGTGGTCTACAGAGAAAGGAATTTTAAAAGTGGGGGAACATGCACAGCCCAGAGTGTTATCTCAAGGTGATCATATCAAATAAGAGCAAGAGAGGTTATTGCTTTATTTGATATGTGATCTCTTAGTCCTCCTTTTTCCTTATAAAAAGGTTGGACTTTGATTTACTAAGAAAAGTTAGTGACAGCCAATTATTCCCCCATTTCTTCCACAGTTTCATTTTATTGTCGTGAGAAAATTTAATTTTTAACCATGTGATGATCTTACTGCAGTTTTACTGGGAAAAGGAAACCAGAGAGTCATGCTACAAAACAAAAGGGAAGGGGAACAGACCCTTCCTCGGGACAGATTTCCCAAGCAGTGGGTTGATCACTTGGAGAACTGTTCCTGAGGAAGAGGTAGAAATGTCCTCCCTCCTTCCCATCCTCCAAGCAACTCCTTCCCCCACATACACCAAAAGATGGCCCTTCCATCTTATATTTTCCAATACGACAAGCACCTTGGCTCTTCAGCTTTGGGCATCTGGTCCTCTTTCTCATTTATAGAGCTGACCTCTGTTCCAAAAAGCATATCTCCAGTTGTACTGACATAATAAAATGCTGGATTTCTGCTAATAACCACAGGCCAACCAGCCCTGTGAGGAGATCTGGTGGGAGATCAAGTTCCGTAGAGAAGGAAGCAGGCACCCAGGAAGCGGGTATCAGCCTTTGGCAAAGATACCAGCACCGTCAAAGCCTTTCCTCCTCTATAGCAATGGCAGGAGGGAGGTAGGGACGACAGGAAGGCTGGGAAAAGGGCAATAAGTAGATTTCTGCTGGCCTTCTGACCCATCACAGCTTTCTCATCATTTTGGAAGACCGTGTCTCTGTGAATGCCCACGAGCCTTGAAAAGTTACTGGAAGGGCTCTCCTCCTAAAAAGTTCAATTCATCATCTGGATGATGGAGCTGCTTTGAGACATAGGACCTGCTGGGGAGTTGGATTCACTTCCCAGTGCCTTTCCTCATGGTTTTGACAGGAACTAACTTGCTGGAAGGGAGAATAAAGGAGTATAGGAGAGAGGGCAGGGATTGTGAGGGGTAGGAGTATTGGATTCAGGCACTAGGGTATCTCTTGTAGTGCCTACATGCCTAGGACAGCTCACGCATGCTGTGAACTTACCGCCTCCATTCTTGTAGCAGAGGTATGGGAACCGCCACACATTTCCCAGACCAATGATCTCCCCAGCCACAGACAGGACAAACTCCACTTTGTTACTCCACTGGCCTCTTTCTTCCATTTCCTCATCTTTTAGCTCTTCAGACCCCGCCACAGCCCCATTGGGCTCTGCAGTTTTCCTCATGGTTCTGCAGGACAGAGGAAAAGCAGAGCACAGGATGTAGAAGGTCATTGTAGGACAACCTGGTGGAAGGAGGAGAGAAGAGGCCCAGCCACCAGAACGAATGCATTCATAGTGTTACCATCAGGTCCCCCTCATCCTTTGGAAAACAGCTTTAAAGTCATCACAAAGCATTTTCCCCAGGATACGTTCAGGGAGAATTTCTGCCCCACAGAAAAGCTACTTTGAAGGCACAGAAGGCACTGGTAAGGTGAGATGGACCTACCTGCATCACTCTGGATTCACTCCCTCATTCAACTTTCCTCCCCACAGCCGTCTACCTAGGCCCTCCTAGCCCATCTGCCCCTCTATACCCCCAACCCCAATGCTCTGCCTCTTCCCAGCTGGTGGTAACTTGGCTGTGACTTTGGAAGCAACAATTCTGAGGAAGAGAAAAGGATTTGGAGCTAAAGCAGGGGAACAGGGGCAGAAGAAATTCCCCTTCCCAGTATGTAGTCACTGTCTTTTTCTGAAATGGCTTCAGAGTGCAGGTAGAGAATTCATGGATTATTAGTCTGAATAAGAATGGAAGACCTGTCATTTATTTTGAGGCACTGCCAGGGGTGCTGAATTACTATCTTTGACCTACTGGCCACCACGTTATATTACAATACAGCATGCCTTCTGAGCAAAAAAACACACACGCTGATTTCACCCAGACTCCCCTTAATAACAAACAGGCATGAGCAACAGACCTCCACCTCATTGCCCAACCCTGCAAAGAAAACAAAGCAAGGAAACAAAGCCCCTGAGATTAGCAAAAGGCCCTCATACTTGTGAAGTGCTCAGGTGTTTCCCGGTTGGGCAAGGATGTGCTAAAATAAGACAAGCTCAATTATTGCAGTGAAAACCAAGCCCAGCCATGCAAATACAGAGCGAACTCACTGTCTGACAAAGCACATTGAATGTGACCGGACCTGTAGAGTGGTAGAAGGAAGACATTCTCCCTGTCTATACTAAATCCTGAATTGTGTTTAGCATCATCTTAATTAAGCAAAGTTAGAGGCTGCTTGTTACAAGATAAAATTTTTCATCATACACAAACTCCTTTTAATTGGCTAGTCAATTTAAATCTAGCTAAAATTTGCACAGACCAGACTGAGTCTTCTTGTTGACATTTTCACATTGATTACAGACATCTGAGTATGAGAGGAAACTAAAGTGTAAAGAGAAAGAGCTCCCTTTGACTTAGCTAAAAAATTCTCCTCAAAAGATTGCTCCAGCAAGTTACCTGAGGTAAGGATGCATGTGGAAGTCCAGCTGGAGAGCACAGACCTTACGTAAGCAGCATAGCTGGTGACTGTACCAAGGAAGTCCTAGCCATAGCTACATTTCATCAATGGCATTACTGAACAGAAGCTTTGATGGTGTGATTGGCATCAGCAAGGGACACACGTTCCCAAGTGGGGATTGGGAAACTGAACCAGAACTGAACCTCTCCAGAGCAGCAGCATCTCTGTTCAAGGCTTCCATTCCCATCAGCTCTGAGTGCTAAGAAATCAGGACTTTGTCCCTCAACATTAACTTACAGAGATGCAATTTCCTGGTGATTTGATAGGTTTTTTAATACCTCTCTCTGTGCCTCCTGAGAGGACATCTCCATTTCCAGGGAGCAAGCAGGGACAAGGATCTGCATCATCCACACTGCTCAACTCTGCCCCTGGATCTCTTCTGGCCCCTTCAGCCAGTTCTCTCCCAGGCAAGGTCCAAGTACAAGTCTGGATGGGGTTCAGCCCAGAGACCACTCCCAATAAGCAGAATGAGCAATTTCTCACCACACGACTTTCTCCACCCTACAGGACCTCCAGATCTATCCAACAACCTTTGCACCCTCAAACAGGATGGGAAACCATTCCCTCTCTCCTCATGCATAGTTTCTCTCTAGTTGTCTCACTTCAGGCTAGCATCACAATAGGAGCCAACACATGGATAATAGGGACTATCGAGGGGCTGAGCCAACTGGCAATGACAGCAAGTATGGTCCTAATATCAAACTGATCCAGTAGCCTACAAACACCATGGCATTTCTTTTGGTGCAATGTTCATCAGGGCAAGGAGGAAGTAGGAGCAGGAACTGGTTGGCTAGGCTTACACTTCTTAATACACAGAAGACAGTGTTGTTATCATGGCATCTCATTTGCTTCTGTAAATTGCCCAATGTAAATGAAATGATTTAATAAATCCTGATCCTCTGGCTATATCAGGCCAAGGGGCATGGAAAGGAACAGGCATATGAAAAGCCAACTTTTACTGAACATTCATAATGAAGCAGATAATGTTTGGCACAAGGCATATTTCCTCCTTCTGTCATTAAAATAAAGAAATGAAAACAAACCTCCCAGTGTTATACATCAGTTGCTCTGGAAATGCCCAAGGCAACAACAGTCTTTGTTTCCCCATTTGCTCTGGTGCTGAAGGGCCCATCCTATTCCCTTTGAAATCAGCAGCAGATTTCCAGGGACATATAGGACTGAATCCCACACGAAGCATTAACACTATCTTCAGTTAGAGGGGCTGCAGCATGAGCAGAGGAGTATAAAACATGAAGAAGGGCAGGCAAAGGTCAGTGAAGGCCATTCACCTGATTATACAGTTACCTATTCAAAAATATTGCAGGAAAATTCTGTCCCCTTCTCAAATTTGAGTGTTTTTTAGAATTACTTCTCATAAGAACTTACATGTGGGCAATGCCTGTGGGCACAACCAATATAAGTGCCACATACAAATGCACCAGGGCACTAAGGAAACAGTCTACCTCCTTTCCTTGCCCAGTCTTTGCCCTTTATGGCCCATATGCTGCAAGTGCCAATTTACAGATGCTTTACAGGTACCATTCATACAGCCCCAAACTCACCATGCTCTATAGCATGTCTGGATCTGCGCTTGAGTGTCATGCTGGATCAGTCCTCCAACAGGATCATACCCTACCTCTAACCCCACATTTAAAGAAGGTGGTGTAATCCAGAAGTCATGTCATGCACCCCAAATGCTGGCTGGTGCAGTCCTACCAAGGCACCGATGACTTGCCGGCGTGGCGATCCTCCCGGTCCCAGCTTTGCCTCCTCCACTTAGCTTGCTTGCTGTGTTGATTGGGAGATGGAAGCGCGAGGTCCTCCATCCAGTCTTTTCTCAGTTCCTGAAACCCAAGCAAGGCCCCTTTCCCCACTCCCTATCTACAGCACGGCCTGCCAGCTGGCTAATCAGTTCATTCAGATGCTGCAGCACAGCCTGCTTATCTTTGAGAGGAGCAGAGCTCCACGCACTGTCAAATGGGAGAGAAAAAATAACACATACTTAATGAAACGTGTTTGATCTGTCACAGTCCTTGGCATGTTCCAATTTGCTGCAGTTCAGTGCACATTATCAAGCACAATGGTGCTTAAGTCTGGGCTTATTGAGGATGTCATGAGTAGCTGACAAGAGAGGACTTAGCTGATTTCTTTATGTTTATTCTTTTAAGGCAAGGTGGATCCAAGAGCCAGTCTATTTCTACTAATGTTTGTTTTACATGTTTTTATGTTATACCCGTTTTACACAGGGGCAGTAGAAGATCACAAACATGGAGTCACCTCCTCTCACTTAGCCCCTGGGAGGGAATGCCCCAAGTGCCAGCCCATGGCCTCAACCCTGTAACCAGCCTTAACCTTAGAGATATCTAGGCCAGGATTTGGACTTTGCAATTATCCTCTGACTCTACAGTGGGTCAACAGAAAGCACAAAAGTTGGGGTACTGCACTGAAGAACAACTCTGGAACAAACAGACCAGCAGGGGAGATGCTGCATTTGTGGCTTTATTTCCCTATTTTAAAACAGGAAAATGCAGTCTGCCTATGGAACTGAGCCATCCTGACTGGATAAAAGTGGCAGAGGTGAAACTAAGCCAGTGCCCTAAGTTTCAGCACTTTATGCCATGAGCTCCACCTTCTCCCTTTCCAGGCAAAGCAATGCACAGCATTACACGTGTCCAGCATTTCCCTCCTCTGTTTGCCTGCTGTTTCTAAGAACAAACCTATTCACACACCTCCTGGCTCTATTCCTAAACATCTAATGCTACTGTGCCCCTGTCCTATATGTTCTCAGGCCAGATGGGGACTCAGATAACTTCTTGTTTCCAGCTAGGAACAATTTGACTCTCCCACAGCAGCCACAGCCACCCACTGTGTTACATCATTCCCAACCCACAAAGACATTTTCTTCTCCCATTAGATTCTCCTGCTCTTTATATGCGAGTTTGAAGAAAATGCTTTGCCCCTCGCTGCCTGTCTGCACTTTTTCTGCTGTTTCTTTGCCTAAGTTTGGAGAAAAAGACAGGCAGGGACCTTGCTCCTCTGACTCCTCCAGTTTCAGACATTTTTCCCCACTGATAAATCTGACACTGTCTCCCATCCTACCCCCTCTTCTGGGCCCATTCAGCCACCACCACCACCTTTCTTTCTCGGCTCCCTCTCATCTCACTAGTCTCTATTTCAGAGGTGCCCTGTTGCATTTTCTTCCCTCGGCACTTTGAAGAGGTGTCTTTGTCCGGGCCTGGAGTATCCTTTGTAGGTATAACCACCAGCCTGTTGTCTTCCTACAGAGAAGACAGGGGCTTCTTTTCTGCCCAGTGTAACAGGCAACTCGGTGTGAAAGTAACTGGGTTGGATATGGAATATGCTGTGTGGAGGAAACCACAATTTTTAACCCATGAGATTTAATGCTGAGAAAATAAGAATCCACATGGATTTTCCCACCCACTAAAACACAAGCACACAACTTGCAGCCAGCCAGAAGCACAGGCTACACCAAGAAGTTCCCTTCTTCAACACTGAATGGACTAGTCCAGTCTTCCCTTGCTCACCATTTTTTCTGCTATGATAGTTCAGCACCTGCCACTTTGGGATCCTTCAGGTAGGGCCATGGAAGGCAAGGGAGACCAAGGACTCATCTGAAGTGCTTTGGGCACTCATAAGTTTAGTCTGATGTGCAGAAAGCACCGTGTAGAAATGCAGGAGAATAGCATTTATTGGTTTTATTTGGGAACAGCTGCCATTAAAGAGGGGAAGCAGGAACCAGAAAGAGAGGACCCTGAAGGAGAATGAAAGCATCCTTTGAAAGCACAGTGGTATCCTCAACCCCTCCCCAGGTGAAAAGGGCTTATCCAGGGCTTGTGGCTGGCTACTCAAGTGAGATGAGGGACCAGAGAAAGAAGGGGAAGCAGCTGCATGGGGTTTGGGCACTGGAGGGAAAAACCACTAGAGATTCACCTGCTGCATTTCTTCCTGAGAGCCAGATGACTGTGCCTGTGGTCACATAAGAGCTCCTACTGCTGGGAAGTTAACATCCTCCATTTGACCTCTTCTGCTATTTTATCTCAAGGTAAATGAGAGAAGGACAAATCTCAGAAGTGAACAATGAGACAGCAATTGAAACATCGTTAAAAAGCACAAGGTAATGCTTATCAGAGGAAACACAATTTAAAGCACCTTTGGACTCTTGTAGGTGCTGTTTGAGCTGAGGGAACCACAAGGCAGAATTGCAGGTGACGCTGCAGACAGCTGAACTGCATTTATACTTTTTTGTTTTATTTTAGAACAAGCAGCAGCCAAGCAGGTAAACTGCAATTTAAGGTGGGAAGGGAGGAATCAGAAAGAAAACAGGCTGTGCTGTGTTACAAAAGGAGGAGTATGAGGACACAGAAAATTCTCCAGTTGCATGATATGAACCAGCAGTTAGTCAGCAGCTGAAATCCTGCATTGCATTTTGATGGCAGGAGGAGGGGGCAGCTGAGGGAGCAGAAAATCAGGACTATGTGAGGAACAGCAGTGCCAGAGCACAGCTTAAGGAACAAACCTAGTTAGATTAGTGCATGAGGGCTGCCAGTGGAATAGGTCTTATCTGCAGGATGGACAGGAAAATATTAGCGGTAGGAGTAAGTACTTTTCAGCCAGTCTAAGAGCAGCTACGTGAATGGGGCTGGCTGCTTTAACCACAGCCGTTTCCAAACCCAAACACTGCTAGCAGAACAGCTCACTCCAACTGCTAAAAGGAAAAGGGCAAGGAAACGTAGCAAGAGAAAAACTGATCAGCTCCTGGACAGCATTCAAAACTAAAATGCCTTTCATTTCAAGCTGATGAAAGCTAGATGGTTTCTTTACACCTTCTAATTAACTTGCAGGTTGTGTGGGCTATAGGGCATTTTCAAAGCATCTGCTCAGCAAGGTTCATGGGGCACAGGAGGCTGTAAAAAGGATCGGATCCTGCTTACATTTTCTCTAGGAAGAAATAAGAGCAACACTCCTGCAGTTAGTGAGTTTGCTGCTTACTGACGCTAGCAAGAGTGAGATAAGGAGCAACTGTAAATATGCTAATGACATGTACATCTGTGATGCAAGCTGCAAAGATTACAGACCCTTCTCCTTCAGAGCACACACGACCAGCTGAGAAGGGGACCAAATGGCTCCTGCCCTGTCTTTTGCTATCAAAGCAGGAGATCCTCCCACGTACTTAACAGAGGCTGGTCTTTCCTGATGGCCAGCACCGAATTACTCACTAAATGCAGTGCAGCTTGTTCTCTGCACTAGTTCAATCTGTGTCAGTGTCAATGGCTCGCCAGCCCTGCTGTAGGCTACAGAGATACAGAGGTGGTTTCTTATTCAGCCTAGAAAAAAAAATCAAGACTAACTGATGAGGTCTGTAAAGGGGAGGTAAATGTGGACTGACTCCCACCTCTGCCTTTACATCAAACCAAATAAGCTCAAGACCTTTGCTTAGCCCGTAACCCAGCCATATCCACTGCCACATAGCATGAGGCCCCATAGCATGCAATGGTGGCAGGATCCATCCTTCTTACAGAGCACCATGGTGGCAGGTCCTCTAGGGCACATCCTATGGATACAGAGCCCCCAGCCCAGCCCTGGCAGACCCCCATTATCCAGGACCCTCCTGATGCCCAGGCCAGGCAACCAGAGGCACCTTGCTGAAGTCCCATGGTTGCACCTGCTGTGCTGGGACATCCTGGCACCCAGTCGAAGCATGGGGGCCCACATGGCCCCTTCCTGAAAGGGCAGAGCCAGGTGAATGACACGGAGGCTGAAAGCCACGTTGCTCCAGTGACCTGATGAGCAAACAAGCACAGAAGGGGTCAGTGCCGCCTCCAGTGACTCACAGGGAAAAGCATGGGGGGGCAGCGACCCACCGGGCGGCCCAGAGGCCCCCCGGAGAAGGGGCAGAGTCCAGAGGAGAGGAAACAGTGGCCAGCAGGGCTGCCACCTCACCAATGCAGCAAAGTCACTGAACGCAGGCCAATGAGCAACGGGAGGGAGGCTCCTGGCCCGCACCAGTCCCAGCTGGGCCACCTGCTGCTGACCCAGACCAGCCTGAACCTGGAGACTGAAGGATGAGGGGAGCATGGGGAGCATAGCAACTACCCTCTGCAGGTGAACATGGGCCCTAATGAAATCCCTAGCCTCTGCAGTGTCCAAAACCTGAACATCACCCTCTTTTCCCTGGGGCTGCCATTTTGGGGCAGGTGAGCAGAGGAGCCAGTGCTGTATGGAGCCAACGTCTCAGACCCAGAAGCATGAGGGCAGTGCAGAGGCTTTGGTTTCACACTGCTCTAGATGCTTCTAGCTAAGCTCTCCCTCGCAGGCATGCCCTATGTAACATCCTGAAGCCACAGCCTGGGGGACGCACAGTCAGAGAGACAGGAGACACAGGGACCACAGGGGAAGAGTACCCAAGCAAAACTCTTCCAAAAGACAGATGAGGTAACAGCATGAAAGAGTGTCTTACCCCTCCCAGTGTGGAGGGCAAAGGGAGCCGTTCACTTGTTTGGCAGAGCCCAGCACCTCTCGGCATGCGTGCACATGCAGCCATCGCAGAGCAGCCTTTTTCTCTGCAGGCAGGGATCCCTGCACCCCAGGGCCATCACCCAGCAGCCTGCACTGAGCCTGCTGCCTGCCCCCAGGCCATCTTTCAGCCCCACTTGGGGAGTGAAGCACCCCAGGATCCTGCTCAGTGCTCAGGTCTGCAGCTACTGGTACTGCTGCTGAGCCCTGCGCAGACTCAGCCATCTCCTGGCATTGCACAGGACAGACACGTCATATAAGATCGGGACAGTCAGAGGCACATGCTGACTATGTCCCTAAGGGTTTTGTAAGCCCTCACTAGAAGTGCCTGCTGCAACACATGTGCAATCCCATTCACTGCATGCAACAGGGATTGTGGGGCACCTTTGCCCTCTGAGAGGAGCAGTATCTGCCCCCAGACCTGCGACACCAAAACTTGCTTTTTTTATAGCCCTGCCTGGGAGCACCAGCAGGGAGAGACAGGGCTCCTGAGCCTGCCCTCAGCAAGGACCGCATCTGCCCCAACCAGTTCAGCAAAGCTTCCCAATCTTTCTGCTGCCTGAGGCCTTCCCTCTCTCAGATGCTGCAGCTTACCAATTACCTATTCTTTGGGCATACCTTTGCTCTTCAGCTTCCTGGCACTCCCCAACAGTGTCGCTGCCTGTCCTTTCCAATAGGAACCATAAATGAAAAATGTCTTCCCTGGGCTGATCCAGATGGATAATTTGATCCCCATCCTCCAGCTCATTCTTCCTTTGTTTGACTTTGGGAAGCTTTTCCCCTTGCAGATTTGGTGGCCTACCCCCTGGAGCACTGCAGGCAGCCAGTGTGCAGCAGCTGCCTGTGGGAGGACCAGAGACACCAGCAATCCCAGCATGACATGCATATCCAGCTGGACCTGCTCAACAAGCAAGCACCCGACTCACCTGAACCCAGTGCAGGTCCCCCTCAGACAACCCTGTTCCACTGGAGTCCAGGCAGGGAATCCACCAAATGTGCAAGAGGTACACTGAGGTGACTCTAACCTCAGAGAGATAGTAAGAGTTAACACAAAGATTTCCCTCTCTCCTCCTCTGGTCCCTCCCCTTCCATCAGTTTTCCCTGCCAAATTATCACCCAGCTCACATGTGGGTGGTGGGATGGCAGATGGGGAGGTGTATTGAGGAGGGAGAACTTTCTCCCCAGCTCCCTTACAACATACCCCTTGCCAGACCTTGAACTGTGGCCCTGACAGGAAGGCAAGAAAAGAAGTTGCCACAGGCAGGCAGGGCAAAAGCCAGAAGTTTGCAGAGAGCGGTGAAGGCAGTCAGTGGAGCAACTCCAGGTCTGCTCATACGCACTGGGCAGGAGATCCTGCCTTGCAGACCCCATGGCACTGCCCAGCCTGCCTGCTGCGCACCCCATCAGCACTTTAATGGGATAGTGACATCTCTTAATGGGATAGTGGAATCCCTTAAAAGAGTCCTGGAAACCTACAGAACAAACCATCTTCACCTCCTGGGACAGTCACACTAAACCTGCTTTAGGGCCAAGCTCAAGGCTCCCAGGTGCCACCAGGCAAATGCAGTAAAAGGCAGCGAACAAGTGGGGAGGCAAAAGCTTGTCCCAGGCTCATGTAGACCCCTCCATATCTGTGCCATACACTGCGAATGCAAACACAGCTCCTACGAGAGCTCTGTCAGCCAGGAGAGACACTGTCTGTTTGTTTTGACAGAGTGGTCATATCTGCTAGAAGGAAGCATTCCTGTGAGCCTTTACAGCTACCCCTCTGCCCCAGCAGCTCTGTCTCTATGCATGTGCCAGCCCCAGTGCACTTTTCCAAGGCTATTCATGACCAATACCAGCAGCAGACATTCCAGTTCTGCCACTTTTCTCAAGACAGTTCAGCTCAGTAATTTTTTTTTAATGGCTATTACTTTTTTGTCTATTGCTTTGTTTACTAATGTGCCTGCCAAACTCCTATTGACCTCTTCATGCACCCACGTGGTTAAATCAAAGCAGCACACAAGATCAGAGCTAGGATGTGTCCAGCACATGCTCTGATCTGCTTGCCTATGTCAGAGCTCACCAGATGAGCACTGCCTGGTCCCCACAGTGGAAAACCTGTCAGGCAGAACCTGAGAGCTGACCAAAGCCCTCACCACCTCATAGTTGGAGGCAGTAGGTTTGTGTGCCTGCATGTTATATAGAGGTCATTTGTAATGTTGTCTCTCAACAAAATCCTCCATAGGCACCACCAGTAAGCAAATCAGGTCGTATTAGAGCATGCTAGATTGTCCCCGGGGACAAACAATGCCAGAGATGTGGGAACATTAAGGGAGTCAACCCTTGTGGCTGGCACTTCTGTCAGGATAAATCACTGAGGTCAGGATTTGAGGCAGTAAGGGAAAATGTCTCCTTCTACTCTGGGGTGCATTTATCTACTACCTCAGCTAACACTTTAAGGCCAGGCTGGTCTCCAAGCCCGTCCTGTTGGGTAGCCCAAAGAGCAGGCAGATCAGCTCAGTGCAAGTGCTGGATGTTGTCTCTGGGGACTGGAGAGCTCTGAGCCAGCCAGCCCCATCCCAGTGGCCTCAGTCTGGGAGCACAGCTGTGAGGGCAGCAGGGCTGGATAACAGCTTGGACAGGCTATGCCTCTTTCCTGGCAGCCATGCAAAAAAAGAGAGTACAGAAGCCTATTTCCAGATTTCAATTTCCCAAGCACACCACTTTCCGTGGCGCTGGCTTTCACCCACCCATTTGGGCTGATGGAGTAGATCCAGACAAGGAAATTAGGGCTGATCCTCTCTTGCATGGGCCAGAGCCAATGTCCGAAGGGTCAGGCTCCATCTTTTGGCTTGGGGGCTGTATCTTAAGTCCTGAAAGACTAAATCATGAATATCACGTGCTGGCGTTGTGCTGCTGCAAGCGTTGTGCTGCTGCAGTCCCTACAGATGAAGGACAGAACTGCTGACCATCCTGCCAGGGACACTGGTATGACCCAGTGTAGCTGGTGAAAAGGTGCAATAGAGATTGTCCAGGTATGAAGCAAGGACTGAGATAAGTCTGGGTAAGCAGAGCTGACCTAAAAACTCAGTTTATCTGCACTGAAGTATTTTGCAGGAACACCACAGTTTTTTCAAAACTGCAGATGGGAAATGACCTGTGACATTAAGGTAAAGCAAAAAAGACCTAAATGAAACCTTTATCACAACAAAATGTGCGAGGATCATTCTCCATCAGGGAAAAAGGCTGTGATTTCTACTTTTCAGCCCAGAAGATAAAAAATTCAAACTTTGGAGGTTTTTTTACCAGCCAATAATTCTCTGTGGTTTTAATCCTGCTACAGGCATGAGGCACCTTTATCCTTCCATGGCAGCCTCCACTTGAGGAGGCACTAGTGTAACTGCCCAGATTTAAAAAAAGAAGTCACTTTCTGACCAGCTCAGCTGCAGGGATGTGAAGTTCATGTTTAGCCCTGTCCTGGGGAAGGGTAGAGGAAGGGGTAACACACTCCCTGACCACTAATTGCCATGTTTGCTGGCAGAGACAGCCCTTGGTCAGATATCTGGGGATGCACTGCTGTGCAGGTAGAGAAAAAGCCTGTTAAAGCATGTGGCAATCTGACTTCCACAGCAGAGATCCCTGAGGAAGATGAACACTCAGCAACAAACAATCCCCGTGTCGCAGACTCCTCCTCTGCCGTTGCTACGGGCAAAAGCAGCTTTCCACAGTGGGCAGCAGAGGAATCACCTGGCAGGACATGATTTGCAAGCCAGCCTAAGAGAGAAGACAGGTTCAGTCACAGGCAAGCCCAGAGGTCAGAGCACAGGTGGGAAATAGCCTGAGGAGATCCCACGTGGGAAATAAATGCAAATCCAGAGAAGGGCATCCTGAAGCAGGGTTATCCAGGGAGTCTAGGGAAGAAGTGGGCAGCAGTCCTGCTAGCAGTGGGACTCAGGGAGGATGTGGGTGAGGCTATCAGCAAAATGGGAGAGCTGCTTATAACAAATTCAGGAAGTATTCAAAACCATCTCAGATTCCCTCAGCCAGGCAGCAGTGGGCTCAGCTCCGACCTTGCCTCCTCCATCACTTGAGGGCTGGCAGATGAGTGCTGCCACCACATAAGCGAGCGCTACGACACAAGGTTGCCTCCAGTGAGCTGCATGGACCAATCTCCTCCCGCTTCCTTCCCATACAAGCTGAGAGGTAATCATCACAACAGCATCTAAACCACCCCTCTGGGCCTTCAGAGCCACCCAGGTGGCAGCAGGCTCCCTGGAAGGGGCCACTGCGATAGCTCAGGAGCTGCTTGGGCCACCGGCTCCCATGGTGGACAGGTCCCCGCCTTGCTTGTGCAAGGTCTCCTTGGGTCCACTCCTGTCCTGGGCTGGAGGCAGGTCATGGCCCTGCTGTCCCTCTGACCCTCTCTGCTGTTTCTGAACATGCTTCTCGAATGATAAAAAGCAAGATCCAGAGGGCAACTTTCCAAAGGGTCACAACAGAATATGTTAGGTGTTTGAGCCTTGGCTACAGAGGCCAAGAAGCACAGTCAGACATGCCACTGCATCTCCCATGGGCTACCCACACGAACCTGTCTCAGGTGGGAGCTGGAGGTCCCTCTGGGTACACGACTCCGATGCAGAGGCAGTGCCCAGCTCTGGGTAACCTCCTCCTGGTGCATCTCCAAGGGTTTTACAAATGAAGTGATCTCAGTATCCCATTTTACAGGCAGGAAAACTGAGGCAAGACTTGTGCCAGGCCCAAGGTCCAGCACAGTTCTAGCCAGTAGATCACACCATTAATCCCGCACACAGCCTCAAAGCATAGGGTACTTCCCTGCCTTGGGGTAAATGGACTCACCACATGGCTGGTCCCAGCCTGCCCAGTGGCTAAAGTTTGCCTGCGTTTGCCATTTTTAACCATATTATACCCACTGCCCTGAGGATCTAATCAATGGGGACAGGCTTCCCTGTGCCACAGAGCTCCCTGGAGGCCATCCCAGGACATCAAAACTGAGCGAGCCATGTAGGACACGGCTGATCCAGAGTAAATACAAGGTGCACAAGAAGAGGGCAGCATGACAAGCGGGAAAACACCACTGTCCCTATTGCACAGAGCGACCTGCTCTCTCTGCAGCTGCCCACCTAGCGCATTTTGTACAGATTTCCATCCTCTTCTATCAGCAAGGAGGGGTACTTCTCTCCCCCCCCAAAAAAATGATCCCCTCAGCCTGCCAGCCCACAGTGCTGCTAGCAGCCTGGTGACATGAACCCCGGTGCTGTTCAGGGATGGCTGCAGGCTGCGACTCAGCCTGCCGAATTAGCCCAAGCTGCATTTGCCCTGACTGCTAACCTTGACCTCAGAAAAGTTTTGCATCTCAGCAAAGACTTTCTCATCCCTGCTCTGCTCACTGCCTGCCAGCTAGCAACGCATCTTTACTTCCTTATCTTCCTTCCCCTTTCTTTCCTCAGGCTGGGTGTTGACTTTTTGCATTACTTGGGTCTCCCCACCTTCTCCTCCCATTTGACTGGCTCTGACGCATCTTCCTAGGAGCCCTCCCGGAGCAGCCCTGGTGGCTGCCTGCCACCACCAGCCCTCACAAGGGCCATGCTGTCTGCAGCCCCGCAGATCTCCCCTGGGACACTGGCATATCCCAGGCTGTACAGTGCATCTCCCCTCTCTGACGATCAGTTGGGTGACTTTTGGGGGCTCAACTAACAGAGCAGCACCACTTGGACTTGCAGTGTCACCCCTTGGCTCACAGCTGCATTTGCCCCCAGCATCCCAGCCTCCATAACCAAATAAAAGGCAGCTGTTAAAAGGTGGTTAGTCATATACTCTCAGCACAGTCTCTGTCACAGACTCACCACTTCCCTCCACCCAACATGCACACACACAACACCCTTTCATACCCCCATCGCACCAAAGGAGCCTCGCAGTGATCACACAGCCTTTCCCCAGCATTGGGAGCACCTGAGCACCTTTCCTGGCCCCCACACCCTGCTCATCATGGATGGCAGCTCCCACTGCTGAAGCCAGGAAATGGCACCTATTCCAGGTGTTACCTGTCCTTCTAGCTGCTTTTTGAGGAGCTAAGGGTGATGCTGAGAGAGCTCCTGTGCAAATGGGAGTTTATAGGATTGGAAGGGCTGCCCTTACAATGGTGCCAGGGTATTTTGCTGCAAACATTTGTTATGGCCTGGTCTCTGCATCTCTACCCAGCTGTGTCCCTCCTGCAACCCCAAGACACCCACAGGCACCCTCCTTGGCCACTATTCAGGAAAAACAGGGGATGCTCCCCAGCAGCACAGCTCCTGGCTGTGGGAGAAGCCACTGCTGTCCTCACTTATCCAGAATAATCCCACTTTTTGACACCTTTGTTAATGAAACTGGAAGAATGGTGGTTCCCCTGTGGACACAGCACAGCTGTTTGTTTAATCAGGAATTTGCCTAGCCAACTGAATGCTATATTTTTAGTGGAGCCAGGAGAGTTTCCCCTAGGCATTTTTATAATTTATTTTTAATGTTTATAGCTAATTTCTGCTTAAGTAAGCCTGTGACTTTCTACAGTAATTTCACCATAACTAATCACAAGTGAACATAACCAAAGTAACAATTGCTTATTAGGCCCTCTAGAACCTTAATCTTCTCTGACAGTCAGCACCAGCTGCCCATAACCGGGGCTCCACCATGCCTCTTCTTAGCACAGCCATCATCACCTGTCTTTTGCTTGAATGCAGGAGAAGAGGAGCCTGCCGAGTGCCTCCACCTTCAGAAGTATGTGGAGGTGAGACATCTCCCATTCCACAGCATCCGCAGGCAGAGGGAGAGGACATGGCAAGGACAAATGGCCAGGGCTAGCAATACAAGTGGTCTGCATGGAGGATTACAGATGCTGGGGGATGCCTGTTGTCTAACACCCTCTTTGAGTCTAACAGCAACACTTGTTGCTGATCAGAGACCAAGGACCAGAGGGGACGTACAGGTACATGCTCACTTGCTTCCTCTTTTCCTCCCTGGGTAGCTGAGCCAGTTACAGTAAGATGTGTGCTGTGACAGCAAACATCTATGATTCACAAGTGACAGCAATGCAAAGAACAAGGGTGATCTGTGGGGACTGACAAGAGCATGTTGCTCATCAAATGATGCAGCTCTGGACAGAGCAGATGGGAAAAGAGGGAGACCAAGTCACTAGGTGACTTCTCTGAAGTAATTACTTTCTGAACCCTTCTTTGTGCTTCCCCACATATGCTCCCCTTATCTGTGCTATGCAGGTCCCCATAGTGTAGACTGTTAACCACATTAACTCCAAATACCCTGCTCTGGGAGATATGTTCATTTGCACTGGCCTGTAGGACAGATTTTTTGGGGATCTCTGCTTCACAGGATTAAACATCCCACATGTAAGATGTTAATTTTACCGTGTTTTCTCCATTTACGCACCATTCCCTGCCTTCTCCCCGTGCATTCACCTTTCTTGTCATCTCAACTTGCAATATTATTAACATTGCAAGATTCTCAACAGCCTCAGAAAAACTGTCTCATATCTCTTGTGGCAAGCAGAGGGCATCCATTCAAAAACTCTAGGAACGTCAGAGTTTGGGCTGCTGCCCAGTGGAGCAGATGTATCCTGGTCCATAGAGCCATAGGTCCATCCCCAAGGTCTAAAGTCTCTGCTTCTGCTAGCAATGTGGGCATCTTCCCTATGAAAGGCAAAGACAGCGTCACCAGTGTCTCTTTGGCTGGTCAGAGGGCTGAGACTCTTCCTCAGGCACCACTGACACAAATGCTGCAGTGTGGGAAAAACAGCACGATTTTCATGAACAGATGGATGGAAAGGTTGGATATTCTTTCCAAGCACTAACAACCCAGGACAGAATCTCAGCAACTTTTTAAATTCTATGTAAACTTGTCATTTGAACCCCCCCCCCCAAAAAAAAAAAAAAACTACAAAGAAAAAATAATCTCCATCTTCTTCAAATTAATGGATTCACTTCTCACGTTAAGTAGCAGATTTTGAATTCTGAAGGTAGGATATTTCTAAGAACCGCATGTCTCCTAGCTAAAGTGATGTCAGAGCCTCCCCAGACGGAAAAGGTATGAGTAATGGTAAATTCCATAGACTGCAAAAAGAGCAGTATTACTGATGTTTAATGCAATGAAAATTCCTTACTGTAAATTGGTGAATGCTACTGCTGTGATCTAACCATGGGGTCTTAAAAAAATGCTATGAAAAAATGTCATGTCTAGAAGTTTCAGATTCATTCTGAATTTAGCACTTCAATATGCTCAATGAATAACACAGAATATATTTGACTCATATTTCAAGCCAGGCATCAGAGGTCCCAATACTTTGTCCTAAACTTCTATTACAAATAAGACACAGTTCTTTAGGAATGTCTTACAAAACCTTTGGTTTTCTTGCTTATCTGACCTGCCTGTCTCATCCAAACTTTACAGCAATTAGGACATTTAGGAACACAGGCTTGGGAGTTTTCCTGTCTCATATATAACCAGATCAATAAACCATGTGCCCAACTGACTGGACACAAGACTGTTCTGAAGTAAAGCAAGGCACAACTCCCATTTTGCCTAAATGCAGCCCAGCAGACTTTCTACACCACCCATATTTTGCAGGTAACTGTGGACAATTACTATTTTCTATTAGGTTTTAAATACCTTCCCAATGGGAAAAACTTCCTATAGATATTACTGGAAAATGAAAGTATGGTTTTGTTTAAGATTAGAATTCCATGGATAAAAATATCTGCTACTGGAGCTTCTGATACGATGCACACAAAAAGCCAACAGACAAACTTCTGTTAAACTCCATTTGTGAAAAGTAAGAGCTGACACCACACCGGAGCAAAGGGGCTTCACTAACCTTTCTTGAACCCTTTCCTACAGCAACCCAGACCACCTACCAATCAGACTTAGATCTAAGTTCCTATGGATCCCAGCCCTGGCTACCCAGCAAGGCAGGAAGTGAGACGCTCAGCAATTCTCTGTGCCAAGATACAGGGGGGCAGGTGGATGGCGGGCAGCCCAGGCCACCCTCACAGCTCACAAGTGCCCTGTGTCCCTCGGCTGTCCAGCTGCAAATCCAAGAGAGGACCTCGCCTTGCACCTTGCTGCTGGGATCCCAGTGGTAGGTGAAGTCCTGGGGCCACCTTGTGGCTAATTGCATGGATTGTTTTAATTTCTGCTTTAATTTCCCTGTACTGGATGCTCCCAGCAGTCCCAGAAGACTGGGCCATACACCAGCACCCACCAGGGGCCATGTGTACTCTGAAAAGCCAAGTGCCTTGGTTCACTCAGTCAGCTCTTCCTAGACTTCAGCTTTCTCAAGTTTACCTGAGAGTTATCCAGCTTCCCGGGGTTACATGTCCTCTAGCTGCTCTCCTCAGATACTGAGGTTACACCACTGAAAACATCAGCTCTTTGATTATTTTTACCCAGACAGCCTGGAAATAAGGGGCCCTGTTTGTGGCTGTATGAGCTGACATGACATGCAGATCCCATTTCAACTGTGCAGCCCTCCTTCCATATACAGGAAAACCAAAATAACTGTCTCTAAAGCACCTGGAAGCCACTCAGTGCAAAAATGACATAGACCTGTGGAGATGAGGGAGAGTTTCCCATCATCCTCCACTTGCATGAAGAAAATGCAAACCCACACACTTCTCTCAGACCCCAGAATAGCCCAGTGATTCATTAGCCACATGACTGTTTCTGCTGGGAGCTGGCAATGGCTTCAACAGAAGGTGGCATTACACTCTCCACCTAAGCATTCCAGGCCTACTGCTTACAGGGTGCCTCCTAATCAGTGTACTCTATTTTCCTTTCCACCCTAACCAAGCCTCCTTTTCTTTGGCCACCTTCCCATACCTCTCTGCCAGTGCAAAAGAGCCCAGCACAGCTCCACTAATGCACATCCCTCCTGACATGCCATGAGCAAGGGATGCAAGGGAGACAAAGCTGAGACAGAGAGGTTCTAGAGGGGAAAAAACAAGGATTTAATGGAATGAATGGAGAAGCTCCCAAAGTCCACATAGGAGCAACACCTCTGAGACTCTCTGACACCCTCCACTCCAGGATCAGTCCTTCCTTTCCGCTCACCAAAAGGCAAGGGACACTCAGGAACACCAGTGCTTGATCTGCTTCTTTAGAGTGCTCTCCAAGGAGAGGATTAAGGTGCATTGCTAACTCCACAGCCCGTGAAGGCCATTTCCATGGCAGTTTTTTCCTCAGCTCTTCAAGTCTTCCAAGGAAGGGAGCTCAGCTCAGAAATCCCTCTCTCCTTGGTGAGTGAAGAATCCTCGCATTATCCAACAGGTGGTAAAGGCTGTATAAAAATCATCCTGGGGTGGGGGAGGGAGAGTCACACTGGTCCTAGCAGTGAGATTCGAGCTCTGTCAGCATTAGGAGGCCAGCTCTGGTGGAGGGAAGGGGCTGTCCCATGCCCGGCCTGGAAGGCAAGTCCTCAAGTGGGCAGGTGAGTTGGTGGAGCCTCTGGAAGACAAAGGCAGTCACTGAACATCGCCTCACAAGCACGAAAACGATCTGGGCCCTCCCCTTCTAGTCACTGGTATCAGTCAGCCAGACAGGCAGGGCTGCAAGTCCTGTCCCTAAATGCCAGGGTATCCTGAAATAGAGGCAGCCATCACTTCAGTGTCTGAGAATAAACAGATCTTTGAAACAATTACTACAATCCCAAGATGAGCACTGAGCACGTGAGAGATCTGAGACACAGTGGGAAAGCTTGTTCACCCATTTATTACTGGCCACAGATAGAAAGCAATCCAAGTGAAGGTCAGTGCCAAAGTACCTCTAGGTCATCCTCTCCTTCAGGACACACTTCAAAGGGAGAGCCTGTGCACACAGGTTTGGCTTAAGCTGGGCCAACAAGTGTGCAAGGGGCGCTTGCCCTGTGGCACGCAGCATGGCCCTTGCATGATCCTGTAGCCAGACCTGTCTCTCCCTGGCTGCAGGGATCAAGGCCCCATTGCTGTCACAACACATGCCCAAGTACTTGCAGGAGGCAGAGAATGGGTGAGACCCAGCGGATCAGGGCCTTCTGCAAAACCTCCTCTTCCCCTCCAGTAAGCCACGGCAGGGACAGGATGCACGTCTAGAGCAAGGTCTACTTTGCTGGGTGACCGCTCTCCCAAGGCAAATCCACAGCAGCCAGTGCATAGGTTGCAGCAGCTCTGGGTGCAGGGCAGGAACCAGGCCACTGATGCTGCAACACAAACTCTAGACTCCCAGTGATTCCCTCCACCCCATCCTTTCGGCTCAGCAGGGATGGGGGGCTCAGTGCCAGGGCCCTGCCTATAACACTCACGGGATCTGGAGCTTCCTTGGAGCAAGTCCCCAAGTGTCAGCCAAGGGCAGCCTCCAAACTGAGTTGGAGTACTGGAGATCGTCTTTAACCTCACCATTCAAGGAGCTGACTCCTGATGGTGCATGCAAAGAGGCAGAAGCAATAACCAAGTGGCACCAAGAGGCAACAGCCAGTTCTGAGTAGCCCTCCAGCCAGAACTCAATAAAACCAACAGTTTGTTACAGCAATGGATTCTCAATTAATTGAATCAATTAATTCTAGTCTCCCTATTACTTAACCTGCAACACACAAACAACTGCCCTTCAGGGCTGGACTTCAACACAGCAGCACACTCATGTCCTCATTCCAGAGCACCAGCCTCACCTCTTTGAGGGAGCCTTTGATGGTGGAGAGTTTGTAGATGATCCAAAGCGGGATGCACACCATGGAGGAGAGGGCCAGCAGCCACCCCAGGGTGTCTCCCCACCACGGGTACACGTACTTCTTGTTGTAGGTCAGTGGGGTGTATTTGATCAGAGAAAACAGGAAGGTTGCCTGGCAGGGTGGAAGAAGTCAAGGGAAGAAGACCAAGAGAATAAGCACCATTAGCCAGAACAGGTCCTTCCTGGCAACCCCACACCTCCACATAGAGTTTCACTGTATTGAAGAGCTCCCTGGGACAGCAACACAGGAGACACTAGTCAAGCCAGTTTTGCTGCTATGGCCCCCATGCTCAGCACTGGGCATGGCAGCAAGGAGCTTGCCCAAGCAGCAGACACCACTGTCACCACTGAGCCAGGCCCTGCTCCCCATTGTTTTGCCCCATGCCAGGGCCCAAAGGCCACAGACACATGCAGAGCAATAGGCTCCCAAAGTGCAGACCATATAAGCCTCTCTACATACAGACACATCTCTGTATGTATGTATGTATGTGTGCTTAGAGGCACCCAGCTCTACCCATCTCCCTATCCCCACAGAAGTCCAGCTCCATACCCCCCCTTCTTGCAGGCTCTCACCATGCAAACTGCAGGTGTGATGAAAAGCCAGCAGTATTTGATGACTGGCCATGGCCGGTACCCAATCATGTCTTCAATGTTATCATAGAAACGCTCGGCACCTGCAGAAGAGGGGAAGTATGCCTCATTACTACCAAGCAAAAAGGGCAGCAGAGTCTGTGTGTCCTGGGGAGGATGGTGAGCAGGGGTCCTATTTGACCACTGGTCAGGAACTCCCCAAAAGACCTGGCAGTAACCTCAGGACACCTGGCAGCCCTGTTGGGGACCTCACTGGGAATGTGGCCAGCTTCAGTCTGCATCCTGAAATAACATCCACTCACCCTAGAATAGCACAGTAGGTCACCATGGCCGCCCCCTCAGCTGGTGTCACTGAAGCCAGGACCTGAGCCCAAGTGTTATCCATCCCTTGTGAATGGCAAGGCTGGGAGAGGGCTCTCAAAAATGTCAGAGGGTCTCAGGGCCCTCTGCGTGTAGGCTGAGAAACCACTTCCCAGCCAGCTCAGCCCCAAGTAAGGAGGGGGCTCAAAAGCAGGGACACGTAGGAATATGCTGAGGATATCTGCCAAGTAGATCCCCCAGGGTATTGCTGTGAGGGAGCCCCCACCAGCTGAGTCCATGGGCACCAAAACAAGGGTTCAGCAGGCTGCCTTGCACTGCGAAGCAACTGCCAAGAGGAGCTATGGATGAGCACTTTGAGGCTGAACCAAGCAAGAACATGAGGCACCAGAGCTGGGGACCCCGCTGCACCAGTTCATACTCACCATAGATCCAGGCGATGCAGAGGGTCTCGAAGATGGCCACAAAGAGCAGGCACATGCCACTGGCAGCATAGTAATCAAAGAGCTGGAAGACATACATCCCCCCCTGGGAAGGGCCAAGTGGGGAGCAAGGCAAGGTGGGGAGGAAGAGAAGCGAAAGGAATCAGGGACAGGCAAAGAGCTCCAGCCAGAGCAGGAATCAAACTCAAAATTTTTCCCCAAGCTAGAGGCACCTTCCCCCTCTCTGGGAAACAGAAACAGCAAAAGCCACATCCCTTGTGCTCACAGCCTGATGGAGACAAGCAGCAGCCCTAGAAACCTCCCTGCTCTCAGGGGTCTCTACAGCTCTTCCTTCCAGTGCAGGACAAGAGAGGGGAAGTCACCATCAGAGATCTTGGGGCTATTTCAGGACAGGACAAAAAAAAGCAAGTCTTGTAGTGGGAAGTGAGGGTGGAAACTTCCTTAAAGAGACACAGTGCACCTGATTAAATTCAGCCTTCTAATTTGCACAGGGAAATAGATGTGCATGCAATTTTGCAAGCACCTATTCCTGTGCGCTCCCAGGCTAGTAGTGGATGTTTCACTGCCCAATACTGCAAGCCAGTCTACAAAAGAGGTCCATGGTTAAGTCCAGGCACAAAGCTGTAGATGCAACACCAAAGGCCGCTTTTTCAATATCAGGCCCAAATGGACCCAGAAGATGGAAACAGGAAAAAGCATCATGGCACCATCAACCCCTCCCACTCCTAGAAGGAGTCAAAGATTTTAAACTAGAACAGTTAACTCCAGGCAATTAATCACAATTCACAAAGAGGGGACTATATAGGAAATCAGTGTAATGGACACTCAGACCCATCAACTTTCCTGATACCTGGCTTTCATGCAGCTCCATCCAGTAGGAAAGAGAAGGACAAAGGTGCTCCCCCAACGATGCAACAGGCTACAGCTGTAAAGCTTTGGCTGGCTTTAAAGATAAATCTGAACCACAACATCACCTGCCTGGAGCTCTAATTACCATTCTAGGCAGGAGAGGTGTCAGAGATGTGTTAGCACATATAAATAGCACAGGGGGTCAGGACTGGAAGGGAAAAATTCAAATGCCATCTGGAAAGGAAATGATTTGTGCTGGCACAGCTCACAGCTACACAGTATCCACTTTTCCAAAATACTCCTTGGACTCTTTAATGCCATGTGGTGGCCAGACGCTTGTGTCCAAACCTTATCCAGCAGCAAAGAGCCACCAGCATCATGCAGCAATACTGGGGCAATGCTGAACAGGGAGAGAGGACTGCCACCTCCTGGGCTGCCCAGGTCCACTGCTCACAGCCTCCCTGGCTCTCTCCCACCAGGCACCATGCAAGCCAGCTGGCTCACCAACTAGCCCAGACCCCCAGCACCCTCAGCCCATCCACCCACTGTCCCCTCCCCTCCCCCCCACCAGCGGGGTATTCAGACCCACTGAGTGCCCCACAGGTGCTTGGAGGAGGACACAGGGCCAGACTCCTCATTCTCCTCCCAGCCCAAAATACCTCCGTGAGCATCACCAGTCCAACTAGATAGGAAAGGACGGACACCAGCAAGATGAGGGTTTCCCGGCGGTTCTTCTTGCGGAAGATGGTGGGGTACATGTCGACAAGAGCTGTGACGAGGCTCTCCACGCACACAAACTGCAAAGAGCAGAGTTCCCACCTCTGTCAGCCCATTCCGCTGGGCTAATGCCCCAGCCTTCAGTCCAGCCTTTCACTCTCAGGGCAGGCTCCCCTCAGCCAGGAGGAACCATCAAAACTGATCTCAGCCATAACCGCTGCTGCTGTTCTCAGGACATGTCCAGGCCACATCCAAAGAGCGTGGCTGGACCTGCGCGCTGCCATGTAGAGACTAGCTTAAGGCCTGGAAGCATCACTGCTGCCTGACTGAGCACAGTGCGCCGCCTGGGGCTAACTACCTGTGTGGAGACTAGTCCTCATAATTGGCTCAGTGCAAGGCCACGTTGAGGTAGTTACACTGCTTCCAGGACCTCAGTTATTGTCTCTGCACATCACTGCCCTTTGTAGAAAGACCTGTGCCCAGCCTAGAAGTCACCTCACCCCTTACCAAGTGCTCCAAGCCTCGTGCCTCCCCCTCCAGCCTCTGGCTGTCAGCCCTCTGTAGCTGCCTGGGCACTGTGCTGTGCTCTCAGCAGAGAAAGCTGCCACCAAGGACTTGGCTCCCCAGACTCCCCCATGCCTTCTCCATCAGCCAGGCAGAATCCATTTGCATCCAGCTTGAAGGGATGATGCTTTTTGTCCTGCAGGAAAACCCCCTATGCCTTTACCTGGCTGTCCAGTCCCAGCAAAACAACCATCAGGAAGAAGAAGCAGGCCCAGAGCGGGGAGAAGGGCAACATGACGACAGCCCGAGGGTAGGCGATGAATGCCAGGCCAGGTCCTGAGAGGAGAAGGGCATTTAAAGCAGGCAGTGGACAGCAGATCTGGAAGCTCCTGGATGCTTTGCATCCCACCCCAGTGATGGGGAAGCATCGCTGCCAGCACCAGCACAGCAGGGCTGGCATGCAGCGCGAGACCTGTGTGCCCAGAGCCACGTGGGGCAGCTCCCTGGTGCAAGGCACAGCCCACACAGCCTTTGGCTCCAGTTACATCCAGCCACTGTCCAGGAGGCCCAGGCTCCTTGACCAGGGTCAAGGGGCTGGAAGAAGCACAGCAGGGCCAGCTGGGAGGAAGGGAAAGGAAGCACAGCAAGCAATGGCTGCACGGCTGCCGTGAGGGCTGGGAGCAGGAGCAAGCCTCCGAGTCCCAGGGAGCACAAAGCAAGCCAGGACACAAGTCTTTCAGGCCCGTCACCCTGCCAGCCAAGAGAGAAGCAAGTGCTATACTTGTATACATCTCATAGCTGGCACTCGTTTCTCTCTGCTTCTCAGAGGCAAGGAGCGGAGCTGCCCATGGAAAGGAGTCTGCAGCTGCAACGCCCATCACCTCAGGGTAGATTACCCCGAGGGCGCATCGCAGGGTACCCTGCGGACATGCCCGTTCCCCCGTGGCCCTCACTCACCTGACTCAGCCACCTCAGCGATGGGCACGCCCTGCTCCCCCGCCATGAAGCCCAGGATGGAGAAGATAGCAAAGCCAGCCACAAAGCTGGTGCCGCTGTTGAGGAAGCAGAGAGCCACGCAATCCCTGGGGAAGAGAAGGTGCAACATCACCTGAGGGGACCAGAAGACAAGGTGCAACCCCAAGCCAGACAGCCGTGCCGGCTGCACCCTGCTCTGCCACCCCAGCACTGTGCCTTCAGCGGGCCTTGCTCCTGGCCGCCCCACAGGAGTGGCAAAGCTCCCCCTGTCCTGAGCATCTGCTCGGCACTGGGTGTTGCAGAAGGATGGGCCCAAAGTGGGCAAGCAGGAGCCCCCCAGGGAAAGCCTCTGCAAACAACAGTGTAAGGTGCTTTTTTTTTTTTTTTTTTTGTATTGAAGCTGCTGCTTGTGAGACAGACCAGCTACCCATCTAAATGTTTGATCTTTTTTCCCTCTTTCTCTTTTTCCTGGTTCCTCTGATATCCTGTGGCAGAGAGTACCAGAGATTATTTTTGGCCAAGAGGTGTTTTTTTCCTTAAAAGATTTTTCAAATGTTATAAATTTTTGGCTCCCAGCACTACTAGACGTCTCCTGGTTCTCACACTATGAGAAAAAAATTAACGGAGACATCCGATTTATTTTCTCTGATCTATCCATTTTTGTCTCTGTTTCACCTCATTCTTATCCATCTACTCTTTAAACTAAATCTCTCTTATCTGTCTGATTCCTTTTCACACACCAGTCTCCCAAGCCTCTCATGGCTACAATCCTAGGGACAACAACATTTGCAGCATCTTTCCAAGAGATTCTGAACCAAACTGAACACACGCTTCCGGCATTTAAAGGCCCACTTTGACTTCATTAAATGCTACTGTGTAAATCCAGTGTGATTTTCTGCATCCCTCTTTAGGTATCTAGCATTTTTTTGGCTTCATGCTCCTCCCTGTACATTAACTAGATCTATTCACTGTCTGCAACCATTTCTGGAAAGAGACTACAGTTAATGCAGAGCCTCCAGACTCTGCAAATAGTTCAGGTTATTCCTTCCAAAACACAGCACTTTGCTTTGCCAGGACTGTACCTAACATCCTTGCTCTACCTTTTCATTTGGTTACTAAGGCATGAGAGGCTGAAAGAGATCTCCAGAGTGAACCACCCTGCCGATGCAGAGGATCATGCTCTGCCAGGCTTAGCTAATCCAACTGAAAGCCCGCACCAGAAACTCATTTATCCAACTGCCAGAAACCACCTACTCTTCACCCAAATTATATTCTCAGCCAGTTTATACAAGCTCCCATTTACCTCAGATAGTTCCTCTTCCTTCCTGGTGTTTCTCCCTCTTTCCCCAGATGAATTTATGAAAGGTTAAACCTTTCTGGGAGAGGCATGGGCTGGGAGGTGCCCTCAAGTCACCTGGGGGGTGGGAAAAGGATGTCATGGTGGAGGGTAACATGGGGAACGGCCAAAGAGTGGTCCCCAGCTTTTCACCAGAAAGGGAGGGCTCTGAGCCCAAGTGATTCTCCTTACTGTTCTGGAAGAGGGGAAATAGTCCAAGCCATTTAGTGCCATCTCAGACTACTGCCACATGAACAACAGTCCCTCCTCCCCACATCCCTTTCTTTCCCCAGGTCACCGACGGCTACATCTAGCCTTTTGCAACTCAGTGGAGCACCACACTGTTACCCTTCTGTCCTGTTAAAAAATGGCCCTGTCTTCCTGCTCAGACTGAAGTTGCAGAATATAGGACTGACTCATTAGAACTGGGTCTGTACCTGGGGAACAGGATGGTTGGAGGTGTGACACTGAAACAAGAAACAAATTCCCTAGCATAGCCGAATAGCAGAAAGTTTGTGTGCAAGCAGACATCTCCTTCCTTTCTATAGCATCTCCCAGCTGAAGTTATGGAAGCTTTTTACAAAGTTGGTGCTAGGCAGCCCATGTTGTCATCTCCATGTTACACATCCAGACTGGAGAGGCAGAGGGTTAGTGCCCAAAGGCATGCAGCAGGTCAGAGCCAGATCTGTTATCACTTCCATTGCCACAGTTCTTTCTCTCAAAAAAGTATTTGGGAGAAAGGATATGAAAAGGAAGAGTGGTTTCAGCCCAGCCTCTGTTGAAGAAGCATCCTATAGCAGGAGTGAATTTCTAAGGTAAAGAGAGATAGATAAAGACAAAAGGACCATGTAGCCTGATAGTCTGCCTGGACCTTCCACAGTAATGACAACAAATTAGAATTTAAAAGGCAGGGGAATCCAGGGCCAAGAGCAGTAAGGCCAGCAAAGGAATGGTGGGAAGAGAGGCAGGTAGTTTTATTGGGCTTTTTCACTTACACCGCTCCAGCTGCTGGCCATATCTGCAGTGAAACGAGTTTGCTTTCACCTGACCACTTCAACTCAATAGCCTGTTCCAATCTGGTAGCATGGTCAATCTTTGCTCAAAGGGCAGTCCCGCATGGGAAGAGTGCACAAGAGGCAGGGGTCATATTTGCAGGTTTACATGTGCCAGAGACAGCACATAGGAAAAAAGAACACCAATGACTGTGTGAGACACTAGGTCTGAACTAATAGGAGGAATGATAAATTACAAAGTGAAAGGATTTCAGTCTAGAGCCATTAGCTCTTAAAGCTCTGCTTCCTCTACAGCTACTTGTGCACCTTTTTAATAAGGGGAGATTGTGGTGTGGACTGGGATCACAAAACTGGTGAAGAGGGATCTGAGTTTGCTGGCTGTCAGCTAGGGTGGAAGAGGGAATTTATCATTCATGACATGGCCAGAAAGTTTCTTGCACTCCCCTTGGGTATATAGCAGAGAGAGTTGGATTTGGGCAACATGGCAACAGAAAAAAGCTTCAGAGAAAACATCTGGGGAGAGTTTTCTTATGCCTTGAATAGAAAGGGAAAACAAGGCACCTCAAATGGCCAGTTGCCTCCAGCAGTTGACCAGCCAATTTGCACTGATGTTCAGGGAAGGGAAGGCTCTAGACAGCAGAGCTACATTCCAGTTACCTGTAGCAGTTGTTATGGTATTTGTTGTAGCTACCCAGAGCTGTCAGGCATCCCAGACATATTGCATATGAGAAGAAGATCTGAGTGCCTGCATCCATCCAGACCTGCAAGGGAGATGCAAATACATGTAAGAAGAAGAGAAAGCCAGCACAGAGTGCAGACAGTACACCAATGTGAAGAGGCAGAGACCTAGGGGCTGATGTAACCAGCAGAAAGGTCAGTGCTCAGGAGGCAAACAAAACCCAATATTTAGATAAGTCTTTGCTAGGACTAGATTATACAGTGCCAGGAATTACAGTCCTCAACAAAGCACCCTAGGGTAGTAAGAGCGCCAAGGGCAGAGATGCACCAAGAACCTTGCAAATCCACAACATGTATAACTTTTCATCATTATCTTTTTCTTCCTTGATCAAATCTACAGTACTCTGTGACTCTCCAGAGCCTCACAGCAGTAACAGAGACCAGATGAACTCTTTCCATGGGAACTGAAGGAGTCCTCTGCTGGCAGATGAGAGGTGGGATTTTATTTGGGCAGGCCTGATCCCCCACCAGGTGGCACAGCTCCTGATGGTGGCCTTTGGCTCCAAGACCTGATTTTAAAGGTTCCAAAACTTGAAACAAATTAACTGCGGAGGAGGGAAATGTTAGAAATAACTGAGTTGGTTGTAAAGGACAACTCCTAAAAGAAAATACAAGAATGATGTTAGTCCCACAAGGCCCCTTTGAACTCCACTCTCGCTGTCAAGATCACGTGCCAGTGCTCTGAGGCCGACATTTGTCAATGCCAAATTTGATCTGAAAGCCTAGCTTGTGTGTAGTCACCAATGCAAACACAGGCACTGTCTTCTGCAGAGAACAGCAAAAGGAGGAATTAACAGTGAGGAAAGAAACAATGACAAAGATGATTAATTAAATCCTCTATTGTATAACATCTTTTTCCCTAGGGCTCCCCAGGGGATTTAAAACTGTGGATAAGACAATCATTCAACCAACGCTGACATGCAGCCACCTTCTAGAGATAAAAGGGAAGCTAGTCAGGAAAGAAAAGCGTAAGAAAAGTATCACTGGGAAATTTTCAATGAGAAGAGTTTGCATCTGGCTAAGGCATCTCAGTTCATACCCTTTTTCCCCACAAGTAATAGTGTCAATGAGTCTTCCCCAGCACCAAGATCCCACCTGAGGCAAATGGAAATCAATGGAAAGTGTCCCAGCAGTGTCTATGGACTACGGTGTCCTTCAGCATTTATGTGATTCAATCACCATCACTGGTTTTGTTTATTTTTTTTCTGTTCTTGCTCCTAGGTTGATGGGCATTCTGAAGAGATGTTAAACCTCTTGTTTAGCTCAAAATTCTGTTTTAGCTCAAGAAACAGCTGCACAGAACAAATTCTCTCCCTACCCACAGCTCTACTGGCAAGATACACCAGCACAATCTGCAAGGAGTGAAGGCAAAGCCCCTAAACATTGTTAGGGCTAACTTTGGTGAAGTTGCTTTCACTGACTGTCTTGAGAGCAACTCAGCTGATGTTCAGGCCCACCTTCTTTTCAGTCAATGGAAAGACTGCTCACTATTCCACAGGGAGTGAGATCAAATCTTTGATATGTAAAATGGGAAGAAACAGATGATGAGGCTGGACTGGAACAGGTAATTCTGGGCATTGGGAAATTAAAAAAAATAATTGACCTCGCTGCATTTTAGTTTTTTGGAGGACCGGAGGGGGAAGGGAGGTTTGGAGAGCAAGATGTTAGTTAATTTTTCTATTTCAAAAAGATTGGAAAGATCAAAGCCCTTTTGGAACTGACTGCTAAAGAAACTCTGTGCTTGTAGGAAGCCAGATTATAGCCTTCACTTTTTAGCTGCTTTTAGGGCAAAGCAAGGCTTTCAGGTCAGCAGGACCAGCTAACACCTTTGCATCAGCAATTTAAGCATCGTTTGATAAGTCAAGGTGGAAGGTTTCATTAGGTTTCTGTTTTGTTTTGCTATTCATTATTAAAGCTCTGTTTTTTCATCAAATTCTAGCTTGAATCCCACCAACCCATGGTTTTTGGAGCCTTTTTAGTTCAATTTGTTGAGATAACAAGATTTATGAAGTCAAACTGCCTGCCCACCTTTGCCACAACTTTGGACCCTGTTGACCAGTTTCAACCAGATTTAACAGTGGGTAGAAACCTCAAAGATATCAGCTACCTAAGAATTTCATGATAGCCAGGAAACAGGCGAAAGACAGAAACTCAGCATTCCAGCTGAGACAAAAGCTACAGGGAGGAACAGTCAACCATCACTAAATATCAGATAAATCACGCAAGTAAGAGACATGAGAAATATCCCAAGGGCAGGAAAAGAACTGGTGCTTTGCTAGACATGGTAGAAGCCAAATATCAAGACATGAGGCTTCATTAGCTCGATGACTCATAAAGCGGCTCATTCCTAAAACCCAGCAATGCCCTTGACAGTATAGCAGAGGTCAGCAGGTGGTCTGCATGCTCCCCAACCCAGCTGCCTGTTCCTACTCAACATACCACCTGTGGAGCACGTACGGGCTGAGTGGGCAACCCAACTCAAAGGGATGTGTTATGGGAATGCAGGACTTGCGTTAGCACATGTTCCCATTTGAAGCAAGGCAGCCTGTGGCTGAACCTGTGCAAATAAAGCTACACTTGGCTTCCAGAGCTTATGGTCCCACTCAGTCAGCATGACTGCGAGCACCAGCTCAGGCTGTATGCATTTTTGTTTCCCATTTTAAAAGGCTACTGCAGCTCTTGGGTCAAAGACAATGCCACCCTTCTGTCTTTCCCAGCCCCCTGGCAGTTCCCAAATTGCTCTGGGGGTTGTTGGACTCCGACAAGCCTGATGCTGGGGCACTCCTGATCTTCTCTCATTTGTGACAGAGCCAAGCACAAGCAGCAAGTCACAGGATGGTAGGATCAGGCAGGCTGGAAGGGACCTCAGCCACTCTCTTGTCCAGGATCCATCCCTCACAAGGAGCACCGCTTTCCATGCAGCTCTGCAGCATTTCACAGGGGGCTGCACTGACCACTACCAATCAGTTCAGAAA
The DNA here is from genome assembly GCF_036417845.1 of Apteryx mantelli. Taxonomy (NCBI): domain Eukaryota; kingdom Metazoa; phylum Chordata; class Aves; order Apterygiformes; family Apterygidae; genus Apteryx; species Apteryx mantelli. Next base: position 154,258,901 of record NC_089978.1, on the reverse strand, counting down.
AAAGCAATCTTCCCTCTCCAAAATGCCTATGCTCATTTCTCTCTGTAACAGTGACTCAAGAAAAATGTTTTTTTCAGTCCAAGGTCCCCCTTTTCCTCCTGCGCTGTTGATCAACAGCCTCTCATTATTTTAATATTTCCACTCTGTTTAAAAGGGCCTGATAACGGTAATGGAGGACTTGGTTTCCCCTGCAGATAAGAGTGTGCTGCTGTTCTCTGACCGCTGTTCCCAAAGAGACTGGTAAAGTTTATTCTGTTGTTCAGATTTCACCAGCACATTGGCAGCCTGGGTATTTTGATTTGATTGTTGTCTGCAGTTTTCTAGGCCATCCAGTTTATTTAATTCATAATTCAATTTCCTTGAATGTGTTGTTTGCTCCAGTTTGTAATAACCTCCTACTCTGTTTTAACCAAAGCTTTCATACCTGAGCTGCAGTTATCCAAGATGGTTATGGCCTACAAGAGGACATTTTCCTTCCCCCCTTAATTTTCTCAGCAATATTTGCTTTACTACATGTACTGGAATTTAATAACCCCCTGCACCAAAACAGATCCTTCCTTCGGAAGATCTCAAAGCACTTACAAATAATAGTAAAGACCATTTTAGAGCAAAATGTTATTGAACCCCAAGGTATGTCATATATCACATAAAGGTGTCATGCTGGGAAGTGTTGAACTGTCCCCATCAGCAAGCGGAGATGATACAGCACCAAGCAGGTAAATGCTCCGCAGCAGGTCACGCTTGGTGTATTGCAAAGCACAGAGCAACAGCTGCCCAGGTCAAGTCTTCAGCCGCGATTCAGGGAGCGCTTCCTCCAAGGGCTCTGCCAGGTCCACCAGCTACCTCCTTCCCCTCATCCCACCCCGCTGCACGTGCGGGCACAACGACGGCATGCTCCTCTGTGCGGTGACCTCAGCCGGGGGAACGGTCCCGGTTAAATTTAGCTGAGGGACCTCAGCTGACCCGCGGTGACTCTTTACCCCCGGGAGAGCTCTCCCGCCGCCAGCGCGCCTTCAGATGCTGCCGCGAGAAAACAAACGCTGGCGAGGAGGAGGAAGGCCACCAAGGTAAACACAGCTGCGTTTGCCCCATGCGCGGAGGAGCCGCACCAGCCCTGGGGCCGCCCCGGCAGGAGCGCGTGGGTGCCTCTGCGCCGGCCGGCCGCCCACCCCCAGGACCCCACACGGGCCGGCCCTCTCCCCGCTCGCCCGTCCTCCGGCCCAAAAACAAACATGCGCTCGCCTTCGGAGACACAGCGCGCGGGGCCGCGCGGGGTCAAGCTGGGAAAAAAATAAATAAGGGGAACAAAATAATATTTAGCAGGCCCACAGCCAGCCTCACCGCTTGCTGGGAAGCCTCAGCACCTGCTGGCAGCAGAGCAGCAGCAGGAGAGGCTCCAGCCCGGGGGTGGTTTGGGGACTCTGACCCCTTCCCCAGCGTGGGCACGGGGCCCTTGTTTAACCAAGCAGGTCACGGCCCTGGAAGACGCAAACGCCTCGCTGCCCTCCCAGTGGCAGACCGAGGGGCCGGTCGTGACGCGGCCGCAGCAGCGAGGGTTGCACCAGCATGAACCACGAGCCGCTCCCCAAACACCTCCCTCCCTGACTGCTCCCCGGGGGCACTGCGAGCCCTTGCCCTCCCTTTCTGCCCCATCCATGGGGAAGGAGGAGTCTGCGGGGTCCACCAGGGGCAAATGCTGCTCAACCACTAGGAAACAGGCAAACCCCCCCCCCCAAAAAAAAAAAAAAAAAAAGGAAAAGAGAAATTTTACAAGCAGTGCATATTTGAAAGAGAGCGAGCGAGAAGCAGAGGTTGGGTGAAGGTGATGTTCAGCTGCGTTAGTCGCGCACGGCAAGCGTAGGCATCACGGCACGGTGCCGTCGTGCAGGGTTAGGCGTCCTGCGTGACGGCAGCGACTGCTTATGGGGGCGGGGGGTGGCTGCAAAGTTGGGCTGCAGACCATGCGACAGGCCTCTTCGGGTCAGGCACCCTCGTCTCCTCCCTGTGCCCGTGACCAGGGGCCCGGCCCCTGCCTGGGGGGGCCTTTCAGCATCGCTGGACTACACATAAAGCAGGGTTTTTTTACAGAAAGTAGTTTCTTTACAAAAAGACCATCTAAGGCTCACTGGATAAAGTGCAAGCACATACAACAAGATGGTGGGCTTTCTGGAAATTTCTGGAGCAAAACAAGAGTGGGAGGTTTTGAGCACGTTCTGAGAAACGTTTCTTCTTTTTCCAGAAAGGGATAGACTCAGAGGGTGCTGAATTTTACTTCTCTTTCATTTTCACCCACTAAATCTAATAAAATGTAGCTAGAATCCCTGGACTGACACCAGTGTGAAAAGAGACTATTATATTTCTTCTCTTTAGCGCAAACCCAAAGCCCCAGCCGGCACTTTCTGCACCGAGCTCATCAGTTCTCTCTCAGAATGTCCATTAAAAATGTGTCTGGTCTTGGTATAAAAGTGTCAAGTGATGGAGAGCCTGCCAGCGCCTGAGAAAAGTTGTTCTAAAGACACATTTCCCACCCTTAAGTCTTATCTCTAATCTGAATTCCTCTTATTTCAGCTTCCTGCTACTGGATCACACTGCATATCTATCCTTAATCACATCAGTAAATCCCCAGCATTATCTACTGAAATAAGCAGTTGATAAAATCGCCACAAAGTTATTATGAAGGGCGGAATGATCAAAAGAAGAAATGGTGAACAACCCTAAGACCCGCTTGCTGTTAAAACATGAGCCACACTATGAAAAATGTAGTAACCTTGTGGTGTACAGAAAATGCAATTGAGAAGGGTGGAAATATAGTTCAAAATAAATTATCTGTTCAGTGTTTTTTACCTTTACCTGTTTGAGCAAAATGAGACTTTTTTATTCAAAATTCTTTGTTCAATAGCTCCACGTATACTCTGATCTACTTATATATCAAATGCATTGTATTTAACATTTTAATTCTGAGCATTTTATAGAGTGGGGAAACAAAGGTGCAGGAATATTTAGGGAATCTGTAGACTTTATGGCCAGAAGACACTATCATCAATCAGCTAGTCTAAGCTCTTTTATAAGGCAAACCACAGAATTTCAAGGTTCTGTCCAAGGTCACTCAGCAGGTGAAAAGCAATGACTTCCACATACTAGTCTGATACTCTGATACTTAATCATATCTCAGCCACATCTCCCTTGGTAGTATCTGCTAAATAATTCATCTCCTCTTTTCTTGTAGGTTTTCATATACTTTTAGCCAGTTATCTTTTTGTCACCTTGTCTATTGTTTGCCCTTCATTTAAAACTCCCCTTGAGGCTACTTATCATAAGGCTCAGATTGGAGAGGGTATTTTTTAATTTCCAGAATGCTTTCCCAGGCACTAAAGAGTCTTGCATTTTTCCAGGTAGCACTGGATTGCAGGTAAACAATTACGGATCGCCGTACTGTGAACACAAACCAATTATAAGCGACTTGGCCCCTGATCGGCTAGCAGGAGTCATGCTGTCCTTGTACAGAAAGCGGGGGCACAGTCGTGCACAGGTCAGACTTGAGGCACTAACCCTTCCCTTCCCTTCACTCTCATGGGAGAACCTTAAAGAATTCAAGAGAAACCTCGAGCCCATTTACCCTATTCAATAGACTGGTTAAATCACAATGTAGGAAAGCAACTGCATCTACTGACTCCTGCTTTTCTCCTGCAAAAGAGAAGCATTCATCAGAGAATGATGAATTCCTTGGTCTGCCAGGTAGGGGGAAACAAATTTTCCTCCCCAACTCGATGATAAGAGATCCTCTTGCTCTGAAGGGTTATCCTGCACTTCCACCAACACATTAGCATTTTCCAGGCTGGAAGAAAGTTGTGCTCCTAAAGCCCAGGCTTTATTTGGGAAAGTTTGCCAGGACAGATCTAATGAGGACAGAACTAGTATCAGCAAAACCATGCTATGCCTGAAGTAGTTTAATTCATTCCCCTGAGAAACATAGCCACAGTAACAACAGGACTTCTTTTAATAACCAAATCAACACCATTCCAAAATAGCATTTCATTTCGGAAGTCATACCTAATCAACATGAACAGAGCAACAAACATTGCAAACATAGACCTGTCCTCACTCTCTTAGATGTTTTTGAAAAACCCTTCCAAGCCTTGTGGTACCTTCACAAGGAGAGCAACAATCCTATCCACCTCCATTTACATGCAAACAAAGAGAGCAAGAAAGAAGCTGACATTGTAAAATTAGGCTTTTCAGTCACTACTCAGGCACATAGTTGACCAAAGACTGATTTCCAGAAAGCTGAGCAGGAACTTTGAGTACTTTACATGACAAAAAACAGACTGCCTTTACTTGGAAACCGGAAACTCATGTTTAGGTCCTCAGATTGGAAGTCTTAAGTCAAACCAATTTGCACAAAACCATACCAAAGCAGTGGCACAAGCAAGAACTGGGAATCCCACACAGCCCATGAGATGCTTGTACCTTGCATCTGCAAGGATTCAATTCTCATTGTATCAGAGAGGGCAGGTTCAGCTGGAGCCGCTCCTCCCTCAGCCTTCATGCCCCTATTTGCAAAATTAACAACAAAGGCAAGTCAGGGGCTGGAGCAGAAAGGGTTAACGGGGTTATGAAGGGTTTTGCTGGCCTATTTTCCAAGCAGGCACCCTTTAATCTCCTTTGGAAACACCTTCACACAAAGGCTGGTACAGCAGCTCAGCTGGAGCCAGGATTTAACGTGGAATAACTTGTCCTGAAGAGATTAAAAGTGGCAGTCAGGCACCAAACCTCCAGTCAAACGGGCAGGAATTTCTAACGAGGGAAAGGGAGGCGCAGCATGGTATTGGAGAATGGAGCCAGCAGCATACAGAGCCACCTTCCTCCTTCTGGAAAAGCGGTAGGAGGGACCATGGCGCTCTCCCAGGCTCCAACAGCAGCAGCTCTTCCAGAAAATTTGAACTAGAGACTACAAAAATTGAAACTAGCGTCTGTAGGTCTCTGGGAGCTCTGCACACCCTGGCCTGGCCCAGAGAGGGCTGGGATCTCGCTGCAGTGCATCCACAGTGAAGGAAGGGTGCCCCCAGCTGTGCTACACTCATCCCCTGCAAGCCAAGCAGGGAAGCCATCTGACGCATGCCCCTGCTCCATCCCCATCCACAAACCCAGGTGCACTCCCAAGGAAGCCAGAGCATGCAGAGAGGAGAGGGCTCATCCCAGCGTGATGCCACAACAGCACAGAGCTGTGCCTCATGGATCATGCCTGGCAGAGCATCCTGCTCTGCAGCACCACTGCAAAGGCAAAGGAGTCTCCCAAGAAACAGGGGTGATGGCTGGTGTCACTCTGTAGCTGCAAGGTTTAAAGCCCTACTGACAGCTTCTGCCACATCAGCCAATATCCCCAGACAATTCAGACCAACTCGGAACAGAAAATATAGTAATGACATTGATGACAGCTGAGGGCAAGTCAGCATTGGGACCACCAGAATACACATGAATATCAAAGCCCGAATATCAATGTCCACAGAGAGGAGAGAAGAGGAGAGATAGAAGGAAGAAAGAAGAAGAAAAAAAATGAGAAAAGAAAAAGGGAGAAAAGAGGAAAGTCACCTGCATCCATCCAAGCACAGCTCAGCCATTCACAGTCCCTCCTCTGCCTTACCTGGGGGTCCCTGAGGCGACTGAGGTCTGGATAAAGGTAAAACAGGATT